>NC_041723.1:11162980-12410480 GCF_900700375.1 Denticeps clupeoides | reverse complement strand
ACAAGCCTGAGAGATACAGGAACACAGAGCAGCTCGTGGTGATAAGACTTCAGAGATGAGCACAAGGAAGCGGGAAGGGCCGCGCAGAATTCCTCAGCCGGCTGAAGTAACGTCTCCATCAGTCATGTCCTTCAACCATGCACTTTCCCTCCGGTTATTGTCTTTTTTTTTTTTTTTTTTTTTTTTAATTCAGGACTGACTGATGTATGAGCAAGTCATTTGTCAACAAAGGTTTAGTTCCATCAGAGTGTAGGAATGTATTGAGGGAAATTTTGATACTTATTATACCAAATAAGTAATATAATTCCTTGTCAGGATTTGTGGCATATGCCGGAGGGAGGACATCAGTGCAATACTCGAAGCAGTGTTGCATGAACAGACACCATGTCCATCAGGCTTTGAATCTGCAGCACTGTCCAGCTGTTTGCAGCTGCATTACTGTTGGAGATCTGGGGGATAGAACCGAACGTCTACATCTGCTGCCTCTTTACGGTTCTCTGGAGAGGCTGCGTTGGGCTTGGTGTCATCGTTCCACACTTCATAGAGGAAACTCTGACCGGCAGGGCTGGCTCCAGTGCTGCAATCGTGTCCTTCAGCAACATATTTTTTCCCCGTGTTGCTCCAGTGCGGACCGACCTTGTAATTAGTGAGCGGAAGCTAAATGAACAGCATGTGACTGTGTGTGTGTGTGTAAGGATGAGAAAAAGGTTCACGTAGAGTACCAATTTTCCACTCGCCTGTCAGCTAGCAAACACTGTTTGTATCTGGCATGGAAGCTCACAAGTATGCAATAAACACACACACACCACACACACACACACACACACACACACACACACAGAGGCATGCCGAGAGCTTTTGATGGTGCACTGACTTGACGCGTGCACTTCATGGCAGAGGCTAAAATCCGCTGACATTTCACTCCTGAGAGAGCAATGTGCCCCTGGTCCTGCTGTTTCCAGCCGATGGACACCCTGATGGGTCCTGCCCACTCCCGTTTGTCCCCATGGCCCACTGCAGCTTCTCACTTCACTTCACATCACCAAGCCATGCTGGCCAGTGCCTTTCCAGGTCGCATTACTCATCTTGTCTATCCTGTATGAGTGTATGTGTGTGTGTGTGTGTGTGTGTGTATCTACAATATATAAGGCCTAAAAGGCAAAGTCTCCTACAGAAAGTGTTAAATGGTCCCCAATCAAATTAGGGCCGGTATTTACAAAATGCAGTTTCGGAGTGCCACCACTAAAGACATAAATAAACTTGCTGTTTACTATACACGTATGTATAGCCACGGTTCGTATCCTGCGTTCTTTGTGCACATGCTCAAAAATGAATGGAACCTATATGGATATGGATGAAATACCTGCATGTGTCAATAGGGGCAGTGTTCCGAGATCTGCACTCAACAGATGACAATTTTAAGATGCAGGTATTCATTCATTTATTTGGTGTGCGGCCTTGACACGGACTCCTGGTGGTGAGGAGTACACACTACAGATTATGACACAGAGTACGGACGCAAGTATGTCAGCACAAATGTTAACAACGCAACTGTGTACGGATACACACAGCTCACAGCAAGTATATTTCTGGCTTAAGACGAGTCCTTTTGGTGGGACTTGACTGCAGCTGCCGTGATTACATCATGCCGGCTGGATCATCTAGCACTAATGGAATCCCAGTAATCATTTGTTGCTATAAAAAAACATTTAATACTGCAGCAACTGCACTGTGATTTTGTAATTTGAGGCGCGTTCAGAGGCCGGCATGTTGGGAAGGGGCGAGGTGGCGGGCTGAACGTGAACTCTGTCATGCCCGTTTGGTGTGACGTATCAGTCTGCGTTGCCAGATTCTGTGCAGACCAGCGATGGCAGGCTGGCTGCAGATCAGGCTGGACCTCATATTTCCTAATGGAGGGTTTTGCTTGCGTGGTTTTAAACAAGCCTCAGTGTTACAAAAGGGCTTGTTGCTGTTTTTGAAAGAGGAAATGGCTGCGTTGACAGACAGGACCTGATGGCTTCCCCAAGCTGCCGCTCCTCTGAGACCATCCCTTCACATGAAATGGCCACGAGTCACATTCCTCCTGCTTTTTGAAGCTGTCCTTGTCACCAAGTGACACGGGCGATTTGTTAGAAAGTTGTTAGCATGTTTGCCATGCTTCAGGAATGGGGTGCTCTGCATCTCTTTAGGATGACTGCAACACATGAGACCCCTCTCAGGTTCATGCCTTTGTTGCCAAGTGTGTAGGCCACATTGGTTGAGGATGTGGCCTAATGCTTCCAGAATGACCTCAGGCGACGTCTGAGGGAACAGTGGTGCAGATTACAACCTTGTTCTTGTTGTCTGAAGTCCGGACAGATTATACTTCTCCTCTCTGTGGGCCCAGCAGCTGGCTTCCGTCCAGATGTCACCCTTAACTCGCCCCTGAGGGCCTTTAGTGGGGATGTGACTGATTGGGTAGATGACTGCAGGTAGTTGGAGATGAGAGACAGTGTCATTCTAAGCCTTGTTTCCATGGATACATGAACTTTTTGTGAAAACGTTCCATCTCTTAGCCATCTGAACTCTTCAAAACCTTTGGGAATGTGGTGGGGAGTTGGTTCAAGAGCTGCCCCGAGGGTCCCAACTTCAGTTGAAGCTCGTGCATTAGAGCATCTGTGGTAAATATCCTGCATTTGAAGGGCTGGTTAGTTGTTCTGCTATGTGGATAGCAGATAGCATGTCCCCCAGTTGAAAAGCTACGGTGAGCAGGAATATGCCAGACATCATCAGTGTAGTTTGAGGGACAGCCACAGCTCTGGGCTTTAAATCATGAACAGGAGCTCTCAGAGTGTGGTAGTGTCATGAGAGGACGGCCTAGAGTGTCTTAAAACAGCCATTAATTTAATCTGGAATTAGACTGATGTGGGTGTCTGATTTAAAAAGAAAAAAGAAGCACTATTGTAATGTACCTTGAGGCCTTGTATCTCACCTCATTATCAGTCATGATGCAACGTATTCTGAAACATTCTTGAATTACCTAGAGTAGTTACTGAGAACATCATTATGTTTCTTTCAGCTGGAGGATGCCCTATGTGGGTATGTGGGTCACCAATCACAGTATTAAAACACCGTGTTGGAACCATATTTTCAAAGTGCTATAATAGATTGCAGCATGTCACATTCAGGATTTACAGAAACAAACAGGTTAAACCAGGCAAGGATTTTTGGCGAGTTATCTGCGTCTTGCAACTAACTACCCACCAAGGACTTTTTGGTGTGAGTGCCATTATTTCCGTCATGCAGATTATGAACTTTCATGATGCTGGAACAGGAAAGAGCCTGTGTCAGTCATTGACAGCTCTCACGCACCCTACTCCTTCATTCTGGAATTCAAGCAGTATTGCCATTTTTTCTGCATAACATAATCCAAAACCACGCAAAGTTGCTGAAACGTTTGGATAATTATTTCACTCAGACTGCTACTTGCCATATTTAAATAAGGCTTCATGAATACCTCCGTCGTATACAGAGCTTGGCTGATATCCCCCAGTATCTGCGGTGTAGGAGTGTCTTATGTAGAGGAACGAGTTTGCAGGCTTTGTGTGGGTGATGTGAGCTGTTGCAATGTGTGTTGGCCTGCTCGTGTAGCCACTGCAGCAGAGCAAATCCAGACCCACAAGTGTGTCGAGGTGGAGAAGTGCTGAAAGACGTTGCTGTGACCCGAGTGACCGAAAGGGCTTGACTCCGAAGACAATCACCTGCACATGAGATCCAGCAGCTTCTGTCAGGAGCTGTGTTTTCCTGTTTAACTATTTCTCGTCTGAAGCTTGTCCATCTGCCCGGCAGAATGACTCAGCTTTGCCGAAGCTCCACCTCGCTGCTTGGACAGAGCTGCTCCTGGTGGGCGGATGTTCGTGGTTTCATTTGTCTCCTTTGTCCAGGTGAAAACGCCATTTGGCTGTGGTTTTGGTTTGCCGGGAAGCATGCATTGTGTCGGATGGACTGAGTTTGAGGTGAGGGTCTGATCTGCATTGCACAACCCAGCTCTGTAATAGTCTGGGTGTTTCTCTGAGAAGTCCCAGGACAATGGACTTCCGTTCTCCATTCCTCACTGTGTTAATAGATCCATGAGCTGGAGGTGGCTGCCATGCCAGGTGTAGCACCAGGCCTTGAACTGTGGGATAACAGGATGGTGGAATCCGCCTGGATTCCTTATTTCACGGTTCTGCTCCCAACCTCCGTTAATGGGCACCAGCCATACTGGTGACCCCAGACTCATTTCATCTCCATCAGCACCGCAGAGCAGTAATTACATCTTCGATTACCTCCTCCACGCCTTTCGGGAGGAGAGCACTGGCAGGGTTTCCAGATTAGATCAGCCTAGTCCGCTCTTGTGGAATTGCTGTGTGTGTCTGTTTTGTGGAAGGTGTTGTGGGTCCATGTGTGATAGCAGAGACTGAAATCTATATATGAGTTTCTGGGTGTGGAAGGGCAGTGGAACGTGGGTAAGGGGTCTCCCCTGTGTTGAGTTATATTTTTTAAATATTTTTTTCTTATCCAAAGAATACTCCCAAATACTGTATATTTTGTTGTAAAATAAGGCAGTCTGGTAAACTGTCTTTTATTTGGCTAGTACAGTCACCTATTACACTGCCGGATTCACTAGTTTTAGTTTTTATCTTTGTTGTCCAGTGGTGGTTTAGGGTTAGGTTTAGTGCTGGTGATGATGCATGCTTGAGAACAGAGGTTATGGGTGAGAGAGAAGGAGCCCTTTAACTGAATTGAAACCACTTAATATAATGCAATAACGTTGTTATCTGGCAATGGTGGCACCTGTCTAAAGGTGAATATGGCAGTCGGTGCTTGTCCTGATGTCTTGGAAGCACATCAGTTTTTAAGATTGTGAGAACAACAACGGTGAAAAGTCACAAGTGTCCAAGGTTCACTAATGAGCATGAAGTGATTTTAGAAAGACTGGCTTTACTTTGCAACTCTTAAATATTTCCTCAGTGTTTTGCTAAATACAATAAAATAATGCAGAATTTACTATGTTCTCCCATATTACCAGCAATAATTTGGGAGCTTAAAATGTTCTCTTGCTCAAACTTCCAACTTATCAAGTGTTGCTCTCAAGTTAGAATTGAACAATGTTCTATGGTAAATAAAACAATAGCATTGTTTAGTAGGAGGGACAGTATGCCCCCAAATGAACTGTACATAAAACATTAACTGTATACATTTGTACAATATCTGAAAGAAGCCTGATTGAGTCAATATTCAATTCTAATTGAATTGATTCCTAATCTATTCTTTTTGGAACCTTGTGAAGGAGATTTGCATCAGTTAATGAAACCAGGGGTGAATACCAGCACTGATCTGGGGCAGTTTTGGGAAAAAACGAGGCCCTTGCAAGGAAAGCTGCAGGGCTTGACATACCCAAGGCCTATAAATTGTAAAAAAAAAAAAAAAGATGGGAGGATTCACTCACAGTCACCATATTAATGGGGCTGGAGTTGGACCGATGAATCATGTTGACATACGACACAAATCAGGCAATTGGAAAACTCGCGCAACTGGGGGAGTGGGAGTGCTTGTCTGGAACATGAACTTTGCCAGTTGGCTTCAGACAACAGTGACTCCTTCACACTCGCAGCCCCAGCAGGTGTTGCCTTCAGTGGCCATTCCTCCCATAAGCCTGGGTGTCTTCTGGAGGAATGGTGCCAAGATCTTTCTGCCTCACTGCGCAGATATCATCATCATCATCATCATCATCATCAGCTGCTGCTGGGGCTCAGCACACTGCGAGCAGAGGACTGTTTGTAATGGGCCTTGACGTGACCATCCTCGTTCTTCAGAAGCCTTCTTTTGAGCACTAGCATTCATCTGCGTCTGTAATCCTTGGCTAAGTGTCAATAACAACATGAATCGTTTTCTCTTTTATTCACAACTTTGATTTGCGAACGCATAATTTTGACTGATATCATTTAAAGCAAACACTCTTTACCAACCATTTAGTCTTTTTTCAGTTTACATAGCCACAAAATGTGCCAAAATCTCGAGCCACACCTGTTTCTTTAAAATGGGTGCATGTAAATACAAACGAGGACGAGGATGAGGTGGTGGGGTGTCTCGAGACTTTTGCGCAGTACTGTAGATGAGCGAGAAGTGCGACTGAACACCCTGTTTAGAAGACACCTTGAGAGGGACCTTGTCAGCACTGGTTCATATGGCGTCGTGGTTAAATCCATAGTGGATCAGAAGGTTTAACGCAGGTGTCAGGCAGGGTGGTAGTAGTCTAGTGGGTAACACACTCGCACCAGAAGACCCAGGTTCATATCCTACTTACTACCATTGTGTCCCTGAGCAAGACACTTAATCATAAGTTGCTCCAGGGGGGGACTGTCCCTGTAACTACTGATTGTAAGTCGCTCTGGATAAGGGCGTCTGATAAATGCTGTAAATGTAAATGTAAGATTCTTTCTGCAGGAGCAGTCATGGCCAATTGATTGTATGTTTTGAAATGTTTCGATACGTTAACATTATTAACCTATAATGTCCCCTTCCCACATGATTGTCGTGAAACATGATGTAAGGTGTGCTGCTGGCTGCATGCAGCTGAGTGGGCGTGTGTTGCGTGTGTGTGCACTTGGGTGGGTGTGTAGCGCAGCTGCTGTCCCAGCCCTGGTTGCCTGCTGTCAGTCAGGCCAGCATCAAGGCTGAGATCAAAGTGCTTTGGAGCTCCTGGCCTCTCCCCTCCTCAGCTTTCATCTCCCCTGCAATGCCACTGGGCCATGAGGGACTCTGCTCTGCTGGAAAGGAGAGAGACTGAGAGAGAGAGAGACGGAGGTTATGAGAATAAAAGAAGCAGTTGAGGGGAGGGGGGCTCACCAGTAAAAGAGATATCGGTTTCAGAGGCCCAAAAAATGAGATCAGAATTTTAAATGAACCCAGGAGTCGTTCGGATCGAATGTCTGCCCATCCGCAATCGTTCAGCGCCTTCCGGGATTCATAACAGCCCGCCGACAGGAAACGGCATGAGGCCATCGCTAAACCTTTACTACTGCAGCCCATAACCAAAAAAGATGGCTCCTCCTGACCCGTCTTACCATAAAGGCTTTAACAAGCCGCGACCCTGTGAGAGTTTACTGCTTCCTCTAGTAATCAGTGGAAATGCAGGGGCGGGGGGGGCAGCGAGCACAACACAGGGCTGGCCTTCATTTTACCCTTCCTGTCCACTTCCTCTCTGACCCATATCCACCTTGGGTTTTGTGTTCTCACACTGTAAGCAACTAACATACCTGATTTGGCATGAAATGCATTAACAAAGATAACAATGCAAAAAAAAAGCCTCTTTCTCAATCCCACCCACAAACAAGAACCCAAAAGAGGGAACAAATACACTAAACTCACAAAAAAAAAAAGAGGAGAAAAGGGAGGAGAGAACAAAAATGAAATAAAAAAAGAGGCAGATGTGTACTGCTGAAGTGGAGAAGGTAAAATGCACCCCGGAAACACAGGCGGTCGGTTGCTCAACATCCAGCTGGAGAGATTCAACATGGCCTAGAAACAGCTCCCAGATTCTAAAAAGTGGAGTGAAAAAAAATGTTTAATCCTCTCCAGCGTCATAAAACAAAGAACGTGCCGTATCCGTAGAGAAGGGGGCGGGGCTTCTGTTTATGGTATTCATTTGGTGCTGTGATGAGCGAGTAACTGTGTGATGCGTTTCCATAGTCCTCATATATCCCTGCTCCTCCGAAGACTGCAGTCGGTGAGCGGTTTTTAAACATGGGCCGTGCTCCACCGCGAGCGGAGGAAGAAGGAACATTTTCAGGAAGGTGCACCTGGCCAGGAGGCTGCACATGTTCTCTTCACCTCAGGCCCAGCTAGTGTAGACCTGATGAGATGTCCAGATAAGATGACAGGAATGTGTGTCCTAATGAAATCTTCTTTTTGTGGGTGAGATTCCTGTGACGTGGCTGCTGCAGCTGGTCCATGTGATAAATGTAGTCTTTTTCTTGGTTATTGTCATCTGAATGCAATTTCCATTTTGTTTTGGTGAACACACGTGATGTCCATCAGTGCTTGATGGTTCCCCTGACTTCCCCTCGCACCCCCTGCTTTGTATAGACTTGGGAGATTGTCATCCTGTCCAGATAAGAGTCCAAGCGTGTTTGCATAGAATCGGATGTTCTGTAACAGTGACCTTCCACGTACAGGTCCTCACTTCCAGCGATTCACAATCACATTGACAGCCTCTCACCGGTCAACTCACTACTTCTACTACAACACACACGACACCTCTTCACTCACGCTCACACCCCCTCTCACACATCACACAGCACTGCCTTTCATAAATAGTTCAGCGCGTTCCCCTCAGAGGTCTCGGGCGTGTGCTGTGACCGGCGCTTTTCCCTGAGCTGCTCGTGTCCAAGCGTGTCACAAATTGGCCCAAACTCCGACCATTAAAGGCTTTCAGACCCCTTTTTAAAAAGAAAATTATTTATTCATGGACTTTCAATTCCCGGCCCATTTATTCCCTGCAAAGCCGTGCACAGAGCTGAATTTTCTTTCTGAATTTTACCAAGTAAACACTGTCAAGGTGAAATCAGGACACCTTATAATTTACCCGGACGTGCCGCATGAACAGCATGGAAAGTTATCTGTCTGATTGGGCCGCGGTGTTCTTTTTTTTTTATGTATATGCACACCAGCCACAAATGGGACACAAATCCTACTGCTGCATTATAGGGGCAGTGGTGGCCTAGCGGATAAGGAAACGGACTGGTAATTGGAAGGTTGCCGGTTCAAATCCTGAACCACCACTGAGCAAAGTACCGTCCCCCAACACGGTTCCCCACATGCCTTTCATGGCTGCTCACCAAGAGTGATGGATTTAAAAGCAGAGGACTCATTTTGTTGTGTGCATTGTGTGAAGTGCTGTTTCCCAATTACAATCACTTTCACTTTTTTTTTTGGAGGAGGGGTTTGAATCATGGACAATCCGGCAATATGATAAAATATCGGTATGTTCTCTACATTAATTATAATGTCACAATACTGTTGATTCTGCAACTGTCAGTGCATTGCTGGTCACAGGACACGCCATATGGCTGTGATATATGACAACTGAAGGAAAAAATCCATCAATTTCAGTATTTAAAAAGCAGATTTTAATCATAAATCACAGTATAATTTTTTTAACAATACCAAAGAAACACAACGCAAGTGACTACACTGTGTCTTCCTTTTATTTTCTCCTTTAGAAACAGATCTAAGCATTCATCTCAATCTCTGCTACATCAATAAAG
This sequence comes from Denticeps clupeoides, assembly GCF_900700375.1. Taxonomy (NCBI): domain Eukaryota; kingdom Metazoa; phylum Chordata; class Actinopteri; order Clupeiformes; family Denticipitidae; genus Denticeps; species Denticeps clupeoides. Next base: position 12,401,190 of record NC_041723.1, on the reverse strand, counting down.
GTTATGGATGGTGTGTCACCATATATTGCCATATCAGTGTTAATGACTGTGACTGGCTGTATCTGCACTACCACTAATAGCCAAAGCATCGCTAAGCTAGCAGAGATAGCCACAATCCACAATTTAGGACAATACAGCAGTATTAATTGAGACAGATTTGCTGTAAATTGTGTGATATTAAATGTAGTGTGATTTGACTGCATGAGTCTCATGGTCAGTGTGAAGTATTCGCCATTTTCACATGGTATACTGTTCTTGAAGTCCTAATTCAGGTAAGTGTAACATGTGTCTGAGTTGCTAGCTCAACCCCACATCAGTGCAGCCTAGTAGAATGTGCAGCGTGTCAAGTAAAAGCTATTTGTGAAGGCCTCGCATCAGACGTGCCTAACAGTGGTGCAAGGTCTGTGCGTCACGTGCTGCAGCTTCTGTGCTGCAGTCGTCTCTGCTGCAGCGCTGGAGCTGTGTGGCCACGCGTCAGGTTACATGCTGCACCCGGCAGCACGCTCAGCTCTTCTGTACAGTATTTTCGTACAGGGCACAGCCCCGCCCCGCCCCATGGGCTGCTGAAGGCTGGTTCGGTAATCGCCTTTTCATCAGAAGGCCTTCACGTCCTGCTGACAGTCCGTCTGAATTTGCTAAAAGGGTGCAGCCATTGGCCCGTTTTATTGGGGGTCTGTAGATTTCTTGGGCTGAATGTGAACCAGATGTGAGTTAACTTTGGTGACACTGACAGTTTATTATGACAGGGGGGAAGAAGAGTCACACAGAGCAGCAGCCATTACTCAGGCACTCAGCTCTGGGCAACGTAAATGGATTTGGATTTCATGTGTTAACATTTACACACCGTGCCATTAAAAACATGCAGAAATGCCACGACTTGTTAAAATGAGTCTGTAGATGACAAGCAGGTCAAAAATGTATGGCCTTTTTCTAACATTTTAAGCTTCGGACTTTTCAAATTCCTTTATTGCTGTATTATGGTAACTGTGGGAATGGTTCTGAGTGTTTTTCCAGATCTAAAGCATATCTCAAAAACAAGATAAAATGATATTAAAGGCCACACTGAATGTTGTCTCACGGTTTCAATAGCTTTTGGCTGCACCAAGGCATTTCCACCAGACTACTGCTTATCAGCAGAGTTATCTGGTGGTTTACTAATAGCTCAAAAACTTGTAGCATGGCAGGAACCTCTTCATCTGATAAGGTGTGTTCTCCAAATATAACACTAAAACAATTCAGAAACAAGGACCATACGATATAGCATGTTTTAAAAATGTATGATTATAATGTATGTGAATTCAATACAGTTTCTTTTTTTTCTTTTTTTTTTTTTTTGTGCTCTATTTTTTAAGCACTATGATTAAGGCTAATTTCAGGTCAAGTACGTCTGTGTGTATACATTAATAGATTCCCCAGAACTGTTACTACTTATCTGTATCATCTGTAATGATGTTTTCAGAAACTATGTGTAAGAAGAGCACATGCCGATGAATGACTGCTCTTCCTCATTCTGGACTATTTCAAGCCGCTCCTGTCAATCTTTCACATACACTTCAGTACGTCACCAAGGCATGCAGATCCTAAATTTGTAAGTAGGCAGGGTAAATTATATCCATAAAAAGACCGATTCGGGCTGCACTGGATGTGTCCAACACAGTCAATTCTATCCAACATCAATTCTTACATTTACTTTATGGAATTTATCAAACACCCTTATCCCAAGAGAGTTGCAATCAGTAGTTACAGGGACAGTCCCCCCTGGAGACACTCATGGTTAAGTGTCTCAGGGACACAATGGTAGTAAGTGGGGTTTGAACCTGGGACTTTGTGGTCTTCTGGATGATAGGCGAGTGTTTAACCCACTAGGATTCTGACATCCTATTCTTTTTGGAATGCTCAAACTCTTAACATGGCAGAAATATTCTGACTTCTTTCTATACAATGCAAGGCAGTGGAGCCATGCTATTTTTTTACAGTCATTGGTGGAGATGTAGATGTCTGCTTTATTTCCTCTCTTTTTCTATGAATGTAGAAAAAAATTCCAAGCCATTCCATGCTGACACTGCCACTCTGCTGTCCTCCTCAGCACTGATTGTTTTATAGCTGTAGAGTCCACCGGCCTGCACACGTCTGTCATGAGCTCTGTTACAGCCTGTCTTGACGGAACACACAGATCTGTCACAGATCTTTGCTCACATTTTCTAAATATCTCCCACAGATCTGCATTCTGAGCCTTTCCATAAGTTTCTATGAATCATCTCCTTCTCCATGGACGTACCAGCAGTGGAGAGACAGTCCTGTCTGTCTTTTACGAGCTGCTTTCCTCTAACCATGAATAATTATAGACATTTCAACATTTCATCTCTCAAACAGGTTTAATCAATGGAGATTAAATTTAATGTCCATTCAGTTACATTCACTATAGGCTTATTTCATGCAGCAATTAGCCTGAATGTGCCTGATGGGCATTTGTGTGCGTGTATAATAATATTATGCATGCATGCTAATTCTCACACTTTTTCAGAGGTTGAACATGGCAAGATGGAAGGGCTTTAAGGGCATGTGTTTAAAAAAAACTAGGGTTAGGGTTAGGGATTCATGGGATATCAATACCTCATACACTAAGTGTGTCAACTAGGGAAGAGGATCAATATTATCATCGTGCGATATTATCATTCAGTATCGCTATATCATATGGACATGGGGTGGGGGGTTAGTAGCCTAGTGGGTAAGACACTCGCCCATGAACCAGAAGACCACAGTCACAGTGTCCCTGAACAAGACACTTAATCCTGAGGGTCTCCAGGGGGACTGTCCCTGTAACTACTGACTGTAAGTCTAGGTGCACATTCACTTCCTCACATCTGGAGATGCTAGTAGCACTTATCAGATTATCTGTAAAATCATGGCTCTGACTCTGATGTCTGAAGGGGTCCAAGCTTGGTCTCTGACATCTGCCGATCCCTCTGTCCTCATCTCAAATATGAGCTTAGATGGAGGTAGTGAGGGTTGTCATGGAGACCAAGGTCTTGCATGCTGATGTGTATGTGTGGCTGCTCTCCCTCCCCCCCCTCTTTTCTTCTCCTGTTGACGTCTGAGGAATCGTAAAGATATGTAGTGATTTGCAGAATTTACCTCTCATCTATTGTCATTTCCTCCCCAGTTCTAACAGAGGAACAGAGGCGCATTCCTACAGATGCCCCCCCCACCCCCCCAGGCAATGTTCATTCATAAAAAATAAAAAAAAACAGTTCGGCTCGGACCATACTTTGCCTGGAATACCGCTGTGCTGTACGGGGTTGTCATGAGGAGCCACGGTCTGAGGACAGAGTGACGCTATGTGCTTGCAGCCCGTGGTGCGACCCGCCTCTGTTATGCAACAGAGGGGTGTTGAGAGTGCAACAGAGGCTCCTTCCTTGCCATGTGCTGTGTTTTTTTTTTTGTTTTTTTTTATCCCTCTTAAAGGAAGGGGGTTGGCGGGAGAATCAGACGGACTCGTCCAGGGGCCTTTGAAGTCGCTGAAGAGGACTGTGTCTTCTGAGGCGTCTCTTGTTACTGTGTCATAGCTGAACACTGGCCTCATTGTTGCCTGTGGAATGCAGTGGGAACAGTACGGCCGCCAGGCCGGCCTCAGCCCTGCTGCACCAGTTGTGGAGAGTGTGGTCTGAGTGCACTCTGGAAGGAGAGTGCCGAGTGACCCGTACCGTACCGAATTTGGGCCACACAAGGACACCTCTGCAGCTCAGCTCTGATATTTAACAGTCAAACCAAGTTTTTTCAGTACCACTTACAAGGGAAAGGCCGGATGAGGGGTTGCAGTTTACTGTAGAAAGACTGATAAAGATTTACAGTTACTATGAATTTGCATAAAAGCCAGAGGCCCTCATCTTGTGATTAGATATGAAAATTCCTAAAGTACTATTGCAGAGCAGCATTTCATAAAACCATAAAACATCATTTGTTTTGATTATCATGAGTCTCATAAAATATGGCAAAATACTGCAGTACATTTCCAAAGCTAATAATTTATTTCAAGCACCACTCATGTACCATGTGTAATATTGCTTGTGTTCTGGCGATCCTGTGTGCTGTATTTAGAAGAAAAGGGCATTCACTGTTATATGTTGCCACGCAATCCTCACAAAACATACTTTAAGCAGTAAATTGCAAAATAGGTTTAGCCCATACTGACTCTGGCATGCAGTCATGCAAGCATCATAAAAGAGCAGCATAAAATTCATTAGATTAGTTGTTTGTTTTGGCTTCACACGTTTGTATGAGATCCTTCGCACACCTGAACCAGCTGTAAATATAACGTAGCCATATCACAATGTGCCTGTAAATCCATTTAGAGTCACATAAACCCAAACATGTAAAAACCTGGATTTAACCTGAAAAATCCTGTTAATGCAGCAGAGTGCGTGCAATTTATTATTATTATTTTTTTTTTTACTGTGAATGATTGTGCAGCTCAAATATCATCTCACACAATTTCAGGTCAGGAACTCTAAAGATGGTGCACCAAAGGTCATCTGGTCTGGTCCTTGATGTTCTAGAGTTTGCTCTAAAGGGGCAGTGGTGGCCTAGCGGTTAAGGAAGCAGCCCCGTAATCAGAAGGTTGCCCAATCCGCCAAGGTGCCACCAAGCAAGGCACCGTCCCCACACACTGCTCCCCAGGCGCCTGTCATGGCTGCCCACTGCTCACCAAGGGTGCACCGTGTGCTGTGCTGCTGTGTATCACAATGACTTTACTTTAGATGTACTATTTTTTTGATGTTGTGTGGTGTTGAGTGATGTGAGCAGCATTTCATCTGCTGCATTTCATCTGATGTTAGAAAGCATAGCATCATATGAATAAAGAAAACTATGTTTATTTAGGCCTATATAAAGAATAACTGTATTTAATAAGCGTGTCTACTGCGGGTCCTCTGGCTCGGTTTGTGTGCCTGGCGAGGGTGTGGCTGGGGTTTGATGCGTTGTGCTCACGCTGTAGAATAACAGGAGCAACAGCGCATTACTCAGCCTCAGCCATGCGACTCGTGCAGCCTGTTGAGCTCAGCAGGTCTACATCAGGACCGTGTGCGCCGCTCACTCCACACAGCCATCATGCTGTTAGCCGTTAGCCCCACCCTGACCTTGAACGGCAGCCCTCTGGCGGCTGGATGCGGTGTCCTTGTCTGCTGCAGTAACGAGAGACGGGTGTTTACTGAGGCTTCCTGTTTTGTGAGGTCTGATTGACAGAAGAATAACAGAACTGTGTGTGTGTGTGTTTGTGTGAGCTCTACTGTAGCCTGATGGGTGAAACTCGAGAAGGGATGAGCTGTGCCTCTGAGCAGGAGGCCTTGGCGCCCCTGAGGCCAGGATGAGACCACTGGGCATCGCCCTGATCTGCACCCATTAGGCTGCCTCCACCCCGACTGCAGGGCTAAGAAGCTGCTGGGTACCAGGTGGTGCTGCCAGTCCTGATGGATGTCTGGTCCGCTCCAGCCATTATGTAACCTGATTACAAGCCTCAATCATGCAGGCGTTCTTCAGTACGAGGTGCATGGTCATAATGTTATGGCTGACATTGAATCATAATCCCAGTATTGTGATGTGCATCAGAAGTATGGACCATACAGACCAGGCATTGTCGGCAATTTTCATTTTAAGATTACAAGGCTTTAAAACCTTCATCAATGAGGCGTACAGTCCATGTAAAAAAAGGACATTGTCACCCGCCGGGCATGAAACACCAACGAGCTGGAATGCACCCTGTTTCACGCTCAGATGGCCTTGAGCCTGAGATGGTCATTAATTGAAAAAATGTCACCTAACGACCAGCTGTGACCGCAGTTAAGCGATATGTCTCATGTACTTCTACTCCTTCACTATGGGTCAGGCTGTTCCTGTGTGTGTGTGCGTGCGTGTGTGTGTGTGTGTGTGTGTGTGTGTGCGTGCGTGTGTGTGTGTGTGTGTGTGTGTAAAATTGGTCTGTGACACACAGTCTTCTGTCACATCTAGGAAGTGTCATGTGGTATGAGCCTCTGGCAGTGCACTTGTAGTTCAAAGATCCGGCCTCTTGCTCCAGTTTGTGAGGCGCACTTATCCATGTAACGTGTGGCTTGAAGATGACTGTGCTGGAATGGTGAAGGAGATACGGAACATGCTTCATGTTGTCTGTACAGAAGGGAGGCTCTAATATAGAATTGTATAATTAGATTATATAATATGTATTGACGTTTAAATTTGTGTTTTTTTGCGTTCAGCAGTGCTTTGTTTGCTTTTGATCCACTTTAATCCCTGGAACGAACGGGTCCATCTGTTCGTCAAAGCCACAGCCATCAGTGATCGATAGAATATTATCTGTACCTTTAAGACCAGATGGGTATTAGAGCAGTTCTCCCACACCGATGTCCCATTTGTTTTGAGTCAATGTTCATTTAGAGAGAAGCATAAGAGAAGAGCAGGGCTGTGGATTTGGTCCCTATCGCTGTTTATTACACGAGTCATTTGTCCTCGTGATGATAGTGCCCCGGTAATGGCTGTGGGCGGGGTGGAGAGGAGGCGCAGGGCCAGCGTCCTTGAGGCAGTGTCACAGAGGAGCTCTGTGAAGCACCAGGGAACATGTGACTGGGTCAAACTGATCTTTTTGCATATTTCCGCTCCTTTGAATAACTCATGGCTCGCAGTGGAATTAGTTTCATCCCATCATTTCCTGAACTGTCGGGGTCAATGAATGGCTCGCTCTGTCTCTGACCCCGTGCAAAATCTGCAAAACTTCCACGCAGAAATAGCCCATGCCAGGCTGTGTCCAAAGCAAAATGCTTTGTAATTGGACGTTTGTAGACTGACTGCATCCAGAGGCTGGTGCAGTGAAGACGTATTTTAATTTGGTTGCTGCAGCTCGTGCCGCGGTGGTGTAATAAGGCAGAAAAACTGCGTCGACCTACAGACTTTCTGGCTCTAACTGCAGTTAGCAGCAGCTTAAGGGAAATAGTTTCCTTCAAGTGCGCGCTGATCCCCTCTCTGCATCTGCAGTGGGTGTCGAGCCTCCCACTGGAAGGATCTTACTGCTGTGTGTGTGTGTGTGTGTGTGTGTGTGTGTGTTACAGCCTCACTCCTCTGCACCGCTGATGATGTTCCAGATTTGCTTTGGATTAACAGGAAAGGGGAACAGGGATTCTGCAGCCGACTCGTCTTGTTTTTCTGAGATGCTGTCCGGTGTCCAGTGTTTTCGTGTGTGGTTGGGGTGTAGTGATATGCGGCAATTTGTGAGTCACAATGAATTTACTCGTCCATGCAAAAAAAATATCAAAAGAAGAATACGAGTACGACTCAGACCAACACACCACACCAAATCCTTTTAGACTGGAGGACTGGCCCAGTAAGTGAAGTGAAAGACTGCAGCACAGCACACAGTGCACACAACGAAATGTGTCCGGTGCTTTTAACCGTCACACTTAGTGAGCAGTGGGCAGCCATGACAGGTGGGGACAGTGCTTTGCTCAGTGTCATCTCAGTGGCACTTCAGTGGTACCTTTTTGGACCGGGATTCGAACCGGCAACTTGAGGCTGTGTAAAGAAGATTGGCAGATTTGTTTCTAAACAGTTTGTGTTCAGGATATTCTGGCCATGTGATGGCCATGCATTGCAGCCACTGCTTACCATAGCCCCGCCCATAGCAGCTTGATTGCATTAGTGTTTGTGGTTCTTATGGACCTGCACTTGCAGTAGATAATTTGAAAGTTAGACTTAGCGTTCCTCCCATCAGTTCACAAGCATGGGACTCTGGACATCTTAGGGTCTCGGCTTATGGATCTCCTCGTCCATGGCCGTGGCCTAACATGAGCTATTTCTAGTATTCATCTAGACTCTTCTCATCTATTCATTTAGACTCTTCTCCGTCTTGGCCCCTCGGTGGTGGAATGAACTTCCCCTCGAGGTCAGAACAGCTCAGTCACTGAGCACCTTCAAACGACAGCTCAAGACCTTCCTCTTTAAAGAATATTTAGATTAAATTGTAACTTTCTTATTGTCGAACTTGTGTACAGAATCTACAACAGAGTGAATAAAATAGATGTTTTCATAGTTGCGGGTCCTAGTGAACCGGAATTGATCTCTTCATCGATGGCAACTTGAAAGCACGTTGTAAGTCGCTCTGGATAAGGGCATCTGCCAAATGCCATAAATGTAAATGTAAATGTCTAGTAAGGTGTTTAAACTCGTGATACATTCCGAATTCTCAGGTTTGCTGTGGTAACTCATTCAAGCAGGTTTACTCCTGACCTCTGACATTCACTGCAGTGCATTTACTGACAGTGCATGTATAGTGACAGGTAGTCATACCACGGGGCTGGTGGTAGTAGCCTAGTGGGTAACACACTCGCCTATGAACCAGAAGACCCAGGTTCAAATCCCGATTACTACCATTGTGTCCTTGAGCAAGACACTTAACCCTAAGTTGCTCCAGGGGGACTGTCCCTGTAACTACTGATTGTAAGTCGCTCTGGATAAGGGCGTCTGATAAATGCTGTAAATGTCAATGTCAATGTCATACCCTGCACTGGGCCCGGAGAAAGGACTGCTGGAAGGGTATCAGTATATAAGGCTGTGGCAGAGAGGGGGGGTGTAGCGATGCAGTCCCACCCCACAGGCCATGACAGGATAATTAAGGATAATCGTCATCTCATCTGCCCTTTTAGTTGCGGTTTAGTCAGAGCCTGTGCTCTGTGGCTGGAAGGGTGTGAAATTAGCGTTTGGTGGTGTAGTGGATGTGCTGAAGCCGAGTGGCATGTCCCCACCCACCCCACCCCCCCAGGGCCAAGAGTGCTGCAGTTCTGGCATTATTCTTCCTCCATTAATGAGCGACTGAAGCTCATGGTGTTTTCTGCCTTGTCAGTTACTCATACACACACACTCTCCACTGTGGCCCTACCGTAAGTGCCTATGGGTTCCACGCGCATTACAAAATGTAGGGTTTTCCCACAACATCAAAATTTCTTTTGGCTTGAACTCTAGCAGCTCCCCAGCATGCAGATCCAGCAGGGTCCATTTAATCACCTTCACACCTCCCCTGCCATTAATCACCAGCCCCGTACACACTGTTTAGTCAGGATTTACTCCCTCGCCATATGTGTACCCCCTTCTGACTGCACCACCCAGTGGCGACATCATCTCAGTCATTCCTCCATGAAAAAAATTCCCATATCGCACAGAGGTGGTGCGCACTGGTGTCATCAGCAGAGACATTGAGTCCTTGTAATTCCACCCGACCAAGGCTGGTGGACAGTGGGGTCACACACCAGCAGATCCGAGGATTAGCGTCACGCTGGGCCGCGAAGGTCCTTTTATTTGTCCGGTGTTTCCCAGACGGAGGAGTGAACAGGCTTATGGGAGCTTAGTGATTTCATTGGAAAAATCAGGGTCATGGGGGAGGCAGGCTGCGGTGAGTTGTTATCAGGATGTTGAAGGTGAATTTATCCTTTGTTATTCCTGTGTTCTGATGAAATATTGTTTAATAAAAAAAAATCAATATATATTATTTCGAAATGAATAATCCTACATTGTCTTTTCCATCTGATGTGCTCTTGACTGCTCTGTCACCACTGCAGCAAACACAAGCATGGCTCATTTGCGCAGATGATTGACAATTCCTACACTGTGAACCTCACCCAGTGGCCGAGACAAATGTGCCAGGGGTTAACAGAGTCTCCATGCCGCTGCTTAGCTGCTCTTTCCTCGATTCCTCTCGCGTTACTAAATGAGCCTCAGGGCTCCCATTTCAATCACCAGAAGTCTCCACCTTCACTGACAGCACAAGGCCTCTAATGGCGCTTAATGGCCCCCGATGGCCTCTGTTGTGGCGTTTTTTTTTTTTTTTGGTTTTTTTTTTCTGCTTCACAAGAAAGTTCCACCAATCAGGTGAAGGCCCAAGTGGGATCCACCGATCACAGCAGAACTGATGGCCTGCTTCAGTCTGTCAGGCTGTGCAGATTTATGGGCCCAAATTCTCACCTCTGTTCCCGCAGAAGTCTTTTAAAACTGTCCACACACATTTTTACCATATTTCAGGTGTATTCATGTGTTTGCTGTCGAACCTTCATCTGAAAGGGGCAGAAGAGGAAATGTGTAAGGCAGGGCTGAAGGATGTTTTAGGAGTTTCTGATATAAAACCATTGACCTGTCCCTTTGTCTACTGGTTGGTAGTAGCCTAGTGGTTAACACACTCGCCTATGAACCAGAAGACCCAGGTTCAAATCCCACTTACTACCATTGTGTCCCTGAGCAAGGCACTTAACCCTAAGTTGCTCCATGGGGGACTGTCCCTGTAACCACTGATTGTAAGTCGCTCTGGATAAGGGCGTCTGATAAATGCTGTAAATGTAAATGTGGTTGGACCTGCACAGTTGGTGGCAGCAGTTGACTGACAGGTGGGGAGGTGGAGACCCATGTGAGCATCAGCAGTCCCTGAACTTTCTGAAAGGCCCCGACTGGCCAACGTTCACACGGATTCTCGTTCATCTCCAACAGAAACATTGACCCGCCAGAGTCTTTCGCACCATGTGGACCCGTTCCAGGAGAGTTGGGGTGTGGTTGTATGAATGTTAGAGAGTGAGTGTGTGTGTGTTTGTGTTTCTAAGTGTGGAGGAGTGAGACGGTTGTTCTGAAGTGCCAGTAAATGTCCCTCGGGGCGATCACAACTTTTCCTACCGGGACCAACCAGTGAGGAAAAGCCTCCCAAGCCCTCTCACTAAATCACCCCTGACGTGTTTTGCTCAGAGGAGTCGTGACCTTTACATTTTATTCAGCAGCTGCCGAGCCAACCTTACTGCAGCGTGTGACTGTATATATTTATGTGCCATACAGCGCTAATGGTTCCATTTACTGTAATTAAGTATAAGGTACAAGTCTGATCACCGTTGTCGGACCCCTTGAGTGATTGCTCCGCCTCTCCCCTCAGTATCTCCTGTAATCTTCCCCCTGTCTGCCCACTCAACAGCTAATGGGACCTTCGGTGGGCTTCAGCTTCAGGGTTGTTTATGAATGCTGCATTACCCTAGAAGGTTTGTGTGTGTGTGTGTGTGTGTGTGTGTGTGTGTGTGTGTGTGTGTGTGCGTGTGTGCGTGTGCGTGTGCATGTCAAAGAGATGGATGTAAAAACAAATTTGAGAAGGATGGGTTCATACTGACCAAGCTGAAGTAGACAGTTCAGTTTGTTCCAGAATGTTTCATTCTGAAAGACAAAGGTAATATCAGAGCACATTTACTAAATGTGTGGCTTAGTTTCAGAAATGCCATATTATTTTCGCTATGTTCACATTAAATTCAGATAAAACAGAAGACGTGAGCCTATTGAGATTTTTCCCAAACCGTTTTATCCAGAGCAGGGTGAGCGTGTGTATTTAAGGAGGGATGGAGAAGGTGAAAGAGAAGTCTTTATTTATTTGTCTGTTCCTCTCTGTGGGCACCTGTGTGTTGTGATCTGTGTCCATCTGGTTGTGATTTACTGTCCCGGGCCTTCGGGGCGTCTGCATCCCTGCAGCGACTACAGACGCCCCAGCGCTCTGTGCTGTAATTGCAGCGATCAGGGGTCCGTATCAAAATATATGTTTAACCCCCCTTCACAGTTGCCATCATCAATTTCTCTGTACCTGCTGGTTGCTCATTGCCTGTTTGTTTCCCTTCTTTTCCTCCACAGGCTTTTGGAAATGCCAAGACTGCCCACAACAATAACTCCAGTCGTTTTGGCAAATTCATCCAAGTCAATTACCAGGAGAGCGGCACAGTGAGGGGGTACGTAGTGAACTCTTCAGCTCGGGGACCTCGGGATCCATCGTGTACTGGACTCCTGGCGAATGGCTGTTCATCCGTTGTGTTTCAGAGCATATGTTGAGAAGTATCTGCTGGAGAAGTCCCGCCTGGTGTACCAGGAGCACAACGAGAGGTGAGGCGCTGACATCATCACCGGGAGACAGGCTGCAGATAGCCTCACGCGGCGCTGACATGTAGCCATAACCTACAGTCACTAATGACTGTTTTGTTCTGTCTGCCTTCCTCCCCCTCTCTTTCGCTCTCACACACACACACACACACACACACACACACTGAATATCTTGTTTTTACCCCCGCGCCGCTCTGTACATGTACACCCCCTTTGTGAAGCTCGGCAGCTGGATCCCATCGTGTGGGTCGGTGGGTGGGTGGGGGGGGGCGCTCTGTCTCTTTCTGCCATGTTTGACAACAGCGCTGTGTGATGGCGAATGCAAAGCCGTCTGTGTCTTTGCAGAAATTCAACCACTAATTATAGCTGCCGGATTAATTGCGTTAAAATCACAATCTCCATTTGAGGCGACGTCAACACAAACCAACGGCGGCAACTGCTCTGACATTCCAGCTACTGCTCTTCCCCATGCTCACTGTGACCACTGACCTCAGGCATTGGATCACATGACCCCAGACACACTGGGGGGTCTGCAGAAGGAATTGGGGGGTGTAACTATGCGTACACTGTGATTTAATATATAATAAGCTTTCATAAGCTTTTGAAGCTACAACATTAGTGCGACATGAATTTCTAAAAAGCATGGCAATTGTCTTAAATGTGTGATTTTCACGATCTTCTGGGCTATACACCATGTGAGCCTGGTGTCCCTCTGCTAAGACTAATGCTACATTCCATTAGCCTAAAGATGAATGGCGGCCCTGGGAAAAGCAGGTCTACCAGTCAGAAAAACCGTCATGTTTTTTTGCAATAACTGATGTTGTATGTTCCTCATCCATACACAGTGCACAGCTTTTCCTCAGCTCTCACCTCTGTGGAAGTGTGGTACAGCCGTCTTGAAAGTGCAGTGATTTTTATTGTGAAACACTGCAGCACAACACATGGTGCAGACAATGAAATGTGTCCTCTGCGTTTAACCCATCACCTTCGTCAGCAGTGGGCAGCCATGAAAGGCACCCGGGGAGCAGTGTGTGGGGACGGTGCTTTGCTCAGTGGCACCTCAGTGGTTCATGATTTGAACAGGCAGCCTTCCGATTACGGGTCTGCTTCCTTACCCACTAGGCCCCCACACTTTTTCAGGGGCAGTGATTTTCCGAATCCAAAATGCGACTACAAAGGTAGTTCCTGGTAGGAATTGAACCCTGTCTTATGAGGCTAACCACCTCGTCAATGTACAGCCCTAAAATTGAACACATCATTAGCAAAATTGCATTACCAATCAGCGTTTAGTCTGAGCAGTTGGTTTTAAGACATAAAATCATTGCTCCTCAAATGTTTTTGGGAGAATTAAAATAAGCCCTTTTATGTTTACATTAAAAATGTAATGTTTGATGGCTGCCACAGTCTTACAGTCTTACAGTCTTACTGTGTCCTGATGACTTTACACAGCAGCCAAAATTGAACCCCCACATCAATACACACTTGTTTGCGAACAGGAAGGGCCCTAGGAGGGGAGTAGATATGAAATTGCTTTAGTAGCCCTTCTCGCCGACTAATAAAACCTCCCCCAAGGTCTGACCGTCTATTGAAGACATCAACACCAGCTCTACTACATGGCTCCAGCACTGTGTGCTGAAAGTACCGTAACCCAAACCCTCAGCCTGGGTTCCCGCTGATGGGCATTTCAGCCGTGATGACAGTTCAGGCACTCGAGCCGATGGAGATTAAACTCAAACCAGGCCTGGGCTCAGACCTACACCAGCACAGCCCACGGTGGGGACTTAACCCCAGACCGATCCTGGCCTTTTCACAATTAATCAAGGTGTCTGATCTCATAAACCTGAGAAGTGTTTGGACATTTCTAAGTCCATGTTCCTCTTGGTTTCCTTCAGGAACTACCATGTCTTTTACTACCTGCTAGCTGGAGCGAGTGAAGAGGAGAGGAAGTCATTCCACCTGCTGAAGCCCGAGGAGTACCATTACCTCAACCAGGTATGTTTTGACAGTGTTCCTGCTCTTATAGTGCAGTGTTGATGCCATGAGGAGTCTCTGGATGCTTGGTGTTTTGTTTCTACTGCTCTGGGCTTCTGAGTATGACACACACACACACACACACACCACACAGTTTGGCAGCATGTGTGTGTTTACTGCTGCTTGTCTGTATCATGCTGCTTTGGCAACACACAGGAGATGCAATAGATGTTTACAGTGACCCCCTGTCCTTTTTATTTTCACTTGGTTTCTGTAGCATAAGGAGTTGCTTCCATTGCGAGAACAAATGGTCTTTTTGTGCTCGGCAAAAAAAGTGCTTGAAAAGCTAAAAAGCATCTATTGCTTTTTTTTTTCCATCTCCAATTGCACATTTTGTAGACCGGACATAGCGATGACTGGATCCTTTGTTTGTTTATCTCTTTTTTTGGCAACCCCAGTGCCCAAAAAAGCCTCTCTGTGTTGATTCCATATGCCGCCTTCTCCCAAAAAAAAAAAGCCTAATCCCCTCCCATCAACAAGCACGGGATGCTCTCTGATGCTCTTCCACACTGTTTCCATAGCGACAGCATGTGTCTGAGTTAATCTCTGTGGCCCTGCCGGCATGCCACGCGCAGGCTCTTCTTCGTCCCCGCGTTCCTCGCAGCCTCCTGACTTCCGCCAGGCACTGCTGAGCCCATGTCATAGTCTCTCCGCGGCGGGAAACATCTCCCCTCTCCACAGGCAGCGGGAGCCCAGGGTCCCTGACCACCTCTTACGCCATAAGCAGAGTGTGAATTCGTCTCATGTCTGTCTTCCTCCTTACGCCTGCTCTCTCGCTTTTTTCCCCCTCCCCCTCCCCTGTTTTCCTTCTGTACTTCCAAGAGCCTGGAAAACTTCATCCAGTTAGGGTCAACACTTTCCTGCTGAGGAACCTCTAACTGTGCCTAACTTTCCTGTGTATAATCTTTAATGTTGTGTTTGTTGTTTTAATGAAATTGCTGCCTTTGGACATTCTTCTTCTCAAGGCTTCTTATTTTTAGCACTATATTAGTTTTCTCTGTGTGTTTTGTGTGTGTGTGTGTGTGTGTGTGTGTTATAACATTTTGGGCTGTACACTTACAGTGCTAAAGTTAGCATAAAAAAGCTAAGTGAGCTAATACATTTGCGAAACATTACATCAAGTAGATGTAGCACAGTGTTCCGACTCGAAAACAAAAACTAGTGAAGAATAAAGTATTTGGCCTTGGTGCCAAAAACCTAGTTTATTTTAGCTAACATGATATTAGCTAACAGTACTTTGTGTGTATAGTGTGCTGTAGTGTTAACAGTTAACAGCATGATTTGCTAACTCATAGTTTGAACCTCTCTTCGTGTGTGTGTGTGGATTTCTGTCTAATGCTTCCTAACTCCTTCTGCCTTACTTCCAGATGACAAAGAAATCCTTCAGACAACACTGGGAAAATTGCTATGAGAGCGAGCTGGTCAGTATTGTGTTAAGTGTGCTTTATTTGTCTCGGTCTTCTGCCTGTGTAATGTGTGAGTGCACTGTTAGTAGCTTTCTCCCTTTTTTTTGTTTAATTGGTGTCATTTGTAACGTCTCTGCTCCTATCTGTGCCGTCAGTGATTGGTCACCGGTTTTTGCCGTAAAGCATCGCGTCCATATTGCATCATGGGACAATAAAAAAATCTCTGCAGTACGGATTTTGTAAAAAGAATGGTTCTGCAGCCTCCGCAAAAGCACTTACGAAGGTTGGATTGAGATGGCAGGGAGCACCAGAGTAAACATGTTCGAACATTCAAGCCTCACTCGTGGAGGCAGGCAGACTGCTGCACTCGTCCATCAATTTCTTCACGTTTCGATAGCCCCGCCCTGCAAACCTCATGATAGGTGTTCCTGGATCTCCAGCGATTAATCCAGCACACGATGATGTCAACCAACCAGCAAATTCCCTCATGGACCCATCAAAAATCTTATAAATTTTACACATTAGATAATAGTATTAAATAACAATACCCATGAGAAGAACACTCTACATTCTGAGTAAAGCCTCTTTATCTACTTTTCTACAAATACTGTATATATGCTGCTGTTTTCTGGGCATGAACGTGATGACTGAACATATTGTCTGGTCTATGGAAATACCACACGGATTAGGTAACATCTGGCTAACAGTGAACATTTTGGACTGAGCTGCTGTGCTGACCGCTGACCACAGCAGCACTCCTATCAGAGTCAGCGCTGCTTGTAATTTCTCATATCAGTTCTCACCACAAGAAATAACACAGATCTCAGCGAATAAATAGGGGTTGGGGAGTTATTTCTTGGGTGCCGTTTGGGTGCTTTGGCCTGGTGTTGGGTGTTTTTAAAAGCGTGTTCTGCTCACCATGCTCGCACTGTTGTGTTTGTATGTCACGCATTAGAGGTTTTGCAAGCCCTGCTCATCCTCTGCTGCCTGGGCACGGAGCCACACTTTTTCAGTCAAAGGCACAGTAGGTAGAAGGCTGCAGGATGGATCTGCTGGCTGCCACTGGCAATTCGTGGGCAAATCTGTTTCAACAACGCAATATTAGATTACATTTGTGTTTATATTCATTTAGCCAGTCAAATGGTTTGAAATTGCGGAACATTCGTGTTGTTCTGCTATTTAGAGATTGCAACCCTAACATTTTCAAGGCTGAAGAAGAGAATGCGGTTTGCACTGAATGAACTGGATCAATGTTTCTTGATGGACCAGTGTTAGCGGTATGGCCTGGTGCCAGTGATTCCAGTAAGACCGGCCGACATTGTTTCTTTTATTTTTCAGTCTTGCTTTATTGTATCAAATGTTGACTGCTGGCACGAGAAAGGAATAAAGTCAGCAGTTCACAGGCGCTCTCGATGCTGCTTACTCTGGGTCATGTTAGACTCAGAGGGTCTGTTGTCGTTGGAAGAATTGCCAGTTTAAATGGGAGAAATTGCCCTTAGTTCGGCTGCCCATTGTGGAAATGTGAAGGAAATGAAAATAATCGTGGAGGAGAATCCAGCTCGGGGATAAAGAGGATGCTGCGAGTTTTAAAGAACCGATTTGGTTTCTGAACTGGCTTTTCAGTCGCCCTGGTATGCAGTAATTACAACCTGGGCAGTGGAACAGGCCACTGGAGGAAAGACGTGCTCAACCTGAAGCTGGAACATGCCTTCGTATGGGGGGGCTGTCGTTAGAATGGGGAGGAAGTGCGGGATCCTGCCCGCCAGCTGGCCCCGGATCAGTGCATGGCTGCCCCTTCAGGCCCTCTTTCCGTGTCCCCTGTGCTCTTCCTGTGTGCTTTTTGTGAACTTTTACCGGCTTAATGTCATTCTTCCACCTTCACCTTACATTTAGAACCACATATTACCTTTGACTATGAACATATCTGTCCATGAATTCTGACATCAGCAGCCGATGCCTGGGTTATTAATAGAACTGGGGTAAAAGCAGACATTATAATATTGCTCATTAGCGCAGAATGGCTTTGGGCTCTTATGGTTAAGTTAATTAAGTGCTAGTTAATAAAAGCGCTGTCATCCATGTGGGGGGATCGTAAATTTCATTCTGGGACGGCGGCCCTCATGAGCCTGTCTGCTGTGCTGATGGCTGCAGGACTGCTTCACGGTGGAGGGAGAAGACCTGAAACACGACTTTGAGCGACTGCAGCTTGCCATGGAGATGGTGGGATTCTTGCCGGCCACAAGAAAACAGTGAGTACAGCTGCGCAGCCTTTACATGGGCAGAGGCGCCAGGTCTCCACTGATGTACAGTTGTCATGCCTGATATGTATGTATGTCCTTTGTTCTCCAGAATCTTCTCCCTGCTGTCAGCCATTCTGCATCTGGGCAACATCCGCTACAAGAAGAAGACCTACAGGGACGACTCCATTGATATCTGTAACCCGGAGGTGCTCCCAATTGTGTCTGAGCTGCTTGAGGTTAGTAATTCTTTTAATTCCCATATTTAAATCGTTTTGTTATTGTTCATCATTGATGTCTATGTGTCAACTAGGGGTGTGCAATATAAACACAAAATTTGCAGAAGAAAATGTGAATCTATTAAGTCTAAGAATGTTAGATAGTGTTTCTCATCTTTAACTTTTAAGAAAAGCTATAATATTACCAAATAAACATAAATCTTTAGGATCCTTCAGCATACTGCATATTTATAAAAAAAACTGACTAATTAAAAAAATTAAACTGACCTACTTTTAGTGGTTCCTGCTCCCACCCAGGGTCATTTTTTTTTCCTGACTCATCCCAGTTATGTGAAATTTTCGTGAACTTGACTAATATCCTGCGGGAGTCCCGTGAGATTCCCTTGGCCCATGGGATTCCTGCTAAGTCTGTCTGTTGTACATGTTGTGGATTGTGTTGTTGCTATATTGTCTTTCAATTCCAGAAATATTCATACTGGTGTTAATGACTACATTTACATGACATTAGACAAAATGTAATTTTAGTTTCAGTCCTATTATAACCAGACATGTTGAACTACATGCTCTAACACACCAAGATAATGCGACTGATAGTTAAGCTGCTACTATGTGTATAGAGATGTAAAAACCTGTCTGATTCATCACAAGAAAAAGTACTACACATTTATGGCATTTTTCAGACACCCTTATCCATAGTTTCTTACAAACAGTAGTTACATGGACGATCTCCCTGGAGACACTCAGGGTGAAGTGTCTTTCTCAGGGACACAATGGAAGTAAGTGGGGTTTGAACCTGGGTCTTCTAGTTCATAGCTGAGTGTCTTACCCACTAGGCTACAGCCACCCTACCACCAACAACCATGTCAAACATCAGTCCAGCGCATATATAAGCTGCACAGCAGTCTGAATAAATGGTCAAGTTGAGTGGCATGGAAGTAACCTGATTTATGTCCTGCGTGATGTGGCACAGCCCTAGTGTCAACATGTTTTTCTAGGTCCCGTGTTAGTGAAGTGGTATGGTATATTACTGCTGACAAAAGCAGCACAGCGCTCTGTTCAGTCCTGTTGACGTGGATCATTTTCTCTAAATAACAACATTAGTCGCTGCTTTCAGGACCGTGTTCCTGATGATGAATCCGGCTTAAACAGTTCTCAGAAAAGTTTGGCCTGCGTGCATCATATGATTTGATATTTCATAATTGTATTATTTTAGTTGGCTTGATAGACTGCATTTTCAAAGGCTGAAATACAATTTTGGTTATGAATTGAAATATTTCCACAAATAACCATTTCACTCTGCCGTAATATAATCCGTTCAAATATGCATTTAATAGACTGGAAAAGGGAATGACTTTAGCAGAGAAGAGTGCAGGTTTACAGAGAGGTTTTGTTATGTGGTGTTAAGAAATCTGTCCTGATGCCTCAGATTTACTCCTGTACCACAGACTGGTGTGTGGAGAAGTAAACCCTGCTTACTTCTCCATTCTTCAGAGCTGCCGTGAGACATGCTGCTCTAATTTGCCATTTTGCACAAACCAGAACTCATCTTGATGTGGGTTTTCTGACAGCATTCCTGAGGCGTTAGGGGTTGTTGGTGCATTAGTGTACAGGATGACACAGGAAGGTTTTGGGAACAGGATCCAGACAGTAATTTTAAATGTGAAGTGAAGCATACATTGGTTATTTGATGAGAACTCAGCCCAGACCAGAGTGATCTTTTGTAGATCTTTTGTCAGACACCATGTGTGAACGCCACTCCCACTTACCCTCGATCATTGTGCAGTTTTCACAAACAAAAGAAAAGAAAATTATGTCCCCAGCGTCTCTCACCATCTGCATGAAAGCAGCCATTTCCCAAGGAAAACTGAAACTGCTTCCAGCGTGGACAGACATGGAAGTGGACCTGGCCTGGAGTTCCTGCAGAGGTGCAGGATGGAGATCTGGGCACTGAGCCGTATGTAGCATGGCTGAGTGGGTCACCGCTGATGGATGGGAGTTCAGATGGCAACTGAAGCATGCTTTCTCTGTTTTGGGTATACGCGTGTTGCTGGAATGAGTGCAGGAAATGCTCTCTCTCGCAGTGAGTGCCGTTTAAAATCTCTTCTGAAGGACGATTGTCTTAATGCAGACAAATGTCTCAGAAGGCTGCTGCTGACTACTGCCATAGTTCAGGGAGCAGCCTTTTAAGTAACTGATGCGGGGCATTATATGGGATCTTAAAATTAATGATCCTATTCGGTGAAGAGTAGATCAGCAATGCTGTAGATATGATAAGCACCGCCAGAACTGGCCATATTTCTAATTTAATACCATTCTGTAGGATTTTGTAATATGCATTAGCAGATCTGCCACTAAATTGATACTTGTTACCAAAACCCAGAGTGATGAGAGGATTTGACCAACGGCTGTGAAATCTGTTTTTGGATTTGTGTAAAGGGAAAGCAGAGACATTTCTGTACACCCCAGCCCCCCAGCAGCTGTTGAGTTGGACATTGTCCCGTAATCTCATGAAATGGGGAACTAATCAGATGTGCTTTGTGACATCTGCCCATCAGGAAGGCCCTGGGGTGGAGGGACGTCCTCAGAGCCATGCTCCATATGCCCTCAAAACTCATCTCAGTCTGCCAGAGGAGCGTGTGAGCACATCAGCTGGCCCCTTAGTCTGACTTTATTGAAAATAGGAAGTCCTGGGATTTGTCCTTTCTGTAATTTTGAAAAAAATTTGAATTTGAAATGATTCGAAATAGAAAAGAGTCATTGACTAGTTAATGATGTAGTCAAGCCCACCTTAGCTGATGTCCCACATGTAAGGCTTTTAATGTGACCAACTTGCATTCCAATGCATTGCAGCATTCCATCTAGAATAGTTTTTGCTAATAATGGGCCTGTTTTTTTAAGCAGATATACCATTTATTTCCAGCTGCTTTTACAACATTAATAATGGAGTTTTGGTCAAGTTGTGGGTGTTACTTGTTCCACAGCCTCCACTAGTATTTTCATTACAGAGATATATTTTGGAGATTCCATCATGGATACTAACATATTAATAATGTATCAAAAGAGGATCAATTTATTCCCATGTCAACTTTTTTCATCTAGTTAAATGAAATCATAGCCACAGTTCCTGCATCCAGAAATCCTGTTGAGAGATTGAGAGAGAAATAAATATCAGTTTGTCTGACACCTTTTTGCACTGAAGCTTATTGCCAAGAACGACAGCGAGAATCTGTCCGACTCCTCTTCTCAGCCCGTTATCAAAATATATTGCATTGCCCACGCTGTAGGTGGGCCGCGTGGAAATTGCGGCCGCTGTGCATGACCGTGCCTGGGCTGAAGCTTCGCAACGGACTCACGAATTTCCTGTTGTGTGCAGGTGAAGGAGGAGATGCTGTTTGAGGCCCTGACCACACGGAAGACTGTCACCGTGGGCGAAAAACTGATTGTGCCGTACAAACTCGCTGAGGTAAGGCTCCAATTTGTACTTGCTACTTCGTCCATTCATGTTTCCTTCTCACTGTTAAAGCTCCTGTGAACACCCTGCCCTTCCTGCGTCGTGTTGGTTCTGTGCCCGCAGAGCATTTGTAGATGGTTGCTCAGATTCCTAAAACCTCAACAAAGCGAAACCAGCACAATTGTTTTGAAGTGAAATGCGTCAGAGCCTGGAGAGGCTCGCTGGACTGTTTGTTGCGGCTTTAGTGCCCTCGTTCTTTTACGTCCCCCCCCTTTTTTTCCCTGAGTGCTTTGCAACATCCTGTTTCCCTCTCAGATTTAACCCTGTAGGAGCAGCATCTTGTTCCTTCTGTTGGTTTTGTAGCACTGTCTTATAAGATTTACATCGACTTGTGGTTTGTGTATCTCAAAAGAGCTGGAAAGCCTGTAAACAAATTGGAAATAATAAGTATTCATTGTTGCTTTTTTTCCCTTATTCCACTAACGGTTTGCTAAGATGAATAGTGCTGTTCTCTATTGTACATCAGACCTGAATAAGGCCAAAAGTGCATGCCTGTCTCCAAATGTAAGCATAATAGAGGTTTAATGATGCGCCCAGTAACCCAATATCTAAAAAATTAGCTGTCGATTTGGATGGGGCCTGTGGTGCGATCGAGTAGCGGTTCTCCAGTCAGTCTTGGCTGTCATGTCTGCTGGGTGGAGGTGTCTGTTTCCTGTCCACGATAAACACCCTGCTTTGTTTATCTGACCGGTGCCTATATTTAGGGTTTTCTCCTCCACGACCTGCCCTGAGCGCCGCCACGTCAGAGCCCTTGCTGACAGCCTGGGGGTTAATGGTGGTATGTTGAGGTGTAGAACAGCCACGCACTGTGGCTTTCGCTGCCCCTTCCCCCTGCTGCCTCGAGTCGAACCCCAGCTCTGATGACATTCCACCATTACATAAAACCCTCTTACTGTACATCAGTGTTTGAAAAGGATTTGGTCTTCCTTTCCTCGGCAGCCGTCCTGTCCATATTTGTTAGGGCCATCTGACAGAAGAGGCCTTCCCATTGTCTGTGATCAGCGTCAAGCCCCCGCCTCTCACCCTGTGTCTGGCCTGCTGATGGAGTTCCGCTCATGCTGAGAGTTTCCCTTTGCTTCCTTCTTAGGCCCGGAATCACTGCGAGGGAACAGTTCAGGGGTCACAGAATTCAGTTGTGATGCACCAGTAACCAGCTCACTCAAATATTACCCGTCTTAATGATCTAATCAGACACACTGGGGTGTACCCCCAAACACAAAAAAGACGTCTGCAGTGATGTGGAGAAAAACATTATACTGTGGACATGGACGAGTTGGGGATCTCGTCACTGTCTTTAGAAAACATGCTCACTAATGCACTCTCACCCTTTGACATTGTAATCCCAGGCCACGTGTGGCGTTGGCTCATGCAGCGTATCTTGCACCTCCTGTGGTTCATAAGGCGTGTTTGTGAGCCATTAGAGAAGGTGCTACTCCCTCGCCTCAGCTCTGCACAGCAGCTCTCCTAATTGCAAACACAAGCCAGGGCTTGGGCTCGTACTTTTACTGTTTATAAAAATGTTAGATAATTCATCCTAATTATTGTCATCTTCTTGGGTGGCCCAGTGGTAAATGGTGTTTTATTCCTGCTTTTTAAACAGCAGACCTCTGCCCTGCTCCTGTTGAGTTTAAGCAGAAATGTTTGTGACGTTAATCCATCAAGCCCAATTAGTACCCATGTGAGTCGATGTTTAACTTTTGATTTTCCCTGTTTACTGGAAATATTGTATAATGCATATTTTCTTGCATAACCTTTGGCAGAAGGAACAGAAAACAGCTCTTACTCTGCTAAAAATAAAAGGACAAATGAATAATGCAGAGGAAGAGTTTAAACTCTCACCTGGGCATTACCTCATTGCTGCTGGGTGCTGTTCTGAGCAGTGTGTGTGTGTGTGTGTGTGTGTGTGTGTGTGTGTGTGTGTGTGTGTGTCTGAGAGAGGGAGAGAGAAAAGTTGCTCCATCATTCCTCCACCTCACCATGCTGCCACAGCCTCCACCCTCACCCTATGGTACCTGCTGGCTCCATGTGACGTCCTGCTGTTATCCTGTTATTTCTGGGTCTATTCATCCTCCTACTTTTCCAGGGCTGAACTACATGTCCAGCTCTTGTGTGTGTGTTTTCCTCCTGTTTTTGTAGTCTTTGTCAACTCCCCTTTACTTACGTACCTTTAAAAATGGTCACCAAAATGCACTAATTTGCCCTATAATGTAAATGTCTCTGGCACCTTCCTCTTTAGAGAATATTTAGATTAATTTATAACCTTCTTATTGTTTTACTTATGTATACAAACTTCAACATAGTGAATAAAAAGGTTGTACTCATAGTTGGGGGTCCAAGTGAACCAGAATTGATCACTTCATCTATTGTGGAAGCATGTTGTAAGTCGCTCTGGATAAGGGCGTCTGCCAAATGCCTTAAATGTATTATTAAAAACAAAAAATGTTTTTTATATATGTATCCATGTACTATAGGATGGTACTTTGTGAACAAATGTGTGAGTGATGCTGCTCCATTGTTTACAGCTTTTCTTGAATTTCTTTAATATTTAGTGTAAGACCATCGTAAAGAATGGCTAATCACGATAGTGTCTTTTTCACTTGGTCATATTTATTTTTTATTTGGGTATTGGATCTGTTATCGATCTTCTGCAAGCTCAAAATTACTGGGAAGTCACAGTCAAAGAAGATACTGTCATCTTTGAACAAAGAACAAAGTCACAAGGCAGCCCTTTCTTTTTTTTAATCGGGCTCTCAGTGCCGAGCTGGTGCAGTGCAGATGTGGGCTTCTGCTGGCAGCCTATCAGGGAGCAGGTGGGCTCAGTCGACTCTATCAGCCGGGCGCAGCAGAGCAGGACTGGTGGAAATGACTGCGCAGACAGACCTGGCTTTGTCACGGCGCGTGAATGCACTCTGTGATTGGCGGCACTTCCCCCCTCGCACGGCAGTGTTTATAGTGACGGCACTTTTTTAATCTTATTTAATAAGTGCATCTGCTCCACTGATGATGACATGAGGGAGTGAGGGTAGGGATGTCCTAACAGATGTTTCTGTGGGATGAGGGAATACTATTGACCTCCAGTGTGGGGGCAGGAACAAAACCATATTTAAGGTCAATTCAGTTTTTCATTGGTTATGTTTTTCTTTTGTCCCCTCAACCTCAGGCTGGTACTGTGCGAGACTCTATGGCCAAATCTCTCTACAGTGCCCTGTTCGACTGGATCGTGTTCAGGACCAACCATGCCCTGTTTAACAACAAGGACCTGGAGGACAATGCCAAGGTCAGATCTCTTTATTTTTTTCATCTGCTGATTTGTAAACATTGTAAACCTATGTCATTTCTTTTTTTTATTTAATTTCCTTTTTTTTTTTCTTTGGTTGGATGGATGGGGTAAATATGAGTTCACGCCATGCACATGTGCCTGAGCAGTCTGGCCGCTTTGGCAGCTGGCGAGTCGCACCCAGCGAGCATCCAGGGGATTAGATCACAGATTACTTTATCTGCTTGCCCATAGGATGCTTGTGTGTGTGTGTGTGTGTGTGTGTGTTGTATTTAGAGATGATGGTTCTTGTAGTTGAGCTGGATTGCTGTTTTGATCATATACAGAGGGTTTGTCTCCTCATGCTTCATTACCATAAACTGCTAATAATTGCTCACTTTTGAACATTAGCTGCCCTGGCTAATAAATTGTGCTCTGCTGTAATTAAAATGTCTGTTTTGTTTCAGTAATATCATTTAGAGTGTATATGACAGGGATTTGAAACAGCAGAAATACGGCATTGCCAGGTTCAGTTATTAGAGGAAACAATTGCCTGGGCAGTTGCCGGCAATTTAGCAGCAATTACTTTAATTGAAAGACATCATGAAATTAATTTCAAGCAGTTTTATGACCTGCGTGAGCCACATGTAATCCAGACCCCTCTCTCTGCCATTTTCCTGTAGTTCCTGTCCATCGGAGTGCTCGATATATTTGGGTTTGAAGACTACGAGAACAACAGCTTCGAGCAGTTCTGCATCAACTTTGCCAACGAGAGGCTGCAGCATTACTTCAACCAGCACATCTTCAAACTAGAGCAGGTAGGAACCCCCTCCTGCTCTGAGAACCTGAAGGAAGGATGTGGTGTGTGTTTGTGTGTCGGCGAAGGAACTGGAGGCCCATTCACACCGCAGAGTTTCCTCTCGGGTTTCTTTTAATAACCGTGCCATATGCCCAGGTCCCTCCTTCAGCCTGCTGATGGATTTTGTGTCCCTAATGAGGAGCAGTGTTGTTGCGTGGAGGACCAGTGTTTTGTCTGGCGGGTCAGACATGAAGGAAGAGGCTGGCAGCTGGGTGGACGCTATCGGGGGTTAGCCGGCTACTGCAGTCATGTCACCCATCACCGCTGGGCTCTGTAATTAGCAATGATCAAAGCAGCCGTGCCCGTGCCAAATGTGGGCAGCGTTAGGAGATGTCAGATCTCTAATCTTCAGCACCAAAGCCCCGCTGATCAGCCTGGCTCACAAGCCATGGCTGCCATGAAAGAACATTATTGTGATGCGTCCCCTCATCCACCTGCCCTTCATTTGCAGTGTCCATCAGAGACCCACGTCTGCTGTGGAACTCTCCCTGTGGTCAACCTTCATGCATGCGTCTTTCTTTTTCTTCTGAAACTGCAGCTCTTCCTCATCAGTGGAGCACCAAGAACACTGATTCTGACTGTAACCCTGGTTGAACCATGCTGTCCCTGGTTAGCAAACTGCCCAGAGGCAGCAGATTAAAGAACACGCTCCACTTCTTCTGCTTGGGTTTCAAGCTGGTGAATTCATGTTGGATCATCAGACAATAAATAAATAAATAAATAAAGTTAATCCCAGAGTGCTTCATGCCATCCTTTTACGGTAGCGACCACTCAGTGCTGTAGGTGATCCAGCTAGTTTTTGTAATCAGCTTTAACTGCTCTGTTAACTCTGGCCACTTTCCTAGTTCTGACCACTCTGTACAGTGTCTCTGCTTGGCAAGGGAGCCATGTCCCCTCTACACAGGCATCAATGAGCATTCAGCATTCATGGTTTTGTCTCGATAGTTATTTTTATTGAAAAGGTTGGCAGAATGGTTTTAAATACGTGAATCATCGGTGTATATTTCAATGTATAGATGAAATAATCAATATAAACCACTTCTAATTTATTCCTTGAGCAGTCTATAGCCCCCCTGCCCTCTGGAAGTTCATTCCAACCTACACTGCTTGCAGGATACCTAATGATGCTTGGGCTGGAGTGAAGGGCTCTACTGGCCTAGAAAACACCATTAAAGCGCCTTCTTCATCCACTGTAATCTGCAGGGGTGCCCCGGATGTGGCTCTGAACTCTTGTCATTTATATCATACCACACTGCATTCCCTTCTAACTTTTTTGGGATTGTGGCACTGTGGTGTGTGTTGATGCAGCATTGTTATGGGCAGGAAGGAGGGTGTTATGTCATCTGCACGACTCCCAAAGGCCTCGGAGCTCATGTTAAATGAATTGAACCAGATGCTGTCCCACAGCACGTCCCGTTTCAGTCCTCAAGCCCACTTCTTTCCAGCTCTACGTCACACACCTCCTCTGCTCATGTTTAATGTATAGCTTGCTCTGTAAGCACATTAATTATGAAGGCGCTACGGTTGCCGAATACAGTGCGGAATTATTAAGCAGGAAAATGCTCATGCTGAAGTGGCTGGATGCCACGTTCCCAGGCACTCCGTTGACTTCTGACCTCTACAGTCACCCAAATATCAAAGCCCAGCACTCCTCTCTCCCGGCGCACCAGCTTAAGTTTCCTTATGTTGGTTGTTTCTGGTTGGTCCTTTGTAACCTTTGCACACTGGATGTTTTATCACACGTGACAGCGGACAAATACCGCGGCATAGATTGGATTACTACAATATTAACTTTTGTGTTATTCATCTTCACCAGTTTTCAGACTGTGGTGTACAATGTGTTTGTACTGATTCGGGTTAAGTGTGTGTCAGGCCCTGTGGGATTTGATTTTCCAAAAAGCAAGAGTAAGCCATTCTGATATAGACCTAGGATTTATATAAACCCTAGAAGCTAGCCAGTGGCTGAAAAGGGGTGGACTCCCTGCTGTTTCCCTCTGCACCCAATGGTGTCATCTTAATGAGATGTGGCCTCCTAAGGCGATTAATTCATTCCCATTTAAGTCATCCCCAACGGCAGACTTTATCACGGAAGGGCTTCTGTGTCTGAACAATGGCTCGACAGTCCGGGAACCTGTTCAGCGCTTTCTAAGATGTGGCAAATCCACAGTTTGACTTTTGCAGATTTTTGGAAGCTCCGGAACATGCACAATTTTGCATTTTGATTGCCATCTCTGGAATTTAGCATTCTAGTGAGATGACTTTAATCTTTAAACAAATAATACAGTAAACAATACACTTCTGTGGTTTATTAACTTAAACTTATGTAAGAATGGTGTTTGAAAGTGTTTTGAGTTTTGATTTTCTCCAGTAGTGCCAAACATGGCTGCTGCCACAGCGATGTTTCTGGGTGAAATCCTCTTTTCTCCACTTCAGTCTTCAGAACCGGTGAAAGTCTGCTGCCATGGCGGTTCTCGGTGTTCCGCAGATCTGGAGCGTGTGAGTGGGAGGCTGGCCGTGTGGCTTTAATCGGAGCTGACATGCTGTGTGGCGCCCTGAGGAACATCGCTGGGCCGTCTGCCTCTGATTAGACGCCACACTTCACTTTGCATTTTCACAATACAGTTGCGTCCCGGCCGACACGCACAAACAAACCAGCGTGCAGAAGATCCGCTCCGCGGGACCCTCATTCGAAAGCGCAGAGGAACGAGAGAAAGGGCCTTTCTGTGGTCAGATGAAGTGTGAGGTGGTAACAGATGTCTGCTCGAATGCGGCTGCCGCTCTGGTCTAATTTGCTGTGACGTGTCGCCGGGACAATGCATGGTTGCCGGCTTAACAGAGGGAGAAAAGAAAAAGTTTTTTTTTTTTTTTTTTTTTTTTTAAGGCTGGTTAATGTTCCTTCACCAGCAGTATCAGAGTCTGCTGTCATCTTTATCCCCCCTTGCCGCATGCTTTAGCGGGTGGGTCCAGACAGGAGGGCATCAGTAGAGCAGGGAGGATGTGTGGGACGGATGGAAATGACAGCTTGAGACGGAAGCGGCCTAATTCTAACATTGCAGTGTAACTACAGGACTGTGTGAAGTGCAGAGTCTCGCCCATCATGTTCGTCTGTAATAACATATCACGCGGCATGTTTTACATTCTGGGCCTACATGTGGTGACATTCAGTGGCAGAGCAAATAGTTAAACATGGCAAAGTGGCGCCTTGATTGTCAGTTTGGCATACAATGTAAAAATTTTATATTCGACTTGTTGTTTTCACCACTGAGACCTGAGTTCTAGGTGAATGTAAATGAGCCACATGACACTGCTGCTCTGTCCTAACTCTGGCTTTAAAGACACTTCTGAAAAGAAATAATGCCTCTTTCTTACTTTCCATAAAGTAGTCGTCCGGTATCACAAAAGACATAATGTTGGTTGTTGGTGATAATTAGAAAGCCACTTTAATGCTTACTAAATGTATAATTAATTTAAACAGATAATTATAGTAGGCTAATTGTTTTTGGTATGTGAAAAAAATATATTTTCCATGTAGAAACAAACGACATCCTGATTATTTTTAAATCCTATATGCTAATTTGATATTTAATTATGAAACTGGTAGGAATGACATTCTGTGATCTTTCTTGATATGTTAACCTGCTAATGGCAATTTAAGAAAAAACACGCAATATAAAATGAAACTGTTGGAATTACACTTTATGAAATATTTTAATTACACCTAATAAACATATTATCCATCATAAATATACTCTTTATTTTATTTACTATGAATTTTCCTCTATTTTCTCATTTCTCCAACCATGTGTTCCCACTTTTTTTCTTGCTCGTTATGGTTACCAAGTATACAAACGCTAAAACTATGATTCCAGAAAAACGCTTTACACTTTATACTAACTACAAAGCCAATGTGAATAAATATGGTGAGATATGAAATATTTCATAAAAACGAATCAAATAAAATATACGTGTGTGTTTTTCAAATCCATTGACTGATTCAGCCAGTAATAATGATTTAATATGATTTCACAATAAATGTTTAGTTATGTACAATAAAGTTTACCACATCACTTCTGGATGTGTTTATTCATGACAGGTCAGAGTAGTTTGGGGCTGAGCCAAATGTGTCTTGCCAAACACGATCATAGGCCAGGGAGCAGACGGGGCAAGACCCCAGTCACAGGCATCACAGCTGTACTCCAGGCATGTTGGTCTGCTTCATATGTCACCCACAGGCCACATGGGTGCCAGTTACTGTACAGTCTAGTCGAGAAGATACATTGTGCATTAAGGTCAAAAGGTCAGGGGCTTCTGTCCACTCAGGATTTGGTCAGTCTGTCTACCTAATGATCTCCTTAATAAGTCTGTTTTTGTTTCCATGTCGACCGATTAAACGGTGCCATTGTGCACCGGGTATCGGGCAGCGACGATGACCTAACGCTGATTTATACTTCTGGCTTGTCTTCGTGGCCTGTGGGTCTGCATCTATTCTACATCGGAGCTGTTTAGCGTCAGCCTCACTCAGAGCGGCACTGAAGGGCTGCTGGGAGTGCGGTGCGGCCGGGCAGAGTGCTCCACACCTCCGATAGCCTCCCCCACGCAGAGAGCCCCTTATCTCCCGCCAGTGTTTACATTTGAGCGGCGGCCAAAGCAAACACTCGAAAAAAGCAACTGCACCCTACCGGTGTCCGAGTTTACTGTTTACATGTCCCTGGCAGTTGCATCTTAATTTTCGCACATTTTTGAAGCTCATTTACTGACTGTTAGCACCATGAGAGCAACAGCACAAGCCCGAACTCGAGGCCGCAAAAATGCCCTGGTGCACAACGGTGGGTTCGTTTTCATTTTCGCACCAATAAATTGAGGTGCTCTCTGCTTACGTCTGTTTTATTAAATATAGGGAGGAAGTGACATCATAGAGGTTTAGGGAGTCTCGTTTCCTGGCTGATTTCACAAAAAAGGCTGAATCTGCCACCATGAACCCTTTCAGTGTGCATCGGTTCCAACAGCACTTTTATCTTCACATTCTCATCTGCACGGGTCTATTGTGGCAGTCGTGGTGATTTTCAGAGCCTCCGTCTGCGAGGCTTCCTCTGGCAGTAAACAGTGGACGACAAACAAAAAGCCCTGAGACAAAGAGCTGAGGGGCGTGGACCCCCTGAAATGCTCCAGTGGCCTCTGCGGTTGGTGGCTGGGTGCTGGGCGGCTGTGGAGAGCAACTGGGCACGACTCTCCACAGCACTGCGGCTCTCACGCCGCAGCCTGTCAGACGCCCTCCTGAGGCGGCAGTGTACCCCTGCTGTACCGCCTCCCCCGACTGGCCGCCGGCCAGTCCAAACACAACGTAGGATGCCGCAAGTAAAAAGCGGGAGTAATGAATGTTACTCCCATAAACCCAGAAACATTGTATCCTCTATAAAACCCCTCCTTCTGCTAATAAAGGAGAAGTCAGTCTGAGATCGGGTGATGCTCGTAAGTAGACATGTATAAACAGGACACAGGGTCATTTATTTGCCGCTGTACACTGCTGCTTATTGTTCAGATTTGCTGTGTAAAACATTCATTTATGGGGAAACAAAAATGAAAACAATGCTAAATGTTTTGTGTTTCATTCTGTTCAAAGCTGACAGAATTTGTCAGTAATTAGTCAAATTTTCATTGACTTTATTATTCTGTTATGTAGAGAAGCCCTGGGAGAATGCAGAGCCCTTTTTACTTTACCGAGGCCTGTGGCCTTGTCCGAGGGGATGGGTGTGCAGTTAAAACATGAAAGCGTTTTGCTGGCAGGAACCCAGAGACACACTGGCCCAGTAGGAGAAACACCCGGGCCCATGGAGCCAGTTATGCACCTCTAGGGCTTTCACATCACTCTGTTCTCTGTGAGCTGCAGCGAAACATTGTGTGCTGTTCATATAGAAAAGGGATTTTAAATGGTGCCCCGGTAGCGCAAAGTATACGCAAGACACTGAATTACTGATCATGCGCAACATTATGCTAGTTGGGCCTGTCTGAAGTCCTTTCACCCGTTAAAACACTCATTATGGTCGTCTCCGGCAGGAGGAGTACCGATCCGAGGGCATCAGCTGGCACAACATAGACTACATCGACAACACCGGCTGCATCCACCTCATCAGCAAGAAGCCCACAGCGCTCTTCCACCTGCTGGATGAAGAGTGCAAGTGAGTGAATGCCCACAGAGCTCATATATTTTATTTATAAGAAATTCTATAAACTTTTTGTTTTCTGCATGCATCTAGTTCACAATGATCAAATCCATGTAGTTTCTTAGGCAGATTAATAGAGTGCGGTGGCCACTCAAACCCAAAGCACCTTAAAATCTTTCTGAAATGTAGAATTGTGTGCCTCTGTGCAGGTATTATCATAATCAATATAATAATTAAGATCAATAACCAGGATTGTATTTTTTTTTTCTTTTGCCTCTAGGGTCCTATTTAAAAACATTTATAGATAGATATTTTGTTTCTACAGCTGATGGAGACTCAAAAGACCAGTCTTGACCCCACAGAGCCAATGCTTTAAGGAGTCCTCTGAAATGTTATAGGGTCATTTCATACATTTCACATCAGTCATATTAACAGTGTTTGCATGCATGAGGAGCACATGTGCATTCACTGACCCGAAGGGTCGGAAAAAAATACTGTTCCACAGGTTACTGCGCATTGGCAGACCTTGTAAAATGAAATCCTGTTCAACCTATGGAAAACACCACTCTGCCCATATTAGACATGCCGGCCACTTAGAACCATGCTCTCATCTGGATGTAATAAGCAGTGGATTGAAGAGCAGATTGTTTTGCCAGAGTGCAGGTCAAAGAGGAATTTTTTTTTCTCCCCACTCCTCATCCATTTGCTTCAGGCTGCACCCACATTTGGCGTTATTTAGTCCATCATATGCAGCACTAATGAGTATTAATCTCCTCCAAATGCTCTTGTGATTTTATGATTTAATAAAGATGGACTGACTGTTGCTCACCCTACTGGCACCCCTTCATAGAATCTGATATCTGCTTAGATTTTACATGCTTTCATTGCAGTCAGGAACTTGAAATGTTACAATGTACATTAAATATATTAGTGCATTTTGTGTATTTGACCACCAGTCATCTATTTTTCATTAAAACAAAAATCTTTTTTTATTCTCTCATTGAATGAGACAAATGGATTCCAGCTCCTCTCCTGCAGGACCTTGTTGATGACCTGCGAGTTCTGCTTTCAGTCCACTCCCTGAGCTTCTGTCCCTTCTTGCAGCTTCCCACAGGCCACCAACCAGACCCTGCTGGACAAATTCAAACGGCAGCATGAGGGCAACAGCTACATCGAGTTCCCTGCTGTGATGGAGCCAGCCTTCATCATCCACCACTACGCTGGGAAGGTCAAGTATGGAGTGAAGGTGAGGTTTAGCAGTGTTTAAAATGAAGCCATGCCTCAGTATCGATACCATGGCCTTGTAGGTTGTGGTGTGTGAGTCTGCAGAGGTTTACACTATTTCATTGTCTTCAGAAGTCCAGGACTGAGGGTTACATTAAAGGCACTTTATGTCTGAAAATTTAAAACACTTCAGCAGATGCAGCTTACATGCAGTTCAAATCATTTATGTTGAGCAACGGATTCACTAGAGGGCTAAGTCTGAAGTTTCTGACATAACACATAGTGATGTCATGTAGACATTTATGTCTTTATTTTTTTTATTATTTTTTTTCCTTCAATTTTTGTCACATAACCTGTCTTTTACTCCCTCTGCAATTTCCAGCGATTTTGCTTTGTCCTGTTTGCATCAGCATGTACCGTTTGCGTCAGCAGGCACTGTGCACAAATGCACAGTACCTGACAGAAGTCTCTCTCTGTATACATACTCATTACATGCTCAGCCCACCTTGAGCAACATGAGGATGAATATTTCAGTCTATAGACACCATGGTTATGGCAGGATTCATAAAAGTTCACACTGACCATTTCTCATCCAGAGTGGATGTAAATTGTATGATGTATATAAAGAGAAGCATGATCCGTGTGGGCTGTGGGTTTTTATCAGACTGCAGACTGAATGTTTTGTTATGGAGGACCTGCTATCACACATCAGGCCATGCCCGCCACTCATAACCCTCTGAGAGGAGGATTTGTTTGCTGGAATGTGGAGCAGATGCATTTAAAAAGTTGGTAACAGGATTTGTAATGAGCGCAGCTGTCATGCATAACGCATGCATTACACCGGCATGCAAGTGGAGGAAGAGAAGATTAAATCACACATTTTCCTGCCTGTCCATCTGACGGCCACTTGGAAAATAAAATATATATGTGTGTGTGTGTGTGTGTGTGTGTGTGTGTTTGACACCAGGATTTCAGGGAGAAGAACACTGACCACATGAGGCCAGACATCGTGGCCCTGCTGAAGAGCAGCAAGAATGGCTTCATCCGTGGCCTTATCAGCATCGAACCGGTGGCCATGTTTCGATGGGCGGTGCTCAGGGCCTATTTCAGAGCCCTGGTGGCTTTTCGAGAGGCAGGAAGCCGACACCGGGACAAGAAGAGTGGTGTGTACAGTCCAGTTTTTCTTCCCTGTGCTTCCCTTTCTCTTGTGAGCCCTTTGCAGATGTGCATTCTTTAATGCTCAGAGCTGCATATTATGAACATGAACAAATTCTTTAAGGGAATTAAACTCTAGTTTGTTTATTTCCAGGGTTGCTCTGATGCATTTTATGTCTTGCAAGTGTCATTAGATAAAGCTTGACTTCACAGGATTAGGCACGGCTCGTCCATTATTCATTGTAGCAGAGACCTCTCTGGCCTCTGGGATGTTGAAATATGCATTCTTGCTGGAATAACAGGCCGGATGCTGAGCTTTAAGAAGTTTTATGGTTTTATGTTCCCGCTGATTCTGCCAAACAGCCACCTGCTGCCGGACCTTTTTCATAACCCTGGGTAGGATGCATCAAGTGTTACCTGTGTCAGCCCACATAGCCTGGACCATCCTAAAGCTGTATTCCTCCTTTTAACTACAGTCTTGGTTGATTAGAGTAATCTGACCCTTTTGAGGCCAAGTATCTCCTTCCTGGTGAATGACGTGTTGTCCTTAAATTGTCAGGCATGACCTTCTTGAATTGATAGCTTTCATGCTTCATGGATCATTTCCTAAAATCCCATTCCATTGAGTATGAGGTTATATATAATGCAGCACATGGGAGGACGTTGGTATATCATACCAAGTCTTTAGGATTTCCAAAAATAAACAAATGCAATCAAATAAGTAATCTTTATCTTGGAAACCGTAGACTTCACATCCAGCCCCCCATTTAAGAACCCTCCTGTTGATACAACACACACACAAGGTCCCATCTCCATCTCTTCCATTTCCCTCTGTTAATTCAAGCAAACCAGTGCCAATCATGCTACGGCTTGCACAGCACAGCAAAAATTACCCCGTGTGTGTGAATTTTTATTTCTCTGACATTGCAGGAAACGATTCTGCTGTTCCCTGTCCGGTGCTGAAGAGTGTCGACAGCTTCAGTTTTCTCCATCACCCAGTTCACCAGAGAAGCTTAGAGATCCTGCAGCGCTGCAAAGATGAAAAATACAGTAAGACTAATTTTCCTGGTATCACCCCTGTTTTGATCACTCATATATGTAGAATAAGACAAAAAACGTCTGTAACCTTCATCCTGACCTTTATACTAGTCATATTAGGTCTAGTCAATAGGACCATTACTGTATCGCCCATACTGTACTGAACATGGCAAGCCCTTTCTCCAATGTATAGAGCAGCTTAGAGTTGGCGGCGAGACTAATGTTGTTTTTCCCCAGCATTCCTTTCTGTTTTCAGGTTTTCCTATTTCTGCGGACATTCATTTCACTTTGTGTCCATCTTTTTTTATCTCTACTTCTCCACACTCCATCGCTCGAACCCCACAATGCTGACAGCCAGTGACCTTCACTCTGTTGCACCACTTTTCTCTCCTAACAATAACGCGTCAGTGGGTCCCATAGAGAAGCGCTGAAAAAGTGGAGCAGTCATATGACTCCTATTAAACCGGCTTCATGCAGTGGATAAAAACGCTCACTGTTTTATCATCTTTTCAAACACACAGCTCACTGTTGTGATCATTAATGAGATGTTCATAGCCAGAAGAGCTTGACCCATTTGTTGCTTATTGTTGAGTGGGTTTCTTTATGAAAGAGTCGAATGGGTGCACAGGGTTAGTCAGGCACATGGCACCGTTTCATCAGCGGTTCTGCTTTTTCTACCCTGCGCTGATTGATATGGAGTGTGGATGGATGTGGAACTGATGGGTGAGTCCAACTGGACAGTGAATGTCTGGCCTTCATCATGACTGGACGAAATTCCAGCTATTTTCACAGTATAGCAGTGGTTCTAACTGGACAACTAAGTTCCAATGCCAGATGAAACAAACAATGAGAAAAGTGTCCATCAGTTCATTTTATTTTTTTCATATTAACTATGTTGACTGTGTATTTCTCCTCTGGTTATATAATGCTGGAGCGAGTGCTGGAGCGTGGATGGTCTGTCTTTTATCTTAAACACTAGTCATGACCCACACCCCCCTTAGGCAGCCCTTCTCCTCATTTCCATTACAGTGCTTTCACGGTTGGCAGGAAGGGATCCACAGGGATGCCGAAACCCATTTAGAGAAGGCGGAACCCTGACAACACGCTCATCGCAACCTCATCAGCCTGATGACAGCTCAGGCTATAACACTTTCAGGTGTTAGCGCACTAGCGGCCTGCACATATCTTGGGCTCAGGGGTCTGGTTTATATTCCCACTGTTTATCGTCCACTCCTCCCCAAACCCATGAAGAGCTGATGGACCTGTCAGCATAGCCTTGGCACCGGAGATCATTTCTAGAGTCCTTAATCTTTACATAATCTTCAGTTTAAATAAATCAAATGAAGACTGCACTTACTTATTTCCTCTCAGTATTTCAGTGTGTGTGTCTTCCGCCCACATACTGTATGTCTGTGTGTCTTTCCAGTAAAATATATTGCCTTGTTTTTAATATTGCAGATTCGTGTATCACTAGAAGGAATCCTCGCACTCCACTGTCAGACCTACAAGGCACTAATACATTTAATGAGAAGTCTCCCAGGTAAGGTGCCACTTGTGTGTGTGTGTGTGTGTGTGTGAGAGAGAGAGAGAGAGAGAGAGAGAGAGATATACTACCCCTTGAGCCATGGTTAGGGCATGATAAACTTTAATGTCAGAAGGGCGTATTGTCTGACCTTTGTTGTCGAAGGGAATTGCTTTCCTTTACTGTCCCATCCATTTATGGGGGATTGTGTGAGACAGTGAATTGATTTTTCAGGACCAGGGTTAAACTCTCTTGCCATATTGGTACACCTTGTCACTCTTTGTCGCCTTTATATTGTTAGGATGATGTAGCATGGCCTAGCATCCTAAACATTTATTGACATTGAAACAGGTCTCCCTTTATACTGTTTAATTAAATCCCTGATATTCTAAATTACTGATTCAGTATATAAGATCAGGCATTTTGCTGCACACTGTTAATAAATCCGTGTCCCCCAGGGATGCCTTCGGCGTAGGCTGCAATGGCCGGAGCTCCAGGCCCAGCCGTCTGTCGTCAACTGGAGCCATGCATGAAGAGGATGGCATCTTCGTAAACTCCACCAGCAGCAAGCTGCTGGAGAGGGCACAGGGTATCCTTATGTGAGTGCAGGAGACTTGAGGATGAACATCCACCCTGAGGTCTTTGTGTTTATTTCTTTCTAAATAAATCTCTCCATCTCGCAGGCGGAACAAAAACTACAAGTTGAAGCCCAGCCTTCCTAAGGTGAGGATCCTGCTTTTGAATACAGAATATACATTTTGTTTCTAAATGGGCCAGTGGTGGCCTAGCGGGAAAGGAAATGAAAGGAAGGGTTGCGGGCAAGTTGCCAGTGAGGTCCGCTTGAGCCGGTGCCCACTGCTCACTAAAGTTCTTGGGTTAAATGCAGAGGACCCATTTCGTGCACCGTGTGCTGTGCTGTGTGTATCACTGTTTTTTCACTGTTGTTATCTACAGCACCTGTTAGATGTGAAATCTCTGAAGTACCTGAGCAGCCTGACTCTTCACGACCGCATCACCAAGTCCCTGCTGCACCTGCACAAGAAGAAGAAGCCCCCCAGCATCAGCGCCCAGTTCCAGGTGAAGCCTGCAGCACTGCCCTGCGCCACCACTCTCTGAGGCACAACAGTGCACCACGTTTTCAGTGGACGCTGCTTGTGTTTTATAGTTTTGGTGTAAAAGGTTAATAAAACATGAGCAACCCCAGCACACATTCCAACACGATGTGTTGCACAAGCCCCCAGATCTGAGTCAGTCTCTACTGGAAAGCAATGTTCTGAACGCTTCTTGACCACCAAGATGAACAATATTTTCTTTCACAGGCCTCTCTCAATAAGCTGATGGAGACTCTGGGACAGTCGGAACCGTACTTTGTCAAATGCATTCGTTCCAATGCGGAAAAGGTATGTGGGTCTGAACTGGCCCCTGAGTAGTTGTGTAAAATTCTGCCGGATGCCGTGATTTAAAGGCGATCTTTCTCTATCTCTCTCCCTCTCTCTCTTCTCCCTCAGCTGCCCCTCCGCTTCAGTGATGCTCTGGTTCTCAGGCAGCTGCGCTACACTGGCATGCTGGAAACGGTGCGCATTCGACAGTCAGGATACAGCATCAAGTACACCTTTCAGGTGAGATCAGGCTGTATCCCACGCTCCATAGATCTGTACCTTCTACACTATGCCACAGTAGGATCTAATGGCACATACATTTCAACAGATCTATAGAATTTGAGACTAATGTGCATTTAATTTCTGTTCACGTTTTTCTTGTCAATAAAATCAAGCCTGACCGAGAATGATAAAAATGGATCCTTAGACTTTGTAGATCTTAGGTCACCTTCACAGTGTCAAATTTGGCTCTTGCTCTGCCAGGACTTTGTTCGACACTTTCATGTGCTGCTACCACATGGCACAAGTGCCACACAGAGGGGCATCAGGGAATTCCTCCGGCAGATTGAGCTTCCGCCGGATAGCTTCCAAGTGGGCATCACAATGGTAAAATCAGCTTCATTCTGAATGTCCTAAAGGCTCCGTCGTGTTCATGTATTCCTGTATGTGACACCTCCCCGCTCCTGTCTGCAGGTGTTCTTGCGGGAGGTCTCACGCCAGCGACTGCAGGCTCTACTTCACGAAGAGGTCTTGCGCAGGATAGTAGCTCTGCAGCGCCGCTTCCGCGCCCTGGTGGAGAGGAGGCATTACTGCAGCCTGAGACTTGCAGCCTGCATCATCCAGGTGAGCAGCCCACACCCACGCCATCTACTCTATACTTTTATCTTATGTGTTTAACTTTTTTTTTTTAAACAAGTGCCGGTTTCAACCAGTAAAACCAGAGTAAGGGGCAGTTTTTAAGCCATGCAGGCCTCCTTTACCAAACCACTGGGGTTTGCACATTACTTTAGATATGGTTTAGAAAGCTCAGCCATCATATTTGTTGGAACTTTATCTGTCTGCTTGCAGCCATTCTGCAGCTGCTGCCAGGACTGGGATTATAATGAGACTTTAATGGTGTGTGTGGCGGAGACAAGTCTGTTAGCAGCGGGTAGCATTTCATTATCTGTTGCCTAATTGTTTATTGTGTTTTCAGATCCAGTTTAATGTTTTTGCCTGGTTTTGGGTAATGAAGGAGATTTCTGGATCTCCTGGTGAGAGTCAGGCTTTACGGACAGTAATGGCTTTGTAAACTGTGGATATGGCCCTCGCTCTCCTGGAGAGGCGTTTTCAATAGCAGTGTTGTTTCTGGACAGGGGAGTTGGCTGGCTACCTGTGTCAAGAGTTTTTGTCAAACTCCGCAAAAACAAACAATGTAAATTCAGAAACGTATGGCACTGGAAAGCAAAGTGTGAGACACACTAAAGCGCAGTGGTGTTTTGGAAAGTAATTGGTAAGGAATGATTACATAAGCTGTCAAATAGCTATGGCACGGGTGGTTGGAAACGCTGAAAGCTTCCAGCATTTCTGTACTGCTCATCTCACCAAGGCATAAAAATAAACGCTGTTGAGTGTAGAATTTAAACATTTGACAGCATTTCACATTTGACAGAGTTTGAGGAGTTCTCATAGCAGGACATTTGAGGCTATCACCATTGGAGAAATTGTGTCTCTGAGAACCACTGAGGTTCATGAGCCTAACTTAACTAGCAAACTTCCTCGAAAAGGACTGTAGGTAATGCCTGTCCACTGATTACATTACCTTTATTCAGTAATGAAAGTGAAAATGAAGTGTTTGTCATTGTGAGACACTGCACCCAAATAAAATGTGTCCTCTGCATTTAACCCATCACCCTTGGTGAGCAGTGGGCAACCAGCAAAGCCGCCCAGGGAGCAGTGTGTGAGGACACCCTTGACTGTTCGGCATTCTAACCAGCAACCTTCCGATTACGTGTCTGTTTCCTTACCCACTAGGCCACCACTGCCACATTTACAGCAAATGGCAGATGCTCTTAACCTTATCTCTGTTCTGAATTTGTTCATGTACCTTTTGCTTTACTGTTTGTGGTGAACTGGTCAATTGCATCAATTTTTATTACCACAGTTTGGGAACCAATGATTTAAAACATTAGAAATATGTCTCATCTTTCCATCAGCGTTGGTGGAGAACGTGCCAGCAGAGGCAGCCATGTGAGCTGTCGCTCCAGCAGGAGGCAGCACTGTGCCTGCAAGCAGCCTGGCGGGGTTACCGGGCACGCCAGCGTTTTGTGCTGGAGAAGGAGGCCTGTGTGCTACTGCAGAGGAGCTGGAGGCGGTGCCTCCACCAGAGGGGTCAGGCTGCCCTGCTCATCCAAGCTGCCTGGAGGGGCTACAAACAGAGAGAGCTCTACAGCGGGCTGCACGGCTCCATTCTGCTCCTGCAGGCTGCCAGCAGAGGATACCTGGCCCGACAGAGGTAAGAACCAAGCACAGCCCTCAGCTGAGATTCAGGGTTGAAGCCTGGATGTTAATATCTTTGTCCTTGGATAACCTCCACCTTGCTGTTGAAGCAACTCCAGGGAATGAATGGACTCTTTGTGGGATTGGGTTATTATTTTGTTCTTCTCAGAGGTCTAACGGTTCCACCGTTCTCAGGTTCAGGACTGAGAAGGAGCGGAGAGCCAAAGAGCAGCTCTTGACCGAATTTCAGAGTCCAGTTTCTGAAGAGGACGTGAATGCTGAGCCCGACCCACAGTCTCAGCTGTCCCCTGAGCACAGTCTGTCCGAGTGGGCCAGAGCAGGAGGAGAGACTCCACCAGCAGTGTCCAGCCTGAAGAGCCGAGCCAAGAGGGAGAGCCGTAGGAAGCGTGAGCTGGAGCAGGCCACGTTCAGCCTGGAGCTGCTGAAGGTGCGATCTACCGGATCCTCGTCTGCCCTACCTGAGGAACAGCTGGCTGAGAACGCCCTGTTTCCTCAGGGCTCCCCAGACAGCAACAGCTCGCAGGGCAGCTTCGAACTGCTCAGCATGGATGATGTGGAGACCGAGCTTCCATCCTGTCCATCTCCAGCCCCACAAGAACTACAGCCGAGCTGCAGCACTGCACCTGATGAGGCTTCTCCAGTCCCACACGGACTTTCAGGTTCCCTCAGGGCAGCTTTGCCCAGTCCTGAGAAACAGTCGCCCTCTTCGCCTGTCTTCTACATCCCTGATGAGCAGATCAGCCCCGTAGGCTCACCCAGCGCACGGCCAGAGGTGGTCAGCCGAGGAACCAGGGACAGGGTGGACTCAACCACAAGGAAACCTGTGGTTGTGGTCATCAGCATGCAGAAGGAAACTTTACTGCGTGATGTGAAGGTGCAGCCAACAGAACTAATCGACCGGTGCAGTGTGGAGGCTCTGGAGCATCTGGAGAGAGTGAGGAGCGAGACAGAGGAGAAGCCCCAGCCGCAGGTTGAGAGGGAGGCGGAGGAGCAGAGGCCTCGGGTAGACGCCCTACCCATGAACAAAACTTGCCCATCATCCGCCACAGAACTGAAGAGCCACAAGCCTTCCCAATCACAGTCCCCCACCCCCATGCAGCAGGACTGCAGAGCCAAAAAGCCACCCATGGAAGGTTCTACTGTGGCCAAAGCATGGCCACAGAAGAAGATGATCACCCAGACCATTAGCATTAGCATGTCAGACCGATCTGGCAATGTGGCCTTCTCACCTAAGCGCAACAGACTCACCTTCTCCAAGTAAGAAACAATCTGCTGCTGTTATCTGGACTCTTATTATGGAATAGCTGACTGCTTGTGAACATGCCTGGGGTTTCCTGCTTTTTATATTAGGTCTGATAAGGACCTGGTTAACCAGGAGCGTTCCATGGCTCTGCAGAGGGAGGAGAGATCAGGTTTCAGATCACTGAAGACCCGAGAGGTTTGTTCACACAACTTATTTCTTCTCCATGAAGCAGGACCACAAATTTGCTTTGCACCCACAGGTTGTTGATTCACACGTACACTACCATTCAAAAGTTTACGGTCATTTAGAAATGTCCATGGAAAAGATCCATCAAATGAGTTTGAATACATTCTTTTGACAAAATGAATAACTTATAGATTTGCTGACCCACCAGATACTCAACCACTCTGAACTGGACCAGTTTTGTTGTTTCTGTAATGAGTACAACCGTACTTTCTGACATAGTGCTGGTTTTCTATGCAAGGAACGGGGCATCTCTAAATCACCCCAAATTTTTGAACTGTTGAGTATTTACACAGTTGTATGTACAGAACATTGTATGTGTGCATCAGCTGTGCATCACCTGGACTGTCTGTGGAACCCTCATTGTGCGTGGATTTGAGGGCTGTGTGTTATCGTTTGATCGATCAGGTCGCCAGGCCAGGCCATAAAAAGAAAGCGCGCATGGCGCGGACACGCTCTGATTTCCTGACCCGCGCGTGTAACGTCGAAGTGGATTGCGAATCTGAGGATGATGAGTACATGCCAGTTCTGTCGCACACGCTTCCCCTGCCTGAGCCCCACACCCATGCTGGCTCAGAGCAGGCATGCCACAGTGACTCCGAAATGGTAAATGCAGAGACTCAGTCCAGGCTGCAGGTTGCCCTTTTTAACCCTGATCCACAATCATTTAAACATACTTAAAAAATTATTGTAAGCGATATTGCAAAACTTGTCTAAGGTCAGCATGAAAGGGCAGCTTCCACCGACATTGCAGTAAACCCCCCCCAGACCTAAGACAGGCCAGGGGCGCCTTCAACTGCTAACCCAATTCCTGTACTGATGACGCCATTCTGTAGACACGCCTTCACGCCGACGTTCTCTGCTCCTTTCTTTGTCTTGCTGTGGCCGACGAGAGACTCTGAAAACACCAACTAATGTTTTGTTTGTTTGAAGATACTTTTTTCCTCTTAATTTATACAATAACCTTAGTTCACTGCATGTGTACTACCCACTTGTCTCCATAACAACTGTTAGCTGGTCACGTCTTTTCGATTCGAGCACTCAGCCACTCACTCACTTGCATCGAGTCACTTCACTTACATCTAACAGCAGGATGAAAATGCTCTAACAGTGATGCCATGTGAACTGTTGACATGCTGTTGCTTCTAATGATGACCAATCAAACATTACATTTATTGTACATTATTAGGATTAATAATGTAGAAGGTATTATGGAATCTTGATTGATTGTTTAAGATTCACTGTTATAGTAGAAGATGTAACCATTTTAATGATAATCACAAGTGATTCTGGGTCATGAAGCTATACTGCCCTCTAGAGGAAAACTATGTTATCACCATGTTTTACCTTGAATTTGTTTGGTTTGAAATGTACTACAGTGGGTGAAGTTATCAAGAGCTGAACCCACCTCTTCATTATATAGAAGGGCTGGTGGTCCAGGGATTCATTGGCTCCTGTCTTGTATA
Source organism: Denticeps clupeoides (assembly GCF_900700375.1). Lineage (NCBI taxonomy): Eukaryota > Metazoa > Chordata > Actinopteri > Clupeiformes > Denticipitidae > Denticeps > Denticeps clupeoides. The sequence goes on along the minus strand of NC_041723.1, from coordinate 12,357,799 downwards.
AGTGTATAATGGATCATTTACTCTGCAGCCCTCACAGAAGGACCTAAAGAAGATGCATAAGACTATGTCCTCGGGTGACCTGGGCAAGGTGGAGTCCCTCAGAAAGACACCACAACAGGAAGGAAGGTGTGTGACCAGTTCAGTTATCTAAATATAAAATCATATTTCTTTGTTTAATTCTGTGTGTCCATAATTTTGGTGTTAGGATGAGAGGACGAATGCGCTTCTGGAGCAAGACCAAACACAGTGAGAAAAAGTCATCGAGAGAGAAGATGTCTAGCAGGGCAGGCTCAGCAGATGGGGCTTTGGACAGAAGAACTGGTAGGTAGAAGCAAAGAAAGCTGTAGTCATTTGATTAATTATTCCATGCTGCCATATTGGCATTATTCCATGCACCCATATTGGATTACAGTGAGTGAGCAGATGAATCCTCAAAGTGGTTTACTTTAAGATGTTCACAATGGGTGTCAATTGAATTAAGACCCCATCAGCCTACATTTGTAGGAAGGGATTTGTGCGTGGGTGAAGGCATCTTTGAGAACACTGTTCAAGCTGTCGGCATAAATGTATACTTCTCTCTATCTTCAACAGGACCAGACAGCACCTCTCCTCCCCACAGCCCAGACCTCACAACAGGCCGGGGACGTGACTTCAAGGAGAACAAGGAGCCGTCACCAAAGGTAAAGAGGAAGCGCAGTGTGAAGATCAGCAGCGTGACTCTGGAACCTACCCAGTGGCAAAATGATGCTCTTCAGATCCTCACAAGCGCCACAGACTACCGCAGCATGAATGACTTCCTCATGAAGAAGGTTCTCCTCAGTGCCATCCTCACACCAACCAACCAAATACACCTGTAACACATTCTGACTCTGAGCTTTTTTGTTTCTAACGCTCGCATCTGCAGATCGGTGACCTGGAGGCTGAGGATGGAAAGAAGGACACCATGGTGGATGTTGTGTTCAAGAAAGCACTGAAGGAATTCCGCCTTAACATCTTCAATTCCTACTCGACTGCCCTGGCTGTGAGTACTGCAGCAGTGAGCCTAGTCAGTACTCTAACTGAACGCAAGAACTGAGAAATTGTATGATTTCTCAGGCTTGCACGTCAACTAATCACTTGCGACTTGTCATTTGCAACACAAATTCATTGATATCCTTACTAGTTGTAAAAGGTATCTGACTTTCCTGGCTTATTCTCCTCTAAAGCTCATGAAGAGCTTAGTAGGCTCTTTGTTGTAATCAAAATTCTATCTTCATTTACATTTTTTACATTCAGCTTGGTCATGGCAACTTTCTCCCATCAAATGAATTCTTCCATTAACAGCAATGGAACAGCAGTGTACAGTATAACATCTCTGCCCGCCTGCCTTGTCTTAGATGGATGATGGGAGAAGCATACGTTACAAAGATCTTTATGCGCTGTTTGAGCACATCCTGGAGAAGACCATGCGTCAGGAGCAGCGAGATTGGAGCGAGTCGCCGGTTAAAGTGTGGGTCAACACCTTTAAAGTCTTCCTGGACGAGTTCATGACAGAATACAAACCCATGGATGGCACCATGAGCAAGGTACTGGTTTATTCTCACACTACTCCGTTTTAATTTTACTCTTCAGTACAGTTGCATTTCTGGGCTTATTGTTTCTAATCACCCCAGGGTGGGGATGGTTGTTTAGACATGTTCATCCTCTTTCTTTTTGTCTTCATCACTAGGCTCCCAAACCTGAACGCAAAAAGAGGAGGAAGAAAGAGAGTGATATTGTGAGTTGCCATTGTGGATGTAAAAACAAATATCATTCACCAGGCTCAAGAATTATTGCTGATTTGAATTTTTGTCTGTGCCAGGTCGAGGAATTCAATGGCCATATCTTTAAGGCCACCCAGTACAGCATCCCCACGTACTGCGAGTTCTGCTCCTCCCTCATATGGATGATGGACAGGGCGTGCGTCTGCAAGTGTGAGCATCACGTCCATTGAGAGTGTGTGTGTGTGTGTGTGTGTAAAGAAGACTCATATTGCCACTAAACTGAAATCAGTGTTTTAATTGACAAAATATTTTATTGAATAAAGAAATTGATAATTATTCTGCATCTTAGAGTAATGTAGAATTCACAACAAATTGAGTTTTTTGTGCTCTGTTTTATGTTGGTGTAGGACAACAGACAACATGCACGAAAAGCTTAGACCCTAACCTCACCTATCACCATCGACACTGGACCACTAAGTGTGTCTCATTTTACCACACAGCATAATGTCAGATAATGCAGTGGCAGATGAGATCAGCCAGCCAGCCCCATAAAACCAATTACGCTTTAAAACATAAGATGAAAAGATAAAATCTTCATTAAATGATCTCACTTGTTCCTGAGATGACCACATGAAGTTGACTAACTGGCTGACAGTCATTGCTGCCCATCATTAGCCTACAAAAAAAGTATTTTCCCTCTGAGATCTGTGGCAAAAGATCCCGCGTTCATCCTCTGTCTTTTCCAACCCTAAAGCTATTACAGAAAGGATGTCATTGTCAGCGGGGGTTTAAGTGTTTTTTTTTTAAAGCACTATAATCAAATGTGTGTGAGAGAGTGTGTGTAAAAGCACCATAATCAGATTTTTTAGCCCTGGCCTGATGGGTTGATCAGGGCATGACGTGGCCCAGCCTCTCTCACTGCATGCCTCCCCCATGACCGCAGTCTCTCATTTCCAACTCAGGGAGTGGCTGCTTTGTCTCCCTTCAGACACAAGATGCTGCAGCGGAGATGCTTGTGACCGAGGTGTTAGAGCAGCCTGAACTCGGGCTGTTGTCCTGATTCTGGACTCTCTTTCTCTTGCAGTGTGCCGATATGCATGCCACAGAAAGTGCTGCTCTAAGATGACCACCAAATGCAGCAAGAAGGTAAGCAAGCTTTCATTTGTAACCAGCTTTGTCACATGTCTTTAACAGTAGTAAGAGCAGGAATGTTTATTTTACCATGCCAGTCAAAGGTGACCTTGTACTTTATCTCATTGATATCAGTCTAGCTTCTCTCTTTTTTTTTTTTTTTTTCAATAGCCAAGAAGGACAAAAATCTTCCAAATCTTATAGGAAATAAATACTAATATTATGCCAATATTGTTTATTCTGGCTTTCTTTAGATTAGTAAAACAGAGCTTACTTCCTTCATTTGCTTTTGAAACAGTATGACCTGGAGCAGTCGTCCAGGCAGTTTGGTGTGGAGTTGTCCCGTCTGACCAGCGAGGACAGAGCGGTGCCCCTAGTGGTGGAAAAGCTGATCAACTACATCGAGATGCACGGCCTGTACACAGAGGGCATTTACAGGAAGTCTGGATCCACAAATAAGATCAAAGAACTGAAGATGGGCCTTGATGCAGGTACTGAATGGGGTTTAAAAAAATATTACAAACCTGTATAACAGTAAACTATATAGTGGAGAAATTCAATAACTGTTGCTGGGTCCATCAGATGCAAATAGCATGAACCTCGATGACTACAACATCCACGTCATTGCCAGTGTCCTGAAACAGTGGCTCCGGGATTTGCCTAATCCTCTCATGACCTTTGAACTCTATGAAGAATTCCTCAGAACCACAGGTGAGCATTTTATTTCATGAGTCAGTAAATGTTGTAAGTACATATGTAGTTCATGCAGTTCATGCCATTTTGTTACTTCAGGCTCACAGGATAAGCGCGAGATGATCAGAGGTGTGTACTCTGTCATAGACCAGCTCAACCGAACCCATCTGAGCACCCTAGAAAGGCTAATCTTCCACCTGGTCAGGTAAAAAAAACATTAAAAACCCCATCCATTATTCCACATCACATGCAACTAAACAACACGGCTCAGATTTTACAGTAATTATGTGAAAAACATCTTATGATTCTTTAACAAGTTCTCTTTTTTTTTATATTTAGAATCGCGTTCCAGGAGGAGACTAATCGCATGTCTGCTAATGCTCTGGCCATCGTGTTTGCTCCATGTATTCTGCGATGTCCTGACACCATTGACCCACTGCAGAGTGTTCAGGACATCAGCAAGACCACCTCGTAAGTCTGGCTTTCTGATACGCACTTATACTGCCCACATTTCCAGCCGTACAACTAAAAAAATATTTTCTTTGTGCATCAGGTGTGTGGAGCTGATCATCTGTGAGCAGATGAATAAGTACAGAGCCAGACTGAAGGACATCAATAGCCTGGAGTTTGCTGAGAACAAAGCCAAGAGCCGACTGACCCTCATCAGGAGATCAATGGTACAGGTCCCCAGAGAGAGAGAGAGAGAGAGACACTGTGACAGCTCACCTCAAGTCTATGAAATATTCCTAAAATATTCAGTGCTGATTTGACTGCTGTGGATTTATTGAGGAACATTTCCCCACAGAATTGGAAACTATGCTATTTGGTTCGCTTGAGGTGACTTTTGGTCTAACTTCTGGTCTTACTAAAAAAATTGCATGATCATGAATATTTCTTACCCTAACGGGAATAACAAACCGCTAACTTTCCTTTCAGCTTCTTTTAATACATCCGTATTGAAATGTTCTTTATACAGCATAGAACACATAACCTAGGTTAGCAATGAGGCCGACGGGGCTTTGGATCAGTTTTGGTTTCAGTTTTTCAAGCACAGTTCCATATATGTTTTTCGCTTTCTTGAGAAATAATTAACTTGACATGCCTTGTATTACGTGTCTCGGATCTGTCAAGACACGTACAGCTGAAGACACACTTCACCACCTCTACAACCACATCCTGGCATCCATCTACAGGATCATCCCATTTTTCTAGGTCCATTTTCTGGAGTCAACCCTAACCCAGTTCTCTCCTCTCCCACTCCCACTCTGTACCCATCCCTTTCCCTCCCCCTCTCCCTCCAGAAACCAGTATTAATCGCTGTTAGGTTTATGAGCATAGCCCGCAGTGCCACCCCGGTATGTATACTCCATGTGACGCGTCAGTCCCATCGTTGGCTCGTCTCTCTGTAGCACTGTCGGTTGCCGTGCCAGCTCCGCCCACCACCCTGCGTCACCCTATCCATCCATCCATCCATCCATCCAGTGCTGCAGGTTCTCTGTCAGTACTGTGTCTCTCTTCCATCTCTCGTTCTGTCCCGCTCCTCTCCTTGACTTCCTAACCCTGCCAGATGCCAAACTGTAGATATCTGATGCTGTCAGTCTTTGACATTCATTTCAGTGCATACCTCAGATTTTAATCAACGCAGTCCCAATTTTGGAGAAATATAGAGGCGCTTAGTGTGCTTTTGTTGATGTGAAGTTACATACAGGGGTCTTGTTGCTAAGGACTTTGTTTGGTATGTTTGGTCCATGCGGATGGATGAAAAATGTCTGTCAGCTGTGTGCATGCTGCTCTATCTGGTGTCAGAAAGCGTTACGTCGAGCAGGAGGGAGAGCTCCACATCCCTCTAACCCTACTAACCACTGCTTTATTTTAATTCCTTCTTTTCATTTGCGCTTCTCAATTGTCTAACATGCAGCCAAACACAGCCAAAAAGGTAAAACAGCTATGTGTGTGTGTGTGTGGGTGTGTGTGTGTGTGTGTGTGATGTAGGGCTGCATAATTAATTTCATCTCATTCAAAATTACAGGATCAAAAAATTTACCATTTCATGTTGTAACAGTGAGGCCAACTCTAATAGAATTAAATTCATGCCTGAAGTCCGCTTATCTAGTTTAGTATTAAGTTATTATAAGGTTTGTTTTTTTTTTTTTTTTTTTTTTTTAATATATATATATTAAAAAAAAACTGAATGAAGGTATCATATCATAATTGTGCAGCCTTGATCTGCACTGTGTCTGTAGTTCCGTGAGTGAGTAGACTAGGTCCATTGGGTGTGTATTCTTGAGTGAAAAGTGTGTGTCATGTCTAAACCTCTTCCATAGTGACTTCTCTGTGGATATGCCATCCATCTCATTTACCCATCTGGTGTTTCATCACATGCTTTGGCATATTCCTTTATCAGGTCACCCACACTGGTAAAGAGGGGCTCACCATGTGCTTCCTGGTCATCGTTGTGAAGTCGGGTAGTGATGTAGTGTCACTCATCTGTCAGCATCGAGCAATTCCTTACCTGCAAAGCTCATCTTCCTTTTCTGCCGTAGGGCAAGGGTCGCCTCCGCAGGACCAGCCACCACACGCCTTCGCCCCCTATGAGCCCCAAGTTGTCGGCAGCAACTGATGTGGAGGTTGCAGGCGAGGATGGGGTGGAGTCAGGGCTGACGGAGCAGCAGCAGGTTGCTATGCAGCAGGAGGAGCGCGTGCTCACCGAGCAGATTGAGAGCCTGCAGAAGGAGAAGTGAGTTTCAGGTGGACAGTGGCACAGATGAACAACAGAATACCCATAAATGTATAAGACATCTGAAAATATTTAAGAACTCTCCTATTTAAAGTTCCTCTTACATTTTTGCTTTTATATCAGTCTTAGTTGCCCCCTAACAATGTATCTGAAGTCTCCTATTTTAGCAGACTATCAGCCTCTCTTAACCAGTCTGTCATGGCGGTGACGACATGGCATAGATGAAGGGCGCACAAATTCATGTCTTCTCAGGACAGGGTTTACTGACGAAACATAATGCAAGGACAAGACACAGTAATACTTGGCACAAGGTACACCAACGAGGACGAGGTAATACATACAATGACTGGACAGTGACATAGTGGACACAATGTCCATTTATCCTAGACAAGGCAGGTGAGAACGATAGGAAATCAGGAACACAATACAAACTCCAGTCTGGAACACAGGACCGGAACCCCTCTCAATGTCCAAGTCCTGACACAGTCCCAAAATGAGATTTCACCAGGATACGCCTTTTTGCTGTGTGTAGCTTTAAATGCTAATGAGGAAATTATGTCAACATCATTCTCCATGTTTGGTGCAAACAAGAAGTCGTGCTGTTTTTTCCAGAAAAAGTAAAATGAACCCACAGGTTCTTCAGAGTCTCACATGACTGAACGGTCGGTGGAGATAATGTTTTAGGGGAGGGAAGGGAAATTCTCTGGGCGGACGAAGCATGAGAAACGTGAGGTAACCTTTCCCCTTGTGAGGACATAAGGGGACAAATTCCAGATCCGACTGTCTGAGATGCTGCTCTCTGAATGGCGAATCAGAATGGCCAAAGCTGTCTTTACACCTATCAATTTCTGAGGTGCCACTGAGCAAAGCACCGTCCCCACACACTAATCCCCAGGCGCCTGTCATGGCTGCCCACTGCTCACCAAGGATGATGGTTAAAGGCAGAGGACACATTTCGTTGTGTACACCGTGTGCTGTGCTGAAGTGTTTCACAATGGAAATAACTTCACTTTCATTTACTCTTAAAATGATGCGGTATTTATTACATGGTGTTACTGAATATCTTTCCAAGTGTGTAGAGCAAAAGAGACAAAGGAAATTCTAGATGACCTCGGAATACAAGTTGTTAATGCTCATCCTGCTGTACTCCACCAACCATTGTGTCAGGGGAGAAGTCAACCAAAAGAGTGAGCCAGAGGACAGTAAACCAAGAGTAGGGTGTGGAATAGTCAAGAAACATTGAGTCATGCAGCAAGATGAAGAATGGTTTAAAAAGAATGTTTACAAATGGCAAATTCAAGTCACAACTTCATAAAAAAGCCTTCTGGAAAGACCATCAACATCCCAGCATTGCAGGTTCCAGCACTTGTCACCATTTACTACAAAGTTTAGTTCCAAACTCTGTGCTCTGTCCAGGCAAAGGAGGAGGGTTCTGGAAAGGATGTCAATGTGTGGATACTTTTGCAAACACTCACATACATAATTAATATAATCATAAAAAGACAAGAATTCATTGTAATAGTAAACAAACCAAGAGAACTGGGGCATCTGCTCAGGGTGCTTCTTATGATTCCAATAAGGCTGTTGGTGATTTGTCAGACCTGTGAAGAACACACCCCTAAACAAGGAAAGAACAAGGTGTAGATGTAATATTAGATACTTTTTTGACAAATTAATGTGGACATTCTAACTTGCAAGCAATTATTGTTACAAACAAATAAAACGTCAATATACAATATGTAAATGTACAGAACTGATTAGTGCTCAAATATTGCAAGCCAAAAAAGCAGCTTATTAAGGTTGAGGGGAAGGAGTGGAGGTAGATGCATGTAGGGCCTTTTCATGAATCTTTCAGCAGTAGGAATCGATTTCTGGGCGTGTGCAGGTTCAGTGTTTCCTCTCCTGTTGTGTCCCTGCAGGGAGGAGCTGACCTACGAAATGCTGAGCCTGGAGCCGCGGGCGTCAGATGATGAAACGCTGGAGTCGGAAGCCTCCATCGGCACGGCAGACAGCTCCGAGAACCTGAATTTGGAGTGTGAGGGGGCAGCATCTGAACTCAGTGGTGAGATGCCGTCATCTACACCACATGCAGATGATATTCCACGTTCTACTTCTTTATGGACCGTCTCTGTTGCAGAGAGGATCCCAGGTATGGTGAGCAGCCTGCGCTCCAGGAAGTCCGACGGGAAAAGTCGTCGGCCGCTGAGGAGGCAGCCCGACTCTCTGGACTCCACGTCTACCATCTCCTCCATTTCCTCCACCTCCTCCCTCTGTCCACAGGTGGCTGCTGGCTCAGCCTCCCACTATCGGTTCTGCTCCCCCTCCTCTGGTGCATCCCGCTCCAACTCTCCCGGCGACCCGCTCACTCCAGACGGGGAGGAGAGGCCGGTCTTTGCGGGCCGACCCGCCTTAAACTCAGACAGAACCCGCCAGAAACTGAGGGTCAGCCGTAACTCCCCGTCCAAGTCCCGGGAGTCGTCAGAGGGCAGCGGGCACCGCCGGGACCCCGACTTTGGTCCCACTCAGCAGATGGTGCTCTATGGCAGTAATGAGTTCATGGTGTGAGAGCGCAGCGCCTCACGTTCCCCATACTGCCCCAAAGGGGCTGTTCTAGCCTGTTTATGGGTTTTGGGATGTCGGCATCCCTTCAGTATCCAACTCTCTCCTTCCTTGTCAATCATTTCTCCGTCCCAGAGAGCGGCGTGCTCTGTCCAGCTGGTGGAGGAGGGAGCTGGGGACCAGACGGGAGGAAATGGATGGGTGGAACTGCACAAAATTAGAGCGATGGGCAGCGGAGAGGTTTGGCTGCTGGTGGGCGGTCCCCGTTGCAGAGGACAGGTCACCTCCTGCCAGGTGGAGCAGGACCGAGCTGAAGACCATCGTCCCGAAGGAGAGCTCAGTCCCTGTCCACTACTTACTGTTTACAGGACTGAGCCATTTTTGAGTCTATAAGGCTGCATGATCCACGGTTACATTTCTGTTTTTATATGATCATTAAATGACTTATGAATATGCTAAATATGTAAGATATTATCATATAATTGAAAAAATGTAAATAGCCAGAATACCAGTGCTGCTGGGAGGTCAGTCTTTATATTATTTGTTGAATTTATTTTGTAAGCAGGAAGTGTGTGGAATTCAGGTGATGGTTATGTGTTTTGTCTCCTTAATTTGTCTGTTGCGTGGGGACGGTTATTATGTTGGGTCAGTGCCACGTTTTTTTTTTTTTTTTTTGGGGGGGGGGGGGGGGGGGGGGGGTGGCGGCATCAAAATGAGTTAACCTCCTACCCGCGTTGCAATGAGCTGAAATTCCGCACCACCCCACAACTCATACTGTGCTACAATGGTGACAAAATGCCTTTCCCGTGTGGGTCCGTGGGTCCTGCAGTCTTTTCTTTCGAGACGTCAGTGTTAAATTGAATCAGATCAGGACATGAATGTTTTTTTCTTTTCTCTTTTTTATCATTATTATGATCACATTGTTTCTGTTGTCGGTGTGTTTTTAACTGTATAACATTGGTGATCAGTTTCATCAGCATGATAACTGTTCAGATGGAAGCCATCATTATTCCCCACCCTGTAGCAGGAGTTGGGCTGCTGGCTCTGCATGTGCTGGTGGAGCAGCGAGACCAGCCGGCGCTCAGCCACGTCTCCTGGTGCTCCGGCCGCTGCTCAGACTCCCCGGCAGCTACCCGCCCTGGGGAGGAAGAGGAGCTGGCCTGCGTTTCAGTCTGTCTTTTCTGCCGTCCTCTCCTATAGTTAGGGACCACCGGATGTCACTTCTTGCTGATGCTGTGGCAAATAAAAGCGGCAATCTCCTCTATAATCACGATTATCTACAGCTAGCTGCAGCCGATGCTTAATTCTATTATACACCAATAGTAAACTGTACTGGTTCTAGGTGAGTATAACAATCGCAGCGTACCTGGTAGGACACATGTTCAAGTTTCTTGCACAACGCAGTTAGAGAAATATGGCTTACTGTACTGTGAAGCTCCATGCCATGCCAGCAAGGCGGCGTTCGGATCAAATCTGGATCTCTCGTCCATTCACCACTGCAGGCTGTCACTCCTATCGCTTCTACCAGACACAGCAGATCGCGGTTACCGTCGCTGGGTGGCACTTACACGTGACGTGTTCTCCTACCGGAAAACAAATCGAATGCCCCCTCCTGCCCCGACCGGAACGGGCGGGGCCCTGTGAAGTGAATGTACTGATCACTGGAAGGCATGCTCTGCAATACGTTACTCTTTCTCTTTTACAGATAGTATTTAAGGTCATGCTTAGGAGTGAACTTTAAAGTATCTGTTGTAAAGGATATATTATCCTGTGTACGATGCTATATATAAAGTAATCCTGTTCAATGTCGTAACAGGTCAGAAGGCCTGTAGGGTTCTACTTGTGCTTTTGGAATTTCTTTTGTGTGTGCTACATAAGGACACGGTTGTATGTATACGGTGCAATTTGTGTAATATTTCCTTGAAGAGATAAATATATGTGTCTATGGATGTAAAAAGCATAATGAACAAGTCGTTTGCTTATTAAAAAGCAAATCATCTGTATCATGACTGATGTGTGTTCATTCACTGTATCAACTATCACAAACTGATTTTAATTGTTTTCTGTCTGTCATAACAATTATGAGACCACAACTTTTCATCTCGAATCCGTAGCAGAGGAAAGTACCGTCCCCACACACTGCTGCAGTTCATAACCCTAATCACTTCACTTTCACTTCAGAATCACACTATACCAAATCATCCATAACATGAGACCACTGAAACGAAGCAAATATAAAAAATATTGTTGGCAGATGGTTGGATAAATTAGGAGGCAAGTTAAGATTTTGTGGAATTTTTTGTGTAAACTTTTATATGTAAAATTGGAAGAAAAAAAAAAAAGGAGCAAATTGTGATTAAGACAACTGGGTCATAGAATCTCCAAAACTAGGTGTATTTGGGGATGTTCCTAGTCTGCAGTGGTCGGGATCTACCAAAACTGTGACTTAAAAAAAACACCAAAAACATTGTGTCCATGAGCAAGACACTTAACCATAAATTGCTACAGGGGAGACTGTCCCTGTAGCTACTGATTGTAAGTCGCTCTGGATAAGGGTGTCTGATAAATGCTGTAAATGTAAATGTAAATGTAAGAGAAGGTTGGCCTGTGTTGTCAATGTCCGTTACAATTAAAATGTGCCAGACAGTTTGTTATGGATGGGGCTGCATGGCACAGTCTGCTATGGATGCCCATGCAAACCAATATATAACCCCAAGAGCAAAAACTGCGGTCAGACTCAACAGTTGACCACACATGCATAGACTAACACACACACACACACACACATCCAATACATCATTTGTCTCATGTGCAGTATGTGTATATATATATATCCACTCTTTACATAGATACACCTACAAATATTCTATGTTTACAGATATAGACAAATATATTTCATGTACATACAGATATTTTTAATACACTCATCCACTGCTTTCTCAGACTATTTATTGTATAGTGAACTTTTTATATTACACAGTTGGCATATTCTCTATGGTATTTATTTTTTGCTCTTTCTACTGTCATTTTCTGACATGAAAATGTACATTTCCAACTTCTGGGAATAATAAATGATTATTTTATCTTATCTGACGTCTAGTCACCCTACCTAAATATTAGGGGGAACATTATTTCCTGGTACCCAGAAAATTTGGTTCCTGTTAGAACTGGCATACAGCAACTCTGGACGTCAGTACCATACAAAGCAAGCATAATGAGACAACTATTTATTTGTAATCCAGATTATTCTTCTTAACAGATTTCCTGTAATGACTGTGACCAGTGGTTTCACTTGTGTTGATCTGAAAATCCACCCACAGACCAGGATTTTTCCATGTACAGTGTAAGAAATAATGAATGTGAAAAGAAAGGAAAAGAACAGGAATAAGAAATTGTGCATTAGGAAAGTGTTTATTGATAATGTTGTTTTTAACTGTGTGTGTGTTATCTGCAAAATTCCATTTGTTTGTGATTTAGACTTGAAATATGTCAAATATTAAATGGCTCATGCAATTCAAGTGAAGATATATGTTTGCCCACACTTTTCTGGACTGTGAGATGTCACAAAACCCCTCAGCTACATAATTACATGCTGTAGTATTGTAGATGGAAGTATTGGCAGAGGGGCGGCTATCCTGGGTACCAGGGGAGGATGTTCCCCCTAATTTTTAGGCTGCTGTCAGGGTCTCCTGCGTGGGGTGGGAGATGCCACCCTTCTCCACCCACTAGACTAGATATGTGACATGTCTGGAAATCCCTGATTACCCGTGAATACTGTAGATCTCCTCATATGTGTATCCGGCGATTTCAATCGTTTCAATTAGTACCTGTAAAAACAAAAACGACATTAAAACGGAGGAAGCCGCGTGACGTTGCCGTAGCGGGTGACGTCATGATTTGAAATCGCGGTGCGTCAGAGGGAACTGAATGTAATATCGTCCACGTCTGCATATATATATATGTGTGTGTGTGTGTGTGTGTATGTATGTTTATTTTCCAAAATAAAGAGGTGATTTTAAAAATGGTGGAAAAAACACGTCGGTTCTTTGAAAGCAGAACTAAAGCGACTCTTCTGGGTTTTTGTGGCTCATTGTGTTTCTCGTTCTGAACAGCGGGGTTTACAGAGAAACGAAAGTGAACTGTCACACACACACACACACACACACACCAGTGTGGCGCAGCAATCTATTGAGTTGCTGTGTATAACGGAGCAGAACCCTGAACCTTAGATGATGGACATCGACTGGGTAGAACAACCCCTCCAGGAGAAAAGGCTGCTGCTGGGATGCTGAACTGGGCTGATCTCTCTGTTTCTCTTGCTTTCCAGGATCAAACTGCAAGTGTAGTTCGGCGGAACATGGCAGAGCCGCTTGTGTTTTTTGATCTGGAAACCACCGGCTTGGGTAGGTCCGAGTTACCAGAATCTGAGTTAGAGTCCGAGTTTATGGAATCAGATTTAGGCCAAATTTTTTAAAATAATAATAATTTTTAAACAGAAATTTCCTAATATCAAACAAAAATACGACGTGTAAATTAAGAATTGGGAATTTTGACATCATTCATCTCGCTCTTTTCCATTGCGGCTTGTGAGACTTTCAGTAACGCTGCCTGTTGTTACAGTTTCACTGCTGGCGTTTCAGTCGCTCCGCCCAGTTTTACGTTCACGCCGCCTGATTAGTCGGTTGGACTTCTGGCACGTTCCTCTCGTGTGGGCGGGGCTTCGCCTCATTGGCCAGCAGGTATCTGAGTGACAACCTCTTATTTAATATTTCAATGTCGTATTTTTCTTTGGTTTTAGTAACTTTGGCACAAATCTGATTCCATTCGTGGTACAGTCAACGTTTAACTCTATAAAACCAATGCACGTGTATCTATAAATCTCAGTTTCAATTGTACATTGTCCTTTGATTAAAAATGTAACATTTTGCAACCCCAGCAATCTTTTTGCTCTAGAACTTTGAGAAGAGGGGGGTCTTTGGTGGTCTAATTCCTTCATTCGCAAATGTCCCTAACGGCTACACTGTAACTTCGTGACTGTTTCCTCCTCAGACCGGGCAGCATGTGACATTGTCCAGCTCGCTGCGGCCTGCGGGCCTGACTGCTTCAACGTGTACCTGCTGCCGCGCAGCGGCATAGCTGAGAAAGCGTCCAAGTTGACCGGGTTCACGGTGGAGAGGGGCAGGCTGCTCCTGCGTGGGACACAGATGGAAACCGTGCCACTCCAACAGGCCCTGGAATTGTTCCTTCAGTTCCTCTCCAAGGTTCCCAAACCCCTGCTGGTCGCACACAACGCGAAGTCCTTTGACGCTCCAATTCTTGTTAGGGTGCTGAAGGAGTTTTCTTTAAAAGACAAATTTCAGGACATTGTGTCAGGCTTCCTGGACACCTATACTCTGAGCAAAGAGGTTCTTGCCAACGAATCCGAAAGGTTCTCACAAGAGTACCTGGTGCAGCACTTCCTCAACAAAACGTATGATGCGCACAATGCTTTGGAAGATGCGAAGGCCCTGCAGGAGTTGTTCTATAAATTGGACCCCAGCTCCAATGCCATAAAGAGACACAGTTTCATCTTATAACAGAGACGCTTTAAACTCAGGGCACCAACATCTGCAACATGCAATTAAACGCTATGTAAAATTTTGACACTGTGTTATTTTGGATAACTGTTGTTTGGTGGCTGTTTTTAAGCTTTCTGTTGGCTGTGTGCAACAATTACAATTATTAAAGAGGAGGCTTGTGCTTCTGTGTCTGTTTTACGTTTTAAATCAGCGTTTATTTCAGTATAAATTAAATGTATGTGTGTGAAAAAAAACCGGCGGGCCGATCGTGATCACGTGTCATGGTGGTTTTATCCTCTCGCGAGATCTGGTCCCGTGACGTCAGTGGCGTGGGCGCCAGGTGCTCTTGGGTTTGTTTGGGAAATTTGACGTTTTGCTGGGGTTTCGACCGCTGATAATTCCAGCATGACGCTCACCGTGGTGTTTTTCGACCTGGAGACTACAGGCCTGGGTATGTTCGCCGGGGCCGCGGTTCTTCACTAATCTGTGCGGGTTTTCTTATCGACGCCACTCACCCAAAAAAACAGCAACAACTATTAAACATTTCCAAACAGCTGGAAAGTTAAAGGCGTCCTGCGTATCCTGCGCAATTTAAACTCCATCCGATAGGGGGCAGTATTGCAGCCTTAGTGCGGCGCAGTGGGACTCCAGGTGAAATTAGATTCCAGTTCATGGGGAAGTGTGAAAAGATTAGGGAATAAGGGGAACACGTATACCCACCCACCATTGACCTTGTATGGAATTATTCTTTGATGTTAGGTCGGAAATTTTGGAATTTACTTCACTTGAAGACAAATGGTCTCGATTAGAATCAGAATTGTGTTAATTTGACTCCAGTTGATGACGTCTCTTAAGCACAACAGCATAAAAAAACAACAACAGTATACAAGATAGTAATATCTAATATACAGAATATATACCACAAGTGTAAATAAAGTGGTGTAGGGGCTCAGCATTGAGACAGTTCTGTTGTTTAGGGTGGGGACAGGAACTGTCCCCGTGTCGGCTGGTGCCGTTCTGTGAGGGATCTGGGAAGGTTTTCCCAGCCCTTTTCCTGGTTGATAACTGGTGATGAGAAATTTTTGTTCGTCTATATTGTCTGCACGACTATAACATGTGACCCAGCTTTACATCTCTGGTTGCAAAACCACAGTAACCAGTCTGAACGAAGCTTTATTCTTGGAAGCTGTATCTGAGTAATGCACACAAAATTCTCGTTCGTCAGTGTTTGCTCGGTTATTTGCTTGATACGCTTGACGGGTCCTGACAGCCCTCATTTCTGCTCGGAGAATAAAGTGTCGGGCTGAGACCGTTTCCGCTGTTTCCGTCTCAGGCCCTTCGTGTGAAATTGTCCAGCTTGCAGCAGTGAGTGGCGGCCACACCCTCAACCTCTACGTGGTTCCTCGGACCAGGATGCAGCGCGGTGCTTCTACAGTGACGGGGTTCAGGGTGCAGAGGCGGCGTCTGTACCTCCATCGCAGACCCGTGCGGACCAACACTCTACAGGAGGTTCTTGTGTCCTTCATCGCTTTCATCCGCATGCTGGGCCGCCCACTCCTTGCGGGGCACAACATTCGGAGGTTCGACTGCCCTGTGTTGGGACGGGCTCTTGATGAGTTCCACCTCAGAACAGAGTTTCAGAAGGTTGTCTCAGGGTTTGTGGACACGCTGCCTCTAGCAAGACAGCTTCTCAAAAACCAAAGCATCAAGTCTTTTAGGCAAGACAGCTTGGTGAAGTCGGTTTTAGGGGTCTCTTATGAAGCCCACAATGCATTGGAGGACGTGCGGGCGCTGCAGAAATTGTATGCAGCCCTCATGCCAACGTCAGAACTGATTCTGCAGCAGACCTTCACACTGGACGTGCTTCCAGAGTCAGGGCATCTCCTCAAAGAGAATACGGAGGCATTCAAGCTACCGGAACAAAGTCTCTGATGTTGAAGAGAATACTAGACTTTGTGTTACATTCTGAGGCTCATCAGACGTTCTCTAAACTTTCTTTTTTATTGTGTCCTGAAATAAACACTTAAAACACAAAAAAGTACTGACATATATACACACAGTGGTTTCTGAGGCACCTGACATGTAAAATATTTTCTTCTTAATAAATTTGCAGACTTAACTACAATTCTCTTTACATTTTATTATTAGGGGTGCTAATAGCAGATTATTGAGAAAAAAACTGCTGTGTATAAAATAAACCTTGAGTGTTTATGCATATCTACGTGAATCAAATATCTTATAATATGCAAACTAAATTAAAATGCACTCTTAAATTAGATGCATATATATATATATATATATATATATATATATATATATATTTTTTTTTTTTTACTGGCCAGAAATCATTAAGGGAGCCTTTTAAAACAACCTTTTATTGGGATAACCAGGATTGGGAAGGTTCATACACTCATGCTACCGTCTCATTCCAAAATGCAAAACCATGCCTTTATTTCAAAAGCCATCAGAGCAAGCACTCACATTCCCGCAATTATTTATTTCAGATTTCATCAATTGCAATTGTAAAGTCAGCATCAAGCCAAGAGCCTTTTCATATCACATAACAATCATCGTTTCACACATTCCTACACAGATATGGAGATAATGATCTTTTTAAAGGGCAGGAATCGTACTAGTTATCAAACACATAATTCAAAAATGAGGAGAACTTGAGTTCCATGGATTCTTTAAAAACAACCTCTGCAATAAATTTTAAATTATGTCAATAAGAAAGGGTTTAATAAAGATCTTTGCCATAAACCCTCCTCGGGACAGAACATTAGGTTTTTAGATGGGAGGTAAAGACTCCGTAAACATGTTTAAGCTGCTTGACCTGCTGATTTATAACCTGAATGTTTTACTTCATGATAGCAAGAGAAACTGACTTCAGAAACTGCACGTGAAAATGCTTACTGTACTTAACTGTACAAATAAAATCACAGAAGACAATGCCCCATAATTACAGCCATTTACCTCATTAGCAAGTTTCAGTAGTAAATAAAGGAAATCCATGCACTGATAGCAACTCATTTAGCAGCACAGTGTAAATATAGATGTGTATTACTTAATAAATACTATATCAGTACTTATTTGGTGGAATAATAGATGTTATGTTTAGAAGCAAAAATGCATGCTTTTTAAAACCTTCTCCACAGTCCACATGGGCCAATTGTCTGTTTTATTATTATGTTCCAAGAGATGGTTCAGACGCCAAAACTGCTTATAACCCACAGCAGTCTGAGGTTGCAAACGTTTTGTATGTTAGACATGCGCAGGCATCATACTTGGTTTACTTATGTAGTGATTAGTCTGATTAATAAACACAGATACACGCTGGAGGCGGATGACATGCACAATCAATATTAATGATTGTTATTTTTTTACCAGCTGCATCATTACAGACTCTTGGATCGTACCGCTAACCAAGATTAAAATATAAAACCAATAAACCCAACCCAGACAACATGGTGTTGCTTGCAGAAGTGCTGCACATCTGTACTGTAGAGACGAACACCGGCACTGGAAACGGTACGAAAGTTAAAACCTTGACCCATCTGTAGGGAGTCATATGTGCCACTACAACAGCAGAGGGAAGGGGCGGGGCACTGAAGATCGCGCCTACAGCAGGCAACAGGCCCGGAACAGGGTCATACCGGAGGGCGAGGTCACGTGCAGCGACACGCTCTCATTGGCTGAAATGAACAGCACCGAGCCACGCCTCAACGACATGTCAGACAGCGCTGCAGCAGAGGTGGCGGTGGCTTCGCCCTGGATGACGAGGACGATGCCGGCACAGTCCAGCGGACCCACCGCGTACCGCTTTACAGAGGCTGGGATCTGCAAACAGACAACAGAGCCATTTCACCAGCAGCCGGAATGCTGAAAGATGAAAAAATGTTGTCATCTCTCCGTACCTGTATCCTCATGACTGAGAAATCAGGGATGGGCGGGTCGTACAGGTAGACGCAGGGGTCCGAGGGGTCCTGAGCACATGGGAAGAGTTTGGATCTGGCCGGAGCAGGGGTGTAGTTCAGCATCTCGCACAGAGTGCCGACATCAATGTACTTTGGCGTCAGTCCGGCGCGCACCGTGTTGTCCGAACACGCCATGCACTCCACGCAGTCTGAACACAGGGGACACAGCGCTAATTACCGCCCAGACGCGTCCTCCAGACGGACAGACAGAGTAACGGCGGGCCACAGACCTCCGCTCAGGTAGGCGTGCGGCTCGTTGGCCCCCAGGAACATGGCCTCGCCAGGCTCCAGAACGACGCGGTTCAGGAAGTAGATGGAGAAGCAGCCGATGTCGCCGGGATACTGCGAGTGAAGCTGCAGCAGCAGAGATCCGTTGCTTCCCGATGGGTCTTTCCCTGCTGCCACTAAACGAGGGAAGAGCACAAGGGGCCTGATGCAACGGAACGGACCGCAGCCCGTGAAGCACCGGGTCCAAAGCGCTCACCTTCTTCAGAGACCCGTTTCACCAGCATGTTGAGCTGGTCCACCAACACCTTCTTCTCACAGTTCATCATCCGACTGAAGCACTTCTTCAGGGCAGCGGCTGTGCGGCCTGGATCGCCCACACTGCTCTGCAGCGCCTCTGCAGCCTCGTTCCCCACCAGCGCATGGAACTCTGGGACAGCTGTTCACAGTGTTATTTTTTTTTATTCGATTTTTAAGATAAGAGATACGGCCTTCTTCTGAATTTTTTGGATGCAACTGACATAATAAATACACGGCAAGCAGCACTCACATTTGAGAAATGCAATTATTTCTTCCACCGGTCTGAAACCACAGAGGCCTTCAAATCGTGTCAGTGCTATTGCCATCTCAGGCTTGTGGTTGGCGTCGGGATAGTGTTCCGGGAACTGGGCATGAAGCCGCGCTGCTAACTCCTGTTGTTAAAAAGACAGAATGAGCACCCAGTAAAAGAAAATATCCACCAATGACGGCGCAATCAAGATACGCCAGAAGAGGCACTCACCCTATTAGGATGGGCCTGGATGGATAATGCAGTGTTCACAGACAGGACTTTGAAAAGGAAAGGGAGCTGCCCTTGAAAAGTGTCTTTGACCTTTGACCCGAGGCACCCAGGATAATCCGCTATCCATTGGCCAAGGGTCCTTTGAGATATCCTGTTGTCCTTAATAAGAGCATCACCTTTGGGGTGGGCACCCATCCAAAGCTTTAAACATAAAAAATCATTTAGAAAACAGGTGAACTACTTTATATATATATATATATATATGTCTTTATTCTAGTTTTTATGGGATGTATGTATGTGATAAACCCGGAAGTGGAGCAGGTTAGACCTGCTGAGGAGGTACATCTGCATTGCATCCGGCCGCATTACGGGAATGAGAAGGCGCACCTCCGCATAGGGTCTGTCCTGCTGCACAGCAGCCTGAGGGTCGCCGCCAGCGACAAGTTTGGCCACCTCGCTGTCCAGTCCGACCTTCCCCCACGCGTAGTTCTGTACCACACAGGACAGGGGGAACACTGGAAAAGACACAAAACGCAAACATGCAAAACGCCGCGTTGAAAGTCCGCGCCTACGTTAATGCATAATGGCAACAAAAAAAGGGGCTGCGGCCGCTTTAAATGTCAGATGAACGAGGCGAGGAGCTAAAGCAGCAGCGGAAACGACCAGACACGGGCGGCGCGCACAGATCGCTATTAAAACGCGACGCATCGCGGCAAATTCGCCGGTCGAAGCGGACGGAGATCTGACCTCTTACTTCTTCCATGACTGCGACGTTCCAGTGGCACGGCGCGTGACGTCACCACGCCGGACCGGTACAACATACGGAGGCGCCCGGTTCACGTTGCGTCAGGGTAACGCAGATACATTAGAGATCTTATCTTCTGACAGCCACTAATGTGTGTTTCAGGGTTGGGATTCAGCGTTAACCGCTAATCTGGTTTAAAACGATTGAAATATTATAGTTGTGATATCTTGTATCAACAGAGATGTGTTTTTAAACCATATTTCAGAAAGTCAGACGTTGACGCGGACCGGTGACGTCATCACGCCCACCGCCGCCTGCGCGCTCCACTCCCATTGCGGAAGTCGGGCGGAACGGGCGCAGTCTCGGCGGCAGTGGAGGATCGCGCCGTTTATCTCCCGGCTTTCTTTTTAAGAGAAGACCAGGATGTCAGGATTCGACAGTAATCCCTTCGAGGACCCGGCGAACGCCAATCCTTTCCAGGTAAGATGGCGCTGCGCGGCTGGTGACGTGTGGAGAGCGGCGGCCTGGCGGCCCGCGTCCGCACCGCGTCAGGAAGTGGGTGCAGGTATCAAAAGCGACTCCATTTCTCTCAGTTTCCAGTCCTGGGGAAAAAAGCACGACTGCGACAGCTGCGTGTCGACACGTTTTACCCACGGTGTGGATCGCGCCATCGCTGTTAGAATAAGTGACTTTTAAGTCATTTACCAGTTGGACTGGTTTTTGTACAAACACCACCTCCCTCTCCACACTGTATAGAGAGATAGATGTAGATGTTTATTATCTGTCTCTCTTTTTATTTCACGGTAGAGCGAGTGTTGCTTGATGCTGCAGCGCTCACTGAAAATTCACTGCAAGTCTTGGGGATTTTAATTCTATACAGGGTGGGAGCTGCCTGTTGGGTAACACACTCGTCAGAAGGCCCAGGTTCGAACCCCACTCACTTCCATCGTGTCCCTGAGCAAGACACTTAACCCTGAGTGTCTCCAGGGGGGGACTGTCCCTGTAACTTGTGATTGTAGGTCGCTCTGGATAAGGACGTCTGGTAAATACTGTAAATGTAAATCTCTTTGACCTTATATTCAAATGGCATGCAGCATCTCCAGCTGGAAGCCAGATGTGAACGTAGACGCTTCCTGCCTAGTTTTCGGTATCAGAGGCCGATAACCAACACATCTGAGTTAAATATGTCCAGAATTGGACTGTTTTACATAAATGGTGTGGTATTTGACATCCGACTGTGTCAGCATATCCATCTAGCCCATATCTCACTGACCTTCATAAAGCCTCTCGTAATTAACAACATAATTAGCCAAGCCAGTCTCTAGAAATGGTTCTAAATAATTAAAAAGTTGCCTCTGCTCCGGCCCGCCGTATGATGCCGGATCACGGATGGGAAGTAACCGCGATGGTTGGTGCCGTGTTTGACCTGCGCCTGTGTTGCTCCGCTCAGGGCATTCAATTTTAGGACCGCACACACCCGACAAGCAAACAGCTCGTCATCCTGGAGGGCGTGGCCTCATCAAGGTGAAATGGCCAAATCCTTTAAAATGCCGATAAAGTGTGTGTAACATAATAATAATAAGACCCCGTGTGGCCCGAGGAAATGTCACCAGGCGTGCTGATAATGTGATGACTAGTCTGTGTGACTGTCACATGGTGTTTACTACAAGTTATTGTAATAAAGTTATTTTTGAACTGTTATTTTGTCTTGTGAAGCCTATTAATGCTGCAGGCGGACAGTCACGCCTCCTCAGATCCTCGGTTTCCTCCATTACCCGTCACTGTTCATCGTAATTGATAAAAATGATGCATTAACAGACAGGTTTGTATTTATTTGTTTCTGTAATCTCACTCTCGGCGTTCCGTCGCTCTGACTGGTGGGAATTACGACGCAGCTCTCGCTGAATTAGCCTGTTTCTTCGTGACCTCAGGTCATGTGATTTTGTATTTCAGGATCCCTCCGTCACTCAGGTGACCAACACCGGTGTGGGCCGCATGGATCAGTTCAACCCCTTCGCTGAAGATGGCGCGGTAAAATGAAATTCCTGCGTTTGTCCCGGTGGCGGGGGAATCGGTTACACAGTCCCGCTTTATTTCGCTGCAGGGAAACCAGTCCACCCTGGCAGCCTCCACCACGCCGTCTCAGCCCGCGGTCCTGCAGCCGTCGGTGGAGCCCGGTCCAAAGGTCGGTGCTGCAAGGGCGGCGCCACCACGCCATTTTTAAAGCGACTGTTTATAGGCCCACCTGATTAAAATGTTGTACCTGTAATCGTGTCTAAATACCCTTCTTTCCGCCCCGCCAACAGGCTGCTGCGGCCGCGGCGCAGGCCGACCTGCTGAGGCAGCAGGAGGAGCTGGAGAGGAAGGCTGCAGACCTGGAGCGCAGAGAGCAGGAGCTGCAGAGCCGCGGACCCTCGACAGGTCACTCGTCTGTAACGCTCCTTTAAAAAGTAGTTCATATGAACCGCACTGTTTCACGTGAAGGGAACTAAAATGTCACTACTGGCTTTGTGGAGGAGAATGAAAACTAGAACTATTCTTCCGTTCACCTGAGAGAGAGATAAAGACAAAGAACTAAAACGAATAAGGAATATATTTGTCCCAAATTGTGGTAATTCTTGCCATTGGCCATATAATGTCACTGATGATCGGTGTCTGTCCTGACACGTGACACATGACGTCGGAGAGGCAGCCTCCAGACTGCAACCTGAGAGCGTAGTTCAAATTTCACCCGATCCGGCTAAAAACGGCACATACGCGCTTTTTACGCACCATCTAAACGGTCCTTTCTTTACATTTAGGTGCTAATTAGTTATTCGCTTTGATGATTTAAACGAGCATGTACCTTAAACACATGGCATCTTTAAGTCCAGTGAATGGAATGATGAAATATTATTTTTTTTTTTTTTTATAGGCAAAGAAAATAACTGGCCGCCACTTCCAAGGAGATTTCCCATCAAGCCTTGCTTTTACCAGGACATCTCTGAGGAAATTCCCATTGAGCATCAGAGAGTTTGTAAAATGATGTACTACCTGTGGATGTGTAAGTAGGCAGAAGTTGCAGAACGCCTACCTAATAAATAGGGATTTCGTGTAAGACGTGTCCTGCGTGTCTTCTCCAGTCCACTGTGTGACCCTCTTCCTGAACCTGCTGGCCTGCTTGGCGTTTTTCACCACGAACTCTGCAAACGGTGTGGACTTCGGTCTGTCCATCCTGTGGTTCATCCTCTTCACTCCATGTTCCTTCTTGTGCTGGTACCGGCCAGTGTACAAGGCCTTCAGGTGACGTCTGGTCTTTATAGCCTAAAGTCGGTATAAATATGATTTATTTACTTTATCTTTTTCTTTTGTTTTAGGTCTGACAGCTCCTTCAATTTCTTCTTTTTCTTCTTCATCTTTTTCTGTCAAGTGGTCATTTTTATTATCCAAAGTGTAGGAATTCCAAATTGGGGAAACAGGTGAGTGAGTTAAATAGTGTCTTTTTATTTACTTGTTTGTTTACTCATGTTGTGATTGTGTGTGTGTGTGTGTGTGTGTGTGTGTTTTTTCATTATTATGGGGCAGTGGCGGCCTAGCGGTAAAGGAAGCGTCCCTGTAATCAGAAGGTTGCCGGTTCGAATCCCGATCCGCCAAGGTGCCACTGTCCCCACACACTGCTCCCTGGGCGCCTGTCATGGCTGCCCACTGCTCACCAAGGGTGATGGTTAAAAGCAGGGGACACATTTCGTTGTCACGTTTGCTGAGCTTGCTGTGCTTCACAATGACAATCACTTCACTTTCACTTTTATCTGAGCTCTTTCTTCTCTCTTCCTCATCCTCTCTGCTTCCGGTCTCTTGCCGTCTGGACAGATGCCTTTCTGCAGCGTAGCCTGCCGGTGTTCTTTTGTTTCCGGAAGCCTCACCTGTACGTGAGGTGTGTCCTTCAGCACTAACTTCCTTTTCCAGCTCTTCTTCTGCCTGCCCGCGTGCTTCTGTAATAAAGCGGCGCTATCGCATCACTCCTGAGCCCCACTGATATCTGGGCGTCGGCTGGTAGGGGCGTGTTCGGTGTTGTGAAGGCCGTTTGAATTTCATTCAAAATATTCCGTCCCGGTCAAATGAACAGTGGGCCAGTTGTTCATGACTCCATACTTTCCACAGTGGGTGGATTTCTGCTGTGTCAATAATCGGCAGTAACCCAGCTGTGGGTGCCATCATGATGATCGTGGCGAGTTTCTTCACCGTCTGCGCCGTGCTGTCAGTCATCCTTCTGAAAATGGTATGTGTCCTTAAACCTTTTTATATTTGGTCTATATACTGATCTAGTCTTAATGTTATTCTAGTTGGAGAATTATTGTCAATTTCTCTCTCACCCCCGTAGGTCCACGGTCACTACCGGCACACGGGT
Source organism: Denticeps clupeoides (assembly GCF_900700375.1). Taxonomy (NCBI): domain Eukaryota; kingdom Metazoa; phylum Chordata; class Actinopteri; order Clupeiformes; family Denticipitidae; genus Denticeps; species Denticeps clupeoides. The sequence goes on along the minus strand of NC_041723.1, from coordinate 12,333,267 downwards.
GCCAGTTTCCAGAAGGCCCAGGAGGAGTTCTCTCAGGGCGTCCTGACCAACAGGAGCTTCCAGAGTGCAGCCGCCAGCGCTGCCTCCACCGCCGCACAGGGCGCCTTCCAGAGGAACTAGACCACTCGTCCACTGGCTGGTGGACCGCAGTCGCCCACCACTCACACAAAAGCCCAGTCGGGACCTCCACACGGCGCAGTCTAGAACAACACAGCTGCCAGCCTTTCGTTGGCTGAAGATGATGAAATGTACTTATGGTATGAAGTTGATATGTATGTATGTATATTTGTGGATGTTTCTTTTGCTTCTGCTTATATTCTAATTAATATGATACCCCATGTACAGCGGATATTGAGGGGTGAAGTTTCAGATGTACAATCGATGGCGTGAATTCTTGGCAAGTTCCCGTCTGCATTTTTAGAAAGCTAGAAGCTGTTAGTTCTTAGTGCGCTTGCTTAGACAGACACGTTCTGAGTAGCTTTCAAATGAGCATTGAAGGAGTAATGACAGAAAACTTGTACTAGAAGTGCAATGATCATCGTGTTAGCAATCGACCACGTAAATAATTCATGTTACGCCCAACGAAGGTCAGTGTGCCGCTTCCTCAGTTCCCTATTGGAAATCTGAAAAGCAGCCTGAGGAAGGTCACGTCCTCTCTGAAGGTTGCTTGTGTCCACAGGAGGAGACTCGCGTGACCCTTCCCACTGGGAGTAAAGATGGGGGTAAAAATATGACTATCTGGAGTAAAGTTGTTTAAAGATGTTTTAATGAAAAACAGGGATCATCTGTATATTTGTTGCCTTCCTTGAGGTTTTTTGTACCTCCTGCACGGGGAAAATCTGTTAATTAGTTTAATGTAAGCCTGCTTCAGAGAAGAATGACCATTTTACTCCATTAAATAATCATGGTAAATCGGTTCTACTGTGATGTCAGTTTACAGGAATCCTTGTATTTCAATTGCATATTTAACACTTAATAATTAAAGTATGATTTTGAAAGTATTTTTTTTGCTTGTTTTCAAAAGAATAAATTGTGTTCAAATTTAATTAATTTGCCTGAATCTTTATTAAAATAAAAGTGAATTAGGAAGGAGTTTCTCCTGGACAAATAACGTGAGAACAAAGAAAGGCCAATAGTGTCTACATTTATTTCAATAAAAAAATAAATGTAGCTAGCCTGTAGCTAGCTCATACTTACGCATTCTTTTTCACGTTTTTTCCTCCACCCATGTGATATAAAGGTGAGAGAATTTTTCTTCATCAGACTACGATCATTTCTAACATTCATTATCAGTGTGACACACTGACAAGGCATCTTTGGTCTTGTGGGGTGTTGCAGTATTCAGATAGCAATAAATGTTTCAGGAATGATGTAGGACCTCACTCGGGTGTTCATCTGATGATAGGTTTCATACAGCTTGACCTTGCACTTTTCTTCAGTAATTTAAGTTTTTACTGGAAAAGATTGAAATATATCAGCGTTAATTGTACCAATGCACGATTCAGATTTTAGGGCTGGAAAGGAATATGGGGGTATGTGGTGGCCTAGCGGTTACAAGAGCGGCCCCGTAATCGGAAGGTTGGTGGTTCGAATCCCGATCCGCCAAGGTGCCACTGAGCAAAGCACCGTCCCCACACACTGCTCCCCGGGCGCCTGTCATGGCTGCCCACTGCTCACCAAGGGTGATGGGTTAAAAACAGAGGACACATTTCGTTGTATGCACCAGTGTATCACAATGACAGTCACTTCACATTCACTATATCTGAACTGGTGCTCGGGTCAGTGCAATATGCTAAGCATGGGGCTTGTTCACTGAGGTCAGGCGTCCTCAGGATTTACTCGAACGAAGACATGAAACGAGAAAGAGCTGCTCGGTAGTTATCTGCATCTTAAAGAAATTCTTACTTGCCTTTTATTTCTGTCATTTTTTTTTGTTAATAGGAGAATCCCTATTATAATCCACACGCTTCTCCTCATTCAGGACGAAGGTTTACCTAGGCTTCAGCAGACTATTACAAAATGCACAAATAAGCCAACGAAGGAAGAATTGTATAATTTTATGGAGTTAATTGTACGAACGCAGCACCAGTGAGGAACCCCAGTAAATAAAACACCTCAGACATGAGGGTAAAAAGTTTGACCCCGTTTAATTTCAGAGTAAAAATGAACTAATAATGATAACAACGATAATAATAAGCTGCCAACTGCTTACCTATAACACAGTAATTGTTACACATAACATAGCCTTTAAGTCAACAAATAGCATTAGAAACGATCATCTGAAAGGTGTGAAAGTGCAAACGAGGTTTGACCATATACAGCATTTGCAGTCTGACAATCATTCCCACATAATCTGTCATTTTCTGTTTTTTTTTTTTTAACCCCCCCTACAAGGTAGCACATTTCCAAACATCGTCTTTATTCATAAGCAGAACAGTTACACTGACATTCATGGTGTGCATGAGATACATGGTTCAGCGTCATTACCAAGGCAGAACAAATAATTAAGATTGCAATATCTTTCTTTGGGTAAAAGGGTGGAGGAACGGCAAGTTCATAACGAACAATAATATTTAATTGTTTTCCGTGAATTTACATTGAAACTCTTTACAAAGCAACATCTTTTCTTCATATAAAACAGTATTGATATAAAAGTGTCTGGGAGTCCCAATAAAAAGGTGAATACCTTTGCACTTCTCAGAGTGCTAGTGTTCTCCTGGGTACTGTAAAAGGAGCGAGGATGGTAAAAATGGGCGGAAACCCCGGCCCACAAGCCTTCAGGGACCAGATCCTTACAGACTTTCGCTACAGTGTGCATCAAAATGCTTGGAGAACATGCCGTTCCAGCAGCTGTCAGCGCCATCTCCCCACGCTGGGACAGCAGAGCATGATTCAAAGTGATGGGGGAGAACTGGGCTGTAAGAGTGCAGCCTCCCAGGTGACACTCTGACCGTGTCAGAGCATCTTAAAAAGTCCCAGTGCCTCAACCCGGGAGCACCAGGCCCCCGCTGATGGGGTCGAACTTCAAAAGGAAAGCACCATTACTTAGTGTAGCATAAACGGTCTTGTTGACGTGAGGTTCAGAAAAGGATCCCAGGATCTGATTACTCTGCTGCAGACTCCCCCCCTCCTTCAAAAGAAATGCATATGGACACTGACACGCAGCATCATCTCGACTCGGAGAACTAACATGCTGGAACGTAGAACATTTAAAATACTTAAGTCATTCGTAAACTGCAGATATTGCCAAAAAGTGAGGCAGAGTAAGAAGGAAAATAAAAACATTGTTTCCATACACACTCTGTATGTACTGTATAGGGTGTAATACACTGAAATATATAAGGAGAAAATTAATGGCACCATACATGGTGTAGAAACTAAACAAAAAATACAGGACACAAAGGTTTTATACAAATAAGACATGAGTAGAAGGACACAAATGATAAAATAGATGAATGTGTGCATTCACAACAGGACGCCGAGTAACACTAATGCAATGTCCAAACACTGTGAATCAGTCCTGAAAGGACAATGCAGAACAATCGTCTTTCAGTACAAGATGAACGCTTTCAAAAAGAGCAGATTCCATGGGAAGAATTGTTTCATTCTCCATTGAAGAAACCCAAAAAGTCAAGTGCCTCCTCTATCAGCGCTCACAGACAACCGTCTTCTCCTATCAAAACAGGAGTCTCTCTTTGGATGGCCTGTTCCGTCCACAGAGAAGGCGGGGTCAGCCCAGTTTTTGCGGTGTGTGTGTGTGTGTCTGTATTCTGTGTGAGTTTCCTTTTCCCAGAGCGGTGACTCGGGCGGGGCTGGGCAGGGCTCAGGGATTCGTGATGGCGTTGAGGTCCTTCATTAAGCCCTCCAGATGGGCCATCTCCTCAGACAGCTCGTCTGTCTCGTAGCACTGGGGGAAAGGGGGGGTGTTACTGCGGTTACGGCACAGGGCAGGATGGATGGAGGCATTGAGAGAGGCAGGAAGAGGAGGAGTGGTGAGAGGAAGAGTGCAGTGAGTGATTTTCAGAGGTTGATGAAGCAGATGAACAGAAGTGACCAGATGTGCTGCAGAACGAGTGTCAGTGGAACTACGAGACACACACACACACACACACACACACACACACACACACACACACACACACACACACACACACAAAGCAGAACATACACACATCAAGCAATTGTAAGTAGAAAGAAAGCAGCATGAGCATGAATGAGTTGGATAAATTACACACAATGTTATAAACAGCCCAGCGTTAAATTTTGTAGAGGAGGAATGGGTCCAAAACAAGAACACGAGAAGCCAAAATGAGAAACCGTTACAAACTTACAAATAAGTGTGAAAACTACAAATGTGCGCGAGTGTGTGTTGTACCTACTGCATGTGTGTGGATGGACACTCACCGGCTGCGTATCCTCCAACATCTTACTGGTCTCGGCTGCATCTGGGGCGCTGGGCACAGTGACGGCCATTGGGGTGCGAGTCCTGCCCAGCGTGCCAATGGAGGCAGTCTTCACTGAATGCAGTTGGGAGCCTGGACAAAAACAGCAAATATTATTTATTGTTGCCAGTAAGTGTGAATAGCATTTCCTCAGAAAGGATTAAAACCTGCTGAAGTAGGAACAATGTGCTGGAACCACAAAAATCGGCCAGAACGGCTCTACATGAGCTGATAAGACATCGTGTGTTTGTCTCTCCTGTCCCTCACCTGGCTGGGACAGCAGCGGTGTGCTGGGCAGAGCTGGCACCTCGAAGGTGTGGGCGGATACAGCGGGGATGGCCGGCACGGCAAAGCTCTTGAGGGGGTGTGTAGGTCTGACGTGGGCAGTGGGCGGGTTGTAGCTGGGCTCCTCCTCTTTCACCACCTCCACCTCTTTATGGTCTACTGTGCTGACAGACTGGGTGGGGGCAGGCAGGGAGTCTGGGCCTGGAGTGTTTCTTGCTGGTTCTGTAGAAAATGGACAAATTCAACACACTGCTGCACGTGATGCAGGGTAAGGGTTGTACGAGAAGGAAGGACCTGGACAAATTATGGAAATGCATAATCAGTTTGAATAAAGTAGAAATGCAGAAAAGCACAGTTTAATCTGGCTGTAAGAAAATCAAATATCTTAAAACAATGGAAGTCTGGCTGAACCAGACAGCAGAGGGTGCTCTAACTCCAGACATTGAGAACAGGAACATTAGAAGGCTGCTGCAGGTTCTCTTATACACTGGATGCTAGATGCTGTTCTAGCTCATTTTGTAATGTTTTAGTTGGTCATTATGACAATATCAGTCCCCCAGGTTCTAATCTGGAACCTCAGCAACCCGACCCTTGAACTGCCTTGGTGGAAAATGGATATTAGCTGAAGCTGCACAGGCAGGCGGGGCCCTCGGTCTCACCTCCAGCGCTGCCCCCGTCTCTTTGGGAGAGGGCGGAGGCCTGGGCGCGCAGGCTGAACTGATGTTGCAGGTAGCTGCGCGGCAGCGAGGACAGGCCGCTCATGTGATAATGATGGTGGTGATTGTCAAGCGAATGGATGGGATGGGCACTGATCACAGCTGTGGATGGGGACACATGTTCACGTCAGACATACATCGACTATGTGTGTGTGTCTGGACAAACGCATGCAGGTACATGGACAAACATGGACAATGCATGGATGCAAGCAATATAATAAACAATCAAGAATAATACAACTTATTAATGAAGATGAAATGTCTGAATAAGATATCCATACTGCAGTATCCGTTTTTATTTTATATAAATACTAGCAAACTAGCACTGCAGACATCATGTCCTCCATGAAGATGAACAGATTAAAGCCAATAACCATCTTAAAACATTAATCTGGTGAAAATATATCCCACAGACCCTCATGATAGGAGTTTTGCGCATACTGGACCATCAACTGTGGGAGAATTTCATCCCTTTGAAAGGAAGATTTCTCTTTAAGATCTGTTCTGTTACTCATTTCACTGAACTGGTGCTGAGATGTGGTCCAGCTCTCAAACAGATGAGAGTTTTTTAGTTTTAATCCTCTATATGACTTACTGTATATGACAATACGTGAAGAGACAGATGATATATGTGTGTGGACAGCAGGCAATGACAGGAAAAGCTTAAAAGAGACACTCCCTGAAAGCCAGCGCATCAGCAACCCTCCACTTTACTCAGAGCACCTCACACAGGAGGAAGGGGGGCTGCTTCAAGCGCACTTACGCTGCGGGGGCTGAGCATCAAAGGGCATCATCATTTTAGGTCTGACACCACGACGTCCTGCCAGGGTGGACACGTCCTCAGTCTCATGACCTGCGTTGAAATGATTAAATTGCGAGTTAAAATAAATTCTGCCCCCACCCTCCTCAGAATATGATCCTCTGCGCTCACCGCGGTAAGAGTTGCGCCTCTGGGCCATTGGGTTATCGGTTGCACTCTCGGCGACCACAACATCCTGGGAACTGCGGGGGATGGGTGTGTCCGTCATGACCGGGTTGGGCTCGGGGGATTTGTCCATGGGCTTGAGCTCCAGGCGCTCATGGTGGATCCACAGGTCCGGAGGTTTCAGGTCTTTGGACGTGCCCTTGTATTTGTGGGAGCCGTTGGTGGACTTGCACGCGGCGCGCTTTCTGGAAAGGATAATGTGGCGCAGTAAGCCCGGTCATCCTGACCCCATTTAACAATTGAAATGAAGCAGGAGAGGATGCATGTAGCAGTCAGACATACTTCTTCTGATGGGAAGTAGTGCGGCGGGTGCAGAGGAAGGCTCCCACCACAACCACGATGATGGTGAAGGCGCCCACGGCGACGATAATGACTATCACAAGCATGTGGTTTTCATGGCTGCCAGTCACTCCTGGTTTTCCTGAAGGACGTTTTGAAAAACAACATTATCCTCACCAAACCCTGACCTCAGTCCAGTCCAAAACCTCAGGCCAGAAATAAATCCGTCTGAGCTGACGCTGCTTTTCCTGAATGACTTTCAGGTCCTACACGGGCCAAAGCCTCTCTATAACAACCCTGCTGGTCTACCATCTGCAGTACAAAAAAACGCCAGCCCCACCGCTAGAGGGAGCGCAAGACGTCAAATAATACAGAAACGGAACAGGATCCGTAAACGGGGTCAACACCGAGCTTAATTACTGAGCCCGTTTACCTCAAACTCTATTCGCGACCTTTACTAACCTCAGCAATGACTGCAGAGCGAGGCGCACAATGAACAATTCATAATGCAAAAAGCGGCCACTGAACAAGACTATAAAAAAACACATTCATCTCCACAGGCTGGCCGTGTTTGCCGAGGGTTTATTGCTCCAGAAACGGTTACTACACAACCGCCTCTCACTGAGAAACTAAACTAAACCGTATGGCTTTACAATGCACCACGAACATAAGAACTGAATTATGTCGGAATTAAAGAAGTTACCGATGGTGGAGCCAATGTCCGGAGGAGGTGCTCTTCCCCCAGGCTTCACCGGGACTCCTAAATTCAAAAAGATGTGGTCAGATTTCAGCAAAAACTCACTGTAGCCAGGCTGCTGTTACTCGCTCATAGTTACAGGTAATCCAATTATCAGGCTCACAAAAAGTGAACATCTGTACAAACTGGTCTTTAAGAAGGGAGGTAAAGCTCATCTTGGTGCAGTTGAAGGCGTTTCCCACTGCTGGGTGTGTGCATCACACACTGATGTACCAGTGACTTTTTTTTTTTTTTGGGTTACGCTTCTCAAAGATTACAGCATTGAAAAGGACATTCTTAGAACCCCGTAGTGCTGACAGAACATCACTTCAGCACATGCTGTTCCACTCTTTCACTTTTGTCAATCGGCTCTCTGGAGCCCATTCTGAAGGATCCACAGTCCAGGTAAAATCTATCATTGGTTATTTTTATTTTTGTCTGTTACCATGCGAAAAAAGGAGCCATTTACAGTCTCCGGTCTCTTATCAGGCAGCAAAAGGACTGTCCACATCTTGTAAAGTGTAAACAGCCTACAGAAGAGAGAACTTTCCAATTACTGAACTCAGTAATTGTAAACTCGGATAAAAACAGTCGAAACCTCTCAGACAAACTTCTAAGTCCAGTCAATGTCATTTTCATTTCAACACGATTTGCGGTTTTAAGAAATATTGTACATTTTTGGAACTACCAAATTTAACAGCAGCAAACTCATTTCCCAGACAGACCCGCTCTTGCCTGTTTATTCAATTTTTTTATTTAGATCATGTTCATAACATTAGAGAGCTGAGAGGAACTAGATGAACAACTGTCGAGAGCCGGGGCCAAGGCGGAGTGGCGGGAGATAAGAGAGAGAAAGGGTGCAATTACCTTGGTCGCTAGACATTTTGTCAGAAGGTTCAGCTTAGCGGGCCAAACGTGAAGAGCAAGGGTGAGAAGAAAGAGAAAGAGAGAGAATACTGGTTAGCATACTGGGAGTGGAGTAGAAAAGAGAGCGTGACAGTGGAACGCGGAGGGGAAGAACAAGAGGAGGAGGAAAGGGAAGGGATGGGAATACTGAGGCTCTTGGAACAGACGAAGCCCTTTTGAAGCATTTACTTCAATCCCATAAACCCCTCTGAGAGGCCGGCCTCTACATCACTGAGGCCACTGAAAAGCACAGCAGGAGCAATATGGCAAACACCAGACAGGCCTAAAGCTAATTATTCTAGAGAATTCCTGCCCTCATTGTAGCGCTCTCTGACACATAGGAGCCGACGCTGCTTGCCATTTCGGCATTTCCAAGAAAGTTTCATACAAAAACCAATCATGTGTCCCTGTCACTGTAGGAGCAGAGTCTAATAATCTGTTCTCATTCAGAAAAAAATAAATAAATCCACTATTTCCCTCAGGAGGCAAGAAAAATCCTGCTTAACTTATCTGATGTGAAGTCCAACCACCAACTAACCAACATTGTCATGAAGTGTTTAAAAATGAAAGCCGTGCTGCAGGCAGCGTTCTGCCTGATTTAAGTTGGCCATTATAAGTACAACTAAAGCATATGCAAAAAGTACTTGCGGTTCAATGTGCTGAAGCCTAGCAGACTGCTGCTATATAATTCATATTTCATTTATTACCTAAATCAGAATAATGATAATGCTAAAATGGTAACTACTGTTATATGAACATATTGGGGCCTAGCGGTTAAGGAAGCGGCCCCGTTATCAGAAGGTTGCCGGTTCGAATCCCGATCCGCTGAGGTGCCACTGAGGTGCCACTGAGCAAAGCGCCGTCCCCACACACTGCTCCCCGGGCGCCTGTCATGGCTGCCCACTGCTCACTCAGGGTGATGGGTTAAATGCAGAGGACAAATTTCACTGTGTGCATCGTGTGCTGTGCTCCTGTGTATCACATGTGACAATCACTTCACTTTAACTATTATAATTGAACTGTTACGTAAATGCATGACATACTTGCCAATTGTGTCTAGATAAGTTTCAATATCCATTCTCAATGTGCATTCTTTACTAGACTATTCTAGTTTACCTGTGAATAGTCTCTGAAGTTTACTTTAGTCAGTAAATCCAGGGGAATTAGGAAAATATATAAAGGATTAAATAATTATTTATCAGGGCCAAAAATAATGCTGCATAAAAGAGGCTTGATATGATAATCAGTCATATGTGTTAGGTAATGTTACCTCATACTGTATATGTATATTACAACCTCATACTGTATATCATAATAGAAACAGATTTGCTGATTATTTATTGGCCATTTTGCTCTTTCACCTTTCGGGGTACGGAACTCCACAGCCTCTGACATGGGGCCCATGCCCTTGGAGTTGCGCGCCTGGATTTTGAAGTAGTAGACTGTGTCCAATGTGAGTTCCTGGATCTGGTGGGTCAGACGGTTGCCCACCACTGGCTCCACCACCCAGTCATGCACCTCCGCATTCACGTCAGTGCTGTAGTAGATGATGTAGCCTGCGTTCATGTCGGGAAGACACAGAAAGCGTAATCAGATTACCCAGCTCATCAACACCGCGTTAATGAACTACGTTTTTTTTTCTTCTCTTTAAACAATCACGCTGGTGCTGATATTTGAGTATCGGTGATAAGCTCAGTACCTGTGATTTTGCCATTAGCCTCAGAGGGCGGCTGCCAGTTGATGTTGATGGTGCGAGGTCGGCCTTCTTTGCTCACCACCGTCACATCTTTAGGCGGGGAGCTGGGAACTGGGAGGGGAAGATGCTCCTTAAACCAGCTCTGGTATACAGTAACATGTATGAAAAGGAGTTTATGGCTTATTGTGTTGAGGGTCTTACTGGACTCCAAAGTGGTGACGTGGGCGGTCATGCTCCATGTGCTCATCCTCCTGCCTTTCGTCACCATGACCGAAAACTCATACAGCGTGTTGGGCTTCAGGCCGCTGACCATGTGACTAAGTGTGGTGGTGTTTGCAGTCTGGGAATGAAGGGGAAAAACAGCAAAATAATAAACACATTTACATTTACAGCATTTATCAGACGCCCTTATACAGAGCGACTTAAAGTCAGAAGTGACAGGGACAGTCCCTCCTGGAGACACTCAGGGTTAAGTGTCTTGCTCAAGGACACAATGTTATTAAGTGGGGTTTGAACCTGGGTCTTTTGGTTCATAGGCGAGTGTGTTACCCACTAGGCTACTACCACCCTCTGTCCAACCACTGTCCCTAATGGCCAAAAATACCAGTCCTCCACAGATCAGGAAGTAATGCAGGAGTTGCTCAAAAACCAACAGCCAACAGAGGAGAGATCAAATAACTCTGGAAATACCCATTTTAGGCAGTGATATGCTGAAGCCATTAAAAAAAAAAACTGTCTCATTTGACCACATTCTCACGCTGCTGCTGTTTTGCTCAGGACCTTTTGACACCGTTCACTTCCTTGTCTTCCTGGAGGAGGTAAGGAGGAATAGGATGAGGGATGGATCAGCAACAAAGCTTTAGAAGACGGGTTCAACATTAGCCCACAAAGCACAGCTTTGTTTGCACTCCCTCACTGTCCATTTTAAAAGAAAGCCCAACCTTTCACTCAGTTTGAGAGAGCAGGTTATTTAATAATGTACAAGCTGTCAACGTGTAGCCGCAACGACTTCATTTTTCCCTCCTCACCAAGGACCCTGTTCTTACTCGGCATGAAATATTTTTTATTCACCATTTTCTTTCCTTCAGATTCATAATGGGAGACACCAATCACTGGTTTAATGGTGTCTAACAAAATGGCCATATCCACCTATGTCTGCATGAGCATGAGGGTAGTGCTCATTTTACCTCTCCCATTGATGAAGAAACACCTTCCTTGGTGAAGCAGGGCTCCATGGTGCTGCCTGATGCAGCCCTGTCCTCCCTCAGCCCACCCTCCCATGTCCTGTGAGAAGAGTCCTTGATGAATAATTAATAAATAGCCGCTTAATGGAGCCCTCCTGTGCTCTGCTACACACACCCCATTACTGTATTTATCTTGTGCCAAGAGTCGCACTGCTAATTGAACGTGCTCAGCTCGCAGGGCTTTGATGGCTCAATGCAGGCGAATGTGAGGAAGGACGACGGCGCTGGGTTAAAGGGGGGCACAACAACGCTGGGGTCGGCGCAGAACCGGGGCTGGCAGCACAACACTCGCGTGGCAGCTGCCGAGAGAAGAAACAAGCCCTGCGGGCATAGCATGGCTAACAGCCGGGCAATTGCCTAGCTCTGCTCCTGCCCAAATAAGAGACTAAGATGGCTGACAGACTTTCCATAGTCCAGTTAAGATGGCCGATGTCAGGTGGGCAGGGTCTGTCACCGCACTCTTTATGTAAAGGAGGTCTTTCACGTACCTTGAACTTGGTGTTGGCTGGGATGTTGGTCTTCCAGCGCACCGTGTAGAAGCGTGCATCTGTGATCTTCTGGTTCTTGGGCAGAGAGTTGTCCGCCCAGGTGACCTTGACAGTGTCGTGGCTGATCACGGAGGCCTGGACTCCCACAGGGGGCAGCATGGGGGTAGGGTCTGGGACTGGAGTGTATGGGGTGTGGAAGAGTTCAAACAGGTCAACATCAGGGTCAATGGGGTCTGGTAGCGGTTAAACACACACGGCAGGTGTGGCAAAGCCGACAAAAAACAAAACAAAGAGATTCAAAATGCCAGGTGACAAATGCAAAATAAAAAAGCAACACAGCAACAATCACACGGCAACAAATGGAGGCAAATGGAGGCAGGTTGGCAAGGAGGGCAATGAAAAAATGAGTGGTAGGTTGAGTTCAAACATGGGGTTTGATTTGGGGGGACAGGGGGTGAGGAACAATGAGAGGTCGGGTAGGTGAGAAGAGAAAGAGAGAGAAAACTTGTTTAGAACATAGAAATTAAATACAGCATTAAATACCAAATTCTAAGGTTGTTGACAACAACATTCCAAAGGAATATATGATGCATGTTGGAATCACTTAAACATTCAGTAATGCTATAGGGACAAGAGTCGTTTATGTAGAATATTCCCAGTTCTAACGTGATACATATTTAAACAGACTAATAAAAAATGTGCACTTTCAAAACCTTATAAACACGAAGCGGCAGGAGGCTCAATGCACAAGCTGCAGGGGAGCAGATCTTTTAAGCCGTCTGCAATAAAGGGCCCGAAAAGTCAAAATGTCAAAGACGTTCTTCACAGGCTGCGAGTGGGAGGACAAATCCAGTGCAGTAATGATGCGGATTGTGTTTGTGTGCATGCGTGCAGATGTCTTCAGTAGCTTGCGAAACTTTTCTAGGTCATCTTCTGCACCAAAGAACCCTCTCTATAATTCTCTCTCTGTCAAAGCCGGGCGTGTCCCGGCCCCGCCTGTTGGAGATGCCAGCTTGCAGTGCACCTCACTGGATCCATGCTGTTCCAGCCTCCAGAGTCAACTTCACAAAAGGTGACAGCGACAGGGCTTGTAGGGGGTCCGGGAAGCCCCCTCGGCACATTGCCATGCTTCTCACTCACAGACACACAGACAAAGACCAAAGCAGTACAGGGGACACACTGTCACAGACAGCTAATCAACTGATCATGAGCAGCCAGCGCATTGTGTGTGAAAATCCCAGAGCTACAGGGCGCCTCGGCAACAGGCGTCACGCGGCACTGAAGGAAGGGAGGAACACAGGATGATTTTGTATGCAGTGGAAGGTGTCACAGCCGTACAGCGATGCACACAGACACGCCACCTGGTGTGACGTGACGCAAGTCTGAAACTTCAGTTTCACTGACAACTTTACAGAAGTGCACGTGTGTGCAGGTTCCTCTTGCTCAGGTTGCCATGGCGCAGAAACAGAGGTCTGTCCATAAAATCGCATCAGTCATGAACTTTCATGGACACGCTGTCAAAGTACACATGTCAGAGTCAGGGCTGCATCTCAGATCACAGCGCGCAACGCAACCGGTTTATTTCAGCACCACTCCTCATGTGCAAACGTTGCAGTCGCTCAGAAAAAAGCCCCCTACAGAGATGGGTGACATCAGTGCTTAGTGGCACTGATGCCGCCTCACTTTGATCTGCAAAACATCGCAGTGAAAGACTTACTGCATCACCCCTGAAGTGTGTTGAGGCCTTACCTGACTGCATCCTGGTGGTGGCGCTCTCATATATGGGGACGCCCTCGCCCACGTTGTTGAAGGCCTTCAGTGTGATCACATAGTGAGAGTTGGGATCTGTGGAGGCCAGAAAAGTTGCTTTGCCTTTTACTGTGACCAGTACCCACAGGCAACCACCACCAATTGTAAAATTAAATTAGATTTTCCATCACAAAACCAAATCTGGTTTTCATGAATCCAATTAAGGGTTCCTATCATCACATCTTCTTACTTCAACAACAACTTCAAGAACAAACTGTGCTTTACATACACCTCTTGAACAAAAGAGAGACCAGTTAAATAAACAGTCTTTCTACAGCGGCCATTCCATGTTCATCATTTGCATAATTTGCAACCTTCCTCAGCACGATGAGCTGCTGACTAGATGATCAGCTCAACCAAATCTCACAAGATAAGCTTTGAGCACCACTACCTTACTTACCATGTTTTGTATATCATTATTGTGTTTTTCTTTTTTTGATCATTTTCAGCTAATTAGAAAACATCGATGTGGTCTCTTTTTTTTTTAATCCAGAGTGGCAAATAAAACTCAATTAATACATAGAATCCTGTGTTATTCATTTCACATGTTTTTAATGTTGTGGATAATGTATAATTCCAGCATTTAACCTAGAAGCACAGCTCAGGGAGAGATATGGATTTTTCATTTTTCAGCATCTTAATTTGATGTGTTATTTGTACCTTTTCATGCAGTTTTGATAAACTCGACACAAATCACAACTGCACCTGATGAAAAAGGCTTTTTTTTTTTTTATTTCAATGAAAACCTGGCACGACAATCTAGGTAAGACAATCTGACATGAAACAGGAACCCTGTGCAAATATTTGGTTAGCGGCTTTTCAGATCAGAATCTTGTTCATGCACAGCACAGCTTGATAAGAGATTTTGCTGTGCTGCTCTGTGCAGGAGTGGGTGCTTCACAGATATCAGTAAATCGCCACACTGTGGTGATCGCTAAGGACCCACAGGAATCAATCCACCGAAATCCCGTTTGAAGCATGGAGCTGGGAGAATATTCTGCTAGTGTCCTAGTAGACAACACCAGTAAAATAATCAGAAGACCATAGGGGGGCTCAGGTTCTAACCCAAACCAACTATCATTGTGTCCCTGAGCAAGAATATCAAATTGAACCCGGAGAGCTAATTTTTCACTTCAATCCAACCACAGATAAGCACTGACCTATGTGCTCATGGCTAATAATATGGCTTACAGATTCTGTTGGAATTAAATCTCAAACCAATTGTGACTGAAATTTGAATGAGATAAACCCTAATCCAACGCAGAAATATTTGAAACTGGAGCTGAAGACAATGCCAGATGCAAAAAAACACTTGTCATTACCCAGATCACCACTGCTGGACGAGCACTCCGACACGGGCTCATCTTACCCAGATTATCGATAGTGAAGTAACGCTGCTTGTAGTCGACTTTGATGGTCTGGGCATGCGGGCTGCCCTTGCCGTAGCCAATGATGTAGCCCCTCACCACGATGTCCTGGTTCTCTGGGGGCGTCCAGCTCACCACAATGCTGTTCACCAGCGGCCGCACATGAAGAGAGCTGGGGATTTCTGGGACTTGGGACTCTGGGACACGCAAAAACAGGACAGTAAGCTTTGAGCTCCCAGCTGTTTCTCATTTACAAAAAAATGTGACGTGAACTGATGTCCTAAAAGCCCTCAAAGGAAGCCCTTACAGGCCATCATAGAAACTTTATTATTTACTCTCTCAGGGAAATATTTCTCGCCACATAGGATCACCTGTATTTAATGCATGGCGATTCCTGTAAACATTCTGTATTCATTAGCCGGGCTGCACTACAATGCACCTTAGCTTTGCCCTAATGAATTTCCTGATAGATGGGGCTGAACTGACAATTTCCAACAAATCTTTCCATTCAGATCCATTAAAGTGCCTCATTATTTCAGAAGCAGCCCTATTTGTAGTGAAGTAATTCAGTAAGAGGAGATGAATTAGAACATTAGTGCTTTGAAGTGGCATTTTTTCTGGTCTGAACAAATGATCGCTTCTCTCGTTTTTGACCGCTAAAATATGAGCATGCAGGTCCGCTGTGTCGCAGCCATCACACAAACCAAGTCACTGCGGCTCTGTGGGTCTGTTTTTATTGAGGAATCTAAGCACATGATGCTATTAATCCAACTTAGGCCCCCAATTGGCTGAAACACGACCGCATTATCCAGTCGGCTTCAAAGTTTGATTTTTCCTGTGGGCCACAGCATAGAGTACTTTGAAAACTGTGATTAAGTGCTGGGATAAATCACAAAGCCTCCCTTTGATGTGAACATTAGAAGCTACAGACACTTTACTTCATTACACAGTGTGCACTTTGTAAAGTAAAGGGGGGGGGGATCCAAAAACATATGATCCATTCTAATAATCCTAACAGTGGCAGACAACAAAAAGTCCCAGTAATCTTAGATCGCACTGGAGGCATTGTTGTGACTGGTCTTACTTCCATGCCAGCATACAGCATCTCAGCTGAAGACAGCAGAATGAACGGTAATAAGAACAAGTTGAGCAGTGTTTGTCAGACGGAGGGCAGAAGCGGTTTTTAACAGAGTATGTACTTTGGACGTGGATGTAATTTGTACCATGGCTGTTGCTGCGGTCCGCCTGGATTTGGTCAACATTTAATATCCCTGTCTTCTGAAAATCACTAAAAATGATCTAGGACATGCTTATTTGCCAAGATACGCGGGAGCAGCTGACTTCATAGTGTTATAAATGAGTGCTGCTAGCAGAATTTTCGTACCATCCAGGTCGCTCTCAAAGGTCTCGGCTGTCAGCCAATCAGTAGCTGGTCCTGAACCGTTAACCGTGGTGGCCGAAACCCGGAAGGCGTACTCCGTACCTCGCTCTAGATCTTAAAGAGAACAAATGTACAGTGTTTAGTGATCCAGACCCTCCATTAAAAACCCAGCAGACAGGAATATAAAAGGCTTTAGTGTTCTAATATAGTCTCCTATATTTATCTCCAGTTGTCTTTTATCCCACACGCAGAAGAAAGATAATAAAGGACAAAAAATATCAAATTTTTAAGTTCTAAACCCAATGGCGTGTCCTCATTTGACTTCACAAAGTCAAAGTTTAAGTGGGACTTGATCTTGAAAGTGAATAGTCAGATCAAACTAAAGTATCTCTACCCCCACTCAGAAGAAGAAAAAGTAAGATATAGATGTAAGTAAAGGTAAAAGAAATATTCTTGGCACTTACTGTCAATCAGCTGGAAGTGCTGGGTGCTCAGGACTTCAACCGCCTCTCCCTTCCTGCCGCCCTTCCGGTAGCGGATCTTGTAGCCAGTGATCTCACCGTTCTGAGTGCCTGGAGGCGGGGGCTGCCATTTCATCATGATGCTCTGAGAAAGGAGAGAAGAGGTGCAGAAAAATGCTGGGGGGCTTATCAGATGGGACACGCTGCAGGTTAAAATAAATCTGGGAACGTGGAAGTAAAACAAAAGAGTATCATGTCGTACACCAGAGATATTCATACAACAAGCACCTGTGACAAACTTTTTAAAAAAATCTCTCAATAAGGTGCTGGGCACCACAACAACTTGAATACTTCTTGTTACAGATTCCCTCTTACCCTACTGGAGAAACGGCCATGATTGCTCTAAAACACATTGCGTAGTTTGGTGATTTGATGTGATGGCTGGCTATTAAATATGATTGGACGTGATATTATTCCCATGGAAGACAGGGACTCATGCCTTGAACCATTTAAAAGACGACACAAAAGCAGAGTTTTTAAAAGCAGAGTTTAAAATTGGAAGAAGCAAACAGTGATGATTGAGAGCTCTCACTCACATAACTAATTTTGGATGATTTAAAATGCCTGTCAACCTGTCATGTGCAAACTTCATTTAATACCGTATTCAGGGTGGCAGAAATAATAATATATCACCCAAAAGGTTATTTTAAGATACATATTACTACAAAGCAGTTCTTCCTTTTTGGTTTTGTGGATTATGAGAACGCCTTTGACCCTACACTAGCGAACAAGCCCCAAGCTTAGCATGTAGCGTTGCACATAGCGCCATTTAAAAACAGTGCCCTAAACTATCACAACAAAGAAACATTCAGGCATCGTTGGAAATAATCCCATCACTGAACGTTACCTTCGAGTTGCGCACCTCCAGCGTCAGGTTCTGAGGGGCTGCGCTCGGAACTGGGAACAAAGAAAGCATTAAGAAGCAATTAAGCCAGCCGAGGCAGAGCGGCAGATGAAGGGAGATGGTGGGAGTGAGCTGTCAGCGCGTCGGGTGGCAGGTCTGATGATCCGGCGCGCGTTACAGACCCGTTACCAGCCATGAAATCAGAGATCTGCACGATGTTGGGCAGAGCAGGCAAGAACAAACGAGGAGGCTCCGGCTTTCAGCCTGACAAATTCTGTTGTCAGTCGGGAGATTGTCGGGGAAACAGCGTTCCCCGCAGGCGTTTCTGCACCCATCCAGACTTCTCCATTCCTGTGATGTCTCTCCCCCGCAGGACTGACAGCTGGTTGCTTCATGTTTGTGTGTATTGTACACGTGTGTGCGTGTGTGTGTGTCTGAACATCTTAAGAGCTCATCATTAATAAAGATTTACTTCATTATCCTGTTTACACTGCCTTTTGTCTCCCGGATTGCAGACTGTCATCCGCCTGCAGGGCCCGGAGTTACGAGACGAACGTGACAGCAGCCTGATGCTCCATCATTACCCCCCTCAACATAGAGCGCCCGCCCGCCCGCCCGCCCAGGCATGCCTAACGCCAACAGGACGGCTCTCTATTGTTTGTTTACAGCGAGCCGCGCAGTATTACCACGCTAATCACATTAGCTGTTCATTAAGAAGGATAGGTTGTTTACAGCTGCTGCGGCACGCCGCCGAATTACTGACAAAAGCCTCGTCTCACAATAACGAGGCCTCTCAGCTCATGATCTGTAGAATTACTGCGGCCAATAACCCTGCCGTACAGTACACCCCCGACCCGAGACGCCGTCGTGGAATCTGCGCTTACTGTCGGACAGCGTCTGGGCCGCCACGTCCTCAGTGGAGACGCCGGGTCCGTGCTTGTTGAGGGCAACCACCCTGAAGCTGTATTCTGTGAACTTCTTCAGTCCAGTCATTGTGTGAGACAATCCAGTCACATCAAAGTCCTACAAAAACGATTTCATTATCGTTAACATTTATTAATTTCATTTTATCCATTCACATCCACTAATTACAGATTCTGTGCCCCTAGTTGGTGCAGGATAATTGGAGTGGGTCAGCTGACCATCAGACAATCACCTTGATTAATGATCAATTACATTTTAAACGAGTCTCTCCGCAACCTACCTGCTCCAGGTCCTGTCCTTTCTCAGTGTAGTACAGCTTGTAGGTCTGAATCTCCCCGTTGCCTGTGAGGGGCTTGTTCCAGCTCAGGGTGATGGAGGTGGGCGAGGTGACCGCCGCCTGCAGGTTGGGGGCAGGGCCAGGAACCTGAACTGATGGGCGAAAGGCCGTGAAGAGCGTTAGATGCTGCGTTTGTCTGCCTTTAGTGCACTCATGTAGCTGAGAACTGCGTTCGGCTCTGACAAAATGATGCAATCCAGCCTCAAGGATGGAAAAAATGTTCAGCAAAGCATGAAAACAACAGCAAAAAAGTTCAGACATTAGTGAGCAAGTTAGGAGAGAAGCTTCTGCCATGCTTTTAAATATCTGGGAGGCATCTTTCATGCATTTTCCATTAATCACACTCTTTATATCAAATTAATTTCTGCATTTCCACAACATCCAGTCTTTCCAGCTGCGTGTGGTGCAACACGATGGCAGTCATATGACCACATATTAAAAGGGGCCATCAGTGGCTGAGCCAGTTCTGGAGAGTAGAGGGGGAGCGGAATTATTCTCTGTAGTTGGAGTGGCGATGATAATAAGCTATAAAGCCCTAGTGGCCTTATGAATAAGCCAGGGATTGTGGGTGCGAGTCCCATCTAGGGTGATGAGCAGCAGAGTGGTGCAGCGGAAGCGTGCTGGGCCCTAGCGGTTAAGGAAGCGGCCCCGTAATCAGAAGGTTGCCGGGTTCAAATCCCGATCCGCCAAGGTGCCACTGAGGTGCCACTGAGCAAAGCACCGTCCCCACACACTGCTCCCCGGGCGCCTGGCCACTGCTCACTCAGGGTGATGGGTTAAAAGCAGAGGACAAATTTCACTGTGTGCACAGTGTACTGTGCTGCTGTGTATCACAAGTGACAATCACATCACTTTATTAAACTCTATTCATTACCCCCCAAAAACACATGCAGCCTCTCAGCCTGGCACCACCATTCTAACGTGAATTAAAACACAAGGACACGGCGACTCTCACGTCTGACCCAGTCGCTCGTCCCCCCCCAGCGCTGTGGACGCCGATAACGCATTCAATCAGTGTAGGATGGATTTCTGTGGGTGGTGTCTAAAGCAGACGTCTGCGTCGGATAAAAAAATGATTAAATAAACACAGTGTAGTGTATCCTAATCTCCTCAGCAGAGACAGTGGACATCTCAGATAAACATTCCTGCCACATACATGGCGCTCCCAGGAGCTCCAAGCGAACTGGGGCTTTCATTCTCCAGCTTCCAGCAAAAGGAGGCGTTTTCGTGGCGCTGTTAGTATTCCACGCAGATACGTTCCAGTAAACAGAGAGAGCCCCGTGAGCTCACCTAGCCAGGCTGTGTGTGTGTGTGTGAGCAGGTTGCTGATGAGATCGAATGCCAGGTGTTTGTAAGGGTGTGTGTGTGTGTGGGCACTTGGGTTTTACCTTCAGGCTGGGTGGCCACGGTGAGGGGGGCGGAGCTCTCTCCCTGCCCGTTCCTGTTGAAGGCCACCACCCGGAAGGTGTACTTGGTGTCTGGCATGAGGTTCTGGATGGTGACCTGCATCTCCCCGGGCCGGCTGGTGTTTTCAATGCGTTCCCTGTCACACAAGCAACAGACAAGCCTCAGGGAAACCATGCAACAACAACAACACACACACACACACACACACTCACACACACAGAGCATTCTTCAAAACCAAACAGCAAATATTTACTTCTGGGCAGGCTTCTCAACATTCGACTGTGTGCTGTCCGTTTACAGCATTGGCAGCAGGGGATATGCTAACCCCAACTCTGACAACATCCTGGCTTATGACTTCAGACACTCATAAGAGGAACATTTATACCCTTTTCTGCAGGTTTACAGTAGCCAGGTTTAACACTTTTTAAGACCTTTTTTTTTTTTTTATTTAAGACCCTGCACTGGTCATCAACTACATTTGTCCAAGGGTCAAAGTTTTTCTTGGCAGGCACTGTGAGGGCCAAATGCTCCTCTAAAAAAACAATATGATTGTAAATAATAAATTATTATTCCATATGTTAATTTTCCTTCCAAATTACCTGTACTGCTGCAAGCCACTAGGGGGCAACTGCAATATTTTCGGTTTGTGCTTTGTGTCAATGTCATGGTTTTTAACATGGGCAATAAGGGCTGTTAACTAGGGTGGCATCATGGGCATTCCCTGTGTACTAGTTGTAGTGTAACCAGGTGAATACGTTGTAAATAGAGGGGCGGGAGGTACATGGTCTGTAGTAGTGAGTTGTAGTATTGCTGGTGAGCTCTGGAACTGCCAATCTGCTGTTGTTCTCCTCTTCCTTTTTTACACTCCCTTGATTTTCTGGCATTCCCTGAGACTCGGATAAACCCACACAACTCTGCTTCTCCAGCAGCTCTCTCCTCAGCTTTTAGTGTCTCTCTGGAAACACCGTTGCTCAAGGTACTGGGGAAGCATTCGTCTAGACTCTTCTCTGTCTCAGATTTTAGGTGGCTGAATGAACTTCCAACAAATATTTGGACAGCTGCGACACTAAAGATCTTCAAACACAAGCCAAAAAACTTCCTTTTTAGGAAACACTTGGATTAAATAGGGCTCTGAGGGGTACTGAGTTATTAAACTAATGTGGTCCCAGTGAAACAAATGAGGGATTTTCAACAATCAAGACCTTAAAGCACGTGTGTAAGTTGCTCTAGATGAGAATGTCTGAATGATGCTGAAAATGTAAATCTAAGTCATGTGTTGCTGGTGCACTCCAGGACCAGGGTTGGTGACCCCTGTTGTAAGGTTGGAACTTAAGGTCTCCTAAGGTACAAAATGGTATTACAAGACAACGCGGGTAACTTGCTAACTTCAGTAATAATCTCTGCAACACGATACATATTTCTTCCAAAAAACTCTGAAAGGGAGATAGGATGTTTTACAGTGGGCAGCGGCGCTTTACGCCAGCGTAACCCTGGCCTCGTACCTGTTGGTGCCCTCCAGGCTGTAGTAGACGGAGTAGGTTATGTTGTCCCCATTCGGCTCGGCCGGGATGCGCCAGGTCAGCTTGATGAAGCGGGTGGAGACCAGCGAGGCCACTACGTCCCGCGGGGCGGAGGGGGTGGGGCCGCCACTTTCTCCCGAGCTGGATGCTATATGGTCAGTAGTTGTACTGGTCAGTGAGGGGACAGGGGGGGTGAGGAGGGTAACTTCTGGGGTTTGGAGGAGGGACGGGGGTGGAGTGAACGGGGATGAGGGTCCGAGGAGAAAGGGAGAGGGGAACAAAAGATGGAGAAGAGAGAAAGAAAAGCAAGACAAAAGGGGGGGGGAAAAAAAACAAATGAAAAAAGAAAAATAAAAAAAAACAAAACAAAAAAAGAACATAAACTCAACACAATGAAAGCAAACAGCCATGGCAGCATGAAAAAACAAAAACACCAAGTTTACAATGGAGAGACCACACAGGAAATGGAGCCAGTTTATAACGGGCTTCTGAATGGCGGGCTGGCGTGCAGAACCCACTAGATGCAAAACACACAGGACTACAAGACTAATGGCAGGGGACAATCGCGAAGCCGCAGTGCTGCTGCGCTTCGGCCGCGACTCCGACACAGTGATCAATTAACACTCCAAACCACGTCAGCGCCGACACACTCATAAAAGGCTCCTTTTACATCAGTACAGCGGAACGCTTAATACGCACAAACACACACAGCACAAATTCAACAGTAAAACTGATTCATGTTGCTAATCGCACCGCAATTATGTAGCGTTGGCTGGACCTTTATTTATATGATATTTATCTAGTATTCCAGAATTTTATTTTATTTTATGGTATTACTATAAGACTACGGCATTATTTTAGTCATGATGATGAGGCAGTAAAACATATGGAAGTACAGAGCTTTATAAACACGTCGACTAACGTAGCGAGAGACACAAAGATAGACGCGCACACACACACACACACACACACACACACAAGCTAAACGTGTCAGAGCACACGCTAATAAACCAGAAATAAGTGTGGTCCCAGATGACAGTTTCTCTCTCAGACACACACAGAGAAAATCGCATTTCGCTGAATACGGTCGCCCTGTTTTTGCTTCAGACAGACGTGTCAGACTGGAACACAATCCAAGCCGCACACTAGAGGCACTTCATTATCCCCACTTACAGAGCGCTGGGCAGAGACACCCAGACAACTGCGCTCTAAACCGGACAGCAGAGCCCCACACGGCTCGGGGATCCGGCTCCGGCCCCCTCCTCGCGGCTCGGGGGTCCGGGCCCCGGCTCCCTCCTCACGGCTCGGGGGTCCGGGCCCCGTCTCCCTCCTCGCGGCCCCGACTCCCTCCTCGCAGCTCGGGGGTCCGGGCCCCGGCTCCCTCCTCGCGGCTCGGGGGTCCGGGCCCCGGCTCCCTCCTCGCGGCTCGGGGGTCCGTGCCCCGGCTCCCTCCTCGCGGCTCGGGGGTCCGGGCCCCGGCTCCCTCCTCGCGGCTCGGGGGGTCCGGGCCCCGGCTCCCTCCTCACGGCTCGGGGGTCCGGGCCCCGGCTCCCTCCTCGCGGCTCGGGGGTCCGGGCCCCGGCTCCCTCCTCGCGGCTCGGGGGTCCGGGCCCCGGCTCCCTCCTCGCGGCTCGGGGGTCCGGGCCCCGGCTCCCTCCTCGCGGCTCGGGGGTCCGGGCCCCGGCTCCCTCCTCACGGCTCGGGGGTCCGGGCCCCGTCTCCCTCCTCGCGGCCCCGGCTCCCTCCTCGCGGCTCGGGGGTCCGGGCCCCGGCTCCCTCCTCGCGGCTCGGGGGTCCGGGCCCCGGCTCCCTCCTCGCGGCTCGGGGGTCCGGGCCCCGGCTCCCTCCTCGCAGCTCGGGGGTCCGGGCCCCGGCTCCCTCCTCGCAGCTCGGGGGTCCGGGCCCCGGCTCCCTCCTCACGGCTCGGGGGTCCGGGCCCCGTCTCCCTCCTCGCGGCCCCGGCTCCCTCCTCGCGGCTCGGGGGTCCGGGCCCCGGCTCCCTCCTCGCAGCTCGGGGGTCCGGGCCCCGGCTCCCTCCTCGCAGCTCGGGGGTCCGGGCCCCGGCTCCCTCCTCGCGGCCCCGGCTCCCTCCTCGCGGCTCGGGGGTCCGGGCCCCGGCTCCCTCCTCACGGCTCGGGGGTCCGGGCCCCGTCTCCCTCCTCGCGGCCCCAGCTCCCTCCTCGCGGCTCGGGGGTCCGGGCCCCGGCCCCCTCCTCGCAGCCCGGGCCCGTGGCCGGACGGATGAATCTGCGAGAAGACGCCGTTTGCCTCCAACAGCTTGCGTGATAGTGCCTGGTCCGTCTGCCAGCCTGAGAGGTTTGGCGCAAGGCCACCCGCATGATGCCAGCTGGAGTAGGTCACCCCTCTCACCGCGCACCAGGGACCACGGAGCAGACACCCCCCCCCCTCTCACAGACTGGCAGCGATTCACGCACAGGGGTGCGGCGCGAACGCCCGTCCACCCACTCACATGAGGCACTTTTAAACGCAGAGGCTGAAATAAATAAGCTTCATCTGTTCCCTATTCAGGGCTGCTGGAAAGCTGTCGTCAGCACCTCCGTGTGTGTGTGTGTGTGTGTGTGTGTGTGTGTGTGTGTGTGTGTGTGTGTGTGTGTGTGTGTGTGTGTGCGCACGCTTCATTAGGGACATGGGGAAGTTAGCTGCACCTGTGTTGTACCCTCAGGTAGGAGCATAGCAACAGACTGTGTGTGTGTGTGTGTGTGTGTGTGTGTGTGTGTGTGTGTGTGTCTGTGTGTGTGTATGTGTGTGTGTGTATGTGTGTTTTGATGAGCCTGTGTGTGTGTGTGTGTGTGTCCAGGAATCTGATACATTTCCTGTGAGCGGGTGTCCCGCTGCCAACAATACGTCGTCAGGAAAACACACGCCATTAATCTCCAGACGATGGGGCAGAGTATCGTCCCCAAATATCACCAGCGACAAAAATACACGAAGAGACACCACAGATTCAGGAAAGGTGCACAAAAACCCCAACCACCCAAAGGTCACACCAGGCGGGGTGTCATGACTCGGGTCATCATATCCCAGCATGCACCTGGGGTTCACAAACATCAGCGGGTGGCAGCAGGGCAGAGCCTGTTGAGCTACCCTGGCATAGGCACACCCTCCCTCTGCAACCCTTATTATTAAATGTCACAGCACGCTGCGCACATCACCCTGTTTTGTGATGCACTGGGGTCAGAGGTTACGAATGTCGGGGTGGGGGAGAAAACGCCCATGTGGGGGAGCGAATACCCATCCCTGCCTCAGCAGGAGGAGGAGGAAGCCATGGCGACTGTCAAAGCGAACAACAGGAACGCAGGAAATGAACTTTTAAATAATGTTTTAAATACAACTATTCCCCCTGAGAGCAGAAGCCGCCTGAAAAACCGCATATAGGCCCTGCATGACAGGTAAGAAGCGAAGAGAACGTCAAGTGCTTAATGGAATATATACCAAGATAAAAAGGATATATGATGACCTTCATCTAATTTAACAAAATGCTAAAAAAAACTGTAATAAGACACTTCTACAGGAAAAAGAATCAATTTGTATGTATTTAGTTTGAGAAATCTCACTCAAACCCCTCAATATGAGACCTACAGGAAAGTGGTGTGGTAGGGGTGGTAGTAGCCTAGTGGGTAACGCACTCGCCTATGAACCAGAAGACCCGGGTTCAAATCCCACTTGCTGCCATTGTGTCCCTGAGCAAGACACTTAACCCTGAGTTGCTCCAGGGGGACTGTCCCTGTAACTACTGATTGTAAGTCGCTCTGGATAAGGGCGTCTGATAAATGCTGTAAATGTAAATGTAAATGGTGTAATAAACAGCCAATTCATTACGACCCTTCCGTCTATTATTGCAGACAAACCAGACCTGGCATGTCAAAGCACGGACTCCACATGACATATAAAGGTCAAGGTTAAATTTATTGATGTAGCACATTTACGAACAACCCTTGTTGTCCCAAGGCACCAAGCTGTCAGTAGCAGATACTGTAAACTGTAAGGAGGTCAACCTCAATGGACCAACCTTGTATTGACATCAGGAAAATTTGAACACCTCATGCTCACTTGTGTGAGGCAAACCAAAACAGAACCATTTCTACACTGTGAAGCGGTGGGGTTTTGCCGCCATGCTTTGGTAGGTGGTACATGATTCTGGTGGTGGCCACAGGTCAACATGGACATCCTGACCAGTCTTGGTCTACACATTTATTCACCTGTTTCGGCCAATCATGGTCCAGAGTGGCCACTTTCACTTTCGGACTTTATCTAATGTCCCCAAACTTTATACATCAGGACACGTCCTCTTATGTTTTCCAGAGTGGAGTCATGAGAGATGTTGATCCTTCTGAAACACACATCAAGGAGCATAATCACCACATTAAAGCTGACCGCAGTGGCCCCAGGGGTGGGGAGAGGAGGGGAATTAAATTAGGGGTTGTTGCCACACATCTCTGTGATATCTGATATATCTGAGAGGGGAAAAATGAGCAGGAGGAAACCTTGGCGTCCAGCAAAAAAAAAAAAAAAAAAAAAAGGCACCTGGGCATCAAACCCCCTGATCCGGTCTTGACAGCCATCAGTCGGTGGCTCGGGAGAGTAAGGCCCAGTAGAATCTCCCAGCTCTATGTGGAGAGTGGCAGGGCTTCATTAACACTTATTAGCTTGATTACACCCTGAAGATATGAGCGCCGGCAGCAGAGTGACTGCATTACAAAGCTGTCTGGGCAGGGGGAAAATAATCAGAATAAGAGCATGTTCTTATTCCACAAAACATAATACAGCACAGACAGACAAATTAGATAACAATAAATAATGAATCACCTTATATTTCATCAAAACAAATGACATTAAGCATTGACCACAGTCTAAAGCAGTAGCACAGAAATGCAACAATGCAATTTTCAATCCCCTCTATCTCTATCAAAAAAAACTATAATATATCTCTGCCACCGAATACATCACCGTGATGTCAGGACTAGCTATGAGTTTTATACCAAATGCTCTCGCCTTCCCACACAGAGTAATCTCCACAGCTTTCAGCGCATGTAGGAAGGAGCTTCCAGTTCCAAGAGTGTTGGACCAGCTTTCCGGTCCCTCTTTACCTCATAATTGTTTATCAAAACGGACTGGGCAGCTGATGAACTGGCGCTCTTAGCACTGAGCCTTCAGGAGATCTTCGGGAGGTGAAAAGATGAATATGTTACTGTGTTAAGCCACTCGCTCACAGCCCCTTTCAAGGACAGTTAGTAGCGTCAATATCAAAAAGTTATTTGATGTGATTGCTGTATCCTCCTGCCACGTCTGCCACGGCGGGAGTGAAGACAATAAAGTGAAGTGATGCGGTGTCTGTATTGATTTATTGAGGAGCTTTCTCAATGAATAAACAGGCCACTGCTCAGTGCCAAAACAAGTCCAGCAGCTTCTTCTACCGTTCTAATGAAGGGTCGGCGGTTTAATGATTACTAACAGGACGCTGCCACCACCGGAATGCAGTACTGAAATGAATGCAGCATCAACACATAACATTTTGTTTTCCATATTGATTCATTTCACTCCACACTGACTTGAACAGAAAATGGAGAGAAAACTATTTACATTTGGAAAAATATTTAGCGTAATCCAGGCATGCTCTGTTAAATCGATGATAATTAATTGTACGGCAACCCAAGAAAGATCTGGAAAATCCCAGAATGGGGACTATGACCCTAACTGGCAGTTTTTGTAAGCTGGCGAGGGCGGGGTCCTCGGCTGAGAGCGTGGACGGAGTGAAAGGAAGCGGTGTGAGGCAGCCAGGCCCCCCTGTGAGAGGAAGGGCGGGATGCAGAGGCGCTCATGGCCCTTCCTGGCAGCGGCTGCGGGCAACTCATGTGGGGGCCATCACCCCCGGAGGCTGCATCCTGTGAAAAACGGAATGCTGGGAGTGATGGCCTACAGGCGGTAATGCTAATGGCTTCTGTGAAGCAGCAGGGATCTAATCAGAGGCAGTTCAAATGTGGTACTCCGGCCCCGCCCAGTTTAAAAGAGACATTAGACATTATCCCCAACATGGGTCATCTCATTACAACTTATTCTAAAGCTCAACCTTCCAGAAAAGGGTTGGATACAATTCCAATTCTGTATCAAGAGACCAATAAGCACACAAACATGAATAAGTAAATACATCACATATGTTTTATGCACAGTGAACTACATCCACGGAACGACCTCAACCCAAACACAACATGCTCTTGGGGCAGATAATCAATATTCTTGTTTATCTTGTTTAGCAACAAATTGCTTTTCCATTGGTGCACACACTGAGATCAGATTGGAATAAAATCATAAACAAATAAATCAGGAATTCTGCACCCATGAGACCCATGAGGCCAGAGCCTGATGTAAGAAAGACAGAGTGATGTAATGATTGCATGGTTTGCTGGAGCAGCTCAGTCCAATCAGATATAATCAATAATCAATATAATCAATAATCATTTTATGCAAAAATAACTGATACTGAAGAACCCATTATAAGATCAATCTTATAATGGAAATCCTGTGAAAATCCTGTTTGTGAAAAGAAGGCTCTCAGAATATGTGTGTGTGGATAGTGTGTGATTATCGATCTGCTACAGTTTACTATGTCATTACTCTGTAGTGGTGAGAGGTTGAACCTCATGCACGTTGTTGTAACCTAGTGGGTGTGTGATAATCGCAGTTCTTGCATGCATTGTCAGGCTGGTACTGAGGGGCACACACACACACACACACACACACACACACACAGTCTCTCTCTCTCCAACACTCACAGTTTTCACACCTCGTCTACACGTGAAGTGACATCCACATGTGTGAGACTTTCACACTCGTACTCATAGATAGACAGAAGGAGGCATGCACACGCGCACACACACACACACACACACACTGCAAAATGACACATTAACATGCAGGGCAGCTGTGCCAGAGGGCAGGCCGCTCCCAGCAGAAGGCGCTGGCCTCAGCTCCCAGAATTCATCACAGGCGTCGGGGAGGGACTGTCAGCCGCTCAGCAGGGATGGGGTGCAGCGCGAAAGAGCCTCTTCAATCATGCCAGACACCCAAGATAGAAGGGACCTGCTGCGCTTCTCTCCATCCTGTTAAATGTGGAGCTACACAGCCAAGCCGGCAGGACAGTGGTAGCCGTGTCCAACCGCGCTGCACAGCCACGATAGTTTAAAAAATGAATGACAGATAGCTTCATACCAAAGTACACTTGCACCATCAAATTTGTGCAGCGAAGCACAGACAAAAGTCTTGCTGAAGACATGTCTCAGGGGGGTTTAAATTAAAAAACCTCAGCGAGAACTGAGATTTGTCTGTTTGTATTATGTTGCTGTTTCGGGATCCCAGGCATGAAACAAAGGGAAATATGAATATAAAGGGATCTTCATCCAGAGCAGAGGGAGGAACGGCGTGTTAAAATAATACAAATGACTGCAGGGGACTACAGAGAATTTAAAACCTAAAATAACAGAAATAATAGTTTATATTCTAATTGTGCTTCGTTTTCATGTGCTCCATCGTTGGAGACTAGTTTCTGTTTTGGAGGGACAAGGGGTGACTTTTAAACAGTGGTCACATGATGTTGCTATGGTCTCCATTTGCTTGTGGTTGTTACGGGAAATGATGAAGATCATCCCTTCCATTATTAGAGATTAACAATGTTAATTAAAGATGAAGACATGTCATTGACAGTCTTAAATCAACATGTGAGAGTAAGTACAGTAACTACAGATCTTGCATGAATGTGGTTCGTACGGAGTCTTGGAGCCTACTTCTTGAATCAGGACCTCCTGGTCACTTTATTAAAGATGTATTTATTAATTCTGCAGGTGTTCCACGTATGTATGTACGTCCCAATATAGTAGTTTATAGTAGATAGTAGTTTATAGTAGATAGTAGTTTATAGTAGATAGTAGTTTACTGGTAAAAGTGGGTTTATAAAATAAATAAATACCTAAATGTTTAGTAGAACATGAGCAAAGGAGTATCTTTAATCCTAATCCTAAACATCCATGGTGCTGGAGAGGTGGCATTGCTGGGGGACAGGAAGAGACTGAACAGGCTGATCCGGCGGGCCAGCTCTGTTCTACGATGCCCTCTGGACCCAGTGGAGGTGGTGAGTGACTGAGTGACAGGAGAATGGTGCTGGACAACATCTCCCACCTCATGCAGGAGACCCTGACAGGACTGAGCAGCTCCTTCAGTGGAAGGCTGCGGCACCCACGATGTGGGACAGAGAGATTCAGAAGGTCTTTCCTGCCAACTGCTGTCAGGCTCTACAACCAGGCTCTACTTCTATATTGAATCTTATATTATACAGTGTCGTTTTTGCTGATCTTATCTTGTACTGTGTACTTCCTGCCCTGACAATGTAAAATTCCCACTTGTGGGACTAATAAAGGATCATCTTATCTTATCAAAAATAAACACCAAAGACAGATCATCATTATTGCATATTTACATTTGTGGGATTTAACAGACGGCCTTATCCAGAGCGACTTCCAATCAGCAGTTACAGGGACAGTCCACAGGAGACACTCAGGGTTAAGCGTCTTGCTTGGGGGACACAATGGCAGTAAGTGGGGCTTGAACCTGTTACTTTGTGGTCTTCTGGTTCACACCACCTACTACCTACTACCACCATGTATAGTCACTGGTTTTAATGAAGTCAGTAAATTTAGGGCATAAGCACATGGAACGGGTGCTTAGACCCCGAGGTTACAGTGTAGGGTGGGGAGTTAAAGTGCAGGGCAGGTGTTTTGCTCGTGTGTTTTCACCGGCCTCCCGCAAAAAGCCCTGCTGCAAACGCTACTCCGAGCGATTCGAGGTGAAACTGGAGCACGTCTAATCCGAGCGATCAGGGACATGAAAGCGTTCCGGCGGGCAGCTGCGGCGCGCCCATTGTGCTGTGGCGGTTCGGGGGGCTTTGGTGGTGTCTTTTCTCTCCTGGGGCGACTGCGGTCGCAGCAGCGGGGGGTGGGTGGTTGGGTGTTTGACTAGCTGCGGCGTTGACTGGCGTAATAACGCAGGGCAAGCAGTCAGCCCTGCATCCGACACACACACACACACACACAGACTTA
This sequence comes from Denticeps clupeoides, assembly GCF_900700375.1. NCBI lineage: Eukaryota > Metazoa > Chordata > Actinopteri > Clupeiformes > Denticipitidae > Denticeps > Denticeps clupeoides. Next base: position 12,302,273 of record NC_041723.1, on the reverse strand, counting down.
CACACAGGCAGCACGAATGAAGAGCAGGAGCTACCTGACTGCACGCTAATAATCTTGACTTTACTTACACACTAATCACATCTGACAAACAGCCGAAACGAAGGTAAACTGACGTTACGCTGCTGTTGGTCGCATTTAGCTCTGCTCCTGGCGACTTTGGGAAAGCTGCGATTAAGAATTTCACTGTACGCAGCAGAAGTGGAAGTTTAAATTATTCAGAGACGATTCCCATCCCCCCACGAGCAGCATCAAAGCCTGGCTGCGCCGGTGAGGTGATAAAGAAGAGCTGAGTAGCCGAGCGCTATAAACGAGTGTCTGTAAACAGCGCTAATGAGCGCTGTTTTAATTGGATCCCCCCCCCCCCCCCCACCCCACCCCACCCCACCCCACCAACGCAGAGCGCTGCTTCTCATTCAGCAGAACGCAGCCTCGCACCCCGACAGGTGGGCGAGGGCGGCGCCACCGCGCAGCGCATGAACCGAATGTCATTTTCGCCTGGAGCGGGTGTCGGAGCATGACGGCCACGCGAGGACGTGTGCTGGAGCGCCGATTTCTACATGGATTTCCGACACGCTGCGGCCGGACCAATTCATTCCTTTTTTTAATATCTCCAAAATCTCTCATTCTGTCTTCATTTTAGAGTTATCCACATCCACAGTGCCGTCACTGGCAAATCGGATTACAAAGAAGAGAACTGATAACATCTTATTGATACCAATTCCAAAGACGTTGTAATTAACAGTAGCACAGTGTGTTCTGGCTCGGACCAAAACCTTCACCAGCACAGTAAAAAACTATATATATATTGTTATATTACAAAAGTGCACTAATGGTGAGAGGACGGAAATATTAAGACAGAAGACATTAACTAAGATCTGCGCTTTGGATGTAAAAAGCCACTCACAGAGTTAAACCGGGGTCACGTGCAGAAAAACCAACATCTGTTAAACAGAACAAGGTGGCAACTATACTAGGAACCAAATAAACTCAGAGGCATGACCTTACAATGTACTCTGGGACACTCTGGAAGTTTTCACTGCAATGCAGCCAGGGAAGAAAAGTTCAGCAAATTTCCCTGTGCATGTTGGAGGTATTTCGCGGCACCATTTCAAAACCGTACATGTTGGCTTCTGCTATCCTCTGCGTGCAGGAAACAGCATCAGGCCGCCAGAAAGAGGGTCTTTGCAGACTTACTGTGGTCTAGGATGATGAGCTGGGAGCTAGCCTGTATGTTCCCCGCCTCGTTCTCAGCCAGACACTGGTAGAAGCCTTCATCTGAGATCACCAGTCCCAACACTTGAAGGTTGTGCTGATTCTGGGGTCGGCAAAAAAAAAAAAAAAAAAAAAAAGATAATACAAAAACATCAAGCATGGTGTTCTTTCAGATCCACTCAAAATCCATATTTACTGTGAAAAAAGGGTCCTTGACCAGGCATAAAATGCCAGTAATGGATCTCTAAAGAGCTGTGATGTCATGAGCCGCCTCCATAAATGTTATTTAAAAAAAATAAATAAATAAATACATATATTTTTTGGCCTTGACCATTTTCCCCATCACTAATTACCATGTCCTTGATGTAACCAAGCAACTCCTTGTGCTTTATTGTAGTGCAGAATCAAAAGCTTTTCAGCCATTAGGTCAGGCCCGGAATGATCTAAATGTTCAGAAAAGACCAACGACTCCAGTGAGCCTGTGTACGGCCGTTCTGAATCCAGATTTGGAAGAAGGGCTCACCACAATTTTGAAGTAGTCACTGGGGAAGACCGTGTCACCGTTCTTCAGCCACTTGACAGTGGGAGGCGGGGAGCCGGTGACATCACACTCGAAAATGATGTCCATGGACTCGTGGGCATAGATGTTGGACGGTTTCTTCAGGAAGCGAGGTGGAACTGCAAGAACCAGATAAAAACAGCGTTTTGTACATTTTAGAAACGTTGGTTCAAAAATAGCGGCACACCTGTTTCCAAACCACTCGAGTTCCATATGAATCTCTCAAGAGCTGCTACTGTGAAGATGTTGCTAGGCAACCAACTCCTGCTAATGATGCTGTTTCGTGGAAGACATGTTTGATTATTATTAAGAAATGAAAATATTGACTGAATAATCGTGAGCATAATCATGCTCTTGTTTTTTTTTAAAGCTACAACCCCAACCATTACAAAATGGAGCTAATTTGTTTTCATAAATTTCCATATCAGCTATACGCATTACAAACTATCTTCATGCAGTTAACACTTGGCCTTTTTATTTCTTAAAAACTTTATTAAGTAAAATGTCTGTAGTAACATCCACAACACGTACTGGGCAATGACTCACTCTGGACTATTTTAATCCAAATATCTGAGCAGCAAGCTTCAGCACAGTGGCATTCAGTGCCTTGAAATGGAAATTATGTTCTTGAAACAAAAAAAAAAAAAAAAAAAAAAAAAAGGACAAACTGTTTCCAGGCCATTTTTCCCAGGGCCTCACATCCAGAGAGAAGTGCGAGCTTAAGCAGCAGCGCGTTAAGGGCTGATTTACGCTGACAGGGCTGAAAATGATACTCTTTACGGCCGCGTCACTTTTTGTTTTCTGTTCTGAGGGCCATGTCCCAGCAGTGAGGTTTTGCAGGCAGTCTGCAGTGTAGCTCATATCTAAACTATGCGCCCTGGGCCTCGGCGTTGAGCTGCTAATGGCTGAATGAGTGGGGAGGCGGCAATGCGCTACCATTTCCCCCCTTTTTCTCCCGTTTCTGTGAGTAATGAGCTCTGATATTTGATCAGCGTGAAGATAAGCGCTGGCAGAAACACTTCCCCTCTTACGGGGTCATCTCCTGTATCTGCCAGAACACACCCGGCTAAATTACACAGCACTTTGCTCAACGGAGACCCCTGGGGGGAGAGCGGGGAGACGGGGGTCACGATGATGGCTCATGATGACCTCTTGCACTGGGGGCCACGGATCCTGCTTTGACGCTGGAGGTCATGGCATGTTAGACCATGTTCCATCTGTTCACCAAATGCAGGAGATTGTCACCTCTGTGATCTCCGCTTCACGTGATATTCACTTAGCCTGACTCAGCTCCTGCTGAAGGGTTTTCAAGTTCCGGCTGCTGCTGCTGCTTGACATGCGGTGTGAGTGTGGGAATGAATTGTAATGAATTCTTCCAAAAATTCATTAAAAATTCATTCAAAATTATCTACATTATATGACTTAATCGAAAATTAAGTGATTGTCATTGTGACACAACTAAATGTGTCCTCCGCCTTTCAACCATCACATTAGTGAGCAGTGGGCAGCCATGACTGGCGTCCTGGGAGCAGTGTGTGGGGACGGTACTTTGGGGACGGTGGCACCTTGGCGGTTCAGGATTTGATCCCACTAACTTCTGATTATGGGTCCGCTTCCTTACCCGCTAGGCCACCACTGCCCCACTGACTGCTCAATAAGAGCACAGGACTGTGTTTCACGCACAATGTGAGTAAATGAGCAGGTAAAGCCCTAACATGGTAAATGTTATCAGTTTCTGTATCCAATTATATCTTAAGACCCCAAGTTTATACCTAAATCCATTATTAGCTCAGCATCGCAAGAAAGAACGGTGTTTATCATAAAAATGCCACCAACAAGTGACTGATCATGCAAATTTGCAGAGTTGGAGACCATCGGGGAAAACACAGTGTGGGCAAACACTGACTTCTTCAGCGCCACTGACATCGCATCTCCCTGACAGCACCGCTTCAGGCAATTAAAACATGGCCGGGGTTTATCATGCTTTATCAGCAAACACATCCACACCGTCAGGCCAATCTGTGGCCGCTCATTAAACCAGTCTTCAAAATATAATAATACGTGTGACAACAGAATGAAGAAACCAAAGCAAAAAAAAAACCTATAAAAAAAAACATGAATCTGCTGGGAGAAAAACAACAAAAAAAAACACTAATTTCGAGTCAGTAAATGGTTTTCTTCATAATATAAAACCCTAAAAAGACAATCCCAGATAAACTAATAAGTGAAGGGGTCAGTAAACTGGTATGATTTGTCACACAAAACTTCAATAATACATTTTTCATTTGCTTATTTGCAATTCATTTATGACAGCAAAGAAGGCTAAATTACAGGTATGTATTCAACTTTTCGTAGAATACATATTTTTTTACTTCTAAGTGAAGAATTTCTAATACCAGACTGGGCTGGTTGGCCGAGACTACATTGTGTCACACCAATTGTTATAGTCTGTGTTTTGTATTCTGTGTGCAAAGTCACTCATTACATGATTCATGGTTAGGTGCTGAGGTGATGAACACAGGTAATGCACAGAGCCGCTAAACTGGACAACAGGAACTGGTCACATCTGTGCAGGTCCTCTGGAGATCAGCCAAATCAATACATTTTCCCTCATTCGTGTCTGTCTAGAGTCCAAAACCCAGCTGTCCTGTTGCTGGACCTTCACTATACACACTGACACAAAGAGACACACACACACACACACACACACACACACACACACACATAATTGTGCATCAGCATCACAGCAGATGGATTTTTTAACATTTTTTTAAACTCCAAAAATGTCAGCCAGGCCTGATGCTGTGAGAAGGGTCTGGAGTGATGGGAGGAAGGCCACCCGATGGTGGGGGGAAAAAAAAACAAAAAAAAAAACACTGGCCCTGCGTCATCAGGGCGTCGGCCTCTGTGGCCATCTCTGCAGGGAGCAGGTGGGAGCGTCAATCTGCCAGTAACCGTCCCTAAATTAATCTGATTTAACAGAACAAACCCGCCCCGCCTCGCCTAACACCTCTCTCACTCACACTACATCTCCAGAGTGAGAGACCGACTGATGCATGTTCAACAGGGTTGTACGATTTTACCATAATAAACAGACATGATGTCATGTATATTGTATTACGCTTACAATAAGTAAAAAAAAAAAATACATGCAACTGCACCTCTCATGATGCAGTGAATTATCTTACTGTTGCAGAAATGGACTAAAATTCTGGAGGGGCTTTTGTTTAAAAAAAGAAAAAGCGATCAAATCCACAGGTGCAGGGTGTAAATAAACCCAGACAGGCTTGGACACCGCAGGAGAGGAAAAGTCGCCGCAGCCCGGATTCAATGGCAAAACACACAAGCGCAAGCGCGCGTCAAGCCCGCACACGTTCACGCGGACGAGCGAGGTGCAAAATAAAGGGCTCTGTCTGGGCAGGAGAGACAGTACAGAGAAAACTGCGATTCCATGTCTAACCAGAAACCAACACGAGCAGAAAGCTTTTGTTTCATTAAAATGTGAAACAGAACCGCCGTCTGTCATCTTCATATCCATAGCAGTTGCCATGGACACTGTCCATGGTGATCCATGGTTTCGATATGGAATTTCCAGTGGGAGTTGTGTCAGAGGAAAAAGCCACTTTATTCCATCAACAACTTCGGTCATCAAAACACACAGACCGACACCCACACTCACTCACACACCAAACGGAGCTGTGTCTTTGAACCTGAGCTCTAGTTGAGACAGGTCTCCTCCGGTTCCAGGTTGGTGAGGGTGACTGCAAGCAAAGTGACATTTAAGCGTCACACACCAATGCCCTCTGCAATACACGACAGGCCAGGGATTACAAATTACTGCCCAAATGATGAGTCCAATATGGATCAGAATGCACTGCGGTGTGACCTGAGGTTACGTGGGTATATAGAGCCCAATTTGGATTAACACAGTGATACTGTGCTTTAAGATAGACCCTGTCAAATTAAACAGATAATAGTTATGATAATGTATGCTTAATTAGTATTACTAGTTAAAAAAAATGGCTCAAACTAATTCAATTTTAGTTAACATAGCCTTTACACTGTAGACAAACATCAGTGACCTTGACTGTTGACCCCCAAAATCAATCAATCTATGAGTCAAGGAGAGCATAAAATTTGATGACATTTCCTTTAGTCATTTAAGACGTGTTCACCAGAACATGAGGTCAAAGTGACCTTGACTGTTGACCCCCAAAATCAATGAATCCAATAGAGGTGTGAACCTTCACTGGTTTCATGATTTGATTGTGAATATCATGTCAGCAATTCAATTCGATTCGACGTCTTGATTAATCACAATGCATCGAATCAATATTTCTACATTACTTCACATTATGTTTTCAAATACATCAGTGAGATGAGAGTTGGTGGGTTTGAATGGTGTCAAATAAATGCTGCATGCAACATTTTCTTCTGCCAAAATCCCGCCAAGCGGCAAACAGTCAAGCGAATGCCAGTGAAACACCAACTGAACGCAGTTACAAAGTGCAGCAAACACGCATTCGTTCCAAACGTCCGTGTGGATGAGGGCAAACTCCTACCTGTACTGCTGTACTCAGATCATGCAGCCATATTCACTACCGCCATTACAATTTTTATGCCGCCGCCAGGAAATCACCAAGCACCATCATTATGATGTAATCGATTATGTTCTGCACTGCATCGATGCAATATCATCCACATCTGTATCGCAATGTGTCAATTATCAGATTAATTTAAACACCCCTAGAATCAAAGTGCACCAAATTCGAAAAATTCCATCAAGATGTTATGAAGATAACCTGTTCACAAAAATGGGACTTGTTGGACCATCCAATCTCACAGGACCATTTATGGTGGGCGGTCGCTCCTTAATGCTCCTTATCAGACACACGTTAATGTAATACGAGCTCGATATCTAAATAAATTCCGGAAGCCCACTATCGGCATGGAGATGGATAGGAACAAAAGCCCTGCAGATGCTTCAGCTCTGAAAAGACGGGTCCAGAAGTAGACGAGCATTTGAATTCGAGGTAAAAGCTCTAGCTCTGGTATTGATCAGCCTTTAGACCAGCGCGTTTCTCAAAGAGGTACTATGTGCTCTGAATGCTTAAACTGCATTAATATGATGGAGATTGAGCAAAGGAGAAGGCTGCAGCAATCGGCTGCTGACCAAACTGTCGTTTAAAAACGTTCACGGAGAAAGGCGGCGTGTTGGTGTGTTGCCCATTTAGCGGAAATACCGATAATTGTACCCCTGTAGAGTAGAGCTCATTAAGCACAAACACCAGAGGCCTGCATAGGCCGGGAAAACCGGAAATGGAAACGTTTGAGAATGGTGCGAGAGGAGATTTGGAAACCGTGAAGTATCAAAACATCCCTTATCCATTATCGTATCACGCAGGTTTACATTCACATTTACATTTACGGCATTTGGCAGACGCCCTTATCCAGAGCGACTTACAATGTGCTTAAGTTACCATCGATGAAGAGGTGCTTGACTCAAGGCCGTGTTCATACCTTGGACGGTGAGCTCTGCTGTGGCCTCTATGGTCTCATTCCCATTGTCTGCCAAACAGCTGTATATCCCAGCATCCTCTTCGGTCAGATTCACAATCTGCAGGCTGCCCCCGGCCACCGCGTCAAACCGCTCCTCTCTGCAACAAGAAACAGAACTTGTGGTTACTGTGCAGCCATAAACTGCCTTCCAATTATACATGTTTGTGTTCCCAAGCCAACAGAGGATGATGGTGTGGTAATCTGGAGACAATGGACCCCTGGAGAGCACTGGAGGTAAAGAGAAAGGTGAAAAATGGCTGAAAACAGGATATAAGCACAATTTCCCCGAGAGGTTATTTCATAGGTATTTTAGAACAACTCACTTCCTGAGCCTCAAGCACTCCCAACAGAGGAGGGGAAGAAAAAAAAAAAAACACTAGAGCTCCACTCCAAAGCCCTCCCAAACGGCGAGAACCTCAGCGGCGGGAGTAGCGTATTCATTTAAACAGCATCATGCAAGGAGAGAGAAAAATCGATAATCGCCAGCGAGAGCGAGAGAGAGAAACTGGCCCAGTTCCTGACTGCAGGAATCCGAGAAAGAAGCATGGAGCTTACTTCAGACCTACAAATCACCAATGACACTATGCTTTCTTCTGGCTTTCTTCTTTCTTCCAGGGTCACCTACTTACACGCCATTGACTGCAGCAACTCTGAATGGAAGGTGATTGTTTACTAAGAAATACGCAAATTCAATATTACCTATACTGCAGTGTAGGAAATGATCTACGGTGCATCGCGCCTTATTAAATTTTTATTCTTCACATTGGTAAACATCTGCTTTGGCAGTAAAGACACAACAGACGCAACCTTTGATTAACAAACTTGATTTAGCTGCTGCAATGAAAAACAGTTCCACGAACAGCAGAGCTGTCGACGGTGTTGTTGCTAAGCAACATCACTCCGTCAGCGGCCAGGTAGGCAGCAGATGTTTGTTACTTTACGTTGTAACCGGTACAATGTAAAATGCATGAGGTGGAACGACATTTAAAGAGACTTGCTGAGTGCTGATATCTCTAGATCTCTCGCCAGAAGGCCCCACGGCCAATCACAGTGTGAGATGAGAGCTTTTTTAAAAATCGTCACTATTTACACAGAAATAACACACAGTCGACATCCTGTTTCATCACGTTTCGAGCTGCAGAACCAAATCACATCAAACACCTGGAAACGGAGTGAAAACCAGGCTCTATATTTAGTGTTAACAGCTGGAGGCGCCAGGCCTCTCTGGTCCTGGTGTCCAAGAGCAACCTTCTCACTGGGGCTAATTTACCACGAGGCGGCTGAAGTGGGAGGGTTCGGTCGCTAGGCCGGACTAACCGGAAGTCCCAAGAGATGGAAGCAGGTGAACTCAAGTTAATTAAAAATAAATGAAAGCGGAGACAGTCGCCCATGTTTGTACGGAGCTCTGGCTAATTGGCTTTTAAAGTCATGCTGCCTCTTAACTGGACACCTCCGCCGTGGTGAAGTGGCTCCAGGATACAGGTGGAATGGTGGTGGTCCTGGCAGAATGGAAGGGAAGCTGAGATCTGCTCCCCTTCTCCACCATCTAATCAGCTCTCTCCACATGTCAGACCCCGCGATAACTCGGAATCAGCGATGGACCTGCCGCCTCAGTTCCCCAGCCAAGCAACGGCCTCCGCACACACATACATCAGACGGCGTGCCGAGGAACCGTTTATCGCGAAATCTGCCACGGCCAGATCGCCAGGAGTTCATTGTCCATTTTGCAAAGCCCACATTGCAATATGCCGTAAATGATCTTACCAAAGAACTTAATTGTATTTGGCTTGACTGCCACTTAGCATGTCCGCTAATGTCACTTTAGTTAGCAAATATGGCCACTGTGTTAACTCCAATTTTGCAGTGATGTTTTTTATGATTATTAAATTTCTTACCCAAACTCTTAACTCCGAAACAAAAATGTACAAAAAGATGAACACACACTCATGTAAGCAAGAACACATCCGCGAGCTATTCAGGATAAGTACACCCTAAGACCGTAAAAATCTATTGCTGAATGAAAAAGGGGTTAGATTAGATGCGTAACAGCTTGTGTGAGTGTAGATGGCATTAAATCACCACTATTCTCAACACAGAAAGTCAATCCAGATCACAATTTTGGCCCAATTAATGGTTCAGCCGTGGCAGACAGTATTTATAGGCATCTGGCAGGACAGCGGCTGTGATGCGTTACAGACTTCCTCTTATTCCCACAAAAATGCATCTGGCCAAGATCCCTCTAAATCCTTGCGACACTTTTTGAGGAGGAAACCAGACTGAACCCTGCCAGGAATTTGGGGGGCAATCAGCAAGGTTTCGGACAACACATTATACACACACACACACCTGATGTAGGAGTCAGATAAGGCCCATAGAGAGCAAAGTTGAAAAAGAGTCAAAGTCTTGGCAAAGTCAGCTCTGTGACTCAGCTGGGGAAGTGCGGTGCGCTTGTTTATCCGCCACTCGAAAATGGATGGCCGCGAGAGCAGATAAGGCGCAACTCTGCATGCCATTCCACTCTGTTTGTTTTGCCAGGACCAGAGACTGTAAGGTGATCTTGAGATTAGGGTTACAACAACAACGCTTTCACCCACCGAAAGCATCGCGCAAAATACACAATGACCGGCCCTGCTGCATACCCAACCGTCACAGAGTTTGTACCAGAGTCAGGAGAGAGAGGCTGTGTCCTCTGTATATGTGGTAGAGGGTGGTGGTAGCCTAGTGGGTAAGACACTCTCCTATGAACCGGAAGACCCAGGTTCAAATCCCCCTTACTGCCATTGGGTCCCCGAGAAAGACATTAAACTCTAAAATGTTCCAGGGGGGGACTGTCCCTGTAACTATTGATTGCTCTTGATAATGGCATCTAATAAATTCCGTAAATGTATATGAAGAACACACAGCTGTTTTATCTTTGCTACTTTTGCACAGGGATAATATACATACACACAACTCTGCACTCCTCATAGCCTTTAATATCAATGGGGCCTGTTGAACAGGCAGAGGATAAGACCCCAACGACCTACAAAACCCTCCCAAGTCTGCACTATCTGCCTCTCACAGCAGGTGTGGAGCGACCCCCTGCTCTCTCTGTCCCCAAACTGACACCGTCCCCTCAGGGGACATCCGTCAGCAGCATCTCTGCCAAGAACCAGTCAGACTTTTTCACGCTCTCATAAATCTGCTACTGAATACAGACAGCGAGAGAGAGAGAGAGAGAGAGAGAGAGAGAGAGAGAGTGAAGGGGGGGGGGGCATGAAAGAGAAAAAATAGAGGGAGCAAGAGACAGAGAGAGATGGGAAAACTCAGGGAAATAGAGAGGAAGGACAAAGAATAGAGGGATGAAAAAGACAGGAAGGAAGAACGATGGACAGGCAGAGATACAAGGAGTAAGAAAGAAAAAGAGAGAGAGGGTGATGGATTCCTTATCTCATTGCTCTATAGCTCTATGCATTGTGAGCGATTGGTCCACAACTGGTCGTTTATCGGTTCCTGGAGACGATCGTTATGGACCCCTGAGACCCTGCGCTCGGATCTCACTGCGGCTAGGAGAAGCGCCTCAATCACTGCTGGTCTGCGCTCAAGGTCAAACTGCAGCCAGGCACATCCCCGAAATTGGGAGAATGAGCGATTGACCTCTTGATGGGAAAATATGCCATTGCTGTGCAACTTCCATTCCTCCATCCAAATGCTTAATGGTCTTGTTCGGTGCTAATGTGGCATGGGGCCCGTGCCTGCTGGGGGAAGGTCGGCCGCTGGCTTTGGAGGCCAAGAACGATGGCTGCCATATTAGAACATTTGAAAAATTCTCACCAATGGGCTTCCAGACGCATCAAGAATGCATTACACTGTCTGAAGGCCATTAGAGAAGCAATTACAGCACAAATGGACTCTTTGTCAGTAATCTCCATCGCAGAACCGCAAATTAGCGAAGACCTGCAATTAGACATTTAGCTGCTCCTAAACGCCTTTGCAGAGTGATACACGAATTGGCTGAAGCGGTAGTGAGCTAGGGCCGATAACGATTTCAATGCAATCTTTGTAAGGGGGAGGGGTTATGCTTGACAACCTTGTAGGCACAAAAGAATACAAGCATGCGCCACCCATTTCCATCCCATCGAAGCATAAGACAATGAAGGGACATTTCTGTCATTAGATACCACGTCACGGTTTTTAAACTATTTGAGGGGGATATTTTTGCAGCATGTTGTGAGTGCAAAAGTAATTTCCACTCGTTCATCAGTGTTAGTTTTATTAAAGCATGATGAAATACCTGGCTGTTAATGCATGGCAAAAATTGCTTTCAGTTCATCTTCATCTATTTTTAATTTACGGATGCTAATTTATAGCACGACATATTACTATATCAATTTATATCAATAACGTGTCTACTGTAAATCTGTAAGGAATGATGACTTTTGTGGATTTTTACATATGTAAATTCATGGGAATATACATTAAAAAATGTTTTGCTCCATCAGTTATTATTTCATGGCAGAAAATGAAAATGTGACCTTTTTCTATCACACAGGCCTGTTCAGAGGGCAAATGGGTCATATAAATAACCATAACCACTCTTATGCAATTAAATGGGAATGAACTAAAGCCTCCCTTGAAAGCTACCTAGCTGGAGAAGCAGAGCCTCCTTCCATAAATCCTGTGCCACAAAACCCAGTAAAGCGCTACAGATGTAATCTTTCCAACCATTCTTCCACGCAGAATTCTGCACAGACCACCACATTTCTCTGCTTCCCCCCCTCTTCCGCTGCCAACCCTTCTCTGTTCTCTAGTTTCACTGGATAATCTTATAAAAACACAAAAAAATTAACATGGGAAACGGCAGGCTGGCCGAGGCGCTGTTCGTCTTGTTAATACGGGTACAGAAGGGTGGAGGCAGGAGAACACAGACTATTAACGCTGATAAGGGCTCCGATGGATTTTTCACAGCCGGAGCCGTATACCCACTACTCCCACAGCCCAGTTCATCACACGGACTGATGGCTTCTCCTTCGCGCGCCGAACAGGGAGAAAATGAAGAGTCCACCCTCAGACAGTACTCAGGGCCGGTATGATTACATCAGGCAGCGTAGGGCGTGTGGAGCGTAAGGCTGGGCTCATCCCAGCATGCACAGCAGTGCCACAGCATGCTCTAAACACCACACTGTCTGATTAAAAAGAGAGAAAACTCAAACCTGCTAAAAGCGCCTAAGCATGAACGGGGATTAAAAACATAAAACCTGTATTATAACACACACAGTTTTCATTCTCAAATAATCAGAATGGTAACTGCCCATCTATGATGGGCATTTATTATATACAAATATACACACATATTTTTATATGTTGCTAAGACGCTGTTAATTAATGCAATTACTGATCATTGTATTTAATCATTTTGTTATAAGAAGTCCACAAGTGGTGGTGCAATACTGAGAAAGGACAGCATAGTCACTATTATATCTTCACAGATTCCGTCGTGGTACATATAACAGTCAAAAATGGCAATAAAAAAATAGGTTAAAATGATTAAAAATGCAATTTAACACGCTGAGCTGTAGAAGCTGCAATGTAACAGTCCAAGATTTAAAAGAACATGCAGATAAATTCCTGGGCCATTATTACAAGCTATACAGTAAAAAGGGCCACAAGTCGGCTGTGATAAAAAATAATAACCATATGGGCTGCAACATCGAGCTGAATGTTAAGCACCGGAATGTGGCGGGTGAACAGGGGAATTGGGCCACCGGCGTAGCGGCTAAGGCTAATGGAGCTGTCAGAGGCTAAGGGCCCGACGGAGTGTCCCAACTTCCCAGAGGGCAGCGGTGGAGCTGTGAAATTGGCGCGGCATGCCAGACCAAGCCTGCGCCCACCCGCTAGTCTGGCCACCTGGCCCCCTTGTCGGAAAAGTGCCAGGTCTTTACATTGACACCGCAAACACATTACCCAGCCCACATGCTAATCACGGCAAGGTAAATATAATAAACGGAATGACATTAAAATGAGGGATGAAAAATGAGCAGTAGAATGGACAGCTTTGAAGCTCTGAAGGTCGATTTACATGCAGCGTCAATCCAGCCAGGCATGAATTATTCATCATTTGATAACTCCAGCAGACTACTTTTATGGAGATCTCATTCTTTAATTTCCATCAGACTATAGGATACGATGCAAACACATATATACGTTAATGCGAGATCATTTGCATTCTGTCAACGGCATGGGATTCCATTACAATTTCACACACATCTACTAAATAAACTGGCTGGTCTGAATGGTTTCGGCTCAACCTTTCATGTAAAAATCACTTGCAGCCGTACAGTCCAACCCTACGTATTTAACACATCTCTCAGAGGACAACATTTTTACAAAAGCTGTTTTTTAATGAATGGAATTGCATATATGTAGATTAAGCAATCGAAAATAGAAGAATAATTTGCTGCCATATGTTTGGGAACAAGAACAGATTGCATTAAGATTAAATGTATGCAAATGCGAGGTCTTTGTGCACACAAGACTTTCTTGTGTTCACTGTAGTAAAAATAGATCGGCCTTTCATGTAACAGGACACCCTGAAATTCCAAATAAAAAAAGTAAAGAGCAGAAACCGAGAGTGATTAATGCATTTTTCATGGTTAATTATGTGGCTGCAAAGCTATGGTAAACATCCACATCTGTCTGCAGACCATTTTGGAGGGATCCAGCCCAGTCAGTGTGACCTTCAAAGCCACCGCCACAGAACTGCATGACCTCAGTCTGTTCAGACTCTCTATAGCATACTGTATATCTACAGAGGTTCAATACACATACAAAAAAAAAAAAAAATACATACAAATACATACAACTTTGCACTGGGTTATATGACTGTGTTGGACTGTCAATGAGATAATACTTGATATCAAGACTTGAGAACCATAAGATACTGATCCGATCTTTCTACAGGTAAAAGCATATTAATAAATTCTTAATAATTTTAAATTTATCAGCCAAATTTACAATCATCCAATAAAGAAGATGGTAAAAAGACAACTCCACAGGCCACTGACATACTAATGCAGGCTAAATGAAGAATTACAGAGATACGGCTTATAGGTAAAAGCCAATTACACAAAAAAAGCTTTCGGTAGCACTGCAGTTTCATTTAGAAATACACAAAAGAGAATCTACCCAATTATATGTGTTATCATGGGAAATTCAATGCAGCAATATTCTGCTTACAAACCCACGGCTTCTCCTCTTGTCCTCTACACTGACTGACTGCTGATCATTTCCAAAATATCGGTCACGGCAATATAGCCGTCCAGCGAAATAGCCAGTCAGGCGCTCCACATTACCAACTGCACACAGACCGCGGCCAACAGACGGCAGTGGAAGGAAGGGGCCTCTCAAATGTTGTCTGCGCCTCAGAAGACCCCTCTTCAAATGTCAGCAGAGACCCGGCTGTGCGGTTTGGCTGCTGTCTCTTAATTAGGACATCCCTGTAGATGGGTAGTGCCCACCCCTTGGCTCCGCTCCCAATTACAGGCTGGTAGCAGGGCTCCTCCGGGAGGAGCAGGAGGAAGTGAACACTGAGGAGAGGGCATGTTAATTGAACATGTGGCACGAAAGCATGTAACCTCTTTGCAAATGAATTTCTAGAGAAGAATTGGGGAGCATATATTAAAAATATATATATTACCACTACCCGAGGGTGGAGGTGGGGGGGGCTGTAACCTCCTATTACATTAAACACATCCTGGCCAATTAACACAGTGGGCTAATAAGGACGCCGTGCCCAGGAGATATTTGTGCAAATGCGGCTCCAGGAACGGCGGATACTGTAATTAACATTACAAACTTAAATGCAGTCTATCTGCCTAAGCCATTACAGGCGTTCCACCGTGGATTTCAGCAGTTTCAACATTCCAGGACATGTATGAGATGCCATGCCATTGCATCGGTATGGCTCTGTAGTTATTTTGCCAGGAGACCATTTGGATGCTGTCCCTTTCTCTGCATGAGTCCATGACTGTCTGAAAAAGCGGGCATCCATCTGGACACACATCTCTACATTTCTCACTGGCTTGGTTACTGTAACGTGGCACAGATCCTTACACAAGTGTTCATCTGAGCAGGAAATTCAATCTTATGCTATTATAGGAGGTCACAGAATCTCCAAAGTTTCTGCCTAAAGCCAGCGCTGGTCACCTCAGACGCTTTGCAAACATACCCCACCCCCAATCCATGTAGGTCCAGACTAGGCTCAGCATTCACAGAAACTGTTCAGAAACAACAAAAAATACAATAATTGTGCAAAAAGGCTAAATAACTAAAGGTAACACCCACAATAAAATAAAAGCAGTGGTGAGAACTGGGTTGCGCACCCATGTTTGGTGGGACTGGGTTAAGGTAATCATCTAAACAGGAATATTGGTGTTACAATTAAACAAATAATCGATATGCAATGGCTTCCATTAGAAGTGATCTGAATGTTGAGAACGTGGAGGAGCTGTAAGGAGTAACCTCTGCCTTCCACTTACCTCAGGTCAACAGACATGCCCCCTTTGGTCCAGCGCACTATGGGGGGTGGGTTCCCCTTCAGGACACAGGGCAAGAGGACTCTTTCCCCCAGCACCTTGGTCACAGACTCTGGAGCCTGCAGGATCTCCAGCTTCCTCTCCTTAGCAGATTCTGTACAAAGTAAAAAAAAAAAAAAAAAAAAAAAACAATTCAGCGCACAGGCTAATATGCGCCATAAGGACTCTCCGGATGGTGGGAAAGCGACCAAAGCTTTCTCTCATGGGTGGAATTGGGTGGATTATCCTTGCCAACAAATCCCCCATAGTGGGAGATTATTCGTCTCCCCACACCTCCAATAACATTCAATGGTAATTGAGCACCTCAAAGGCAGATATATATAGGCATATAATGTTTTGGTAGAAATGTGTAACCCTTTTCAGCACAGACTTTTTAACCCCTAGGTCATAAGCTAATGATTGTGAAGAAAACACATGCAGCCAGATTAATTAAACATCTTTTGTAAGCTAACAATAGCAGGGCCAAACGGAGGGCCTAACTTACTGCCCCTCAGGCAAGACCACTAAGATCCTGTAAATGATTCTGAAAACCACACATCCCACTTTTAACTTCCAGTCTTCAGCAGCTGAATCACGTACACTACATGCCACTGCTCCAGGAACGATAAGGTATTGTGGCATAAATTACAAATGAGTTGGGGGGTTATCTTGATCTCCGCTCACGACGCATGCCAAATGGGAAATAACTACAAAGATACGCCTTTGTAAATAAATCATTATCAGCTTAATGCTGAATGAGGCTGTGTGTGTCTCAATTCTCTCTTTAATAAATGTAATTAAATATGCTACAGAGCCAAAAGATTACAGATTGTGATAAATTACACCATGAATACAGAAACCAGAACTTAGAAATGCAGCATTTTTAGATAAACACAAAATTGCCCAGAGATTGGTCTGGCAGAGATGGTAAGGTGAAGGTAAGGTGAGCCCACTGTAAGTGCAGGAAAAAAAAGTGTTTTGTTTCTGGCTGTACTTTTTAAAATATTTAGGAGCACTGAAAATAGAACCATCGACACAAACCCACATGCAGCCCATAAGAGCAGCGTGGCCCTGAGTTACCTGGTAAGAGCTGCAGCTCGGCCTCCTCGCTGGCCTTGGCCGGCCCAAGGTTCTCTATAAGGCAGCGGTACTGGCCGACGTCAGCCTCTGACGCGTTGCTCACCACCAGGTCGCTGTTGGGCAGCTGCACCACCCTCTGGTCCAGCTCCACCGCCTGCTTGTTGCGCTCCCAGTGGGTGAAGGGCACCAGGTCGGCGTTCACCTCGCAGCTCAGGATTTCAGTGTCCCCTTCGTGAACGGTCACCGCTTCCGGTTGACTGGAGAAGCGGGGGAGGCCTGGAGGAGAGAGTACGAGAGTGAATAGGTGACGGATAGTGACAGAAAAGGAAAGGGCTGCTGCTGAACACCTACAACTGTCAATCATAATAAGAGTATTCAATTACAAGTTTAAATGGTTGGACTTTTAATGCAGATTGAAATTGTAATGCCCACATTTTGTTGTGTGCTGAAGTGTATCATGATGACAATCACTTCACTTTAACACACCTTATATACTCAAATCTAAAGCAATGACAGCAATGACAAATTCAAAAACAATGACAGTCCAAGGCCACCCACCCTTTGGCCAATGTTCTGGGATGGGCTCTGGTTGTCCTGACCCAGCTCTCAATTTGGCGATTACGCCTGGTGAGTGAGTGATCAAGCGAGTGATTGTACGAGATGAAGTATTATGGTAATGGACGTGCCTATTGTTTATTGTCACTGATACGTTTGGCAGATAAGCACACCGCATGAAAGAAGGGGGCGCAGGTGTACGATGAGCAGACTGTCATCATCGCTGTTCATCATAGCTCCGCTTGTCATAATTAATCAGGCTCTCTTTATATGAGCAATACAACAAGAAGAGAATGTGACACTGCAACAATATTCAGAATGTGCAATGTGGCACACGATCAGATTAAAAGGATGCGATTAGAACGCACCCCGCCATAGGCTGAGGTGAAAGCGCGACGCCATGTTAATTTGGCTGGAACAGTAGTTGGTAATTAGGTGGCTGAGTGTGAGGTGGCCAGTGGAGAGCTGATTACCTCCCAAACCAGAGCGATGGCTGGCTTGTGACCTCTCCCTCTCCGCGTCTCTTACAGCGAACCAATGGCACTAATTAAAAGCCCCATTCCACTGGCGCTTTGCATTCTCCTCTCTCATCACATGGTAATGACCAAGTGTTTGTGCAAATGACAGCTTTGCACCAAAATGCGCGCCAGCCCCTCAGGGCTGAAGAGCAACAGGACGCACTGGCCACACACTGCCATCCAAAAAGGGCCAAAGACGGCAGCGGGAAACAATTGTGACATTCTAATGTTTTCATTGGCCATTACACCTCCCCTGGCAGCATGAGGCTCTGTACAGGGTCCAGATGAGAACTGGCGCTGCCAGCCGCTGTCAGGGCACACAGGAAGTGCTGCAGACAGGTATATGAGATGCTCCGCTCTCCCCGCCACCAGGAGGACATCTAAACAAGGGTTCAGATTACGCCACCACAACACTGCATATAATACAAAATCAACAATAGTCATTTTTAATATGTTTACTTTCATGTACAAATGTACAACAATGGAATTGTGTGCACCAGCACGTGATTGGCATCTTACCAGCTGGAATGTAGGTAGACCAGCGTTAAAGCAATACCTGCTGCATTTACCAGTCCACCACCAGTTTTATTATTTTTTTTATTTGATGCCCCCTATCTGAGAAAAAAAAAATATTGATATCCAGATTCCATGGAGCCCTATTAAAACTACAGACAGAGCTTCATACATAAGTAAATTCTCGCTACAGACTTAACACCGCAACGGAGCCACAAAATCCCACAGTCGAGAGGTCACACACACAGAAAAGGCTGCAAACCAGGCGATCACAAACAAGCACAGCAGGGATTAAAAAACGGAACAGACTGAAAACTCCAAAAAGGCTGGAGGAAATACACAGGACCGCTTTTAACATGCAGCATGAGAGCTTTACACAAGCAAAACACGCATCTCTTATTTAACGCAGCGCTCACATCACAAGACGTCGCTACTTCAGCCGAGGAGCTGTGATCACCAGGCCAAAAGCTCGTGCTTTGGGTTATGAAAAATAAATTCTTAAAAAAGGACCCCGGATGCTCCATGCGGTCCCATGCTGCGAGTAGAGAAGAACAGAATTGAAAATATATGCTTAAAAAAAAAAAAAACCCGGATGGTGGCAGCCTCCCCTTCCCTTCCCCCAGTCCGCCTCTGGCCAAGCCCACAGCACCTCTGCCTGCAACCAGCGCTTCAGAGCTCAGAGGCGATCAGAGGATCCAATTAAACAGCACCGGGGCTGTGTAGGACCGTGGCGAAATATGTTGACTTCTCATATAAAACACACACACACACACACACACACACACACACACACACACACACACACTGTAACACAGTAGAAGGACGACTCCCTTGATAATAGCTTCTCACTCCCCTATCCATCCAGCCTCTGGCTGTCTGTCACCGGTGTGCAGCTTTATGGATGGGAAGGGGCCGGCTTAGTTTTATCACAGCCTGGGCAGGGGCTGCTTGTTTTGGCTTTTTTTTTTTTTTTTTTTTTTTTTAAACGGTAGATTGACAACATATGCTTACATAAAGTTAAATTAATCAAAAACACACACACAGGGCACTATTTTATTTTCAAACTAGTGCTACATGCTGAGCGCAGGTGGCTTGCTGACTAGAGTCGGGTCTGAGATGTCCTCAGGATTTGCATAAATAAAAAGGTAAAATAAAGATCTCTAATGTGCTGACCAGGTTGGATTGGTTCCCCTTGCTGAGACTTCCTAGCCACCTCTGGCTTGCTCACTTGGGCCCTTGACCACTACTATACTTGTTAGGTGCTTTGTGACAAAGTGCACTGTAAAAAAAAAAAAAAGAGCTTCATAAATAAAATGTGATTTGATAATGTGTGCATGTGACCGGTTTAAATAGTCCGGGATGAGAGAGCAGCATGTGACAGAGCTGTCAGTGATCGGGTTCCTTCCCATTTTAAACCTTTACTGAAAGGTTGTGTTCCGACAAATAATTCCACACCAACACAAAGGTGAGCTCATTTAACTAAGAAGTCCTGAGAATGCTTACACTAGAGAACAAGCCCCATGTTTAGAACTGTGCTTGGTGCCAGTTGGAAAATAGTGCCCATAAAAACACAAAAGACGACCTGGCAACCCTGTCCAGTTTTCTGAATCCTTTCACTAGAAAAAAAAAAACTTAACATGGTCTTAGTTTTGCCGACTAAAAGCACACACCACATCCCTCACTTGTGAGGGTCCTTTATACTCGACAACACCTTACAAAGGCCACCTTGACTGAGAGGGGATTACACCCCACCCACTTACACGAAAGCCGGAGAAGCAGTAATGTGTGCAGCGAGGCCACTGAAGCACACAGCACCCTTTCTCCGGCGCTCACCAAATTCCAGACCTCTGGCTCGTCTTTAATGCTGGACACTCCAAACAAATCCGACCTCAGCAAACAGCAGCTAAACAGCTCAAGCCTTCACGTCCACTGTCCATTCCGGCCTGTGGGCCCGATGGTGGGAAGACGCGGAATGAGAGCAGCTAGCAAATGAAAAGCGACATTTATTTGCTGTGCCCTTGAAAGGTTTAAGCAATCCCCCAACACACACACACGGATACACACACGCATAGTCACGATCACAGTCCTGTCTAGGGACACACTTCACAACTGTGGTAGTGACCCTGATCAGGCATTAGACCCCACAGTATGCTACCCCGCAACCACAAGCACACTTCCCCTACGGTCCCCACAGGCACACATTCCCTGGCCACCCCACCCACACAACATGCGTTTACACCAACGACACCTGATCCCTGGAGTCTGAGACTATTCCTGAGTCTCCGGCTCAAGCCAGGAATGTTAAGAGCCATAATGAGTTTGTCTTGGGCAGAACAGAACTCGGGTCCCTCTGAGGGTTGACCACAATGAAGTTCGAATCACGGCCGATTTATTCAGGAAGGAGGTGCGCTGTGGAAAATGACTATACTCTTTATTGTCAAACTAAATCTCAGAAGGTCCATGGACTGGGCTTCCGATGGTGACCCAGAACAGGATTTCAAGCTCTGTGAGATGTTAATCGCTCATGTGAGACAACAATAAAACATAAGGCCACCTTACATGACCTGTTTCAATGCACAGAGGCGCTGAGACAGTGGGCCACTGCATCCAGGAAGAACTTCCTGCTCACCTCCACAACACTTATGGCATGGGATCTGTGAGGAAAGGCTTTTGTCTTACTGTGAAAAATGACTAAAGTCGTGCCTTTACTTTCACAACATCACACAAAACCCAAGGGCAGACAGGTTTGGACCCATCTGCAGCCAAATTACACAGCAGCCATTACACAGAGATCGGGAGAAAGCTGGGCAGATGGAGATGTCAGCAGACAATTAATTACACAAAATTGTATAATTAATACCAACTGAATTAAAATATATATTGACTCCATACAGCCTAATTTCAAATATGGCAGGAAATTCTGGCTTCCAAAGAAAACAAGGTAATAGAGCAATGGCATTAATGTTTATTTATTATTCTTAATAAACGGAGCAGTACAGTAAGCTGACAATGCTGGATTTGTAAAAGTAAGAAAAAGAGTCCACTAAACCAGTAGCTGCATTGATTAGCTGTGAGTAACACCAATCACGTTGCTACTGAAGTTAATATGGAAACAAATGTAAAATAAAATTCACATTATTGCAATTTGTTATTCTTTTTCTGGAGAATTGTGACTTCGATTTGGTTCAAAAGCCCTTAAGTAATCTAAGATGGCTGCACCATTGGACAGCAGTATATTCATTCCAACTACTGTGAGCACTGATGGGCTGTGTGTTTTTTTGCTTGGGAGATTTTGGCTACTATGGACCCGTTAAGGGCCGTTACACAACGTTATACGAAGATAGCCGTCGGCAGATTCTCTGC
Organism: Denticeps clupeoides; assembly: GCF_900700375.1. Classification (NCBI taxonomy): domain Eukaryota; kingdom Metazoa; phylum Chordata; class Actinopteri; order Clupeiformes; family Denticipitidae; genus Denticeps; species Denticeps clupeoides. The sequence continues at coordinate 12,280,362 of NC_041723.1, read as the reverse complement.
ATTGGTCCTTGCGAGCGTGTGGCTGTGAAATAAAGAAAGGAGCAGTACCACTGGAAACAGATAAAGAGGGGAGACTAAGATGGTCGAAAGTTCTAAACACCGATAAAATGTCGTTCTGAATGGGCACATGGACAGAGGACTGGAATTCCGCTTCACATTGACGCCAACGGTGATTACGCCAGAAAACACATGGCAGCGCGACCTGAACTTACTTGCTTGTACTTATTTTCATTTATGACGTAAAATCTACTGAGGCTTCTAAAGGTGAGCTAACCAACCTCATTACCCCCGGACAGGTCAAGCGCTAAATTGCTATTACACCCCAGAGGCAGGACTCACGGACGCCTGTCCCATAAAACAGCCTATTTAGCGACTCAGACCTGGCCTGGTTCACGTCCCGCCGGCGCTGGCATGAGGGACGAGCTGTGCGTACACAAATGACCGTGCGTCCGTCAGGCTAATGTACAAACAATCAGTCATGGCAGGCGACGGTGAGCGGAGCGGCGGAAGGCCGGGAGCTGCAAGCAGGGACGCGGCGCCATTGTTGATGCGCCGAACATGAACAAGGAAGGCCTGGCATCTGGCTGGCACATGTGGCAACAAACAAGGCAGCATCTGCCTCGCCAAGCAAGCAGAACTTAAAGCAAGGTCCACTGGCCTACGACTTCCCGGATTTTCCAGTGAATTGCCGCTGCTTACGCGCAGGCTGCTCTGCTCTGGGCATGTTCGCCGCTTTACTGCCATGAACATGCCACTCCTCCCAGTTTGAGGTCTGAAGGCATCCGTGTGGGTATCAGGAACATTAAAGTACAGCCAGCTAGAGGGCAAAAGAAGACACGAAAGGAGTCAAATAAACCCGACTCAAGTCTTATAAATGCATTTACTAGACAGGCCCAAGAAAAGCCTTTTGCTGGTTTTCATTATTTTTATGCTCAGTAAGCAGTCTGCGAAACACATCTACAAATACGCGCCAGGTCCAGAGCCTTTAAAACGGCCCGATCACAGAGTGTGTGACGCGCTGCGAGCCCGACAATACTGACATTCTCAGATCTCAGCATTTCAAACTGAGAAACCACAATGACGCAGGTCTCCACTCGGGGCCTGACGTGCCGCTCTGAATTGTGGGTAAACGAGGGGGACATAAGTGGTGGAGCCATTAAAAGTTCAGTGGCACTGGCTGAAAATAAGACGAGATTTAAAAAGGAGAGGGAAGGCAGACATTTTTTCTTTGCCCCGCCTCCCCAGTCAAGGATACCAACCATTTACAGGAGGAAGAGTGATAGTACCGCGCCATGTCAGTGAGACTCTGGTATTAAACCACAGGTCCAAGAGCATTCTGGAAAATGTATAATCCTCCCACAGACACAAATGGCAGCACTGCAGCCCACTCGCAGTAACAAGTACGCCCGGTCCCACAATGCATCCTGCCAGTCAAGCGTCCCGAGGCCTCCACGGACAAACAAAGCCCGGGACACGCAGTCAGCATACATTGTGAGGGGCCGTCTCCCTAGCCAGGCCTTTTATTAAGCCATTTTTATTTCTCCTCCTTTCAAACCGACGGCCTCCCCCACCAGCTTGACAGGGAGTGGGAGAAGCACCCCGGGATCCAGTCCTCCCGACTGATGGGGAGATAAAACCACGGGGAGCGGGGAGAAATCGTGAGAGATGAACCCCACCCCCCTCTGTGAGTTAACCTGAATATATCCTGGAGCTGCTGCCCATTGTGAGTCCTATCTAGCCCTCAAGCCACCTGCTGATTCAACCAGAAACCAGGCCAATTACGCAAGTGTGCGAGGGGGAGGGGGGGAGGGGGGGTCCCCCGTCTTCATCCCTCCCTGTCCAGGAAACAGAAGACGGGTCCGGGCAATTCCTGCCCCGACTGCAGTCAAACATCACAGAGCAGCCACACTGCTGAGCTGCAGACCCACAACATATCTAATTATTGTTTTTTTTCTACGAGACCAAACTACACCAAATCAGCCATTACAGTATGACCATTACGACAAGTGATGCGAATAAGACTGGTTGTTTCGTTGTACTTGGACATTTTGTCCCTGACGTGATTGTGTTGGAGACACAAAAAAACTCATGATGGGAAGTTGAACTCCAGAACTGAACCACAGAACAAAAGGAAGGAGGTGGTCATGTCTGCTGAATCCCATTTTCTTTTACATGGTGCGGATGGCCGAGAGTGCGACTGCAAATGTAGCCGGGAGTCACCTTCAACGGGCAAAAGATATTGATATTGGTGATATACACTGGTTTATATTCTCACAGATCCGGCGGTTCTCCAGCATTGTTCCACAACATTAACAACTGTCCGTTTAAACTGTTTTTTTCACTACTTACGCAATGAATTAACAAAAAAACAAAAATGCTACTAATATTCTGTTTTCAGATATTTTAAGAGATTCAAAAGGTCTCTTTATACCCTTAAATGTTTTATTTTTTAAAATTTTGAAATGTAAAATTTAAAATTCACACACAATCGGTGCAGCAGAAGGCAGGCAGGAGCCGTGAGATGCAGCTGTAAACTTGCTGTGGCGTTACCAGCACAACACTCCAAAACCAGATCTCAAGCAGGGATGAATGCTGCGCAAAAAGCTCCACTGACATCCATCCCATTCGAGGCAAAACATCAAACTTCTCAGCTGTCCAACCGAGCTGTACATCCGCGCTGCACCCCAATAAATATGCACGCGCACGGACGCTAAAAAGATGTCACGGAAAATGTCAGAGTGAAAAATGGAGGTGGCAAAATGTATTTAAGGAAGGCGCTGAGGGAGGGGAGACGTTTGGAAGAGCTGAGCATCCAAAACACTTTGAACCCAAGCTGTACAACTTAATTAAAAGGAGAGAGAAACGGGAGGACAGACTGCACAGAGATAGATGAAGGAGATGAAGGAGAGGAGGGACTGGAGGAGGAGGAAGAGATGAAGGAAAACAGAAAAAATACAAGAGGAATGTGTGTGTGTGTGTGTGTGTGTGTGTGTGTGTGTGTGTGTGTTGTGTGAGTATGAGTCTGCAGATAAAGCCGTCTGAAATAATCGCATGTGTCAAAACCTGGAAGTGTGGGCATGTAGGTACAGCATGGTGTGTGTGTGTGTGTGTGTGTGTGTGTGCGCAGTATGACAATATGACGACTTGAACGTGAATTTGTGTATTATTGCGTGGTCATACGCACAGTGAAGATGGACGATTGGATAGGTGTTTGATACGATGGTGAAGTTCAGGTATGAGGGTTGGATTAAACTTGTTTTTCATTCTTATTCCGCGTGTGCATTGTAATGATTCAGGACGGTTGCAACGATTGGGAAATAAGTAAGTGAGTAAGCCCAGAGCTGCTAATATAGGAAACCAAGTCCATCCACTCCCTTATCACTCTGGTTCTTTCTCCATCAATTTTTAGATCACTTTTCAACTCCAGAACGCTGCTCATAGTCTGAAATTTCACCTGCCAATCAGAGCTTTTATTCACACGACCCCGTTTCTGTTTGGCTCCTCACCCCGTTATCGACAATTCTATTCATCAGGAGGAGACGTTGCCGATCGGGCGTGATGCAGAGCACCTGCTCAGAGGTGGAGAGTGGATGGTGGGGGATGGGGACGGAGCAGATGTCCCACGTCTTTGTACTGCACCCAAGCGTCTGGAAGGAATATGAAATGTTGCGCTCATTTCCTCCCATGCTGCTTCACTGGCCTACAACCATGGATGCGCTCTGACCTCAGCCTAAACCGAGAGAACCACCACCTAAATTTTAAAGATGAACTCTATGAACAGCTATGGACCCACAGCAGTATCAGGTGTTTGTGGCCTTGTTTTTCAGCCAGGGATGCGCCAATACACTGTTACTAGCCATTGGTGGCTTTGTTCATCAGCAACAATGCATCAGCTGATATTTGCCTAGTCACGGTGCAATTCACATACGGCAGCAGTCGATTTTTACCTTTTGTTCCATTCTGATTTTCTGCTGGTTTAAGGGGTTTGCTCTCTGCGGAAATATCTACATTCAGTCATATATATAATCTCACACACACACACACACACACATAATGAATACTACTGACACTTCCCTGTTCTAAAAGCGAGAACTAAACCAAATCCATGAATAAAAACATGAATATCGGCTAAATTGTTAAAATGGTGAAAAGCGTTGCATTCCTGTGGTTTCCAGTATCATTTCACAGTTGGGCACCACCTCCAATCTGCTGCAACTGTCCAACCAGATCAGCCAAGAACAGTAATAAAACCTCCCCACCTACACCACAAAAAGATACCTTTACAATGCATCTTCACATCGAATTTGCTCACTTGCTGTGTAAACTGTATGAATAAACATAACCTCATAAAGGCGGAGACGGAGACCCCAACACGACCCTGAACCCCTCAGCCCAGCACAACTGCAACAGGCCACAGTCCAGCTCACAAACACGCCACTGGGGATAATAATCCTTTCTGCTGGTCTAGCAGGCACTGGCCCCGCCTCCCATCACACGACCCATCAGATGGAGCAGATCAGGTGCCACCCGGGCCCCGCAGCTGCTTCAGCTCACCTCCAACCGACTGAGGCCAACGCTCGAATTACATTTACATAAAATACAGATTGATGGGGAGTCAAGATGTATCGTCTCATTCGCTCCCATCTGGTCCGATGACAGAAAGGAAGGGACAGCAGCCCTTCCACTAGCAGGAGGGACACGTCGCTACTTGTGTTCTGGTTGTTTGGCAGGAAGCGCCACACGTTTTCCTGCACTTACTGAGTTCAAAGACAAACGCATTTAAGAAGCAACAAAACGCAGAGACGCGAACCCGGCAGCGCAGCCCGGTCAATTAAATATACATGACAGCACGGACTCCCGGAGCGCCTTTCCGGCAAGTGTCGCGCCGGCTCTCCAGGGCCCAGGCAGCGAGAGTTCAGGCCGGCCGCGCGAGACGCGACACGCTTTCTGCATAGCTACAAGACCCCCCCCCCCGTTAACCCTGAATTTAACGCCTTTCCGATTCACGTTTAAGCAGGACGACACCGGTCCTGACAGCCCCGCGACAGACGATTTATTTCATATGGAAATTACGTAAGCTGCTTGTGGCTCGCGCCGCGCTATTTACTCGGCAAAGACACAAGACGCCCCTCCCTTTTCCATGGATGTGTGAGTGACAAGGTGACCGGGGTGCAAATTAAGCTTCCTCTGCACGCTGCGCATAGATACACAAATGAGCTTCCTGTTACAGGACGGCCAAAACCAAACCGGGACGGGAGGGGGGGTGAAAAATTCAGCAAACAAGATCAGATTTTACTGACAAAATTATCCTGAGGATCAAGCTTGAGACACTGAAAAATGTAGAACTCCTTCACAGAGGGAACGTCGGCTGAAGTAGCAGCGCAAAGGAGAAGAACACAAATTGTCTCCAAGAAACGCTCAATCAAAACAGGGCTCTTTCTGGAAAGAGCGGCATAAATATTTATCAGAGCAGAGTACTGCACGGTGAAACACGATCAGAGAAAGAACCTACTCGGTGGTCAGCGCTGACCAAAAAAAAAAACGTGGATGGGCATTAAACAGACACAAGCCCGGTGACCTACACATCTGCTCCTCCAGAAACAGTGAATCATATGGAACAAACCCGAGCCTAAAACCGGGCCACAAAAAAACATCTCTCTTCGGGTGGTGATGTTTGCGGAGGACATCCGGCCCCGATGGTAAAACGCACCGCGGCACTCTCTTTATATGCAGCAATAAAAAAAACATTTTAAAATCATTTTTGAGAGCTAAGTGAGGCAGGAGGGTCCTCCATCAACCAGGGGTCACAGTAACATGTCCAGACACGTAGAAGTCCCTTTACCTGGGACTTATAAACCATTTTTCATTAGTAAATAGCCAAATAGAAGCACATAGAAGAACTCGAGTAGTACAAACAAGTTAGTAAATGATTAAATAAGTTGCATTTACATACCTTAGTATTTATTCTTTGTTTCCACAGTGATGACAAGAAACAGATTATGACTTGGTTCAAGTATTTAAAGTTAAGTGGAGCAACAGTGGTTTAGGAAGTCCAAAGAAAAGTGGAAGTGATCACTGTGAAACACAGCAGCACAGCACACAATGACGAAATGTGTCCTCTGCCTTTAACCATCACCCTTGGTGAGCAGTGGGCAGCCATGACAGGTGCCCGGGGAGCAGTGTGTGGGGACGGTGCTTTGCTCAGTGGCACCTCAGGGGCACCTTGGCAAACCGGGATTCAAACCAGCAACCTTCTGATTATGGAGGCCACCACTGCCTCCACTAAAAAAGTTTGTCTAGGAAAGGAACCAAATGAAACCAAGGCACCATCTTGGCTATTTTCTTACTTTGTTCTTTCCAAGATAAATAATCCATTTGGCAGCACAAACCACATGCCTCTATGCCAAAAACATAATTCCAATGATTAGCTACAGAGGTTAATCCAACATAGAGGACAATTCAAGTCAAACGCAGGACAAGGATTTAATTATAGGTTAAGGATTTGCTGATTGGCTAAAGTAATGCTAAAAAATAACGTGGTGCATCAAAAGTCCAATTAAAACAAGCCCAAGATCAACAAATCCTTTCCCCGAACTTAATCCTTCTTGGCACAATTCACACCACTGATGAAAGCAGCTCTGTTTTTGGTTTCGGTGTACTATCTGTTGCTGGGGGCTCCACAGACAGAAGCCCCTAATAGAGACTTCAAAAGCCCACACAGGTGAAGGCCACAAGGGAGTTTTACACACTGCCCCTGAGCAATGGGCTCCGTCAGAGGGAAATAAATACAGAAGGAGCGAGAAAAAGGAGGAGAACAAAGTTTTCCACTGTACATTACTGAATTAAAGAAGGACGATACAGATCAACTTCAAAACAACTGACATTTTGAAAAGTTCCGGGGCTGAAATCTCCATAGTGGCAGGCATGGGAGAACGGGGGGGAGGGGAGAAGGGCTTCTCTTCCCATCCACACAAAGAGCAGGGAGCATGGAGGAGACACATTTGAAGCAGGATCCACCCCCCTCAAGGCCAGGGAACGTCAAAATGCAAGCGTGAACCTCAGATGTGCAGCTTTTATTTGGAGTTTAAAAGGCTTGCCACAAGCCTAATGCACAGGGCTTTGAAAAGTGGAACTTTCATGGAACTGATGAAAATCTATCACACAGTTTTTTGTTTTTTTTCCTCCACCCCACTGGCTCAAAAACCCATTCATGCAGTGACGAATCTGGAAAATCTTATGGTGGGTGTGCATCTAGTCTTAAAAGTGGCACACCAGTACTCTCCCTCTCCACCGCCTCTTCCATTACGAGGACGAGAGGTGCAGCTCCTTAAAGCAACGTGGCCGCCTAAAGCCTGACCCCTGACGACGCAGCAGACATAAACAAGTGAGTCAAAGCAATGCGCCACCTGAGTTATTTCTGTCAACACGTCAACCCAGTCCCTAGCACAAATCAAAAATTCATCCATCTTCCCGACCGCCCTTATCCATTTCAGGGTCACCAGGGTCACAGAGACTATCTTGTCAAACTGCAACATGATGAAGGGTGACGAAGATCGGACATGTCACTACCGTGGCACACCCGGCTGTGACCAGCATATCTTTGGAGGCATGTTGGTCTAAACAAAGCATGGCTTACTTTTTCTACAGTGCCATTTGTGACACGTGCTACTACATCAGAAACATCGTGCCCTGAAGGAAGAAGGGAGCGCGCAGCAGCTAGAGCATGGAAATTGTGAAATTGTCCCAGGGAATTCAATTTCCAATAAAATAAATCCAGTTAGCATGTAATCTTTCCTCCGAATTACTCAGACAGCTCACTCGAACTGTGGGAGTTCTCTGCTAATGGAGCTCGATGGGTGCCATTTGCGGTAAGTAATCAGAAAAATGAAGCGGAGGCGTATGAACGCAGCACATTCTTTTCATTTATTGAAACTCATTTCTTAATCGGAGGCTCTGTCCCCACATGAAACAAAGTGCTCAGCTTTCCATATTCTACTCTAGAAACAAATGCAATTAAAAGCTCATGATGCCATCTTTGCTTGCTAAGCACTCGGTCTGAGCCATTTAGGATTCGTGAAGACTTAAGTTACTGTACATGCTTTAATGTAGTGCTAATTTGGATGAATGGATGGAACAGGCCTGCTATGAATGGACAGCTGGATGGTGACTGAATTACGGCTGGTTAGGGCTGGTTTGGATGTATGTATACACGTATGGAAAATCTGCTGTATGTATGAATGTCTGAATGGATGTCTGAATGAATAGATGTAACAGGGCTTCAATGGTTGAATGGATGGATGGTGGGAATTGGGCTACTATGAATGAATGAATAGATGGTTGGAAATAATAGGGTTACTTTGAACTGATTGATGGATGCATGCACATATGGAAAATTGCTACTATGTAAGTATCAATGAAGAGATGGATGAAATAAGGCTACTTTGGAGTGACGGTTTGATGGATGGATGGCTATAATGAATGAATCGATAGGTTAATGAGTGAAAGAATTTGGGCTACTTTGAATAGATGGATGGATGTATGGATGGACAGATGAAAGAAATATGTCTACTTTGATGAATGGATAAATGGAAGGATGGATGGAAATGTGGCTACTTTAGCTGAATGTATATATAGCTAGACTAGAGCTCAAACAGATAATGAGATATTGCTTTGGATGGATGGACTAATGAAATAAGGTTACTTTTGGCATATAAAAGGATGTAATATGATTTCAGTCAGTCCTGACTGACAATATTGTATATCTTTATCTCTGTATTAAGCTGCAGAAATTGCGAGCACTTCTACACTTTGATTAGCTACTGCTCAAGTGAACTCTATGGATGGAAAGGAGACATGTTCCTTTTCTCCATATATAAGGGGTTGAAGCCCATGCTAATGAAGACTGTAGATCTGTGGGTGTTTTTAATCAATCACAGGTATTAGGCTTTAATCTGTTGCCATGTTGGGATTGCCGGCGCAGTAACATTTGCAGGGGTCAAGGCAGAGCAGCAATTTCCAGCGCATTTAGAATTTAATGGTGCGCTCTCAAGGAGCCACAATTAACCTTTTTATTACCCAGCTGCCAGCAGGGCGGAGACTGAGCGATCTGGAGCCGTGACTACTGAGACCAGACAGACCACAAAAAAAAAAAAAAAAAAAAAAAAAAAAAAACTCTTCCAAATGTCATTTACACAAACACAGTAAGGACGACCCCAAAGATATAAAAAAAATATATATATATGTCTCTATTAATTCTAATCAAAGTCAGATTGGCATTAAAAAAAAAAAAAAAAAAAAAAAACTTTCACAAGCTAACAGGAAAAACACAGAGAGAAAAAGCAGTTTCCGAATACTTAATCTGGCAACCTGGACATAAGGATAAAGCAGCAAATCAGGGTTGATGTTCCCAGTCTACATGATTGGCTTTTAATTATTTACTTAGCAAACTACCATCTGCCACTTCATGCAGACAATTTCCCATTAACTTGACACTGTAATTTTTACCCATACTATACTGTGATGAAGTCAACTGGACCAAGAGATGCATCTCATCTACTGAATCATATAATTTCATATAATATTGTTTGAAAGAGATTATCTTTCTCCTGCTAGTTGAAAGCCTACAGCGGGCAGTCAAGTTTCCTTACTCCTAAAATAAAAATATTCCATCCTTATCTTTTAAGTAGGCAACATCAATCTTGCAAAAAAAATCAACCAAAAGTTTAACATGGTTTAGTAGTCTTTAAAGCACACATCTACCTTCATCCCAAGTCTCCAACAATCCAACCCCCTCTCCTACACACACTTAATCCTGCAAAGCCATTCAAATCACTCACAGCAAAAAGGAACTCTTCCACATCCATGTTTGCTGGAGTGTGATAATGAAGATGTAGCACTCAGTCCATGTTTTGGGAGTCCTCCCAGCGGGTCACTAATTACCCCTTTGGTCCATGTCCACAGACAAGGTTTTTGGAGGAGTCAGTTCAGAAAGGAAAATGTCTGTTCCAGTCTTTAAAACAGAATGTGAGGAAAGGATCCACCTTCAGTTCTTTGTGCTGTGTTCCCATAGGAGTGTCGATCGTGGAGTGATTCCCTCTAGATTCTGGATTTTAAAGGCTTGCGCTGACAAAACTGATGCAGCAGTTTCAGCCTGTCCAGCATTTAGTCCTTCACAAGACATGCGGTACTCAGCGGAAAGGAAAGTGTATGTGTGTATGTGCATGTGGTAGTGGTAGTAGCCTAGTGGGTAACACACTCGCCTGTGAACCAGAAGACCCAGGTTCAAATCCCACTTACTACCATTGTGTCCCTGAGCAAGACACTTAACCCTAAGTTGTTCCAGGAAGACTGTCCCTGTAACTACTGATTGTAAATCGCTCTGGATAAGGGTGTCTCATAAATGCCTCATAAATGCCTTAAATGTAAATGTAAAGTGACAAAGTGAAAGTGAGAAAAGAGAGGAGTGCAGAAGCCTCATGGTCTTACCAGCAACGATGAGCCGCGCCGTGCGGCTCTTGATGGTGCCCAGGTTGTCGATGGTGGCCACGCACTGGTAGATGCCCTCATCCGGCTTGTTGTGTTTAGAATGCACCACGGAGGTGATGAGCAGCGAGCCGTCAGGCAGCAGCTGCCGCCGGTCGTCCACCGCCAAGTTCAGGAACGTGCCGTCCTTCTTCCAGTCTACCTGCACGGGGGCGGAGCTGTAGGCCGAGCAGTTCAACAGGGCCGGAGCCCCACGCACTGCCAGCGTGTCTGAGGGCTCCACGGAGAACCGGAACACAGTGAAGTTCCTCACAGTGGAACCTATGGGGAGCAGAGAACCCAGACTTCAACACACATCATACTAAATCCACGTTTCCAATTGTAACAGAACTACCTTCTATGTGTATTTCACGAATATTTTCTTAGTTTGTTGTGAACTACTTGATTAATTGAGACATGTTGACCGATGAATTGATTGTCAGAATAATCATTAGATGTTACCTTAATCTATTTCAATACTGACACCCTGACCTATGATACATGGGCTTGTGTAGGATGCATCTAAAGATCACGTTAAAATATGTCCTTCAAAAAATTATAATGAAACATTATTTCACAATATTGAACATAACCAATGAGGTGAATGTTCTGATAACAAGTTACCCAAGTGCCAAAGGCTTTTCCCCCACTAATTAGCCTTTAATTAGGATTATTTTTTGGGTTTTGTACCAAAACTACTGTACACATTAAAACTCAATTCATTACCCATTTATTTCTGAAGTTTGATATCCAGAAATTATATTACATAACTACAAAGTTTTGCCGATCATTTTTCTTGGAGGAAAAAAAAAAAAAGACAGTGAAGCACAATCAGAAATGGCTTTACATTTACTCTACTGTATAATTAAATTCCACTACCATTCTCTCACCCACTCATATTGTTTGGATGATAATAAGACCAATTATCTGCATCAGTGGGGTGGCGCAAAAACAATTATAGCAAAATCTTCCCAAAAGTAGCAAGCAACAAGCTGCCTGCTTATTTGTACCTTTAAAATCAAACGCTATAAAATGGCAATGCTAGTTTCAAACACTAAGTGTTCTGCCTCATAAAGATGTTAAATGGACGGTCATCATCATTTACTACATCACCAAAGGGTTAAAGCAAAAAAACATTCAAATGAAAAAGCCTTCAAATTTGTCATATCTTGAACACCACGAAAGTGACTAGCTAGTTCCTTTGGTTTATATTCCATGTCATCTGTACAGCATCATGCTATAAAATTGGACTGAGATTCTGCACATCCTCCGCCATGCTACGTTTCCTTGGTGACGCTCAAGAAGGCTAAGAGGAGGCAGCAGCATGTCCTCGCCACCCTGGATTACAGCATATGATCGTGTCATGGCGTGGGCCAAGACATAAATCAGGTACACAGGGAGTAGCAAAAATTGTGGAGGAAATTGTGGAAAACTGAGTTAGAATGTAAGGCGCACATGTTGAACCACTGCCTTTAAAATAAAAATCTAAATCTCCATTATAAACTCCATTAACACGTGTTTCAGAACTGAATATAAATTAACCAGCTATGGTTTAGCATGCTACCCTACCTTGGCACATTGAAAAGATCAAGTAAGTCACCATTGGCAGGGCCTACACAAGTCAGAATCCAGCTCCTCATGAGAGAAGGACTCAGGGTCTTTGCTCATGAATTCTCCTTTCAGATATTGGCTCCCTCTTACTAGAGAGGAGACATGTGAGCGATCAACCAGACAATATGGACAACTGCAGACTCAACCAACTACAACGGTACGATACAGAAAAGGTCCTATTCCACTTCTGACCAGAATGATAAATGATACTAATATATACTATTTACTTTTTCTACTATAATGTATGTTCTATTTCATTTTATTGCACATACTGTACCACCACTGTGCAGCATCTAGCAGATTTTTATGGTGAAGTGGCTATGATGGCTTTGCAAATGGCAAATATAATGGCAAATAAAATTCAGGTAAAGTGTTATGTTCTGTTAATTATTAATAGTATAACTGGCTAGATTATGCTAGTCAGAAATACACATTATTACCTCCCAATTACTGTTGCAGGCTGAGAGGATGATTGTGAAAATCATTGCTCTGCTCCTAAAGCAAAGTCTGGCTCTGGTGGTTCGAACATGTATGGCTGTAACAGTCCAACAAAGCTGTTAAGAGCATCCATGTTTCAGCTCCAAGTTGTAATTGGCCCAGTATTTCCAGCAGACACGCCCTAGTGTATCAAGATACGGAATACTGCATTTACATAATTTTACACATACTTTTCAAAAAAAAAAATTGTATCATCGTTAAGGTTTGACTAAATGTTTAATAACATGTCTTTATGCTGGCATTAATGGTTTACAAAGGGCAGGACTGTGTTGGCCTAGTTGCAAGTCTAGATCCTGAACCATCCAAGTTGGCCCTCAGGTCCCCTTGAGCAAGGTACCGTCCCCACACACTGCTCCCTTGTAGCCTTTCATGGCTGCCAACTGCTCACTAAGGTGATGGTTAAATGCAGAGGACACATTTCACTGTGTGCACTGGGTGATGTGCTGTGTGCATCACAATGACACTGATTCAAATCACGCTCATAAAGAGCTTCAAAGCTGCTCTGTAGCTGCTCTGTGACCAGACATTTAACTTTTTGACACCCACAATGATTCTGACCACCCAACTGCAGATCTGGCTTGTTGTTGGAAGGAGTTGACCAAGAAAGCCAGAGAAACAGACCAGCTGCTGTTCTGCTCCAAGCCAAAGGGAAATATCCTTCAGAAAACTATTCCAACCATTTCAAAGTCACATTGCTTTACTTAAAGGCTCACTCGCACACTAATACTGGCGTGTAAAGCAACAGGAAGGCATACAGTTCCATGAAGTGTCCCTAGATGAGCAGGGATTTACAGAGAGGAGGGGAAAAACCACAAAACAACAACTTACTGCGTGATTTGGTGTTTAATGATGTCTTTCCATTCAACCCTCCCCCAGGCACAAAGCGCGCTGTGTATTCAGAGCGCAGACAGCAAGCAAACAAACACATTTTTAAAGCCACAGCAAGGACGGGCCGGAATGCAAACGCGGGCCAAGCCAACGTGGCGCGATGCGGAGGCAGAGGGTCTCCGAGCAAGCGGGCCTGGCAATGCATCACCCAGCGGGGTGAAGATAATCTGTTCCACCACGGCTCAGGGTCCCCAAACCCGGCCCACTGCATATTGGCCCCGGCCCCTGGCCCCAGACAGGGAGAAAATGAGACTGTCGTCCTGATAAGTATGGGGCTGTTAGTCCGTGTCCAAAAAAGCCCACTATATTCACCTCCCCGTCAACGTAACAGTTCAGGGGCATGGCCCTCTCATGAACTTTGCAAATAATGACTAATATAACTTATGTTACATATTAAAAGGTGACAGGAAGTGGAATGGGGGTCAGGCCAGCTCCACTGCCTTTGTGCCATTTTCCACTCTCGGCTTCTCTAGAGATTCCGAGTGAGAGGCTGTAGCCGACAGGGATATGGTCCATACAACATTTTAACAGCCAATGGCCATTATGGTTTGTGAATTCTCCTTTCATACATATGCATTCATATTACTTCATATTATTTCATATTACTGACTCCGAAGTGTTGTTCTTTAACAGAGGGGAAAAAAAGCAGTCATAAGCAAATTAAAATTTTTGTCCGCTAATGTAATTGTGTATAATTGGCATTTCTGGCCGCTGCAGCACACTACACGTGTTCTATGTAAACTGGCGATCAGTGATGGCGAGCAATGGTGCCCAATCCGGACCAGTTGCCCGATCTCTACCGCGTATACGCAGCGTATGCTAAAATCATGGACTTCGACTCTTAGTGCGGAAGAGTTTAGAGCGGAACAATACCCAAACTATTTTTGTATGAATTGGAAGAACAAAGGTGATGACCACTTACACGCAATAATTCGTATAGAGAGAAAAGAAGCAAGCTAGCACGAGCTGGTCATGCAACAAATCAGCTGATTCAACATGTGATTTTATTAACATGGTTCCAGTTCATTATGCAAGTGGACAACTTTTGTTTTGTATTCCAGGTCTCCCCAAAGTTTTTTTTTTTAATATGTTGTTTTCAGATGTGAGGCACATGTAAACGGTTTACAAATGATTAAATGCCCATGATTTGTCATATTGCAGGTTATTTTTCCCCACCCACTGCATAATCACATCGTTTTTAGGTGAAAAAAATATGTTTATAATGGAAAACATGGAATTCAGAAGAATTGAAATGGAAAAAAAAATGAATCTCATTCCTTCACTGGTTATAAAACAGAAAGTAAATATCGAAGTGTGTCTTTTTCGCTGCATAGAAAATTCACAGCGGTGGATACAGAAAGGCAGTTTGGTGGAAGAGGATTACAAGTCACTTCTCATTAAACTGACATACAGAAGAAGCAACTAGAGACAAGCAGGATATGTTTAAAAAAAAAAAAAAAAAAAAAAAAAACTAGTCTTCGACGTATGACCTGGAAAAGGACAATGAACCAACAAAGGGCTTTCATTCAGTCCCACTCGAAATCATTAGTGGATACAAAAAGAGCTGGATGAAACCAAGCAAGATGTTTGGTGGAGTGAACAGAAGCTCTGCCAAGATAATCAAGCATCTTGGGGAAACATCACAGCAGTGGAGCTGCAGCTTTGTGGAAATAAGAATTGATAAAATGCCCAATAATATCTCAGTGAAACAGGTAATTTTGTCATGATTTTTATAAACCTACACGTGCAATGGGGAACAATATCTCGCCTTAAGGCGCCGTCTATTAACATCTGTTGACTAGATGGTTCCCTAATAACCGAAATAAAGATGTAATGGAGTCACGCACGTGGACGTTCAGGCCATGGTGCTCCAGATAAACAGGCCTTCTGTCCCATATCTCTAGTCCTTTTTCCTCGCCAGCACACTGTGACTGTCTCTCATTAGAGAGGAGAAGGGAAACGCTCCTCTTTCATGTCTGTCCACCTGCGTGCTATCTTTCTCTTCATACAACACCTTTCATCTCCAAAATGCCAATCATCCCCACCCTTTCTTTTTTTCCACTGTTAAATCTGTCTTGATTAAATGCACTGGGGCATTAAGGGTAATTTGTTGTTTTTTTTCCGGGCTGGAAAGAAAAAGAGATCCATTACACCATGGGAGTGAATGTTGAGGGAAAAACAGGTTTCCTGGTTTCTGTCAGTCATCCTGGGCTCCGGCGAAGTGAGGTAAACGCGGTCTTTCAACCGGAGGCGCCATTATAACGTACTGAGGCAGCCTTTTCAGCACCGGGATGCCTAATTAAGGCCTGGCAGGTCTGAAAAGGCCCGCAGCAGGAAGCTGAAGGCGCGGTCGCTGTGTGGCCATATATAGAACATGAAGGCAATTACCAGCGGCAGGAATCATATTCACCTTACACATAAATCACTTGAGAAAGTGGGTTTCTCTTATATATAAAAACTTCGGGGCGTAATTGGACTGTTCCCCCTTTAAATCAGTAGCGTTGGTCTTTAATGGGGGAGAATTAGGATGAGATGGAGGCTCTTTTATCTACTCACCTCTTGGCTGGGGTGGGGGGATAAGTAGCTAACTAAAACAGTCATTTTATTCAGAATGAAAACCCGATTGCTCCTTTTCCACTTGCATCAGGTTTTAAAACGTAGACTCAAACTCCGCACAGTTCAGCAAACTCGGTTTCATGCAAACAAATCAGCTGATTCAAAATGTGATTTTATTAACGTGGTTCCAGTTCATTATGCAAGTGGACAACTGTTTTTTTAATACATTTTTATGTTGTTTTCAGATGTGAAGCACTTTTATTTTACATATGGAAGTTCTTTGAATGAAAAGCACATATTATTTACATGTAAATGGCTTACAAAAGCAAAGCATAAATGCCCAAGCTGAATAGTGATTAAATGTGATTTGTCATATTGCATTTGTTCTTTTTTTCACATCCACTGCATAATCACACAGTTTTTAGGTGAATAAACACCTTTATAATGCAGATTGAAGATTTCTGTTCAGTGATTAATGTGACTGCCCCGCAGGGCCCCGCAAAGTTCTGCACAATCACCCGGACAAATGATTTCCATCCCATCACGCGACCACATCAGCTTTATTGCTCTGGCAGCATCCCAACTGGCAGATGGAAGAGGAAATGATCCGGCGTCTCTGAGGTCTCAGCACCTTCAGCGACTCCCTCATGGCCAGTGCCCCCGGTCTTAACACCGGCCAAACACACACACACACACACGCTGGCTGGAGCTCCGCCTCCACGGCCGATGCGAGGCGCGGATGGGTCACGGCCGACATGGTCCCCGATCTAGCGAGGAAAGACAATATATTCAGCCAATCAATTTCAATCAGGCTGCTTGATGCGAGCGGCAGAGTCCATTAGTTCTGATGGTATAGGACTGATCTAGCAGAGACAGGCGCTCGACTCTGGGGACCAAAGCTCATCTGGAGCTCCGGCTTCTGCCAGCTGGAGGAATTAGGGGGAGGGGCTCGGTCCGAAACTCTACTCCATTCCAAAACGTGTCCTTCCTGGATTAGAAGCACCTAGAGCCCAAGGGAAGAGCTGTTCCCCGAGACCCTGTCATGGGTGGGTAACACTCCGCCTAACGAGCCAGAGCATTCAATTATCTGCTTCAATTTAGCTAAAAAGGACCCAAGTCGCTCCCCTACTGAATCCAAAACCCACAACCGATCTGCAATCATCAATTCATCAGCAATCACCGCGCAGCAACTGCGCCGCTGCCGGAGAGGGGGTGATGGCGAAATTGATTATGACAAAGCGAGAGAGCCGAGTGGTGCTGATTCCACATCATCAGTCATCGGCAGCCTGACTCACACCTGATCCGTGGCCGTGGTGCACCCTGGGAGTCAGGAAGTGAAGGGGGTCATGGGTCCATGGCTTCCTGAGTGACACCAATTTCTAATCAAATAATTCAGTTCATACTTAAATTAATTATTTTTGTCGCCGAATACATACATTTTACCATTTTTACATGAACTTTTTACATTAACATTAATGGAATATTAAAAAAAGCTCTGCTTAAATATACTGGGAGAGGGGACAAAAATATAAACGTCAATAAATTCTTTTACCAGTTCAGACGAACACACCCTATGTAAAAGACTACTTTACTTTCCTTCTTATTTCCCTCAAATAAGAATTTGAATTCATTTGAATCCTGCATCATTTTACAGGTAATGTGATGCTGCTAACAAGGTGTTCACAAGGACCAAGTGTCTTCCGAAAAAACGGCAAATTCGTTTATTGTCAGGAGTTGGTTCCGAGCCGCGTAAAGCGTAGCTCTTCATGCCGGCCGACACACAGGTGACGCAGGATCCACTGGAGCCCGATTACCGCACCAAATCAAAGCCCCTCAAACGAAGACAACGGCGGGCTGAGAAATCGATTCGGCCCCGCTGTGGAAAATCTGATACCGCCGAAGCGCTGGCGCGGTTCGAACAGGTTACGCCAATATTTTGCCGGGTTTATTTGGTCATAAACATTCATAATGAAATCGAGACACTATTCACTGGGAGTCAGCAGCGGCGGTGGCGTGGATGTGCTGAGTAAGAGAGTGGCAGTGGGGGGAGGAGGAAAAGAGATGGGGGCTCTTTGGAGGGGGAGATAACAAAGCTCCCGCACCGAGAGGGAGCCAATGCGTCAAAAAAGGAGGAGGAAAAAATAAAAAAAAAAAGTGACAGAGAGAGAGAGAGAGGAGAAGAGAGGTCTTCATGTTCTCTGTGACTCCTCAGGGTCTGTATCACCAACACTTCCCATGTCTCACATGTGCTGCAGCACCCAGGATAAATAAATACCAGGCACCCGAAATATTCAATTACATTGGGCAAATATCCTCGATTTTACCACAGCACAGCCAGGATCTTATTCTTTAGAGGATCTTCAACGGATGCAGTAATGCAAGCATCTCATCTGAGTAAAAAACGCTGCAATGCTTCTGCGTTTTGTGATATTCCGCTTTCTGCTGGGTACGTGTGAGCTTCCTGTGAGTTAAGCATGTGACCTATATGACCAAAAGCAGCTTTAAATACATGATTCCGGTTTCCATTAAATAGGCCAGTGGTAGCCTAGTGGGTTAGACACTTGCCTATGAACCAGGAGACCACAGAGCCACAGGTTCAGACCCCACTTACTACCACTGTGAGCCAGAGACTTAACCCTGAGGGTCTCCAGGGGGACGGTCCCTGTAACTACGCCCTGGATAAGGGCGTCTGATAAAGGGCATAAATGTAAATGTAAATCTGTAAAGGAGGATTAGTAGAAGAGATTAACAAGATTCTCCAACATGTTGGATCTGGTCAGAGGCGAAGAAAACCCACAAACACACATGAAGCAGGAAATTCTGCAGATGGGCGCAGTCGGCGTCTCAGCATTTCTCTCCGTCTTTGCACTTTTCCAGCCAAAAAGATTAACATCGGAGCGCGGCGAGATGATGCCTCTTGTAATCGTCCACTTCAATGTCCAATCACCGCCCAGAGCAGGGCTATAATTCTCGGAAAGATTCAGCTTTGCCGAGAGGCTGTCTTGGAAATGGCACCAGCAGAACCTCGCTGCAGTCCGCATGATGCAAGCCCTTAATTATAGAAAATGATGACTGCATCGCTCCAACGACAATACCCAAATCAGAGCAGGAAGAATAAAGAGTGTGTACGTGAGCAGGTGCACGCGTTCCTGGGTGAGGTGTGTGTGTGTGTGTGTGTGTGTGTGTGTTAAGCTGCCTTCCTTCAGGAGGAATGGAATCAGATGTGTACATTATTAGCTATGGTCCCCATCTTGTGCATCCAGCTCTCCACCAGACGCTACATCTGTTCCTGTTCCTTTTTCAAAGGCCAAGATGGAGCAGCGCGTCATCTCCACATCGTGCTCTCATTTAAAAACCGCCCCGACCGTCAGGGCCAACACGTAAACAGCGCTGCGTCTGAAGCTAATTAAATCAACAGGAGGCGTCCCTGTGGATTTTACATTAAACCGTTCTAATTATAAAAAAAAAAAAAAAAAAAGAAATAAAGAACACACAAGCACCCCATGACCCTGAAATAAATACTTTTCATCTTCGTTTAAATTGGATATTACACAGCAAAACAAAACATCATCCAAGAAGCAACATTCTGCACAAAAGATCACATGTAATTGCACATTAAAAGGCATCTGTAAATAACACCCGGGTACTCGCCTGACCTTTACACATGGATTACTTACACTGAAACGTGACATTTCCTTCACACTGCGTTCTTTACTGAAATTAATAAGGGTTCAGATCTCATATGCAACACACACACACACACACACACACATCTGCACATGAAACGGCAACTGTGTCTCCACCAGCAGCCAGCATCCTTCCATTCACCCCAATGGTGATGACGGGGAGAGCGTCCTCCGAGGTCTGGCTAATACTCAGTCAGCCCCGAACAAAGTATTAATTATGAAAAGCCACAATCCCGTGGACAATTGCGAGTTAAGAGGCAAGAACATCTGCAGCTAAAAATGATTGATGACTGAGGAGAAAGAAAGGAACTGCTGGCGTGCAAGCGGGAGAGGCTTTATTAAAGTTTCTTTTGATTTCAGATCACGACACACACGTTCTGCAAAGCCCTACACACACACACACACACTGAATAATGCAAAAACAGTGTATTTAGCAGAGATGAAAGAACTGTGTGAGAAACAATTAATAGAACAACGGGCTAAGCGTGAACCAAGTCTGGGCCATAAATGTAAAAAAAACCCCATAATATGTAACACTTGCTCATGCTACAGTTACAGTTGATTCAACACTGACAACGGTCTCACTCAACCGTATCCTGTAGAGTTTTGGGCAAAACAATGTTTTTTTTTTTTCTTTCTTTACACAGACGTCACTCAGTACGCTAGTCCAACTAAAACAGGACTTTTAAAATACATGTATTTAAAATGTACAGATATGAGACTGGTATACATCACCGATATGATTCCTTCATGTATATAGAGTCCAAACTGAACCCAGCACTCTGCTCATGTACCACAATGAGGAAGAGGAAGCGTTCGGTCTGTGAAGGCTTTTAGTGCCCTCAGCTGAAGGATCAATCACAGCAACGGAACATTTGAACCCACGTGTAAAGCGGTCCAGTGCAACACTCAACATGATACCAATTTGCTGCCAGTTAAATTGTTGGTCTACTGTTTTGGTCTGTGATGTAGTAGGTCAACTGGAAAAGAGCCATGAAAGTGGACATATCACATCACTACCTATCATGGGACATACACAGGTCAATGAATTGATTCTCTTCCCATGTTTGTGTACTGGGACAAGGACAGTACTGCAATTGAATGGCAACGTAGAATTGCCGCACTGTGCATGGAAGTGTGTTGAAGAATGAAATTGCTGTGGTAAGTATGCCAGACCAGCAGGTAGCAGTGTACATTTTCGGTATTTTGCATGTTGGAAATGTGCTTGAGAGTAGAAATTGTTCAAGACCAAAAACAGTGTCTCAAAAATGTGACCCTCGGTTTCATCACGCTTAGAGGGTCATGCCTCGTTCCCATGCACCTTTGAGGCGCCAATTACACTCAGTAGACTGTTTGGCTCTCAAGTACTCTCACCAGGGACAAAAAGCCTTATTTAATGGCCGACCTGAAGATTGCTATAAACACAGACCCATCGTGAATAAAACTGGCTAATACAGGACAGAGAATGTTCTTTCTTTAGGCTCTGAAATGAATGCTGAAAAGGGCCTGTTCATTTCTTAAACCAGCTTTTTCCCCCCCCATAATGAAAAGAAACTAGAGTGGTCTGACCACATCAAGGCACGCAAAAGCATGTTTCTACCAGTAATGGTCTTAATCACTTCAAATGAGCTAAACTGAGAGTTTCGATTTACATGTCAGATGTCGAGGGACATTATTGCGAAGATAGATTTTAAAAGGCGTGTAATCCTGGACCTAAAGCCTGGAGTCTGTAACAGGTGGGACTGGAGTGACTTCTTAGAGAAGCTCTTGCAGGGACACGGGCCAAGCGGCCATTGATTGTGCATTAGGTCCCTTTCCTGGTGGCCCCCAAAGTCTTGACAGCGGAAGTCGGAAAAAGAAAACCGCTCTCTCGAGCAATAATTCTGCACTCGTTCAGAGGCCCAGGCAAAAGTGCACATGTGTGGGGCGGGGGTGGCGAGGGAGACGGTAATGATGATAAATGCCGGCCCCGAAGACAATTAATCTCCATAGTGGCCGTTTCACGAGCCGAGTCCAGAGCCATCGAACACCCCGGCAGCCGCCCGTCTCAAACGCGCCGACACCGGAGCAAGGTCACCGCGCCGGCACGGGAATGGATCCCGCCGGTGGAGCGGCTCTCAGACGCTGCCACGAAGCGAGGAATTAGCCTCCATTAGCAGATATGGGAGGCTTTAATGTCTTCGTTTTCACCGACGCTGAGAGGTAGGTTGGTCTGGCAAAATCTTTGATGTGAGGCTCTACCCACCATTTACAATTTACAGCATTTTGTTCTTTTTTTTTTAATGAAAGAAATTCCACAGCGTCCCATTTTTTTCCCCCGCTTCTGCGAGAGTGGGTGGTTGATAATGGATCATTCAGCTCACATCAGAGCGATGAGAGGAAAACTTTGCTACGTGCCGCGATCGATACTTTCACTATTGTTCAACATCACCAGCGTTGGCTGGGCTGAGGAATCGCAGCCAATAGCAGGAGCCCCCGGCTCACCTTTCCAACCCCCATTCCTGCTCTCCTCGCCTTCCTCCTCATCCCCTCCCCCAAGCAGACACGCTCGTCTGAATTAGGTTTTTTTTTTTTTTTTTTTCCCCCGCACACCGTGCGGAGTCTACAGTACCCAGCATTCCCTCACACTCGCCGGGGTGGCGGCTGTCCAGGACAAGACCATCAATCTGGACAAAATTACAGTGGAAGGGCCCGGCCCACACAATTACTGCCAAGCGGGCCCTTTTAAATCAGCCCAGTGAGTGACGAGAACGCACGCATCCCAACGCTGCAACAACAGCCGCCTCCCCCCTCATACATAAAACAGCAGTCAGGAGGGGCCAGCGCGGGAAAAAGCTGCGCGCAAAACCTTCTTAAAACACACACATCGCAGGTAGCCTGGACATATTATCATTTATTTATATAAACCGGTGTACTGCGTGTTTATGTGTGTATCCCCATACGTACTGATGTTCCATAGCTCACCAGCGACGATGGGACCAGTAAAGATACAAAAGAATCCTTATTGACGGCTGACTAAAAGCTATGTCTAGGTTATAGATGATATTTAATGAAACCTACAGCCAGTCAAGACTAAATTTGCAACCTTGACCATATATCTACCTGAATACATACATGCATACATATACATGTAGTGAAAACATACAGAATTTTAAAAAACGAGAATTTGTTGGTGCTAACGATAAAAACAATAAAAACCAATTCCCAAAAGCTTCTACAAGTACAAGCATATGTAGAAATAAGTAGTCTAAAGATCCCCTGACATAAAAATTTTACATTAATACAAGTTCTCCCAGCCTGTCTATGGTCCTGCAGTGGTTAGAAATGGCGATAGGTGAAAAGAGCACTTTGGTCATTCTGCTCTGAGCAGCAGCTCAGACGGCCGGATCTGAAACTTGTCATCACAAGGGAATTCATTTTTTTCTGGAAAAACAGACCCGACTTCCTGTCTGTAATTCTGCACCAAGACTGAACTTTGGAAAGAGTTCAGTTACAGTATTAGGGGACCACTAACACCTACAGTACAGGCCAAAGGTTTAGACACACCTTCTCATTCAATGCGTTTTCTTTATTTTCATGGCCATTTACGTTGGTAGATTCTCATTGAAGGCATCAAAATTATGAATGTGTTGGTGTGTCCAAACGTTTGGCCTTTACTGTATATAAAAGCAAAAAAAAAAATAAAAAAATGCCGATGGGCTCCTAAATTTGAGACAAAAAAAAAAGAAGAAGAAATCAACTCAATAAATCAGCACAACACTAAAAGGGGTCCACTGGACATGAACAGAGCCAGATCAGAACTTTCTCTCTTCTTTTACTCTTTAATAACGCAGCAATCACTGAGGTGGAAGAATGGGATGAAAATGAAAAGCAGCTCTAAATAAATAAATAAATAAATAAACCGAAGAGCCGCGCTTTCAGGCACTGCACAACGCCTTCATTAAATGGCATTTGATGGATTACGTGCAACGAGGACACGCTGATTTATGAAGAGATGCTTAAAGGTGCCATTAAACCCTCAACAGCCGGGCCTGGCACACCAGCACCAATTCCGCTACAGACCTTAGGGGGGGCTTCAATCGCGTATGAGGTGGAATCGGAGTATCGGTTCATCGATCCGCCCATGAATCCATAGATGAGCAGTTCGAGAACCCCCCCCTCCCGGATTGATTTACACAGGGCAAGTCCACCCCCAAATGATCATTACTGAGATGTAAATATTACTCAAACACAGCGGCAGAGAAATCGGACGCTTTTTTAATTAGGATCCTGGGGATATTTGTAATTAATTGCTCATTTGGACTAAATGAAATGCGGCACGTCATCCTTCTTACAGTGCCGGGGTCCCGTAATCTGTTGCTATAACTAAAACAGGCGCAGCCCCGTTAATGGCGTCGCCGTGTAGCTCTAATGCCTTGTAAAACAATACGGAGTAGGCTGACCTTTCCTGCTGACGTTAATCGTGGCTGCGGGACCCTCGGCGCTGCTCCGCACACGTCTGTTCAGCCGTTATTAGAGCCCCAGTTCACAGCGGGCTGAAGGGTGGGCGAGAGCTATGAATCAATCCTCTGTCCTCAGCACTTGGAAGCCCGTTGTGTTGACATTTCCTCTTTTAGCCTCTCTGGGCTCCCTCTCCACTGGAGGTCAGGCATTTAGTGTAAAAGCCAAATACTCACAAACACACACAGTCACACACCCCACTAAACATTCAGGAAAATTGGGGGTGGGGTCTTTATTATAAAGGAAGGTTTACTGGTCTTACAGGTCAGATGAAGAACCATACATAACCTATATTTCCAATACTTTTGATCCTCTGTTCCAGTCGTCAACCGGTTCCAAAGAAATGCTGATTAGATCATAATATAAAAGTCCCAAAAGAGTCTCGATGAAGTACAGTAGAATAGAACATGATGACGTGAGGCACGAGTCTGTTTGAAGGACTGAAGTTACACGTGTTTCGGCTCCTCATTTTTCAACGATGAAATAAAACCCTGTTGAGCAAAGAGACCCATGATCTTCCTTCTTCCACCGCACCCCCTCGATCCCCCTCTACTCCCAAGTAGAGTCACATTTCGCTTTAATTACAGGCCTCGCATCAGACAGATCTCCTTCCAAGAGCTGAAAATTGGAGGGTGCTGGCATGTTTTTTTTTTGGAAAGGAGCGCACTCTCTCTTAAGAGAAAAGCAATTTTCTCTTTATCTCTCGCTTACACTCCGAAGAGCAGAGACTTAAGGCGCAGAAGAGCAAACGTTTCTCCGAGACCCTCATTAGGAGGGGAGGGCAGGAGGCGGGCACGGGAGATAACCCTCAAATGCCAGGGAGCGCAGATACGGCACGTCCTAAAAAAAAAATAAAAAATAAATCTGGGGGTGACTAAGCATCCCTGTTCCATTTCCACGTCCCCCTGGTTCTCCGGAGTAGAGGACGAGTTGCTTACAGCATTTCATTGCCGTGAGATGAAGTGAAGAGTTTTCTTTTCTTTTTAGCTTCACAAGCGAGTGTGTTGTGACTGTCACCAGAGAGGAAGTGCGCCGGGAGATCATGACAAATGAGATCCTCCCGCTGCCTTGCCAGGGGGACCGCCGGCATTCCGCCTTAAATAAACAGCCAGTCAACTGTCGACTACTGCACCCCCCCCCCACCCCCCGGGTCCCATCTGCAAGGCTAAGCTGAGGGGTCCTGCTGCAGGTACGCACATTCGTCTTCATTCAGACGCTTAAATGAAACGGTTTGCTCGGCTTGGATGGCGTCCCACTTGAAGCCCCCCGCAGTCGGAGCAGGCACCGATTCCAGAATTAACCGGTGCCCCTGAGACGCGGCGGCGATCCAATAAGCCGACAGGTGCCGCAGCTACAAGTGGGGACGGGAGGTTAAGTGAGTTTCAGACCGTGTTGTTGTCGGAGGAAACGCGCCCCGCAATCACAGCTGAAACGCTGGAGCCCCCCCCCCGGCTGAATCTGGCGAGCAGGTGCACCACAGCTGAGCGGGACAGGAGCCCACCCACCATTATACTACTGTGTGTGTGCTGACCCCAAAACACCTGATGAAAACATGGCCCCTACAATAATTGTGTGTTCATGTAAAAATGATTGAATTCAACAGGATTCTAAAGAAAAAGCAAAGTGTAAAATTAGCTTTAATCATCAATGTGTCACTTTTCCCCAGATTCCCTGTGTTCGGCTCCGCGCCGGGAGAGATTACAGGAGACGTGTTCCGATACACACTGGAGCATGAGAAGTAAACCACAGTGGAACACCAGAGCCCCCCCAGAGTTGCCCGAATCCCAGATCTCAGCAGCAGCTCTCGCCAGGAGGAAAGGCCGTATCTGCCAGCATCAGAATTTCTCACTATTACTTTGCCGGGATGGGATCCACGGGGAGCAACCCATTCACAATTGAAATTCAGCACCGACGAGGCTCTGTTTCATGAAGCACAGCCTTTGCAGCTTGCATAGTTTTATAATGATATATTTTGATAATATTGCATAACCTTTATTATCCTGTTGCAATTCTGGTCCAGTTCAGACCACAGTTCCAGGATTCAGTTCATTTGGAAGTGTGACGCAGTGACAGAGCAAGAGTGGCAGCAGTGCTGTTCAGGAACCCTCGTTGGGATGGTAAAAAAAATAAAATAAAATGGAATACAGAAGCACATGGGCTCCTGGGAACAGCAAGTAATTCTGGGGATATCAAAATCAACAGGTACTGGGATGAAGAGGAAGAGAAATTGTTACTTGTTAAATCAACTGCGGAGACAGAAAAGCAGTGGTGGCCTAGCGGTTAAGGAAGCGGCGCCGTAATCAGAAGGTTGTCGGTTCGAGTCCTGATCTGCCAAGGTGCCACCGTCCCCACACACTGCTCCCCGGGCGCCTGTCATGGCTGCCCACTGCTCACTCAGGGTGATGGGTTAAATGCAGAGGACAAATTTCACTGTGTGCACCGTGTGCTGTGCATCCCAAAAGACAATCACTTCACTTTAAAAGCATGTCGTATTTTGGACACAAGCTCTGTGATTTAAAAAAAAAAAAAAAAAAGAAAGATTTACCTAATTTAAGAAATTAGGATGAAGGTTTAAGTATCAGAACCTTCAATCCCCTAGTTTTTAAAGTGCCTTTTACTTCTGAATTCTTTTACAAGGAAAACTACACTGAAATCAGTTAACCAACAGAGAGACAGAAAAGAAATAAAGAGGCAGGAGGCGGTGGGCTGTGAACAAAAAAGTGCTGAACGGTATACAACTACAAAAGATTTGTCTCCTTGGCTAGCTACATTACATTTACTGTAACTCACGCGCTCATCCAAACTGACTTACAGACTTTACTTGCAGGGACAGTCTCTCTGGAGCAACCCGGGGTCAAGGGTCCTTGTGATGTTTAATACCATCATACTGCTCGCTGTTACTACAATCTCTTCGTCTATAGCACATATACTATATACCAGAAGCCACCACCACATCTGATTCAGCTGAATGGCAACAAGGACAGGAACATCGTGGAAGAGTCCCCTCCAGGATCAGGGTTGGTGAGCCCCGTTATATACTATTCACGTACAGGCAATTAAAAAAAATATCGTAACACTAAAGAACCGACTGATCGTATTGTGAAGTGTCTGCCAATACCCAGCCTTGCACAGAACCACTGAATCATTCAACCGATGAAAAAAAAAAATGCCCCTCGGCCAATCTCAAAGCATCTAGAGCCCGTTTCCCTTCCTAGATTTTCCCGAACAGCCCCAAACAAAATCACAGCATAAAAGGCAGCATAGGAAGTGTGTGGAAGCGCAAGCTCAGCAACAAAAGAGCAGACAGAGAAATCCACAAGACATGACATCAGCCTTGAGTGCGGTTTAATAGCATCACACCGACGAGCTCTTCTTCACAGGCGCGTCACAAGAGGCCTGCAACAGTCATGGTGGCGGGTGCTGCAGGCTGGGTGACATCACAGGCGCATGAGCCTCGGTATCCGTCGCTTCCAACCCACAAGGCACCGTCTTACGACGCGACCCAAAGAGGTGGGAGGAGCTGTCACTATCTGTCCGCCCGCACTGCTCTTAGATGGCGCTGCGCTGTATAGAACACAGTGAAATAGAATCACTTGAAAGGTCTAAAACAGGCAGCGTTAGCAGGATCGATGTGAATTCAGGCACGTCAGCGGAGCTTTCTCAGATTGTAGGAAAAAGCTGGAGAGCACAGCGTGACTTTGCTCGATTTGGCACGTCACAGGAAAAGCCTGCAGCTACGGCTTAAACGGTAACTTTGCTTCCGGGCATGGTTTATAAATCACCTGCTTCTGGGGTTCACCGGCCTCTGACCCGGATCTTCTAAAGAGCAGCAGGGTCAGACTTGTGATCCTCATTGGTCTAAAGACCTCTGCCTCAGCGGTTCCCGCTGATTTATGGGAGATTATAGGAGGTTCTGCAATATTTATACGTCCAAGAATACAACAAATCTGTTTTAAATGTCACCTGGTTCTGCTTTAAAATGACCAATGCCAAAAAAAAAAAATTTTTTACATTTTTACAAAAAATATTCCACTTTCAGGTCTCTGCACACATGCGTCTGACCTGTTGGGGTCTTGGCCAAAGGAATCTTCCCTCAGGCAATCACCCTCATTAATGTGTAGCTATTGCTTCCGTTATTACATCCTGCTTCACACTGACTAATCTCATACATTTAATACACAATGCACCTTACTGTCTGTGACTCTATATGTCTTATCTAGGGTGGTGGTAGCCTAGTGGGTAACACACTCGCCTACGAACCAGAAGACCCAGGTTCGAACCCCACCTACTACCATTGTGTCCCTGAGCAAGACACTTAAGTGTTTCCAGGTGGGGGGGGTTGTCCCTGTAACTACTGATTGTATAAGGACGCTGATCTGGATAAGGACGCCTGATAAATGCTTTAAATGTAAATGATCTAAAATGTATAGTGCATTTTTTGTAAATTGCATATTTTGTATTGTCTTCAGATTGCATTGTTTTAAATTATATACTGTGCCGCGTTGCCTGAAAGAAAACAATGGCCAGAACCAATAAACACAATCCTGATTCTTGTTTGATCAGATTAGTGAAGCAATGGAATTTCAAAACTGCTGCTGTGGATGAGGTGGATCGGGACAATTGTCTAAATGAAACAGACCTAAATGCCCAGATTTACGGTGTAACATTACAGGCCCTAATTGTACCAGAACACAATCCCTGCCTAACCACATTACCTTGGTGGAGCATTCCGCAACCCCGCAGGCTGTGGATTGACGGATGGCTGCCGGTGCGGAGTTAATCTGGGCTCCTGTAGGTGACAAGGGAGGCGAGTCGAGAGTCGAGGAGCCGGGCGCAGCGATGCTCGAACCAACCAATAAGCAAACAAACCAGGTGGCGTTTCCGCCCGGCAAATATGAAAGCATGCACACCGTAACCGCAGCGGGGGAAATGATTGCAGACAAACTAAAAATGAAGGTCCGCGGTGCGTCTGCAAAGTAAATGAGGAGCCGGGATTCCAGGTTCCTGAGACGCTGCGAGGCTGGTTGAGTCCATCGCGCCACAGCAGCCATCGAGCGCCGCTGAAATCGGGAACAGGAGGGATTTAGCGGCGAAAAAAAAAAGAAAGTAGTCTGATTGATTCAGGTTCATTTTCCCCCATTCATCTCGCACACCGATGCTGTGGCAGATGCTGCTGGGTTTAATCTGATCGGGCTAATACCTGCAAGTTCTCTTTTCTTTCTTTTTTTCTTTTTTTAAAAAACACGGAAAAGAAACAGGGTCACCCCTATACGACAGATAGCCATCAAGGTCCAATTTGAACAGATCTTTGTGCTGAGCGCTAAATCCGATTTAACACTTTTGCCAGAGCGACGCTTCAAAGTTCATTGACTGTTCTGCCACATGAAGGTGACTCTTATTGGCATGATGGCAAAAAAAAAAAAAAAACAAAATGCTAAGGGAAAAAGTAATGGAAAGTTTGCCAAGGTTTCAGCAGAGGAAAGTTGGGGGGACGCAGGCTGCCTCGGTGACGGGAAGCAATTGAAAGGTTGTTCCAAACAATCACCATCACAACCGCGGGCTCTCAGAAAAATGCCACTCTGGAAAACTGTGAAAGGGCATTTATAGCATTAAAAAGCCCTTTTACAGAGAGCCACACTTATCTCAAAAAGCCACTCTTCAGGGACTACTTCACACGGCCCTTTTGGAGGAAAATGGTATGCGTGACGAACTGTCGATAGACGCCGGAATATTCAGCGGCCCGCCGCCACTCAGTGGCGATAATAACAAAAAGTGGGTTTAACGTGTCGGGTGCATCTGAATGCGTTGAGTAATCCTGAGCCGGCGACCTGACCCCCGGCACCCCCCGGCACCCACATGACCTCCTTCCCAGGTGAAGAAGAACATCACACGCAGCCAGGCAGCCGGCGGAGGAATAAATCACTCCAAGGTGCCTTTTCCTCCTGAAGGTAATTAGAGGCGGCGTGGAGGTAATCAAAGTGCACGCCGCGCCCTGAATGCGAAAGCAGCCATGCTGCGCGCGCTCCCGCCCTTCGGCCGGCCTCCGCAGATTATCCGGCTCCGGGCCGCAGTTCACCTGCTGCTGCTGCTGCTGCTGCTCTGGGCATCATTATAACGGAGCGGGACTCTGCAGAATAATCCCAGTGTCGCAGGACCGTGTTCCAATTTAGTTCAAGGAAAGATATGGAAATAAGAAGTGGAAATTCAAATAGATGCTAAAAGTGTCTTGTTTCATCATCCTAGCATAACTAATCAGTGCTAGTGCCGTTCTCGCACAGTACAGTACCACCTCAAGTGTATTATTGCAATTACACCAATTATGGCTGTGTGTGTAGGTGATGACAAATCATAAAATTCATCTCATCCAGTCAAAACTTCAGGATGGAACTAACAATAAGTTACACAATAAGACTTCATTCAAAGAATATTGAAAGCAATCAAGTTGTGTGAAGATTTGAGAAAATGAATAAATAAACCTGTACAGTGTGGTCGTTCTGACATCACTCGCTGTAGTGGTCAGCAGGTTAACGTTCATTTCCGGGAAGATTTCCCTGGCATCCCCGGCATAGGGAGAGCCATATCCTCTTCCACCTCATTTCAGGCCCGACGTTCCAACGGTGAAAAACACCCCGGCCCCGGCGCCTTCACCCTGCAGCGGTTAGCGGCCCAGCGGCGTAAACCAATTTATTTATTATCGCTCATTTATTAAAACAGGAAACGCAGAGCGCCACGGCTGCAGACGCCATCTTCAAATTTCGTTAGAAAGGAAAACGGGGGGGTGGGTTCAAACGAGGTCATATGAGCAAAAGGTGTCTGCGCCTCCTCAACGCAGCCCTGGATTCCTCAGCCAAAGCCTGTGGCCGGGATGAATAATTTATCAGCCGCCTTTGCTCGGTGTCAGCTGCAGACGTGCATGGGATGATATTTATGGGGCCGCGTGGGCGAGAGGGAGGGGTCGGGTCCGGGGAAGTCGGGGTGCGGGATACAGGCCTGGAAGGGCCCGTTCGCACATGCGGGTGACGGCGGGGGAACCGCCTGGGGGAGAATGGCAGAGAGGGGAGGCAATAAACACTCAAGAGAAGAGAGAGAGAGAGAGAGAATATCCATAAATCTGTCACACTGATAACACACCGATGGCTCCGGAGTTCACGCGCGGGGTGAGTCAATGAGAGTCGGAGCGCCTTTTCCCTCCGTCTCAGCAATGGTTATGGAATAATGGTTAATTCATTCCGCTGTTTACGGCCGGAATGCCGCGCCGCTCCAGACTCGCAGCAGGTCCGATTAGAAAGTTAACAGCAATCCTAAGCTCCTTAACACTGAATGAATTCCGGCTTCTATGAACAGAGGTGTTACTTGCGGGCAGGACGGACAGCTTTGCACTTGAGAACAGTCAAAATAAAGTGAAATCCTGCTGAATACAGTGATCATGACACAAAAGCGACAATATGCTGCCCTCCCGGAATGAAGCGATTTCAGGGCATGTCTGTTAAACCGTAACAGCGAATGTTTTTACCTTTCAACATATTAGGTTTGGTCCAATAATCAGACCATGTGCATCCTCTAAAATTCCAGGAAACGGACCAGGAAACTTTCATCCAAACCAGGCAGTTTCGTAGAAAAGAAATGGTCAAGGAGTTTCATGGATTTAAAAGCTTCATGCATAGGGGATACAGCAACAAGTGCACCCACTTGTGCACGGCGCTCACGCCACATGCCTGAGATTCTCCGAATGCCCTTCCCGCGAGAAAGTCCAACTGTTCACATCCGCTCTGTGCCGGTCCGGCACTGCGTTCTGGGCGAAGAGAAACACAAATTCGACCCCACACCAGCTAACTTCATTAGAGCTGTACAGCCGGGTTACATCTCCAAACAGAGACCAGGCACATTGGGATCCAACTCAAAATAAAATGCATGAATTAAAACGGGGCCAAATTGTCGGAGAGACAAATAATTAATACTTGCATAAATATTTGCATTTTTGCGCGCTGTTATTTTAGCCGCTGTCTCACTGTTCTAAAACCTCATTTAAATGTCACCATGATGATTATGAATCGCTGAAGAACTGCTCCTCAATTCCGACCTCTCCACCACCAGAGTACGTCACCATAGCGACCCGGGACTGAGTGGCTGTGCCTGCGGACGTCTCACAAGAGGCCGCCTTCACCAGGGCTCCCGGCACCACTAAAAAGGCAGCGCCGAGAGATGGATGAGCTCGAGCTACTCCCACTTCAAAGGGCAAGAGTAGGTTTTATGTAGATAAACATCTCGGGCCAGCGCCCCTTTCAAGGCAGAATCCATTCTTCAGACGAGAGCAAGATGGTCACAAATCATTCTGGCCGCATTGATAAAATACTGTGATTATGATCAAATTAACCATTTGGAAGACTGTGATGAAGCAAATTTATTTTTCTTAGATTATACATTAAAATGCATCCAGCTACCAATCTGCTGTTGGTTTACCAGTCACACAATCCACAATTCTAAAAATGTCTTCATATATTTAACAGTTTATGATAAAATAAAGACTAATGTGATAAGGTTATGGAAGTGATATTTTCAGGGCCTTACTGGCTGAATTTATGAATCTAGAGCGTAACAGAACTCATCAACACACATTGAATGTTTGCAGGTTCTTTAGTCTCCGCAAGGTTTAAAATCTCAGCAATTAAAATCATGAGGCATTGAATTATACACTCAACTGCACAAAGCAGCACATTCAACCTGTGACTATAACAGAATGTGTGTGTGTGTGTGTGTGTGTGTGTAATATCACTTTCTTAAATCAAATCTTGTACACATCAGACTCTTCACAAATTACCATCCCAAAGCTCATTACACCTACTAAAGGCCAGAAAAGCCAGAGTGCACAACACTGGCGCCACTTCAGCTAAGATTTGAAAAATGTGAGAGCAATAACACACCATTCAGATTATTAAAAAAAAAAAGAAAAAAGCTATGCAACATTTTAGCGGACACAACAAAATGCCCTTTCAAGTGGCAAGTGGTACCGAATTCAGGTTTACGGGGTTGGAGGGTATTGTAACTATGAGTGTTATTCAGCCTTTTTCATTTTAGAACTTTCATGAAGTTTGTTTAGGTTTGCTTTTAATATAAAAACGGTGTTTACTTCAATTATTTATTTATGTTCAAGGAGGTGCGGGAAAACCGATATACCAGAATATCCACATTCCCTTGACAATTTCCAGTATGTGCATATAGATGTAAATATTACAGCAAATCCAAGACGTGGGGAACGTCCCCGGAGGAAATGACAATATCATTTCAGTGTTACTGCTGGACCTGGAACAATATTTATATGACTGCAACCCGAGTTGCAATGTCCTACCAGCAGGAAAAAAAATCATCCAAAAACTTCCAAAGAGCTGTCAAAACCATTTTTTTAGGACTGATCCGAGGTGAACGACCACAGCTGAGGGGTAAAACCAAAGTCACGCTTCTTTCTGCAGCTTCAGGTCACGGACTGCTGCAGACACCAAGGTCGGACCAGTCAAATCTGTCACACGCTTCGCAGATTAACACGTTCGGCCCTTTTGACTTTCACGTTGTTTACAATGTCAAGTTCAAATGGACCACCTTGACACATTGGAGGTTCGGCAGACGTGCAATTCTACAAAAGCGCCCTACTTTCTGTCAACTCCAGCACCCCGCTGGCTCATAACGCCGCGATATCAGAGTCTGTTTATGTCACACGGCCAATCTGATGGAGGGTCTGTTTAAAAGGTGCGGCCCGCATCGGCCTCTCTATTTAGACAGAGAAGCTGGCGGCCAGGCGCTAATTTGAGTGTGCATCTGAGCTTCAAGAAGCTGCCACTATGGTCATTGAGCTCCAACAGTCTGCTGAAGCAACATCAGCGGCAGCAAAGTGCTGGGGAGGGAGGAGAAAAGAGGGATGAGGGACATTCAAGAAAGAAGAGAGCACTGCTAATGTAATCTCTTCTACAGCATCTCCAAACAGACATGAGATGAAATGGAAATACCGATACGTAGAGCAGGGGTGGGAGGAGGAACCGGTTTTCTTGCAGCAGGATCTTCATACGAACTGCGCAGACTGACATACACAGACATACATTCAAGGGTACCTGTCAAAAAAATGACTACTCGCAGGTGAACGCACCGCCTGGCGCCATTTACTGATGAAACATGGGTAGCGGCGGTGCTGCAAACTGCTGTAGCGCTAAGCAGGAAAAGTAGAAAACGTCCTCAGCCGAGGGGGAGTGATGGGGCGTGCGGGGACCATCATCATGAAGAACAAAGCCAGATCATCCCAAGGCGGCTGGAGAGTCGCCGCCATTATCCTGTTGAGTAAATGACAGTACGGAGCGGTGCATTCTGGGACTGGGGCACTGAGGCGGCGTGAGAACGCTTCCGATGCAGTTCTGGAGGGTGACGAGACTTATAAATTGTACAGCAGACGATATGATATTAAATCACTTTAAAGGGAAGCCCCTATTGCAATGTGGCAGATATTCAAATGTTTTTCCCCACCATATCCTATTTCCTCATTTGGTCCTGATTTATTGAAAAAAAAATAAGTGTGTGTGTGTTCACTGCTTTCTAATTTCACACTGTTACCCAATGTTATATGATGTACAAAACAGACACATTTTCATTTTAACTGAGATGTAAAGAGTTAGATTAGGCAGCGTCATAATGTAAGTGCCGCAACCGTGAAAACTTTGCATGATCATCAGCCTGCACTGACCTTCCACTGAAAATGAAGCTTTAAAATGTTCTAAATGCACAAATACATCAAGAAATTTCTGCCATGCTGGCCTTTTCCCCCAATGATTTTAATTTAAGATTGCTCATCATACAGATAAGGTTTATTATGAAAAGCAGAATGTTGCCAATTGTCAGTAGATAAAATCAAATCACTATTCCAGTGAATGGCTTCACCACGTTTCACGTTTATCCCGGCTGTTTGATCTATCCATAGACTAAAAATGTCAAAAAGTTATCACTGTTAAAGACACTAATGTTATTGCGACAATTAGATTTCATGATATGCAAACATGTTAAGCAGTCTAACAAATTTCATATTTTCAATACACACACCTTCTTCTTGCTATTAAAGCTGCCAACAACAGACACGTTAATACAGGTGATTAGAACCTTTTGTCATTGTGTTGCTCTTACAGAATCTGAGAACATTATTACTCTGGAGAACAATATTCCTCGGATTTCATCCCTCCGAACACTGGAATGTTCATTGTCCTACTAACCACGAGCTGAAAATAATTGCCCTTGAGACCAAAGTCTTTTTCAACTCATAGCTTAACTAGTGGGAGCTCATTTATAACGTGGGCTCTGAGAAATGCTACTAATTAAAGCCCAGAACCCTGGCCGAACCCCACAGGGGTACAACAAACAGTTCCTATTTTCATTTTCAACACATTCCTTCTGCGGGCCGCTTTAACTCGTATCATTAGAATCAAAGGGGTTAAACGGGTTCCAGAGAAATCACTGGATTCTCAGAGAAAACCTAAAATGGGTCAATGGTAAATATAACCCTTCTCTTACAACTCGATGGGAGATTAACGCCTTTTGTTTTCAAATTTAATTTAAAAATATCTGTTACTCAAATTTATGAACATAATTTGTACTCTGATTTAATTATTTGTGAAGATTAATTAGCTGTAAACTGAAACAGTACCAGCATTTTCAAGGCCAGCACTCAGAAGTACTACTGGTATATTTGGTGATAGTGCAGTTTACATGGATAAGATAGAAGATTAAATAAGGTTTTACAGATGAATGAGGGAGATTAAACGGCTCCTCCCAATCCTGACAGGTTGTTTCTCAGTAGAAAGCGCAAACTTAGTCCCTACGCAGCATGACCAAATGAAACCAGGATTATAGTCACTCTTCCTCATTTCTGCAGAAAACGATCCATGGCACGTCATTGTGTCTGAGGAATATCTGGGTCTCAAAGTGTGCAGATTCGAGTGAAACGGAACAGGGGCAGAAACTGGTCATTTTACATGTTTCGTTTGGTAAACGCACCCAGAAACTGAGTGTCTGGCGCTTCCGAGCTGTTGGGGTGAATGAGTTTCGGCCGAGCAGAGAAGGGAAATGCTGCGGAAAGCGGTTAAAGGGCCGTCAGCTGTAGAGCACAAAAGCACGGAAAGCTTCACAGAACAGAGCAAAAAGCGCACACAAAAAGAAGAGTTGTGTAAAACTGACACTGGTGCACGATTACAGCACATTCTATTGACGGGAGTCTTTCACACATTAAATCAAACCCGCTCCAATTATCATGCAACAAGATCCAAAGAGCTTCTACACGTCGTGCATTCCCCAAGACTGAAGTCACTCCCCTGCAAACATGATGGAAGACCCTGCATTGTGTGGTCGGAAAAAGGGGTTGTGAGGCTGGGGGGGAAGGGGCTTGTTGAGGGAGGTCCAAGAACAGAGGTGGGGGAGGTGGGTCGGCATGCATTATTAAAGGGGGCCAAGGCTACAAAAGTGATCTAATATGAGCTGCTGCCAGCAAGCAGCTTCCATTTCCATTCACCGTTAAACCATGTCCGCAATGCCGCGCGTGGTCAGTCCCCCTTCCTTCGCTTGTCTGACTGACTGACTGCCCTCTGCATTACTCAGCCTCACCCTGCTCGCTGGTCCTCTCTCTCTCTCTCTCTCACTCGCAGCAGCTCATCACAAGGTGCCAAGATGTATGGCGGCATCTACGGCTTCAAGGTAAATGTAAATTTACATGCATCTCCAGAGCTCACACCGTGGAAACCTACTCCACGAAACCACAAAATATGCTTATCCTGATTTGAGTGGTCATGGTCACCTATCTGAATGCTGGTTCATGGTCTAAAAAATATATATACCGTTTTCGTAAACCAGTGCCATTTAGCCCACATCCATAGTCAGGTCATTTTATATTTCAAGTTCTCCACTTTCATACAAGAATACCCACTGTAAATCACGATAGACAAGTATCCAATTCAATTACTGATTATGCGACTTAATGCTTTTTTTTTTTTTTCCGCTTCCTAAGAATATTGAGAGCTTTAATTACCTTGATATATATATATATATAT
This sequence comes from Denticeps clupeoides, assembly GCF_900700375.1. Classification (NCBI taxonomy): domain Eukaryota; kingdom Metazoa; phylum Chordata; class Actinopteri; order Clupeiformes; family Denticipitidae; genus Denticeps; species Denticeps clupeoides. The sequence goes on along the minus strand of NC_041723.1, from coordinate 12,243,032 downwards.
AAAAAATGTATAGCGTACCAATTTTCAGGCCGACCTTGATGACTCCTGACTTAAACCTTCCTAAAACTCTCCTAGAGAACATACTAACTTGTAATTTCCATTCAGATCCATTGATCAGAAATAAATCAGAAATTCAAAAATTACGACAAAAATAAAAACAAAGTTGGAAATATAGCCGCTAGGGTAAACATAAATATTCATTCAAATTGTTGATCTAAACAATGACAAATGAAAAGGTTCGAAAACTAAACTGCATGTACTTTGAAGCAGCGGTTTTAGCGAGGTAATTGGCACCTGACTGAAGGCTGAGCTTTATAAAGCCACCTCACATCAGGCTGGAGGTGCAGTAGAAAGCCTCCGAGTCGTGTGACTGATGAGAGGATGAGCCCACAGGGCAGCAGTTAAACAGCACATTCCCACAGGGAACTGGCATCGAGGGACACCCCGCCGAAAGAGTCCCCATTTCGTCACGGCGGGTCTTGCACACAAGCCCCACTGGGGCCTGGATAAACAATCTATCATGATGTGATTGAAATTCAAAAGGCAGAAGCTGACTGAGATGCTTTAAAAAAAAAAAAAAAAAAAAAAAAAAAAAGGCCTTAAATCACCACGCCTGCTTTTCAATTAGACTGGAATTTAGTGTGATGCAGATGACAGGGTCTGCGATGATGAATGGCAAACACAAGGGAGTTGTCGGGGTCGCCTGAACTCTTGTCTGCAAGAGCGCCATATGCTTCACTCAGACCCTCCAAGAAAAAAGAAAAAATGATGATTCCCAAGGTCATTAGGAAAGTAATCTACTGGAAAATGGAGCAGGGCAGATTTCAGGGTTTTTTTCCTCTCCACATTCACCTCAATAAAAGGTCGAAACCTCAATGTCGTCCACAGTAAGGGAATAAATACTCCTGAAAATTAACATTTAACATTTACATTATTAAATGGGCTCACAACAGAAGTCGCTGTGCGGCAGTACGCTGATGGACGTGCAGCTATCTGAAAGCATGTGCACCATGAGGACAACGGGTGGGTGGCTGGCTGGCTTGGGGGGCTGAACAGCTTGTTCTGCATATGGCGAGCTGCCATGTTTGAGCAACACCTGGGCATAAATCTCCAAAGTCCATGTAAAGCGACACCTTCTCCCACCTCTCTCTCACACGGCACAGGAAGTGGGAGGCCTGGGACATGGTGGTGTTTACTGTGGATTAAAGGGTGATAATAACTGGATAACGGCCTTCATAGGCACTAACGCAACAGGACAGTCTGTCGCCGCCTTTAACCGCCTGTATGGTCATCTCAACATGACTATACCAGCTTGTCCATTTTCAACATGTGCCTGATCAAAACCTAGAGCAACGTTGTAAAACCCTTATTGACCCAGATGAATTAAAGTGCTGCACAGCACAGAGTGCACAGAACGCAATGAGTTCTCTTCATTTAACCAATCAGTGGGCAGCCATGAAAGTCGCCCAGGGAGCAGTGAGTGGGCAAGCGCGCCTTGACTGTGCAGGATTTGAACTGGCAACTTTCCAATTACAAGTCTGCTTCCTTACCTGCTTGGCCACTACTGCCCCATGTCGGAATCACTTTGAAAAATTGTGTTTTGAAAGGTCGTTGGTAAAAGGAATGTCATTTTCCTAGCCGAAACTTGGTTTTTAAGTCATGCATGCAGTTACATTTTACATTTTCTGCATTTCCTGTACCTCCAATATCTTGGTATCCTGGATAGGTATCTCAGAACAAAACGTGTGTAACAATACATTAAATAAAAGGACACTCATGGGTGACCTAGATTCATGAACAAGCTCTTATGCAGTGGGTTGACCATATCCATGAAAAACATATTGCTGTAGAGTAATGATTTCATGATGTAAATGTGTTTGTGTTGAAAAGGCTTCCTGAATTCAGGAAATGTCCATGATATACGACAATAGTACACAGTGAGTAGAACAACTTTAAATTGCAACTAAGGGAAAATTAATGGCTGCACGGAAATTATTTATCGATATATCAATATTTTCTCTAATTAACCTAATTCTGAAGGGAATATACAGATACACTCAGTTTTGGAAAATCTGGATCCTGAACATGGTGCAGAATTTGCCAGGCTATTGCAGGCCACTGCTCCCATAACCTGATTAGCCACCAAGAAGTGCTCAGCCAGGAACGCAGCTTCGCCCCTCTTCTCTGCCAAACTCACTCACTCTGGACACACCGGGACGTCCCGGCTCATGTTTACTCAGAGAGCTCAGGCACAAAGCCTAGCTTTCCTAATTGCTTCCTGCATTAGACACAATAGTTTCCTCTCAGGAAACGTTATCAATACAGGCTATTGTCGCAAAAGCAAAATCCCCCCAAAAAAAAAAAAAAAAAAAGAGAGAGAGAGAGATAACCTGTATCAGCCCAATGAGTATCAGAGCAGAAATGAAGGAAAAATGTTGCGCAAGCTATTTAAAGGAAGTTCATAAATAAAAATTTACCTTTCTATTTTGGTGCACATCTCTCTCTCTGTGTGTGTGCATGCGTGTATGTGTGTGTGTGTGTGTGTGTGTATATATATATATATATGAGAGCAAGAGACTGAGGTCATCAATATTTCATGCATATTCTCAATATATTGACACCTCAAAACCAAAATATTTATTTTAAACGTGCATGATAAGTGCTATACAGGATGTAATTTATTTAATAAAATAAACCATGCCATTAATGCCTGGGTCATCTGAATAAAGAGGCTTGCTGTGGTTGAGCAGCAGCGTACTCACGCGTGTCCTTTCTATATTAGCAGACAATGCAGTCTGTTGGCTGTGAGCAGGGCGAAGTCCTGCAATCCCCCGACTCATTAGAGATTAATTATCGGCCACAGCCAGCATGGGACTCCCAGTCCAGCCGCCCGCATCTGCCCACCACTTCTGTGGGGAGCACTTGAACCCCTGACCTCGCACTTTGCTCAGTCCACACCCCGTTTACACCGCCCTGTAGGAGAGCCACCTCCGTCCCCCCCGGCTCATGTACAAAGACCACACAGTGTCCAGTGTAGGGGCGGGGCTGAGTGGCAGGGAGCTTTAATTATCAACCCCACTGTCACCAGCGCTCCGAGCGAGACGGACGTCTGCTGTCACGGCCACTGGAGCCCGTATGCTGGTTTATTAAGGAAGACCGGGGATGTAAAACGGCAGAGGGGGGCAAAAACATCACCTGCAGCAGGCCACACACGCCTGGACACATAACCACACCAAATCTCACTAAATAAACACCTACTTAGAATGGGGAGAGGGGCCATTTTGTTTCGCAGAGGTTCAAAAACATCCCTGGAGATATATCATATTCACAGAAAAATAAAGTGAGTTGCACTGCGTTTATTGCTTACTACAGGGCTTGAATAATGGGGTGTCACAGCTCGAGCTTAATTAGCAAACCAGCGTATTTGTGGAGCGCAAAAAAAAAAAAAAAAAAAAAAAAAAAAAAAAAAGCAAGAAACAGAAGTGCTGCAGATCCTCTCAAATTAACAGGAGAAAATATTTATGATGTATGGGCCCTTACCTATGAAACTAATTAGCCGTGAGAGGACACACCACCGTCACCTTCGTGGAGATTAAGTCGCATCCGTCTTTTCTACAGAATTATTTGTACGGGGATATTTTTCTGCCTTTATAATAACTGGCAGCTCTTTTTAGAGAAGACTAGAGACTAGTGGCTGTGATAAAACGGGGAAGGGCATCAAAGTTTGTTCTGGGGCTTTCATTAAGCCACACCCATTTTCTGAAATTGCGTTCCTCTGTTAGAACTCTTCCACAGTGCAGCAAACTATATGAAAGTTGTATACTATGTGAAAAAAGTGAAAGTGATTGTTTTGTTATAGCGAAAACGTGTCCTGTGCATTTAATCCATCACCCTTTAGTGAGCCACGTGCTGCCATAAAAGGCCCCCGGGGAGCAGTGTGTGGGGACGGTACCTTGCTCGAGGGAACCTCAGTGGCACCTCGGTGGTTCAGGATTTGAACCCGCAACCCACTCGGATACTGGGACCACCACTGGCTTATCTATATGCACCGTCTTACCTTGTGGTTTAATTAACTACAACGGTTGTAAAATTTGGCTGCAGATGCCCCCCAAATACACGTGAGCTTTGTTTGGTCACACCCCCTATATCTTGCAGCGGGAAAATGGCATTGCTGGTTAAACGTTTGTTGATGGTGCCACCTCTTTCATTACTAGCCAGGATGGCAACCATCGAGGGTGACACGTGCTCAGTGTTTCAAAATCAGACTACTCAGCGTCTGGAGTAAATATTAAAATGAACAGAAAAATGTCATTTCAAACACAGAAATGAAATTATTTAGATCTTTTAAAAGGAGTGGATTAGGAAAGTTGGAGGCTAAACTTTGATATTCATGTTCTACATTGAAGAACAATGTAGCTCTATAGAACCACATTGCACATAGTAGATTTTACGTGAACAACTGTATTCCAACAGTTCATAAAGAAATCCCCCAAGTCCCAAAATATCCATAGAACTCAGCCCAAAAAGATGCATGGCTATAAAAACCAACGAGGAAAAATGAAGGGCCGTTTTTCATTCACAAGTAATTTCCAGGCCTGACTTCCTTTTATGACTCTTTAGCTCCTTCAGGAAACCTAAAAGTTACAGTGTTACAGAACTCATCGAGGTTAAAATGTGATTCAAGCCAATGCAACTACACACATTTTCATGCTTTTAAATGTTTTTTTTTTTTTTAAGAGGAAGGGCAAAAAAAATTGCTGCGATTTGTCAAGAAAAATGTTAATGGTTGTTTGCAATAAGGCATGCAGCCATTAAACCAGGCCACGGCTAAAAAAAAATGGGTGACTGCATGTCGTGTCCACTGTACCAAAAGTCAGAATGAAAATTGCTGGTAATTTGCATCCCTGCTGTGACTGGGACCCCCATTATACACCAGAGGTTTTATGGCCTGTGGTCTGGTGACCGTTCACCCTGCAACCAAAGGTAAGACGGAGCAAGGGCGGCGCAATGGAAGAACATATTTTTAGCAATTCACATTATCAACTGCCCTCATCTACAGCAGATCATACATTGTGTTACTTTTTCAATTAATGCATCAATTATGTAACCACCAGAGTTCACTAAAGTGAACAAAAAAAAATGAAATAAAGAAGAACTATATTGCAAAATAAAATCTACACAATAATTACTACACATGAACACATGTATATTTGTTTAGTCTAAAAAAAGCCAGACACAGACCCAGTTCAGCCAGGAGAGCTGGGGGATCCCGTCACCCCTTCTTTTAGGCGGGTGCTGCAAAGACCGGGCACTGAAAGTGCTACCAGGGCCATCCGCTGAGTTATAGCACAGACCCGCTCTGTGTGCACCAGTCCGGTGGAGGGGCACGCCGGTGTTGGTAAGTAGGGTGGTGAAGGCTGATCCAGCCCAGATCAGGGAAGAATGCCTTCCCTTTGTCAAGACAACGACGTGTTGGGACAGAGTCGTCTCAGGTTTCCTGCTTAGCCCCTTTCCATCCCAAGCAGACAGACAAATCCCCTGATCCCCAGCGGCTGAGTCTGACGATGGGCACACAGGATCTGGCCTGCTGGCAATTCATTCCAGCAGCCCACCCGAGCAGTACAGCACCTATACAAAGCCATGCAGTAGCTGCATCGGAACGTGGAGATTTCCATACTAATCGTATTAACCTAATTAAATAATTTTGAAAAATCCCCACAATGTGCTCATTAAATGATTCATTCATCAACTGAGCCTTGCTCACATTAAAATGGTGATAACACTGTGACCGTACTGTGAACATTCATGTCACAGGTATTATTATAAACCGTAAAATAGCAATTTCTCAAGTCATTAAAAAGCATTTACTCCTGGTCCTTAAATACATAGCAAAAGCAAGCATGGTTAATCACACGCAGAAACCACCTCCCATTGAAAATGTAGTTGTTTTGTGTTATAGAATCAATTTCACAGTAAATGGCAGAGCATGACTTTACATACATCACTATATGCACAGTAAATGATTTCAGACATTCCACCCAGTCACACATAATCCCGTAAGCTGGTAGCCATTGACAGAAGTGGAGAACTGGCAGGTATCTGGACGAAATGGGCAGAATGACCCCGAACTGAACGATAAAATTATATAAAAAAAAACTACTCAGATTTCATGACACTTGTTTGCTTTTAATTATTAACCAACATTAGCATATGCTTTAGGGAATAACAAGGTGCTATGTTGTTAGTAACTCGAATGGATCATTCAAAATGACTATTTAAAAGGACGTTCTCAAGCGCTTTAAAAATAATAAAAAAGGCAAGCAGCGCAATAACACGGCAATAACAAAAGAGCTCTGCTCTCCATCCATCCCCTCAGCCAAAAGCTCTCCTCCTGACCTCTCACCCTTTGCCATCAAAGCCAGCGGTCAAGGAGTGACCCTGTCAATGCCTTATTAAAAAGAGACACACACCAGGCTACCACAGGTCAAAACTGGAGGGATCCAATCAGACATCCTGAGCTTGAAATTTCCCAGCTTTCTACTGCTTCCCCTGGACATGATGCACTTACACTTTGAAGTCTGGACCAGATATTTTATTTAAATATCCCCAACAGAAAACGCTTACAAAACCAGGAGAACGTCAATAAGACTTTTGCAAACCACTTATTCTGCATGCAGCTCCTAAAAATAACACCAAACACACCAAAGATGACAATCCTCCCATGACACTGAAGAGTCGGAGTCTGTGGAGAAGCAGGGAGAGGGCGGTGGCGGAAATGAGGAAAAAAAACCTTAAGGAAGGTGTTTAAATTTCACAGGTCTGTGACGGCAAGGAACACAGTTCACTTGAACCTTAAAAAGTCCCTCTACTCATTTTAAAATGCAAAGAAGACACATAACATATTACTGTAGAATGCAATGTAAAAAAAAGGCAGAAATCAATAAACAAAACAAAAAAATCTATGTCTATTGCAATTTTTCCTGCAATGTTTTTGTTTATTAGCTGTACCGGGCCTTACAGCTCAATTGACGCCGTGACCTCGGGGCAGAGATCAAAAGTTATGAACGAATCGAACCGCGTCCAGCCGGAAAAAATCCAAAGAAGCCTCACGAACACACCAGAGGCAAGAGATCCAACACCTCGCTCAAGGTGTGTTCCCCAGAACCAGACCAACCAACAGAACTTTGGGTTCTACTTCAGACAGAGCTGGTATTACAACAGGAAACGGATCTTTTGGTGAAGCGATGGTCATCGTGAAACACTGCAGCACAGCACGCGATGTCCTCTGCGTTGAACCACCAGCGTAGGCGAGCAGCGGGCAGCCATGACAGATTTGGCGATTACGGGTCGGTTTCCGTACCCGCTAGGCCAACCACTGTCCCCTGATGGAAATCGCTCTGCAGTTCCACAAGTTCCAGTCGGTGCGTCGCGATCTGTGTACCGGGGCGAACTCTCCATCAACGTTCCGGCAGCTGGTGGCGAGGGATAAAAGCATGAAGAAAGCCTCCTCATCACCTCGCTCCGACTTCCCGGCGCGCCGTGTTTACCGCGCCTTGTTTACAGTCTGGGAATATCTTCCAGCGCCTTCAATTAGACAGGGTGATTAACCCTGCAATTATCTCGCATACCTGAACCAAGTTGTCAGGAGATGATAAGCGACTTTATTGGGAGGGTGTTTAATTACCAGCGCCGAGCGATAAGGCCCGGCGGAGGCCGGCGGCGCGGGGGGCCCGGACAGAGCCGGCAGCTCGCAAACAAGAGCCGGCAGATGAGGAACGGCGCTCAAACAGCGGCCAGCTGGGAGACTGACCGTCCGCACAAGGTAACAAAAGAGGGCTGGGAAGACCCCGTCATTTCCGACGAGACGGTAACGGCGCCGAGACATGCTGCCGACCCAGGGGGCTAAAAGGCGGCGGCGAAGCGGCCAATCAGTCAGGTCACCTGTGGCTGGAACAGGCGGCCATCAGGCTCCTCGCGATCGGGCCGCCATCGAGGCCGGATAATGGGAAATGAGGGCTGCTGCAGATGTCTCGAACTGCGGGGTGGTGCACGCCGTGCCACCGGCAATTAGGGGCCTCATTTATACGGTCACGTGACTGGACGGCCGCTCTGTCGCAACAAAGAGCGAGGAATGACATCTGTTGTGGGTCATATATAGTGGCGGGTATGAACACATCACTCTAATGCTAATGTTCTGCAGGAAAAAATAAAACCCCTCGATGTACAATTTTGACTACATAATTATTTAAACCACTGAGGGTTTAATGTGGCGCATCAGTCCCACTAAGATCGCAGTCCTAATAATGTAACATGGGTGGTGGTGGCCTAGTGGGTAACACACTTGCCTATGAACCAGAAGACACGGGTTCGAATCCCACTTACTACCATTGTGTCCCTGAGCAAGACACTTAACCCTAAGTTGCTCCAGGGGGGGGACTGTCCCTGTAAATACTGATTGTAAGTCGCTCTGGATAAGGGCGTCTGATAAATGCTGTAAATGTAAATGTGAACCAGAAGACCCAGGTTCAAATCCCACTTACTACAATTGTGTCCCTGAGCAGGACACTTAACCCTGAGTGTCTCCACGGGGGGGACTGTCCCTGTAACTACTGACTGTAAGGCGCTCTGGATAAGGGCGTCCGGTAAATGCCGTAAATGTAAACAGAGTCTGAAACCCGCGAACTCTGTGCTTTACCGAGCAATTTTGTCAAATCACCGCGACCCTTGTGAAAATTTGAGCAATAAGCGGCGCGATGCGCGAACACGTCCTGCCGCACACACGCACGGTCCCGGAGGACGGACGCTTTTCCACTCCTGCTACACAAAAACGGCTTCGTGGTCATGTGATGATTACAGTGGAATGGAACACACTGCAACGTTTGAAATCATATACGGGTTCTTGCCGACTGGGCAGCGCTGTATGGACGCACACAGCGCAAACCAGGCGGCCGCACGTCAACAACGCGTAGCCGCACGTGTGACGAGTTGCTGATAATGGGCACGGTGGACGGCAAAAATCTTGGAAGGGCTGATAAACTTGTTCTGTGATGCCAAGAATCGATTACACCAGTCACCTTAGTATTGGTAATGCACGCAGTAATTTGGACTTCTGGGATTTCTGGCGTGGGGACGTTCCGGAACAGCCCGTCTCTAACGACACAATCAGGTCGATGCAAATTGAGTCCACCGACTCGGATTTAGGAACTCCGGAAGAAGCATGTGCAACATGTGCAGGCGACCAGCAACCTTGGCATACCATAACCCGAGCTATTCGTCTGGAAGCGCGCTCCGAGACTTGGGCTGGGGGGGTTGAGGGCTGCGCTGATGTTATCAGCCTCTCCGTGAGAAGAACCATGGCTTGGCTCCACATCTGCGTGGTTCGGGCCTCAGAAGAATGCGTTTCAAATAAACAGGCCCCGTTCCCGACCATACGACAGGCTGGAACGTTCCCCCACCATACGATGCGGGGCCACTGTCCTCTGGAAGCCCTCCGAAACTCTCAAGGAGACGGAGGGTGGTGGTAGCCTAGTGGGTAACACACTCGACTATGAACCAGAAGACCCAGGTTCGAATCCCACTTACTACCATTGTGTCCCTGAGCAAGACACTTAACCCTAAATTGCTCCGGGGGGGACTGTCCCTGTAGCTACTGATTGTAAGTCGCTCTGGATAAGGGCGTCTGATAAATGCCGTAAATGTAAATGGAACCCATCCCCACCACCCAGGGTCTCCCCCTCTCAACAATGAGCAGCCCCATCACAGCACCTTTTCAAGGGTGGAAACGCAGAACATCATACGGGGAAACGTGCAAATTACATCTGGTCTCCAAACAGGAACCTACGTCCAGAAATCCAATCCTTCCGACCAGAGGTGAGATTTATTCGCACCGCGCACGGACAGACTAGACAGACGGACGGACCGAGATGCAACGCGTGGATTCCGGTCATCTGCCGCAAATGTGGAGCCACCAGGAGCACATTCCTACAGAGGCTCGTCCCGATGCGCTCGGGAATTTTTATTTCCTTTCGATCGATCCGTTCCCCCAAGTTGACTCGTTGGACTCCTAAACCAGCGCGGCGACACGGAGGACCGGCGCTGAGGGGAAATTGCGATAAAGAAGCAGAAATAATAAAAAAAAAAAAACTTCGCCTACCTTTGGCCGCGTTCGCCAAACTGGTGTAAAGAAAGGTGAGACAGGAGAAGAAGAGGAGCAGCCGCGCTCCCCGCTCCGCCATCACTTTTTCAAAAACCGAGAAAATGTTCCTCAGCAGCTTCTGTCCGGAGATCCACCCCCCCCACAAAAAAAAAAGAAGCACCGAATTTGATTCGGTTCGGCGTGTCACTCTGAAGGGCAGGGAAGTGCCCTCCCGAGCCAGCTGGGTGTAGCGCCGCCCGGCAGGAACATTTAGCTGGAAAGCCGTCTGGAATTGTCCGAGGGTCCGACTGTTTTCTTGAACTTAGCCAGAGGGGGGGTTGGAGGAGGCACGAAGTCAACCCTGCGCCGTCGGGGAAAGGCGCACGCGACCCCCGCGACCGACGTGTGGCGGCTGCATGGCGATCCCGCTACGAGGCGCGGCGAAAGGAGGGAGAAAGGCGACCCGGGGCCGAAGTTATCACGACAGAAGACGAGGCGCAGAAGAGCCGCGGACTGTTGCAGCGGCCAGACGGACAGGGACGCGCGCGTGTGGGGAGCTGGTAGTACGGCTACGTACCCCGCCGCTCAAAGCCCGGATCTGGAGTTCCGAGGCATCCGGAATCTGGATTCACAACGTCGGTGCGATGGAAAACACGAAATGGAGCCTCAGATTTCTCCGCAGTAGACACACGCAAGTCTGGTCTACAGACAAGGCAATGACGTAAACAAATGAATAACTCATCATGAATGAATGAAATAATAAATAAACAAACGAGAACGGACGCATGTATGAAAATAAACTTACTTTGCAAAACGTTTTGATTTAACTTATTTTTGGGTAAGAGGACCAAAAATGATACTGTGTAGTAGTTTAACTCAATATTTAACATTTGAATTAATAATATGCATAAACCCCATTCACTGCATCTTTATTTTTTAATATAAAAAATATAAATGAATACTTCATCAATTTTCACATAGTTTGAGCACATAATGAGCCATATTATTCAATTATATTTTCCATGATAGGCAATTCAATCGTCAAATTATGATTTAATTAATTAAAATTTCATAAAAATAACTTTAATGACAAAGTCATGATGTCAAAGGATTTCTTACATGTTAATAAAGTGAAGTCTTCAAATAATCTTTTAAATATATTTAATCACAGTCATACTTTTGTTGACTACTAAAATATTTTATTTGAGAAAATGAGCATACATGAGGTGCCGAATGCAACCTGACAAGAGTTTTAAAGTACACAAATACAAACATAAACCTATCTAATAATAAATATGTGCCATTGAGTGAGATGTAACCTGCTTGGCTCCAAACTCATCCAGCATCCAGTGTGGCCACACACTTTCCAATTTCACACATGCCAAATATAACTCATATTAGGTTCCAGAGCATGTGTGGCCTATCTTAATCTGTTCTTTATTGCTTTCATAATAATACAGATATGAAATGGCCTATTTGCAATGTATGAAATATACTTTATTAATATTTTTTAAAAAGCAATACAATCTAATTTGATTTATGTTTATTGAAGTATTAATAAGGAATGCTTTACATGAATGTTCACCACAGACCTCATATTTACTTTAGGATCTGGAACAGCTGATGCCCATTGGGAAGACTGCCACCCACTGGATCCTCATCTTTACCACAAGTTACTGGCATACTACAGAGGTCATGTGACCACATAAACAGTGTTCCTTGTAGCTGATTCAAGACAAGTGCTGTAATTAGGAGATAAAATTCGATCAAGTGATACATAAAAACTTGTGAGTCAACAAAAACTCCTGATGATGTTTTAATGAAACAGAATAATTTTTGGTTAATCTAATGGTTCAGTGACTTTTATTTCTTAATATGAATTTCAAAGATAGCCATTGCATTTAAATAACAAATGAGGGGGTGAGCACCCATTAAGGGGTTTTAGAAGATTGTATTAATTTGTAATTCAAATCTCTTCAAATTGCTGATGAAAAACCCTTTGCAGCCTTTGCAACATTTTATTAAACATAAGAGTTGTAGTGAGCACATTATGTAGGAAAACACAAAATATATATATCTGTAATATCATCCTAAGTACATTTAGTTTAATTATGCATGTAAAAAAAAACAGTATTCAGCGAAGATGGTATATGATGGCAAGCAGAAAAACCTAATGTTCTGGATCAAAAAAACATCTGTCCCCATTCCAGACTAATGTTTGAAATGTGCTTTTTCTGATTTGTCTACACAATTTTGCCTGAAATTAAGCCAGATGCTTATGTGTGGCTGTTAATTTAATGTCAGTGCTAGCTTTCTAGAGTAGTGCCTGTAATATAATTCCAAGAACATCATGTAGTGCTCATTACTGAAACACTGTGTGTCGGAGTCTGGACAGGAGTCATTCTGCATTGCCTCAGAGGACAAAACTTCATATGTATCTTTCCTTGAATACTGACAGGCTTAATTATGTCCACCTCTTGAGCAGTCTGAGCACTTTCACCACTTTGAGTGGAGGCACAATGGAACCATGAAAGGCACAAGGGAAAAAAACTTCATAATACAGGTTATTAAAATTAATTTTGTCCCTGAATGATGAGAGCTCATTATTCAGGAGGCAGCACTTTCTGTGGTTTGAGGCTGAGTGTGCGGGAACCCCAACAGGACTGGTCTGATCCATGTATGCTAAAATGCACAGTGTCCACTGATGTTTCGTTTGGTGCCAGAACCGGTGCTAATCTGCTCCAACGTGGTCTGACTGGAAAATGAGCAAAGACCATCGATTATAGCACCATACAAGCTGAAACCAATGGCCAGACCACATGAATTTGCTTAATAATTTGGAAATTATGTATAAGGCTTTACATTACAGGTTTCTTTAGAACCTGAGAGTGTTCATTTTAAAACAATACTTTCAGCTGAACACATCAGGCATCCTTGTCACGAGAAGAGAGAAACCTAGTGGGGGGTTTTGATGAGCTGCTTTTCAATCACTCCTGTCCAACTCCTACCAAAGCACATGTACCGAATTATTTCCGTCTTATTTCAGTAAATTCATTATAGCATCATTATCTCTGTACAAGACTTTGTGCAGAGAAAAAAATCCTTGGATCATAAGATAAAGCATGTATTACAATTAATAATTTGCAAGTAAACATTGCAACCATATGTGCCATATGAAATGTAGTACTTATAAAATGCATGTAACATTCTGGTGCCTCTGGAACCTCCATGTGGCAACACATCCTTTATTGTCTCCCTGTATTAGTCATTTGTATCCAAATGAGACTTCCCATGTTTATAAGTTATCAATTCCTTGTTGCTTATATGTGGTGCATGTACTCTCTGCGCTGTTTTCAGTTCAGACCTCTGTGAGATATACTTTGCTAGTTATGTTTTGGCTCTCACACCTGTTTTCAGTTCCTATGTTGTCCTTTGTGCCCTTAATCAACCATGACACAATACTTCAGGAAGGCATAAACCATTCTATGAAATTAGCAAAGCTAGTCCGTGTAAGATGGAAGTTATCAAATGCAATAGAATACCCTGTAAATCTGTATGTCTGTGCCTAGCAAACAGAGTTGCGAAAATTAATTCACTACATATGATACATCTGACTCGTAAAATGGATTGTGTATTTGATAGATGAACATGGACACATTTTTCACACTAAGCTTCAGCAGGGCCACAGCCCATCTGTCCCACAAAAGTGAAATTCTGTCCAAGAACTCGCACAGAACTGGCATCCACCATCCATCACAACAATTTCTGGCCCAGAATTCACTTCCACCACCACCCATCAGAACCCAGTGGCACCTTGGTATGGCACCCTCTACAGCATGCTGCATTTCCCTCTCAGCCCGAGATTATGCCAAGAGGATGAGAGGGACTTAAGGTAGGTCTGAGAGTAAAAGGAGCAGTGGGAAATAAGGCCGATCCCCTGGCCTCTGATTCTCCTTCTCTTGGGGACCAAAGGATTAAACCTGGCATCTGCCAAGGCCTATGGATTACGGGGGGATTACCACTGCATAGGAAAACACTGGCAGAATTAATGTGATCACTGTAAGAAATCAAAAACCTATTACTTCAAGGAAGATTGTGCCGCAGAGTTGTTGTTGCTGAGAGGCTCAGGAGTTTTACCATCTGCAGCAAATGTTTTCTGTACCCACCCCATCCAGCCAAAATATATCAGTTTACATCTGTTGAAGTTTGCACTCATGCACCTAGCACAAAAGTTTTTCACGATGCCACAATAATGTTAGGTTAAGGTGATAGGTCCCCTATCATTAAAATGTCACTTTGTGAGATTTTTTAACATCAATACGAGTTCCGCAAGCCTTTATTTGGTCCTGCATTTGCTAGAAATGGCAATAGGTGTAAAGCTTGCATTGAACTTTCTGCTTTGCCATTCAGAGAACGGCATCTCAGACTACCAGACCTGTAATTTTTCCCCTTATGTACTCAAGGTTACACTGTGCCAAACATTGTGGTTGGTAAATGGTGTTGATGACATCATTTCTGTGAATGCCAGCTCACTTCTTTGGGCCACTCTCGCCCAGCCTCTCTCTCATCATCAGCATTTAAAAATACAGACATCGAAATGCTGGGGAAATCTGTGTGCCTGGCTAAAAGTGGCTGTAATTCTGAACTTTGGAAAGAGAAATATAGTATTAGGGGATCACTAAGACGTATATTAAAGCAAAAAAGGTCAGGGGACATTTAAAAATCTATAGGCTCTGGTCTAAATTTTAAGGCCTGATTAAAACTCTAATGTGGCTGCTTCCACTCTGTCTGTCTGATGGTTCCAGGGTACTCCCCTCTCTCTGCCTGCCTGCACTAGACATTAGGTTATGTGAAATTGCCCCCTTTTTTGAAACATTTCAGTGAAATAAACACCACACACACACACACACACACATATATATATCACAAAATACATTCCACACATATGCACACATAACGTTGACATAAACTAATGGCAACGTGGCTTCTTACCTCCCAGGTTGTGAGTTTGAATCCCGGCTCGGACCTTGTGTGTTAGGAGTTTGCATGATTTCCCTGTGTTGGCAAGGGTGCCAGTTTCTCCAGTCTCCTCCCGCCATATGCACACTAGGTTGTTTGAGTGTGTGAGTGAATGGTAGGGGTGGTAGTAGCCTAGTGGAGAGTGGTAGTAGCTTAGTGGATAACACACTCGCCTATGAACCAGAAGACCCAGGTTCAAACTCCAATTACTAACCCCACTTGTGTCAATGAGCAAGACACTTAAGTTGTTCCAGAGGGGGACTGTCCCTGTAACTACTGGTTGTAAGTCGCTCTGGATAAGGGCGTCTGATAAATGCTGTAAATGTGTAAATGAATGGTGTTTGTGTGTTGGATCCCTGTCCTGGGTGACTCCCTGCCCTGTGCCCAGTGTCCCAAGATTAAGACTAAGCGGTTATGGATATTGAGTGACTGAGTTATGATCTATATAGCGTGGCACACAATTTCTTCCACCTACAAACCAAAAGTCATGCCAAACTCTCCCATGTACAGTGGATATTATGCCACCCCTCTTAAATTGAATTGTACAGTGTATAGGTCCCATTAAAGATGGGAAAAGTTTTGAAATGATTTATTCTAGTCTTTTGTTTATATTACAAAAACCTGTCATTTTAACAGGGATCTGTAGTTTTTATATCCTCCTCCAACTGCAACATTTCCAACCAATCCAGCAGCATCCAGAGGAGGTTCAAAAAGCACAAAGAGCATTTTAAATCCACACACAAACAAGGAGAAAGCTACACAAAGAAGCCAACATAATGGCATTCAAATACTCATAACATGCCAACATACTGGTGTTAGAATTGAAAAGCACAAATGAGACCAAAAGCCTGAAATCATCCAAATCCAGAAACAATCCAGAGAGAAGGGTTATTCTTTTAAAGACTCCAACATCTTTGCCTATCAGTTGAAAAAAGACGCTCTCAAGACGAAGAGCTCAGCCGGGTTCACGCTGTGCCCCTTCACTCCAGCAGCCCTGTGATGTTTCCCAGTGACGAGGCAATGATTTGTTTTATGCTGGAAGATCAAGAGAATCATAAAATGACATGCAATGGTAAAGTAGGGCAGTCATTTATAGCATGTCACTTTTTGCTCATTTCTTAAATGTTCGAAGGATTTTTTTCGTTGCTCTGCCTGTTCATTGGAGAGGGAAGGAGCTATGTGATTGATCTTTCAAAATGCAATACAGCAGAACACCATGCACGAGTAATCTAGGCTTTATCAGCCTTTCACATAGAGGCCGGTCTGAAGACAAGGTCTCGGTTTGATGCTCTACAGTTTTATGGTGGAAATTAAGGGAGACTTACTGTGTAATTTAACAGCATGCATATTTCAGAGAGCTTGTGCTGGGCCCGTCTCAAGTGTGTGTTCTGCCGCCCCCCCCCTTTTCCTCCACCACCACCACCACAGTCATGTCTCCCTCTCATCTCAGCAGGGGGCTCGGGCTGAGAGCTGGTGTTTGTGAAAAGGGCCGGCAGAAATACCCTCTCCCAGACGAACATGCGCTGCTAATGCGCTGCTCATCCCACGTCTTCACATTTCTTTTACACATTAGCCATCAAAGATATTGGGATTAGCGAGTGGGAAAAAATGGCGCCTGGGTTGCCGAGATTAGTAGCAAACTGGATTGGACCTTTGCAAACCCATTTCACGCTGCTTCCCCAAAACACACACACAAAAAAAACAAGTCTGTGATGATATTAGAGCTGCATAAATGCTCATTGCTCAACGTTTCAGTGTCCTGATGGAAACTGATTCTAATGCCACATAATAGATTCTACCCGACATGCAAAAGCTACCATCTGAACTCCCTCTGGGAACATTTACTGGTTTGCAGATAAAAGGCCAGAAAATGCTGGATAATACTGGGAATATAGCTCAACATCGAGGTATTAGTACTCACTGGATGTCTCAGGTTGGCCTATGGAGAGGACCCTCTGCCATACACAACCGGTGGCGAACTCCCATGCTGTTGTTGTTTGCCAGACAAACTAATAATGATGGCCGCTCAGGGATGAGATCAAAGGAAGCAATTATTGCATTGTAATTGTATAATACATCAAGCGTGGTGTGTAATTCGGCACGCCTGGCGCTACACATAAAGGGCGTGATTTGCACTGACAGTCTCTGGCCGTTTCTTTTTGTCGAGTCAAGCGCATTTCACTTTTAAAAGGCCATGCTGTCAGGGAGGACACCCACTGCGCCATTAGGCTGTCGGCATTGGCGCACCTCTGAAACACCTGTCAGCTCTGCCAGAAACTGTATTTGAATAATGACACAGTTTGAAATCTTTTTTTTCCTCCCTTGCGTTTGAAAATGGGAGATGAATTGCAAAGGAAAAAGTCAATAACTGCAAATAGATAAACAGACTTTTCCTTTTTTCACTTATAAGTTTTGCTAACTACTCTAAAAACCAGTTTAAAAAGCATTAATGCCTACATTCATGTGAAGTCTGTGAATCTGTTTTCAGCAATCCTGCTAGTTAGCTGCAGCTGGGGGAGGAGAGAGTTGTTACCTTGCTGGTTAGCTGCAGCAATCCTGCTAGTTAGCTGCAGCTGGGGGAGGAGAGAGTTGTTACCTCGCTGGTTAGCTGCAGCAATCCTGCTAGTTAGCTGCAGCTGGGAGAGAAGAGAGTTGTTACCTCGCTGGTTAGCTGCAGCAATCCTGCTAGTTAGCTGCAGCTGGGAGAGGAGAGAGTTGTTACCTCGCTGGTTAGCTGCAGCAATCCTGCTAGTTAGCTGCAGCTGGGAGAGGAGAGAGTTGTTACCTCGCTGGTTAGCTGCAGCAATCCTGCTAGTTAGCTGCAGCTGGGAGAGGAGAGAGTTGTTACCTCGCTGGTTAGCTGCAGCAATCCTGCTAGTTAGCTGCAGCTGGGAGAGGAGAGAGTTGTTACCCTCGCTGGTTAGCTGCAGCAATCCTGCTAGTTAGCTGCAGCTGGGAGAGGAGAGAGTTGTTACCTCGCTGGTTAGCTGCAGCAATCCTGCTAGTTAGCTGCAGCTGGGAGAGGAGCGAGTGTTAGCTCGCTAGTTAGCTGCAGAAATCCTGCTAGTTAGTTGTAGCTGAGATAGGAGAGAGTGTTAGCTTGCTAGTTAGCTGAAGAAGTCCTGCTAGTTAGCTGTAGCTGGGAGAGGAGAGAGTTGTTACCTTGCTGGTTAGACGAGTGAACAGATGGCTCATAAATGGAAGGACTCTTCCGGGTATAAAAATAATACTTCAGTATAATCTTTATACAAACTCTGTCCTAGTGTGTGGTCATCCTGCTGGTTAACTGTGGCTGGAAGAGGACGAATTAACTCTCCAGCCACCCAGTCATCACACTTACATCTTCAAGACATTAGGCAGCAGCTTAAAGACTTTTTGAAAAGACAGTTTGAAACATCTGGTGTTGATCTTACAGATGTGGGCATTGCTTTGCTGTGTAAGTCATGTTGTGGTTCTTCGCCAGGTCATAATCATAAGGTTTCAGTCCCATCACATTTCAATTGAAGCGTCTGATTTTAGTTGTCTAAGGTTGTCTGTTCATAAAATATGTTATAAAAGGGTAGGTTCTACTTGGACTGAGCACA
Organism: Denticeps clupeoides; assembly: GCF_900700375.1. NCBI lineage: Eukaryota > Metazoa > Chordata > Actinopteri > Clupeiformes > Denticipitidae > Denticeps > Denticeps clupeoides. The sequence continues at coordinate 12,224,294 of NC_041723.1, read as the reverse complement.
CAGGTGACATGTCTTTGCTTCTTTTGCCTGATTTGCCTAGACCTCTCCTGCATGCCTTCATCACCACACTCTAAATATCAATTATGCAATGGAATGGAAGTAATTATTCTCAAACCTTTTCACAAGGACAAGGACCACCAGACAAAATATTTCGCTCTGTAATCAATGGCATTATGGTTTGCTTACACTGCATTTAACACAGAGCTGCGGTAAATATTAATAAACTTCTCTAGCGTCCCCTCTAGTACTACTAGAAAGACTCACAGTACCATAGTTTGAGAACCAAGGCACTAGAACACATCTTGCTGCTGATATGTACATCTTTCACACAACGAAAAGCATCATATTACATGCCATAATTTCTGATAACGTAGAACACATTCCTGCAAAAAAAGTGCAAACTTGCAAAAAGTGCCCCATGAGCTACTCTAAACCCTACTACTAATGAACTGTTGTAATACAATAAGTAACTGATATGTGCAGGATGTAAAATACATGTTGTGTTTTACTGAATTATGTTGAACTGATCAGGAAATCTTTTTTCTGGACACTTTATTTCTAATTCACCATTCCACCTTTTCTGTGGGGCTGATAAATAAGAACAAAGAATAGAATGCTGCCCTGCGCAGGCTGAAAGTGGTACATGTCTGAGGCAGAGACTGCTTTCTGCAGGGTGGGGTGAGGCGTTTATCATAGCTAGGGAAAAAGCCTCTGTGCTGGGGATGAAGCCTGATGATAACAATGCAGGAGTCTACCTCATTATGAGTTGTGAACAAAAGCATCTGTGGTGGCATCACACTGCATAAGTATCTGCAAGCTTTTAATGAATACAATAAGTATACTATACTATAGTAATTGTGTAAAGTTGTGAAAATATGTCAGGGGAAAAGCACACAAAAATAACAATAAAAAAGGAGTTACTTTAATTTCATAAACCCTGTTCATATCTAGACGTTGATGGTTTTGGTCCATCACATACTGATGACCTCCTATGAGCAAAAGTTTGCAGGTGGAAAACATAGTTGAATTCGAGCTCAGAGAACAGTAGGATAACACAGCTGTAGAGGCTTCTATACATTTATTTTTTAAATAAAAAAAACAAGAAAAGTCTGCCTTTTTTGTGCAAGGTTTTGTGGTCAGCTAGTATTGAGCCTTTCATTGCCTTTCTTGGCATGGGGTGGAGAGCAGAGATACAGCTCCACAGGGAGTAGTTAGAGTATCTGAAGCTTTTCCCAAAAGATACTCTTTGGCTGAATAAAAGACTGAAAACAAACAAACAAACATGGTTACCCTTTGTGTTGACAGTAGAAAACACTTTTATTTACAATATTGTTTTTCATGAAAAGAAATAAAATATGCATCTTACACAAAGGGACTCTCCAGTTTTATCATATGCACATGATACATTTTGTGCACACACTGGGTAAAAAACTATTCTTTGCTATAAACCAAATTGTTGGGCTCCTACACACCACAAAAGGTGAAATGAAAGCAGTCCAACTTAACTGAAATTCTTTGCCATTTATGGCTCTGTTGGATTCTCTACTTTGAGGAGGATAAGAGCCCTACACAAATAAGGCGGTTTGTCATACAGGAAGCCTTGGCGGATTTTGAACTCCATTTGAGCAGTTTAACTGTGGGGGGGTGTCCTTCTCCTCTGACTCCTGTTGGATCCCCAAGTCACTGATCTGTGCATGTGCAATTATTGCAACACATCCCCACGCTGATTGGCGACGGGCCAGGCCAGCACTCACCCAATTAAACCTGGGGTCCTTTAACCACTGCAGCCATATAAACACACAGGTTTCATATGGATAATTCATAGCCTGAGCGCTTTTAATAATTAAGAATATAATGGATTACAAATGCAAATTACCAGGGGATAGAAAACGAACAGACACACAAAGGCGGTTTTATTAGCTCCTCTGTTCGCACGTTTCAGTGCCTGTGCTGGAATTTCAAATCGAAAGGAATTACTCTGTCTCATGGAGGAGTGATAATTAATGCAGAGAGAGCATGCTGTGAGGCCCTTAAACTACTGTGATGCTAGTCCTTCGTAGCCTACCTGAGATCAGACTGAGCAGATTTGTAATATTTCTGCAAGGCATCGTTCCATTTTTTCAGCATCTGAGGATGAATGCCAAAAAATGTTCTGGAAACTACCATGGGTTCCGCAAATAATGTCCAGCAATAAAAAAGTGTGCTATCTGGTGAATAGGACTATACAGCATCAGTGGCGATTGTCTCAGTGTTTACAACGAAGATCTCCAGCCACTCAGCTCAAATGTCTGTTAGGTTATTGATTGCTTTTAACAAATGAGGGTGCAGAAGAATGACAAAACAGAGAGAAAAGGTCCTTTTCACTATAATGGGCTTCAACAGAGGAACCGTTCTGCCAAACGAATTGATTGCTTGTCTGAATTGGCATGATTTATATGGGTGCCTTTGTGACAATTGCTACATCCTGACCGCGGGACCAGTGTGAGAATGACGCATAGTACAAACATTACAATGCAGACCAAGCAAACACAGAGCGTGCCAATGCACATAAGAAATGAGAAAATAAACCTTATACGGATTCTGCATATTCTGCATTCCCATACAAATGGGTTCCTTAAAATTCTCAGTTATTCAGGACCATGCTAATTGTAGGATTTGAACAAATCATAAAATAGTTGTTTTAAAAATACAAGTTTTTAGCCTTAACCAGGCTTCCCCCGTTCTGTCTTTCAATATACGACATTAGTATCCTTCAAATTATTGTTTATCTGTTTCAGTTAATAAGATTTATTGGTGTTTTAGACATTAGAGACCGTGAGCAAACATTGCTGTGTGTGTGTGTGTGTGTGTGTGTGTGTGTGTGTGTACATGCATGTGCTGACACATCACAATGGTGTTCATTGTGTTTCAGGTGACCCTCTTCTCTTCTCCTCATCCTCCTCTCGGCATCCCTCACAGCTGCAACTCTGTGTTGCCCTTTGGGTCAAACAGACATGGAAGGAGGCAGAGGAAACAGAGTAATGATGGAGCCTTGACCTTTAATCCACCCTGTTCTCCCGTTCCTCACTCCGATCCAGATTACCTGTCAGTCCCCCTGACAAACTAAAGCCTTTCCCTGTCAGCACGTCCGCTGGGAGCCTGTGAGCTTGTGATCAGGGACTGTGGGTAAAGGTCACAAGCGTTTTTATGGTCTGTAATGTCGGGTCTATATGTGACAGCTTTCTTACCTCATCTATTTGTGCAACCCAACCCAACCTTCTCTGATGTGTTTATAATCCGCGGCTGGAGTAAGTCATTGACTGGTGCAGACCTTGCCGGGGCAGCCTCCCTGGAGATACACAATGTTTAGACAACAGTCGGGCTAAATGTATGGTGTACTTATTTAAAGGTCCACAAATGGGTCAGTCCACTTGGGCTATGAAGGCACTGAAAGCAATGCCCCCCGGAGGTGAAAGCTCCATCTTCCAATACTGTAACAGGTGGTGGGTCAAGAGAGATGGATCTCTTTTTAAAATTTGCAGTGGTGAGTGGGAGGCACATTGACACAGACTACATTAACAAATCACCACACGTTTTTACTCACCCACACCGACAGCATAAGAGCGAATAAAACACTCATCAGTCTTTCTTAATAGTTTTAAGACACAGGAGGGGAATGGCCATAAACATTTGGTGAATTACCCCTCGCCACACTTCAGTGCCATTTAAATCCATACAGACAGACGTGTTTGTACTAGTGAGGGAACAGCTCATATGTATACATAAAAGAGAATGGCATGAAAATGGTCCAATGATTTTCATCATTCCTCGCTGCAAATTCACAAACTTGTCAAGGTCATGTGTTTTCTGCTACTGTGGGGGGGGGGGGGGGGGGGGGGGGGGGGGTGGAATGTTCTAAAGGTGAACTCATTACTCCTGACCGCAAAACCAATTCCACCGATCCCTGCCAGCTCTTTAAGAGAACATCGAAAATCAGCATGTGCAATACGCCTGTCTGCGTTGCACTGGGAATTCTGGTTGGAGAATTTTTTCCTTCCACGGTGCTTGCCACTGCTCTTGATGTTGGGTCACAAAGGATGACCATTGGCTAGTAAAGATGGCAGTGGTTGCCTCAGCAACAGCTACCCCAGAGAATAGAACACAGTCGAATATACATGGTATAATGTCAATGGAGCCAACAACAGAAATAAAAGCAAAATGCAAATTTTCCACACTGCTGACTACCCTTTTTTGTAAACTGGGGTTTTTATGTAAGAAGTACCTCATGACATTTATGGAGAGAAAAACTGTAGTCGTACTAGAACACAGCCAATGTGTCTTTGATAAGGTTAGTGTGTCATTACTTCTATATTCCTCAGACTTTCCTTCTTCTGGCTTTCCTTCTTCCTGAGGAGCGTTGAACTTCCTGCTTCAGGTGTGAGAAGCATCAGCAGATGCTGCACAGGCAATTCAAAGGCCAACGTACTGCGAAACACAAACCAAACCCAGAACAAAAGGGTGTGCAATCTCAATGGTTCGTAACGACAAATAAAAATGTTTTTATTATGTCAGTGGTTCTCTCTTGAATTTTATTGTGTCTTCTTGTGGTTTTATATTGTTTCTAGTTATCTTCGGAAAGATGGAGCACCTCTGACTGCAAGAGCTCCTGCCTGCTACTTCATAAATGTAAGGCCTGGATCCAGTTGACTGCACAATTTTTAAGCTTCTGTCCATGTGGACAAGCCTGGATTTCAGAAGAGTGCATGGCATGTCCTAATGAACACACAGAAAGGAAAAAGCAGAACATGGAATAATGTTGCACTTGCATTCATTCACTATGAGCTGAGTCTGTATTGCTGTATTGGTGGCATATGATCGGCTTTTCAGGACAACTGTTTGTCTTTCTCTAATTACAGAAGTAATTATTTGTGTCAAACCAAATCACAGTAATACATTTTCACATCAGCATAATGTGAAAATATCACATCAGCATAATGCATTATATTAGATTTTGTGTGAATAAAATTAGCTAGTTTTAAGAAAAAAATATTTTTAATTTAATTTGTATTATTACAATTTTATATTTTATTACAAAATTATATTTTATATATTATTAAATATAAAATAAAATCTATTTTGGAGGAAAGAAATACATTTTGAATTAGACATTTGAATTAAATACAGATTAAAAGACAGAAAAGATAGATTAGATGAGAACAATGACATAGAAAATATACTAATTTGTCACTGAAACATGCTGGGGTGCAGACTACTTTTATAGTACTGGAGTACCTTATTCTTTGCTTTGTCATTTGCATTCAGGTCATTTTGTGTCATTTGCATTTCCATAAGGTAAGAAAAACCCTCAAAATTGTGACCTGGGCTGAAGGTGGTTCCAAAGTACCACAGAGCACACCTACAGCATGACTTTATAAGGTTAAAATGTTTGTTATTGGGGCTAGAATTTATGGTTATTGCAGTATTTTCATGCTACTCCTGGAAATTGTCTAAGGGGGTGTGTCATGGGATAAAGTTGGTCTGTCATCTTGTAAAATGGGTGAGTCAGCTACATTACAATAGATTTTGTGGGTCTTGGTTGATCCCTGCCATGGCAAATAGAAGTACTCGAAGCTAGACAGTATCGGCAGAGGATTCCTGACCATTACACCAACAGGGACTTTAATGACATTGTATTCAATTACGGAGCCTTTATACGTAGCTTTGCTCTTCATTTAGCGTTTAACAGAGCCACTTACAATAAGAATTTATAGGGACAATCCCCCTGGCACAGTCCCCTTTCTCAGGGACACAATGGTAGTAAGTGGGGTCTGAAACTGCGACTTTGTTGTCATAAGCGAGTATTTTACCCACTAGGATACTTGACCTTTTTGGAATGTTTCTGCAGGCATTTTTGTCCATTCATTCAATAAAACATTTATGTCAGGCACTGATATTGGACAAGCAAGGCCTTGCTTGCAGTTCATACCAAAGGTGTTCAATGGGGTTGAGGACAGGCAACTATGCTTTCATGAAACTGTGTCCACAAAGTTGGTAGCATGGTGTTTACACCCAAACACTGAGAAACAGATCCACACCATTATCCCTCCTCCACCAAACGGCACAGATGGTACAATGCAGTCAAGCAGGTAACGTTCTCTGGGCATCTGTTGGGCCCAGACCCGGGACTGGGACTGCCAAACAGAAAAGCATGATTCATCACTCCTTACAACATGTTTCCACTGCTCCGCAGAACAGTACCATTCGAGTTGACACTTGGCATTGGACTTGGTGATGTGAGCTTTGTATGCAACTGCTTGGCCATGGAAACATATTCCATGAAGCTACCACTTCCCAGATGTTGGTGCTTACATTGGAAGTCTGGAGAGCTTTAGCTATGGACTCAGTAGAGTCTTTTACACACCGGTCGTATTAGTCCTTGACCCTGTTCTGTGACTTTACATGGTCTTCCATTTGCTGGTGTTCATGAATGCTTCCACTTGACAATAATACCACATAGCTATGTGCTTCATTTCATTACATCTGGTGTAATGGATATGATTGAAACACCTAAAATTTGGGCCCAAATCTCTTTTTTTTTATTACAAAGTGATTAGCTTTAGTGATAACTAAATTTGTTGCAAAGAAGGCAAAATGGAAAGTCTGATTTGATGACTTTGACTTTGATGGAATATGTTGCTGTCACCAATTCATGTATGGCACATCATCTAGAGACTAAATCAAGGATTTGTGTTGACAAATTTTATCGTGCTCAGGTTGGTCCCAGAGATCCTAAATCTTAAGATTATTTTCCAATCCTTGCCAGCCCCCACCCTTGCTTGGATAAAGTGTACACAGACAGAAGCTCATCCCCGGTGAGAGCCAGATGCCTCAGGCCCCTCCCGGCTCTGACCGAGGGGCTTCATCGTTCCCGCAGTTTAATACCTGTTGAGTGCACAGAGATTTACAGAGATGAATGCAGCTGCAGCTTAATGTCATGGCTCACTGTACACACTAAACGCCCTTCAGGCATCTGCTCCAGCGTAGCTAAGGCCCCCTTGTGGTGCTGTAGTCTGGAGGACCATCCTGCACTTTTAGCAGAGAGAGGTATGTCCTCAGAAGAGGTCTGTTTGATAATCAATGGCAGATTCATTGGGCGTGCATTTGTTAAACCCCAGTTTCGTGATGTCAGGTGAAAGCGTCCTTCATTCCACGTCTTCTCGTCACTCTTCGTCCTCCTCTCCGTTCACCCGCCACGTCATGCCCGCATGGACATGACAATTGGTGATCCTAAAGATGTATGAGTAACCCCTGATTACGTTGGCACTAATGTGCTACAGTCACTGCACTGCTTTTATTTACCCGTCAGATGCGATGCCTCTGTTGCCATTCAGAATCAGTGATTATTAAACTAAACTAGCTACCTGATTACAAGGCATAGTTCTGAATTCTTGGCGTAGATTTGACAACAACAGACAACCCTTAAAGGTCGACTCTGAAACCTCATTAGTGTTTGACTGTAAACGCGTGCTGTAAAATATTACAATGATTAAAAAAAGTCATACAATATATATATATATATATATATATATATATATATATATATATATATAGATATATATATATATATATATATATATATATATATATATATATATATATATATATATATATATATATATATATATATATATATATATATATATATATATATAAAAATGAGATAGAATTTGGAATTCATTTATTCATGTTTCCAATGCATTCTTGACCAGTAAGGAAAAATGTAATCATACTAAAAAATTGAGACTGGTTGATATTGGTAATCTAGAAATATCTGAATATCCTTTTCTTTATCTGAAAAAGCAGCCAGTGTAAGAGCTCTGAATAATTGCACTTTAGTTCCACTAAACCTCTGTAATGGATTTGATGGTCAGTGAATAGGTTTTTATAGAAATAGAGTATAAGCAGGTGGAATTTGCTCAGTGTAGTGTCAAACTGTCTGATAATGAACTGGAATGGTGTCCATTAAACTGATATTGCACCATAAAAGAAGAAAGGTTTCCTTTCAGAGCACAGATAAGTCTTCTGAATACATGCTGGCATATTTTGATTCAAATCAATCAGGTGAAGATTACACATAAAGACCAGAACATTATGAAGGTGATATATTGTTACAAAACCAGCAACCTACTCATAAACTCACAAAAGAACTTTTAATAGAAGCCTTCAGCCTTTGCCTATTTTATTAGGGTTCACTTGCCATATATAAAGCTACAGGTCTGTAGGACATCAGGTATGATCTTAGTGCGGGAACACAGCAGTGACACTGGCAGGAGAATTGTGGGCAGGAGTGTATTAGACACAGCATTAATGGGATTTTTATACATGCCAATGCCATTGTGGGCTAGACAGTGATCCACTACCCAAAAATAACCAGCCTGGAGCCATCTTGTGACCAGGAACTGACCAAAGATGAAGGGGTAGAAGAACAGGCTGGTGAGTGTATATGGCTGTTGTCTACAGGATGTATGTATGCTGTTTTTCCATATTCTGATTATTCATGTGTGGTCTACATTGCAACTGTATTTGATTCATGTTTAAGACAGATTATGTTTTCCTATTCCCTCTCAACAAATTATTTCTGAATGCTTGCCTTAATTAAGACGAAACCAAAGCGAGTAATACACTGGTTATTCCTAATATAAATGTAGAGGGTTGCCATTATCATTGTATTATACATAGCAAAACCTCTTCTGCCTGCATTAGTAGATTTTCACTGATTAGTGGATGATCAGTAGAAAGGTGCAGGTTGGACAAATGGTGACAATATATGTGAATCTGAAATGTGGGGTGATAATAAGCACTCATCACTCCTCATCTACTAAAGTGAAAACAGCTTAATTATAGATGTGTATGTCTGATGCCTGCGGTCTGGCCAAAGGCATTGATGTTGCAAAAGTGTTTTAATCCAAATGAAAACAGGCATATCAAATGGCGGATCTGGACTGAACAGACAGGCAGATTTGTCTTTAAGATGTTCCTGAGCATCTGTTTGAGAGTCTGTCTGGTTTGAATTAACTCAAAGATGCAGCAAAATCCCACAGCCTCCAAAATAAAATCAGTTGTCTGTGCTGGAGAACGTTAGCTGGCCAAAACAACATGTTTTAATGGGCACAAGGAAGCAACAGTGATTCCATAATAGTACAAAATATTTAAGACCTCTAGAATAAGCAGTCAGCAAAAACAGTTTACACTTAAATGTTAGGGAGCACAAGTCTATATTGTTGGCACGAGGATCCGTGCTGGCCTGCGCCGATCAGGCAGTGACTTGGAACTTGGAGACTGGGAGCAAGGCAGTGAGGCTGGAGGTGTGACACTCACAAGCCTCCCAAACCAAGCAAAGATGCCATTGGGAGCAAATAAAGCCCAAACACGGATTGATGTGTATTACCAGCCCAGCACCTGCATTCTGTTCACTCAGATGACTGGATATCAAGAAGCCAGCATCAGGGAACTCATCTGCTGGAATGTACTCACGAAGGTCAGAATACCATTTGAACATGTTCTGGCTAATTCAGGAACGTAACCTGAAGAACACTGAAACTACAGTGGTTAAATAGCTGCATAAATCAACATCACAGGTTATTGGACAGTTAATTCTTCACTGTCAGCTGGTATAGGTCTCCAAACACATTGTGATTTCTGTCACATTTCTGGCACAAGCGGCAAGGCATTCACACACGGCCAGTCAACAGTCCTGGAAGGAGCCCTACAGAGTCATAAAGCATGCGCTGCACATCTGTCCAGGCTCCTTGCAACACTGTCGTACGTGAGCCTTGTGTCAAACCATTGCCCTGACGTAGGGACCGCGTCACTGCTGCATAAAGCTGAGAGACTTTATTAATTCACCATTGCCCCAGTGTGTTGTGCTGTGCATCAGAGCTGAGCGTGCTCCTCTGTCCACTTCAGTGATTCTTGTATGACCATCATCGCAAAGTTCACCTGCAGCAGTCTCAGACTACCCAGAGAACACTTTGTCTTGCCAAAAATCAATAGCAGCGTGCGCAAGAGAAATATAGCCACAGCTTTGCAAATATTCTGTGGAGTTGGATTTGAGTGAGCCCTTACAGACCTTGTCCTTCTTTTACCTTTTTCCCCCAATTCGTTGTCAGTAATTGCAAAGTATTCGCAAAGAACTGTCAACTTGGAGAGAGAATAGAGCTGTCACTGCTCGAAGATCGTCCTTGGATTGTGGAGCATCACAGAACTAATCTCCCTCCGTCGTGAGCAGCCTGCCAGGTTAAGGGATTTGAAAAACAGATTTGCTACTCCAGAGGTAATTGCAATCCCAAAGATGCAATAAAGAATTCAGGGCGTTTATCCAGTTGGGCTTCTGATGAAGCCAATAGTAAAGCATTGCGGTGAGGAAAGGGGGCTGATCCTATTGATGATCATTGTGAAGCAGACATGCAAAGTCATGGCTTATCTTATTTGACAGTGTTACGTCCCTAGTCCTAGGGCTTTCTTGGTTTGTGTTCTCTGCTGTGTGTGTGTCTGTTTCCCTTTTAGGTACTTGAGGGGACAGGCTTGGGGATTGGAGACTCCGCCCAGGCAATCATGCGTCGTCCACGGGATGCATTTAAGGATGCCTCCTTCACAAAGATGGTGGCCCTGGTGCTCATGGAGGAGAGGAGATTGTGTTGTGGAGAGGTTTGGGGAGATTGGGAGTGGTTTGGAGTTGTGTCCTCCAAGTAGTTTTGTTCCCTATTCTTTATGTATTTTCTCCCTTTTGTGTGTAGTGTTGTTGTTAGTTGTTGTTTAGCACTGGTCTTTGGTTTGGTTGGTTTGTTGGTTTGCTATACTTGCCTGCACTGTAAATAAACGCACTATTTTTGTGTTTGTGTGTGTTCCAGCCACCTATTTCCTTCCCGTTGTTGTTCACGTTCTCTTCCCCTAGTCAGGGATGTGACAATAGTGAAAATCAGACGTAACCATGGCCCATGATGGAAGCAGGCAACATTGTATAGGTGTTCCTGAAAGTAGATGGTTGTAGCCTTGTGGGTGACACACTCGCTTATGTACCAGAAGATAAAAAAAGTCACAGGTTCAAATTGTGTACCCAAGCAAGACACATAACCCGGAGTGTCCCTGAATAACCCGGACTGTCCCTGTAACCTCTGATTGTATGTCACTCTGGATAAAGCCATGATAAATGCCACAAATCCTAGATCTATTCAAACCTTTTTTTTTTTACATCTTTATAGAAGATATTTCTTTGTGAAAATACAGCTACATATCCACTGGACTCAGTCTGGTGAAAGTACACTAGGGACTGCTGTTATTTCTTATTGCCGAGACTTGCTGGAAGTAGGTGGTGTTCCTTTAGCGCAGCAGATGCTGGGAGAAGGCCCTGTTGCCATTCTCACTCCACCAGATGTAAAGCTTGCTTGTCTCATCAATTAGGAGCTGTAGGCCATACTGAGACACTCATCACCATGTCACCATCTGGCCAATAACAGATGTCCATCTCTTGGGTTTCCAGCGTAGCGGACAATGAAAGAATTCATAATAGGATCCATCATAGAAATTCATAATACAATCAAAGCTGCATAATAGAATATGAAAATTGCTCCTGAGGTCCGTCAGATATGTTCAAAGGTGTGCATTTCACTTGGAGGAACGATGAATGAGAACAGAGAAAAAGTGGAACAGATGCAAACAGAAGAAATAATAATAATTCTGGGATTTTCTCCTTAACCCCTGATGCATTCCAGTTTCCGTTTGTGTGCGCCTCCTCTGAAATGATTCACGCCGGCAGAATTGCCTTGTGGGTGCACAGCTGAGGCAGGGACAGTGTGGCATTTGTGTTTTTCCAATCTGGCACAGGGCCGCAGTGTTACGATGATGCTGATAACAGTGCAGCTGTACGAAATGCAGCAATTTCTTTTCACCCCCGTCCTGATAAGCCATGTTCTATATGCAGTGAGAAGCGCTCACGTATTACCTCAGGCTGGCCTCATAAAACTGAAGCTTGATTCAGACTCACGCAGGCAGCACTGAAAGCTATAAACAGGAAACCCTAGGTACACATTTTACGCTGAACAACTGCAGCTAAGTAGAAAAAGTAAAAAAAAATGAAAATGAATGAATTCAACATAGGAGAAAAGATTAATAATAAGAAAAGGACTGGGGAGAACCTGGCAGCGGTTGAGGGGGAACAGTGCCATGTTCATTAAACACTTAAAAAAAAAAAAAAAAAAAGAAACCATGTTGGTGATTATGAATGGACAGCCTTGACGTCATCCCCCTCTACCCCCCACTGCTGTGTTCCCAGAATCCCCGTGTCTGCTCACCTCACACAAAGTGCAAGGACAGAAGAACCTTCACCCAACCACAGGCCTTGTTGTGCGCACTGCATGGTTTTAATATTTTAAGACAAAAAAACGCGGGGAATGTGGGTTTAGCATGGGCTTACCTGGCTAAATTAAACAACCTGGAGACAGCGGAGACTCGTTTTTCAATTCTGTCTGGATGAGCGCCGAGCAAAAAACAATCTGGGCCATTATACCTCTGGGCTGCTTTAAACAAATCAATCTGTTCAAGTTAGATTATGATTTCATAAACGTAATCCCGGAACGCCTGGTATAATCTTAAATACGTGGAAGAACTGCGGTATTGCCCTGGGCACAGTGACACGGTGACTGGTGTCCCTGCTCGTGAAAGCAGGTCATGAATTCTCCGTGGTCGTGAAATCCTACACAGGGGCCGCTGAGCACGGTTGCACTGCTCTGTAGGCATTTTTATACAATAACCGGAAAAATGTAAACGCAGTGTGAGGGGAGTTCCTGTCAAGCAAAAACCCGGGATTGAGAGCGTCTATAGGGTCATAGCATCATGTATGTATAGAATCAAAGGCATTGACTGCCTTACTAAAGCCTGCAAACTATAGTATGCTTTTAATGTAGCGTTATGATCTGTCTTTGGCTGTCCAAGTGAACATCTTGTGTATAATGTTAGCAGTAATGATTTTCTCTGCCAATGTCCCAGTTTATGTGCGTGTTTGTGTACCTGTTGCCATGAAGCGTCTATTCAACAAAGTACACAATAGAGTATAGAATCCACTGTGAACCACTTTTGTAAGAATGTACGAATATCATTTGGTTATTGTCTTGTTCACTGGACACAGTCGCTTAATCGTCACAAGGGTCACAGAACCTGACCGGGATCATAGGGTGCAAGGACCCATCCTGGGCAGGGCCCACCGCAGGGACGTAAGGTCAGACTACATATAATATTTTTTATTCAATACATCCCTGAGCTCGGTGTAGTTGCTGAACATTAGTACTAGTATGTATTCAAATTAATCACATTCACATCTTCTGACTTATGTTAATACCCATGTCTATTTCTCAGTTATATGTTATAAAATCCCTAAAATATAATTTTTATTATTAAATTCCTTGCATGTGAGAATATTCAGCAAAAAATCCCAGTAAAACAGATTCTGATGACTGGTGATGAGAGATAATGAAAGTATAGGAGAAATAACGTCAATTTCTCTGCAATGGCTTCCACGTTTTGAATAGAGTTTAGACCTTCAAACTTTTTCCCTCAATGTGGTTTTCACTGGAAATCACATTAAGCCCCTCATTTCCTCTCTTGACTTCATTCTTAATTATTTGTGCCAGGCTTCAATATCCCTCTAATCTAGAATTAGTTAAACTAATAGGAAAGGTTCCAAATTTATTCTCTGCCCACCCCAGTCCAGAATTATGTTAAGTGTAATAAAACACAAAATCTTTAGAAAGACTTGGATTTTTCAGGCTCCACAGAATGAGAAATGTGGCCGTATGCTCTGCATTTCTACTTAAAGGATAAATGTCAGCTCTGCGTAATCCTCACACAGAAAGGACAGAGAGATTTGAAGAAGGAAAAAAAGGTGCAAGGAAGCGCAGCTCCATTATGTGGGCTGAGATGGCGTGATGAAGGACACGGGTCACGTGATGATGGCAGGGACCAGTAATTGTCAAATAACCTTCAGTGGTGACGAAACCCGGAAAAATTAACCATGAGAAGGCCATTTTTAGACCATCAGTTAAAGCATTAGTCTTGTTGATTGGTTAAAGATTAAAGGAGCTTCATTGCCTCAGTGTCAAAACGTATTCTTGCGTTCAGTTCTAGTTCAGTTTGTAAATTAAGTGTAAGGAGAGACCTGACAGGAAGGTCGCAGCAGCATGCTGGATTGCAGGGTCTGTCCTGCTGGTTGTATGGCCTCCCCAAGACAAGCCCACATTGGCCCATATAGCCAAGTCGAGCGCATTGGTAAGCAGGTGAATAAATCACACAAAGCCGCGCCAAGAGATGGAGCTGACAGCTGAACACTAACAACCATGTTTCGCATCATGCAGACGCTGTCAGCCTGTTGTTTCCCATTCATGACAGAACAGCATGCGGCGGCCGCATTTGAATCAGGGACGGGCGAGGGAGGGGGGACGCCCTGCTCAGGGAGGCACAAACCACAGGATTCCGGAGCTTCTATGCACATAGCCAAAGTAGGACTCTGTACGTGAGAAAGAATTCAAATCATTTTTCATCTCGCAGTGATTTGCTTTGTTAGACTTGCCACTTACCTGAGGACTGGGCTTTTCTTAGAATAAAGGCTTTTCAATTAAGTAGGAAAATAGTCATAATAGCAGACCTTTGCCCATGACTTTGTAGTCAATTAAACTCGAAAGAATTGGAAGCAATTTAGCAAATTGACTGAGTCTGCATGAAATGATGATGATGAAACACTTCAGTAACAGCATGTGGGACATGTATCCATAGCTTCACTCTGCTTTATTCTGCTACATTGGTCGGTAAAATCGATACGTAAGTCTGCTCAGGCCTGGCTTCAAGTTCCACTACATCTGGATCCCCTTTGCTGATCCCAAAACACTGAGAGCTACAAAACATGAAATAAAGTGCATTGTCTCTTTGAACTGGCGTTCTGCTCATTCTAAAAACAAGGAACCACTGGCACACGTACACAAGTTGCAACACCATCCCAGCCTCGGAAGGACAAGGTATCCAGGGAGATTCATTTTGCGGTACATGCTCTGTTCCTTCAGTTAATCTCACACCAGTCATGTCTGAACTGTGATTGTCAGAGACAAAGCACATCCTCAAAAGCAGAGAGGCTCCGGCGTCTGTTTCTCATGCTGAGAAATATGCACTGTGGTCTTTTTAATGCCATTTCTCCGTGGAATGAGGGCTGGACACGAAAATGTCATGTATTTCGGTCTCATTCAGGGCTTAGTCATCGGTCTAACGGGAGAAGTGGAGACGCTTGTATATTTTTATGCATTTATAGAACAGGACATTCTGTCCAACATATTGCTGTCATAATGAGCAGAAGTAATGATGTAACACCTCATGATTTGATGTCTTCCAACATGCATGGACATCATAAGGTATCTGCTTGCACGGTGTATAACAAGTCTGATTTTACACACAGGAATCTGTGACGATGGGGGAAATTTTGTCATGGCTTGGATGCTGCTGCCATCTGTTGGTAGCTGAATCCAAAAGTACAAGTTTAAAAATTCAGAGATTTCCAGATGTGTTCATTTTTTTTTTTGGAAAGTGAAGTGATTGTCACATGTGATACACAGCACACGGTGCACACAGTGACATTTGTCCTCGGCATTTAACCCATCACTCTGAGTGAGCAGTGGGCAGGCGCCCGGGGAGCAGTGTGTGGGGACGGTGCTTTGCTCGGTGGCACCTCGGCGGATCGGGATTTGAACCGGCAACCTTCTGATTACGGGGCTGCTTCCTTAACCGCTAGGCCACCACTGCCCCAGTTCATGGCTGCTGAGTGTCACTGAGTTGATGCATGGTGGTTTAATATATTAATTTAATACATTTTTATGTTTCCAGGAGACCTGAAATGTTAAAGTAAACCCTAAAATTGCATAAATCTAACTGGTCGGTTTGTGAAGTTCAAATTAATATGCATTTTTCTATAATTCACAGATTTTTACATAATTAGCCATGCAGTTAGTTCCATAGCAACACACATTTTAACAGAGTGTTAACGTTTAATACGAACTGGGTCAAACAGTAGCCAGAAGAAAACGGGTTGTGAAGCTCTAAAACCATCAGCCGCGGGTAGATGGTCCCACCCCAACATCCGCACAACTTGCAGCCCCAGCAGTTACTGCTGTCTGTCTGTTTGCCTGCCCTCCTGTCTGCCTGCCTGTCTGTCTGTCTGTCTGTTTGCCTGACCGCCCACCTGTCTGTCTGACTCCCTTCCCGCCCGCCTGTCTGCCTGCCTATCCGCCTACTCACCCGCCTGTCTGTCTGCCTGCCTACCAGCCTGTCTGCTTGCCGGGCACTCCGCCTGTCTGTCTGCCCATCGGCCTACCCACCCGCCTGTCTATCTGACCGCCTGTCTGCTTGCCTGACTGACCGCCTGTCTGTCTGCCCATCCACCTACTCACCTGCCTGTCTGTCTGTCTGTCTGTCTGCTTGCCTGCCTACCAGCCTGTCTGCATGCCTGACCGCCTGTCTTTCTGCCCATCAGCCTACCCACCCGCCTGTCTGCATGTCTGCCTAATTGCCCTCCTGTACCAACCTGCCTGTCTGTGATCTAGACGTGGCGGGAGCAGCAGGCAGGGCGGCCGCAGCGCATTCCAGCTTCCGGTTTGTGTTTCTTCTGCTGTTGACGCAGAAACAGGATTTAGCTGCTGACTGTGGGGTGCGGGAACTCGCTAGCTTGCATGCTAACCCGTGTAGACTCGGGACTGGCGAAGTGTCGCTCCTCCGGGACACTGTCACTCATTTCAAACCTGATTTTTCAGAGAGTTCCGTCGCGCCCGTCCGCTGCCAGGCCCAGGTTGGATTCAGCAGGGCGGCTTTAGAGGAAGTTTGCCGGCTTGTGTTAGCCGGGTTAGCCCGCTAGCTTCCGTGAGAACGCTGGAGAACTCGGCTCCGTCGTGAAGTCCGGCATGAATTCGCTGCTTTTCCAGGCTTATTAAAAACCGGCGGGTTGGGAGAGGCGGCCATTCATTCGACTCTGTCGTTTCACGAACTGTAAAATCCTGCAGGTTGGGGTAAGTGCGCTTCCCCTGTTCTTCTGACGTGTCCTAAACGAGCTCACTGAACGACACCGATTTCTAGACTAAAGTTTCGCCAGAGCGACTCGGGATTGGAGGGTTGTTAACCTGCAGTATCTCGGTCCAGTAATGTGGAAACGCCCTTCCCGGTCCCCCTGTAACGCCGCGCTTCTCCACAGCCACCCCGGGACATGTGGAGGAAGGCCGGATGCGTGGCTCTCCTGGCCCTGGCCGTGGGGTACTTCTACCACGCCGACCCGGGGCTGCCGCAGCGGCTGCTGCGGTACGTGTCCCCCCAGGACAGCCCCAGCACCCCCAGTCTGGAGCGGGCCGTCTCCGGCGCCTGGGAGACCCTCATCACCGCCCCTGCCCGCCGGTGGAACAGAGTCGCCGTAGGGTGCGTTATTCCAGACGCAGGCCAGGGCAGCCACTCGGTGGTATTATTGTATAATTATTGTGTTGTTGTTGTTGTTGCCACACCCCAGGGTGAATGCCTGTGTGGATGTGGTGGTGTCAGGGGTGGGGCTGCTTCAGGCGCTTGCTGCTGACCCCGGGGCTGGCCAGAACCACGAGGTGTTGCACAGTAAAGAAGACCTGAAGGAGACTTTCATCCATTTTATGGAGAGGGGCGCGGCCGCCGAGCGGTTCTTCTCGGACGGGGACGTGTTCCAGAGGATCGCGCGGGCCGCAGCCGAGTATCCGGGCGCCCAGGTACACCGAGGAGGAGCCTCCAGCTCGTAATGCATTGGAGGCCGGTGTTCATGCACATTGTGCATTCTGGGTTCCGAATGATTTTATTAGCAAAGATTAATGAAATTATTTCTGTATGTGACACTTTTTATACTTGAAAAATGTCGAAACCATAAAAGAATACTCTAGGCAGGTAAAGTGTGGACATCACTGAATTGACTGTGTGTGTGTGTGTGTGTGTGTGTGTGTCCGTGTCCATATTCAGTTTGGCGGAGAAACAGAGCCGTCTCGCCTGAAGATGATGAAGCAGTTTTAATTTTAAATAAAGACAGGACCCTGAGGGTTGAGTTTCTGTGTCAAATTTAATTCTACGCCATCCAAAGTAATTAATCAGTGCCGTTCCGAGACACGTCCCAGTAAGATGCGTGTTGGATCAGGCACAGAATACTATTGCTGGTTTGATTTGGCAAAAAGCTGTATAATCAAAAACTGTTTATCATTAGTCAGGGAAATTAGTTTATAAATGCTATTAAATACGTTTTCTTTTATAGCTCTATGTTGGAGGCAATGCGGCTCTGATTGGTCAGAAACTAGCTACTTACCCTCAGCTGGTGGTGAGTTGACTTCTTTTTCTTTAAATGTCGCTGAATGCTTCTGGTGCTTTGTGTAGATATGGAACTGAAGATGTGACCATGTGACCATTACCTGTTAAATGTTAGAACCACGCTGATTTCTGCAGGTTTGGTGTAACGTGTAGATGTTTGTCTCAGGTTCTCCTGTGTGGTCCTGTAGGACCCAAGCTCCATGAGTTGCTGGATGATCAGATTGTAGTTCCTCCTGAGTCCCTCCAGGAAACCGACGAGTTTCACCTTATTCTTGAGTATAAAGCAGGTATGTTGTGTAGTTGTGGCTGTTTACTTTCTTCATATTTTTAATAGGATCTGGTCACCCAGGTGCACTACTGTTGCATTTTCATAGTTGTGCAGTGTAAATCTTACATGCTATATTTTTGCATTCTGCTTTTGCTTATATTAACTGAGGATAATTGTTTTTTTGCTGAATTTGTAGGGGAGCGATGGGGAGCAACACAGGCACCTCAGGCCAACCGTTTCATTTTCTCTCATGATGTGTCAAATGGGGGGATGAGAACATTGGAGATGTTCATAGCCAGTCTTGAAGAGTTCCAGCCAGATCTTGTTGTCCTATCAGGCCTTCACATGATGGAGGGAATGGGGAAGCAGATGTGGGAGGAGAGACTTAAAGAGGTTATTCTTTTCTTCAACTAAATGCTTCTGCTGCTGTTTCTTTCAGCTGCTCTGTTACCCTGTGTTCTAGAAACATGTTAGTGGCATGTTACGAGACATGCCCCCTCCCCTTATCTTTCCCCCTATTTAAATTTTTTTTAGGCAGTGGTGGCCATCTCTGATGTCCGTAATGAGGTTCCAATCCACCTGGAGCTGGCCAGCATGACCGACAAAGAGTACATGAGCAGCATCATGCAGGAGGTAAATGTATAGGTTTAACAGATGCCTGTATATGTGTAGGTACCAAGGCCACAGTGCTTAGGGATTAACTGTCGTTTGCAGGGCTGTAGCCTGACCGCTACATATTTCACAGTCCTTACTGGTGGTTAGAAATTAGTTCTACAACTGCCTTTGCTGTGTGTCTTGTCTAGAAGTGGGGGTGTGCAACGTGACTCTCAAATGGAATCTGGAATTATTCTAATAATGGTTGGTTGGTTGCAGAAAGTTCTTGTATGTGAAGATGTCCATTTTGTGACCTACAGCTGGTGTGCTCTGTTAGCAGGTCATCCCCATTGTGAACTCCATCGGGCTGAACGAACAAGAGCTGCTGTTCCTCTCCCAGGCCGGATCTGGCCCACACGCGGAGCTGGAGACATGGAATGGCGTGCCAGATGTCGGCCGCGTCACTGATATCCTGTTATGGGTGCTGGAGCAGCACGGTCGCACCGAACCCTCGTCCGAGGCTGACCTCTCACGCATCCACTTCCACACTCTAGCCTACCACATCCTGGCGACCGTGGAGGGTTACTGGGGCAACCAGGCTGCGGCGGTGGCTGCGGGTGCTCGGGTGGCCAGCAGCCAGGCGTGCGGTCTTCAGGCCGTCGACGTCAGCAAGGTGGGGCTCAAGGCTCCCCTGCAGTTTTTCAGCTCCTTCTCTGAACCCAGAGAGCGTTTGACTCTCAATCCCAACCAGCCGGTCACTGTCTGGCACAGGGGTAACGTGACCTTTCTCTTGACGCCGGTCTTAGTTTGCAAACAGCCGTTGCGGACAGTAGGGCTGGGAGATGCCATCTCAGCAGAGGGACTCCTGTATTCAGAGATCATGCCTCAGCAGCCTTAATAAATTCTCACTCTCTACTCTCCCTCTAGATGTGCAGTTAAAGGCACACTTTTCTTTCTTATGATACTGTTGCCGAGTATCGTTCTTATAGTCGTCCATTCGGTGGCTGTCCTGTATTGCACTGGGCACAAATTTTAAGCCATGTTTTTGTCAACATTTCAAAAAATTGTGCCATTTTTAACCTGACATCTGTAAAAAGATGATCTCCTCCACCTTGTATATAATAGTAATAACCTAAAAAAGGGTTTGGAGGAGCACTTGTACTACACAAAGGGGAATTATAAGCTGCTATATGGTGACTAGGTGGTTTAGTTTTTTTTTTTTCTCTCATCATATTTCAATAGTTTAATTTATCATGAAATGAAACATCACATTAACAAATCATTGGCACTGGAAAGTTACCTCATCCTGTTTTAATTGGGAGCCTGACTAATAAAAGGCTGTGTGGGAGAACAGACTTATCTTGTGGCTGAAAAATATGGGATGCACTGCCAACTTCTTTATTACTCCATATCGTTCTTTATAGAAAGATAAGTGTTCTAACTGAAGTCTTAAGAACAGAATACAGAAACAGAATTTTTAAAGAACTATGGAACACTTTTGTTTTAATTCATGTTCTGGTGTTACTGTATTTGCCATTAAATACACACCATATAGACCAGCTGGAAATTCATTTAAATCTAGACAGTCGATTCTTTGGTTAGCAGATAATGGTGAGATCTTTGTTGACGTGATATGAAATTGTTGGTTTTGTGCTGAAATCTCTGACTGGATATCTAGATATCTACTGTCCATGTGCCCCCTTCTTTCTTTTTTTGCATTCTTTCTGTTGGGGTTAAAGATTCTGAGATTCTTTCAGCTACATTTTTTGAAGAACTGCTCAGTGAGCAGCTTTCTATGTTCTGGTGGCTTTTTAGTGTGTTGTAAAAGGTAATCCAGTTGTTTTTTTTTTGTTTGTTTTTTTTTAAGTTTTTATTTGTTTAGCTTTAAAATAAATAATCATAATTTATAATACATCTGTAGTTAGACATTAAATAATGCAGTAGGATGTCTTAGATCTTGAGGTCTTAATGAATTGGCTCAATCAACCATTTATTATTGTCCTGATTTGAGGTAAATATTTTAAGGGGTGTGTACACATTTAAAGATTATAAATGGACTATAACACTATAAGTGTTGCTTTCTGATGTTTTTTGTTTGAGCCACTTAATAATCTTATAAAAACGTTCCAAAGAGACTCTCTCAAGTAGACTCTCAGTAGATCAGTTCACGCCCTGCCTTAATGGTCTGTAGTTGATGGTTATTATATGGAGCTTATGAACAAAGAGATAAACAAGTGTCATGCATGAGTAAATTTATTTCTGAGTAATGTTGTCCAGATGGATGCGGTGCTTCTTTATTCATACTCCAACTACATTTTAAATATGACCAGAACAGATTAAATAACTACTTTTATTTCACAATTTTATTTTTTTCATTCTTACCTTTAGGGTGCAGTTTAGAATCTAAATAGATATTATTATGGTGATGAACATGGATATTTTAGTTTGAGTAGAAATGTTCAGTGACTATAGCAGTTTTGATGGCAAAATGTCTTTTTTGAAATCACTTGAGTTTCTGTTGGCTCAGATGCAGTTTATTTTTTTGTTGCTGCTATTGCAAGACTATGGCAGGAGGAGATTATGCTGGACACTCCATGTTAGTTTAATTTCATCTTATTCTGTAGAGAATTGCTGATAATCAAAAGTAGCCCACATTGGTTTTGCTTTAGATTAAGGAACTGGAAAAGTAATACACTTTATTATGAGCTGGTTGCTTCTATGGCGAAACATAAATTACTGTTATGTTTTAATTGTTGAAGAGTAAGTTACTTTATGCAAAGTCTTAACAAGTAACTGGATAGTTTGTGTTATAAATATTCATGAATAAATGGAAAGTTGCTTTCAGAGGGGGTCTAATAAAATTATTTTTCTTTTTTACTGGGTTGAGTCATTTGTCTCATATGAAAAATGCTCATTAAGAATAATGGAAGCCTTTTTATTGTGAAATATGTGCAACAAAGCAGGGGAAAAATATGAAAACCACCCAGGCAAAAGCATATATGTAAATTTTATTATGTACAATAGATATATTGTATGTATAAATGTTGAGAATCTATCATGACCAAAACAATATACTGTACAAAAGCCATGTAAGCGATCACTACTTATCATGACATTCTGAAAGTTAGTCTCTATGGCTGCCTGTAAGATGCTGTTACATTCTGTACGTTTAAGGAATGTTTATAAAGGGACACATAAGGGAAGTGAACAGGTCCTAATAAAATCACTTACAAAAAATACCATGTAAAAAGCTTCAATAAACATTCAATTCCAGCTCAGCACCAGCACGTCACAATGCAGTCACAGTGGTTTGACGTTACTACATGAACAAGTGATGTTCTCTGTGCAACTGATTCATAACGTTCGCGGAAGCAACTGTTGAAGCTAGACGAAGACTGATGGCCACAGAGCTCTCATGTAAGGATGCCGCAACTACTCAGTCAGCGCTTTGGTCTTGGATTTCTTCTTCTCTTTGGGAGGTGGGGACTCAGACTGCTCAGCAGACTCCTCGTCCCCTGGGGGTTCTGACGGGGGTGAGGGAGCGTTGTCAACGTTAGGCTCCGGCTCTAGGAGTAAAGAGGACGGCCTCGTCATTGCTGCTGAGGCTGATGATGAAGACGCTGCAGTGCAGTCTTCCCATTTAAATCACAATGCGTCACTATAGCTGAATCACACAATGCCCCAAACTCACTGCAGACATCTAAAAATTCACACTGTGAATAATGCATGATAGTGCTGCAAACACATCCTACACGGTAATCTCATAGCAGACCCAACACACACAAACCCATCCATACGAACACACCTGCAGCAAGCTGGATGCTCTTGCTGTAGCCGGCTGCTGAGGACATGGCTTGGCCAAGCGCCTGATTGGTGCCCAGGGGCTGCTGAGAGGAAGCCATCTTGGCGGCAGCGCCTGACCGTTGACTGGACTTTGCATCTTTGGCTGGCTTGGCCCACATCAGGTTCTCTCCAGCCTGAAGGGCGGCACCCAGCTTCTGTGCCATTTCAATCAGCTAAATGACAGAAACAGATATATGATCTTTCTGTATTTACTAGAACAGTATGGAACATATTCATTTAGCGGCAACTGTGTACCTCAGGGTCAAACTCAGTACTGCAGCTCTCCGTGAGGCTATGGACCTTCCTCTCCATCTCCTGGTACTGCAGCAGGGCCATTTTTTTGTCCCCTTGGTTATACAACAGCACTGCATAGTTGAGGTTAACTAGGGGGTTGGACCTGTAAGGGGCGTCAGTAGGAAGATCAACCATAAGTCATGCGGTCACTTCATTTTCTTTCAACCTGTTGTCTGTTGGTTGAGAACATACTCATCCAGCTGGGCAGCTTGTTCGTAGGACCTGAGAGCATTCTCCACGTCATCGAGGTTCGTCAGAGCAACTATTTGAACAAAAGACGAATGCAGCGATCGGAAAAGACGAACCAACTGGACCACCGCAGAAACCCTGTTAGAGGTTTTTGGGGAGACATTTGGAGCTTCAGAGAACCTTACCAGCTAGCAGCATGTAGAGCTCGCCCATCTTGGGCTGCAAGTTGATGGCGGCACTGAGGAAGTGGAACGCGGAGGCGTACTGCTGCATGGTCAGGTGCACCAAGCCCAGGTTGTAGAGGATCTTCCAGTCGAACGGGGACAGGTAGTTTGCCCTCTTCAGACAGCTGATGGCCTGTGTAACAATGTGGAAGACGTGATGACCACCAATGATCCGAAGTCAGGCAGGCGTGACAAGAAGAGACTCACCGCCACATACTTCTTCTTCCCGAAGAAGCACATGCCAATGTTGTTCCAGAGCGGCGGACTCTCTGGCACCGCATAAGCTGCCACGCGGTATTTATTCATGGCCACGTCGTAATCGCCATGCGTCTGCATCATACTGCCAGCTGCCAGGATGGCCTACACACACATACACACACAGCTCAAGGCATCAGAGTATCTAAAAGGATTCTTACGTATTTCATTCAAATAAAGAACATTTCCACCACCTTAAAGTTGTTGGGGTCGTAGGTCAGGGCGTTACCAAGGTGTTCAAAAGCTCTCTGGTATTTTCCATGCTTAGGAGCAACAGAGAGGCACAAGTTTAGCATAAAACTTCTCAAGTTTGTTAAGATACAAGAATACAAAGAGGGGCGGGAAGGCCCACCTGCATATAAAGCAGTCCAAGAGTGGTGAGAAGATCCGTATTCTCAGGTGACCACCTGAACAGAAGATGGGATGGAGCAGTCAAATCCCTTTCAAACAGCGTTCCAGTAGTTCCTAATTTCTCAGCACTGACTCAGGAGCCAATTCAGCCCCCCTTGGCGCTTTGTTACTTATTCATGGTGACTCGGGGGAGGAACGCTCTCGTCCTATGAAAACGAGTGGAAATGTGCAAACCACAGCGGCACCTGCTGCAGGTTCCCACCAGCAACCCTCATTAAAGCGAGTCCCCACTGTTCACCCCTGTTTTATTCATTCACTCGCTCCGCATGGGGCTCGGCAGTAATGAACCTCCCTGCAAAACTTCACAGCTTTAAGGTATTTGCTCACTCGTCCTGGATGTTTGTGCAAGGGCGGAAACTAAAAGTCCTTCCATGTCATCGCTGAGTCAGTCAACTTTTTGCGAAAACTTCCAGAAATTGAACAAACACTGATGACTGTTGAAGAGCGCAACTGCGAGCCGAAGGGAAGGGAATGTGTGTTTCTGCAGGGAAAGAGCGAGTGCCAGAGTCTCAGGAGACAAAGTTAAACTGGTCACAGTTAGACTGTAAATGTGATTAATTATCACAGACACAATGTTTTCATCCCAGCAGGCCATGCTGGCTTCAGGCTATAATCTGAGATCTGGCAGAAATACCCACCCACCACCAACTCACAGCGTGTGACCCTACAAAGTTACGCACTTTCTTTACTTTTGCCGGGATGTCTCAGCCACAGTTCAGGCTAATGATGAATTAGACATCACAAAATAATTTTAATTGATTTATGCATATTTCATATTTCAAAACTCTCATCTAATGACACTAATAAGATATTTTGTGGTATTTTACATTTTTGTCAGTTAATGATTCATGCCATAACCCAGTTGTCAGTGTCATGTAATTGTCTTATTTACCACATGCTACTATGTCACCACTATAATGTAAATGTGAACTTTAAACCAGACACTAGAAATTGGACCTTATGTGGCTATATATGATCAGGTTCCAATCGGATGTGCACTCTGAACAAAATATCGGGCCTAATGGTTTATAGCAGCATCAGAGTCAAAACTGATGAGTATACAATGACCTATGCGACCTAGGAGACCCACAAGGAGAAATGCATTCAGACTCACTCTACAGCACTCTTATACACTTCAATGGCCTTTTCAGTGTTTCCCTCCAGCATGTAGATTTTTCCCAGCATCATGAAGGTCAGGTCATGCCTGTTCAGCTGTAGGGCCAGGTTTAACTGTTCTTCTGCCTGAAGGCACAAATTTATCAATTATACAGTGCATCCAGAAAATATTCACAGCGCATCACATTTTCCACATTTACACACTTATTCCAAAATTGATCAAATTTTTCAGTTTTTTAATTTTGTAATTCTGAACAACACCCCATTATGACAACGTGAAAACAGTGTACTTGAGGCTTTGGCAAATTTATCAAAAAAAAAAAAAAAAAAACTTTGAAAGCACATGTACATGTACATAAGTATTCACAGCCTTTGGCATGAATCTCAAAATTGAGCTCAGGTGCCTCCTGTTTCCCCTGATCATCCTGTCTATATAAGGTCCAAAGTGGACAGTTCAGGTCAAGAGCACAAAAAAAAAAAAAAAAAAGCATGAAGTCAAAGGAATTGTCTGTAGGCACAATTCTGCAGAAGGTTACAGAAAAAGTTCTGCTGCTTTGAAGGTCCTAATGAGCACAGTGGCCTCAGTCATCCTTAAGTGGAGAAACTCAAAACCACAATGACTCTTCCTAGAGCTGGCCGGTCACCTAAACTGAGCAATCAGGGCAGAAGGGGTTTAGTCAGGGAGGAGACCCATCAATCAGTCCTGTATGGTAGATTGAACTCTTCAATGTGAATGCCAGGTGTTACGTTTGGAGGAAACCAGGCACCGCTCATCACCAGGCCAAAACCAGCCCTACAGTGAAGCATGATGGTGGCAGCATCATGCTGTGGGGATGTTTTTCAGCTGCAGGAACTGGGAGACTAGTCAGGATAGAGGGAAAAATGACTGCAAATGTACAGAGGCATCCTGGATGAAAACCTGCTTCAGAGCGCTCCTGAACTCAGACTGGGGCGACTGTTTGTCTTTCAGCAGGACAACGGCCCCAGACACACAGCCAAGATATCAAAGGAGCAGCTTCAAGACAACTCTGTGAATGTCCTTGAGTTGCCCTGTGAATGTCCTTGAGAGTCCAGACTTGAATACGATTGAACATCTCTGGAGAGATCTTAAAATGTCTGTGCACCGACGATTCCCATCCAACCTGATGGAGCTTGAGAAGTGCTGCAAAGAGGAATAGGTGAACCAAACGTGTAGAATCATATTCGAAAA
This sequence comes from Denticeps clupeoides, assembly GCF_900700375.1. Classification (NCBI taxonomy): domain Eukaryota; kingdom Metazoa; phylum Chordata; class Actinopteri; order Clupeiformes; family Denticipitidae; genus Denticeps; species Denticeps clupeoides. The sequence continues at coordinate 12,197,521 of NC_041723.1, read as the reverse complement.
AGACTTGAGGCTGAACTTGCTGCAAAAGGTGCATCAACAAAATGTTGAGCAAAGGCTGCGAATCCTTATGTACATGTGATTTCTGTTTTTTACTTTTAATAAATTAACCTCAAGTAAAAACATGCACTTAATCAATTTTAGAATAAAGCTGTAACATAAAACCACACAACTCCGAACATAATGTGGAAAATGGGATGTGCTGTGAATACTTTCCGAATGCACTGTATGGTTTGAGCATGTATTTTTTAAGTGATTAATTGTTGTTGCTATACGCACACTTTTGAAATCTTTTGTGTAAATGTAACACACGCCAAGATTATGGTTGATTTCCTGCAAACAGAGGAGAATCGTATTAATAAACCCACATAATGCAAGCCAGTAGAATGTTTTTTAAAAAGCAGGAAAGATGTCTTACCCAGTCTTTCTGATTGAGTCTGCCTGCTTCATTGTAAACCTCAATAGCTGCCTTGTGCTTCCCCAGGAGGAAACTTAAGAAAAACATGTAAAGCATAAATTATACACGCCATTTTTGGGCACAAAAGCTGAGAAAGTCTATTAGCATATTCATCGATTGATCTATTATTAATGTGACATTTGAGGAAGAAATGGAACAAATTCAATATACTGCGTAAAAAAAAAAAATACATGTTTTAATGTGTGTCTACACTCATCGTATCCAATTAATGCTCCACATTCAGACAGACTACTACACATTAAAGCCTCAAAACCACAGTGAAGCCTGGCAGGAGGTAAAAACATGCCACCAAATAAAGCACTCGGTCCTCCATCAAAACATACAGCCAAAGCCAATCTGATCTACAGCAGGCTGCCGCTACACTGATCAAAACCCCCAGTGCTCCCCGTGGTTGGGCTCACAGGGATCTGGCCACTTGTTTTAGGTTGTCGGAGCTGGTGGGATTGAGGATGGCACAGCTCTGAAACAGCTCCAGGGACTGCTGGATCTTTCCCTCCAGACGCAGAATTAAAGCTGCAGCAGGGGGATAAAAGAGCATTGCTGCTGTTAGCGTGTGTGTGTGTGTGTGTGTGTGTGTGTGTGTGTGTGTGTGTCAGAGGCGGGCATGTTGTTCATTTGATTGAGCCTCATGTGATGAAGGCAGAAAAAGTAGCTAATGAATTTCTTTAAATTCCAAAACAGACAAAAGTCACCGTGCCGAAATAAAACGACTGACCTTGGACATAAATTGCATATTCACACATGCCCTGTGTCTCCTGCAGCTGCTCTTTAATGATTGCCTGTGGAAGAGAAACATAAAAAAGGCATTTAAATAGCATAAAATATTCCACTTTTAACCTTGTCATATCTGAAAAAGAAAGAAACCCTTTCATAAACGGCTTGAGTTGTGTTGCTTTCAATAACAAAGATTCAATTACTGAATGATCCAATTAAACCATTACATTGCTTAATTAAACACGTGTTTTCATCCAGACACCCTGAACATAGAGTCAATATGCAACATAGGGGTAGGTCTCTTGCTCAGGGTTGCAGCAGTAGTTACGAGGCTTCAAACGTGTCTCTGTGGTTCAGCACTGTGTGGCACTGGTTGTTAGTGCAGCACTACACCAGATCTTGTATTCTTGCTCCAGCCCCCCCCCCCCCCCCCCCCCCCCCCACACACACACACAAAGAGTTGAATATGAAAGTAAAAGGATCCGACAAAGCCAATATCAAAAGTCAGGGTCTTATAGAAATATATTTACTGTGACAATGGAGATGAACATAAAAAAATCATGTACTTTTCACCCTGCATTTAATCTCTGCCCCTCTCTTAATTTCCTGCGATGGTATTATCATTCTGTTCTCCTTGACCATGATGCTGTGACCATACTGAGAGCATTGAGCCTTAAAGGTGTAGAGTTGAAATCGTAGTCTGCTATGCTCAAACTGATGTTCCTTTAATTATCAAGAAAACGAATACAAAGAAAATCTTAAAAAGATATGCCTAAAAAAACCATCCAAACATGAACACAAGCTTAATAATATCTCACATCTACCTTGCAGGTTTCATAGTCTTTGCGAATGTAGTGTAGATGGATCAACCAGTTTCTCCTCTCCAGTATGGGTAATTCTGGTGCTACAAAACAAGAAAAATCAGGCATAAACATTCCAGACACAGTTTTCATTAAAACTGTAGAAAGTGCATTAGATAATATATTTGCACAAATTATCATTGACTTATAATAATATGATGTGTAATAATAATAGTGCTTATATGATACTTATATAATACACTTTTTTTCATTGGGAAAAAATACAGAGGTTTGAAGCATTTAAAACAAACTCTAGACTGAATCAGATTTTCTTGTCTTGTCAGTCCCTTTTCATCTCAAAAGGATTGTGCAATAGTTGCTGTCAGAGTTGCAACCACAGAGTCTCCCTGATGGCCCTCACCAGAGAAGACTTTTTTTTATTTTACACATTCTTCAGACTGAGTCAACAGTTTGCTATGGTATTCATACCATCAAACATTCTCCTCAGTGTCATGTATGCCACCAAAACCCCTGAAAATGAACCTTTACATTATCTAGAATTTATTTAAGAGTTGCAAGTTGAAGACGAAGATGCTAAATTGGCCCTGTGTAAAGCTTGTGTACAGGTATTGGGTATCAATGGCATATACATAGTGTCACAAAATATTGGTTATTAGAAATGTTTTATTATTATTTAGTTTGGGCATTGATATAATAAAATCCAAATGCTCAACCACCCTATCCATTCCGTTTCCCTTCCATTTCATCACTAGTTTAAAAAGGTAGCAGCTAGAGACCACACATTTACAACGGTGTTTTCTTACGACATTTAGTACTGATACGCCTCCACAGTAAATAAGCCCTGGCTGACAGTCTATTTGATTGAAGACGTAGAATTACACAAGTTACATAAGTACAGTTATTGACTCTGCACGGGCAGAGAAGAACTGCATACATTTTGCAAACTAGTGCATATCCTTCTCTGGTGTCATCTGTTTAATATTCAGACAAGACACCTACAGAGAAATCAAACAGCTGCTTTGGGTTTTATTGTCTTTTTTTAAAACAGTGAAATCAGAATAAAATCACTGCTCAGAATGGGTGAAAGGTGCAAGATATATAATTTCATTGTTTGAGAATGCTCCTGTATTTCCACAAATCCCAGAGCAGCAACCACATGGAACTATTTGCAATGTGCAAAATACTCGAACACAGTCACAATCCAATAAATAAATGTATGGAGGATAACTATAATCTCATTTTAACTATATTAGGCAGAGTATATAATACTAGTCAGTGATAATGATGTTTTATTATGCAGTTACCTTACATAACCTTTAGAGGACGCTAGCATAAGAATCGAGGTGAGAATAGACAAAAGAGCATTAAAAACTTGGCAGTCTCATAATACAAGCAACCTACAAATGACATTATCAGGCAGAAATGTAAAGCTTTCCTATTCTGCTAGTCAAAAACTGCAGAAAACCCTGCTGAGATCCAGCCCCAAAAATGTCACGGCAGGGGGCCCGACTGAGGGGCTGAACAAAGGACGCATCCAGAGCTGATGGGCGAGACCGTCTCCCTCGCACGCCTGCCTTCAAAATCTGATTTCAAGCTGTTCTATTTCTGGACAGACTTCTACTCACTGTAATCCCCTCACCGGCAAACAGGGCAAGGCAAACGCACACCACGTGTTCGAGCGACACCCATAGGACAAAAAGTTCCACACAGGGCCTACTGATCCCTGGATGCATAAAATGTCCACCGTACAAACTTTAGGCCTTTTCAGATCATCTTATTTGACATTTGGTATTTCTGAGATTGTGTAGAAAAAGGAAGAAAAGAGGCGCTGCATTGTATTAGACAGTGATGTGCAGTGCAGGATTCCCAGATTATTTTCATTTGGCCTCATCAGGCAGGGGGATTAGGATTGGCGTACCTTTTCTCGGACGGGGTTTTTTCGTTTCCGAAGCAGGTGGAAGTTGGGGCTCCTGGAATATAAGAAACATACGAAGCACTGCGGTTACGGAATGTCAGCAGACATGATCAGAACTCAGTTCACAGTAATTTGTAGCTGTAATTCTGCAGATGAGATTTAATTTTTTGGCAAGGAGATGGAATAAATATTTTAATTCCATATGTTTAAATGTAATTTATCTAAATATTTATTTGATTGATTAATTTCAGAGTACATAAATTACCACGATGCTACGGAAGAAGAGATTATTAGCACATTTATTATCATAAAAAATGGACTATGGGTCATATGTTAACGTAATATATGCACTTTATAAAAATCTGTCATATCCAAATACAAAGTATTTCTTGATCTCCACAGAACAGCAGTATTTTGAACGCGTTGCGTAATGGGAGCGTGAAGCGCGTCTCTACGCTCCGCGTGTAAGTTCCGTGGTCCGTGGAACGTTGAGGTAAATGGCGCGCAGAGTAAAAAAGGCGTTTAAAGGCTCACCGTGTCAAGATTATCATCAGCCATGTTCCCAACAGGAGACCTGAGGAACGGAGCCCGACTTCCGGCACTGCCGTCACGATGGCAACGGAGACGCTTCAACCGGAAGTGATTGCCCCATCAGGCGTTTCTAATGTTTACATAATGTAATGCACGCATACATTTACATTTACATTTACGACATTTATCAGACGCCCTTATCCAGAGCGACTTACAATCAGTATTTACAAGACAGTCCCCCTGGAGCAACTTAGGGTTAAGTGTCTTGCTCAGGGACACAATGGTAGTAAGTGGGATTTGAGCCTGGGTCTTCTGGTTTATAGGCGAGTGTGTTACCCACTAGGCTACTACCACGCATAACGGTAAAGCGGTAACCAGGTCGGGAGATCGAATTGAGCGAGTATAAGACATTATATTAGTAATACTTTAATTTATTTCGCCAAAATTTTGCTTTACACACAAAACAACGATGAAAAGAACCATTTAATTATTTATTTTGCACATAACAGTCCTGTGTTGTTACACCATGGTCCTGGAAGAAAGTGGCCTACTTTTATTACATATCAAATAATCAGAAAACTTTTTTGCTTTTTACACAAATGTATGACACCTTATAAATAAACTAGGTTTGCATATGGACGTGGCTGTAACACAGACAATGCCCCTTAGACCATCAAGGTTCATAAATATAAGACTAAAGCTCTACAAATTGTAGCCTCAAGTATACCTGAAAAGCCAAAAAGGTCATCATAGCGGTGGGTCTGTATGGAGAATAGTTCCTGCCTCTGAACAAACACAAAAAACTATGCCGAAGGAGCCTGGGAGGTGTGTAAATGCTTTAAAACCAAATCTGTGAAGGCCATATTTAGTCAGAAACATGCTCAAGTATTACAATCTGTGTGCCTAGTACTGAATACAGCTATTTAATAGGAATCCAAATGTAAATATATCAAAAGACTTTTAAAGAAGAAAGACTATTTATTGAGTAAAGTAAGACATGCTAACATCCAATTCTGCACATGACCCGTGATGAGAAAAAAAATTGTTTATTTCGAACAACCGAAGGGTAGATGATTCAAGCACCAGTTCTCCATAGTATATTTTTGTATTTTTTTTTTTATTAAGAGATATATTACAAACATTTAGACACCCCTTGGCGTCTTGAAGTTCATCCCAACAGTGGGCTGGGTGACCTGCAGGTTGGACAGACTTCCGAAATCCTGGAAAATACAAAAAAATGCAGTAAATTTAAACGTTCATGCATACACGATGCTCCCTTAAAAACTTCACACTCACGTAGCAGCAAGGAAACACGTGTTACATGAAAGACCAAGTTCACCATGAGTAACATGATTTTTTTTTTTTTTTTGTGTTAATTACACAGCAAATACAAGGCTGGACGATATCTGGCTACCAAAGTTACAGTTACTAAAAAACCACAGATTTGCTTTAAAATACAGTTCAGAAAATAAGTAAAACCAAAAAATATATACACTTTCACAGAAGGACATGAACATGGCTAAGCAAAGAAAACCCAGCATCACACGTCACATTCTGTCTGAAAGATCCAGGGTCTGGCTGAAAACGAGTATCCAGCAGACACGGGAAAGACTTTCAGTTTAGTCTTCCTGATTTATCAATGACCAGGCAACCACCATGCCACAATCACTTTCGATACAGGGTCTTCCCACGGCCACACACCAGAAGACATCGGCGTTCGGCCACAGATGCACACACATTATCTAGGACAACGTAGTGGAGCTATGGTTGCACAGACTCTTCCGCAGAGGAAACTTACCAGCAGCTTAAGCATCTCCTTCGTATCAGGATCGACCTCAATGATCTCCTGGTCCAGCGCAGAAACCTGGTTTAAAAAGAGACTCGTATGAGGAACCCCAACATGACCACTCACAGCAAATCTACTATAAGAACATATTTGTGTCTGAAAATTACAGGGTTTAACGTGGAACTGAAGGTCCAGCAAACACGGGATTTTCATTTATAATCTACCTGCTTTATCAATGACCAGGCAACATTGATGCCATAATCACTTTCGATACAGGAGATACCTTCAAACGCAACAGCACGACAGGCCAGAGACCCACAAATCTGGGGCAGATCTATACCCTCGGAACACATTTATTCACTAAATGTCAAACCAAGCCATTATGGGGGCATGGTTACGTTCCGACAGAAGAAATGCTCCTTAAAAATGGCCGCGACAGCAGCAAAGACAGAATATTCATACGGGAGCGGCGTGCATTCAACAGACCTCGGGCACGTAGTTGTCCCTCCGCTCACGCTCCTCCTCCTGCAGCTTGATGGAGATGCCACGGACTGGTCCCCTCTGGATGCGCTTCATCAGGTGGGTCACATACCTGGGGACGGAGGCGGAAGATGTAAAAAGCAGGGGACACCTGCTCATACCTTTACATTTACAGCATTTATCAGACACCCTTATCCAGGGCGTAGTTACAGGGACAGTCCCCCACCGGAGCAACTCGGGGTTACGCGTCTTGGGACACGATGGTACTAAGTGGGGTTTGAACCTGGCTCTTCTGGTTCACTAGGCTACCACCACTCACCCCGCGATCTTGTTGCGCAGCTTCTTGCTGGGAATGATGGCGATCTCCTCGCAGACCCTCTTGTTGGTGTGGAAGTCGTTGCCCAGGCGGGTGTAGTACTTCTCGATGATGACCCTGGCGGCCTTCTTCACCGTTTTAGTCCTGACTCGACCCTGGCGAAACAAACGAGACGATGACACGGGGAATATTAAAATATTATAAAAAAAAAAAAAAAAAAGAGGGGGTTCCGCGTGTCCGAAAGATAGAGGGGTTCTAGAGGGAGAAGGTGCCCGACTTTCAGCTTCGCTTTCCCTGCGTTGTCGGCGATGCGGACAGGAACAGACCGGGGAGGAAATAAGCGTGGACGCCGCGGACGCTTCGCGTTAGCGGGCAGGTTAGCCTCGCCGCTACCGGACCGAAAAGAACCCGAACGGCGCGACACTTTCCCTCAGAACCGCACACGCCGCAGCTAAAGCGGCGGCAGCGGATCTCGCGGAACGCCGGACGGCCGAATAATAATTCCATTATCGGACGAGGTCTCCGGGAAAACGGCCAGGTTGAAGAAGCGTCTCCGGCGGTTTTTATCAGAACGCAGCGGCTGCGCGAAGCTAACCGGCTAACGCCGCGTCCAGCCGCCAGTAGTTCGAGCCCAGGCGCCATCGGGCCCCAATACCGCCGCAGAGCGGCCGGGAAAGGCCCGTTCTGTGGCACGCCGGGCCCGGCCTGGAGCATTTCAACCGCGGGACGGCGGGATTGCGGCGGATGTCGGACGTGCCGCTGCTCTCAGCACCCACCATGTTGGATCAGGATGGCAGAAAAGAAAGGGCCGAGGGGAGGAGGGCGGAAGTTTAAGGCGCCCGGTGACGAGGCGAGCCGAGGGAGGGTGTCGCCCCCTGCTGGCGGAGAAGTATTAGCGCCCCCCCGCCCCAGACGCGGGCTGGGAGATCATTTCGATCTTTTTCGATTTCGTATATCAAGTATATTGTGAAGAGTTTGCTGACACGCTTGGCTGCAGAATGGATAAATGATGTTGGTTTATTATTTAAAAAAAAGCAGGCGTGGGGCAGAACCTTTTTTTTTGTTAAATCGGCCTAGTGAAGAGGGTGGGCTGGATGGATGGATATCCAGTGGAATGCAACATCATCCCAAAGAATTAATGTCTTAAAATTAAAAAAGGGGTGATTATTTTATCCTCATAACCCTGTTCTTTGCCCGAACGTCACGAAATTTCAAAGTCAATTTAAAGGCCTGGCAGCGGCTGACAGAAACGACCAGCCCCTAGTCCACGGAGGCGGCCCCGTAATAGGAAGGTTGCCGGTTCGAATCTCGATCCGCCAAGGTGCCACCGAGGCCCCCCACATGCTGCTCCCCAGGTGCCTGTCATGGGTGCCCACTGCTCACCAAGGGTGGTGGTTAAAAGCAGGTGACACATTTCGTTGTGTCACCGTGTGCTGTGCTGCAGCGTTTCACAATCACTTCACTTTCAAATAAACGACCATTTGCAATAAAGGTTAAGAGATTTTATTTGACATAAAAAAGGGGTGCAACCTTGGGTTCCCTTCGTGTGAGAAAGGGAATAAAAAGTGAAATGTATGTAAGGTCACATGTGACATTTCACACAGCTGTACAGTAGGCATTCAGGACAGAAAAGAGTTTTTGGACCCTTCCTCTCCATAACTTGTGGGAAGAAAAGAGGGATTATCGGGAAAAATAAAGACGGGTTCTTCACAATTGGAGCCCTTAACCAGGTTAAAGCGTTCAAATACATTTTAGAAGTAACATTCATGTTTCAACACAATAATATTGATAATACAGTTGAAGACTTAAAATCTTACTTTTAAACCTTAGAACCAATAACAGAACAAGTGGAGAGTGGTTTTTATTGTTTTTTTTCCCCTAGCACTGTACAGGTCGACTTTCCACAACTTTGAGGAACTTGGGGGGGAAGAAAAGATCAAATATGGCCATGTTCAGATTCTGTAAATCAGTAAAACAAGACATTCAAAACCATCACGTATTTTACACAATTTACAAATGGAAATATCATTGTAATATTGCAGTCGTCTCTTTTTTTTTTTGTTTTTGTCCTTTTAACTCTACTTAAGAAACTTTACAGTATAAGCGACTAACAACCCGGTGATTGAAGCATGGCTTTACACGTTCACCAGATGTCTGGACTTCCTGGGACCTTCCCAAGGTGACGCTGATGCACAACTACAGAAGGCAAGAGGAGCCGGGGGTACAGATACCTGCAAACACTTTCTACTCCAAGCAAGACAGCGTTGCCCTTTAAACACCACGGTTTCTACACCAGCAGCCAATTGAATATGGCCGATAGCTGTGGTACAAGTGCAACTGGCAAAATCATATGGCCATATACAGATGTACAGCTTGTACAAACAGATCATTAGGAGCATCACACGTAGGTGGAAGGTCGCACCTTTGAAATGAAAGAGGACCAGCGCCAAATGAAACATGGATTATAAATAGCAATGCCTACCGTGAAGCAGTAAAGCAGAAATCAGAACGTGGAAGAACACGGGCAGAGGGGCGGTGAGTTTATGATATCAGTTGACAGGAGTAATATTCATGTATTGGAATTCATTTGCTATATGGAATGTCAAAACTTAAACAAACAGTGCATTAAAAGTTTGTAGAGATTGGCAACGTATCATAAAATGGTTTATTCAAGCATTCAGCAATCAAAGTCAACACATCACAAAACCAGTCTATGATGGCACAAACTTCATTGAGACCATGGGGCCATAATCAGGCTGGTTCTGATATTGGGGTGGGGGGTTGAGGCTGACAAAAAGGCAAGGTCAGTAAGCTGGCACCGGGATCGGCGATGGGAAACGGAATGAAGGCTGCTTTCTGAGGTAAACGTCTTTACAGGGCTGAATGTTCTGTAGTAGCTGGTAGAAATCTATAGCCTGAGCGAGGGCTAACAAAGCCATGAGCAGAAAGGAGAAGACACTTCAGGTCCAGAAGACTTCCCATTTCTCTGGACAGTCATGTTACTGGAACCAGAATCTCAGCAAACAAGTAAAAGGCTTTATATTAAAAAAAAAAAAAAAAAAAAAGCCAATAGTCTTAAACAAATGACGGCCGATGGGGGGAAGATCTGCTAAAATAAGCAATGCAACCCAAGGCAGTTAAAACATATCCCAATAGACTCCAATTTCCAACATTACACAAAAAAAGAAAAATTGCTTAAATATAGGAAAATGACAAATTTTACAGTCCAAAATACAGTGAAAAGAGGGAGAGGGGGAGAGAAAAAAAAAAAGAAAAAAAAAAAAGTACAGTAAGTTCACACCCTTTATTCCACTACTGAAAATCAGAAGAGCTTGTTCATTCTTTCAACACACATTTTACTTACGCACACACACACCCCCCCAGTTAGTTTGGTATAAGAAACCAGTAAATAAACAGAAAAACACATCAACTTCCGTGTTTTTTCTCCTCTCTATTCAAGTAAACTTTAAATAAATCATGCTGCAAAGTGACTGACTCAAGTAAAAAAAGTAAAAAAAAAAGAAAAAACATGCAGCAGTTAAGCACAGAAATCACAGTCATATTTAGCCATTTTCACTGCTCGCATCAACGGTCAGATGGAAAGAGGGAGAAAATAAGCTTACAGTATATTTGCCAGAATCAGGCTCAAGGATAACCACCCCACCAGGAGGCAGATTAGTGTTAAATTTGATGGGCATTTAAAAATAAAAACAACACACATTTAGGAAATGAAAATAATAACAATAATAAAAAAGATCATTAATGACATTCCAACGATTACATTTCCATTTTGGCGTCTCAAAAAAAAACAATATCTGATTAAAACATTACAATTTCACACAATTAATATTTATTTACAACGGGAAAAAAACAAACAAAAAAAAAACACTAGTTTTGCTTTGAACAAGCGAGTACTGGCAGGGCAGTGTTAAGAACATCATTCATATCAGCAATTCAACAGCAAATCAACTGCTTAGTCTGCTTTAAGGAACACTAAGAGTAACGCCACCTTCAATATCAGAGACCGAGGAAAACACGACAAACTTCCCTTTTTTTCCCCATTTCAAAACGCTCTCGACCTCCGCTAACATTCTCATGTGAAATTGAAAAAAATTCATACGGAAGGCGTGGAGAAAGACCGCCACACCCTAACGTGATCCTGCCAGACGTCGACGGGACCCATTCTTCCTGTGCACACGTGGAGTTGTAACAGAAGCGTGATGAAATGTGATGAGAGGAGTGACTCGCGTCTCATTTCTCCAGAGCAGTGGGACTCGGCCGGGGAGGGGGGGGGGGGGCGTCCATCTGCATCAGCTGTGTCTCAGCGACGTGTAGACACCATGTCTTATTGGCTGGTGTGTCATTGCAGCACAGAAAGGCCTACTCTCATAGGCTCCTCTGAAAGGTGGTCTGATTAAGGCATTAAACAGTAAGGCCGGCAGGGGGAGAACTGTTGCCTAGTAACGTGCATGTGGGGGTTTTTTCCCTGCTATTCCCGTCTCCACAGGCCATACTGTACATTCTCACTCACACATGCACAGCACTCACTGGTGACATCGGGACAATCATTCTGTGTATTATTTCTTTTTTTTTTTAATGCAATGTGTATACGAACACGTCTACGTTTAATAAAAAAAATGTCACTGTGGTTTCTTTGGAAAAATTGCACTCAGTGATAGAGACTGAAACTCAAACATGTATTCAGTAGTACTGGACAGGGCTGTCACTCCATGAACTCATCAGAAGAAGCTGTGGGGGTACCGACCATGCAAACTAATCTGACACTCTTAATATATAGCTCCAAGTAATATGGCTTTCAGTTACCGTAACATTCTACATGCCACAAATAGCTTAGGATAAATAGTTGTATATGATCTCGTTTTTTTCAGGACAGGAACAAGCACTCTAGTAGTTCTCTACAGAATGATGGTGGACGACATTCTCGTTTATATAACATGACAATGGACAATGCTCCACTTCCCCATTCTTAAAATCCTAACTACGCTCGAGTATTGGTGGCGGCATGATTGTCAGGATGCGTCGCGAGCCAAAGGAAAGCGGTGAGATTTTCATCATTACCTACGAGTGCCGACACAAATGCATACCAACGCCCACTGGCCGACCCATTCCACGAGGGAGGCACCAACAGACCACAAGCGGCTCATCACCCCTCTGATGATGATGGCGGCTGTCGGCACTTCACCCCATTACGACCCTCCATCGGGCTGGAAGGTGAGTGTAACCGGAGGGCAGTTAACCTCACAGAGCAGCAGTCCAATACGCATCTTAACAGTGTCCGAAAACCAGCTGTCCTCCGCACAGCACACAGACAGCTGTGGGACAGCTGAGGAGACACTAAGGCCATACAAAGAGACAGAGCAAGAACGAGGGAGGGCGAGAGAGACAGAGTTGGCGCAAGAGACTGTTCAGCCTTCTTAGAACAAGCTAAAGTTAAGCAGTTATATCGATAATTACTTTACATACCCAACTCAGGAGTAAATGCTGTATCTCAACAATCAGAAGACAGGGATGGACAACAGCTGGAACGTGTTCACTGCCTTTAGATACAGATAAACCAACATAGTCCAAATATCGAGAGAGAGAGAGAGAGAGAGAGAGAGAGAGAGAATGCCTGTAACTTGTTAAGAGCTGGTGAGAGGATGGCAGTGCTGGAACACCCTTCCCAAACACAACAGCAGACCATCCTGCATCACTGACACCACTAAAGAAGTAGCCAAAGCACCTGTTTTGGAGGAGGGGGGCGGAACATGGGTGTGATGGAAAGGACAACTGTGGAAAAACCGAGCACTGCACTAGAGCGCGCTAGCAGAGTTCAGGTTCACCCTCTTCCGCGCCAGATGAAGGTGCAGCAGTGCTGCTCCGTGGCCTGCAGTGCAGTTCCGGCAGGGTGGGGGCAAATAGGAGGCGCCTCTCAGACAGATGTAGGGGAGAGAAACACGACAAGGAGCCAAAACAGGTGTAGCAGAGAGCAAACCGGAGCAGTCCAATAAAGAGCCGGTCAGCAAATTATCTCCATTTGTGGTTGAAACAAAGGAAGGAACTGGAAAAGCAGCCATTTGACTGAGTGGAGAGTTAGATGGGCCATACCCGCCTCAGATCCACTATGTCCTAAGCGTTGGGGTTCAAGGGTCAAGCTTGAGTTTTATTGGAAGTGACAAAAAAAAAAAAAAAAAAATAAGGAATGTTATGGAGAGAAAAAAAAAAAAAAAAAAGACAGAACACAGGCAGGCTCCATAAGAGTGCGGTGCTGTAGGTCCTTCAAAGGTGACTCAGAAGGTCATCTCGCCCAAGTGCTTCCCCTTGACTGGTCTTCACAGAAGCAGCTGACTGAGACAGTGGGAACAGGACGGGAGAGGGGCGCGAGACCTCACTTGTGTCGTGGAGTGTTCTTCTTCCGTTTTCGCTTGAAGAAGCAACAACACCTGTGAACAGAGGAAAAGGGGCAGAGAGAGAGAGAGATCAGATTTAAATGTCTCCGACACCCACGTTCACAGTGAGGAACACCACATGCTGCATTCACACTGCTGCTCTCCCTCACAAAGCACTAAACACACTAGCATCGTTATTCACTAGCGTTCGCCACAGAGGATACACGCTCGGGGTTACGGTGTTCCAGCGTAGGCCACAACATCCAGAACAGTTAAAATAAGGTGCATGTGTGACAAAATGACAACGTCTGAGGGGGGAAGGGTGGGAGGGTGGATGGGTGGTGATGGAGGAGAGAACAGATCCAGACTTCAGGCTGGAAAAGCCCTGCTCTACGGAGCGTTAGCTCTGTAATAAAAATATCCCTTGGTCTTATCTCTCAGGAATCTGAAAACATGGCTCTGCTGCGCTGGCACAACATTAAAATCCTCAAACTGCTGTCTGGGAATGATAAAGCAGAAAATGAAAATCCATTTTTTATTTTTATTTTTTGTCCCTCCACAGGTGAATTGCATAATCAAACGCATTATGATATAACATAATATCCCATCTGTTCCAAAGAGGGTCATGTGTTAAAAGCACTGGACTGCGGCTGCTTTTTAACAAACAACTTTGGAGGACAGAGAGTGATTCCCAGAAACAACTGGGGGGTGGGGGAGACGAACAAATAAATGAATAAATCTTCGAAAGAGTGGGAGGGAAATGTCTGGTCTGTTCCACTCGCTTGTTTGGATGGATGAGTATGGAGAGAGAGACTCACCACAGGTTGAGCATTTTCACGCAGCTACAGAGAGTGTGAAGAGAAAAGATACAGAGATTAATACTGCAGACAGACACAAGGGGACAGGACAGTCCTCAGGCCAGACAGAAAACACATAACACGGTACAGGAGGAGAGGGGGAGAAGAAGAAAAAGAAAAAGAAAGATGGAGGGTAGGAGAGGAATCAATAGAGTAATGGGTTGACATCAGAGAAGAAGAAAGGAAGTCTCCCAAGCACTGACCTGCATCAGCGGCACAACCTACCAGCCATTAATTAAGACAGCCGTTCATTTGATCATAAATAAACACAATTCATAATCTATTTATTTGGCTTAATTATCTGCAATGCTGCATTTAAATTTCATGGTTTCACAGGATGAATTCAACAGTTCACAGTCCCGTCTCCATCTGACATTTCCATCTGCACGTCCAGAGCGGTCAGATTGGCTCTGCATCTCTCATGTTGGGATGTGGCCCTTGGATTTGACTGGCTGACCACCTCTCCCAGAGGCCTCTCAGGCTTTACATGCACACATTTTCACCAGACAATAACTGCTCCAGGACCCAGTGAAAACGCAGCTCACAATTATGTAGGAAAAGAAGGGGGTAGGGGAAGACTAAAGGTGACTATGGATAAAATTGGGAGACTGGTCAAGATAGTCTAAAATAAAAATAATAAAAAACAACATGACAGGAGAGAGTTATGATGCAGACTAAGCATCATAATAGTGTTGTAATAGTAAAATAAGAGAGAGAGACAGACAGAAACAAGGAGACCACAAACTGATTAATACATACTTGGCTTCATCCACCACTTCCACCTCCGCCTGTGCTGTGATTGGTGCGCTGGAGTGGGCTGCCTGTGGGTCGTCGGCATTCAGCTCTCCATTGGTCGAGCTCACCACCTGAGGAAGAGGGCGGGCCGGCCGTTAGCGCGAGTTTATGAGAGATCAGGGAACATGTCTGCCCAGGGCCTCGCAGCCATTAGCCTCTCCGTCTAATTCGAACTGGAGCTATGGCAGCACGGCGTGTTCAGCGCCACGTCCTACGGCCTGTGAATCAGACATGAGTCAGCCTGGGAGCTTGTTGAGTTTTTGTGTGGCCTCCCGCAGTTAGACCACTGATGCACTGATTAAAGCCGTAGCTTAGTTCATGACACGCTACAGGACGGCAGGATTCTCCGCCAAGGCCACTCCAGCGTGTTTCAGCCAATGTTTCTAGAAAGCTGTACTAAACTGAGCAGACATGACAGGCGTTCTTTTTGACAAGTGAATGGCGGCAGCGTGGTTGTCTGGAGAAGGCGAGGGGGGTAGCAGGGTGCCAGCGCGAGGGCAGCGGGGCGGGCTGCTGTACCTGCACAGAGCCCCCATGCCTGTCGGCCGCCAGGTGGGAGCTCAGGTACGAAGAGTTGGTCTGTCGGTGGGGCTGAACATCCCATGCTCCTCTGCGGTCGGAGGCTGCAGTCTGGCGGCGGGCGAAGAAGCGAGGCATCAGTGGGCGGCGAGAGAGTGAGGAAGAGTAAGAGAGGGAAGAGGAGCGATGACAGAAGAAGGGGGAAGGACAGTGCCAGGGGCCATGCAACGCACAGCGGAGAACAGGAATAAAGCAGAGGACAGGCGAGGCAGAGCGGAGGAGTGTTAGTGGATGAGAGACCAGAGTAAGTGGGCAGTTACAGTGCAGCACAAACACAGACACACAAACACAGGAAGAGAGCAAAAATTAACCAAAATGAGCTAAAAAGGCAAAGGCTGGCTGCAAGTGAGAGCGGCATTTTCCGGCCATCCTCTCACACACTCAAAACACTGACAAACACTGAGTTTTATTGACTGGATTGAAATAGTTATCGAATTACACTTTTTTTTTTTTTTTTTTCTCCAGAAATAAAGAAAGATACGTTCTTTGCCATTTCACCATTTTTAAAGAAATAAACTAGGAAGCTTTCAAATGATATGGCTCTTGCATGTGTGCGGTTTCATGAATATTGCGAATTCATGAACGTCATAATTAGGCAGGTCATGATTAATCAAACCGATCACAGCCAAAGCAGTGTAGCGTCAACTAAACATTTCTTATTGTATATTCTATACTGCTGTATCGCTTAACTGAAGGGGTAAGAAATTTGGCCATTTTGGATATTAGATGCTACAGGTGCGGATCTTCACTGGCCAAGGAACAATAATAATAATAAAAAAAAAAACATTATTTGATTAAAACAGGCTTTTAAACTAATTTAAAATGCAAGAGTTCAATTCTTGGCCGATTAACTGGACTCCATTGACAGTCATTTTTATTTTTAAATTCATTATTTAACACACACACACTTTTGTGTATTGGTTAGCAACCACTTGTCGGCTTCCTTGTCCCAAAATGTTTCTATGAAGAACATCACACTTTGTTCAATAGACAGGCAACGCATTAAACCTGTGGCTGTTGTCAGAAACCTTGGCCTGCCATCTGAACAATAGCATTCATTTGACCCTGGCGTCAATCTGCATTTTCCTATCTTTTATTCCACAATTATTACTTTTATCGCAAACATTCATTTGTGCAAACAAATTGTGCAACTTTGTGCCAAGATAGATATGTGGCCTTTGGAGACATTTTTTGTTCTCTAAACCCATTTTTTGCAAATGCTGTTATCAACAAGGGCTTTAATTTGGGTTATGGTTTGGTCTGTGTCTTCATGGAGATCCTGTCAGACCATGCAGATTAGCACAGATTAAATATTTTGCGGTCTACCACTTTACCCCCATAATGCCTGACAGAAAATTATGCTTAAAATGGTTTGCACATATTCTGACTTGTAAAGGCTATGGTCTTAAACATTTGATTAACAGTTTCAATAAATTGTCGACTATTTTTTTTTGTCTATTGCTCCTGTTCCACCAGCACAAGATGCAAATACGTGAAATTCACCCCTGGTCTTAAATCTTGCCATTATTTAAAATATTGTTACACTGAGCAATATACAATCTTTGCGTTTAGGTTAAGGTCATCCAAAACCGTAAAGAAAATGCCGGCTGACAAAACCACAGGCTTTGTCAAGCCACAAAACGGTTCTATAAGAAAAAGAGCCACTCCCTGCATCTTCACTCTACTACATCATTTGTTTTATAGCTTCCTTCAGCCTGGCCCGCAGTCTCTTCAGACAGCAGACATTTCTTTCCCAGAGAGACCGTACAGGCAGCCAGGGGGGGAAGGGCCAACACTTTCTCAGGGCCCTCATTCTTTACTGTCATTTTATCAGACGGCCGCCATCTAGCACGCAGTGCATCTTGGGGCAGCAGTGTCCATCTAGCACATAGTGAATCAGATGATTATAGAGCTGCAGCAGGAGATTGGGGTCTTAGCCTGTAAGATGTTTAAATGGACTTTGAGGGATTTTTTTTGGATGAGCCCCTGTCCTTTTGCTCTTGAAACAAATGATACATGCTCAGGCACCTATGTTTGCAGGGCTGGGTAATATTTTAAAATAGTATATATATATAAACTATATATTATGATATAACAAATACAAGTGAACACATTTTGAATAATAATTTTAGGTAAACATCTTACTTTTACTGCAGCAACATTACATGAATTTGTTCTGAGCAACGTCATTTCGAAAAATCTTTAACCAGATATTTCCTGGCCATATCACCCAGCCCGACAGATATGGACGGGATGCACAGGTCTTAATGAGTTAATCCTGCAGACCTCCTTTCCTCCTCTATTTTTTCTTTCTGAGAGAACCAGTGGAGTGGGAGTCCAGGTGGGGAACGCGCTGATTAAAGATTAGTCTGGTCGTGCTCAACACACGGGCAGCCACACGACAATCAAGTAGCACCACTCCAACTCAGCCAATCACAGGCATGAGACGGCAGAGTGGAGCTGCCAGCAGAGACGACTGGACTTCTTCCAAGGGAGAAACACATTTGTTTCCCTGTGGCCCTCCATCAACAAATGCTAAACAGACACTGGCCAGCATGGAAGACACGACCTTCCCCCTCGAAGGGAGATGGAAATCTGGCGAAGAACACAAATCTAAAAAAGGATCAGCATAGCCAATATCAACAAAACATAATGAGAAACAAATGAATAAATAAGTGAAAAAATAAATATTGCCAATGACTTTCAAAAGAGATTTTGTGCTTTCTTCTTATTATTAAACAAACAAACAAGTAAATAGATGCAACCGTGTAGCTCCTTCTGGAGGTGGTGCAGGGCCAGGGCTGTGTGGGTGCTCCCACAACAGAGTTGCTCTTTACTGAGTCACTGCAGCTTAAGGTCCTTTACTTCCACCACATCTGAACACTCACTCCATCTCAGATAAGCTACTCTCAAGCAGTATGATACAACCAGTCCACAGGGGTTGGGAAAAAGAATGTGTCTCAGCTGCCATGACCCCCTGGTGGACCTTACCTGATTCCTAAGTGGCTGGTGTTGTGAGGGTCGCTCCCTGTTCGCATGGCTTTCTCTTGTGATGGCCGACGCACC
Organism: Denticeps clupeoides; assembly: GCF_900700375.1. Taxonomy (NCBI): domain Eukaryota; kingdom Metazoa; phylum Chordata; class Actinopteri; order Clupeiformes; family Denticipitidae; genus Denticeps; species Denticeps clupeoides. The sequence continues at coordinate 12,178,797 of NC_041723.1, read as the reverse complement.
GGAATCCACATGGACAGACCCGACTGGTGTCGGCTACATGGGTAACAGAAACAAAAACCTGACTCAACAAAAACCACACCTGCTCATCCTTGGAATCAGCATGTATTAAATATTGTTAGAATTAGAGCCGCCCTCAGCACCAGAGTGCTCTGGGTTCAGATCACAAGCCAGAAAAAGAGGCAGGGAACTCACAATCTGTCTGCCAACCCAGTCATAGGTGTAGTCAAAGGTATATCCTTTACGCTCAAAGAGTTCAGTAAAGAGCGTGCGCAGATACTCATAGTCTGGCTTCTCAAAGAAGTCCAGCCGCCGAACGTAGCGTAGGTAAGTGGCCATTTCTTCTGCAGAGACAAAAGAAAACATGCCGAGCTCCATTTCATCATTTCAGGAATTCCACAAGGACGTAAGACGCGCAAAGCCCCATCAACTTACCTGGAAAGTTCTCACAGAGCACCTCTATGGGAGTGTTGCGTTTCGTATCTCCGATCTTCTGGTATCGCTCTTTCAAAGTGTCCGCCTGTGGCATGGGAAGAGAGGGTCAGATTTTTCCCTCCTTGTATTCAGCTGCTGAATCATATGGCTGCATCACAGTGGTCTCACAAACCTTGAGCCCTTGCCATGGTAGACTGCCCCGGAGAAAATACATGAACATGTGGCCTAAGGCTTCAAGGTCGTCACGCCGACTTTGTTCTAGAAAGCAGAGGACAGGGACGACACATAAGGAACTGCGATACCATCCGCCCATCACAGGAGCAGACAGTTAATGGCACTTCAGTCTGTTTGGTGCCACGTCGGGCTACTATTCCCTGATCAAAGGGACACCACTGCCACTGTACCTTTGCCAAGGTGAGTGTTGATTGACATGTATCGTGCTGTTCCCGTGAGGCTCTTGTGTTCTCGGTATGGAATGTGTTTTTTGGTTTCAGGGTCAATGTACTCTTTAGCCAGGCCAAAGTCTATGATGTGGATTATGTGCTCCTTCTTGTTCCCTTGACGACCAATCAGAAAGTTTTCTGGCTTCACGTCTCTGTAGATGAGGTTTTTGGAGTGGACGTACTCCATCCGAGTGATCTGGAGCAGACAATGACTTTAAAAAAAGGCCTTTAAAAAAAAAAAAAAAAAAAAGCTACAAATATGTGTGCGCGCTTACCAGCTGAATAGCAATCATTAAGACAGTCTTAAGAGAGAAGGTCCGGTCACACAGGTCGAACAGGTCCTCCAGACTGGGGCCCAGCAGCTCAAGGACCATGGCATTATATTTACCACATGGGCCAAAGTAGTATACCTGTGGAAGGCCCTCTGCTGTAAAGTAGAAAACAAGAGAGTGGGGGATTGTGAACAGAAATTAAAGGATTTAGGAAATAGGATTAAAAAATGAAATTAGGATTAAGTCGCATAAATCATTAGCAAATAATTAAACATGATAAAAATAAGTCAGAGGGAAATGAAATAGGCCACGTAGTTCTTGTCCCAGTGTGGTGCAGGAGTCTCCAGGTCACAGCAAATAAATAAAAGATTATGGTTTTGTTTCTACCACAGCGATAAAGGCCTAATCAGTGTCTAAATAAAACATCTTAAAAGGGTTCATTTTTACAAGTCAAGAACAAGCACTCAACCACCATATACATGCAGTCCCTTTTGCAGATATGAAGTAGATGATCAATATGATTTATAGTGACTCAATTACCGTAGGAGTATAAGACACAGAGTGACCTTGAGGCCATGATTTTTAAAAATGAAAGACATTTTGTTTCGTTTTTCTCCTGCACAGTGATGCACTGTGTGCGTGTTTTATGCAAATACTGTTCTTGCCCTCGTGTTTTCGCCCTTATGGAAACAACACGTGCTTTTAATGAAAGTCAACTTGCAGCTCCTGCTCAGTCAGTTGGCTTGATCATACATCTCACTTCTGCATGACCTGCTAGACCTGAGCTGCCTGGGACTCATATGTTCAGGTATTATGGACTGAACCAGCAATCAGCCATCAGTTACCCACAAATCTCTGCAGAAGCAATAAAAACCACACGTGAACTTTAATATGGGCCAATTTCAACCTGGCAAATTAACAAGTGAAATAGTCCAACGAACATGAGGGACAGATTTTAGTGCTTAGGGATAAACCATGATGAGTTCCTACAAGTTATGGCCTTACCGGCCAAACCAAGTGAGCCACAAAAATGATGAAGTTCACACACTGATATAGCTGTGGCCTGCATAGGATGACTAAATGATTTGCAGTGAAACAGTTTCAGGACTTGCTGAAGAAGAGGAACACTGAATGAAAGCAGATGAGCGGGCAGTGCAAGGCCCCATGGGAAACGCACTACACACATTCCTCCCATGAACCCAAAACAGCCCAGACGTCTTGGCAGGGCCACCAAAAAGTCACTGGGCATGACGGACTGAAAACTCTGGAATGATTCAATCTGCGGGATTACAACCTGAACTGCGCACTGAAGCCTGACATCCTGGAACTATGCTCCTGCAACAAGATTTACACAAGAGGGAGCGAGAGCCGGTGAGACAGAGACGGTGATGATGGTTGTGCTGTGATCAGCAGTGCTGCAGCTTACATTATGGGTGAGGATCTGGGGTGAGCTCACAGCAGGGATCTAATGTGTCATGTGCTGATTCAACACAAAGTGCCGCAAATATTGTCCATTTTTGAAAAACGTAAAAATAGGACAACAGGACACGTCACAGTCATTCACTATTAACAATAGATATTCGGTTGGAGTTAAAGTAGCCTTTAAACCAAAATGTCACAACGAGCGAATCAGAATAAAATATCCAATAAAATTACATTTATCATCATTAGGATTTATTGCACTTAATTCTATTTTTGTCATTGTGTTATTTTATTCTCTCTCACAAACAGCAGTAGGAATAAGCCTCCATGAGTCACAGCATGCTGAGAAATAAATCTCAAGCTGTAAGATCGAGGCTGGCTGAATCCTCAAGAGAAGCTGGGTGGGCGGGGCCGCACTCGTGCGAGGTAGAGTGATGCCACATCGCCCGCCACCTGTTCCACCATCTCCACTGCGCTGCCGAGGTCTGCTTCAATCCGAGCAGAGACAAACTGCGAAGACGCGGAAACATCAGCACGGCTTCACACATCCCCGAGTGTGGATGTACACACACACAGCCCACAGAGTGTGTGAGTGGCGGGGTGAAAGTGTCACACTGCCATGTGTATTAAATATGGCACTGCCTGCCATGGATAAGGTTTACACGTCTTGTGTGAATTTGCAGTGTTTTAATTAAACAGACTGTTTGTACTGGATTGCTCATTAAGTGAATTAAGTCTGCTTTACGTCATTTAAAAAAAATGATACGAATAAATTTTAAAATGACGATTTTACACTCAGAGTGAAACTTGCAGTTGGAGGTTTTGATTGAAAGTAGTTTAAAATGTGCAGGAGTTTTGGGAGGGGGCGGTGATGCTACCCTCAGGAGAGGGTGCGAGATGATAATGGACTAACGCCTACTGCTGCATGAAAAGAGAGCCATGATAAAGTGTTGAATCAGAGCATTAAACTACACATACCACTTTAAATAAGACACACAAACACAACATGGCAAGATACATCACACAGCATGACCTAGCACACACACACACTACATAAAACAATAGACTACAGGCTTTTGCCCTTCAATCACAGTCAAGTATTGATAAGGAATATACTTGGACATGCCAATATTGGCTTTTTTTTTTTTTAGGTAATATTCTAGCAATTTGAGATGGTGAATATCTGGTTTGCATGAGCACCTCCTCATGCACCAAACAGTCCTGAAGAGGCGGTCAGGTATCCAGGTACTTTTGCCAGCAACTACGGAGCAGTGGTGGCCTAGCGGGGCAGTGGTGGCCTAGCGGTTAAGGAAGGGTGGTAGTAGCCTAGTGGGTAACACACTCGTCTATGAACCAGGAGACCCAGATTCAAATCCCACTTACTACCATTGTGTCCCTGAACAAGACATTTAACCCTAAGTTGCTTCAGGGGGACTGTCCCCTATAACTACTGATTGTAAGTCGCTCTGGATAAGGGCATCTGATAAATGCTGTAAATATAAATTAAGCGGCCCCGTAATCAGAAGGTTGCTGGTTCAAATCCCGATCCTCCAAGGTACCACTGAGCAAAACACTGTCCCCACACACTGCTCCCCGGGCGCCTGTCATGGCTGCCCATTGCTCACTCAGGGTGATTGGTTAAATGCAGAGGGCACACATCACTTCAAACGCAAGCAGAGTTGTGGCGGACAATGAGGTATGCAATAACCTACACACTTGTGCAACCTACAGACAACTGTACATTTTCATCTTTTCATTTTTACAAACATAACTGTTGCTATGAAAAAAATGCTTGGAATTAAATAAGGCCACTCACAAGTCAAATCTTAATACAATCAAGGACCAGTATGCAGTTTGTACCCACAATAAAAGTTGCAGTGGAGCTCTGAGGAACATTCCAGTTCCACCTCCTTTAAAAGGGAATCTCCCAGCAAAGCTGGTGCTGTGGTGGAGGAATCACATGCACGCTGAGAATGAGGTAATAAATATCAGATAATATTACACCCAGGCAAAAATGGAGGGAGGGAGGGAAAGAAAGAGAGATCAGACCAGAGAGGATGGCCAACCCCCTCCCTCCAGCATTTACAAATAAACCTTTTAAATGTCTGGCCTGGGAAAAAAAAAAAGACAGAGGGACAGAAAGAGATGCTGGCTTTAGCAGTCCACACATAAAGCCACAGCAGAGCGTGTTTTTAGAAAGCGGACGCTGATGTCTTATGATATCTGAGCACTGCTGACAAGTGTGGCATACTACACGCCCAGACTTCAGGCATTGAGCACACTGCCATTGCTTTTCAAAGTTATTATTTTGCAAGCATTTTATAAAAAGCAAGAATCAAATCGGAGTCACACAATGGAGCAGCAGCAAACTGTTAATCCAGTTCAGGTTTTTTAACAACTGAAATGTTGCTTTAAAGAAGTGCGAGTTGAAATTATGCAGCATCATGCTCACTTCTCCATGCCGTCCCTGGTCATTGGGCACAATGCAGGGACTCCAAGCACTAACAAACCTCCTGCACGGGCAGGTTAGGGTCACTAATAGTGGTAGTCTCCACTCGCCTATGAACCAGAAGACCCAGGTTCGGACCCCACTTACTACCATTGTGTCCTTGAGCAAGACACTTAACCCTAAGTTGCTCCAGGGGTGGGGGACTGTCCCTGTAACTACTGATTGTAAGTCGTCTGGTAAATGCGGCAAATGTAAATGTAATTTCCCCTAGCTGAATGCTTTTCAAGGTGTGGGGGAAATAGTCTCACTCTGTGGAAATTCACAGCAACTTTGCACATACAAAGCTGGCACGACAACCTCCATTGCATGTTTACCTGTTGCTTTTTTTCCATAGGGGCTCGCACACAAGAACTGGTGTCAGTCACATTTTTTACATGGCCAAATTTCCTCTAAAATGTCAAAATATGTTGCCCACTGCATCTTTGAAAAAAAATTCTGGCGAATTATTGAACACCATGCTACATTTTCACTAACTGTACACAACACGTCATTATCCCTCCAAACGCCCGTCAACAGCACAGGACACCCTCGAGCATGTGGCATGTTGCATTCAGATGTGCTGCTTCAACTCATGAACATGGGTCTGACTTTGAAGAAAATCTATCACCACCATGATCTGCTGACTTGGGCCGCCCCCCCAGGGGCACACTAGGGTTAACAAAGTACAAATAACCCTGAAAACCTCCTACACTGAAACAACAGGAGAAGAGATTTGGGGTCTGAACAAACACGGCGTGGAGGCACGCAGCATATCTGTTCAGAGCCAAGCGCTTGTATCAAATCAGATGCTTGTAAACGCTCCTCCAAAAGCCTTTCGGGGGAGAGCCGGTGCCAAACTGAGATCAACCACAGCGTAGAAGCGAGGCCAGTCAGCCGATTTGCTTGTGACACCTTGACACAGACAGCATGGAGACTGCCCGCCTCCCCACGCCTTGGGGTGGCAAAGGACAAGAGAGAGCCTTCGCCTCATTGAGGAGTGTGTGTGTGTGTGTGTGTGTGTGTGTGTGTGTGTGTGTGTGTGTATGTGTGAGTGAGAGAGAGTGGAGGAGTGAGCGAGAGAATTATGGATATCCAATTCAGTTGACTGTGCAAAATAAGGGGGTGGAGAAAGGAAAGAGAAAAGGGTTGTCCCTTGATGTTTGGAGGCACCATATTACTCACACACACCGGCGGTGATATTGCAGTGGTGAGGAACAGTGGGGAAAGTGGGACACTCTACTGGAGAGGTCCGGAAAGAATAGACTGCTCGGTGTGGAGAGGTGACGTGTTTATGTAATCATTCACTCAAAATGAAGTGGGATATAAAAGTATGCAGCGAAACGTCACATTTTCCAGATGAATGGACAGAAAGAGAGACCCCCCCTCCACATGAATCCACCTTCTCTGCATGCAGGTCTGCCATGGTCTGGGTCTGTGATTTATGAACGAGAGCGAGCTGCAGCCTGCTTCATCCCTACATATCACAGCCTAGCACACATACATCCACTGATAGGGCAAGCTAGTTATTAAAATGGACTAGTTACCTAAGGGTCACTGCTCAGTGAGGGCGATCAGTTAAATGCAGAGACCAAATTTTGCGGTGTGCACAGTGTGCTGTGCATCACAATGACAAAAACAAAACAATCGCTTATGGGTGAGAAAGGGCAAATGAGCCATGATAATGCAAAACACCAAGCACACGGATTTCATGCAGCTCATGATGATACACATTTTAAAAAGTAAGTGATTCTCTAAGCAGCTGAGAGAATCATCGGTGTCACTCTCCCCTCCCTCCAAGACATCTACAGCACACGCCTCACCAAGAAAGCCCTCGGCATAGCAGCTGATCCCACCCATCCAATGCAAACCTTCTTCAGCCTGCTGCCATCAGCGAGGAGACTGCGGAGTCTCCAGGCCAGGACCAGCAGACTGAAGGACAGCTTCACCCATCAGGCTGTCAGGAAACAACTCCCTCCCGGCTCTGCCCCCACTCCCCTCTTCTGCTCCACAAACTTTCTGAACCCTAACACACACAAACTGACCATGCACCAGTCACTCTGTGCAGCTTTGGTCTGCCAACCACCTCACTTGTCACTTTGTCACTTTAAACTAACCTCTGTTGCACTACATGGTTTTGCACTCTCCACCATGTGCCCTTATTTGTATATGGTGTTTTTAAAATTGTATATTGTGTTTTTTTTTTAATTTGTATTTATACCTTTGTATTCAATGTTACTGTTTTGTATTTAATGTTACTTGTATGGGTCTGAGAGTAACGTAATTTCAATTCTCTGCATGTCCTGTACATGCGGCAGAATTGACAATAAAGCTGACTTTTTGACTGAAGTGGGATTTGAACCTGGGTCTTCTGGTTCATAGGCCAGTTTCTTACCACCCTTCTGTCCATACTCTGTGTTCATTTAGACTATTTCTGGACAATTTTAGGGCAGATACAGACGTTTCTGTCTGAATCGTTTGATAAGGGCAACATACACAAGTTTGTTTCTCAAGTTTGTTTGTCAGATCTACTCTGCCCTCCACCCAGTTTTCTCAGGTGTTCAGACCAAAGACTATTGTCTGTTCCTAGGTCACATTACAAGCTCAGAGGTGACAGGACATTTGCAGTGGCCACCCCACATCTATGGAATGATGTACCAATCAGTGTCAGACAGGTGCCATCAATCGCTGTGTTTAAAAACTCACTTTTACACCCTGGCTTTTATCTCAGTGTGAGGTGGTTCTTATATGGTGTTCTGTGGTGGCCTAGTGGGGGAAGCGGTGGCCTTGTGGTTAATGAAGCGACCCTGTGATCAGTTTGCTCAGTGGCACCTTGGCGCTTTGGGCTACAAGTCCCCACACACTGCTCCCCGGGCACCTGTGATGGCAGCCCACTGTTCACTAAGGGTGATGGTTAAATGCAGAGGACACATTTCGTTGTGTCACCATGTGCTGTGCTGTGCATCACAATGACAATCTTTATTCTGTTTTCATTTTATTCTTAATGAACTCGTTGTCGATGTCTGTCCTGTTATTTTTTTAACATTATTTTATATTATACAGCACTTTGGTCAGATCCTTTGTTGAGTTAAAGTGCTTTATAAATAAATATGGTATAATATGGTATGGTAAGCACTTAATTTAAATTAGACATCAGTAAAATGATATCAGCATAACCAGAGAATTTAATCACAGGAGTTACCACCCCTGCCACTGACTGTCATTTAAACTGATATATTACCCACCTTCCAGTGTGTCACTATGGTGACTTGTAGACAAGTATGTACATGTGTATTACATTCAAACCTATCTGAAACAAATAAAGACTGTACTTTTTTTATATACATGGTCACCATATATCACATGGGTCACCATGAGGGTCCTGGAAAACTGACCATGGTTCCTTAAGTATTTGATATTAAGACTTTGCGATCACGCTCCCACTGAGACGTACAAAGCAAAAAAGGCATTTCCCTCCGAAGAGCTCACACCTGCTGCTCATGGCATAAAGCGGTGGTTGCTAACGGCACAAACATCTGATGAGGCGGTGCCCTTATGCCATTTGTTTCTCATTTTTCGCTTTGATGCATGTTGAGCAATGATCAAGCACTGCATAAATAATTTCTAAACTGGGTCAAAATGCTGTGATCCCATTTTGGAAATCATAGAGGAGAGGAGCCTTTTTAAAATAACTAGCTGCCCAAGAAGGTTTCTCTTTTTAATAACAGCATGATCCCCCTTTTTGGGGAAAAAAAAAAAAAACGTGAAGAGCTGTATTCCTGGCTCCTGAATGGCATGTAAACAGAGCAAGGCTCTGAAAACAGCTGTGGCATGCTGCATTTTGACGTTGCCACTGCAGATTCTGCAGAGCGCAAATGCCATCCAGTAGGGGGGCTCATCCTGTATGTCACACTTACACTACAGGAAGTAACAGATGGGTCTTCCTGTGCGAGACTCAACTTCCTGCTCATATCAGCTGAAACAGACAGACAAAAAAAAATAGCAGATATCCAAAAAGATAACAATCAAGGGTGAGCAGCACCGCTTTTGTTGTACACGTCGCTGAAGGCCCCTAATGGATGCTGATGTGGCAGGCCGCCATCTCACCAGAGCCGCCACAGAATGCTGAAAAACCTGGCGTCCCCTGGGATATCTAATCATGTGCTTCATCAACACCACAAGAAGGCGGCAGTTTTGGGCACCTGTGCTGGCAAGCCCATGAAGCCAAGAAATATGCATGTGTGAAAATAGAAGAGAAAAAAGGAGGAAAAAAGAAAAGATGATGCAACTAACATTTAAATTTAGTTCACCTTGTTAGTGTCATTCATGGTATTGGGCCCCAAAACAGTGATGCAACTAACATTTCCATTCAAAAAAAAAAACATTTCCATTAAAAAAAATGTATTCTAGTTTTTGCTGTGGCGCATTTTGAAACAAGTAAAAAAATCCCATCAACCAAAACACAGCCAGCAGTGCATGAAACCAGAACACAAGAAAAAAATATATACATATTTACATGCAGTTGGTCCAAAATGTGTTTGCAGGACACATGCAGATGCAGAATCTTTGCTAACAGTATCAGTTCTTTGGAAAGACTACTAGACTAGCCTTTAAAAGGGTGACTTTGTGACATACAAGAGGGACTAATATGTAACCATCACAACAATTTATTCATTTAATTACATATGTATTAAACCCCAGTGAATGTCCAAAGTTTCTGCAAAGTTGTTCAATCAGCATTGCCTCTAATGAGTTACACCAATCACAGCAGATAGCAGCTGCTGTCACTACCATACTGTGATCTTCACACATGATCTGTTCTAGAACCCAGCAGTTACAAAAAAAAAAAAAAAAAAAGTCATTTACATTTCCTAATAGTTTCATGATTGCTGTAGCTCCTAGCTTTATAAAAAATGCATTTATTTTACCATCACAAACACAAACCAAAGCTTATTTCTAATGCATATGGAGACAGCTCTAGCTGTGATGAAGGATTATAAATAAGCTCTCTTACCAGTGCTGCCGAGAGTTTTGTAAAAGCGATACTCCAGATGTAGCTGTGGTGCCCTGGACTTGATGGGTTCCTTGAAAACAGAGGAGGGCAATGTTATTTAGCACCCAGAACACTTTATAGATCAAAAGAGTCTATGTAGAAATGTATACTGGTGATGCCCACAACAACCGTTTTACAGGTCAGATCTGTGTGAACAGACACAATATCAACTGAAAAAGATGAGCGCAGCTGACTGCTGTGTCAGTTCTTCTCATTTGGGAGGCTTTAACCAGTTTAGGCAGTATTCATTTTGTAGAACTACCAAACCTTCTCAGTCCTCCTTCAACAAAAATACAAAGCTAAACACTCCTTTATAGAACTGTGCATGCTCCACACCAAAAACCCTAAAACTATTAACACTAAAATAAAACAACTTACCAGCTTTATTGCTACATACTCATTGGTGTAGAGATTTTTACCTGGGGCAGACAGAAAAAAAAAAAAAAGAGTAAATATCAAATTTTCATCACTCCTTTTGAAGTTCAAGTTCAAAAGTCTTTAACCTCATCTTAGAGTTCATCTCACTAGAGTTCATCAATAGAAAAGGTCAGTTATGACCACTGGGATCGAAAAAAGTTAAATACAAAGTCACTGTCTGCGTTGCCATTTTAGCCCATCTAAAGCAACTTTCATCAGTCAGGAGAAAGTATATCGCTGTGGAATGGGCGGCAGTGCATTATCAAATAAAACTGAGGATCCTGATGTGATCCTGCTGGACCTCTCAGGCCCCGCACCCACATCCCCTCCATACCTCCCATTTGTATGCCTAGAGCAGATCTGTAACATACACCTGAGGGTCTAGTGACTGACATTAAACCTCAACCTGCTCATCCCCTAAACACCGGTTTACAAGATCCACAGACTCTAATCCTCAAATTTTGGGTTGATCATTACCAGAGGGGCGCTCAACTTAAAGGCTAAATAAATCACTACAGTGGTTACGTTACCCTAGTGTGTAATAGAAGCAAACGGTTTCTAGGAACAAGTTAAAAAGTTAGAGGACATGTTATCTCTGGTTTTTCAGTGCCAAGTAGCCATGGCTGGATGAGGTAATCATTCTAAGGGCTTATATGTGACTTAATACACCTGTAATAGTCTGAAAAAATGAAAAAAAAAAGATACATATTGAGCCGCTGTCAAGGGGTCACAAATATCTTTTTCTGAAACCTTCATGACAACATTTATAATAACTGATATGTAGGTATCTCAACTTAAGTCATTTATAAGTTTGGGTCCAATACCACCTAAAAAGGTATGACATGAGTGTTAAAAGTTTTCAATTCGTTCCTTACCCAGCTTCAGTTCTCCAAAATTCCCACAGCCGATTTTCTTGCCCACACGGAAATTTGGTCCAACCATGAGCACGCCGGATGAGGTGGAGGAGCTGGAGGGCCGGGTGTGGCCGCTGCGGCCCTGTCCGGGCTTGGTGCTGCGTGCCGGCCTTTCTGCCTCCTTCTCCCGCGAGTGCTCCATGGCTCAGGGCCGGGCTAGCCTCAGCTCAGCTGGGCACTATGTGCATGGGAGGGGGGCCGGGCCACCCCACGTTGCGTCTGCCACGGTCCTACGGCTCAATGTGACCTCCACATTTGGGACAACAACAAAAAAAAAAAAATGCAGGCGATCTGGTGGAGGAAAAAGAGAGGTCTTCGGTTAGTCATCTCAGTTATTCTGGTTCTGGTGTCACAGTAAAAGCACAAATTCCACAACACGGCTGATCACATTTCAGAGCAGAAAGTATTCAAGAGGAAGACAAACCTAAGGGCAGGGTCAGACCACAAATTGTCCACAAAGAGCTGGAAGCTCTTTATCATTTTCAGAATTAAAGAAGCTGGTTGTCTGAAGAACCTTCTCATCTATGTCAGAATGCCATAATTAGTAGCTGGCCTAAAAGTTACCCCAAAACCCTGGATATGAACCAGTCCTTTGCCGATTAGGTTGGACAACCCTGGATTATCATTTATCTCCATAGTCATTATCTATGCAAAAAAAAAACTCATATTTCACAGAGGTGGGCAGATAGTTTTTTATCATGGATAACGCTAAAGCACAGACAGGAACGGATCACAGAATATTTATTAATCTTTTCATATCAGGACTAATGCTTCTGAAGGGCACCAGCACTGGTAGCTAATTCACTTCCTTTTACTCAGACTGGAGTAACAGAATCAAACACAGTGTTGGTTTCAGGCCCATGCATGTATGAAAAAAACATTGCCCATTGTAGCAAATCAAAGCGTCCACACAGGTGAACTCTTGTATTTGAGAACATCATGTGACCATGTAGAATATTTATGGAATGAGTCATGATGCATCGATATCGAGGCTTTGATAATCGTAATTGAAATGAATCGTGAGACCAGTGAAGGTTCACATCTCTAGTAGCAACATATTGTATAGGATTGCAGTAATATTAAGCTAATGTTTTCAATGTGATTTAAATCATGCAGTGCATGATTTGTCAATCATCCCTATTGACCTTCAACTGGCCTCCTGGGTGACAGAATTGACAACTCAAACAAAAAAGGATGGGTGGCAAGTTAGTTCCTCCTGCCAAAGACACAAATAGCTAGCAAGCAGCGCTTCCTTGTTTGTGGCTACTGATTTCTGTAAATATTTAGCAACCTCATCTGTTGGAATGTCAGAATGCGGCTTTAATGAACCAATAAGGCAGGAATAACTGGCAGGGCGTGGATTTTACTGCCAACACCTTTTATGCCAGTCAGGTATGGTTAACCTAAGCCTACTTACACACACACAAACAACTGCTGCAGGAAAAGTAAAGGCTTTTGAAACAATTTAATTTAAACATGAGCATGCTTGGCAGCAGGAGGTGTATGTAGCTTGGGACCAGGGGTGAACTTGGTGGGTTTAAAAAGAAGGGTGTTCAAAATATTTTTTATATTGTTTTTTCCAGTGATCTTACTCCATCTTGAGCAATCAGGAGATGGTGGGGGTCTCTAGCCAAGGTCACACTGCCGGCTGCCCACATGGCCGCTTCCTAAGGGCCAAGCTTGGTCTGCTCATAACAGTCAGTCTGCAGCAGACTGCAATAGGCCTGAATGTAGCACAGTCGGTGATGGGTGGGGGCGGCCCTCACGCACATGCGCTTCTCCCAAGGGGTTCTCCCAGCAAATTCAATAATTAAACCAATTTGGTTCCAGACAAATTGGTTTGTCAGTGGAGCAGTGACTTCAAAGGCTGGAAAAGAAGCTTTTCTCTCCTGAACAATAACACAAAACGGAAAAGCGCAGACGTTGTTAAGATGAGAAAATACAAACATATCAGGGAGGTCATGCACCCGTAATTTAATAATAAAAGATACAATAATATAAAGAACTAAAGCAATGTAAGTCACGATAACGCTCCATCCTGACATGAGCCTACATGGTAAAGTAGATATTACACAACCAATAAAGATTCCTGATACAAAACGGAAAAAAAAAAAGCCGGCCACTGCCCTTGTCAAGTGACAACTGCTGGACCATTGAGGAAGAGATAATACAAAGGAACAATTGAGGTGATTTTTCAAATCCGTTTGTTACAATGGTGCATTTGAAGTATTGGAAGCTCAGATTGTCGTGAGCAAGAGGCGGGGCATTTTATTGCAATTGTAGTCGCATACGGAAACAGTCTCGCATCTCTTGCTAACCTGTACAGTGGGAATGTGCTAATAATTCATGGAAGACATTCAATGTCTTCAGATCGCCCCTCATTTCCCACCATTGTCTGAGCTGTTTTCCTGCTCACAATGGCAGGAGAGGGCCCTGGTTGGCCAATATGAAGATCTTTCAATTCACATTCTCGTTTTTTCTTTTCCCTTCACTGAATGGAAAGGGACTTATAAGGCCTGTTTCCTATGGGTGGCTTCCTGCAACATGATCAAAGGTCCCCCTGTAAGACACAAAGCAGTCTAATTCATCACCGGGGCTTCCCCGTCCAACTATCACAATAATATTTTTCCAATGCATTTATTTTTTTTCTACTGACTGTTTTATTATTGCTTGTCGGTTCTAAAGAGGAAAGGTTTGGGGGGGTTAGGTGGACTGCCAGCAATCAATCCTACAACTAACATGCTGCACAGGGAGGCCGGAGCAATCCTGTCACTGTGTACAGACACGTTATGAGACACAGACACTCGATCCGAGAGAAGTCATGAATTATTGAAGCCTTAAAAGGTTTAGCCTGGACTCAGATTTGAGTGGGGCACAGGTCATTTCAATGGCAGTCCTCTAGTCCTCATTACCAGGTCAGAGGAGCAAACATCCTCACAGCAAAAGGGATTAAAATATGAATTATAGACATGTTAATCTAACGTTAATATAACATGATATATAACATACTGCCTCTAGCAATACATGATGCAGTGATGCACTGAACACTTGCATAGCATAAAACAAACAAATTGTTTTCTAAAATATTTTTCTTTAATAAAAAAACCTAACACTTTTACAATTAGACACATCTCAGGATTTTATGTACAATGTCTCTCATAGCTCAGAATAAGAATCAACAGAAATGTGATATTGATATTTGAGCATATTGTGGGAGTTTCTGTGATTCCCACCTCTTATATAAACCAGGAGATGTCTGTACATGCGGACTAAAAAAGTAGCCGTTAGGTTTAAATAAATGCTCAGTACACAATAACAATCTTGTCAATGTATTTCATCTGTATTTCATCTATCTTGCCTCAAGGCACAGCTCGGAAGGCACGGCAAGGTTGTTTCAAGCTGGGCACACCGAATAAACCCCCAGCGAGTATTTTATTAGGAGTTTTCACCATCTAAAATGCGGCAGAGCCGCAACAAACCTGCAAGGGTTTGTTCTCATTAACACCTAGCAGGAAAACGGAGGCCCGGCGGAGATCCAAACCATCATCCACACAAAAAGAATAAAAAGCGGCACTGAGGCCATCCGTTTGGCGAACAGTTTCAACTAATGTTCATTTCTCAAACCCGCTGTTCCTCAGTAAAAAACATCCACGACAGTAGACACACACAGACAGGCGGTGGTGGCCAAGCGGGTGTAGAAGCGGAACCGTAATCGGAAGGTTGCCAGTCCGAATCCCGATCCGCCAAGGTGCCACTGGCGGAGCACCGTCCCCACACGCTGCTCCCCGGGCGCCTGTCATGGCTGCCCACTGCTCACCGAGGGTGATGGTTAAAAGCAGAGGACACATTTCATTGCGTCACCGTGTGCTGTGCTGCAGTGTTTCACAATGACAATCACTTCACCTTCACACACATCAATATAAGCGTTGTAAAACATAAATGACCGTGACAATCTGTACAAGTTACACTAGGACAACATGGACTGATAAGTGGTTGTACCAAAACAGCACCACGTCATGATCACTGTGCTCAACATCTCTCCATCAGCACCCATATTTGTTTGATTCTGTGTGTGTGTGTGTGTGTGTGTGTGTGTGTGTGTTCCACACCTATGGGCTCACTCCTGCAGGTTCAGCTCACACACACATTCATCCAGCTCATGCATGCACGACTGTAGCTACAGCGGACGGTAAGACAGGTCGATGGCGGCGTCTTCTCCATCGGAAGGTGTAAAACAGGCCCCGACTGGAACTGACTGGGCAGATGAAACACTGACGAGCGTCAACTATCAGTCACAGGCGCTCAAACGCGGCCCTCTCAACTCAAGAGGTCGGCTTGTTTTGCCCTGAACATCAGGAAACAACCGCGACACTAAAAATAAGGGCCGACGAGTCTAATATTCAAGCAGCGGAATGATTTTACTAAAAACTGAGGATATTTCACAGCATTATTAAGATGACTGTTCGCATGTCGGTCTGTAGAAATGGCCTATGCGCATCATCCTGAAGAAACACGTTTATACGAACAAAGTAAATTTTACACTTTACTTACAAAGGGCCACGCGTTTATAGTCAAAGATCTAATTGATGCTGCATTAATTCATGGACTGAACCTACAGGCTTTTACATTAACAGCAGCACGTATGAATTTACATCATTCCGTAAGTTCCACGCATAACTAATGTCTTAATAGTTGCTTTTGAAGAGGATGGGGAAAAAAAAACGAACATCCACGTATCTTGTCAAGCTGTCTTATCGACCTGGTCAACAACAAACAGCTATCTACCCAGATATTAACACAATAAAAGATTTATAGATGATTAGAACGTCGCCATGCAGTAAAGTGGCTGACATTAACGTTAGAAGAAAAAAAAAAAAAACACCCGTCATATCCAACCCCGGGACAAACGGCAGAAACAGGCTGGCCGGGAACTCCGCAGCAACACGGGGCCTAAAACAATAAAGCCGCCGCGTAAAGCGCATCCCGGCCGGCCGCGGAGCGGCGGTCGGCGGCGCTGGGGACGCCAGCTAGCGGCTGCCGGATTAGCGTCTCCCCCGGGCGGGCGAGGGGAGCTTAGCCGAGGTTAGCCACTCACCCCCCTCACGCAAACGCGGCGTCTCGGCTCGTCTCGGCTCGGCTCGGCGTGGCTCGCTCCGCGGTGACCCGCCGCCCGGCACGCTCCGTTCGGACGGCTGATTCGCAGCCAGCGGCGAGGAAGGCAAACGGCTTCCCAAGTGCCAAGATGTGGGAAAGAATAAAAAAAAAAAAATGACAAAACAAAAATGCCCCGGCGTTCCTCAATCGTCCCGCTGCCACTGTGTGAAATTGTCCCCGCAGTCCCGGAAGTGTTGGTCGTCCACCACCCGTCTGAGCGGAGGGGGGAGAGAGAAAGCACGTCCGGGGCAAAGAGGGCGACTCGCCGCCGACGATTTATTACGCTGGACCGACACTAGAAATATATCGCGGCGACGCACCCGTCCAGCACAGGGACACGCCTTGGTTATAATGGTATATTCATAAATACGACATGCATCCATTTGGACCAAATCGTTTTTATAACCTCCTAGAAAAGAAAAAAAAAATCATCAGACCAGGAAATATTTTCACATGCCAAACTTTTGAACAGAATACAGAAACGTTTGATATAATCTGATATTACCGTAAATAACCTGGTTAATTTGATTCGTGAGCTTTTAAAAGGCATAAATGTTATTGGTTTTGATGTATTGGTGCCCTCTAAAGGGCCAAACTAGTCAACACTAAACAGGGCTGCCATGTGTGTCACTTTTATCAGAATATTGCAAGCACTTGTAGCATTATGTTACGATTTTTACTAGAACGAACCTTCCTCTGCATGAAGAATTGGTCGTCACTGTCTAACCAAAACATAGAATCACAATTTTAAAATAGATATATAAATCCCCCCCCCCCCCCCCAAAAAAAAAAGCACAGCAAGAACAGCACTGGTCTCATAAGAATTATGTTCATGCGTGTCAGACACACTATAAACACGGTCCATTGTGGTGCTCAAACAAGTCCTTAGCGGCACTTTTAGTCTCTGATGGGGTCATCCCTTTTGCTCATTTTTAAAGTCTTAAAAATCACAAGCCACACACACTACGGTCAAAACAAAAAGAAGGCTTTAAAATTTATTTAAAAACATGAATTTATTAATCTGTACAAAATTCAAAGAACAAAATGTTGTATGTACAAAAATATACACTAAAAATTTTACTAAAGCTCTACCATGGCTTTAAAAATTCAAATGGGCACAAACAAACTGAACAGGAACTCAATCTTCATCATCTTCATCAGGCAACGGTCTTGACCTTATCATTGAAAAGAAAGGGAGGCGTTAAGCACCAAAACTGTCCACGGTAAAATGGTTACATACAGAAATAAAAGCACGAAAAAGATGAACATTGACCCCCAAACGTACTTTCTGGGGGCTTTGGACAAACCACTGCCACCAGCTTCTTCGTCAGAGAGCGGGTGCGTGTTCTCTTTCTCCGGCTTCCTCGGGGGGCCACCAAAGAAGTCCCCAATGCCCTTCTGCCACGAAGGGGTGGGCCGCGGACACACCGGATTCCCCCCAGCATACTTGTTCTTGGCTAAGGAAACATGGAACTTTGTAAACTCTTTTTTTTTGGGGGAAGGGGGAGGAGACCAAAACAAATAAAATATCATACTCACAAGGTGTACTGGACTGGGAGCTGCTGGGTGCGTTTGCGGAACTTGAAGCGCCAAGCGACTTCCTGGGCGCAGATGCAGCAACAGCTACAAAAAGAAATAAAGTATTAAAAAAAAAAAAAAAAAAACACAGTCGGTAAACAGAAGTTCAGAAAACCAGCGGAGCGCGCTGCCTGATTCTCGTTTTGACTTTAATGGAAAGGCTACATGGCGCCAAAACCCATTATGAGCCGCCACCACGCAACCAGCGACAAACAGAAGTGGCGCCAATTTCCACCAACGTCGCGATCACTCCACAAAACGCCACATTTCCAGATCACCAAATCGCTCGCGTTGTCTCGGTAAGAATTAAAGTTTTGCAGCGTTGTAAATCACTGCAGCAAGTAGCGGTTTCTTATGCAAATTAACTAAAACTAGTCCACATACACCAGCGATATCCTTTTTTTTTTTAAATAAAAGATGCTTCTTTAAAATAATTTTCAGACTTTGTGTGAGCTGGAACGGTGAACGGGCACCAACTAGTTCGGGTTAAATAATTATTTCCCTTCAATTCAGAAAACAAACCAAAAAAAAAAAAAGCAGCGAAACAAAGGCACTTCTAATTATTACAAAGCAGACTTACCTTTCCTGTAGGTACCAGGTACACTATCAGCCTTTGTTCGTACCATTTTGGAAATACTTTCTGCTCGTCTCCTCACCTCGTTTATGACCAGTGCTCAGGGTTTTCCCGCTCAGGTTTAAACCCCGTCTACGTCAGCAGCGGCGTACGTGATGACGCCAGCGCGTTTTATTTCAAACGCTCCTCCCATTTATAGCGACCATTGTTGCCATGATGTCGCGGCCCTTTTTTTTGCTAGTTGGCTTTTCCTCCAGAGGAGGGGTAGGTGTAGAAGAATTACAGAAAAAAATATATAAAATCAATAGTATTATACGCAAAGTTTATGGCAGTTTTTGTGTCATACACACATTTCTTGTAATTCATGGTCATCAACAGAAAAATGTAGTAAGAGCATTCAGTGCTGGAATGGCACTCGCAAATCTGTACTCTAACAGTAAAAGATCCGAATTACATTCAGCAAATCACTAGATATTCTGTAGTTTGCACATCACGAAGGTGACATTATTAATTAAATATAGATAACAGCTATAAAAATGGAGGGTCTATCCAGGATAAAAGTACCATCCTGCAGTTTCAGTATTTCTGTACACAAAGACGGCAAGAGGGCAGTCCTAAGAAACAGGGCAGTGTTTAAAACACAAGTATAGCATACAGCTTGCCCTTTTAATTAGTCTCAATTTAAACAACTTTTTCTCACATTTAACATCGTCAACATCTTTTAATGTGAAACAATTTTGTGCTGTTGATATAATGATGGAGTTGTGAGAAGCAGTTTTGTGTAAAAGCACCCAGAGAAATGAATTCAATCCTGCCACCTGAGTTCTCACCAACCTCCACGGTTTTGTAACGTCCACCCCAAACATTTTTCTGGCACGAATACCTGTGCCAAGAGTGGTGAAACATGGCACAGTAGCATAGTAGGTAAGATACTTGCCTATGAACCAGAAGACCCAAAGCCCCAGGTTAAAACCCCAATTACTACCACTGTGTCCCTGAGCAAGACACTCACCTCTGAGTGTCTCCAGGGGGACTGTCCCTGTAACTACTGGTTGTAAGTTGCTCTGGATAAGGGTGTCTAATAAATGCTCTAAATTGCTCAACTTGATAGACTACTACAATCTACAATCATTTATTGTTTTGCAGCATCACTACAATTGCTAACTTACATTTCTACCCAATACACATTTTAAGATGTGAAATTAAAGTAGTCTTTTAGATACACCAAGGCTAAAGAGGCACAGAGCAATGGGTGGTGGTGGCCCTGTTATATGTTGCTATATTAATGTTTGCATTAAGTTACATGTATTTGTGTTTATTGCTTGTCTTCTTTGCTGTCATTTGTGTTATATTTTTGTAGATATCAAATGACAGAAAATTAACAGTATTCTAAACATTAAGAAAGGGGAAGCAAACATCTTCATTATACAGAACTATAAATAATGCACAATGGTAATGCATTTCCACAAAAACATGACAAAAAGAACCATATAAGAAAACACAAACAACAGAAAACAAAAAATATATATTTTATATTTTAAAAACATGGTCAAACAAACATATAGACAAATTTAAATATATGAAGGATTTTGGTGTCATAAACACCAGCACAGTTTAGACAGACAGACATACAGACAGACAGATAGACAAACAGACAGACAGACAGATAGATAGATAGATAGATAGATAGATAGATAGATAGATAGATAGATAGATAGATAGATAGATAGATAGATAGATAGATAGATAGATAGATAGATAGATAGATAGATAGATACCCATGTTACACTGTATCTGCCGGGAGTATCTGCCATTGGGAGGAACCCAGCTGTTACTTACGCGTTTCACGCTGTAATTGGGTGGCTGTTTTCCACTATCGCCATGTAGCCCAATCACAGCGGAAAGCGTCGTCCCGTCCGTCCAATAGGATTCCGGTTCCTGGTGCGTCTGTTCCCTCCCCGGAACACCCCGGCCCCCTCGCCACTGTCCGCTGCTATAACTACGAGTGCGGCGCCACGGCTGCACTTTTTTCTTCTCGTTTATGGTGCGGGTCTGTGAGAGAAAAATGAAGGTGCTGCTGGCCGTCACGATCATCTTCGGATCGGTGCTTTTCCTGGTCTTCCCGAGCGGCTCGAGTGCGGACGAGAAGAAGAAAGGCCCCAAAGTCACGGCCAAGGTATCCAGGCTGCTGCGCAGCTTCTAGTCACCCGGTGGACAAGTTTGCTCTTTAAAGTCGGGTTTTTGCTAGTTTCACCCTTGCATTTAGTGATATTCTATTTTAAAAATTAAACCGCGCCGGAACGATTTGGTGCCCAAATTCCATATCCCCCCCAACTTCCGGTTAATCTGTGCATACGTGTATCCCACATTTCTGCACAAGCCGCAGCGTGGAATTGCCGTGAAATGCCGCTGTGGGCCACGTAGGCGCGGGCGGCTGCGGCCCGCCGGTTTTCACGCGTCAACTTGTGTCCCCGCAGGTTTATTTCGACATGAAAATCGGCGACGACGACGTGGGCCGCATTGTCGTGGGGCTCTTCGGCAAGACCGTTCCCAAGACCGTGGAGAACTTCGTCACCCTGGCCACAGGAGAGGTGAGCAGGCCGGCCTTGTTGGCGTTTTTATTGCTGCTGTTGGTGTGTGTATCCACTCTGAGGAATGATGTTCAGATTAATCCTGTGTGTCTCTTAACAGAAAGGGTTTGGCTACAAGGGCAGCAAGTTTCATCGTGTGATCAAAGACTTCATGATCCAGGGTGGAGATTTCACTAGAGGAGATGGCACTGGAGGTAAGACAGACAATTGCTGTCATGGTTTCATGTATCTCAGTTGTTGCAAATCTAGATAAAACGTGTATTCTAAAGGTAGGGTTGCATGCAATCAAAAACATTTCTTTGCTTAGAAACGGAATATCCTGTGTTTTTCCCATGAAGGAAAGAGCATTTATGGAGACCGCTTCCCTGATGAGAACTTCAAGCTGAAGCACTATGGACCAGGCTGGCTGAGTATGGCCAATGCTGGGAAGGACACAAATGGTTCTCAGTTCTTCATCACAACAGTCAAGACTCCTTGGCTGGATGGGAAGCATGTCGTTTTTGGGAAAATCCTTGAGGGAATGGTAAGTTCTAATTGTGTTTCACCCAATAGTTACTGATTTAAGTGTTAGAAACGCACTCATCCACTCATCTTACTGTAACCCAGAAATTCTACAGTCCCACCTTTTTTAATTAAATTTTCCACAAGAAAAAAAAAATGTAGTGACTTCATAGTCTTGCTTGAAATTTGCGTTGCTGCATCTTTCTTTTCAGGACGTGGTGAAGAAAATCGAGGCAAACAAGACTGATGGCAGGGACAAACCGCTTAAGGACGTCACCATCCATGAGTGTGGCAAGATCGATGTAGAGAAACCTTTCGCTATAGCGAAGGAGTAAAGTTCCTCAGGGTGGGGGACAACAGAACATTTAGGGTTTTGGGGATTTGACCTGTGTGTGTGTGTGTGTTTGCCGCTACTGTGGTCCATTTTATTAGGGACTCTTTACAGAGTCCGTCCGATCGGTGGTTCCACGTGTGCTTCTGCTCTTGTCCACCTGGAAGCACACCTTGGTGCCACTATTTTCAATCTGATTATTGTATAAGGGGGCCTTCAGTGTTAATCGAGCAAAATGTCCCCAGTAGCTCTGGACCTCTGTGGCCTCTGTCCAGCTGGTACAACCGCCCTGCTTGTCTATTTAGTTGCCACACGAGTTTGGAATCAATGTTCAGTTGTCATTTAGGGATGAGTGGTGTTTTTAAGCCTACATTTTCCGTATGTTCTTGCTATTGGCTTAGTGTGGCTCCAAAAAAGGAGGCATGGTCCACTTGACACTAAGTCTATTCCATGTGGTGGTCTGGCAGGCACCTGAATTTTGTAAACAAATCTTCAATAAAAGATCCAGGTTTTGTTAACACTCTGGAATGGTTTTTTTTTCCTCTCGTGTAAACAATATTCACGTTTTCAGCTTTCTACATACCAAAAAAAAAATGGTTCGTATATAAAGATGCAAACACGGGCTTATTTCATCTGCCTGGTATTTCTCTCATCTGCATACATGTCTACAAACCTAAAGAATGAGTACGTTTAGGAACAAGAAACCTTAGAACCACACATGGCTTGAAAATTAGAATCATATTGCATATAGTAATTAGCTGATTTGAACCACCACATAAGCAATAGATTTTATTTTGCTGGAACATTAGCAAATGTTGGCACTCGTTCCTCTTCCTCCCCCCCAAGCACTATCCTGATTGTATAACTTTATTTATAGATTAACTGTGTACTGAATCGAGCCTTTGACTGATTTATGCATTTTACATTGAACATGCTGCCTTTTTAGCATGGTTTTAGATTTCACAGAAAATGTCCTGACATTATACTCAAGCCTTCTGGGTCTCGGGCAGCTTCCGTGGGCTACTACAGCTTATGGTGACGGTAGGAGCGTTGGGTGTTGGGTCCAGGCTGCTAGCTTTGGTGCATTCTGTGAAACTAACTCTGATGTCCCTGGGGTACAATCCTTGAAGCACTCCATCCACAACAATGTCTGGGAGTCCTGAAAAACATCAGTGTAGCAGGATATTTAGTAAAAATTATTATTTTTTTTTGTATGAGGACGTACTCCACAAACATAAGGGGGTGGTGTGCTGATTGGGAAAGCAACACTACATAACTAGGATGGGGGTACCTGATGTTTTTTCAAGCTGATAGGGGTCTGTTGCGAAGGCCACGACACACTGGTGCAGCAGTTGACAGCTAAGGGTCAAAATGTATAGGATGAAGGTAAGTCACATGACTAGTATTAAACATTACCAATGTTTATGGATGCTGTATGTATTTCAGTGATTGCAATGTATGAAAGATAAAGTTGTTGCTTACCTGCACTCATCATTTTCACTGAACACAAAGAAATATTAATTTATGAGTTTTATTAATTTAATCAGCTCAAATTTAAAACTGGGCCTTGTTGAAGCGATTACCTACCCAATGCTGTCGGCCTTGTTTGCTGAATGGAAATGTTTAATTTTCAGGAAATCCAGAAGTTCCTGAGGAATGCTTTCGTTCTCATGCAACATTACCTGTGGATAATGTGAGCAAGAATTAGCAAACGTGAATTTGTGGGATGGAAATTCACGTGAATAAAACAAGAAAGACCTGAATGTAGTACTCCAACTCTTGTCTCCTCAGTTCAAGGGACTTGGTTCTCAGGTTAGGGTTTCGCTTGCTTGGGAAGTCAGGAGGATGTAGAATCTTCTTTAGCTATTTTATCAACAGAAGAGTCTCCTGTTATACAGCCCTTGATTAAGGCTACATGCTGTTTTAATGGTGCAAGGCATGCAGGCCTTTTTAAATTTTAATTTCCTGCACACAGCATCAATCATTGTGGCATAATGCAATATTTGATTTAAAATCAATCATTTTCACTCACTGCAACAGTCTTACCTTTTTATGGAGCATCTGGAATTCACTTTGGCGCCTAAGAACAAAGTGCTTCCTTCCGTTAAATAAAATTTCCATTCTGAAGAGCTGAAATTCAGAAAGACGGTTATAGGTGAACGTCTAAATACAAACAATTTACCAAATAATCTGACCCCATCCCTGTCTTAATATAATACAATTGATTAGCATAATGGCAGTAGAATGTCTAGGCTGGGATAAGTGGGGCCAGGTCTCATGAGCGGTTGGGTCGGCGGAGTCTTCTTCCTCTTTCGACTGCTCGCGTTAGGGGTCGCCGCAGCGGGTCAACCGCTCTGTAGGTCAGAACAAACGTTTTATGCCAGATGGCCTTCCTGACCCAACTCTCCCCATTCACCCGGGCTTGGGACCAGGGCATAGAAGTACACCGTCACATGCATCCACTGTGGCTGGGTTTCGGCTGGTAATTGAGTAAAAATATTAAAACAATTGGATGAGACACCACCAGGTGGCACCCTCAGGTTGCAGAGGTGAGCAGGACATCACGATCTTTCGACATCACGATCAATGATGGTATATTTACATTTAACATATTACATTTACATATTTGTAGATCTATTTGCAGAGATCGTAGATATTTTTGTTCTGCAAGGTCTAGGTTTAGCTGCAGGGCATGGGTGTGTCTGCTTGTAAAAATGCCTCAATGGGAATTACACTCAGGCCTTTGTTGGCGTAAATGAAGCATTCATGTGTTCAAAAGCGAATCTATACAAATAATGTTAGTTTTCCAGTTTTATCTGTATATTATGTAATTTCACTTCATATCACTTCCAGTGAATATTTCACTCTTTCTTGTTTCTCTGAGGAATGTAGACAGTCAATATTTAGCCTCAGTCTCTCTGAGTTTCCACAGCATCCTGATACTGCACACATCCTATTTGTCTCTGGTTTTTCTGGTCACCAGAGGAACTTACAGGTTTTACTCAGTTCCACTAAAGCAGTATCGTTTTGGTCCTTTGCTTGGACTAGAGGGTTGAAAAAAGATTAGCACCCAAATAGAGCACATGGTGGTTCACATGACGCTGCATGCTGACTTTCATCTTTATTGGTTAATCACATTACTTTCGCCAAGTCTCCAAACTGACTTCCAGATGCAGAGAAGCTAGTCTCTTCCAATGCATTTTCTTCCAATGATTAACATATCCTCATAAAAAACACTCACACACACACCTCTCACTATCTATACCTGCTGATTCCTTATCAGGATTGCAGCCACCCAAGCCCATTCATGGAAACTAGGCACGGACAAGGGGACTCCCCCAGGGCCAATTCATCTAGCATACGAACGTTTCTAAGCCGAGAAACCTGCACGAACACAGGGAGAGCATGTAAACTCCGCGCACATTATGTCCAAGTTCGGATTCAAACTCACGACCTTGGAGGTGTGGGGCCATGTCGCTATCCACCCAAATCTTTTTTTCTGGGGTATATTTTGCATCCGTGAAGCAATCCTTGTCCCAATACATACAATTTTTAATGACTAATTCTAACTTTGCAAATTAAAAGTCAAATTACTATGAAATATCTGGACATAGCAGGGGCCGGGCTGGTGAGCATGCAGGTTTTCATTTCAACTCTTAGAGGACTGATTTTCTGGGTTTGAGGAGCTGATCTCAAAAGCCTGCATATACACCAGCCCTGTGTTTGGTCATTTAATTCATAAAAAAAAACAACGTAATGTGGTCAGAATCATTTAGTGTACTTGTAGTAACATTGACCCTGTCTAAGCAAACATCAGAAAAGGGAAAGTAGCATAAAGATTTTTTTCCAGTGTGTATATGACACTTTGAGCAGGGCTGACAATGAAGAGGGAGAAACTTCATCAGGGCGTTAGTCCCAATCCCTGGGTTCTTTGTGCTGGGGGCCATAAGACGTATCTGGAGAGTCCTCCATTCAACCCTCTCCAGCCAATGATCACTCGGCATCACAGAGTGCTCATTGTTGTTGATGTGTAAAGGTCTAGATATTTCCGCTGGGATGAAACTCCCGGCAGCCTGCCTTAGGAGAAGTCTGCAGGGTGTTTTGGGAACACCCACAGAAATGGGACACTGGCATCCGAGTCCACATAGACACCTCCCAACTCCATTCATAGGCAGGAAACTGAAATGCATCCTCAAAACCAGCTTAATGGGTAAAGTATGACGGCCAAATCTTCTCACAGTGTCACACTTTCTAGCCAGCGTCCTGCATGCTTCTTCCTTACCTTTTTTTTTTAATCCGACCAACCTACCACTAATGAGATTTGCAATGGTGTTTAAATCTCACCTGGGAGTTGATTTAGGAACCTACTGGTGCTCAGTGAATGTAGAAAATCACTGCTATTGTTGTAACTTCCATTTTTTAAAAACAATGTCAAAATGTCCCTAAATGAACCCCAATGTCACGTCATACTTGTGCACGTGGGGTGGTAGTATCCTAGTGGGTAACACCCAGGCTCAATCCCACTCACTACCATTGTGTCCCTGAGCAAGACACTTAACCCTAAGTTGCTCCAGGGGGGGACTGTCCCTGTAACTACTGATTGTAAGTCGCTCTGGATAAGGGCGTCTGATAAACGCTGTAAATGTAAAATGTAACATGGACTTGTCCTATAAACATTTTTGGTTGTTATATAGATGATAACAACCTCCTGTCAAAGACCAAGGTGACAGCATGGCACCACCGGCACTCCTCACTTCATCCGCATGTGAAACCGTGAACGTGGGGAACTTGTCCCCACAGGCATTGAGGGCACCGCATTCCTGACTGACAGCTCCAGTCCGACCAGCAATCGACTCAGCAGTTGCTCGCCAGTTGTCCACGTCGAGGGGAAGATTTGTCCCCCCTTCCGGCGCCGTGACAGCTATCATGCACGGTGCGACAGTGCAAGCTCCTCTCCCGTCCTGCAAGGAACCCACTACTAGATCCTGTGGCCGGGAGACACCCAGCCAACAGTCATATGCAGCATAACAAACAGGAATCCAGCCCGTTGAAAGGCCCACTGTTGTCATATTAGATTTGCACAACAGAAGCCTCCATTCTTCCCAGGAAGGGAATTATAACATTCACAGGAAGTCAGGAAGAACATACTCTTCGTATTAACGGCACACAAGTACTTGTTGCAGCATGTTGGTCTGGTCTTGGTGTGTCGGGTAATGCACGTAAATATTTCTTTATCCTATAATGGCTTGTTTAAAAGGAACCGGCTTGCCTCAGAGGAGCAGAAATAGACCGCTCCACGTTCATCTTGGCCGGATCAGGAGCTGTGGCAGCGGACCAGCACAGAGACAGGTGGCTGGGGCGGGGGGGGGTCCCCACTTTCCATTCATATCACAAGTCCACTTGTGTCTCACCGGCACAGGGCAGCACAATGAAGCGAGCAACAACAAAAATCGCTGCCTAAGCCCTTTTTCCCCCTGGGGGGGCATGGTTCATTAACACGAGCACTTAAGTAACGCTTGACTTTGTGTCGTCCTTCACTTCATTGGACGTCACTGTCCTCATGGGATCTGGACAAATGTTGTCGTTTGAAACCATTTTTATCGCACTATACTCTCTACATCAGGCAAATTTAGTTAGTTAGTTTGGCTGGCCTCACTGTACATTTTGAGTGTACGTAAGCAAACAGCTTAACTTTTTACAGCCATTAACGTTGGAATCAACTTACTTTCCTCATCTTGCCCGAGTCGTCCTCTTCCTTTTCGACTGAGGGAATGGACACTTCAATCACTGGACCCAGATACTCCAACATCGCGCCTCAGTACGTCGTGTGTGAATTAAAGAGAAAAATATATATGTAATTTTTTCCCGCCTGTCTCTACATGCTGACACAGAGCCTAGCCGGTGTTGACAGTAAAAACACACAAAAAAAAAAAAAAACGAGACCGGAGGTTCGCGGTGCTGCACACGTTCCCGTTTTCCAGCGGCAGTCCCGAGGCCCCTCCCACAAATACATCAAAACCACGCCCACAAACAGGGCATTCCGTCCTGCAAATAAGCCCAAGCCCCGCCCATTACCCGTTCAGTCCCTCCCATAAACAAACCACTCCCTCAAGAAATGTCTGACGTTCACCTCGCACAAATACACAGCAACAGCACGAGAAAGGCACCAATCACCACTTCCTTGACATTATTTAAAAAAGATACTGGAAAATGGGTTTTTTGTGAACTTGAGGGACAATTTGTTTTAAATAAAGTAAGAACTGCCACATTTGATTATATTAATTGTTCAGGGAGCATCATGCCATAGTTAACACTGTTAGACGACTAATGAACAAATATTCCATTAATGACATTTGCTTATTGCTAATTCTTAATTAGTCAATGTAAATAATATATGTATTTTGTACTTATATAATAATGTATATGTACTTATAATATACGTTTTCTATTAATTCTATGTCCAAATGTTTTTCTATTGACTAGCAAAAATACATATTTTAATCAATCATGTTGATTCTTGTTAAACCTGCAGGGCATTGCGCAAGACTTGATATGAGTAACAGGTAATAAGATTAACGTCCCATTTTGAAGAACAGAAGTATTGTGCTACTCCACAAAAATTCCATCGCCCCCACTATGTATATTACGTGTTTTTTAATAATCTCCGTTTTTGTAAATACAGAAATTCACCAAATAAACAGGACTAAACAACAGCAACGTTCATAAAGGCACATGACAACTGCACAAACAGGGAATGAAGTGAAAATGTCCACATTCTGGTAAAAACTGAGTACACAGACATAAGTGACTTCTTTGCACATGCATACAAAATAAAACTGAAAGCAGGAACATCTCAAGGATCAGTTCCTTTGAAAGTGTGAGGAGGAAGGACGCTGCAGGTGACACATGAGGTAATGTCCACAATAAAAAAATGTAAACGTCATATTAATGGATTCCCACAGGCTGCACTTCTAATGCTATATAAACAAGAACTATGCTTTCATGTAAAATATTATAAAGGATCATGTAATTATGCTTTTAGTTTCTGACAAAAGAGGATAAAATTCCACACAATATGAGAGACATCAAGAAAAAAAAAAAAAAAAGACTCCACAATAAATGTATAAAGGAACTTTATTTGTGGTCATTTCTGGCAGTTAAAGCAACTATTATCTGATATCTTTGATAACCCTTTGCAAAAAGTGTTAATAAAAGGTCACCTTCCATAGAGCAAAAGTGAATAGAGAATTATACTCAAAAATGGCGCTGCAGACTAATGCAACGTCAAGCTGATGTGTCTCAAAACAGCAGCACACACTGCTGTAAAAGTGAAGTAATGGCTGAGATTTTCAGTCTTCTTATGTATATAACCACTTCTCTAAAGATGGCATAGCATTTACTAATTAAAAAAATTACTCACTGAGTGCTGGCATTATGTTTACATTTATAATAAATGTTTTCAAATCATTACTAAAATTAGGAAGCCAGAGCAGAAAAACATGGATGCTGAACTAAAAGAACATTTGTGACTCTTAAACAGCTGGCTGTGTTGTTATCAGTTTCTGACTTATAATAACCCTGTCTATCAGTAACACTGCAACTGCTGTTTTTAAGTGCTGCAGCATGCTATCGCTGATCTCCAAGAAACCGTATTACCATACCCATGCCATCTGTTCACAAACAGGGTAAAAAGATCCTGCCGTATGAGTTGCAGAGGGCAAAACTCTGGATCTTATAGACTTAATACATTTATCAGAATGACAGTAAGCCTGCTGAAGTGTCCCAGCCTAGCTGAAAACACTGAAATTAATGCATTAAGGACCTGGTGTTATATACCTGGTAGAAGTGGACAAGCCTCCAGACACTGAGCCGAAATATGCAGACAAGTATTTAAAGAACAGCCAGTCTGTCTTCAAGCAAATACATGAAATTAATATGAAAAAAAAAAAAAAAAAAAAAAAAAAAAAAAAACAGTCGCTACAGCATGTGAGAAATTTCAACGTGAAGATAAACAGGTTCCTCAAATATAAAGAAGTTTAAAACTATTTCGATTTCAACCATTTCACAATGAATAAAAAGAAAAAAAATGAAACAGTGGATCTTCAGAAACACTGTTCGTTGTTTAATTGGCAACTCTCATCAATATAGGTCCCTTGAAAAAAGAAAAAGGGGGACAGAGGGGGTACACGGCGCCCCCTGTTGTAAACGAGCCAAATCTCAAAGTGCAACACAATTGCATACACATAATATAGAGAAGTCCCGCCACCATGTATTCATACCATCTACAGATAAATTCTACTTTTTTTTTTTTTCATTAGGAAAATATATGTGAAGGTTAAATGTAAAATATACAATTATTAACACAAAGTAAAGAGCTGTGTGTTTGGGGTGATTAAAAAAAATCTATTAGATTGTATCTCTTTCCCTTTGTATCTCTTTATGCATTTCATACTCTCATCTTTGTTTATAGGCAAGAGGTAAAGTGTATATTTTTTAAAAAGGCAGCCTTCCCCCCCCAAGGCGTGAACATTCGATCATGCGATGGCCTTTGCTTCCGGTAGGAATGCTTCCCAGTACTTTATCAGCTGCAGAGAGGGAAGAGAGAACACGTTGACCACGTTCCAGATCAACTTTGCGTCAAAAGTCCTGAAAATGGGGCACAATCTCACCTGCTGCTGTGACTGCAGCAGAGACTCCAGATATTTAATGATCTGCTTCTTGAAATCTCTGGCCTTTTCTTTCTGTCAGAGGCAAGAAAATAAAGGTGGGACAGAGCCTAACAAAATGTTTGGGCAGGTCAGATGCAGTTGATTTCATACCTCAAACCTGATCACTTCCTTCCGCACAGTGGCTGAGACTCTCTCAAATTCTCTCTCGTACTGCGTTACCTTGCCCTCCCACTGTTTTACAGTGAAGGGGGATAAAAAAAAAATGGAGTAACCAATAAGGAGAGAAAGCAAGTCTGGGCATGGCACCCAGCTGTGCGTATATAAGTTATAAAGAAGGTGTAAAGCAGAGACTGTACACACAGCTGTAGCTTCTTTACACCCCACACAAACACAGCGGGGGACGAGTAAAGGCATTCAGAACAAGGAATACCACAAACACTACAACAAAGGCTGAGAACAATGCAATCGCTAGTCTAACCACAACTGCCAAAAACTTCTAAGGCCGTGCCGTGACAGGCCAGAACAGCGTGCAGCACCTCAGCGATCTCATCTTTGGCCTGCTGGAGTTTGTCAGGCTTGTTGGCCCACAGCAGCTTGGCCTCCGCCTCCCTCTTCTTCTGCAGCGTGGTCTGAGCGTCCTGCCACCGCTGCCAGCTCTTCATACGCTGGTCGAAGGAGCCCTGCAACACAACAACAAGCAGATGCTCAACCACCAAATTACACGAGTTAGACTTACAGCACAAAATATCGAGGCATAATACCTCATCAATTTAAATCATGTTTGTATACTGTAATACTCTGTGTATCATATTTAACTGGACGTCAAGATCCAGGAGGGAAAAATGTTTTTTGAAAATATACCGTGCATCTGGAAAGTATTTACAAAGTATCCCACAATTTATGTCACAGTTCATTCAAAATTTTATTAAATGCCTTTTAATCAAATGCATTTGTTCTACACAAAACACCGCATAAATTCAACATGAAAAAAGGTTTATTGGGGGTTTGGCTAATTTATCAAAAATAAAAAACTGAAAAGAGCATTTGCTCAATACTTTGTTGACGTAGGGTTAAAAAAAATTATTTGATCAAGTTTGGAATAAAGCTGTAACATAACATAAATGTGGAAAAAACTATGCGCTGTGAACAAAAATGCATCTGTACCCTGACTGCTCCGAGCAGTCGGATGTAGTCAGCCAGCAGCTCAGTAAAAACGAAGAAATCGTTCCCGGCCTGTTCCTGGTGCAGCTGCTCAATCTTGTCCTCCAGCTCAGCCAGCTGAGACAGGGCGCGGGACAGGGCTGTGTTGTCCTCTGAGCTGCCCAGCATGGCCACGCTCTTTGCAAACACTGCAGTGTTCACCGACAACTCTGAAACACACACACACACACACACACACACACACAAAGGTATACCTCCACCACTCCCTTTGTAAAGTGAAATTCACAGATCATGTTTCCCAAGTAAAATAATGCATCAATATGACCAAAATCCCACGAAAAAGCACATAAAGAAAGTAAAACTAGGTGGTAGTAGCCTAGTGGGTAACACACTCGCCTGTGAACCAGAAGACCCAGGTTCAAATCCCGCTTACTACCATTGTGTCCCTGAGCAAGACACTTAACCCTAAGTTGCTCCAGAGCGTCTGATAAATGCTGTAAATGTAAATGTAAACCGATATACTACAGCTAACAGTGCATGAAGCACACTGGTTGGTTGAACCCCTGCCGCCAGCTCAGTTTTTTCAGCAGACATGGCTAAAAGGGTTCAGGCACTCACCCTTTCTGTGGCTGACCAGTGAGTCCACCACAGCATGGAGCTTCCTAAGTTGCTGGTCTTCACTCTCTACCTCCTGCAGTTTCTCCTCAAACCACTGCAGGAGCAGAAAGAAAGGAGGATGAGGACTTCACCATTGAACCAAGCACACATTACTGAGCATGAGAAATACTTATAGACAGGAAGTGGTCGTATGAATCTCACTGCTTATTAAAAGGCTGACACATTAAAATATTATTTGGGCTTTGGGTACGTACAACATCGGACTCGTTCATCTTGATGGTCATTTTGCTGACCGCATCTGTGGCCTTGTTAATCATCTTCAGAAAACCAGCACCACTCAGGGCCTGAGTGTTGACTGCCCTGGGTAGCTGAGAGACACAGTAAATAACATAAAACCAAATGCCCCGAGGCCAGTCTTTTGTGAGGTACATCATGTTTAGTTTGAGATTTGTTTTATTTCCTGCAAAAAATATGCACACAAAAAAAATATATTCTATACGGTGTTATATAGCCTCCTTGTTCAACATTTTTCTCTCTCACAGCTATTTTACTGCAATGCCTGAAACAGAATACATGTGCAAACATATCAGGTTAAACACTATCCATTCCTTTCTGGGTAACCACACCCTCACCAGATCTCACCTCTTCCCTCTCCAGGAACTCTCTGACATCTGGGTCCTGCAACAGGGATGGGTGGCACACCACCCTCTGAAGATACCTGAGGAACAAGCAGCACAAACAAAAGCTTCTCTACAACTGATAGTCAAAGATGAAGTCTCTCAAATGCAGACATGAAATTAGGGAAATCACTTTGTCTCTCAAGTTTGGGCCCATTTATCCACTTCACTTATCCACTTCAATCACAGGACATGAGCATAATGAAATGGTTAAGAATGAAAATGATGCTATACGAACTTTAGTCATCCAATTTCTAACTCACCTTCTAATACCAATGGAAGATGTATTTATGCAAATTACCCATAAAAATGATTTTTTGCACAAATGGAGTCAGTTTTCTACATTTACCTTTATGGACTTAAAATCAGCAGATACAGGGACTGTACCCCTGTAGCAACTGTTAGGTGTCTTAATCAGCGATACAATGGCAGTATGTGGGGTTTGAATCTATGACTTTGTGGTCTTCTTGTTAATAGATGAGTGTGTTTCCCATTGAGCTACAACCACCGAGAGTGGTATGTGAGTGACACCATGCATTCAAGGTGTGCTGGGGGCCTTTTGTTTAATGAATCACCCATCTAAGAGTTAACAGAGTTTAGGGTTTAAAAGACCGGAGGACGAGGATTTCACCATTGAACCAAGCACACATTGATGAGAAGTACTACAGATGAGAAGTACTAGGAAGTGAAGTGGTGAGACAGGAAGTGGTCATATGAATCTCACTGCTTAATATTATTTGGGCTTGTTTAATGAAATCACCCATCTAAGAGTTAACAGAGGTTTAGGTTTTAAAAGACATTCCGAAACTGGATGGCACTCCTTGTTAAGTCTTTATGTTCACATTTACATTAAAATATGGTGATGAATGATCAATACAGAGTTATAGAGAAAAATTATTAAATATAAAATTTATTTGCATTTGAAACACCACTCAGTAGATTCCAAATTAAATAACTGCAGTCTGACTATTTTCATTGCAGGCCACTACTTTTGCCACAGAATCACTACTTCAGGCCCAGTGCCAGACCAGGCACCTTCCATGCCAACACATGCCCTCCTTCAGCAAACAAGACACTCACAGTGCCACCTTGTGGTGAGATACAAGAACAGCTCAGTGTCATGTAACTATTGCCATACGAAGACAAATAAAATGGAAAAAGACACTTGACAACACTTTTTTAGAGAATGGCAACCATATACTGGCCTTTTAACTGAGTATAGTACCAGGCCTTAAGACCAGTAGCAACTTACCTTTCTAGGGATGCTCGCCGCCTTTCCACAAACTCACCAGACGATGGATCATCTTTTCCTACTTTGACTTTGGTCATACCTGTCAAAAGTTAAGAGACGTCCCAATCAACCCACACTGTCTTATTTCAACTGTTTTTTCAATCTGGTCATCTGGGTGGCTCATTGAATAATATGCACCCAGAGACTTGATTAAAAGGATTTGGGACTCAAAAGTCAGTCTTACCCAAGAGGCTTTTCTCTGGTGGAGGTGGCACGATGTAGCCGTTCTGCGAATGTTTCTCCGAGAGCTTCTCATAAAGACCCAGGAAATCACTGAAACGTCTCCTGACCGTAAACGTCTTACTCCTGAACATGGGCAGCGTGGTCTACAAGAGACACACAACAAAGTAAACCCTTGCAGGGAACAGAAGTGTGTGTGTGTGTGATTATCATTAAGCACTCTCTGAGGAATATGAATGGGGTGATACCTGTGTAGAAACCTTGTATGCCATGTAGGCATTCATACCATCACCTGTAAACAACAGGCAAAATGAGAATGTTAACAGAATTACAGGGAAAACAATGAATGAATTTAAAAAAAGTGCAGGGTTATTGAGTTGACTTCTCATAAAGGCCATCAACTGTGCCCTTGTACTTTGTTAAACGTACCAACCATTCATAATTGAGGACCAAGACCAAGGTACAGGAATTCAGGTAGTTGTGTAGTGTATGGTTGGTTGGCTGTTGGTAGTAGCCTGGTGGGTAACACACTCGACTATGAGACCAAAGACCCAGGTTCAAACCCCACTTACAACTATTGTGTCCCTGAGCAAGACACTTAACCCTAAGTTGCTGTCCCTGTAACTACTGGTTGTAAGTCGCTCTGGATAAATGCTGTAAATGTATTCTATGTATTTTTGCTGGTCTAATATCTCATGCTGTGACAATGCTAATTTCCCACTTGTAGGATTAATAACGGATTATCATATCTTAATAAAATGTTTACGCATTTTGAAAAAAAAAAAGAAAGCAAGCTGTGAAGAATCTGCAACAGGGGTGGGTGGGGGGTCTACAGAAATAAAGTACAGTACAAGTGGCCACTTGCAGTTCAACAACTAATGTAAAGCAAAAGCTGATTCACATTCACTTTTCACCGCTACAGGGTTGTCGGGGGAGAGAAAACAGGAAATGAGAAATAGCTGCCATCAGGAGAAAGAGAGGAAGCTAAAGACTGAAATGTACTGTGACAGCTGGGGAGACGCTGAGGTCTCGTTCTCACTGACCCTGCCCTTTCTCCAGTACTGGTCATGTTCTGAAGCAGTCATTACACCAGTCACGGAAACTTTACACGATGCTTTGGTACAATGTTCCCTCAGTGCTTGGATTGTTTCTATATTTGGTGATTAACTATGAAGCTCACCAACTTTCTCTGGATTGGTGATTGAGATATTGAGCTCAAACTTGTCCTCACTTTCTTCCTCCTCCAGCTGTGAAGTTGCAGACAGCAGAGAGTCAGAACAACGTTACTTCAGGCTGCAGCATGAGGAAAGGTACACATGAACATTGAAAAAAAAAAAGTGCTGTTGTCCCACCTCTTCTAAGGTTTTGGCCTGAGCTTTAGAAGAACCGGCAGCAGCTGAAAGGGAGGAAGCAGGTTCTGAGGGCTTGGTGGTGTCCAACGTCTTTCGATTATTGTGGGGACTGTCCAGGGACAGCTCAACAGTGGCCTCTAAGAGACAGACGAAGAAAACAAATTAAAAGGGAGATCTAAAGAGAGAAGTCTCATAATCAATGTCATACTTCTCTCCGTTTCAGAAGAGCGAAAAAAAAAAAAAAAGCCAATTTAACGTAATTTAGCACCATAGCAACAGACATAACTAGATCTCAATAACGTGATATGTTTCTCTAAACTGGAACCTGAGCCCATGTGTAAAAGCAGCAAGGATCACCAGAAAAGAACAGAAGCAAACAAACCACGAAAAAAAAAAACTTGAGGATAAACATCTACACAGTTCTCAGAGCCAAAAAAAAATCCCCCATCAGCAGAACCAGCGTCAGGTCAGCGCGTCGGGTCAGTGAGGCACACTTCTGGTCCCGCTTTCTACTTCCTGAGGGAAAGCTGCACAGAGCTGACACAGGAATTTGCAGACCAGACTATGTTACAACTAACATTTCTAAATCCAAAATGGCATTTCCGAGCTTTCAGTGCTGTAGGCTTAACATCAAATTGAAAGATTTTTAATACATAACTAATATGTGTGTAATGCAATAGATTAAATCAATTGTAAATCAATTGTCAAAATATAAGACAATGCAAAAAATGTGAATATATAAAAATGTGAGCTACTGTAAATTCAAGTGTGTGTGTGTGTGTGTGTGTTGGGGGGGGGGGGGGGTACCTGCAAAAATGTCTTGCTCCTCTTCATCAGAGTGAACGCCATTGGCCTTGGAATTGGCAGTAACAATAGAGTTGGCACTGATGTTCGATTTCGCCGATTTGCTGGTGGTTGTGGCCACAGACTCTTCAGAGAAGAGGTCAGCCGGGGCATTTCGGCCAGGTCCGGTGTCCGCTGCAGCTTTCGCGTCCATGAATAAGTCAGGCGAGGAGTCACCGAAGAGGTCCATTTGGGGCTTGGTCTTGGCCTTGGTTTTGGGCAGCTCACTGAACAGGTCTTCAGGCGAGTCTTCGAACAGGTCTTTCTTCGGTTTGCTGGAGGCCACACTCAGTGGCTCATCCTTTGGCCGCTCTTCGCTCCTCAGCTCAGCTGGCTGTTCCGTTTTTGTCTTAGCGGGGATATCGATCTCTGGCTGGCTGAGCAGATCGTCCACCGGCAGATTGTCCTTGGCACTAGTGACCGGGTTTATAACGATGTCAATCAAGGAGGCATTTTTGCCATCATCTTTCGGCTCCATGCCTGTTCCATGCAAAGGGTCGAAGATGTCACATGGCACGTCAGATGGCAACTTGCTTGACTGTTTGGCTGGATTGGAGGTGGACTCCTGTTTGCTAATATTTGATAAAGGGTCACCGAAGACAGCGCTTGGTGGTTCACCTAACAAGTCATTCGGCAGGTCGCTGAGGACATCGCTTGCAGAAAAGGTAGAATCAGCCATGGCCTCCAATGGGTTCTAAGGAATCGGGCCAATGGACAAAAACAACACACACACACACACACTGGTTTTACAAACAGTTCAATAGCAGAAAACACTGACGAATCATGCAGAAAAACTCGCAGAACGCGGTTCAAGCAAAAAAAAAAAAAAAAAAAAAAAAAAATGCTGTCTTAACACCTCTGAAGCTTGACAATGGCCAAGAGGTCACATCTGAGGCTCACATGACTGGCGGCTGAGCTGGCTTTATTTTACGAGGAGCAACACACGGGCCAGGCCAGAACTTTGGCCGCTGCATTCAGTGGTGTACGTAGCGCGTAAACACATGTCGTATACTTACATGCGCAAAGAAAAATACGCAGTGAATCAAATAAATAAATAAAAAAGTTTTTTTGCTCTGTACGGGCGACGTGAACATGCTCATCAACACCAAATCAAAACCAGCAACATGTGCGCTGCGTGGTCCATTTTTTTCGACTTTGTTCCCGTTTCTGCAGAAGGGAGGCATCCAGACACGCAGGAAAAGTCGTTGCAACACCGATTTAGTCACCGACGTTCCGGCAGCGACCACGCAGCGAATCTACAAAACGATTCGCGTCTACTGGCGATCATCAGAATCAAGGATGAAGATAAAAAAAAAAAAAAAAAAAAAAGACAAAAAGTACGACGAGCTCTCACCTGGCCCTCGCCCATCTTAACAGTACAGCCTGACGACAGAGCATCCATGTTTCGCTCGGAGGAAAACGTGTGGAAACCCCGCGCCCCTGTCCAGGACGGTCACGGGTGCAGACGGGCCTGGCCGCGGGCTGAGGCGAACCGGAGGGGGGGTGAAAAGCGCGCCCGTCGCCGCTACGAATCACACGCGACACCCGAGGCGGAACCGTCGCCTCCTGCGCCGGCGGCTCGGCGTGCGGGTCTCGGGGAAGTCCGCGCCGCTAGCCGGCTAACCGTGTGGGCGTGTGTCACTTTAAAGCCCTTCTCGCCCTTCTTTAGTCAGACGCCGCGCCACCGAACCGCGTGTACGGCTCCGGAGGCGGACGTGCAAAGCCGTGCGGCCGAGAGGGGTTCGGCGAGCGAGGGAAGGAGTTTTCGAAGTTCATCCCGCGCAGCTGCCCGTTTGGCCTGTTCGGTTCGCGAGTGCGGGGCGGCGGGGGGAGAGAAAGGCTTCCGACTCACAGTGCCCAGGAAAATATCTGCGCCCTCGTCGCTGTCCTCGTCCCGCAGAGCGGGCTCCGACTCCTGATCCTCCGCGTCGGGGAAGGGAGGAGGACTCCGCTCCGAACTGGCCGCCATCTTCATTCATATACCGCAGACGGACACGACAGCAGCAAAATAAAAAAAAAAAAAAAAAAACTTTGTCAAGACGAGGGCATGAAAAAAAAAACCTTACCGGGAAAATCGCCGTAACGCCCCCCACTGGCAAACACGTGAAGTGTCTTTCGCGCAAATGTTGGATTTCTCAAAACAAACTCATTTATTGCGCCATTATGCGAGTCTCAAGGAAACTGCTCACTGTTTGCGTATAATAAAGTCCGTTTTAAATGTATAGTTTGTATAAAATGGCTGAATACGGTTAGCAACAAGGAAGCTAGAGAAGAGTTCAGCGTAGACAGAATCCAGTATCCTCTTCAAAATAAAAGTCTCAAAGAAAGTTTAGCCATATTTCCATTCTGCTGTATGGAATATAATGTCGTATAAAGATTTTCATAACTCCCTTACAATACGATAACATATTAGAGTAGCATTAAATAACTACAATCCATGTACACACGTATGCTACATTTTAGACATGCTATACTTTGCAGATACAAATTAACCTATGACCACATGGAACGGACAACA
Source organism: Denticeps clupeoides (assembly GCF_900700375.1). Taxonomy (NCBI): domain Eukaryota; kingdom Metazoa; phylum Chordata; class Actinopteri; order Clupeiformes; family Denticipitidae; genus Denticeps; species Denticeps clupeoides. The sequence continues at coordinate 12,139,321 of NC_041723.1, read as the reverse complement.
TGGGTATTATCGTTCAGGATAAAAATATCTGGTTTTATACAATAATGTGTTTTTTTTTAATAAAAACAGATGGTTTATTGCCTGTTTTGCAGTAAGACGTATTATACTTTCTTGGCCTTTTACTTTGATACATGTAGAAGTTCACGTGATCCGGATGTAAACATTATTACTTGTACGAAATATGTAGTTTTCGCTGTGTTTTCTGTGCAATTTCATTTTAATTTCAATCAAGAAAAATCCATAAGACTCTGTCACCAGTTCGCCTTCGGTCGCCTTACTTGATGTCTCGCCGAAACCACGGAGAGACTTGCGCAGATGCATCTCGACAGCCGCTTCTCTCCTCGAGTTGCGATTACTCCGTACTACACTCGGATGACGGAGAAGGTTGTTTTTCATTCTAATATATAGGCATGACCATTTCAAACCGTGGCTTTTTCTCAATTTGTCTGAATGCAGCTACATGAAATGTATCTTGATTTTGTAATTAAAACATCCCCAATAATGTGGCAGGTTGGGCTGGTGAATCTTGCCAATCCTGATGAATTGTTTCTCCTTGTTTAGAATGCTGCACAGGAGAGCACCAAGCAACCAATGGCCATAAAAAATGCTCCTATTCAGAGGCACTTGAAGAAGCAGGTACTCCGCATTATGCTGTCAAGTGTCAGTCTGTATAAATGATCTACGCTGATGTTGTTAGTGAACAATAATTCCAAGGAACTGAAGAAGAATAGAAATAGTAATATAACACAAATGTATTGCTTTCCTTTTTCTAATAGGCTTTGGGTTGTTCCACGGCCTTCTTTTGGTGGCATGTGGATGGGCAAATGCCAGCGATGCCGTGGAGATATTGTGCATGTCGTTCTTACTGCCAACAGCCCGGTGTGATTTGCAGCTCACCTCTTCAGACATGGGGATGCTCACTGCCAGTGTATTTCTTGGTGATTTTGTTGTGTCCTTTCCTCTTAAACCGAATGTAAGCTCAGTCAGATTTCCAGAATAAATGCATCTGATGTCTTTGTTATTCCTGAAGGAATGATGGTGGGCGGATATGCATGGGGCTGCCTTGCTGATCGGAGAGGTCGCCAGAAGGTCCTTGTTGTCTCCATGGCAGTAAATGGAGTGTTTGGTGCCTTGGCCAGCCTGGCCCCCAGCTTCTGGATGTTCCTGCTTCTGCGGTTTATCAGTGGTATTGGGTGAGTAGAAGGGCCTGTAAAGTAATGTTTGATCTGTTCCGCTCTAAAAGGACTAGTGTTGTCTTCTGTGTTTGTCTCTTCCAGGGTTGGGGGCTCAATGCCAGTCATTTTTTCATACTTTTCGGAGTTTCAGCCACACCTTAAGAGGGGTGCTATGATCAGTGCTTTGGCTACTTTCTGGATGGCAGGAAACATTCTGGCAGCAGGTATAATTCCTTGCATTTTATCAAAACTGTACAAACATGTCAGATACGTTCAGTTTTAGTGCCACTGTAATTAGGCCACATTTTGAAACCACAATTTTTTATTGAAATGGAGGAATAAAACACTGCAAATACTCTGAATGATTCTAATTATAGAATCATATAACTGCAAGAAAATATGGTTAGACGTTGTTTGAGACTTTGAAGAGGACACAGGATTCTGTCCACCTTCACTGGCTGTTAAACGGATCATCCTCTGCTGACATAAAATGCCACACATTTGCATCCCAAAATGTGTGGGAGGTTCAAGAGTGGGACTTTTCATAAGTTTGAGTGCAATATGAGAGCACCACTGCTGGGTTGTACTAACAATCTCAAAGCACAAATAAAATTCGTTCTGAACATTATACAAAAATAAATAAAAAATGTATGAACATTTTTGGATTGTTTTTTATAGCTTAAAAGATTTGGTTCACAGGCCATGAACAGTGAAGTCACACTGAGTGGGTTTCCTCTTTACTTCTTTTTTTTTTAATGCAGTCAGTAAATTGAAGACAATTGGTTGTTACTTGGATCTGATTAACCAGCAGGATATATTTTTCAACGTTTATTCATTTATTCTCAGGGGCACAGTGGTAAATGGGAGTTGAACCTGTGTCTGGCCATCTTCTAGTTCGATATGTTTATTACCCTAATGTTACCATTTTATTATCATTGAAATTGGCCAAAAAGTTTAATATAACATTTGAAGCTTGTGTATAATGATTTAATTGTGAATGTTCTGTGAATGTTCTGATTCGGCATAAAAGTAAAAAGCATTTGTGTTCTTGTTACCCACAGGTTTGGCCTGGCTCATCATACCCAACACATCCACCAGATTTCAGCTGGGCTCGCTTGACTTCCAGAGCTGGAGGCTGTTTGTGGTGCTCTGTTCGGTCCCAAGCCTGTCTTCAGCTCTTATATTCAAACTTGTGATGCCAGAGAGCCCCAAGTTTCTTATGGAGGTGCAATAAATATATATTGAGTATTATACCAGCAATGATATGAACAGATCAGATTTGACTCAGTTGCTTTTCTTTTGCAGACAGGATGTGAGGCAGAGGCACTCAGAGTGTTTCAAAAGATGTTTGAGCTCAACCATAGAGGCAGTCTGAAGTGCTTCCCGGTACAAGCTGTAAAATTACTTTGCCAAATTGTTACACTTATCTACAGTTTGCTTGCACTAAATCATGTCTACACTAAATGCTCTCTGCTTATCATTCCTGCATTGTCTGGAATGCTGCAAAACTCAAACCTGCATTTCACTGATGATAACAAATTTAATTAAATGCATAAAATGGTTATGCACAAGGTTGGATTGGGCATGATATCTTCTGAAAAGGGATAAAATGCAGTTTAACCAAAAGTCCAGAGTAACAAGTCTGACATGCGTCGAACTGTAAAGAAACATCCGGTCTGGTGATATCCTCAGGTTAGGGGTCTGCTCACCACATCATCACAACAGGAATCACACAGTGGCATGCTGGTCCGTGGCAAGGCTCAACCTCTACTTGACCTTTTCAAAAAGGTAAAAGGTAAAGATATATAGCAGTAGTTCTCAAACTTTTTATAATGTGAACCACCAAAAAAAAGTAGTGCAGATCTTTTAAACTATGGGGCAGTTTTATTCCTAGAATTAATATTATTTATTAGTGACTGTCATCCACTGTCAATACTGCAAACATGCTGCAAATGAGGATATTACCTGTCCTATATTGAGGACACTAAAAACAGCTACACTGCATTTAAACCCACAGCAGTATTGTTAGAAGATCCACAGTTGGGGAACCAAGGCTATAAAACGTAAAGTTTTACGTACTTAGTTGAAATTTTTATTTAACATTGGGAATAAAATTGTTTAGGTTATTTTTTATCTTTATTGTGTTTTGAACAATTTAATTACGACATGTATATGTATATATTCTTCTTTTTTTTTTTCAGGGAGTAGAACCAATATTGCAGATCTTTTCTGGGCCTTTGTCCTCCAGAAGCGCAGTGATGACCATCATATTTTACTGTATTTCATTTGGGTGGGTGATTCATTAGAAAATGCAGATGATCTAGAAAGTGTCATTGAAACCCATTTAACAGACCGTGTGATGGATGTGTTTGTGGACAGCTATTATGGGCTATGGATGTGGTTCCCTGAACTGTTCAAACGGGCAGAGGAGGGAGGTTCACCTTGTGCAAATATTTCTATACACACCCAAGAAAATGGGAGCTGCTATCCTGTTAAAACTGCTGGTCAGTACAAAATTGAAGATTAACATCTCACAGGTCATTGAATGAAGGAATTTGGTTAACTGGCGTCTCTGGACCTTATTTTGTAGTATACATGGAAGGATTCATCACTGCTGCATCAAACCTACCTGGGAATATCTTGACAATTCTGCTGATGGATATAGTGGGAGGAAAGATTCTGCTCTGTGAGTACATGCCTGGTGTGATTATGATGTTCCTTCAATGGTTTAAAGGTCCCATAACATACAATTTTCACTATGTGAGATTAATTAACATTATTACGAGTTCCCCTAACCTGTCTGTGGTCCTGCAGTGGCTAGAAATGGTGATAGGTGTATAGAGTCCTTTGGCCATTCCGCTTCGCCGTTCAGAGTGCGGCAGCTCAGACGGTCGGACCTGGAATTTGTCCCCTTATGTGGCATATAAGGGGAAAGGTTACCTCCTGTTTCCCAAGCTTTGTCTGCCAAGAGAATTTTCCTCCACCCCCCCTACAACATTATCTCCATTGACAGTCATGGCTTGAAAACGTGCGAAGTATTACAGTTGCTCAGTGATTGGATTTAAAAATCAGCACAAATGTATTTTTCTTTTTTAGTTCCATCTCGTGAGACTCACTATGTTTTTTTTTTCTTGAAAAACACTGACATGACATCCTGGTTGCACCAAACATTGGTTGGTAAATGGTGTTGATGACATCATTTCCACTAATGCCTGCTCATTTCTATAGGCCTCTGTCCTCTCATTTGCATTTAAAGCTACAGAAACGGCACCTCCTGGGGAAATCATATTGTGTGACTCGCTAAAAGTGGCTGTAATTCTGCACCACAGCTGAATTTCGGAAAGATAATTCAGATATAATATTAGGGGACCACAAATACTTGTATTGCACTTTTTGAATTTAACCAGTCTTTTTTTTTTTTCCTTGCAGTTATCAGTCTACTGGTGTCCAGCATCAGTGTGTTCTTCATCTGGGTGGTGAGGACAAAAACCCACAGTGTGGTCATGTCCTGTGTTTTTAGTGGGGTGTCGGTCATTTGCTGGAACGCCCTGGATGTTCTAAGCACAGAACTTTATCCCACACATCTGCGGTAAGAGCCACATCCAGTTGCACAAAAGGAACAAATCAATTTACAATAATGTCTTAAGTTTGATTTTGAGATTATATCTAGAGGCCTGAAGGCTTCCTTGCAATCCATCTGGCCTTTAGATCCCTTCATAGATTCTTTATGGGATTCAGGCGTAGTATCTTATTGATATGAGTGGCCGAGCCAATGTCCTATTGGCTTGGGACAGTGGGGGCCTAATGTTTAAGGAAGCAGACTCATAATGTGAAGGTTGTGGGGTCAAATCCTGAACCACCAAGGTGCCACTGAGGTCCCCTTGAGCAAGGTACAATCGCCACACACTGCCCCCTGCTCTTGATGGGCGATGTATTAAATGCAGAGTGCACAATGTGCTGCACGGCAGTATGTAACACATTCACCTTTTTTGGCAAAATACACATTCCTCTTCCAGATAACCAAAATATAACACATTTTTCAGGTCCTCTGCATTGGGCTTCTTCAGTGGTGTTGCAAGGATAGCTGCAATCACAGGAAACGTTATTTTCGGACAGCTGGTGGACACAAACTGTGCAGTGCCTGTACTGCTGGTTTCAGCATTCCTGCTGACAGGTGGCCTGGTGACCTTACGACTGCCCCGGACCAAACAAACTCAGCTAGGCTGACTTTCACAAATTTTGACATTATAAAAAGCAGGCTAAAGGGAACAAAAAGGCCACATTTGCACCTTGAACATATTCTGCTTAATTTTTAAGAAATAAAAGTGACAAAGTAATGCTTCAACACCTTTATTGTGCAATCAGAACATCCTCCACATCCGTAGTTAACCGCAGCAACGTTGGCAGACCAATGAGGTAGAGACTTCCAAACTCTAAAAAGCAGCTGGGCTAGGCAACAAGCTCAGCACAACAAACTTGATAAAGAAAAGATGACACTTGGTCTTTGGCACACAACTCCAGTTATACAGGGAGGGGGAGGCAAAGCTGCGTTAGGTCTACAGAAGCTAGTAGTGTAATAGCTCCGAAGGAAGTTAGTTCTACATTCAACAGGAAAACAAGCAACGCCAAGGAAAAAGGGTCATGCCCAAGGTAACTATGCCTGCCCTTCTGCTGAAGTACAAAAAGAAAAAAAGAAAAAGGTGATTAAAAACCAGTCACCCCTTTCTGAAGTGCAAATTAAAAAGTGCATCAGTTTGATTTAAAACTATGTACAGAGCACAAATCTCAGGTCTGTTCTTTCCAGTTGATAGTTGGTCGAAAGCTCACCATTTGGTGCTCAATACAATCTGAGTGCGTTCTTAAATCAAATGAAATCTGGCAAGATTCCACCTGACTGGAGTTCTCACTGCGCTTTCACAAGTTAAACAATGTTTCTACCATTTTGTGTTTTTAAAAGAAATCCTTGCTTACAGCCCCAGACTGTTAATTGGAGAAATTATGACGGGAGTAAATTAAAAAGCTACCAGGTCCGTTTTCACATTTCCATGCCATGACTTAAAACTGCATGTAAAAATGGGTAAAAAGTTGTGTAAAAATGTCAGAAATGCAACTAGTTAAATGAATCAAAAAAAAAAAAAAAAAAAAAAAAAAAAAAAAAAAAAAAAAAAAGCAGACCTGTCAGACAGAGGGCTAGCGTACTGGCAAGGAGTGAAAATCCAAAAAGGCACTGACTGGCATCAACAGATAAAGGCAATAACTTGCATGATGAGGACCCAATATGCAAGATATGTAAAAAGGGGGCCTGGGGGGGGGGGGAAGCAAAAAAAAAAAAAAAAAAATTACGAAGACAATGACAGAGCTTCGTAACCCTAGTATAATTCTTACAGTTGTGGCCATAAGTCTGGGAACTGCGCAAATAGGTTACAAAAATCACCTAACCCTTCACTGTGCATAGTGCCATTGTGAACAAGTAAACAGCAAAAAGATAGCAGTGCAATAGTGAACTTTCAATAGTGATCCCTCCTGTGCCCTGCTCTGGGTGTGGTGGTGAGGCGAGCGTGTCCCCGGATCAGGGAGCAAAGCACCTCTTCCTTCACTCTTCTTGGCTCAAGGCCTGTGGGTGCGCATGACATTCCAGCCGGCAGCCTAGTTGGGATCCATGGTGTTCTTCTGATTTCGCATCAAGGGGCGATGGCTGCTCATCACTTCTGGAGAATGCTGCCAATGCCAGCAGGACCTGCAGTAATACTTGAAACAAGCCTGTTGGAAGAGGAAGGGACCAAATGTGACAACTATGAGCAGGCAAAAAACATGGTATAGAGGCTTAAATAAGAAGAAAAATAAAAGGTCACCAAGTCTCTGCAAAAGAAAGTCCCTGACTGGCGGTTGCACACTTGGCAGTTGGAGTCCTCAAGGTAAGGATCAATTTGAACCTGAGGGGAAAATAATCTTTTCAAAAGCTTACCAAAACCTTAAGGTCTAACAGTCCAAATTTTAGTTTGGTAAAGAAAAATCTGAAATGGGTCAAGCTTCGCTCAGACAATCCAATGGTCTACCATAAGTATAAAACAAAGTGAGAGTGTTGTAAATCGTGCCTCAAAATATACACAGTATGGCTAGCTCAGAGCTGGCTTTACCTTCTTGGTAAACTTGGGTGTCTTGATCTCAACAAATGCTGCACTGACTGCCTTCAGATAGCTCCGCTGGTTGTTGAAAGTCACACGTCCAGATCCTATCACAAAAGTTAAGAGGTTCGATGAGCATTAGCAGGTCAAGTTAAAAGGCAAAATAGAGGGAAACCTTTTCTACTGCTTATATATACACATTTCTATTTACCAATCATTTGAATGCACCATGATATTACTTTACACAACATACTATGTTATGAATACATTTTTACACAGAAACACTATTAGGCTCACCAATTGGATACTTGTGCTTGTCTGTGTCAATGCCAGCATACATCACACCACCAAACAAGTCATTCATGATTATGGCCAGCGCCTCTGCATTAAGCATGCCATGTAGCGCACCCACAAAGACTGTCTTGCTGGGCACAAGGCGCTGAGATGGGCAGCGCACGTAATTGCTGTCAGAGATCACCCATGGAATAACCTGCACCTGTAGAAAGAACAAGATTTTTTTTTTTTTTTTGTATTTATGTACAGAGGGAGGGTGGCTGGGTTAGCATGCTGTGAACTGGGGTGGGGAAGAGACTACTGACATCCTTGCAGCGCATTCTCCTGCTGGACATTTTGTAGTAGTACTCGCCGTACTCATCAGGGTGGAGCATGTCCTGGATGCAGGCCTGCAGCAGCGCCTTCACAGATTTCTCACACTCGAAGACCAGATACACATACCCTGTAGGAGCAGGAGGACCACAAATTATAGCAAACTATAGCCACCCAAACCCACAAATCATAAATGAAATTAAAGGGGGCTTGCAGCTTTTGTAGGTGTGGTTATCTGCTAAACGTTAAGCTTGATCTGCTAAATGCTTGCTGTACAGTTATATCTTGAAACTTTGTTGCTCCGCCCTTTTTTTTTTTTTTTTCCCACTAAAATATTTGTCAACTAAACATTCACATTTACATGTAATTACAAACAATAACCTTACTTATAATGCACTGTTAATATGGCCTAGATTACATTTAGGGAATTTTTACACACGGCTGGACCGAACATGCGAGGAGCTCCATGAGCACACAGCCATGTGTCAAGTTGAAGCAAGAAATAGTACCACAATCTGGACATCCTTCACCAGTGTCTCCATTCCATCTGTGCGTGGTTCCCTTCACCTTATGTGCTCTGATAAAAAGGAAAACCCTACCGTTGCATTACCTTTAGGCAGATTACCTTTAGGAGGGCAGCGGGGATGCTTGCCATCCTTACCGGGCCACTCCACACTCAATGGGCCATACATACTAAAAGTGTTTATAAGGCTTGCTGCAGAGAAAAGGAAGCATTATTAGGCATGCTCCCAAAATAAATAATTAATAATAATAGTAATTAAGTAATCATTTTTGCCAAGGCTTACCTTCAGTGACATCCCATGGTACGCCACCCAGAAACACTTTGCAGGAGTAAAGCGGATTCTTGTAATTCTTGGGAGGCAACTGCCCACTCCAGGTACACGCAGCTTCATTAACCGCTAAAAGGGTGGAAAATGATTAATGCAATATTAGTCTGAAGGCATGATCCAGCTGCCAACTAATGCCTCAACATACCAGCAGCCTGTCTGTGAAGCCGGGCCTCTCTCTCGATGCTGAAGGGGCCATCGGACATATCCAGGGCATCCCAATTAGGCCACACAACAGCCTGTGGCCAGCGTTTCGAGAGGGAGCCACCAGGAAGGGCTGGAGATGGGGGGGTGAGTGGGGAGCAGTCCTGGTCCAGACGGGAGCTCAGGCTCAGTTTCAGGGCATCTTTATGCATACCGGGCACCAGGTAGGGCAGTGGGGGAGAAATTCGCAAGGACGACTGAAAAAGATGTACAGCAGTAAGCAAGTCCTATTAATTGGAATGATAAGTTTCACTAGGTATGTATTTTTACCACCTCACACTGTGCTGCTTATATGCTGATAATACATCATATTGCTGCTACTCTTTTGTGCTTTTTAAATTGTGCTAGATTTCTTGCACACTGCGAATTATCAAAGCTTTGCAATATTGTCTGAGTACTTGTACATGTTGATGAAAAATTTCACATTGACTTTAATATACGTATAGTCTGAAATACTGGCTACTGGCTGAAAAACAAAACTTGTTTGGATTGGAAAAGCCAAAACTCAATTCAGGACCAGAAGACAATGATGTACTTTACCAATTTACCCAGTTCCTCAAAGTATTGAAAATAGTACTCCTTTTTTTCCCAATTTTTGCGAGCAAGCAGTGTGTATTGCCAGCTTGCCGCACTATGTTGAGACACCAGGGCATAAGTAGCCCACTGAACAGTAACGAGAAAAGGGCAGCAGCCATTAACCAATCCCGAAGAACAAGCTGGAGTGCACAGGAGTGAATAATCATCTCACAACATGGATCCTGGACAACCTCACCAACCCACCACAGAATGTGGGAACACAGGACAGGGTGGTCTACAGTACGGGAGTCCCACAGGGGACGATTCTGGCATCTACACTACAGACTTCACTTACAAGTCCACCAATGGAGTCAAACAGAAATTCTCTAATGGCAACAGTCAATAATGTATAGGGAGAAGAAGACTGACAGAACTACCTTTCTCCACTGAAACCACTGACAAGAGAATGGTGGCTAAGCGGTAACTCTTGTTGGACAACATCTCCTACCCTATTTAGGAGACCCTGACTGCACTGCGCAGCTCCTTCAATGTGGGACCGATTCAAAAGGTCTTTTCTGCAACCACTGGTCAGACTCTACCACAACTGACCACACATACATCGACTATGTACATTCATTTAATAAACCATTTCCATTTTTTTATGTGCAATACGTGGAGAAATATATCCACTATGTACATATGTACTTATGTATACAGATATTCACAGTACTGGTTTTTAACTCACATCCACTTTTTTTTTTTTATACCAACTATTTTTATAGTATATTTAACTTCATTTATATTAAATAGTTAGCATATTGTCTATGCTATTAGTTTTGCTGCTCTAATCATGTACGGTGCTCCTTCTGCCATGTCACAATGTAAACATCCTTCTTGTGGGATAAAAGATCCCATCTTAACTAATTATAATAAACTCACCAGCAGGTCACACACATGGTCAGAGCCAGAGCTAAAACCACTGGTCTCAGAGTCCACCGGGCTGCTGGAGCGAGAATCGAGCAGGGAGCGGGTCTCCATGGCAGGGTTCATTCGGGCCAGTCCAGGGAACCTCTCCAGGAGCTCTGCTGTACCCAGGGGCTCCTGCGCCTGGAAACCCTGAGGCTTTCCCAGCAGGGTGTCAAGAGGGCTGCCGAGTGACCCCAGCTCTAGTAAAACAAGAGCAAGCACCGTTAGTGAAATGTTTCCATGTATTCATACAAAACGTGTACCGAACGAGCAGTATGGACCCTTTACGTGACTTCACGTTATACGTGAGCAAGTGATTATGTGTATGTAAGGGCCTACGCAAGGGTCTACGAAAGTAGATGAGGCCACGTAAAACGAGATCTGTTTGGATGCTAGTGGTGTTCAAGTGTTCAATAATAAGACATGGGTCAGAACAAAGGGTAAAGGGGTGTGGGACTTCATTAAAGCATTTACTCATGTTCTCCGTTCCCCAATTGGTTGAACAGGCACAGAATCCGACGGATGTACTAGCAAACAGTTTCAGAAAAGTAGTGAAATTAAATTTCACAACAGGTAACTAACATGGGAATAAAGGAATATTCGACAAAACCAGCTGATATTGGTCATTTGTATACTAGATATGGATCAGACAAGGCTGAGCTCAGTCCTTCCAGAACAGTCAGTCCCACAGCACACAGCGCTGCCAAACTGCATCTGTGCGCTGATGAAAACCCACACAGAATCAGCAAAACCCATTAAAGAATACCAAGAATTATTTTTTATTTTTTTTACCATTTCTAAAGGATTATACCACCACCACCACAAACAACGATACTCACGGGTGGGAGAGCAGGCCTGGACATGGCTCTCTGCGTCCTGGCTACTCCACGGGCGTTCCCATTCGGACATGGTGAGGGACTGCAGGCCCAGGCCCAGGTCGGTGACACTGGGCAGGCCACTGGAAGGGTCCTGGGTCCGGGGGGAGAAAGGCATCCTGCTGCCCACGGCTACCGGATCGGAGTCCTGCAGGTCTGCGGGTTCGGAGAAAGCGGCATTTAGGCGAGGAAAGAGCCAGAAAACGAACCAGGGCAGCGCCCCCTCCAGGTTTCTACCAACCTGCCACTGTGCCTACCGAGCCCGCCATGCAAGACATGTGACCCGGGTGCACTCACACGCCCATGCTGCTGACATCACACCGTGCAAATCGCAGCCGTGACACTACTAGCTCTCCCTGGGCTAAAATTCCGCAAAAAAAAACAAAGAAAATCCTCAGCAGGCTGGGGCGAGAAAAAAAAAAAAAAAATCCCAGCGGTCAATCTCCCGCGTCGCACAGCCACATGCCGAACCGAGCGCGGTGCCGTCTGCGCTGCCTGCTTCCCACTCGCTCCCGTCAGCTGGCCAGCCTCCAGCCTCCAGCCCTGACTCAGCAGCTCTGCTCGGAGCAGGGGAGGGGGGCAGAAGCAGCATCTCCTCTAATCACTGTGATTCAGCTCGTCTGAAAGCCATTGTTTTTCCACACTTCGTTCCCGACCAGTCACATGCGGCATGGTGGACGAGGCCCAAACAATCCAAACCACCACGAGGCGACAACCGCATGACAGTCCCTGCCGGAGCAACCCTTACTACACTCCTCTAGGATTAACGATGCAATAAATGCAACCTATTCTATTTTTGTACATTGTTTATGCATATATGTAATGCATGCATATATGCACATGCATTTTGTGTACAATCATGTTTAATGCAACATCACAAGAAGCATTAGCATATATGCATGCATATGCGTCAGTAAAAATGTGGAGCGCATTGACTAGTTTTCAGGAAAAACTTCTGATTCGGGAATCGTGGAGAGAATTTTAATTGTACACCAGAGAGATCGTGGTCTTGGTATTAAACGTCTGGCCTCCGTACAGAAAGCAGCATGAATCAGCAGCGCCCAGCGTCCAAGAGCAGAAGCCGCTGACGCAGACACTTTCGCGCCAGGTACACAACTTCACCTACACGCCGGACCAACACGTTCCGGTCGAGTCGAGTCGGGCCTTTTACCGGAGAGGCGGTGCTGGCGGCTCCTCTTGGTGACCGGCGTGGTGCACACGCCGGTGAGGTCCAGCGAGTTGCCCAGCATGGTGTTCATCCTGCGGAAGATGTCTTTATTGCTGCAGGTGGACAGGGCCGGTGTGTCGGAGTGCCAGCAGTCGGAGAGCCGCAGGTCTTCTTTCTGGTTGCAGCGACATTTGGGAGAACATGGTTGGGGGGTCACCAGGCGCATGGAACCCGATTTAAACCCCAAAACATGAGATGCCAGGGTACAGTTTAAACGAATTCCCCACCAAACCACCAAAAAACGGCCCCTTCTATTTGCGAAAATAAAACAAAAGCAATACTAACTCACCAACGAAAACGCCATTTTCACCACACAGTGAACACAAAAGGCCTGAAATAACAGCCAGGGCGCCTCGCCTTAACATTTAAAACCTCATATTAGCCTCCATGATTAGAAAAATGTGCGCGACACACTAATTAAACGGGGCGTGGCCTGGCGCAACCACGCCCCCAAAGCAACAAACTTAACTTCCGTCCTATTTTGTCACTGGCAACGGTATTTATATCGATATATTTACATATAACGTCGATCATGTTTAGCACACTGAGGAAATGAGTGGTTTAAGATGAACAATAAGTAAACACATAAAGAGTTGCCTCATGTACTCTCATTTTATTGATACATTTTATAATAAAACAAAGCAGTCAACCAAACACAGTGTTTCACAATCACACAGAATATATGGTAGACCATCAGGCATGGTCACATGAAAGACTCTTTAGAGCCCCTGGGGCAGCAGTGTCCAAATACCTGCATGGTTAGTCCAACCATGCCATGGGGACGAAATTGTGAACGGAATCATTACAAAATGAATGGAGGTTTATATAAAGTAGTTTTTAATGCATTGTAATAATATTTTCATCCCCAGTGAGAGCAATGTACATTCAGATACAAGGACCTTCTTCTCTCCCAGCAACTGATGCTACATAATTACAGGCTTGATGTTTCTGAAATGTTAATCGTCTGTAGAAGGATATTTTCTTCTCAAAAAGTCAAGAAAATCGGAAAATTGAGCACGCCAATCTCAAAAGCAACACTTAGTAGGGTAAAACAGAATAAGTGTGTGAAGGTACTAGTTGTTTATCAGTACCATGTTCCATGTTGAAATCTGCAATAAATATCACTTTCATAATGCTTTATATCTAAGATGAATCTTTTGTAGTTTTAGAGTACATTGTTTTGGTGTCGCACAACCCCACACATACTGAGTACTAAATGCTACAGGGTGCTCTTCGAAAGTACAGATTCTCACGTTTACACCCTCCAAATGTATTTTGTCATGTATGTGAAATAAATTAAAGAGACTGATCCACCGTACCCATGTAGTCAGGTTTCTATGTAAATGAGAAATACATAGTAGGTAACAGACATCAAAAGAGGTGTGGTCACCAGGGTTTATCAAAAGATGAACAACTATTTAGACCTACATATAACATTGAAACAGTGTGAGATCTGCATCTTGATGTAATACCCTGTTTGTGCCTGCTTAAATGATTTCTCATAACGGTGCATTTCAATGCTGATTGAAGTTAAAATGTAGGGGACCGTTTTTCACTAATCAGTGGCACCTCCATGCTTGTAAAGATGTATTTCAGGGCTTGCTGGAACAGTCATCTATGGAACTGGTGAGTTGTTGCCTTTGATTGTCTTCATTCACCTACTGTTCCTGTTCTTAAATGTGTCTATTCGTTATTTTGGGTTAAAGTAGCTACGGATGAAATTGAACATTACTATTGTCACTTAAATAGAGGCAGTTCCACGATTCTGAAGCATAGTTACATCAATAAGGTCCATGTAAACAGGTTAATTTAAATAAATCCGATTCAGTGAAATTCAAATATTGTGGGTTTGCTCACGTTTACCTCTCTGTTTTTTGTGGATGATCCCACTTGTACCACGATCACTTGCCAAAAATAATTCGGTAATTTTTGTCAAATTCTTTTTTCCCACTAATCGAGTTTGTTTATTTCAGTAGAATAAAAACGACCTGCCTTGTTACTCGTTCACCATAATACATAGGTTATAGAGTACTTTACTACCCTAAAATGACAAAACTACTGATGCATTGTTTGAATGCTCATTCAGAATTAAGATTTCTTTATCATAAATTCTTTCTGAAAGGTTATTTTCCTGTAACCCGGGAAGCATGTAAACTATATAACCTAAAACGTCTGGAAAATTTAATTACAATTAGAAGCTCACCCAAATAAATTACATGAACACAATACAGGATATTGCTGGAATATATAATAATTTACTAAGCAAACCTCAGCAGGGCATCCTCTTTGATCTTGAATAGGGTTGCATTTTTTATTTTACATGAACGAAATGACTGAGGGTATCTCACAGCTAAAGGAAACTTAACAGGCATGGGTTAAGATGGATACCAGCAACAGTCCAGCGCTAAGGTGCTACTGGGTTAGGGCCTGTAGAATATCCTTCACCAGCATTGTGCCAATCACCATCTTTTCACAATTAACAGTCAGCTGGGCTGCACGCTCTTCCTTCGTCGCCACAGTAACCAACACTAAAATCCCACTGGACACCGTCTTTCCTGCAAACCTGTAAATTGGATTTGAGGGAGGAGGAACAGGAGGACTAAGTTCAGAAAAAAGAGCATCAAAGGATGGAAATGCAGAAAAGAAGAGAGTAGAGTAAAAATAAAAATATTTTTCAAACTTTTATTCCAAAGTTTATGTGCTACTGTTTACAATTTCATTTGTCTTTGTCTCTATACAACACATGGATGACAAAAAAGTGCTGGAAATATAACCCTGATATTTCTTACCTGCATTCCTTATCAGAGCCGCAGGGCACCCTGCTGACGTTGGCTGCAGATGTGACCCTTTGCACAATGCCGTGTTCATTCTGACACTTCTCTCCCAGGGTCAGCTTTTCTGAGATCTCATTCATGCCCATTAGTTGGCCTGTGTAGGAACAAAGAACCAGCAGATAGTCAAACCCGTCCTTAGCATTTTGGGGGCTGGACAGTGTCTAATAAGTGTTGGTAGACTTGCTAGTCATTCTATGACCACACAGGTTTATATGAGACACTTGAGCAAAGTCATCAGCTACCACTAAAAAGCCACATTCACCAAAGTCATAATTTTATTTTGTGTGATTGCTCTAAACATTATACTACCAGTGTTTCTAATGAACTATAAAATGAAGACATAGGAGATTGCAAATAAAACAAAAATGAATGATCCCATTAGTAGTTTACATTCCAGAAAGGTCTTTTGCATATTGGAGTTCATTTGCACTCTAGCTCAGAATAATGATTACAGCACGGTGGCATAAATGAAAAAGGAATGCATTAAAATTACATTAACGTGGCAGATGTGCAACAGATTTATTTCTGAATGCTTAAATTTGCTGGGTACAGTACATCATATGGCTCAACAACCTAATAAAAAGACTGAATACTGAAAAGAATAATGTTTTAATGGTTAAAATGCAGGGTTTATGACATGTTTGCATCCTCTTTGGGCATTCCTGGTGCGACTCCCATGTGCCAGGGTGGGTATTTATATCTGGATTACTGGACTTGCAGACATTCCCATTCCCGATTTTTCTTGTAATTGGGAAATGCAAAGTCATAGTCACTGTTGCCAAAGCACTAGAAACTGCAAAAGGAGGGCAGGGGATCAGCTGAAAGCAGGGAGACTTGAATAGGGGGAATTAAGGCAGGTGGCAACAGAAGGCAGGAAAAACTCTATCGAAGGAACTTACCCAGGCTCAACTGTAAAAGCTTCTCTATTGGTCCCAGTATAAATAGTATTCAGAAGAAGAAATGAAAAGTATGTCACATTTTAGCACAGACATCAGTTTGAGGTTTGAGCAGATAACCTCATCCAGGATTTGTGATTATAATCAAGAAAAGTGGGAATGGCAAAGCATCATCTTTGTGCTATTCCATCTATTCCATCTGAATTCAAATACTTTCATCTCACACCAGCTTTGAAAATTGGGCAGAGCATGAAGATTTATACGAGAAATATGTCAAATAAGTATTTGACTGAGATTTATAAACATTATTGTACTAACAAGGTTGCTGAAATTGACCTATGACCTACATTGCATTGTGGCCTTACATCATGGTCCCATGACTGAACCTTGTTGAAGTTTTCAGGCATTTGAGGGACAAAATGTATCAATCATGATCAACGATGAACAATTAATTGTTCTTGATATATTAATAAAGAGTATTGCCTCATGCCTTGTCTCGTGCTGGCTCAATCAGTCTTGGTTGTCTGTTACAGATTTCAATTTCTGACTGGTTTGTATCCAAAATGAGAGGACATTTCAAAATTTGCTGACATAGGTCTTCAACACTTCAGCTAGACAATGCTGTAACTAGGGTTCAGTTTTTTTTTCTCACCTTGTTCCTTTTTAAATTCATTTTCTGTCATGAAGACTGGCATCATTAGCTCCCCAACGGGCGGCTGAATTGACACAAAAAACTTCCTGATGTGAGTACTGTAAAAAAACAGGAAAATAGCAGACACACAGGCAAATGGTTCACCACTGTTATTCACATAAAACATCACTTGCATTAGAATTAAATTAATACAATTGTATTCCTAAGGAACATCATATTGTCAAGAAAAATGACTGATCAGATGTAGGGCTGCAACAACGAATCGATTAAATCGATAAAAATCGATTACTAAAAGAGTTGGCAACGAATTTCCTAATCGATTCGTTATGTCGCGTGACGCGGAGACATTTGATTATTTTAAAAAAAAAATGTATTTGAGCACGGAGCGGAGTGAGTCTTTCTCGCGCACAGATACTAGCAGAGTCTGGCGCCTCATAGACAGCACAAAGCAAAAAAAAAAAAACTGAGCGGAGGTAGAGGACAGGTACATGGCGGCGGCAGACAAATCTGCGCAAAAATATGTAAAAGCGACATGGCACGGCACGGGACCACCACGGCAATGATCCAGCACCTGAAACGCAAACATGGAGTGTTTGAGGAGGAAGAAGGGGGTTCAGCAGCAGGGGAAGTCGCTACAGAATCCTACTTTTGTAGGTGTGGAGGGGGGATGAAACAGCGTTCGGACTGTTCTCTGCGTCTCCGTGTGGACGACTCGCCTATTGTGTCCCTGAGCAAGACACTTAACCCTAAGTTGCTCCAGGGGGAGGCTGTCCCTGTAACTACTGATTGTCGCTCTGGATAAGGGCGTCTGATAAATGCTGTAAATATAAATGTTTACCCGTCATCCAGCTTGACAAGCATGACAAGTTAGCGTTAGCGCGTTAATAACAGTAGTAAAGCAGGGGTGCTATAGTTACTTTGCATTAAAAGACTAAAGACATGTTTTTATTCACTAGCCTTTTTTGGACCATTCATTTTTCAATCTGTTGTCATGAATAGCTACACTGCAAAAAAAGCTTTTCTTACCTAGTAATTTTGTCTCGTTTCCAGTCCAAATATCTAAAAAATCTTAAATCAAGATTACTAGACAAGAAAAATGGCATGAGAAAATTAAGTGATGCTTAAAACTTCTGTTTGAGATTATATCTCATTAAGATTAGTTTTCTTACCCCATTGGCAGATAATTTTGCCTGTTTTAAGCAAACAATCACTTAATTTTGAGATGTTTTTTCAGAAAACAAGACAATTTCTTATGCTATTTCATGTGTCTAGTAAATATATCTTGATTTTAGTTTTTTTAGTTTAGTTTTTTTAGAGATTTTATTAAAAAAAAAGTCTATATTTGGCAGATGTAAAGCATACATGTGTATGTTTTTTGTGTTAGTCCATTATTATTTTATTTTATTATTATTATAACAGCTCAAGGAGCAGCATGTTTGTGCACTTTCTAAAGATTTTGGTTCTGTATTTGAATAAAGGGTTGGAAATGAATGCATTTCTTGTTTTTTTATCTGATTCAACGATTAATCAAAAAATAATCGACAGATTAGTTGATTATTAAAATAATCGTTAGTTGCAGCCCCAATCAGATGTGTTCCATGAACATAATGGAGTTAGTACAAGGCTTTTATCCTCACCAGAGCTGAAAGTTGGCCGCTTGTGTGGAATCACAGAAATCAATGCCCATAACAACAGTAACCATCTCACCAGGAGGTAGCAACTCTGAAAATTGACAAAGGGAACAGAGACGAACAAGACGAATTAATGAAGAAACGAATCACCCTCGCAGTGATAAATGTCCTCTGTCGCTGAAGAAAATACAGGAAAATGTTGGGAGCCTGCAAAGGACCCCAATGTCTCACCGATCTCTGGGAACTCTTTGATCCTCATGCCAGACTGCAGTTTGGGGTCCTCCACATGCAGGTTCTTGGTCTCTGCGTTGGTGTTGTTGGTGAACATTATCTGGACGGCCACCATGTGTGCATCTGGGCTGAAGGGCTGCCGGCTGAAGCAGTACTCCACACCCAGGCCTTCTCCCGTGATGCGATGCAGCAGCTCGTAGGTTTTCACCGAGCCGGATGGGGCGATGGTCTGAACGGATACAATGGGACCCCACCGATGTGAGGATTTCCAGCAATTTCATCTTGTCATTTAATTCTTCTTGATATATTAATAAATATTATTACTATTAGAGCTGGCAAAGTAAACTTGAATGGATAGTTTTTTTTAGCCATATAGTAAAACTATATAGTAAATGCTTTCCATTTCCGTAATTAGCTATTACATTTTTCAGAGGATCAAAGTATCTGATTGATTTAAAAAGCTAAATATTGCATTACGGTTCCAAGCGCCAGCGAATTAACGCCAATGCTAACGCGGAAATGCTTTATCTGCTTCGGTTATTCATCAGCAACTTACTGTTGGGGCCATGACAGTATCTGTCAGGGACAAGCCCTCCAGGTCTGTCACAAGGCTACTGGACAGGAAGTTGTTAACAGGGGTGACTTGAGGAGATGGAGTCGGCTCAACTGAGGGAAAGAATGTAGTGTCACCGACGGCAAAATCTTAAAGGAACGATAAATCACTATGAAGAACATGAACGCAGACTGGCTTTACATACAGTCATCCAAATCAAGAAGAGACATTTCCTTCTTCTCTTTTTTGGATTCTTTTTTAGCTTGTTTAGGTGGTGGTTTTGTTACAGGAGCCTGACAAAACAGGACAATGATTAACGATTAATGAATCATTGTATTCAAGGCTGGGTTAGTACTTTGGTGTTCCTGTTTTAGCAGCCTCACCTTCTTTTTCTTCTTGGCGTCCGTGTCAGATTCAGATTCTGACTCAGATTCAGATTCAGACCTGCTGCTCTCAGACTCGCTTTCCTCCTCTTCCTCTGACTCAGATTCAGAGCCACTCCTCCGCCCCTTGACCTTCTGCGCCCGGTTTTTCTCCTCTGCCCCGCTGCTCTCTTCGCTTTGGGGGAAACATTACAGCATTAAATCATCATGTAAAAGTGTGAAGTGAATTGTTGACACTGTACTGAACTATAGGAATGTTCATCAAATATCAAATGCTGGTGGAGCATGCAGTAGCTGTGCGCCTCCTCTTAATCTGCACAGTAGCCTGTGAAGGAACTATAACATCTTGCCAGACGTTGCTTTCTTATGCCAACGCCTGCAGCTTGTTCGTAAGGAACAGCTGTCAGATGCCAGCCTTTGCACTTCCAGGATTAAAAATCTGAAACGACTAAAAATAAAGAAGAACCTTTCCGGGCTCTCCACTGCTGGCGCCTTCACTTTGCCCCTGTCTGTTTTCTTCTTTTTTTTCCTCTTGTCTTCCTCATCCTCCTTGTCCTCTTGCTCAGACTCAGACTCCTCTCGACTCTCCTCGCTCTCCGACCCCGAACCACTTTCCTCGCTCTCGCTGCCGCTCCCTGAGCCACTGGCCGAGTCTGACTCTGTGAGGGACAGCAGCGTGAGAGGCAACATCACTTCACTTCCCTCCACCCAGTATTCAATGCAGTAAGGACTGTTTAATCAAGCAGCAAATCCGTGTCAAAAACACCCTCGTATAGTTCTGTTTGCTGAGGACATGGAATGACAGCCAGCACTGGTTGCTCTGGTTACCACTGTCTGCCGACTCCGTCGGGCCCGACTCTTCTTCTGAGTCAGAGTAGAAGGGCTTCTCCACCTTCTTCTCCTTCCTCTTCTCACGGCTGCTGCACTTCGTCCACTCAGGAACCTGGATGGGATGGGAAATGGGAGTCAGATTTTGAGGCTTAGCCATATAATGGACTGAGCCAGAAATTACAGCACAGAACTGTGTGAGACAGAGGAAGGCGCTCTGTGGTCACGAAAGCTTCCAGTTCTAGGCAAGGGCAGATCTGCAAATGGCTCATTAATATGCATTTTTTCTTTTAGCAGACGGCAGAAAGGAATCCATTCATGACCATAGAGAAGTCTCATTAAAGACAAGATGCCCTTAAAAAGTAGCCAGAGCTAGTGACAAGTGGCACCACATTCCAAAAAATATTCAGCATTATGTAGAGTGCATTGAGAAGAGACACGCAGGCCTATTGTACTCGTAGGCCTATTGTACACAGCATCTTACTTAAATATCAATATTATTTTATAGTAATGATGTCCACTATCAATACTCCACTATCAATAGTCAAGTGAGGACATTAACTCCTACCATATCAAGGAAGTTAAGAATAAGATTCATAACTACATTAAAACACACATCAGATGTGAATATTAAAAGTAATCCACTAATTGTAGCACAAATACCACGCTTCGAGAACCAGAGATAGGATTATTACCATTTTTGGGTGAAATAGTCTGTAATTCTGAGTGTTGTATCATGTCTACTGATACTTTTTAAGGAATCACATCTTTAACAGTTGAAAGGAAGGTGCTGAGGAGGGTTTATGCTGAACTAGGCACAGTACAGCAACTACGCAGGGTGTAAAGGAAGCACGGTGGCTTTGGCGCTACGGTTTGAGGCTCAAAGAGGCGGGCTCTTTGTCACTGACTGACTCACGCTGGTTAAAGTTGTGACTCTTTCGAGCAGCCTAATAACCTGGCGGACAGGAAAAGAAAAGAATGCGATGAAGGTGAGATGAGGAGAGAGATAAACAAAAAAGTCAGAAGTACAGACAAGGCATGCACATCATTCCTGAGTTTTCTCTCGCAAGATTCTGTAGTGCCTCACACCCGAAAGAACTACAACTACTACAACTAATATCAGCACTAGTCAGCTCTTAGCTTTATTGTAGAAGCCAGCACAGCATAGCCTGGGCTGCTGCTGCCCTTTTTCAACTTTCTGGGCATTCACATTTAGCCCCAGGATGTAGAGCAAACTGAACAACAGCGGTGCCACACAAATGAATGAATCCGGAACTCAGATGGAAGAGGGACGGCGGAAGCGAAGGGCATTTCAAAGCAGAAGCAGGTTCAGCGCACAGCACAACACACAGAGGAAAAAAACACACACCTAAGCTTCCGAAAAAAAACGTTTTCTGACAGTATGCAGATTCCCACTGGGATTTTTAACATTTATTCACACCAGAAGTTAAACCTTTACTGCTTTATCTGTTGCTTTTCATAGAAATAGCTTTCCAGCCATGCAAAGTAAAAAGAAATTTACTGCTAGCATCCAAATAAATCAGGGATTAAAAGCAGTTAATAAAAATAAAAGCAATAAAATACTGGGAAGCACATAATCAAAAAACTGGAACATAAATGATTTAAAATGTGAAAACATGTCAAGAATGAAAAAAATATAAATTCTAGATAGCTGGTAATTTTAAAATATTATATATATATTTAGATATAATTTATTATTATTATTATTATTATAATTTAGATTTACAGACTGGTGCCTAATATCACTTTAAATCAGATCTTGTGTCAGCAGATCCCTGCATTTATTAGAACTAAAGGGTAAAATCTGTTTTGAGAATAACCTACACAGATGTACAATGATCATATATTATGTGGGGCTTGATCATATGAACATATATCTGATAATCTGTCTGGTTTTACTACATGGACGAAAAACACCCTCATTCCCACATACTGCACACCTGGTGGGCTCAGGCTATACTGTACAGGTAACTATATTTAAAATAAGGTTATTTGCCATTGTTCTATGTATCATTCTAACCAGATTAGCCATGAAATGCTAGAAAGCAATGTAAAAATAAAATTTTTAGAATGATGTTCTATCTATCATTCTACCAGTTATTGATTAGATGAGAGCCTTGGGATACTAGAAAGCAATGTAAAAATGTAATTTTTAGAATGAAGTTCTATCCATCATTCTACCAGTTATTGATTAGATGAGAGCAATGTAAAAATTAAAAAAGGTTTTTAATCCCTGCATTGAATGACTGCAGAAGTGGTCAGCTGATAAGTGCAATTGGTTAACGCAACTAAATGCAACTCTAACTCCAACACTTGAGAAACCCTACAGTGGTAGTAAAGAGGGCAGAGCAAGAGAGGACACACTGCACTCCCAAGGGCACCTCTCGCCAGTCTCCTAGCAAGCCGATCCGCCCCTCACTGGTGGTTATGACATCCTCTAGCTGTGGACCGGGGTACAGAGAGACAGGCGGTCAGACAGAAGCACCAGGGACAGGACGCGTGGGAAGACAAACAACACACCTGTCACCTCGCTTGTAAATCTGCATTGGTCGTGAATTGAAGAACACACAAAACCCAGAGGGCAATGAAACATGAATAAACCAAAAAATAAATAAAAGACCAGGGCAGAAATCAAATCTACATTTGATCTTTGCCCTCAACATGTTATATGAACATGAACAAATGGCACATGAAGTGATAGGCAGGTAGCTGCGGGGTCTGTTGTGTGTTTGTAATGATGAATCGCTACAACATGGATCCTATCTCACGTGCCATTGTTCCAACAGGTGAACACCAGGCCATGGGTGGGTGGCTCTGTGGGCGCTGCTCTGTGGGGGAGCAGCAGAGGGGCTGGAATGGGGTGGGATGCGGCCAGTGGCTTGTGGCCTCAGCCATAGAGACACTTAATGCTTCTTCAGCTCTCATAAGCACAACAGGCCTAATGAGGCATCTGATACCAGTGCTTTAACATTTCAACATGTGACCATGAACAGAACTTTTCCCCTGATGCAGCGTTTTAAAGAGGAGTGGGCAGCCATTTAAATGCAATTCCTAACGGCCAACAGGGGATGAGCATCTTCATGGACATGATGTGACTGATGAGAGTGAGTGTTGGTTAAATGGAAGCAATAATTTGGCCATGAAGCTCCTGCGCTTTGGCGGCTCCTCTGTGACGCTGCTCTCCTGAAGCAACAGCGCCCCCAGGCCCTCTGCCCAGAGGCCCTGTCTCTTTGTGTTACTGTTCCCACTGCACGCACAGAATCCTTCACCTCCACGTTGCGCACGGAGGGGTCTGGGGCGGTCTCTGGCCAGTCGGGCAGCTCCTGGTAGCCGCCGGCTTTGGCGTTCAGCAGGTGGGACAGGGATCCCAGCTGGAAATGGTCTCTGTCTGCATGGTAAAAGGTATTTACATTAGGCCTAGGATAAAGTATATTGTCTTGCCTTCTGCGAGGACCTTGCCTCCCCTGTACCTTTAAACGGAGACTCCAACACAGGCGCAGGCTTCAGGGCCAAGAACAGCTTCTTGGCGTATTTGCTCAGGGCACCACTCTTGTCTGTGGGCACAATCAGCTGGCGGATGAAACGTGCCCGGTCACGGATATCGTAATTCTGGTCGTACTTAGCCAGGTTCAGTACATACTGAGTCAGCAGTTTAGTCTGTAGAGAAGAGAAGAGGTTGCTGCAGTTTCCTGTGACAGTCCTGACAGTAAAACGGCCATTTAACCGTTATCTGCTGATAAAACGTCACACATTTCTCATGTCTCACCATGAAACTGGCCTGGCACAAAACAAGAGAACCTTGTAAACTATAGAAAGTACCAGTACCCAATGCAAAAATGTACATAATGTAAATTAATTCTATCATTAAATGTCTATTTATTAATTACTGTAGAGTTCGTAGAGCATTTATACAATTTGTTTGTTACTTGTTATAAATTACAATTAAAATAAATTTGAACAAAATGGTGAACATTTATCACAGGACATTAAAATGACCTTTTATGTGGTCGTGATAATCACCTGTCTTAAGTGAGAAAGCACAAAGTTTGAGTCTGAAACTGTTAAAATCCATGAACACGTCTTGGCATCAGCTAACATGTAACTCATCGCGTCTGACAACGGTGTCTCACCTGTTTGGAGTTGGTCAGGTACAGTTTGGCTGCCAAGTTGATGATCTGCAGTTTGACAATGTCCTCCTCATTGGTGAAAGTCTTGGCCATCTTCCTTAAAACGTCTGGAGCAATCTTGGGCACGTGCTCACAGTACTCCCCGATCAGCCACAGGATGCTGGCTCGTGCCATGGGAACCTTTCAGCAGCAAAATCAGCATCACAAGCTTGTTTTACTTAAAGGCCGCGTGTTGAAAATCGGAACAAAATTTGTATTTCTTTTAACAATACAGGAAATACAGAGTACAGTGTAACCGTTGTAGCCAGAAGTGAAACTAACTAAAGTAACTCTGAAATAGTTATAATAATATTGACTCGAAGGTGGCAACTATTTCGTTTGATTTGAGAAAAACTGTTGATATCTAGACATGTGCTACAAGAAGTGGAGGATGGTCTCTCCAGCTCCAAGCAAAAGTCTACAGATGGAGAACAATATTGTATTGCTGTTCAGAGAAGAGCACAGGATAACTCATTCTCTACACATTTACAGCATGGATGCCCTTATCCAGAGCAACTTACAATCTCTGGTTACAGGGTCAGTCCCCGTGGAGTCCCTATGGGGGGAGCACGCGTTTTGCTCAGGGACACAGTGGTAGTAAGTTGGGTTCGAACCTGGTTCATAGGTGAGTGTGTTATCCACTAGGCAACTACCATACATAATGCCCCTGTTTAATGAAAATGAGGAAATTCTGTCCTAAATGGTTACTGATCGCATCAGTGTACAAATGAACTGTGGATGTTGTCACCTGGATGTTGTCTGTCAGCTTGGCCATGTGCTTTATGATGTCGCTGTGCTGCTCCGGCTGCATCTGCAGAAGCTTTTTAATCACCACCACTGACTCTGCCACCACCAGCTCTGTAGGATTTACACATCACAGCTTACCACACTAAGACGTGACCGATGACTACATGGAGAAGCAGTGACGGAACACCTGTGAGGCGGGGACTCACCATCCCGGTTGGACAGCAGCTGGACCAGTCCGTTCAGGCAGGTGTCTCTGACCTCGCCAATGTTTGTGGCGCAGCGGCCGATGGCCTGGATGGTGGCCGCAACAAAATCTTTGTCCATGCTTTTGATATAGGTCTAGGTGCCAAAAAGGAAACGAATGAAACAAGAAAACAATGCAATCCTGCTTCTTTAATCAATTGTTCCAGCTGTTCTGTCATACCTGAAACTCTCGGAGGATTGTAGATATATTTGTCTCATTCGCCAAATTTGTCAACACCTCAAGCTGCAATGAGATCAGCATGAAGTCAGTGACAATAACAATGTTGTGGTCAGTTCTGAAAGTATCTCTGCATTCTTGCCTAACTCACCTTGAGGATTTTGATTTGTGTAGGGTCTGTAGAACGGATGTAGAAACTCTTCAGGTAAGGCTCAAACATGCCCTGCATGAGCAACAGAACACGCAGCATTAGAATTCATCACATGCCAATCACTGAAAGACTCAAAGAAATTCTTCCATTTTAAAAAAGATTTCTCATGTCTATCAAAAGTTATATAAAAACATTTCCTCAAAACCTGCCAAATATGCCACATAGCTACAGTTTAGAACACAGCATTCTTTTCAATTATGCCACAGTTCGCTCTGAAAATTGTGCTCTGACTGTCTGAGTGACATGATGTCTTAAAACAATCAGAAAGCACCTCTTTTAATATTATTCAGCTATTTATTGAGTTATTTTTCCTGTCACGCTGTAACGTAAAAAGCATCTGAGCCCTAATGGATGATGCTACTTGTGCTAGATTGTAGAACTAAATTTAGATTTGAACTAAATCTTCGAAATCTACAAATATACGAATTTAGACTTAACAGTTTCTCTGCAAAGCTTTTGTTCATTGCTACAATAATTATTCATATGAGTTGTGTTCATGAATGTGGTGCAATATTTTACCCTTCTCTTGATGGTCATGGTCGCCACATTCTGTAAGACAACATATTGGACCTCACTGTGGAGAAAGTGAAAGTTTGTCATTGTGAAACACTGCAGCGCAGCACAGCACACGTTGACACAACAAAATGTGTCCTCTGCTTTTAACCCTTGGTGAGCAGTGGGCAGCCATGACAGGCGCCCAGTGGGCAGTTTGTGGCAGCCAGACCGGCAACCTTCTGATTACAGGGCCGCTTCCTTAACCGCTTGGCCACCACTGCCCCAGAGAGTGGGACACTGATGAATGCACACAACAATACAGAGAAAAAACATACAGAGACACAAGAGAAAAACTAGAGCAGGGCAGAATTTAAGCATCGCTAGACCTGCTGCCCCACCTCCAAGACAAAACTATTCCAAAGTGACATTTCCATGGCGCTGAATGGTGACCTCATCATGAGCAACACAATGAGGACAAACTTCAGCAATGGACTCTGAGCTATTGAAAGCAACTTTTGTGGTTCAGAAGATCCCAGTGTTCACTGGCTTTGTATACTATAATACTATTATATAAAATGGCTAGATCTTCACAGCCCAGGGTCTTTTAGTGAACAAATTCCCTCTTTACTTACAAATCAAAGCATTTCAATGACGACTTACCTGTGGCTTCTCATCAGTCGTACCAGAGCCTTGGCAATGACACCAACCTCTGCTTTAGGTGCCAAGTGAAAGTAGAGCTGAGCCACAGCCATTACAACCTAATAAAGAAATTGGGGGAAAGGACAGAATTTCATAAAAAAAAAAAACTGAAATTCCACGTTCTTCGCATGGGCAGTGATAAAATTGCAAAACTCACTGCTGCATTGCGGCTCTGCAGTAAGGGCTTGGTGTTCCTCAGCAGAAGCCTGTGGTCGGGATCCATAACGTAGGGCTTCCTCTTAGCCAGGGCAGCAGCCTCGGCCTTCTCCTCCTTCCCCTCCTCGTCATCGGAGCCGTAGAAGGCCTTCTCTCCGCTCTCCTCTAACAGCGACTCCTAATGAAGCAGGGGATTAGATTTGATTAGATCAGATTCTTTTTAATGAACACACAAACTGGCTGCAGGAAATTGGAGAAGGTAAAAATACATTTAGCATCACAAGTACATCAGAATGCTACACACCACAACTTGAAACAGGATGTGCAGCTCATGTAGCAAATTAAAAAACTATTTATTTATGACCTTGAGTTCCGTGAGGCATTCTAGGAATGTGAATATGTCACAATCTCACTACTCTGACCACATTTAATAATGGGACATGCATCTGCTTACTACCTGTCTGTGCCTTGAATGAGGTTGCTTAGCAACAATGTCAAAGGATGCAAATGTCTTTAATTACAGAAGCTAAAGCTAAAAGTCAGGAACATTTTTCATCTACTGTACTACTGTGGGGGAGGGGGAGTACTGAGCATCAGAATCAAAAACGGGTGGTAGTAGCCTAGTGGGTTAGATACCCGTCTATGAACCCGAAGACCACAAAGTCACAGGTTCGAACCCCAGTTACTACCATTGACACTGAGCAAGACACTTAACCCTGAGTGTCTCCAGGGGGACTGTCCCTGTAACTACTGATTTTAAGGCACTCGGGATAATTTATATATACATTTCTATACATTTCCATGCTGTTAATGTATATAAATGACCCCAGCTTGACCAGAATCAGTGGGCTTATTTCAGTCTTTATTTAGCTTTTATCAAGACTCACATTGACGTTGGGATTGAGGAACTGGGTCCTTGCGTAGCGTGTGAGCATGTTGATGATGACTACTTGCCCCCACTCCTCCACATCGATCAGCAGGTTGCATAGCTTGCGGTAGTTCTTATGGATCAGGTCAATGCGTTCAGGACATACCTCCTCAAATGCCATCACCACACTGCCCGCCACCAGCTGCAGTGGCAGAGAGACATGGGGAATAACAAGAGAAGTCAAGTCTGATGACACATTCTGATTGGTTGAGAGGTGTTCTAGGATGATTAGCTACTGCATTATAATAGAACAAATGACACCTAGGTGGTGCCTAGCAACAACACTAAAAACTAATTTTCTCCACTGAAGCAAGGCTTTCACTAGTTTTTTCTTTTTACTTTACATCAAATCTGCCACAAACAAATGTAGATGTACATACAGTACATTCATAGTTTTGAAGCCTTCAGTGAGAATCTACCAATGTAAATGCTCATGACAATAAAGAAAACACATTGAATGAGAAGGTGTCTCCAAACTTTTGGCCTCTACTGTAACACTGTGATGGCGACATCTCAATAAACTGATGAATCTCACCGTTGTTTTATCAGCAAGAAGTTTTTCTATAACCTCAATCAGCTGGTCTTTCTGTTCCGGGTCCAAGCTGACAAGACACAGAAAGAGACTTAAGCAGAAACTCGACAGAACTGACCCGTGTTTTGTACAAGCAAGACACCTGGTACCTGTAGAGTTTGGGGATGGCATGTGCGGCGGTCTTGCGGACGTAAGGGGACATATCAGATGCAGCCTCCTTAATAGCCAGCATCATAATGGGGACGATGATGGTGACTCTGATGCTGGACAGCACACGCAGCGCGCTCGCCCGAATCAGTTGGTTTGGGTCCTGACACGGGTAACAAATATCAAGCAATTTCACATTAATAATCTGTTCCACGTGAGGTTACTGAGATCTACAACACATTGAATGCTGTTTTTGCAGGAGGTCATTTAAAACACTCTTATTATATGATTTCCTGTGATATTTTCCACAGTTCTTATTTCTGTAAAGGCCATCTGAGGGTGTTATATCAAATGTGCTGACATATTGGTGGGGAACATATTGGTGGGAAATAAGCCAGTATTGACCAGGCAGAGAGCAAAATGCTCTCATCTTCACTGGACGTTTGGCAGACTGTGACAAACAGAAAAATTTCCGCGTGGGTCCTGATCCCGGTTCTGACACACGCATAACAAAATGTCACATCTTAATGCTTGAATTACCTTGCTCTATGTAATCAAAACAGAGCAGAGCATTTTAAACTTTAATATATATCCAATTCCCCCTTGAAATCTCTAGGAGGTTTTTAGCAGGTTCAGACAACATTTCTGGGTCTCTGTTTAATGTAGTTACTGCATTAATAAAGTGTACTTACTGAATAATTAAGAGGAGCTGACTGAGGTGCTGATTTCTGTGGTGTTACAGGGTTCAGGTACACCTACTTTACACATACACAAGCATAGAATATCCAGGCCCTACCCTGAGGTGCATTAAATTGCGGTTCTCAAGCGTCAAGTAGTCTGAGGTGGAGTGGACCTCCACCTAAAACTGGCCGCTTGTGCTGGGCAGGATACCCAAATCCAACTCTACACACAAACTGTACCTACACGTTAGGTGTTTCAAATGAAGTGAGTTCTGCATGTCATACATTTGAATTACCCCCCCCCCCATATAAAGACTGACCTTTAACCCTCGTTGAAAGGTGGAGATAGAGAGCAGAGCCAGGTCTTGCTGTTCCTCAGCATATCGCACCAGGTACACGTAGACCAGCTTCTTCACCTTGAGGCAATACATGACAACTGGTAAAGGCACAGCAGGGGGTAGAGGAACCACGATTTCCAGAACCTCCCTGAGGTTGGTTAGAGTGAGGATCATTGACAGCCTTACGGAAAAGGCCCAGGAGCCTACCTCAATGTTCTTACATGCCACATTCTTCACCACGGCTGGGAAGAGGTCTGAAGCGTTCTTTCCTCTGGCAATCATCTGTGGCAGACAACCACAAAACACACCTAAGACCGTTTTCTTCCAAAAAACCCTGAAGATGGAACATTACTGACAAGAAGAGATGAGAACAAAGGCTTCGGCCTATTCAGATAGGTTAATTTCCATCAGCATGTTAAATGTCATCAGGGTGCAGGAGCAGTCAGAATTTAAATGGCCCGTTAGTACTGACCTACACGTCATTACATGTCTTTTTTCATATTATAAAACGAAGCAGAGCTTGTTTTTTTCATATATATAACGGTGAAGAGTGAATATTGAGGTAATGGGTGTTCTCAGAGCTTCATGGGCAGTAGGCCAGAGATTGTGAAATAAAACGTGACATCTTTTATTTATGTCTCCAGGCCCTTTGACAGAAAACGGGGCCACCAGTTAATGGGGCTGTCGGCTATTTAGCCAGAGGTGTGCTGATGAATGGCGACGGCGAGGTCTGGTCCTGCAGCTGGTTCCTGGGGTCCTACCGACCTTCGCACCCAGCTTGTAATGGAAAGTTAAAAAGGCCCCTGGCCCCTCACCACCCGCTTCCTACAGTCATAAATATTTCAGCCACTGGCTCCCTTCTACAATGCTCCGAAACCGACACCAATAATGAATATTTAACACCTGACTGTGCATATTCTCTGTCTCTGCCCCTCTTATCTATCTCTTATTCTCTTTCTTACAGCTGTCACATTATACAAGACATGGTAGAAACCCCTCTGCTCTAGAGACCCCTTGGCACTGCTCTAAAGAAGTCGCCCTTCTGAGATCACTGGCACGCTTCTCACGGTCTTATTCATGAGAGATGTTGCATCACTGCACTTATTGTGCAATATCACGCATGGTCCAAAACAGAACCTTTTTCATAAGCAAATCTCAAAAATGTCAAACGATAGAGAATGACTTGGCATTTCCTACAGACATGACATTTCTCCCTCAGCCCCTCCTTGTAAGGACTTTCCTTTCTGGCTCCAGGAAAGTGTGCAGCTCAAGCCGTTCTCCCTGTGACAGCAGGGATGTGTGATTTAGGGATTCTGTGAGGGCCAGTCTTATTGAGCGCCATTTGACTTGCCTGCGCTTCAAGCTTCAAAGAATAAAATGGCAGTTTAGATTTAGATTTAGAGAGAGAAAACGTAGCCATTGTCAGTGTATTGTCAGTGTATTGTCAGTGGCACCAATGATGCTACCAACAAGCAAAATTCAAAACCGACATTCTAATTGTCAAATGCTGGATAACAAATAGCAAATAAAACCTAAAAACTAACAGCAAAATACTGGATCTTTTAGTTTAATCTATATTTGCTTATGTCTTGTTTTATCTATATTTTCTTATCTCTGATTCTCTGAACTTAGGATCCATCAGCTCCATTTTTTATTCCATGTCATTACTGCTTTAATAAAATTGAGTTAATAAATAATAAAGAGTGTTAAGGCATTTAAAAGATACTCACTGCCACAATCCTCTTCATTGCCTCCAGCTTCAGGGAGTCTTTGTTGCTGTCCAGCATCTCCTTTAAGTCATCATGTCTAGAAGGAGTCAAAAACTCAAATTATGGTTTTGCTAAAAAGTTCCACTTAGAATCTCTCCCCTGCGGCCACAGACAAAGGAGACCAGGTTAATGTAAAAACTGTCTTTTGATATTAAAAATCAGTTATGATGTGTGAATGGTTTTCTTAGAATTATCACTCATATGGAAACAGATCATTTATGACATGCACACAGAGGCATTCGAATTTAATAGTGAAGAGTCCAAGTTTTATTCCACGGAGACTCTAGCATGCTATATTCATTGAGATCTTTGATGAATGATGCCTGGCTGCTACTTGTCTAATCTCTTTAGTGCAGTTTGAGACCAGCCCTGAGCGTCCTGTAATGAGCCATAACAAGCTCTGATGAAAGCCATGAAAATGATGCAGTCACCGTCATGTTGAACATAAAGAAAATGCTACTGAAAAGTCCATTCTCACTCCCAATTTTACTCTTTGTCAGGATATACAATGTCTACTTAGATAACTGTCACAGTGCAGGCACAATGCAGAATCCTGCCAGTAACTAGTGAATGAGGAGGCATCATTTGCTCATAACCATCAGCGTTAATTAGCTGATGCGTCCAGCAATAAGGCATCTTGCAGCAGCAGGGTGACCTCATCTGTCCATCATGCACCTAGTCATCCTGAATGTGGACAGCATGACATTATAAACCTGCATGTACGCCGCTCTGAGTCACAGCCGCTAATTGCAGCACAGGGATTTTCAGGCCGTCATGTTGTTTTGGGTGAAGCAGTACGAGTCGTCCTTCCTGACAGCACATTTGTCACACAGCTAATCACACCAACTAACAAATCACAATCTCCCAGTGACTGAAAGTGAGGGGAGGATACAGTGACCATGTACTACATTTGTGCTTTAATAAGCATTCCTGATTCATCCCTAGTTTGTAGGAGTAGGCTGCTGGTGGATTCTACATTCATACACCAGCCTGTTGCAACTTCAAACAGCATATATTAAAGACATTGCAGATTTGTTAAATATACAAAATGGAGCATCACACAGGGTCCACATTGGACAAGGCATCGATACAGCATGAGACAACAAGGAACCGGCACAGCAGATGGGAGCATGAGTTATTCCAGGCCCATGAAATGCATTGTGCCTTGATGCCATCCTTACACATCCCTTAATGAGCATGTAGCATGTTACCATGGCAGCTGCTTCTGTCTTCTATTTTTTAAACAGGTGTTGGTGACGTTCTGTCCAACACATAAATGTGTATGCAATTCAATGCTTGGTAATGATAAAGCCTTTATCTCCTAGTTCATCAGGTCTTCATAGGGTCTTTACACAGAGAGACCTGGGACACCAGTCAACATATCGGGTGATTTTATGCTGGACATGCATAAAGTGCCTTTATTCTCGGGCTCCGTTCTGTAAAGTAAAATTCCCTTAGAAATCCATGACTATTTGAAGAAAGATAACTTGCACAAAGCCCTTTGTCTGTCCAAACAAACGGTGAACAGGCTTGCAGATTCCTGTGCAACTTTTTTGAAGAGAAGAGCTTTAATGAGCTCTTGGATTATTTAAAGGCACAAAGAGGCAGATTGATTCACAGCAGCAGCCTCATTTGCTAAGAGCTCCAAAAATGTCTGCAGGGGATGGTTTTTCTGCAATCTTGGCCAGGAACATTTGTTCATCTGTCATGCACTAGTGTTGTGATGGGGGCCAAATGCCTGCCATGAGTGTGGGCGGCTGGTGCACCACTCAGAGGAAACCTGAAATGACATTTTCTCTGCCCAGATTCACCAATCACAGACAGGGACCATCCTCACGCTCAGCTGTGGCCCACAGGGCGCTCCACGAATCTGTGCTCTGATGTCCACAAGAGCAGCTTGAATTTTATGAGGCAATAATGAATAGTGCAAATCATTCACACACACACACACACACACACACACAAAAAAATCCTTCGCACAGTAAGTCAAAACAGCCAACCATTGGTAATTAGAATGAATCATTTCAGATATGATTCATTTCTTTCAAAACAGTATTAGGCAAGTTGCATCCATAAGGACACTGTTGCGTTAGTATTTTGCTGCGTAGCCAAGCGGAGATAATGGCAAGAAGAAGAAAGGGAAAGCTATGCAACATTTTACACAGGCTATTTAGCAGCTAGTTGCACAGCACGTTGGCCAAAGCTACATTTGTATTCCTGGGCTGCATGTTCTAACAAGTTCTAACATATAAAGGAAGCCTGTGAAAGGATAACTATTTATGGAGACCACATCAAAAATCAAATAAACAAAATTTACATAGCATATGAGATATAGCACCTTTCTCTCATGCCACACACGTTATGGTGTGATAACTCCTTTACAACATTATCCTAAATACATAATAATACATACTTCATATTTTAATCATTTTATTACAACACCGCAGCAAGCTTTCAACAGGCTTAGTCTTAAATAAATGTTCATAGTTGGTTGTTGTTTTTCACGTCCTATCTTTGTGTCTAAGTGGTATGGTTTGGTCACTAATATTTCTATATAATTTATCATTTTTCCATCTTACCTGCACCTATTATTGTTTATATCTATAATGCAGCGTAAACCAGTGGGATGAGCTGGAAAAACATAACCTGAAAATGTTATGTTCTTACAACCAATCCCAAAGCCTAATGGGAATGCTACCCAAGTATCCTCTGAGACAGAGCAGAGAATCCGAGGAATTGCTGGCTGTACCTGTGTTGTAATTAGCGCTGTGAAGGCCTTTTGGATCTTTGGGAGACAGGGCAGTGATGCACTAAGATCAGACAGAATTCCTGATGCCCAGAAATGGATCTGGCTCAGCTGTCAGACGGCTACCTGAGAGGCCTGTGAGGATCAGTAAGTGCAGCAATTGGGAGCAGGAAATTCCTGGTCGCTGTGAATGGGTCATGTATGCTTAAAGGCTTAATTGAGGTTTATGCTGAAATTTTGATCGCAAGAATTTCTGTTCATACTCCAAGAGTTTCTGTAGAGCCAGTCATTGGTCACAAGTAATGCAATGCCTTAATAGGTGCAGCCATAGCAATTTAACGATTTAATTATTACTGTGAGCCCCATGCTGAGACTATGTATGAACATCATTCAGAAATTAAAATCTGCCAGAACATCCTTGTTCTGAATGCATTAATAATGCAGAGCACAACCTGCAATGTATGTATGCACGAAATGAATAGGTATACTCATCTATTGCAGGGTACACTGAAAGAGGAACAGACTAATTAAAAACTCTCTGTAACACTGTCACTCTGCTATTGTGGGAATTAAACGGCTATATATCTCAGCATAGCTCCAGGTTATGCTGACTTGTTTCCAAGGCAACAAAGAATGCAATAAAGTGGAGTGATTTTCCTGCCTGCTCCGACGGCTTTGCACAGCTGTTGTTGCTGTAACAGCAGAGCGACTCGGGAGATGCAGGAAGAGCGACTCCGACATGGCTTCATGAAGAACTCCCCAGGTGATGACCATTAGAAGGCTGCTGATCCAATTCTGAGACGATATGAGCTTGCTTTGTCAATCAAGTCTCTCGTGGCAAAGCCATAACACAAATCGCCGGGGCGACAAAGACACAGATTACAACTGAGACGCCAGGTCATTTGGAGGGTGGTGCAATGTGTCTAGTCCACATATTGCTTTTGTAATTGTATAACCTGCATCATTTGTGGTTGGTTTCTGTACTGTATGGCCTATGGGGCCCCACAACAATTTGAGCTTCTAGTACCCTGATTCTGCAAAAAGCGGTGTGGATGTTGAGCTCCAGCAGTAGAGGAGCAGGCACACTTAACTGGGCTACTGGGGGCTCATTAATCCCCATCAGCCTGATACGAAGAAACACTTACTTCTAACCATATTTACCTTGCAGCTATGTAACTGCTTTTAGGTCCCAACGTGGCATATAAGATTAAAGTTCTACTTTGCTGACTAATTGTCATTTTGTGTGGATGTAAAAGTACAACTCCTGTAAGAAGGGCCTGGAATCGGTGTTATCATTGTCCCTTGCAAGGAAGCTTGTTTCGGTGACAACAGAGGGTTGATGGGACCAGCTCTCATTGGAGAACAGGAATGAGGAAGCCTCTTTATAAGAACAGCTTTGAGTTTTGTTTCGGAAAGATCTGCTCGCTCCTCACACGCTGGATCTCAGATCCAAAGGGCCCTTTCACAAATAGGTGGCAGGGGCCGACGCAGGGTGGTTAGAGGTGCCAATTAAACACAAGCACCCTATTTTTCCTTTGAGGAACACAGTTGGACAAAGTGCATATGAAATAACCAGAGATCAGAAGCACTGGAGATGATCTGATCTTCAACTAGAAACTGGATCTGACACACATCAGGCCCAGCAGGGCCAATCTAGGCAGTCTTCTGTCATCTTCACCACTCCGAGCAGAAAAGTATGTGTCCTTCTTTTAAACCCATGGTGTATGAGTCTGACTGAGAAGCCGATCCATGCCCCAGTGGGAAGCTTACGCCATCAGCGGGTTGAAGGTTTTGCTTTATTGTGCCTCCCTCCCCTATATATTTTTCAGCAGCCCAGCCATAGGTCCTTAGACAATAAACCACATGCCAACGTGAGGTTGTAGCTCTATGCCTTGTGAAATTAATCAAGTTACAGGTAACAAAATCACCCATTTGAATAATTTCAGTGTCTAATTAATAAGCTGAAGATACATTTTGTGCAACAAGAGGGAACAAGTCTCCCAAATAAATACACCCTAATTAGAAAATTAGGAATTAAAAAGTTCCCGGTCGGCAAAATATATTTTCATCAGCGTGACATTTAACGTTTAATCATGTTGATGTCTTGACTCATTTATTAACTCTGCTCAAATGCACACCGAGAAAACAACTCCCATAACGTCTCAATGCCCCAGTCTAGTATAAAAAGATTGCATTTGTAGGATTATGCAAGAGTTTTTTTTAAACATTCTCTAAATAAGCTGAATCCATCGCAGATGCGCATTAAAACCTCGCTTATCTCCTTGCCCACAGCAACCGCATCCCGTAGTAAACATTGGGCCAACATTCTGCCAGTGTGAATACACTCGAATGCATTCCCATACGTGCTGCAACTGTGTTCGGCTCCGTCTAGCATGTGATTTAAAGGTGACTGAGCGCTTTTTTCCATTTCAAACTGACATGCATTCTAGAAAGGGACCTGATAAGTGCCCAGCAAATAGCCTCACTCTCCCTCAAGAGAGGAAAACATTGCTGAGAGGAGTGAGCCGAAGACAAAAACACCACCAAACCCCGGAAGCTCTTGGCTTTTTGCATTTTCTGGCATATGGCTAGAAAAGCTAGAGGCGGTTTTAAAGCGGTTTTGAATTCGCAGAGATCGGAGAGAGAGAGAGAGAGTCGACTCCCTTCCACTGAAATGCTGCCTTGGGTTACAGGCATCCCGTGTCCTTATCTATACTCTGCTGCGTATGAGCTCTCAGGCTCACTTCGTCAGCACGAGGAGGGTTAGTGATGGTTTTCAGCTCCATTACCCAGCATGTGCTGGAGGCAACAGGGACGTGAGGGCCTACCGCAGAGGTTGGGTCTGGGCGCTGGTGACCCCTTCCTCCAGAGGCGCCCGTTCCTCAGAGTCCCCTCCACCCGTCCCAGCCACCTTCAGGTTGCGGAGCTCCTCGGGCTGCACGGCGCTGTACCAGTTCTGCTGGATGCTATCGGGGGTCAGTACAGGGCTCCTGGCCTCCTCCTGGGCCTGGGCCTGCACCGTCTTCACGATATTCACCGCATTCACCGGCAGCTGTAGCAGCTTCTGCATGGGTGTCATCCTTACAGCAAGTGGCGCCGCCGGCTCTCCAGCGCAACCACCTGTGGGAAAACCTCTCCGAAACCAGGAAAACCCAGCGGTATTCCACTGTGGGTTCTGACTCTCGTCCTGAGGAAGGCAGATGCCCCTGGTCTTCGTCGTTTGATGGAGGACCACTGAGGGCGTTCCACTTGCCTCCCCTCTGCCGGGAGAACGTGTTCGGTCTGCTCGCCGGCGGCTTGGCTGTCTCCAGCTCGTCCGCAGCCCTGTGTGATAGCTCAGCCCACTCACACAGCCACGTTAGCAGCTCCCCTCCCCTCCCCTCCTCTTCTCTCTCTCTCTCTCTCTCTCTCTCTCTCCCTCCACCACCTCTCCGTCCCCGGCGCTCACTGTGCTCTCTCTCCATTCACAGTTCCCTCGGCTCAACCTCTCCTCCCTCGTTTCTCACTTCGCTCTCACCATCATTGCTTTCATTTCAAACCCACCTCTCCCCGCACCGTAAAGCCCAACATGACTCAGCTGTCACGGGATCGCTGAAGTGATGCCGCTCGGCTCCAACCCTATTAATAAACAGAGAAGAGCCCGGCGAATTACCACCCGGAGCGGTGCAGTTACTGCCTTAACGTATACAGTCACACGCCGCACGTTCCGGCCCCATCGACCTGTTTGGCGAAGAGCACCGCCCGCAGCGGCGCCCGTGATAAATGCGATTTCAGGGAGTGGTGCGCAGAGGACGAGGCACTAAATTTCCACACCGACCGCGCGCATCGGTATTCATCTGTTGCGGCGTCACAGCCCCGAGCTCATTAATTCCATGCGTGTGGCATTTTGGTGCATTTCGCTTCTGAGGCCGTCCTGCCAGGCCTGGTTAAAGCAGACATGGCACAGGGATGCCCTACGCCGGTGACAACGCGCATCAACACACACATGAAGGCACGAGCGCACACTTGCACCATGGGGCGTGCCCAAGAGTCCCGTCAAAAAGAAAACGCGCTCCCTGCAGGTGAAAGAAATGAAAATAGTGACCCAGCGACACCAGTGCGGCGTGAAATGTTGCACGCTGGGGGAAGCTGCGCGGCAGCAGCACCGGCTACCTTTAGCACATGATTAACTTGCTCACAATCCTCTTCTTTTTACGTTTCATACCGATTTGAACGTTTAGAGATCAAATTTACACAAGCGGTGCGTAATCCGGTCACCACATCTAATACTTCTGTTCTTACCAGATCCTACGAAGCGTGCATAGTATAGTGTTTCATGTCACTCATCCTTTATTAAACACAGCCACGGTTCGGCAGAGACGGTGTCACGGGCCGAGGGGGGAGTATAGTAAGCTGTCTTTATCGCGGCTCATCATCAGGAATGTTGCCAGGGCAACAGCATGGGAAGGGATCCTCCTCTGGTTTGTTTACCGACGAACCAGAAGGACAGCTACTCTTCACCGTCTGTGCACCTGGCAAGCACAAAGCGTCACAAATGTCAGGCCACCGCGTGTGGTCAGATGAAAACTTCAGTAGGCAGGCGATTGGTTTACGGTCGCGGTGTGTCGGCGTGCGTCAAGCCCGGCAAAGCTCATTTCCTCTTTCATTTGTATCTGCCACGCTTGTCATTCACGGCCAAACAATTCACGCAAACACCTGATTACCTGAACGCCGCGAGGACAAAGATGGGGTTCATTATGACCATCGATGGACGCAATCCACAGAATGTCCTTACGGAATATTCGTGGATACAAGCTGGCACAGGCAGTGCACTTGGCAAAATGTTACCTGAAGTGAATGCTTTGTCATCACAAAGCAACATGAGAAAAGCAACAAAGGATAAAGATAGTTAATAGCCAACGTAATATGCAGTGTGGCATTTCTCACTTGCTCGGCGCATTTGAACAACAGCCGCCATCCTCTTCTATCAAAATGTTTGCAGGCTATTTTAACACTCTTGGCAAACTAGTTTGAGTCTTCCTCCTCCGCCCGGCACCTTGACTGGTTGTATGTTCTATGAGATTATAAATTTTCCCATGAGAACCACGACATTCAGAAAGAACAGACGCAGAACCTCCACAAATCGGGTTTCCAGCATGAGCACAGCAAGAACACACAGTGTTCCTATCGCAGTAAGATGGCCTTGGTCTACAGATCTTCAGCTTTTTTCTGTTTGGACTCCATGTTGACTTTTGCATAATGCATTTTGGCAATTGTACAATGTTTGGAATAGCAAAGCTCATCCCAGGTTCCTAAGGCGGCATCATGCCTGCTTGATGTATGGTTGCGTGTGGACCACTG
Source organism: Denticeps clupeoides (assembly GCF_900700375.1). NCBI lineage: Eukaryota > Metazoa > Chordata > Actinopteri > Clupeiformes > Denticipitidae > Denticeps > Denticeps clupeoides. The sequence continues at coordinate 12,099,374 of NC_041723.1, read as the reverse complement.
GCTCCCCCTTCTGCTGAAACAGAGTACTGCAGCACCTTAATCCTCCTCTGAACAGGCCGAACGTTTCAGCACTGCACCTAACCAGCACCCAACACTACATCCGGAGTGTGTTTACATTTTAAGACATGCTACAAAGGGTGCACAGTTTCCACAGGCCGCATTACATTATAGGGGAGGTCATGAGATCATTATACACTACTGCTAAGATGTTTAGGGTAATTTAGGAATGTCCTTGTTTTTAAAAAAAAAAAAAAAATGAAAAGGCCTTTGGATAGAAACCTTACAAAAAGAATAAATGTAATTGATAACATTTGAAATAATGTTTCTCCACTCTACTGGTGTGAATTTGCCCTGTTTTATTGCTTCTTTAATCAACACAACATTTTTCAGCTATAGTAAAATTACTTCTAACAATAATGGAGCTTTTAGAGTAACAGTCCTGGGTTAATGAATGCAGCATTCTATTAGAACAAAAGACTAATTGCTGATGCAGATATTCCATCTTTAACAAACATTTCCAGTTTCTAGAGAAATTTACAGCATCAACAATGTCTGGGCTCGAGTTCTCATCCATCTGAACCATTTTATTTTACATTTTGATTAGAAATCCATTTTTGAAATCCATCTCAAAATGAAAGTTGTCAGAAACACTAGACAGGGAAATTTAGAAATGATCATTATCCAAAAGATAAGAAAACTCATCCAACATGTTCACTCAGTGATATCATGGCCTAGATGCACCAGATAAAATCAGCAGATACAATTTCCTAGGTAGACAGCCCTTATATAAGCAGATATGACCAGCACAAACACACAGACCCAGGAAAAAGCAACAGATCTTTCCATGCAGTATCTGAAAAAGAGGAAAAAATACAGTGTACATAACCGCCTTAATGGCACAATTACTGTCTGGGCACGCAGGTTAAATGGCATGGGGGTTCCTAAAAATCAAAGTCTATTCTCTGCAGCTCAAAGAAAGTTTAAGGGTTGTGGTAAGATGACGTGGTTGAAGTGAAGTGCTATAATCAACTTCTCCTCCATCGTGGCGTAACGATCCTAGCTGGGCACAAATGCAGGCCCCGCCCCTTCATGGTCTCCCTCCTTTAAAGGAGTACCTGCACCAGTGTTCCGGGTCCGGTATTTAGGTTCTGTCCACCACTGTGTGCGCGTGTGGGTTGTGTGCATGTGGTCGGTGGGTCAGTTGAGTCAGCGGTTTTACCGTGGGCTGGCAGGGCCGTCAGGCAGACCCCGAGCAGTCCTCGCCCACAGGTCTTGCTGGCGTCAGTGTGACTCTGGAGTCTGGTAGGTGGAAGTGGAGTGTGTGCGTGTTAGTTCCTCGTGTGAGTGAGCTTTTCCATTCCCCGTTTCTCACTCCTTTCCTGCTAGCAGATTCCTATGCTTCTTTGTAACCTATTAGACTGTTTTTGTTTGTTAAAGCACCTACGCCTGGGTCCTCCCCTTCCTTTGCATTGTTTCTATTGGTGTCAAGGTCAAAGTTCAACTAAAATTTACTTACAAAATTAACAGTGTGTGCAGAAGCACTATATGCCAATAATTTATTATTTCTATTTCATTTTCTGACATCCCTTGTTTTATACCGGCAAATGCTGACTTTAACCCTTTAGTGCTGGATACGGTGTATGGACAGTCCAGCTCCAACATCTGAACAAACAGGTTTGATTTCAGGACCAGCAACTTGTCACATTCAACTAACATCGACTGCTTCAACATTTTTAGAGGCACTGACCTCTGACTGGCTGATTCATGCTACGCCACTATTATTTAACATATTGGCACAGTAATTATGAACCTTTCAATAGGTAACTGAAATTTAATTACACCTTTTCCTCCAGTAACTGTAAATGATAAAAAAAAATTTATTAATAAATTACGTAGTGCCATTAGAGGTAACTCATTATCCCTCAATACTGCTGGTATACACATTTACATTTTTACATTTACAGCATTTATCAGACGCCCTTATCCAGAGCGACTTACAATTAGTATTTACAGGGACAGTCTCCCTGGAGCAACTCAGGGTTAAGTGTCTTGCTCAGGGACACAATGGTAGTAAGTGGGATTTGAACCTGGGTCTTCTGGTTCGAAGGCGAGTGTGTTACCCACTAGGCTACTACCACCCACATTGGCACTATACAATCAAGAGCATGTCGATCAAGGATGGACACTTCTGAAAGGTATATGAGCAGTACTCAAGTTCCATTCCATCCCTTGTGCTACTTTATCAATGAATGCATAGATCTATTTAAAGCCCCATGGTTTCAGCAATGCGGAAAATGCGGACGAAATAGCGAAATCCAACAAATAAAATGGAATCAGTTGTAAAACACAGAATTGTGTATAATTTGCATTTCTGGCCGCTGCAGCTCACTACGCGTGTTTCCTATTGAGGCGGGATGTTCGCACACACCAACGCGACGTAAACTCAAGGTCAGCTATGGTGAAGAGGACGTCAGTGTCGAATCCAGACCACTTGCCCGGTCGGTTCCACACAAACTCGGCAAACTCTTGGTCATGCAAACAAATCAGCTGATTCAAAATGTGATTTTAATATCATGGCCTCAGTTCATAATGCAGGTGGACAACATTTTTTTGTACTCCAGTCTCCCCAATCTTGATTTATTTGATACGTTTTTATGTTGAGGTCAAGCGTGAAGCACTTTTATTTTACATGTGTAATATTGTGAAGTAGTTCTTTGCCTGAAATGCAGATATTATTTACAGTTAAATGGTTTATAAAAGCAAAGTGTTTAAAGCCCAAGCACTTAGTTGAACAGTAATTAAATATGATTTGTCATACTGCACTTGCTCTTTTTTCCCACCCACTCCATAATCACACAGTTTTTAGGTGAATAAACACGTTTATAACAGAAAACATGGAATTCAGAAGAATTAAAATGCTAAGGATGCCATCCATCCATCCATCCAGGCGGCGGTGTTTCTTAAAACTAGTTTGTATTAATTTACCTGAATTTACCTGCGTAGCAAAGCCTATGAAGTATTAATAGTAATAATAATGATACATTAATTACCTATGAGGCCACCATGACGCACCCTCCCCTTCCCAATACAGCCAAGCTGGACAAACCTAGCGGCTAACAATAAAAAATAAATCACACGCACTACATCAAAGGACGTTTGACTTCGTCATAGTAATATTATTCCTAACAACATATCGTTTCTAGCAACATATTATTTTTTCAATTCAACTGATTACCGTAAATCCAAACCACACTCAGCTACCACTGAATCCCTGAACATGACACTATGTTGCTCCAGAAGGACTTATACCTAATATCAGGATCAGAATCATACAAGAATTTGGTTCTGGCCATAGGGCACCAACAAGTGCAAATACTAAAATAAGATTAATAATGTTCCCGAAAACAATAGGGCTACGCACCCTCTGGTATTAGTGAACGGAAACAACTTTCAGTAATAAAATATGACTTATTTCAGTACACCCAGAGAACCAGCACACACACTCTATTTATTCCCACCTATAGACAATTCAGAGTTGGGTATTCACCTACTGCAGGAGGAAACCGGAGAACTTGGAGGAAACCCGCACAAACACGGGGAGAGCATGTTACGCCACACACATATGGTCCGAGTCGGGATTCGAACTGACAACCTTGGAGGTCTGATGACCCAATGCATTACCAACAGTGAATAAATTGATCAATCAATCAATAAATGCATTATATCAGAATGTAGTAAGAAGGTTGCCGGTTCGAATTCCGATCCGCCATGGTGCCACTGAGGTGCCACCGTCCCACACACTGAGGTGCCACCGTCCCCACACACTGAGGTGCCACCGTCCCACACACTGAGGTGCCACCGTCCCCACACACTGCTCCCCGGGCGCCTGTCACGACTGCCCACTGCTCACCAAGGGTGATGGTTAAAGGCAGAGGACACATTTCGTTGTGTCAGCGTGTGCTGTGCTGCAGTGTTTCACAATGACAATCACTTCACTTTATCACTTCAGTTATGCAATGTGTAATACTTAGCAATACTAATGAGTGGCCAGTAACTTTTGCGTATAATTTTATATTTATTTATGTCTTCATTTCACCACATGAAGTAGGTTTAATTCTCTTTAAATGTATATCATTCTATACTGTACATACTGTATCCTGTGCATCACACGCAACTGCAATGACACGATATCAGCTGTGATCCTATAAATTCGCGTATTTGATGCATGCAGCACGACGTTCCGTGTATAATCTGTTATTGTGACGATTCTCGCTGCATTCGCGTCCCGTCGTGCTGTGATCGTGGACAGACCGCGGCGGCGCGCTGTCCACACGGCGGTGGTCCTGAAACGCTTCCTGTCCCGAAGCCCACGAAGCCAGCGGAGTCCCGGAGGCGACATGGCGACGTCGCGTCCACCAAATCACGCCTCGGCCTCCACGGAGGACGCGACGACAAAGTACTGCGCGCCGCGACGGCCTCGTGTTTCGTGGTAAATATACAAATTCGCGCATCCGTGCTCACTTCCCACAGCACCCACATCGGCGGTTCGAGTCTCCATTGTGGCGTCCGCCGCGCACCTCCCCCATACTCCCGCTCGGCCGTGAGCCCACGTCCCCCCCCCGGTCCCGAGCTGCCCCCTCACCGCTTGTAGTCGGAGGAGAAGATGCCGCCGCTGGCCGGGTCGTGTCCGTACTCGGGCTCCCCGACGCTGGAGGAGCCGCCCTTCTCGTCGCCGAAGCCGGAGCCCGAAGACATCGCTGGCTGCCTGGCGCACGGAGAGCGGAACGGCGGAGATTTGGAGGGTCGCGGCGCGGGGGGGAAACAGCGCCGCCGCCGGCCGCGGCTCCGCGCCTCGGTATCCCGGCAGCGCCTGCGGGGCGATGCGCGGGTCACGTGATTGGATCACAGTGGGCGCTTTAATGGGAGAAATGTTATTATGACGCTCGTAATAAGACGCGTTGCTGTTCCTGCGGTGGTCTGTTTTCATACATTAATAGCAACACAAGAGATGTTTGTCTCATATGTCAAAACAAAAAGACAAGAGGTTATTAGAATTCTCTTTCAGTCTCCTTTTCTGCAAAGAATCTTCATCTTCTTCAATGTAGATATTATCTTCATAGGTCCAGAAGTATATTGTCACACAGTTAAACCTCTGAGTCTTCAGTGTTTTAATTGGAGGAGGCCAACCAACAGAAAAACTCAAATTAAAGCGCTGGAAATTAGAAAAGACAAGCAGATGTAGTTACTACAACCTTTAGTATATAACTTGTAGTATTAAATGGTTGCATATTACATATTTCAGTGTCTGCACAGCGTCTGTAGTAGATCCCCCTCAAACATTTCGCATTGTTGTCTGTGAAGATTCCCAGTCATCCAGCTGAATTTGTCTGCTCATAGACTTCAGTTCAGCACTCTACACCATCATTCCTCAGCACCTGACAGACCTCAGGAACAGCATCTCCAGCACCACCACAATGAGCACTGATCTTCATGAAACAATGGCATTATGTGTGTAGAGCTATTGTTCTCTAAGCAGCAATACAATATAGCTCTCCATCTCTGACCTTTTGCTTGTTGGAGATCATTTAATAGTTAACAAAGTAGGGAGAGACCAAGAGACCTAGTAGCACATCTCTAGCTATGATTTTTTTTTTGTATCTAATTAAATGTAATTAATATTAATAATTTTTTTTGTATCTAATTAAATGTAATTAATATTAATAATGTTCTCATCAAGAACATCTTTAACATCTCACAGAGCACCGCCGTTGCTCCAACATGTCTCAAGGCCACCACCATCATGTCTGTGCTGAAGAAGTCTTCAGTGTTGTGTCTCAGTGTCTACCGTCCCATTGCACTTACACCTGCTGCCCTCCAGCCTGGACAGACTGCAATTCACCTATTGTCCGAACCGCTCCACGGACGATGCCATCGGCACCACCCTGCATCTGACCCTCGCTCACCTGGACAATAGGACACATACGCACGAATGATGTTCATAGACTTCACTTCAGCACTCAACACCATCATTCCTCAGTACCTGACAGACCTCAGTCTCTCTGGATCAGAAACAGCATCTCCAGCACCACCACACTGAGCACTGGACACCCTGCTGACACACGACTGTGCAGCGCTGCACAGCTCCAACCAGCTCATCAAGTTCACAGATGACATGCCCGTGGTGGGTCAGCGTACAGATAGGAGAACCAATGACTGACGGACTGGTGTAAGGTCCACAACCTGTTTCTGGACAAAACGAAGGAGATGATGCTGACTTCAGAAGACAATGGAGGGACCACTCTCCACTGAACTGCACACGTTGCACACGTTGCTGTTGCACACGTGTACTTTATGTATGTATGTAACATTGTTCAAATGTTACATGTAGCACCCGGAGAAAAATAGTACCGTCTAACATGTATGTAGCTGAAATGACTATAAAGCTCACTTGAACTTGAACACTATTTGTGTATTTCACACTGAACAATTTCAGAATTCCTGTTGGGAAAATAAAATAACATTTTAATTAGATTTATCAATAAATATTTAATTATATTTAATTTATGGCACTCTTAGGTTACATTTCATGGGGATTCTACCCCCACCCACATGTACAAGCACATGTTTGTATGCTGGCACATGTTTCATGTGTCTAGTGCACTTTCTGTAGTGCTGTTGTCTATGTCTTCTCATATCTTCTCAATTTTGTCTCTTGTGTGTATTTGCAAGATGATGACAATAAAGTTGTCTTAGGCGCATACAGCCAGGATTACATGTTAAAATATACTGGCACCCAAAATATCATGTTTAAAGGTCTTTACTATTTAAAAATAATTGCGTAAAGGCCATGAATCAATAAATTACAATAAAGTGGTAATGTTGCTGTTGAACACTAGATGGCAGACACACCAAAGACAAGAGGTTATTAGAATTCTCTTTCAGTCTCCTTTTCTGCAAAGAATCTTCATCTTCCTCAATGTAGATATTATCTTCATAGACCCAGAAGTATATTGTCACACAGTTAAACCTCTATAGTCTTCTGTTGCCAACCAACAGAAAGCCTCAAATTAAAGTGCTGGAGATCAGAAAAGACAAGCAAATGACAACCAATATGAAGTAAATTGCACAGACCAGGTGCTTGTTTATCGTTTAGTTACTACAAAGCCCTCACAACCTTTAGTATATAACCTGTAGTATTAAATGGGTGCATATTATTATTATCACTTTATTATTATTACTTTCCTGTGTGCACACAATATTTCAGTGGCTGCACAGTGACTGTAGTAGATCTCCCTCAAACATTTCACATTGTTGTTTTTTCTTTACTGTGGCAAACCGTTCTTGGTGTGTTAAGTTAAATCAGAATATAAGTGTTCGTGTTTTACTTTATAAGCAGCCATTTTGAAAAGTGACATCAGAACACACCACACAACAAGTGCAGGGGAGTGTGATCAAATGAAAGACCAGACAAAAGGAACTCTGTCGTCAGCCCCAGTGACATCAATTAGTGCCATGTGATTTAATGCGCCCTGACAGCGGGCAGGGAGACCCTCCCAGCACTTCATTACCAGCTGCTCCATTCAGGGCGGCCCATTAACAGAACTCCTCAATGGGCCTCATGCCAACCTGCTTCACTGGAGCCGGCATTGCTGATCTTCACAGAGGCAAACACTGACTGAAGCCTTCTCAAGCCAATCACGCGCTCAGTGCAGAGGATAAAAATGAAACCATTACTCTTTGCTTAAGTTGATATGAAATCTAAATTGATCATTTTTAATAAATCTGGGAAAAAAAAGAAAATATAGTTATATGACTAACAATCTGGGATCTGTTGTCAAATGTAAGGTTGTCTACATAGATGGCAAGTTGCAATCTAAGTTATATGCTTAGAAGGTGATGTTCTACTCTGATAAAGTAATAATAAATTTACCACATCCTTGTTTGTATTGAAGTTCAGGATCATTCCTAGATATGCTTTTAAAAAAAAAAAAAAAAAAAAAAAAAAAAAAATTTTTTTAAAACAGCCACTGTAGCCACATTGTATTTATGAAATAAAGTTGATTAAAATCAAATTGGGGTAGTGACTTCACTTCCAAAGTTAATTTAACCATGTGCTGATTTCTGCATCCAGGTTGAGTTAATCTGAAAGCGGAACACCAGTAAGAAAAAGTCCAAATAGTTTGTCTAAAGATACATACTGAAAGCTGTTCAGAATGAAGCACAAGATCGCTTTAAAGCAGTTGCACAGACAAGCAGTCTGCTGTTGGATTTTAATTAGGAAATCTAGAGCATATTAAATTGGACATTTTAAAAAGGAACGGACTGAAAAAGGTAGAAAATGCTGCAAGCAGTGTACAGTAGGCCAGCAGTTTAAGGAATATTTAGTCATTAACCAGCTGCACAAAAAACTGAGAAGAATGTTTGAGTGAATTAGATTCTTCATACAAACACAAATTCAGATCAATCTTTATTATCCAGTTTCACATTCTGAAATCAGCTTTTTTTTTTTTTTTTTTTTTAAACAGCAATCTCATGTTAGCAGTCCATTTAGACTAGCAGTTCTGCAACGTTCAGAGAATCAGTATTCAACACCAAGCAAAAAACAAAAAAAAAAAATTGCACATATCTATTTGAAAGGGCATAGACAAACATCCATGTAGAGAAAAGGGAAGACTAAACATTACAGATTAGTTATTTAATTGCACAAAAAAATGCATAAATATTCATTATTACACAAATGTACAAAAATACTTGTACTTTTTTTGTTCAAATATACTCTAAACAGACAAGGAGAGCAGTATTTTGGCAAATCAGGTTGATGGAAGATGCATTCAAAAAGTCAAGAGGAGCTGGCCCACCAACACAGCCACCCATTATGAACAGGTTAACCAAAAAAAAAAAAAAAAAAAAAAAAAAAACCCAGTGCATGTCAGTTCTGAAATTAAATACAAAGAAATAAATCAGGCCTCTACCTTGCAAGTATCATACATGTAAGCAACTCAAGCTAAATATCTTCACAGAAGCAAGACTAAGATACTGAAAACACAGGGTCAGCCGAGACCTCTTACTACGGCAACACAAGCACTAAATAGACAGACCTTTGCATTCTAACTCATGCCATATATAAGTCAACATGCATAATAATTGTTACCCCCCCCCCTCCCCACACACACAGAGCAGCCAGTTAACTTCAGCGCAGAACAAGTCCACTTCTGCAGCGAATTCGCTTGCACGAGGGTTTGAAATGCAGAGACTGTACCGTAAAAGGTTTGCCAAAGAGGCCTCAGCTTCAAATTGTTATCCTCTAGATGTTCTCAAAGTCCTTTACAGAAGGGTTCAAGGGGAGGGGAGAGAAAAATATATACATAAATGCATCTTTGTCCATTAAATAAACCTGTTTAAATTAATGTCGAGTCGGATACACCTCACTCCACATGGAGAAGAGAAAAAAAAAAAAAAAAAAAAAAAAAAAAAAAAATCTTCATACACTGAACAGCATCTGAGGAAAGACAAAAAGGAGTTAATTTCCTCAGACTGAACTCGTAGTCTAGCAAATTAGAAAAAAAAAAAAAAATTGTTAGGAGATACTTACTAAATAAGTTAACAAAACTGACGGGATTTCCATCCGGGCTGTGAGGTTTCGGATGGAGATGGGTACCAACGCATCTAAGTGGGTGAGGAACATCACCAATTAGAAAAAGACAAGCCACAAAAGCCAAAAGCCACAATCATGTTAATCATGCAAGAGTCAGCGCTAAAGAAATGAAACTGCTTGTGCAAGATCGCAGTCAGTCGGACCACTATTTTATTTAAATTTGATTCTAGAGCCAAAGTGTAATAAATTGCAGTACATGAACCCATACATGCTAAATACTGCATTTCAGGACCTAGGAACACTGGACAATGAGCTTGGCATTTCCACACCACACAGCCATGTCCGTACCTCCCCCTTCAACAAAATGTCCCACATTCTTGAAGCCCGCTGTGCTTGAGAAATTGGCAACAATTAACTTCGGCCTGTGAAGGGAAGGGACTATTTTTCAGGCAGTTTTTCTATGTACTGCACATACACTACAGACCAGGGGAAGCAAGGCTTCTGTTTAACTCAACAGAAAGCAGTTCTCCATAGTCATGATTGGCTAATCAAAATGGAGAGCATGAACGTGCATTAAAATGCCCCAAAATTGACACCGGAAGCTTAACACTTGTTAATTCAATTTCACCTGCCCAAACCACCGCTCCTTCTACAGCACCTACAACTCTGCACCAGCCGGCGACCTTGGCGATGGAACTGAATTCACCAAGCAGTCAGAATCACACCTAAACATTTTAGACACAGGCCCCAGAGGATAAGGGCTTTTTGCAATGTTTTAACCATCAGGGACTGCCACTGCTGGATGGAAGAATAGCTGAGAAAAGGGGGGGAAGCTGTGGAATCTTCCAGGCATGGCCCACACATTAACAAGGTTATAGATTTTGATTATTTGTTTGTACAAACACCTGCAGGAATGCACCCCGGAATGAGTGTGGGGGGGGACTTACAAGTAAAATTGCGATAAAAACCACCATTATTGCTTGCTTGACAGTTGCCATGGAAACCAAAACCAGGTGGTTAAAATCGATAGCCTCATTCCTACAAGCAAATGTCGAAGGTGAAAGAGGGAATCATATTGATCACAGAAATGTTGCCATCAGCCAAGACAGAACCGCCTAATTCAGGACCATTCTTGCCCAAAAACTGCCTATCAAAGAGTTCCACTACAGAAAACATCTTTGTACGTGTGGTTGACGTAGGTTATCTGCAGCATACCAAGAACATTTCTAAATTGTGCATTGGGTGACGGCAGATCATTCTCATCTGCCTCTTGCAGCGCAAGTGCTGAAAACAGTGGAGTACTTGGCTAAAGTTTAACTGGACTTTATAGGCAACAGATTCACTCACTCAACAAATGCATAATCCAACCTGAGAGCCAATTAAAAACAGATTTACTGTGGTGATCTCTTAGCAACCATTCCACATGCAAGAATGTTTTCAGCGAACCTTAAAAGCAGCCAGTCTCTTGCAGTACCTTGACCATTACCAGGTCAGTCCAGAAAAAGTGTCACAGTAATGCAGCACTGTTGCAAAAAAACAAGTCCACAGGCATGGTGCACGCGCAAGGCAAAGTGTGATTGAGAAACAGGGACACACACCGGTTGGTCCCTCACCTGGGCGTGGAGGGCAGCTGCTGCCGCCGCTGCCGCAGGGTAGGTAAAAGCTGCATGGGGGAGCCCAGGGGTCAGCTCAGTGGTGTAGAGTGGGTATGGGGCCCAGGCCTCGGGAGACGCAGGGATAAGTGCTGCCCCAGTCAGGTCATCTGCAAGAACACCATCCGCTTAATCATTAGTAGCTCTCCTGATTATGTAATGTCAATGTTCAGTCGTGCCCCCCCCCCCCCAAAATGAATTGATCAGATCACATTTTGATCCCAGCTTGTAAGCCCTTTCTAGATAAAAATAAATGCTTGGAAGAACAGCTGTAAGAACAGAGGGCAAAGAGGTGGGAACTTGGAAAAGGGCAAACCACCATTTTACACACGTGCATTGAGACGCAGTTCCAGTGCATGGGTAACAACTTGATTTTACTGCAATCAAGTTGTCAATGCTACCTGTTTTTTTTTTTTTTTTGGGTACCTATACTCCAAGCAGCTGTGACTACTAAAAGTTTATAAACCCTGTTCCAGGAGAACCCTCTTACGACGTTTCCATTCCAAAGTGCCACATGCATTACTACGCGGTTAATGATCACCAGACCCTAAACTAGTAGTGGTCGAAACTAAAGCAGCCATCGGGACCTCCGGGAACAGGTTTGGGAACCCCTACGTCTACAAAGTCACTGTTTGTGGCAACCAGCAAAACAGGACAGCTGATGTTCCTCTGTGCTGTGATGTTCTGGGTGCTCGTGAGTGTTCTAGGTGCAGCTTTACACTTACATGGGTCCCGTGCAATGAAGTGAGCTCCTAGAGCTGGGTGGATATTTGTGGGGTTCGGTGTGGCCATCAGCTTACTCTTTGCCATCTTCGTGTTTGCTTTAGCGAACTCTAAGCGCAGGGTCTGAGGGCTCTCTGGGTCAAAACGTATCCCCTATGGAGAGATGGGACACCATGAAGGGGAACAGGTGGGCAAAAGCAGTCCCAGAAAGACCTTGGGTTTATGGTCCCAATAACGTGTTAACATGCAGGTGAACTGGGTGATGCTGGCTATGCTTGGGTACTGACTACCCTTTATTATGACATACCCAACGAGATTCCAGGGCATCTTTATGGGGGTTAACTGGCATAAAGTGAGCGCAGGCAGCAATAGCCCAAAATAGCAATCAATAATGTAAAAGCAGAGGCTATGCATGGGACCGACAAGTTCACCCAGGTTATTTGGGGTAAACTAAAATGGACCTTGACTCAGAAGGTTGAGCTTGGATTCAAAACTTTTTAGACTTCCTTAATATTGAAAACCATCTTGGCCTCAGGGCTGATCAATAATTCAAGGTTTGCTTCACATCTGCTTACTGACGGCTGAGTGCTTACATTTAGTGCATTTTTCGCTGCTTCAGCGCCAGACCGGCTGTCAAAGGTAACAAACCCAACAGGCTGGAAGAGAAGAGAACAAAAGCCAGGAAAAAGAAAAGATCATGACACTCATAAAACAAAGTTAAAATGTCACAGTCGTAGGTTAAGGATAAAATATTAGAACGCAATAATTGAGCAGTCAAATGCACAAATTCCAAATGACCTCTTGAACTCTTACCTGCTTTGAGGTCAACTTGATAAGAGAGCCTTCATAGCCCTGAAAGAGGGGAATAAATAATGAGGAATGTATATTAAACTCCATAAGTATTTATTACAGAAACAATCTAACTACCCAGAATACGTTCGATATTAGAACCATAGTAGAATTGTGTGTTTATGGCCACCCTACCTTGAATGGTCTGAACAGCAGATAGAGTTCACGAGGCTTGATGTCAACTGGCAGGCCACTAACAAATAGTGTTCGTACCTATGGGGGTCAAAAATTTTTTTATTTTTAATCTGCCCGCTGACATTATACATGAATAGGTCAGCATGTCACTTCAAACCCTGTAATCGAGTCGAATCAGGACTACATTTACCCTCCGTGCAATTTTCAGTTTGCCATCCCACTGTTCTCCCATTTTGACCCCTCCACCATCACCTGGCATTAAAACCTTTGGCCTCAATCAAGGTCGGCCAACAAAAAGCATGTTAGCATGTGCACAGATTGTGTAACAAGTGCAAGCCTAACAGTGAAAGTAAAACGTGTTAAAATGTTTGTCACTGGGTGCAAGAGTCCCTTCAAGAGAGCGATTATATTAAAAGAATGCCAAGCAAACTAGCATATTTATATTAAAATAAAATTATAAAAAAAGTATTGACTGGACATATGAAAGCTTAGATCTGTGAAGGTCAGTGATTAATTACACCCCTACTTTGAGCTCGCGGCGCCCCAAGATACACTCCTTTTAAAATGAGCATCAAAGTAAAGACCACAGAAGTGCTGTAAGCCAAGCTTACGCTCGCATCAGCCAGCTGCAGCCGCAGCATACTTACGATGCACAAACGCAGGAATAAAGTATTGTTTATCCTGCTGTCTTTTAAGGTGTCAAGACTTATTTTCAGCAAACAGACTGCCGGGGAACACAAGTGGACAAAAATGTGGGTAAGATTTAGACCTAATACAGTGACCAGACTACCGATAGCGCATACAATATACAATAACACTAATAAATAGGCCAAATTTAAACATGCTAATTCGATAAGGTTCACTTAAAACCTGACAAGTATAAGATTGGGTGGATTATACACAATTAAACCTAACTTGACAGACTGACCTGTTCCTCAGAGGAAACAAAACTAAATGGCGGTTTATCCATCCAGGGCCTTTATATGGAGGAAAGTGACTTGGTCCATAGTGACCCTACCACACTGTCCCCTAACAAAAAAAAAAAATTTTTTTTTTTTAAGCCCATCCCCACACAGCCCACCTTGCTGTGCAGACAAGCCGAGGGACCTGAAGTTATCGGGATTAAAACTCGAGTCTTACATCCCGTGTCTCCAGGTCAATGATTACGTACGGCGAGGTCGACAGAAGCCATCCCAGATTTTTTTTTTTTTTTTTTACGAGGGTTTCAATAAAAAGGCGTTCAAAGGTCCGCGGTGTAGTATTCGGTCTTCAGGTGGTCCTGCTCCTTCACTCGGCCAAAAAATAAAAAGCCACCTCATACAAACAAAACAAGGTGGGGGGGAAATAAAGAAAATCGTGCAGGAAAGACGCTTAACACACATTTTAGCCTTCATAAGAGCCGCCGAGGGAGGTGTGGGTGTGACCACTCCACTTTAAACACAGTTAACACTTCAAAAAAAAATTTAAACGCAAATAAATAAAAACCTTATCAGAATTATAAAAGCAAGGCCGCTGAGCTCAAGTCAAATGAATAAGTCACGTCGGAGCTCGGCGCGAATTAAAAAGGAAGCGCAGCAGATAAACTTAAAGGGGGAGGAAAAGTGCGATTATATCGCGGTTTACCTTCTAGTGGCTGAACAAAGTAGAATAAAGTCGAGGCGTTCCGGAGGTCCAGCCGAACCCGAACCCCCCAAAACGACGCGCGTCCCCCCCCCCCCCAGTTTAAGGCACGATTTCACCCACCAAAAGGCAGCGAGAACTCGGCGACAAAAGTGAACTTTCTCCGCGCACCCGGGCAGATTTTATCCGCGTTTCCGGGCATCGCGCCGACGGCGCCTATTAAACAGTGAAACGTAAAGAAATCCAACTCCCTCAAAAAAGGAGTTTAGGTAAAAAAAAAAAAAAAAAAAAAAACAAGTTCCCAACAAAAGTTTCGTTGAAGAAGAAGATCCCCTTACCTCCTCTTCTAATGATACATTGTTGTTCGGCTCAGAATCAGATTTGAGACTCATTGTTACACTTTATCGCTTCTTTGTAAGAGGAAAAAAAAAAAAAAAAACTTTTGTTTTCCCTGTTGGTGGATTTTTTTCCCTGAAGTGCGTTAAAGTTGCAGAAGAAATCTTGGTGCCGTTTTGGTGAGACTTCAGAAAAGGGTGCCCAGGTGAAGCCGTGCTTTAAGCCAAGTATCCAAGGAGGTACCACAAAATAAAATGCAAAACCTAAAGGTGATGTAGTGGATAGGTGCACTGTGAAGGTGAGAGAAGGGAAAAAAAGAAGTGGAGTTTGTTTCCCCCCCCTTGCTCACATCAAGCTCGCTTAAAGTTTAAAATTAAATAAGGAAAGAAATGGAGAACCAGGTTGAGATTTAAAGTTGAGGGTCTACGCCGCGGTCCCTCTTCCTCTGCCTTCCCATTTGCTGATCAATTACATTAAATGGGGCGGCCAGCGAGTCGCACTCAGTTTCAGATGGAGCTCAGCTGGTGCGAAGCCCCGCCCACCGGCAGCCCGCGTCACGTGCCCCGGGCGGGACCCGTAGGCCAATCACAGAGCGAGAAAATTTCCTTCGCCTTTCCCTCTCCATCGCATGTGAATACAGTTTACATGTTTCTGGCGTCAAATCAAAATTTTCTATACTCAGACCCTTGGATGCACGTACAGTGCTTGTTCTTTTTATTTGTTTTAATGTATTGCAGTATCCGCGTGATTGGGGTTATATTTTCAGACGTCTAATTGCTAATGTTTGACAGAGTTTCTGAGGACATACTGCATGTGGTCATCAAACTTTGACCTCTGAAAATAATAAAAAATAATAAAAATTTACAGTGACGTTGTCTTTTTTTGTGTGACATGAATCATCTGATGGGATCATTTAAAAAAAAACATATTCAGCCATGATTGTGCTACGTATAGAACACAGAGGGCCACCACACTCTTCATATTCCACACCTCAACAGGCCAAGATGTGAAACCGAACAGGAAATCTGCTCTAGATTTGCTCTAGCAGCAGCACGGTGGCCTGAAGGCCAAAAGGCGGAGAGGAAGTACTGGCCCTGCCTCAGAGGGTCCCTTTTTCCGGCCACCCGTCTGCCCCCTTGACGATTCCTCCACTATCGCGTCCATCTCTGACGCAGAGCACGAACCCTCTCGGTAAACCCCACTCATTCAACAATTAAGCAAAATACCCTGAAAATAGGGTGTATAGGGAGTTATTTGGAAAGGGAGTGGTGGCATTTAGGATACTGAGCAGACACAGACCACCTCATGTCTGAGAGCCCCGTTAACCTGGGTTTGCGTTAGTCCACTGTTTCCTGACTTTGTGTGTGAATACAATCGGTGAAAGGCTGGGCTCTCAGAAGGGAGGCTCTGGAAATATTTGGCTCTTTTGTAATCATTAACCCACTGCTGTTTCTTACAACCCCACTAAATATAGGCACACTCCATCGTCTTCTGCCTTTTTTCATCGTATTCTTGGCACGCTGACAGGAAGGAATCCATTCTGAACAGCTGTGGTTCTCAAGAAAAAAAAAACATTAGTGTTAAAGATGTAATGAAGGAACAATCCAGATATATTGCCGTTCTTATTGCAATTATAAAATATAACATGGCTGTGTAATACTAAAATATAAATAATATAAATATTATTACATTACCTTGTATTGTATTATATTATATTATGTTATCCCACCACAATGCCTGTACATCATTTCATATGTTTTATTTGAGATCATATCATCAGAATTGTGCAAATCAACTGGCTTTTTCTTGTAAAGGATTCATGAATTAAATGGACCTAATATATCATAATACAGGCAAATGTATTGCACAGTAGATTCAATATCTGTCTCTCTGTAGTTACTTTGATAAAGATATTAGTTTTTACTTTAAACAGGTACTGCTGAGTGATAGAGTGTGTGTGTGGAGGGTGTCAGTCGCTTGCACAAATCTTAGCAGGGGGCTGGGGCAAGACGGCCGCTAAACAAAGCTGAGTGATAAAGATGTCTCCTACTGCCATCGCTCTGTCAGGCACTCAGAAAACAGAAATAGCCTGCTCACCTCGTCACATTCCCCAGGCCTGACAAAGATAAGACCAGCAGTGCTATGCTCTGCATTTTGCATATACTAGGAAACACTTAAAAAAAAAGATGGCACGTGGGCCATAATTTTTTGTTCTGAAATTCTTAAAGACGAAAAAGAGGGCCTAACAAGATGCAGATTCACATTAGATGCACGACACCAAATCACCCCAGATTGTTTGACAGAGACATCAAAGGACATGTGTTTAACGTCACTTTATTTACCTTGCAAACAGTTCATAACCATAACACTGTAAATGCAGACGTGTGGCCGGCTGAAAATCTGCAAAATAGATGGACTCGCTGGCGGATTCAAGCCAAGCTGAAATAAAAGGCTTCTGCTCCCATGAGAGTCAGAATCGGGTCAGGAGAGCCTTCCATTGAAAGAACATGATCATTTTGACAAACATGTTGAAAAATAGATTTCTTTTTAAATCTGAAAAAATGAACATATATTTTCATCCGAAATTAGCTGCACTAATTGTGTGGTTTCTAAATGAAACTATAAATATATTAAGCAGTATCTTAAAAATATTTACATTTAGTGTACCATTCCCTTTATTTCATTGCATTAAAAGTTTCTGAGACATTTTTACAGAAAAGCCTGCCTTCCATAAATATTGTACTGTTACCTGCCCCACTCCTGCGGTTTGCCTGTCCAGTCAGCTGGCACTTTACCACTTACATGTTGGTTCTGAAATAAAATATTAAATGGGCTTTATTGCTATTTCATGTCTGTGTGGGCAGAGTCTAGATGAAAATACTTTAGCAATGAAGTGCACTCATTCCTAAAGCTGCTGTAAGTTCATGCTGGTTAAGCTTCAGTCCAGTTTTAGAAAAATATTTCAATATTTAAATATTTTCATCAAGTAAATTTTATGCAATTAAATGATACATGTGGTCAAATAATTACTTATTTCTTTCTGATGCCATTTTGAATTCCAAATAATTTTTGGTCAGAGAATAAAAGTATGCTCTATTTTGCAGACCATGTTTTATTTAACATTTTCATGCTGTGCATATTGCCGTTCCATAAGAGTAAAGGGATTTATTTACGATTATTCACCTTGTGTGCATTACATCACTCTGGCGCACAGCAGTGAACATTCTTAAATGCCCTAAAAGTGTATTCTGTACTCCATTAATGAACTCCAGACTGCAGAGTGCGAGTTCCTCCGGAGTTGAACCGGGGGAGTACGCAGTGTAAAGTATTCCCTGTAAATGAGCGAGCACCCGGAAAGGCAACCCCTTTCTGCTCGCTGTCTGACCCCACGGTGCTTGGCAACTGTCATCCTCCCATCTCCATCCACTGACTCATGTGCTGTGAGCAGAGGACTCGTAGTGAACAAGTAACTAGGAGTCTCTGTGTCTTTAGACTGCTGGCCAGATACGCACTAACTGGGTCTATACACAGCTCATGGTTTATAATAACCGCAGAGCAATGAGTCCTTTTAAGGTGATTTCTCTCTTTTTTCCCCCCTAACAGGCACTTCGCTCAGTGCAGAGGCTGCCAAAGTTGCAGTAAGACATTTTTAGTGACCTTCCACCCCAGCCTGTCATTAGGATGTTCCGCAGCCCACTCTGTGTACCCACAAACACATCGGTAATAGCCAGGCTCTCTTTGGTGACATAAAAACCACAAGGATTTAACTCTCGTGGTGTTACCCGGAGGATCATTTGGACGTCACAAGAAACGTATGTCTGAAATTGTGTTGTTATGCTTAACAAAGGGACATTAAAAGAACTACTTTAATCTGATGACACCGATTGACCCCGACTGTGTGCATTTGTGGGCGCTGAACATACATGCTTTCCACATTCCATAAAAAAAAAAAAATGCATGAATACAATAGGAATTTTCAAGACGTCACAGTCAGGAAACAATGAGCGATGTAAACATAAATGGCTGAAGAAAGTACGGCCTTTTATGGTGCTGTGTTCTAAAAACTGTCGTCCTTTATTTTTGGCTGCATTAAGGGAAGAGTTTTAATCACAGATACCAGAGGACATGGCACCTCCAAAGCGTGAGCAGAGTCTGTGAAATGAGAGAGAAGAGGCATAGACACATACATGCTAGGCTGAAAAATCAATGGAATCAATTAAGTTTATCAAGATGGAAGATCTCCTGATGACAGAAGTCTGTGTGGTCCAATGCTTTTGTTGCTTTTATTAGCCTGACAATCTGAAGGGGCCGCTTTTAGAGTTTTATGCTTTCTGCCCTTTTTAGGGAGGGAAAGAACTTAAGGACATCAAAGAAAAGCACAATGAGCACAAATGTCACTTCCAGCTATTGTGGCATCACTGAGAGGGAGTGTGGGATCTGAACCCAGAGAATAGAGCAAGACCTCTCAGCATGCAGTAATGAAGACACACACTGCGCACCCTGTTTACACCACATTTTCACTGATGTGGAACGATAAAGATGTTAAACTTTGAAATTGCAGATCTGAGTCTTGAACAATTCCACACATCTGTGGTGGATCTTCTCTGTCAATACACGCTCCAGGTTTAAAATGTATAAAAGGACTATTCTTTCACTCCAGCAATCTTTTACATTTGATAAATATGTAAAAAAAAAGAGATGCCATTCTGTGAAATGTCTGTGTTAAAAGTAGCCTTGTGTGTGTATAAGCCAGGAGTGTTTTAAGTGTTTTGTGGAGAGATCTGTGTGTGGCGTTGATATGCTTGACACCCCATTCTCTTCCTAAAAAGGGTCCGTCTGTCACTCCCGCCTTCATCTGCAGCTCATAGGAGACAAGAGCTGCACTCCGACATGCCAACAGCCCAAATAAAGGCCACCTCACACCATCATGTTTGTGCATTTAATCAGGAGAGTTAATAGTGGTATGCAGCTCCAGACACACATACTCTTAACCCTTTATACATACGGTGCTCATATGGTGCAAATGTTGGACTGAGATTGTACGTTTTGGCCCTTGAGGAGTGTGAGCCCCGAGGCGCAGGTAGGTGCAGAAGAATGCCTCAGACTGAGCCTGAAGGCTGGTCTGGGGAGCAGCGGTGCGGCGGCTCACCCGAGGCAGGCTTTTAGCGGTCCTCCAAGGGTCTGTCTTCCATCTCACTGCCTCTCTTCCACACAGTCGATCCTTCTGCTTCATTACTCCTGCTGAAGTTAAGAAGCACTTCCCTCACATGTTTGGCCACTTTTTTTTTTCACAGGGAGGCAACAACGAATAAATGGAATGCAAATTAAAAATAAATATGGCTTACTTTGGGAGTGGGCAGGGAAGGGGGGAGGTTGCAGGAAAGGGCGGGGGGTTAAATTAAACGTATCTATAGCTTGCAAAATGGTGGGATGAGAGAAGCAGGTTCTGTCTGACGGTTGGGATAAACAAATGGCTGGAGAATGAAACCAAATTTCATAATGAAAATGTTGACTCTTAATTTTTAGCTTTTATCCAACAGGATTTACAAAGAGCATGGAATCCAGTTATATCAACATACAGGATGTCCAGAACAAGTTGTATAAACCACGGCGAACACACAAGATACCACTGAATGTTTGAATAAGTGCTACAAATCAAGAACTAATCACGTGAGATATATTCACCTCATATATTCAATTTAAATATCAATCATGAAGGGACATTTTTACTTTTATAGTGCATCATTCAAGTTACAATAAAGCCATTTTGAAGCATCTTGTCTGTTGTTGTCCCTGTTTAAGTTTAGTTTTAATTTTATGGTCAATTTCCTAAAACTCATTTTATAGAATTTTTTATAGAATTATAAACGCACTGTGGTGTATCTGTGTGAAACCACATTTCAGACACTGTATATGGTGTTTTCTGCTGTATTGACAGCAAACTCCTTGAATCTTGAAACGTTTGATATGTCTGGAGCAAACTGGGACAGCAAGACACTTCTGTGAATAAAGAGCTGTCATGCACCGACAGGAACCTCCAAGGCACCATAGCATGAAGTGACTCTTGAAGGGAGGAAGGACTTAATGAATGGATGGACGTCTTTTCATCCTGTTTATTAAAACCCACAAGTTAATTCTGGGAAGCACCTGCACTCTGTCTGCCTCGCAAGAAGAATTTGGTCAAAACAGTGAGCAGTGAACCGCTGGCTGCCCATTGTGGTCCTGACCATCTGACTATCATCGTCACATGATCACAGCTTTGCAAAGGAAATATTAAACTTCCAAGCACAGTGGGAACACACACTGCTTCAGTGAGATGAAACAGAAAAAAAAAAGAATGCAGGGACATTATAGATTTGCATTTTTTAATTGAAAACTATTTTGTAAAAATGAGGCTTGTGGAATCATACATAATCATTGTTTCTCCTTTATTGGCCCTCTTGTAAATGAAGCGGCTAGCTGATTGAGCATGTGATTGGCTCAATACTCCGCAAAAGGTTGCTGCTTTTTGACCCTCATCTGAAGGAGTCGATGGCTGCTGCTGTCAGTAATAATAAGCCTCACAGCCAAATCAACTAGATGTCTGGATGGCAGTCTGGCACCCTGTGTTGTATACCCTCTGTACGTTAACCTGCCAGAGATGCCGTCTGATGGGGGGTGCACTAATGTTCTAAAACCCTAGACTTGCCATCCCCCACTGGAGACTAAAGAAAGTTAGCTGAAAGTAGCGCCTGCCCATGTCTTATTAATGCTCACTCTCCATCTTGTGTTCGTTCAGGAGGAAAAGTTGCAGCAACCCCCCCCCCCCCCCCCCCCCCCCCCCCCCCCCGCCTTAGCAGCTCCATAAATAATGAGCCCAGAAGCCACAGTTGGTGCCAGGCACTTTCTGCTTCACATCAGCAATGCCACCAGGGCGTTAAATCATTCAAGGCCCATAACTTTTGAGAATATCCCTCAAATTTACAAAAGTTGCTTCCTTCCATTCGTCATGCAATAATACTAGCATGGCAACCATGCAACTGTTATGACTGCATACTGTAAAAACAACATGCAAGAGGCCATGTTTTAAAACTGGGGAGAACAGGGAGGATTTCGTACAAAAAAAAAAACAAGGCTATTTCTAATTTGAGAGAAATCGTCCATTGTTCTGTACCCAAAATAATACAGTCTACAGTCCAGTCTTTGGTTCCTTTTATTCTTACACGCCTTCCATGTTCAGAAGTACCTTTTCCTAACCGCATGTACAGATGCCGACAGACCGTACTGCGTTTTTCAAGATGACCCATTTCAGACAGACTCCCAGGAGAGGAGAGTGTCTGAAGATGATGATGATGACACTGGGCAAAACATCTCATTCCTTCTTCATCCAACAAACTCCAATGGTAAGTCACTGAGCGTAAATCCGGATTCGCGGCACTCAGTCACTCAGTACTGCCAATCTACTTTTCGACCCAACCGTTGGCATCACACGTCTGAAGAAATGCTTCTCTTCAAGGGGAGGATGTTGGCGCCCGTCATGTCAGAGGCATTGTTACCCGAAGGTTGTTACTGCTGCCTCGCTGCGTTGGGGTCTGGGATTGATTTCCACTATTCCCCCTGTGAAGGTTTGTGATGTTTGTGTTGCTTCCATCCCACTGAAGACTCAGTAAAGAGGCAAAGAATCAAAGAGTGGTATTAGCCTAGAACCAGAAGACCACAAAGTCACAGGTTCAAACCCCATTTACTATTGTTGCGCCTCTTATCGAGACACTAAACCCTGAGTTTCCTAGGGGGACTGTCCCTCACTACTGATTGCAAGTCACTCTGGAAAAGGATGTCAGCTAAATGCCATAAAATGTAAATGTAAAATGTTAATGTCTTTGGAGGAAAAGTATGAAGACTGGACTATGTCCTAAGAGTGACTTTGAATCTAATTAAATGTTAATATATTTTTGAAGCCTTAGACAACAGAACCCTTGGCCCTGTGGAAAAATACAGCTGTCGCTGTGGGACATGAGCTGGTAACAGCCGTTTCTTATACCTTCCTAATCAATGTCCTCTTTTTGTGAAGCCTTCTACCAGTCCACACGTGTCTGGTGCAAAATGCCACAGATCCAGCAGTGGCAGGCAGGTAGACGAGCACTGAGAACGAGCACTGGGCTTTCATTCGTGCCGGTCTCATTGTCCCAAAGGCCACCTCGCACCACGCTCCTCCGCTCTTACGCCTCAGCGAAGACGTCCAATTGCATCAGCGTCACCGCATCGCTGGAGCACTCGGCTTGTGTTCCCTGTGTCCTCCGTGCAGAAGTCAAACATCTATTTTCAAGTCTGTGGAAAAAAAACTTTAGAGTCTCCGCACTGGCAGAAGAGGCAGGATCCCCACCCTGACTTCCTGCGGACTGTTTGTGTTGATAGCATCAGACTGTGGCTCGGTTATTGAACACATAATGGCAGAAATTGCTTATAATTGCTTGTTCAGACTGCTCTTATCTTGGTTTTGAACATTTCTGTCTGATCTTCATTTGTTCATCAAACCAGGCATGAGCCTCCCCCTGTAACGATGGTATGAAAATTGGCTTGCTGTGCAGAGAAGATCCCACAGGAAATGAATATCTAAGATGAGATCTCTTCAGTAGTTTCTCAATAGACTGTCAATAGCGTCTCCTAGACGTCAGTGACAGCAGAAGGAAACCGACACTTTTCCTCATGTCTCCTTCTACTTCTACTTTCCTCTGAGAGAAAAAGAGACATCTACACGTCACATGTACGGCACATGACGTTAATTTCTAAATGAACCCACATCTATTTAGACTTCTTTTTCATCTTTAGCCTTTAAAACTTTGTTTCTCTCTTTATCTTAAAAAATGTCTCATTTTAATCTCAAGTTATTTCTCCTTGGCAATTCCTAAGTCAGTTAAGCTAAAAATGATCAACCTGTGAGCAATGGAATATTCTTAGGCCCCCTCAGAACAACAAATCCTCCCACAGGACAATGTCATGAAAAGCAGAAAAGCAAGATGGCTCTACGGTATAAAGGAAGCAATATTTTTGTGATAAACGAACGCACTACCCTAGGTACGGTCTGCAGATGAGGCCAGTTGGAAGAAAAGACGGCCACGTGGTCTCAGTGACTCTGAGACTTCAGAAAGCCTGGTGGTGGGGTAATCCTCCAGCGCTGAGAGCACCGTGGGCCTGTACCTTCTCTTCTTCTCCCTCGCCCCCTCTCTCTCCGACTTAAGCGCCATAAATCTGGTTCAGCGAGCGTCAGAACAGTCTGTCCTCGCTGGAGTCTGTTTACATTCTGAGGAGAGGAGGACAGCTCTCTGGCGTGAGAGCGAACACTCAGGATCCAGGAGAGAGAAGCGTGCGATATTTTAACAACAGCCCTGACTGTTAGTCTTATGTGTGAAGCTTTCCTTGGAATATATATCCTTGCAAAAATAGAAAAGAACAATCAGGCAAACAACAAACTATTAATTTTCTCCCCTTAAACTTTAAATAGGCATCGTTTTCTTTGTAAATCTGCCAGAAACGTTAAATCCCAAGGCTAATCCCAGAACCGAAACACTGTCACACACAGAAACACAAAGTGATCACGTCACAGTCAGGATCCACTTTAATCCTGTCAGAGTCGAAGATACAGACAAGAGTCTGAACTGGGGGGGTCTGATAACAGATCTCTCACTGAAATAGGACCCCCCCCCTCGTGATAATTTATACCCCATCCCCCTCACACAAACACAGGAAAATAGGAAATTCCAGAAGAGCTGGAGCAGCCAGCCAATCACACGTGACGTCAGAGTCCCCACAGAGGAGCGAGGCCGATCCCAGGCCCACACACTTCCTGCTCTGCTCCGCTGGCCCTGATTGCACACAAACACTCTTTGCCGCACTGTAAAAACAACAACACCCCAGCGGGAACGCGCTCCGACCCCCCTAGCATCAGACGAAGTGCCTCAAACTGGTCAAGTTTTCAACTTTCAAAATGAGATAAACACACGCTCACCGTGTTGTGTCCTCCATCTTTTTAGGGTCCCGTATCCTGTTCAGGTCTGTGTGCTGCTTGTGAGGGGTGGGGCTCCAAAAATCAAAAGGGCAGCACGTTCCCAGCAATTTTTTTAAAAAGAGCAATCTGAAGCGAAGGCCTGGGAAAAGGGAGGATGGGGGGATTCTCCTCTTCCATCAATGGACGGAAAAATGAAGTAGGGGGTGAGAGAGGATAAGGGCTGACAAATAAAAATAAATAGCTCAATCTTGACTGAGCGTCCTGCCTCAGACTGGACAGGCCCTAACAGATTTAAGGACAGGCCGTTTAGGGTCTTCCATGATGGCTGTGATGACATTAGCATGTGCGTCCTGGTCGCTAAATATAGGAGTCTGAGAACGCGGGGGGTGAATGGAAACACGGGTAACCTTGTTTATTGAGCCCCATTCTCACGCCGTTGTGCGGCATGGTGGAAAAAGCAGGTCGCTAAAGGGGAGCCTTCGGACCCGGAGCTTCCCATGATGTGAAACAGTTGAGCCTTAACCTCACAACCCATACATGTCCCTTTTCTGTTAGCCCACTGAGATCAAGAGGGCTTTGCCTGGGTCTTTCCTGCCTCAGGGTGTTCCTCCACTTCCTGCAACGTAGTGGCAGAGGTAATGGAATCATAGGATACATCATGGGAAACTGCATAATGCGGGTTAACCTGAGGAAGCAAGTCACTTTCTGACAGAAAATGGGCATGTGTACATTATTAATAGTCTCACATCTGATTTTGTGCTCAGAAATAGAAATAAATATATTGAGGACAGATCCCATGTGATTCCAAATCTTCCCACACACCCCAATTTATCCCTGATGGTGCTCATGGGGTTCCTATTTAAGAACTCACAAACTCTAAGCATGTAAAATCAAACAGTATTTTTTTTCTTCTTCTTTGGATTGACCGCTGTTTTTCTGACACAAAATGACTCAGACGTCATGATCCTTAGGCAAAACAGTAAAAACTGTCTGATAGGATTCAGTATAAGGCATAGACAGCGTAATGCATGTCAGGTTTGTGTATTCTAACAATAATGGATAAAGATTAGTGAAGTGAATTTCAACCAGATGCTCCATTCGCACTTCACCTCTGGACCCTGAAATTCTATGTATCACACTGAAATAAGAAGGCTCCGCCCCTTTCTTAACAGGGGCACACGAAGCACCATGTACCTGCCAGTGGGTGTGGTTAATCACATTGGTATGGGGTCTGCTTGCCATGCTATTTTGAGCCTCCAAAGAGATTGGAGATCTTATCAGGGAAATATATGAAAGCACCTTCCAGGCGGGGTGGGCAGATCCCAACACCATATATAGCCATGTGCATTATCGTGTTGCCATGTCCACCAGATCTCCCTGTTTCTTCAGCAAAGGCTCAAAGTCATGAACAAACACTGGCGCACAGATGCAGATAACTCATCTGAATAATAAACTCATAAGGAAAACTGTATTTTGGAATACTTCCTGTATTTTGGAATAATAAAACAGTAATAAAATTGCTCAACAAAATTTAGATTTTATCCAAATTGCAGAATTTATAAAATATATTTAAAAATAAAGATAAGTCTAGGTACTAATTATTCTGATATGATTTTGATGATTGGACTACACAAAGATCCTGCCCCCCTCCAAAAGTGACCTTTAAAGATCTACTCCTGTTTTTCCAAGGTCCCACTCGTGCGCAGAAGAGCCAATAGCAGCACAGAGTATCAGGTTTCTGGGAGTGGAGCAAAATGCCAATTTTGCTCAACTTGATAACGTTAATGTAGTTAAGTGCAAGTGAATCTGAATTTAGATAACAGGTTCTCAGTCCAGTCCTCACGACCCAGAGCCAGTCATTGATAGAAATCAGGAGCTCAGCCAGTGAAATGTTTTTTGCTCTGTCTCGGCTCTCGACTCACCTCAGGCAGGAGGTTTTCTCTCTGTGCACCTCAAACTTTATGTGTGTTTGGGCCTCAGACTGAACAAGATGGAGTTTTAGGAATTCAAGGTTTTATATCAGGCAGGTTTACATCACAATAGTGACATCAGTTTCACTAATTCACTATATTCTGCACAAAGTTCTTCATGCTTTTTATTAAGGCCCTCTGAAGTTATAGAACACCCATGTGAACCTTCCTTTTGAAATAAATAAAAGTTATTTATAAAAGTTCATGTATGAGGCAACTAACCAAGATTTTACAACCTCCGTGCAGCTATTAAGACACAGTAAACCTCTCCAGTTCTGAGGGGCAATGCACTCAGGGTCATTTGTGAACGTTAGTCACTGGAAAGTTGAAGTCCCCTCTTTATAAGAAAGGTCTCATCAGACAATCAATCAGAAAGAATCCAAACACATCACCTCTGTTTAGATCCCCGTGCTCTTGTGTTCTCAGAGGCAACCGTGGTTCCTGTTATCTGGATCTTGTCAGGAACCTGTCTGTGATGCAGTACAGGTCCACCTGTGAATGTCTTTGTTCTAAACAGTCCCTGCACCCATCCTTCCTGGACCCCAACGTTTTGCTGCCCATTGTAAAAGAAGGTCTGCAGTAGTTTTGGAAATTTAAAAAAATGTATTGCAAAACAAAGCACTACAAAAATTCTTTCTCTATTGCTCACTTGCCAGCTTGGCACTTCTACCTTTTCCTGTGTATGATTATGTTATGTATGTGTCTGGGAGGATATCTGTATTCTTCACAGTTATATTTATGGACCAATTCCTAATCTATGACAAGCACAACCTTTAAAAAATGTCCCCCCTCATACCTTCCAAGTGGTATTTTCCTTTATCTGGTTCCTGTTTCAGTGCAGGATTTCTGTTGGCTCAGAGCGTGGCTGTCACTTAAAAACTTATGTGATTTAAGATTGAGAAACAAGTATGTTTCTTATTCAGGGAAAACATTACTTTTGCATGTTTTGACCTTATTACTTATTGCTTTGTTAGGTTTTCTTTTCTTTAGTTTATATTCTTATTTTTATTTGCACTATTACTACTGATCTGTTCTTATTTTCTCTCATTGCTTTGAGCATCCCTTCCAGACAAATTTTTTTATCTTATCTTATTTGAAATGGCTAAGTAAAAATTTTTGGTGTATATTTTACTATACGAATAGCTTTTTCTTTTTCTCTAGAAACTGATTCTATCTAACATATATTTATATGATTTGGTATAGCACTCAGTAAAATACAGCCCATGCACAGGAAAGGGCTGGGCCACGTGCATTTCCATGTATGGGATTCTGGTGCCATGCTGAGAAGAAGCAGGGGGAGGTCAGTCTCTTTTTGCAGGAAACAACAGACCCTCCACTTTAACTGAAATCCAGTGACCCCCCTAAAGAAGCGAGGCGGTCACCCGCAGAAGCTCCATTTAGGAGGGTAGGAACACACTCAACAGAACTAACTCTGCAGGGGCAGCCAGC
Organism: Denticeps clupeoides; assembly: GCF_900700375.1. Lineage (NCBI taxonomy): Eukaryota > Metazoa > Chordata > Actinopteri > Clupeiformes > Denticipitidae > Denticeps > Denticeps clupeoides. The sequence goes on along the minus strand of NC_041723.1, from coordinate 12,071,060 downwards.
GGAACTAATCTCATCAAAAATGAAAGGGGTGACTGTGAACCCCGAGAGGGCAGCTGAGAGCTACGGAGTGACTAGAAATGGGAACTGTTGAAGCAGTGCACCTGTAACTTCATCACTCTGTACGCCGTTTTTATTTAGCTAAATATACATTTACTGTTCTGCAGTTCAGAATGTTTCCGGTTGGAACGGAGGAATGTAGCTTCTCGCTGCTGAGAAATGAGCCAATCAGATGTGTGTGGCAGAAGGGATTTATTGTCCACAGGAGATGACTGTAGCCGCACTTCACTCTGTTTACCAGTAGTTCACTTTTTCATATGTGTGTGTGCCCAGCTGAGACCCCCTCCCTCTGAATTACCAAAACACACACACACACACACACATACACAAATCAAGGCCATCTCTAGAACACAAATGTAGATAAACTCTCTGTCTCTCCACCTCCCTCTGCCGCCTCCTCCATCCATGCAAGTAAAAACTCGCTCTGATTCACCAGCATCCTGCTGTACCAAAAACCCCATGATCTAATAAGCCAATTAAAGTTTTAGCAAGATGAAAGCTCAAAGCTGTGGAGGAGTCAGAGGAGATGGCAGGTGTCTTCATGAAACAGACATCTGAAGGCCCAGGGCAAGACTTGAAGTTGTGCAGGTTTTAGAAGGTATTGAACAATGTGACCAACCAGAAGCTTTCGCTCGAAGTGCACAGTGCACCCATTGCTTCTTTTAATGGTTTCAGCACTAAACATTTATTTCCATGTGTCTGTAGTATATTAAACAGTAAGTTTTTGAACCAATGTTTGTGAGGCATCAAAAATAAGCTGACATTAAAACAGCCAAGCTGTCACAACCAGTATGTGCTTTCAGCTCACGGTTCAACATCCACCGCGTCCAACACCTTGATGAGTAGTCACGACCCACTCAGGAAGTCCACGGGCTTACACCCCATCCTGTATGATACACTCTCACAATAATACATCACATACCAGTCCAGACAAACTGGACACCCGACGCTCTTTACATCAGGGGGGATCTGTGCCGTTGGGACCTGGGAAGGTAATGTGTTGAGGGACCTTCAACCCGGAAGTGCGAGAGAGGGAACGGCAAGGGCACACTGTGGAATACAGACCATAGATACAGACCATAATATTCAGGTGAGGGGGAGCGTGTTGTGGGGGGCGGAGCTTGCACGGATGTGACAGGACCATAATGTTTGCAAGTTTGGATTCTTTCGCTCTGTGTTTCATTGCTGTGAAATGTTAGCTGAAATGATATAAGATAAGATAAGATTTAAACAATTTACAATTTAACAAAATGTACCAAAGTGTGTTTGTTTGTCTGTGTGTGTGTGGTCAGCTGTGAGGTCTTTGTTATAGAGTCTGACCCAAAGGGAACAAAATAAAATCTATGGGCCTTGTGTACAGGGCCTTCTTTGGACTGAAGAATGACACAAATAATGGTTTGAAAAGCGATTGTCATTGTGAAACAATGCAGCACAGCACACGGTGACACAACAAAATGTCTCTTCCGCTTTTTAACCAACACCCTTGGTAAGCAGTGGGCAGCCAGGGGAGCAGTGTGTGGGGACGGTGGGTTTTTGTTCGTCCACAAGTTGTCAATCTGATTAAGGTCCGGGGAGTTTCCTGGACATGGTCCCAAAATTTCAATGTTTGTTTCTCTGAACCACTTAGTTGTCACTTTGACTTTATGGCACGGTGCTCCATCATGCTGGAAAAGGTTTTGTTCTTGGATGGTTGGGAGAAGTTGCTGTATTCATGACTGTGTTCTCGGGCAAAATTGTGAGTGAACCCACTCCCTTGGATGAGAAGCACCCCCACACATGAATGGTCTCAGGATGCTTTACTGTTGGCACGAGACAGAACTGATGATAGCACTCACACCCCAAACAATTGGAAAGGGCGTCATCTGAGAAAATTACTTTACGCCGGTCCTCAGCTGTCCAGTCAATGGACTTTTTGCATAATATCAGTCTGTCCTTGATTTTCTTGGAGAGAAGTGACTTCTTTGCAGCTCTTCTTTACACCAAGCCTTCCTCCAAAAGTCTTCGCATCACTGTGCATGTAGATGCACTTACACCCGCCTGCTGCCATTCCTGAGCAAGCTCTGCACTGGTAGCACCCCAATCCCGCAGCTGAATCATCTTTAGGATACATTTCAAATCAAGCAGCTCTATCTAGTGGTGCTTTCTTGTATATAAAAACCTATACGAATTCTGATTATTGATGCATGAAAAATTGCATCAGTCCCAACCAACCCTGATAGATCGACTGTGATAGCCCTGTGTAACAGACCTAATACAAAAATGCCAAATTATGAAATGTGATTGCTTTCTTATTGTGATGCACAGCAAGCACACTAATCACCCATAGTGAGCAGTGGGAAGTCATATAAGGTTCCTGGGGAGCAGTGTGTGGGGACGGTTCCTTGCTCAAGGGGACCTCAGTGGCCCCTTGGCTTCCTTAAAATGGTAGGTCACCACTGCCCAGTACATCCTGGCAACGCATTCAAAAAATTTGGTGTCCTAAACCAAAGGGAAAATTATATTTCTTTTGTATTTGATGATAGATCTGTTTGTCCCACACCGCTCAGTTGTAGCAACCGGGTCTGAGTGGAAATGCAACCCTTTCTCAGGGCTGCAAGTGTGCAAGTTAGATTACAGAAAGCAAACAGAGAGCAGGGCCTGGCCCACCCCTATTAGGATGTGCTCTGTTTGTTTACTTGTGATATTTATCACTAACTACTGAGCAACAATAACACAAGAAAATATGTTCACTCAGTAACATAAATGGAGCTTTTCGAAATGAAGGCCACATAATCACGCCGATCAGGATGTCTCTGTGAGGCAGTGGAAATTTGCATTCATTTCATTACTTTGTTTGGCACACAGAAACTAGCTTATCTAATATGACAAACATGCCAGCAGATCGTGGGCACAAAGTCTTCATAAGAGGAGGAACATTTCAAAAAGAGACTAACAATATGGTAATTTCACTCCAAAATCACTGTGATCCTTGCCTGATTGCCTGATCAGATCAGAAACTGGCCCCATGCCGTCACCCTGAGCAGTGGGCAGCCATGACAGGTGCCCAGGGAGCAGTGTGTGGGGAAAGTACCTTGAAGGGGACCTTAGTGGCACCTTGAGGATTCAGGATTTGAACCTGTTTTCTTACCCGCTACGTCACCACTGCTCACATCAGAGACACATCAAATGACACAGATATTTCAACGAAACTGTTCCCTGTGTAGTTATATTTATGTCAAAGTGTTGTTGTATTGTGAATTATATTAAAAGATCAATAAATTCTGAAGATGAAGTGAAATGATTGTCACATGTGATACACAGCAGCACAGCACACGGTGCACACAGTGAAATTTGTCCTCTGCATTTAACTCATCACCCGGAGTGAGCAGTGGGCAGCCATGACAGGCGCCCGGCGAGCAGTGTGTGGGGACGGTGCTTTGCTCAGTGGCACCTCAGTGGCACCTTGGCGGATCGGGATTCGAACTGGCAACCTTCTGATTACAGGACCGCTTCCTTAACCACTAGGCCACCACTGCCCCATGATTTTTACACAGCACGGTGAAATATTTCCAGATTCTCTAGATTTTTTGTCTTGATGTAATAAATGACTTTGGAAAAGTGATTGTGTAAACACACACACACAAATATCTATACCCATAAAGGGTAATAAAATATAGAGCTGGTTAATCAGTGCTTTACTACACTCTTTGGGATGTGGTTTGGCTGGGGGTGATGGGTGCAGATATAGAGTTTTTGGGGGCAGACTGGGTGTGATATGTTCCAGGGCCAAGTGAAGTACATTAACCATGGGTCTCCCATGGGATTCGGCGCATTACACGACAAGACATCACTTCACATCAACCCAGCCATGGATGAGGCCTACTTAACAGGATGAATATTTCATAGGCACCTTCCCCATCACGCTGGACTGTCGGTTTCTGTTTGGATGTACAGCTGTGTCCCGTTCTATACTGGCACAGGATGTGCATTATTCAGGGGCATCTTCTCTTCTCTTCTCTTCTCTTCTCTTCTCTTCTCTTCTCTTCTCTTCCACTAATCTTGAAAAAGTAGATGTTGATTGTTACTAAAACTGCTGACTTTCTAAGACAAAAAAATGAAATGGCTTTCATATCTGTAATGACATAATTTTTCCACTGTGTTCCATGTTTATAGGAAAAATTTCAAAGATGATTCAATAGTGTTAACTGATTTTGTACAGTATTCAATGCATGGTGCCTTTTTGGTATTTGTTATTTGCTTTAACACAAGAATTATCTTATTGTATAAAAATACAATACAGAAATATTGTTGAGATGCATTGACTAATTAATGCATTAAGATTCAACAGTACAGTGTATGTTCATATTATGGTTTTGAATTTTTAGTTGTGGTTCACATAAACTTAGTACTATATATACTCAGTACTATATACTATTCTATATATAATCAGTTAAATTAAAAAGGCATTATTATTACTTAATAGCACAATGGATATTTATCAGTTACATTAAACAATCAATTGTATTTGTGAATCAGTTGGTTGATGATATCCATTTTTTGACACTAGAGCATTAGAAGCATTTTTTAATAATGTTACTATACTGTACTATAATGTTATATTATCAACAAAAGTAAGAATTAAAAAGTCACCACACATAATTTCAGACCAAAACACATTTTTAAGTGTTTCCCATAGGAATTGTATCATTGTTTTTTGTGGAATTCCACTTATTAGTCACACAGCACTGTAGCTGTGATTACATCATCTGCCGGCAATGCAGAGAGCCTTTCCTTCAAACGTAGCATTTGCACCAGCAGAGCACACCATTTATGTACACTAATTAAGCATGCTCCCTCACTCGCTTTCACACACACACACACACACACACACACACACCCTCACTCACACAACACAAGAGATTTGCGGCATGGTAGAGGGTTTTTTTAGTTTATCTCCAAAACATGTTAGTGTACTCGAAGCCGTCAACTTTTGAGGAGGGCCTAATGTAGTTTAACACTGAACACTGACACTCAGTTATTATTAATACTGCCTCACTGCCACTCACAGCCTGAATTCTGACAGGAATCTTGATGTCTCTGACAGAAAGTAAGCATAACATTTTTTTTTTTTGTCCTAAAAATGTTACTAAGAGTGCTACTAAAGAAATGATTCCACCAGTGAGTGCTGGGCAAATTTGAGAAATATGAGCCACAAATCTGTGATCTGTCACCAGTCTCACAGTTTGTGCACACTGCTCTCTACTGGATGCCAACAAAAGCACCAGTCAAAAAAGAGACTGCATGCCCTTCTCACTCACTCACTCACTCACTCACTATCCTTATCTGCTTTGTCCTGTTACCCACCAGGCACACACAGGGTGTGCACACTAACACACACACACACACACACACACACACTCACACACACACACTCACACACACACACACACACACACACATACACACCATTGCTCATATGCTCGTCCCTACGGTCAATGTAGAGTCGTCAATCCAACTGTTGTCTATGTATGCCTTTGAATGGGAGGAAACCGGGGAACTCTGAGGAAACCTGTGCCAACACAGGGAGAGCATACAAATGAATCACACACACAGTCCAAGCTGGGATTGAAACTCAAAACCTTGGAGTTGTGAGGACCATCCCTTTCTCATGATTGCTCAATTCAATGCACCTCATTAACTATAAAACTAAGAGTGTTTAGTTTTCTTAAGGTGACTTGGGACAAAAAGAAAACATTATAAATGATTGAATCACTACACATGCAGGCCTCGTTCCATAAATTGTCATCTTCTCTGTCATTTCAGACACATCACTGTAACTGAATCAGTCGAAAATGGCTTTAAAAGTTACTTCACCACATGCACAGGCCATTGCATGACAGCGTGCATCAATGCTACCTTACAGTGGAAACAGAAAAGAAAAAACTGAGCGATTAATAAGCCAGCGCCCCAGGCTCAGGAGAAACAGAGGAGTGGTAAGCCGATAAGGGAGGCGCCTGCTGGCCAGCCGATTGGCTCCAGATGCAGGTCCGTGGGCCACGCTGCCTTACTGACGTAACCCGGAGGTGTGAGAATGTGGCTTTATTTAGAGCGCGCGGTTGTGACGCGGTTCTGCTTTTGGAATGGGCACCAGATCGCTTTCCTTATAAGTCACTGGAATGTTTTCCAGTATGCCGTGAAGCCTGACCAGGTTTTGGTCGATGGGTTATGTTGTGGCAGGACTTTCAGGCTCTGATAATTGTGCTTGTTACCATTTTTACAAGTCATATAATAAGATAATTTGCTTTTCTACTGTTTATGTGGTTTCTTGTTATTACGCCCTAGTCCGGGTGTAGCTCTGTTGAAAATCTTGAAAATCGGTGCAGTCAGAGCTTCTGCTTGCTCTCCAGTTTTCACTCGTGGTGTTTTCCTTCTCCGCTCTCTCCCACTCCTCGGCTCGATTTAAAGATCTGGTTTAGGATCTGGGGGAGAGAGGGGGTTTCTCCCATTCTGCCTCCCACATCAGTTGTTCTTCAGTGTGCTGCTCTTTGTGCTGTTTGGATAAGTTCATGGAAACATGTCAGCCCAGCCATGATGCTCCCCATCTGCTGCAGCCTCTTCCTGACCTCACAGCCCCCTCTGATGGTTGTGTAAAAAACCCAATCCTGCTTGTGTATGGTCAGGAAATTTTTTTCAGAATATGTATTTCAAAGGCAAAAAAGGGTAAAGGAATGATTACAAACCTTCATCTCTGTTTACGTGTATTTCCACTTAGATATACACAATTGTTTAGGGTATTTTAGCATAGAATTTAGATTTTATAGCTGGGGATACATGCGGCTTACCACTTATTTTTTATGGAAAGCATTTTGTTTTGTATTTGCATGAAATTTGTTATATAAATTAAGGGATTGATTCATGCGCACAGTCTTAACATATGAAAAATCAGTCTTTGTAAGGGGGACAGGACATCTAGGCCGTGATGGTGGCAGGGATGGAAACACAACGTTGTTGCAGTTAAAAGGCAAACTCTGTTTATGAAGTTATATATATAAAAAAACTTCAATAAATACAGTTTTAAAAATATAAATAATAAAACACAAGTCATTCTTTAAAAATCGCCAATTCGACTCACTTCTCCATCTCCTCTCTAGCTCAATGCCATGGTATGTTCCTTGCTCCACCCCTTCCCCAATATCCAGGAAACCATCCCTGCAGTCTCTTCACTGCTGGACTTTAGCAAGAGCTGTACAATCAATAAAATTATTATCAATTATGGAGTGTTTAGTACCAGGTAACAGACCTTAGCTCGGTTACAGTCTTCTAAAAAAACCTACTAACCCCCACCCCACCCTGCCACCATTATACCCTGTCCACCATGATTCTCACTCGGTTCATCCCCCTTCTGGAGCACATCTCTGAACATCTGGACTATGTTCAACTCATATCAGAACAGGATGTCATACAAGTTTTAGGTCCACAGTGTTTTTTTTTTTCCTTTTCTGGAGTGTTTCTGGAGTATTTCACTTTTGAATGCTGTTGTTGGTGTTAGTCCTGCATTTCTCAGCCAACAGTGTTCCCTTGTGGACAAAAAGAGCAACATAAAGGAATTCCAACGGTGTCATGCAGAGGGTTGTACAATAATGGCCTTAATAATGAACATAATAATGAAAGTGGTGGCCTAGTGGTTAAGGAAGCAGCCCCGTAATCAGAAGGTTGCTGGTTCGAATCCCGATCTACCAAGGTACCACTGAGGTGCCACTGAGCAAGGCACCGTCCCCACACACTGCTCCCCGGGCGCCTGTCATGGCTGCCCACTGCTCACTCAGGGTGATGGGTTAAATGCAGAGGACAAATTTCACTGTGTGCACTGTGTGACAATCACTTCACTTTCACTTTCATAAGAGGCAGCATTTCTCAGCAGATAAGTACTTGACAAAGAGTGTCATGGCTCAGGAACTGCTGGAAATTACACAGAATGTGTATATAATAGAGACCTGATGTCATAATGCTAATAGTAAAAATATTTCTAAAGTGTGTATATAAAGAAAATTGCTTTAGTGGTGCTAAATAACACAGACATACAGACATGCATGAAAAATGCAATTAAGCATGACTGTAGATTGGTTTTGTTAGTTGTTAATTTAATTGTTAAGATCTACACAGCTATTGGTTCTAGCTGGGAAAAAAAGTCCTGGCTGTGGCAGCTAATCTGGTTGATCATGGTTCTTTCTAGCACAATTTTGGACAGTAGATGGAGCCACTGGATTGATCTCATCACATCACCTTACCCCATGCCACATTAACTATCATAACTATTATGCTTTCAGACTGGAGTTGACTCCAAGGTCAGGATGTTCACTTTTAGTGCTTTTGCATAACCAAATGAGTCTATTTGAAGGTGACCACGAAAGCTTTACATCTAGGTGCTGGCTGAGCAGGGACAAGGAAGGTCACGTTCCGTCTGTGGTGTAACATCACACTGCTGGCCAAGTAATGTACACTGTGTCCCATCAGACATTTGATCCAGAATGTGTTCATCACCTAGCCGACAACTGACATTTACGTACGTGAGCAGACGAAAAGAAAGAAGATGACTGACACAAGCCAAACCAGTAGAGGAAATTTACATATATATGTATAAAGGGAATGGAATTATTAAATGTTGAAGTAATAGGAATATGAAATGTGCTTAGTGTAACAGTGCATATATACTATATCATTGTGCATAAGTAATATGTATGGCTGAGAAATATTTTTATTTCAGAATGGTACAATAAAAAATGTTTTAACTGCACTTAACATATGCATTTTCTGAATAGATCACACAACATATTGGCCCAAATGTGATTCCTGCAGGAAAAATGATGATATCATAACCTCGTAACCTGCCCACGTAACCCTACGTAACATGGTTGCTGAATGTGCCACGTCAACTCAAATTCTGCAAAGGGCACTTCACTGTTTAAATATTTACTGCGTGAGCAAAACATTTAATGAAATAATTTAACACAACAATAATGAATGTCACAAAGTTAGTAAAATTCCATTTCCCACTGCTTGTTAGCAACAACACTGTGTCCTGTCAGTCTCATTCTGAAGATGCTGAGATTTGACAGCAGTGTCTTTTCCGCGGGACATATGCTGCAGCTCAGAGGGTCACATGCCCCCCTCCTTCCACCAGACTCTGCACTGAGGACGATTCACAGTGCTCTGATACACAGTTCAGGACCGCACACTGTTTATCTGACTGCTTTAAGGAGGCTTGTTTGTTATACTAATTGGCTGAGTGTGAATTTCAAACATGTTTCGACCTTTTCCTGAACAAAGTATATCCTGCATACACCAAAAAGGCACAAAAATGTAAACCCAATGAATGCAAAAAGTGAATAAAATTGCTCCTGTTGTCAGAGAGTTCCTGGGTTGGATAAACTAGACAGAGGTTGAACATCTGCCTGGTGTGTGTAGGGCTGCAGGCCTAAAGCAGATTGTGAAGACCTGCACCTTAAATGAAGATCTGAGTTCACTGATGAGGTTTAAATTTAGGCATCTGTTTACTTGTTCCCATATTCAGGAACAGAGGAACATGCAGATAAGCAGACGCCAACGCATTCATTTTTTCCCCTCCAGGTGATTGCGTGCAGAGGACAGGGGTGTAGCAAAGATGAAATAAATGTCAGATCCTGAGGAAACGCAGGAGAGACAGACAGACGAAAAGTGGCCGGGAGTCACGTACCGCTGAAAACTTTCTCCCCTCCTGTTTTGCGGCTTCCTCTTAATGAAAGGGCATCCGGTTTACATGTTTCCCACCACATGCTGCTGTACACTTACTGTGCACCCTGTGCCATAAGCCAAACAAATCACAGACTTCAAAAAAAGCAAACACAGACCCCACAGCCATGGTGAAGAAATACACAGCAAAGTAAAATGTGACATGGCACACACATATTATATTCATATATATTTTTTAGATTATACATTTTTGGTGGACCAGCAGATTTTAGAAAATTGCTGTTCTTTGTCCATTGAGAAATACCTTGACACTGGACTTGTTCAGCAACAGGGTCTTGTTTTGCTCAGGTCCAGTCACGCATATGTTGGCTAACCGGGGAAGTATGGAAAGAATTCCCAAGAGTCGGCACAAACATGGACTTGGCTAAACCCCCTGTTGTGCGGCTTGGCCTAGTTCGTGGCAATTTGGATTGTAAAGGCCTGACGCAGTGTAACACTGTTATTCTACAGTTCAGTTCCTTTGCTGGGAAGAGCACAAGAGCTCCGGACATATCTGGCATAGCTTCCTGAGGTGGCTTTGTAACAGAACCACAGAGACTGAAGCAGCAGCGGGAATAACAACACGGTGCAAAAATGCCCAACACTAGGTCGGTTAATCACCACGGCGGAGCAGAGGGTCATTGTTGTGGCAGAAAAAAATGGATGAAAACAAGGCAGGCTGTAAAGTGCAGTTGACGGTGCGGTTAAACATGACCACGATGCATGCGAGAACAGACAATTATATAAACTCAAATACAATCGATTTAATAAGTGATACTTTAATGGATTTAATAAGTGATCCAATACTATGATTTAATACAATAATGTGACAAAAAATATTTGCTATGCAATCATGTACCACTATCTGAAATTATCATTAGCAAATATATCAGCATTTTGCAAAGATTGTGAAGACAAGTCAACAAGTACATATACGTATGAATAAGTACATATGAATATGATTATGAGGATTTGGTGTGTGTGTTCTCAAACATTTACAAACGTTATGATTGTTTAATACAATCATATTTTTTGTTTTGTTTTATACTGTAATAGATAAAGTTGGTGAATAGATAAATGTAAAAATTTGTAAGATTCCTTACATGCTAATCTTACTTACAGAAATCACAACTGTGATTTCAGGATAGCTGAATGAATCTGCTGCACATTAATGAATTGTGTAAAAAATCTATATTCATACAGATAAGAAATGACAAACGCTGGCTATGTCATTGTATGTCCGGCCACTCCGAGGGCAAACCAGGGGATGGCTTACAGCGTAAACAAAAGATGTGGGAAACACTGCCGTGGGAAACAGGTCTGTTTTTTTGTCAATGAGCTACTACAGCCTGAGCCGTGGATGCACTGGAGTCACAGACCCCACACCCTGTGCCGGCGTTGCCATTATGGGCAGCTGGTGTGTGAAACGGCTAAGCGGCTCCACATTGTTCTTCTGTTTCCGTGAGATCTTTTTTTTCTTTTCTTTTCTCCAGTTTCTGGTGTTTTCCAATGGACCTGCTTCTCTGTGACCGGTGGCGATGGCAGTAGTGAGTGAGTTCCCACGACCCCTTGCACTTCCTGCACCTTTACAGCTCACTCAGGGCTCGGCCTTCCCCTGGAGCAGGATGTTGCTGACAGGCCAGATCCCATCTAGAGACAGGGCTAAACTAGGCAAACAAACATCCATTTTCATTTCTAGATGAATTTGCGTTAAATGTTGCTTTAGATAGAACCCCAAGATAAAAATGGAAATATTTGCTTATGGGATCTCATAGCCCTCACAAAGGTTGTCAGTGCTAAAAAATAAGAATGTCTCCTCAGGATCTGCCCATAAGCTATGTTATTCCTAAACCTGACATACTTACATATTTCAATTTTTTGGTTCAACAGATGGAGAGTAACTTTCTACTTTTACAAAGCATGTACTTGTTATTAGAGTTCTGTAAGAATGTATGTGGTTCTAAAAGTTCATGAAGGGGATGCATGACGTTCTTCCATTTCAAGCAAGCTCCAACCTGGCTAATTAATGGCAACTTGGTGTGACATTGACAAAGGTCCTCCATGTGCAAAGACATACATATAGCCTAGTGACATAAAACTTGTTTGTTGCAGCCACCTAGCACTGTATGGAGTGCATAGAAATGATGTGGCTTCTCTTATGATAATGGCTGGTAGGCTAATGGGTCAGTATTTGTGTGCACCAGTATTTGACTCCTGGATGGACAGTAGACTGTGAATTATGAAAAGCAGGATTGATGGGGGATGGAAACTATTTAATGGAATATGTACATTATTTTAAATATTGTGAACATAGTTTTCTCGTTGTAGAAAATGAATACAGAAATTGAATGGTAGTAGTGGTGGAGGTAGTAGCCTAGCAGGTAAGACACTCACCCATTAACCAAAAGACCACAAAGTGCCCATTGGGGCAGTGGTGGCTTAAGGTTGCTGGTTTAAAATCACACACCGGCAAGCTGCCACATAGGAGCCACTTTCATGGCTGCCCACAGCTCACTAAGGTGATGGGTTGATCGCAGAGGACACATTTCGTTGTGTGCACCATGTTCTGTGCTGCAGTGTTTCACAATGACTTAATTTCACTTAATTTTAATAAAAAATGTAAATGTAACTTAATTTTCATTACTGATTGTAAGTCACTCTGTATAAGGGCCATAATTGTAAATAAATCTAATAACAAAAAAAATCATCTAAAACAAACCATCAAGAACACAGCAGAAAAAACTTGCAGAAAACACATGACTGGGCAGTTTGTACATTTCCATTCCGACAATAATTCTCAAAGGACACGAGATACCAGAATCTCCAGCGAGTGGCAGATCCTCATTTTACCCATCTAAACTAGGCAGGACATAATGTTCTATGTGTGATGGTCTGCGTCACTGAACTAATCTCACAAATTATTCTCATGTCAGAATGTGATCCCTGCATCACCTGCACGTGGACAACTGAGCTCCTGCTGCAGGTCAGTCTGGGGCAGCCACTGCTGAGAGAACACTGAGAGACACTTGATACCTGTGATAGGCAGCACGGGATACAGGACTGGCAGTTGTCTTCACACCCACCTGAGCCTCTAAATCTGAACACAGACGATCACCGGTGTCTGGATGAAAGCAGGAGCAGAAGCAGCGGTTGCGTAAGTGCATAAAGTATTCATCTCAATGCCAAAGTCAAGTTGAAATGCCTGCACTCAGCTCTTTCACTAATGTCTCCTCTCAGCAAGGCTCCGCTGCAGTGCATGAAGAGCAGTGGGGCAGGAGGGTTATGCAACAAAGCACAGAGCCAGAGGCCAGACGTCCTCTGCAGAAATAAGAATATGCCAGAACTCTGACCTTTCTGCATATGTGCAGTGGACTCAGTTCCCTGTACAGACTTGGCAGTGGCACAAAATGCTTCGATTGCCTTAGGGTGGAGTCATAATCCCAGCAGGCAGAAAGGATGAAGTTAACAATTAAACCAATAAACCTATGAACAAGGAGCAAAGGAACTCACTGTGAAGTCTTCTTTGGAGCGCTATCAATAATTAAGATCATGGCCCCAGCCATCCCAGTGAATTCTTTAACGTGTATGAATAAGTTAAGCACACCATTAAAACTACATGCCTAGTATTGTGTCAAGAAATTGACTAAACAAGACCTCTGAAGGTGTCCTGTGGTATCTGGTTCTAAGACGTTATCAGCAGATAGGGTGGCTGTGAGGGAGGAGCTCTCGGTTTTACGAACTTAAACTTGGTAAACAACATACACACACACACACATAATAATACATGCAAAATAATCAGACCAGGCCAAACTTTGCCATTGCTTATTGGTTTAGGTCTGAGACTAACATGGTTGCCATTTCAATAGTAGTCAGAATCACGAAGGATCACGCTGGGTGGACCAGGTATGATTCACCACATCAGCATCAAGGATTGGCTGTTCCCTTGCTGCCTAATGCAATGAGCAATTGTAATGAGAGGTTTTAATGTTGTGGCTGACCAGTGTACATGACTCATGTAGGATTATTTTGAATTGAATAAATGCATATATATATTCTTGGATCGAGGAATAAATGCATATATATTCCGGGATTATGAAACATCTCATTAATGCATGATGCTTACTGGTGCATTAAGAAGATCTTTCTGGCATTCCAGGTCAGTTCAAGTGTCTTCCCAGAATTCTAGGAAGATTAACTAATGACATAACCATGTTTGTCTGCTGTGGACAACAAATCAACTTGAGGAACATTTATAATCTGTTCTCGCTCCCACTTGGGGGTGGCCTCCATGGAAACTGTGAGGCAGGTATTAGCAGGAGACAATCAGCTTAGGCGTTGCTCTTGTCAGCCATGGGAATGGAGAGGTGCTGATGAGGCAGCATGTGATGTGAGATGCTCACCTGCGAGCATCTCTCACCTGCACGAACGCGATACCCGGTGCATCGTGCCAGCACAGCTAAGGTACAAAGAGATAAAAACAAATGCACAAAACCACAATCTTTTCCATTTTACAGATCAAATTCTTATGTGTGACGACGAAGAATCTTAATACCATCTTCGAAAAGGTTTTGCATCTGATGCAAGTGTCCTCAACTTTTTATAAACTGCAGAACCTTGTTTATTTGGCTTTAAACATGTTCCAAACCATGCACACATACCGAAACATTTTCTAGAGGGGATTGGGGCAGTGGGAGTTCAAGGTGAAACGTGTTTGGAACCAAAAAGTAGCTCCTGTGTTCACAGATCAGGGAGAACTTCGCCCCTAAACCAAACAGACCTAAGTCATGTTTTGGGCAGCCACCAGTGAATTTCCAGGCAGTGTCATCCTGCTCCACCGGTGGGACAATTGGACTGGCCAGGAATTCTCATCTCGGCTCCTCTGCGCTTGTTGTGATTACCTGACAGTGTAAATATACATTTCCCGGACACGTGAGCGTGCCAGAGCGGAAGAGATACAATGGGCTCTTTAATTAGATCAAGAAGGTTGTTCCAAGGAATGCAATTTAGCGCTGGCGGGCGTCCCTCGTCAGCAGCGGAGCTGATCAGAGCGAATCGCTCCCTACATCACAGCACACGACACTACGGTTCCAGGGGAAAGCGTTGGTGGCAGAGGCGCTTTCTCTGGGATGGCCTGGCCCTGATTATTCTCATGTGTTCATCAAGCGTCACCATCTGGTAAACAGAGAAGGGCCTCCTTTTTGGTCCAATTTTCCATCCTTTGTTCTCCCTTCTAGCGCTGCTTAATATTTTATCTTGGGTAGATGTGTTAACCCTCTGGCTGTGTTACTGCTATCTCCTTACATCTTGTTCAGCAGGGGCATGTAATCGACAGTGGTGAACAGGGGTGTGGCATCGGCAATGGAAACATCTGAAACAATGAAACTTGGGATTGCTTTCCTTTTATATTTTTGCCAAATGTAAAAGAAAATCCTTTTTGGGACAGTTTTCACAGTACAACAACACATCTGATAATCTAAACTCATGTACAATTACTGTAAAATGCAAAAGATTTAGCATCACACCATTACATTAAACAATTACAACTTTATACTTTACAACTTAACTGTATGTATTACATGAACAAACACACACCTAAACCTTTCATAAAGACCCTGATCTTTGTTCGCTTTTGAAAATTTTACACAGGTCGGCTTTTCTGCCAGGATCAAGTGGCAAGCTTGGTATTTTGTTACCGATCTGTTAATCCACTTGGCAGAGGGTCCCTTCCATCGTTCCCCTTACATAAGTTGTTTCCATGCACACACAGATCAAGAAACTTGTTCAAAGATATGGCCAACTTATTGATTATTTATATGCATTTTTACTCTCTCTCTCTCTGTCTGTTTATGTGCACACACACGCACACGTACAGAAACAGAGAGATTTCTTCTACGTCTAAAACGCGTGTTTCAGAGCCATCTGCAGCGGTAACTCGCTACACATCTTAAAAATACATTTCCCATAAGCCTCGGCGTGAATGACGTAGAAGACGTTATAGAACGTTCCGACGTTTTCTTTTTGAATACTCTGGTTTTGAAATCAGCACAGCCCCGTGTGTCGTGAGCCAAATCTACACAAACAACACGCTTTCATCTGCGTTAGAGCGTCCCGCATCCGGGAGAAACGCAAGAAGATCGCGCGTGGCCGCCAACATTTACCCATGATGCCTAGCGCCGGCCTTTAAATAGCCGCGCAGGCGGCACAGCCTCAGTAGCGAGCAAGGCAGACTGGCGCAGGGCTGCCGGCGAGAAGCATTCATGTTTGCTCTTCTCTCTTGTTTGACGTCCTTGCTCTATATCTCACGGGTATAGAGATTTTTCTATACTTTGGCCTACCTACGGATGCTTAACTACTCTGTGGAACTTCTATTAAATAGCTATTGCTTTGGTTGTCAAGAAGCCCCCCTTTTGCGTTCCTTCGAAGAGATCATGCGTAATACCGAGGATAGGTACGTTCATCTCCTTCGATAGATTTGCATTATTTTCTTTTGTTCTCCTTTACGCCATTTGAATACTTTGAAATACATATTTCTGACTTTTTTTTTTTTTTTTTTTTTTCCAGACTCAACTTTTTCATTAACTTCTTATGTGTTCAATCAGTTTTTACAAAAGTAGCAGTGGCCTTTATTTGTACTACAACATCCAGAACCCGTGAAAGACGTATTCAATATTTTTTATGTATTTTTTTTTTTTACTGTGTGTGTAATGTGTACATTTCTGCTAATGGACGTGGGTCAAATGTGTGCTTTTACTGTGCACTTTATCAGTGATTTATTAAGTTATTAACGCCCAGCCTGAGAAGTTGTTTACCGCCTGAACAGATATCGTATTGCCAAGAAGGCGATACGGAGCACTTTCATTTTTCCACGCATGGGTCGAAGTGGGACAACAAGCCCCATACAGAGAACTTGTAGTGTTCGGGCATTAAGCGCGGTTCGATCGATGACGTCACTCTAATCACGCTGCCATCAAATGATGACAATGAAGCGGTTGTCCTCGCTATTTCAGGAGGTGCATCGTGTGCACGCACCGCGGCTCATCGTGTTCTCGGCATTGATTTCATGTTTAATCGGCTTTTGCACGACCAGGGACGCTGCTTCCTGTTGTGGTGTCTGGATGCACGGGGGTGGGGGAGGATGCTGATGAAACTGATGCTGCGTTCTGTGGGACCCACATTTTGTCTGTGGACCAGCTTCCTCACATCGGACCCACGTTATGCAACTGACCTCCGCCAGCAGCTGCTTTTAATGTCACCAGGAACTAAATCACATGCTTGCTTTTAAGTAATCTTGTGCGAGTTGTGATCATGTTTTCTCACAATCTGCAGTGTTTCCACGCTCAGGTCCATGGCTGGCAGGATACTTGATTTTCCTGTTTCTTTCCAGCTCCTAAAATGTGGCCAATAGTGGAGTCATGTGACCTGAAGCATTACCCAGTTAAAATTAGGGCCGTGACTTTTTTAACGCACCGCTCTTATGTGGGGGTTGGGGGGCGGCTCCTCAGTGCCGAGCATTCCTCAAAACACGGTCCGTCCGTCCCATACAGGGTTCTGTGTGGATTTTTTGCTCTTTAATTTTTTCCCTGGAAGACTCCTGGTATCCTGTTTTGGATGGGGTGTTGGTTGGACGTCTGCCATCCTCGCGCTCGTAAGAAAACAGGCCGACTGGCCCAACCGTGCAGATTTCCCCCCAGGCAGCTGCTGCAGTTCCTGCCATTTTTAGGTGTGAAATTCTGATATCTCACGCCTGCCTTGGCAGCGCCAGCGCATCGCGCACTTATGTTATTAACAAAATGCAGGTCATGTAGTCCCCTGCTCTCCTGCCATCCCCTAGTAATCTCATTTCTATTCTTCCGCTTATCTTTCCGATTAAAGCTGAGACGATGTTCTGTACTCTGATTCAGCCTGGCCTGCTTTCTTCTCACGTCGGGCTTTCTGGGACATGCGTGCGCTTTGTTGGAATGCTGAAAACATGACCCGATTTCCCATTTGAGGATGACCCTGTAACCAGAGCAGCAGTCTGGATAGGACTTCATTAAAAACATGAGCTGCCGCCTGCCCTGCCCTCTCATGCAGAGGGCACTCTTTGCGTATCAAAGGGCCCTGAATGTCACGGGGTGAAGGTGTCACTTTTCAAAACAAGCTGGCATTTGGACCGTGGAAAAGCCCTGTGGTTTGGCTTTGTTGCGTTCTAGCTGGTTGCCTGGAAGCATCAGGTGCGATGTGGGGCCGTGTTTATGGCACCGAGAGGAAAGGCTGCTTGGCACGAACGTCCTGCTTTCCGGCTCATCAACCGCATCTCTGTGGGCCTTGATGTCCATGTCTATGCAGATTGGGTTGTCCAGGTGACCGGTGCTGTTACCAGAGCAATAAAACCCCACAGTATTCTGGGTAATCTGGCCCGTCCATACAACAGGAGAATCTCATTCTTGGCTATTCTTTGCGACTCAAATTTAGGACTGATGTGGCTTTGTAGGTTGTCAGGCTGCTTTTTATATGATCTTTTCATTTTTTAAGGAGCACAGATGCTATTATTATCAGCCTGAGACTCCGAGCCGTAACTCAAAACGGCAGCAATGTGTGTTCCCAGCCGTGCAGCTATTTGCGGACGTGTTTACTGATCATGCGCTTGTTTGTGATGCGTGCTTTCCACCCATCGGCGAGCAGTGTTGTGTTCCCACGTTGCCACTCGCAGCCTGGGGTGTTGGGCCTTTTAGTGTCTGTCAAGGACACTTGTTTCTATTTCGGTTATTGAAATGTTCAGCATGCTGATCAGTTTTCCCTCTCATCTTTAATAATTGCTTTGGCATTTTATAGGTGTCGTTCAAATGAATTTATTTTCATGGTTAAAAAAAAAAAAAAAAAAAAAAAAAAAAGGGTTTAAGTAAGCAGTCAGTTTACTTGTGGAAAAGAGAAGTGGATGACTGCGTTTGCAGTGGCTGGAAAGAGCCCGTGGAGCCCAGGCAGAAGGTTTGATAGTCACATGGCTGCCGGCTGGCTCTGACACGCCGCTCTGGCTTGACTGCGTGGGGAGGAGCCGCCGCCGCCGCAGTCGGACTATTTGTGGAGCCACTGAAGTTGATTTAATATCGTAGGTGTGATTTGTGTCAGTGCTGAAAGCCGAACAGAAATAGGCCTCAGGCAGGGAATATAAAAAGTAAATATGGAACCTGTTGAATAAGTGATAGCCATTCATGTTACGCAATGGAAGTTTTGTTTTAAGTGATTCATTTTTTTTTTTCTCCGTTTCAGCTCTTCATTAGTGGGCTCCCGGCTTCACTCCACCAGGCACCAGGCCCCAGGGCCTCTGTGGTGCTCCTGATGCCCCTCACCCACTAGCGAAGATCCCGGGTGGGCGAGGGACTGGCAGGGATCACTCTCTCAGCGTACCACTACACAAGGTGAGACTCCGCCCCTCTCCCAAAACCTTCCCAGGCCCCCGATTTCCCACCATCTGGCCAAATGTGGCGTAATGCTTAGAAAAGAAACGTGGCCATGGTTGTGGAGCCAGAGGGACGAGGCTGTGGTTCGCCCTGCCGCCGCCCTCATTTCCTGTTGTCTCTGTCGAGCTGCTGGGAAGAAAAAAAATAATTAAAAAATCAAAGTATTAATCATGCAAAGTTTGGTCAACAATGGCATGGTGTGATTGATGGTTTTAAATAACATTTAGACCAAAAGTCACACAATCAGCTCTATAATTAGCACCAGTTGACGTCACCGTTACGAGCTTTCCCAGGCTTCTAAATTAATAAACCTTTTGTATTTGGAGGAGCTTCTGGAACGGTGGTGGGAAAGTGCAGGTGCAGAGTCTGAAAGCTGCTTTAGGCGTGGTGGTGTCACCTCTGCATAAGCTCCAGACAGGTGACACGCAGCTCAGACAGGCCAATCACACCAGCGCCGCAAACGTCACTGGTCTGCTGAGTGGCGCGCATAGGCACAGACATCTGGTTGCGTGAGCGGGAGGGCAGGGGTTGTGTAATGCACAAAATGGATTCTCTGGTTTGATGTTCTGACCTTCCCCCACTCCACCACTAGGACAACAGGCTGACTGTGCTGCAGGCTGTGCCGGTGAATGGGACCCCCGCCGTCCTGCACTTTCAATATCAGCTGAGCGAGCGTAGGACCTCCTGCTGGGACACCGTGCTCTCAGCCGAAAGCCTCTTCCTGGAGGTTCCTGATGGACCCATCCCAGAAGGGAGCAAAGAAGGGTACGGCACCTAAAGATCTGGATAATATTGGTTTTAAACCAACATATTTTAGTCTGTCAAGCATCCCTTATTGTTTATTTTTATATAGTAACAAATCAAATATGATTGAGCTTTTGTGGATGAAGTATTAAAGAATTTGACCATTGCATTGTGCTCATGAATAGTAATGACCCTTCATTAAAAGCCAAAATCACCTAAGGTGGGGCCGTGTACCAAAAAACGTGCTCCCATCACCCTGTGCAGCACCCTCCCAGGCTAATTTGAGGAGTTCTGCTGCTGCCACTGCGTCATTATGTAAGTTGAGGCGATTATGTAAAACTCATGCGTCATCCCTCCCCTCTGTCCTGCAGCCTCACCAGCCTGCTGGAGTTCGCTGAGGAGCGGCTGAAAGTCAACTATGTGTTCCTGTGGTTCAACAAAAGCAGAGAGGATCGATGTAAGGAAGTGTTCTTTCGTCGCATTCCGTGTCCTGTTCAAATGCAGCAACATCGGTTACATCTTCTTTACTGAATGATGGTGCTTGGATGGAACAAAGTTCTACACTCTTCTAAGATCCCAAAACTATTAATTAAACTGTTCTATTAGTTGCAGGTCACTCATTTCTGCTTTTAAATACTGTATTCTTGGCTCTTATGCCTTGAGCATTTTGAGTTGACTATGACTGTCTCGTTCCAGTGCCCATCACGAAGACCTTCCACTACATGGGCTTTGAGATTGTGAAGCCAGGCCATCCTCTGGTGCCGGCACGCCCTGACCTGCTGTTCATGGTCTATTCTCTGGACCACGGCAGCTCCGACGAGGAGTGAAAGCCCTCCAGACACCTGATCCCACCTCAAACCGCTGCCTTCCTCCCGCTGGTCTGCGAACCTGGCACTGTGTCCCTTTCTGTTGGGTTCCCACCCCGGTGGATTCTCGCCAGTTCCTGAGAATGTTAGGGTTCCTGTAGGTCGTCTAATAAGCTCAGGCTCTGGAAGGGGGACCGGGTATAGAGTGTGGACCTGCTGTCTGACTGAGTCACGCCCGTTTGTCACCCTGCTGGTTTGGCTCCTGTCTCTCTGCCTGTCCTTATTTGTTTAGCTTTTGTCCTTCAGTTGTTCGGTGCTATAAAATAATTCAACAGAGCATATCATCCAATAGATTGCACCAAATATCTACAAGGTCTATACTCTTTATACTGTATGTATACTTTATATACAATGGATCATGTTTCATAGGTGTGGTGGGAATCATATAAGGGAACTGGAGCAGGCTGATTGTAAACCGTTTCCTATAAGCTCATGTGTGATTGTCTGATATGGGGGAATTAATTTTTTCTTAAGTGTAAGTAGTTTAAATGACATTTTGGTTTGTGGTTTTTCACATCACCATTCCTTCGTGTGGAATTAGGCTATTAGTTGGAACTTTCGTACCATGTGTGAGGACTCCGGGAGGCAGGATAGTGCGTTGGTTCTGGCAGGCGGTGTGCAGCCCTTGGCTACAATGAAGTTTTCTTTCTCTCACTCCTATGCAGAAATTGATTATTTGCTTCTACTGTGAGAGAGGGACGCTGAGCCCATCAAGACTGTGTTCCATTCCGTTGTGTGCAGGTCAACATTCATATGCATTCTATCTCTCTCTCACACACACACACACACACACACACATTAACTACATAATACATGTTTTCACACCTGAGAAATGACTGGCCGGCCTGCAGAAAGGCTCTAGAGGTGCAATGAGCTCATTCACTTCAGTCTTATTGTAGAAAGTTAGTATGTCTCCTAGTCTTCTCACCACCCACATGAATAAAGCCCTTTATGGAAAATGACTCGAGCACTTTAGGTGTACACAAGCGATTCAAAGGATGGTGTCTGGGTCACCTGGGAGGAAAACTCCAGCACCTTGTATTTGTGTTGCAGTGTCCATGAACTTATAATTTGCCAAAGAAATGGTCAAACACCAAGGTTCCTTTCAACGTTGTCTGTAAAATAAAGGGCGCCTCCACGCAGTAGCACTTCCTTCAGGGAAGCAGGAACCCGTGCTGGAACTAAAGCACTGCAGCGTGTTAAGTTCATCCCAACATTCACCTACATTCCCCGTAGCCGATTTTACTTTGTGCGGTTTTTATTTCAATGGAACATGGTATTGCTTGTGGGTGCCAAGTGCTGTCTCTATGTGGGATCCCACTGTGGGCTTCATTTTTGCATGTGTTTAGGCTTGTTCTTAATTACCTGACCCATGATTTGAGCCATGACAATAAGCTGTTAACATAATAAATACAGAGCGTTTCTGCTTGTCTTGTCGGGTGAATGATTCTTTGTAGCCTAGATTTTTGTTTACAGTCAAGCAGGTAATCAATTAATGACAATCCATCTTATATACCTTGAATTTTTCTGTATGTTTGGGAGAGGTCCTGTAATAAATATTGTACCAAACGTCTCTATGTGTGTGTGTATGTGCACCATTTTATGGGCCTAAATGCAGGTCACTGCAGAGGCAGCGAGGTTTTGAATGGGAAGAGGAGAGGCCTTGTTTTCTCAATGGCCAGTGAGTATTGAGCGGCGATGCCGCCGTCCTCTGGGTGCCTGACGCACTCGCCAACCTCCGGGCGGATTAAGGCGGAGCGCTCAGCTTGTCCCAATCCAGATGAAGCGCTGGCTCGCATCCAGGGCCGCCGAGCGTGATGATCTTTCCTGCTATTTCAGGCGCCCCGCCCGCCACGCTGCGGCTCCGGGGCCATCCTGCTACTTAACCTTGCCCTCATTTTTTTTTTTAACGCTCGACCTCAGGTCACACAGACTCGTTGCCAGGTACAAGGGTCTGTTGGCCCCAGGCACATCTGCTGTTTTAATGGAGCAGCATCTCCATTAGCTGAGCTTGGCCACCCATGCCAAATGCATTTTGGTTACATCACTAAGGAATCCCAGGTATTGAAAGCAATTAAGAGGCACTATTTATATATAATCAGTTTAATTCTTTTACTGCTGCGATGGATGCTGGAGATCCTGCGGGGGTGAACTAATCTCCGATTCTAGGGAGCAGCAGTGACCACCATCTTCTGTTGGCCTTACATAATACACTTCAGTTGGAATGCAGTTACTGCACCAAAATATACGGCTTTTCGCAGAAACCCACATGCGTGCTGGAGCTACGGGTCAAAAGAATCATTTACTTAATCCACTCTAAACCGCAAAAAGCTTTCTCAGGGCGTGGCCATCTTATCCCGTAAATCACATTTCTTACTGGAGAGGTTCAGTCTAGATCTTTCCACAGGCGAACACAGCAGAAATCACACAGTGCACATTTCTCTATGAATGGTTTATTTAATAAAGCTGACAGGACAGAGCTGTGGAATTTGCCTTTGAACAAAAAAAAATTATTTTAATAACAAAAAAAAAAAAAGATAAATGTAGACTATTTGTCTTTCTCCTTCTGCTCCTTCTCTTTCTTGTCCTTCTCAGCCTTGGCCTCCTCTGCCTCATGCTTCTTGATCAGCTCCTCCACCTCCTTCAGCTTCAAGACCTTGATCCTGGTTTTGCCGTTCTCCCGCGTCAGTGTGGCAATTTCGACTGCGGGTAGAAGTGACAGTGAAGTGATTGTCATTGTGAAACACTGCAGCGCAGCACAGCACACGGTGATACAACAAATTGTGTCCTCTGCTTTTAACCAGCCCTGACAGGTTCCCGGGGAGCAGTGTGTGGGGGGCGGTGACGTGCCGGCTCGGGATAGAATCCAGCAACCTTCTGATTACAAGCCCGTTTCCTTACCCGCTAGGCCACCACTGGCCCACCATTGGTCCGACCCAGACTGGGTATTAACTGGATGGGTCTGATTCAATTTGCTTTAGTCAGTAGACTACAGTCAGTAAAGACTGTGAAAGCACAGACAGATCCACACGTGTAAAACAGACCCCTGCAAATCCAGCAATATTATTAAAACACCATTTATCCACCAGTCAAGTGGATCTGGATTAACGGAACGTGCCACCAAATCAATGTAGGTCTTTGGTCCTATTTTCAGAAAAGCCATCGGCCTAATCTTTCAGCTATTCTACATTTTCATAAAACACACAGCAGGCTTGCTCACTCATTCATGGACTGCAAATAGGCCTTTCAAATAAAGGAATTAGTGTAAAGAGTTTTTGATAAACCAGAAAATATTATTTTGAAATTACATTGAAAAGGATTTTTTTTTATTTATTTTTTTTTAATTGCTGGACCAACGGTAAAATAATGCAGATATAACATAACGAGGGCTGTCACTGTTCACTTTTGAGTGTTAGAATTCATACATCTATGTGTTCATGAAGCTCACTCCCTAAAATGCACACACACCTTTTTCTGCAGAGAGCTTGCTCACATCCATGGTCTTATTCAGCACTTTAACAGCCAGAGCAAGGGCGGAGGACAGATTCATCTCTCCCTCTTTATAGTCCTGCTTCAGCATAGATACAGCAGCCTAAAGAAAAAAACAAAACATACACAAAACATGCATTCAAATGTACATTTCTGCCCACATAACATCTCAATATCGTTAAGCGTTCACAACATATGATTAAAATATATATTCTCTCTTTCTGAAAGATAATGTGTCCCAAACCACTGATGCACATGCAGCATATGGAACATGATGTTCCCGATTGTTCAGAGGCAACAAAATGCTCACTGGAGCCCTCGTGTGGTCAGCATGGACAGGGTGCTGGTAATAGCTGAACTATTTACTTATCAAATACTACTGAACACGGTTAAAGCTCTATTGAAATCTAACTTCACAGTTACATTCATAGCAGTCATTCAGCCTATAAACAGTCTGACGCACCGCACTGTTGTTTCCAATGCAGGTGGCCTTCCAGCCGCCGTAATTTCCACTGGGATCACTCTGGTAAAGCTGGAAACCATAGTGCTTATCCCAACCCATGTAAAGCAAAGACACTCCAAAAGGCCTCTTTCCTGTGGTAAACAAAAAAAAAAAAAAATACACATGCCAATTTAATTCAAGATAAAGACGCAGATCTTACTGCTTCTAGCTGCTCATAATATTTCAAGAAACATTTACGCCTCACGCATTTAATGCCAGTATTACACTGCCAATACTCACCAAATTCTAGATCTATTCTAGATAGAACACAGATCTGTATGTTTTAATACAACTGAGAAAGTCTTAATTACTGTCTGAGGACACAGATTGCCCTCCAAAGCCGACAGCTTTGGCTTTCTCTGTATTGTACAGAAAGCCCCTTGTTCGGCTGCATCCATTGACATTGACACTGGCTGGGTCCGCTGCGGTTTACTGATGCTGCTCTACCTGCCTGCATTAGCCAATCAGCTAATTAGGAAGGAGCTGAATCAGCTCCATCAATGCAGCAAGAACGCGGCGTTCGGTAACCACGGCACTGTACCTCCAAACTGGGTGTAGGCTTGCTTGATGTCACACAAGGCTGTCACTAGCTGCTCACAGGGGATGGGCTCCTGGTACTGCAGTAAGTATCTGGAGACAGCAAAGCCTTTACGTCAGCAAGCCCGACAAAAACAACTCTACGCACGCATTAGCTCAGTAAAGGTTATTTCTTCAGCAAAACCTTTCATAGTCACCACCAAAAATGCTGAAATGCTCCAATAAAAAAAAAAAGACTAAGCACTTTTAACAGAAAGCGGTGATGTAAACATAAAAACTACAAAACCCTTGTGTGTGAAAGCTCCTGCTCACCTCTGTGCAATTAGTCTCAGCTCATTTGTAAGTACATTGGCATCTGACGTGATTCCAGCCACGCTGCAGGCCATGTCCCTGTCACCAGCAGACACAAACGAAGGGAATGAGAGCAGAGACATTAGACGGGTTTTCAAATTCTAATTCCCGCTGGACAACTTGTATGACTCGCTCCGGAATTGTAATCTAGCAATTCTTCACAGTATAGTGAAGCATGTCCCAAGCTATACGAATCTAACAAAAGCAGTTTTCTACAGATCGCAAGTTAACTTGGAATTTGTTCATATCGCAAAATAGAGCTTCTTGTTCTTCTTAGTTACGTTAAACATGAGCATTGTGGCTGTTTTGGTGGCAGAGGGGGTCTCCCCATGAGAGACCCTACTCCTACTCCATATGAGATGGTTGGTGTAAATGTTTTGGCTGATCCGTGCAGGTTTATATTGTACTCAGGTTGTTTATACATCTCTCACACACACTCTACAAATGTGAGTACAGCCCTGATATTTTCGTAAATATTATATTGATCTTTACAGTTTCTATAACAGTGCAAATTTCTTCACAAAGCCATGTCTAAGGCGATGGCAACAAAAGTGAGTGCACCCCTAAGGTCCAAATTGTGCCCAAAGCAGGGCTCTCAAGTGTCATCCACAATGAATTTCTCACAGGGGGGGGGGATAATTTGTAGGTTACAAAACATGCACAACTCCACTGGAGTCCTACAGACTGTCACTTACCAGCCAATCAGAAAATAGCAGGGAGTAAAATGCAACCAATGGAAAGGGATCCTGGAATTCTGCTACTTGTAACGAAATCTTCTTGTTAGTCATCTTCTGTTTTAATGTTGCAACACAACGACAACTTGACTGCTGGTAGAGAAGGTTGCCCAGATAATTAGCATCAGTTTTTCAATGCTGAGTGTCTATTAACTGACAACGCCTGTTCAGAACAAGTACTTGTCATATTCCGTTGTGACAGGATGATTGACATAGTCTCGCATTATAATCACCTCTCCAAATAAGTCTAAATAACTTTATTGAATTGTCTATGCCATGTGGAATGTCACCATTATTTTCTAGCACTGCCTTAATTCTGTCTGGCATGGATTTCACCAAAGCTTCACAGTTTGCCAATGGAATTCTCAACCATAGCTTATCACCTTGGAATACTGCACTGTGCTCCCCAGTATCGGCAGCACTCACGCAGCATCAAACCACGACACTCCCACCACCATGCTTCACTGTAGGCAAGCCACACTTGTCTTTGTACTCCTCACCTGGTTGCTGCCACAAGCACACTTGACACCTTCTGAACCAAATAAGTGTATTTTGGCCACATCAGGTCACAGCTCATGGTTCCAGTATTCATGTCCTTGAACTACTCTTGTGCATCATCTTTAGAAGAGGCTTCCCTTTGGAGCGACAGCCATGCAGACCGGTTTGATGCAGTGTGCAGTGTCTGGCCCTTTTTTCAGATCTTCAGAGTTCTGGCATGTTGAACTGCCAGTGACCAGTATGAGGGAGTCTGAGACCATGTAACACTAACTGGTCACCGGGGAGGGAAACTGCTTGGACATTTTCACTTTGGGGCATACTCACATTTGTTGAGGGATGCATACTTCCTTTTTTTGAGGGAAAAGCAAATTGACGCTGTTATACTACTTTAAATATAAAGTATAATTGTGTTAATTGGTTTACAAATTAAATTGTATCATAAGTATCATAAGTCCAACTCACTTTTCTGAAACACTGTATATGACGCAAGTTATCCTACAGACTACCTTAATGGAGTGATCTAGTGTTTAGAGAAAGAACAGCTACAGAGGAACCGAATCCCAGACATAGTAATAATCTCAGCCATGATACGGACAATACGGGAAGCGTCTTCAGACACAAATGATCAAGAACACTCACTCATTCAGTTTGTATATTTTCTCTGAGAAGAAAACTTCATCCAGCAGCTTGTGGATGTTCCGCCTCTCGGCTGCCAGCAGCACCCCATCGTTGGCCAAAATGCCCAAACATGTACCAGCGTGTCCGATGGCCTCCATGGCGTATTCTACCTGGTACAAGCGTCCTAATAAAAAATATATATAATAAAAAATAAAAAAAAACAGTTAGTACACTTTACGAAAGTGCGTCACACACGAACGTACAAAGCAGAAGGATGTCCTGGTAAATGTACTTACCCTCCGGTGAAAATATAGTAGTTCTTGAATCATATCTGCGAGACTAAAGAAGGAAAAATAAAAAGAGAAGGGAGAGAGAGAAGTGGTTTGTTAATTACATTAACTGTATTCGGGTCATTTTTATGATCCGCTGAGACTCACCATGGTCGTAACTTCTTTTCACAGGCTGCAGAAACACAACAGAAAAAGCAAAATTACAAACCGCGGAAAAGGAACAAATTACAAACGTGCATAAATAGTAAATACATCTTCCTGTTACCACAATTGCTGTTTAAGCGATTACAAAACAGAGAGATAATTTGATTGTAATGTAATTGGCGATGTGTATAAGGGAGGTAGTAGCCTCGCGGGAAACACACTCGCCTATGAACCAGAAGACCCAGGTTCGAACCCCACTTACTACCAGTGTCCCTGAGCAAGACACTTAACCCTGAGTGTCTCCAGGGTCCCTGTAACTACTGACTAAGGGCGTCTGATAAATGCTGTAAATGTTTTCAGTACATAACACATGAAACCGATATCAGCGAACATAAACCGCGAAACAGAAAATGAAAGCGAGGACCTCACCGAGCTAGCAGTACTAGCCCAGCCCCGCTAACCAACAATCCCAACAAACGAAAGGCGCGCGTAAAATGATATTAAAAGGCCGATCTGAACGAAACGTGACGCATATCTACGAACGCCGCTAAAGCTTCACACGGGGAGGATCGTCGGTGCACAAGCATCAAATGCTGACAAGCATGAAGCAGCAACTTTTAGCCAGCCTGCTAACTCCCTGACGAGACCACGCACATCGCGGCGCGGCAGACCGCGTTGCTCCGTTTTCGACGCCCGAGATAAGACTACAAGCCCCCTCCCCACATCACTCCCACGTTTTTAAAACGACGACGTTCAGGATCAACGAGCGCCCCGTTCGTACCGTCCCCGCGGGCTGTCGCTAGCGTGTTGTCACCGGTTGAACATGAAGAAGATCCAGCGAATTCAGAAGACCGGCGCGGCGCGGCGCTGCGCGGGGAAACTCAGCGGCGCCACCGCGTGGGCAGGAGGAGAAACGCGTGCGGGCGTCCGCAATCCCGGGGCCGCTCTTTAAACGTCACACAGACGTCGGGTCGGATTATTTCATTTCTAAATAATAAATCTGTACAGCTATTGTTTTAGTCCATGCACACCTCATCTGTAAATCTCCTAAATGAACGTAATGTAAAATATGAATCAGATTTTGGACACAGTCACAGAGTGGGATTTGGGCTCATGAAGGGGGCACGATGCAGGCCGGAGCAGTCTCCTCCACAACTCTGCACCAGACACACAGCTAAAGTAAAACCAATCATGTTTGTTAGCCTTTATTAAAAATATGTACAGTATCTGCTTTGCCAAATTACATGTTTCGTTTATGCCTGCCTTCATCCTTTTGCCAAGTGCCTTAGTTTAGTTTGTGCAATGTGCACCATCACTGCATACTCTTCATCTTTTACAAACGGTAAAAATGTGGTAAAGACATTGAAGGACACTAAACATATGCACCAGAATGACAGTTACTTAGCTAATATGCACACATTAACATCCGTAATTACACAACACAGAGAATGAAATGCATATCGAGCATCGCCCTTGAGCCACCATTGTAAAGTCAAACTGAGCTGTACCAGAAGCATCATACACCCAAACACACTTGGAACATAATCCACTGTTATCTGTGAGTTCTTTAATAGTCTTTCGCACTGTTAGAAAAGAAACAGCCCATAGTGAACAGCCCACAGCTTCAGACAAAGACCATGAACAGTACTGAAAGGAACAGAGAGCAAAGATACAATGCGTTTAGGTTCATGAACTACTTCAAGATGTTTGCTGCGTTTAGCATTCATCAGCCATTTATCATTAATGCCTCAACACATATCCAAATAAGTGATAAAACAGTCATGTGATATGGATCGGATTAAAAAAAAAAACAAAAAAAACAAGCGCGTGCTTTCATTTAGAAAACATACTTCACAGAGAACAGGGGTGAAATAATATTTGAAATAATAAATACTGTCACGATTCCACATGATTTTAAATGACCGGGGAGGAGTAAGGGACACACTGGAGATCTGTTGTCTTGGTGAGTGGAGAAGAACCTTGTTAACAGCCTGAAAAAAAAAAAAAAAAAAGCACCAGCGAAGGGAAGGGGAGGGGAGGGGAGGGGAGGGCATCACGCTCACCAGCAGCACCAGTTATGACGGAACAGTTAATATCAAAACAAAAGCAAAAAAAATTGGGGGCGTGTTCTGTGCAGACACTGCAGACGCAGGTGATCAGCCCAACACATACTGTAGTCAACATCTTTTTTTTTTTTTTTTTTTTTTGTTAAGTGCATGAATGCAGGCCTCCCAGGCCGCACGCAGTCCGGGGAGTCGACAGGCAGCGCGTGCAGCATTAATCCGGGCCAGATCCGAGCGCACAGACGCCTCTTCAGGCCCCGAGTCGGTCAAATGTCAGTCTGGTTGCTCAGATGGAACTACGGCTAGTGCCAAAAGCCCCCCATCCTCGTTGCAGGTCTGTTTAGCGAGAGCGTGAGGGGGTCGCGGTCAGCCCTCTGTGCTGTGCGCAGGCTCTGAAAACACCCTGTGA
The DNA here is from genome assembly GCF_900700375.1 of Denticeps clupeoides. NCBI lineage: Eukaryota > Metazoa > Chordata > Actinopteri > Clupeiformes > Denticipitidae > Denticeps > Denticeps clupeoides. The sequence goes on along the minus strand of NC_041723.1, from coordinate 12,040,571 downwards.
GGTCAGGACAGTCTCTACAAGCTACTGCAGCATCCGCTGTGCCACATATCGGAGGATGCCGCCATGTCTGTAAAACGCCACGTCCATCTCACTCTCGAACAGAGCAGTCACCTTGAAGGTCTTTCCGGAACTTGTCTGGGGGGGAGAGAAAAGAGGTTGAGCTAGGTGAGCCGTTAGGATACTTCCTGTACCAGACTGAGCTGAAATGTCCTTTTTTATGTTTACCTTGATTGTAATTTCTTGTTTAGGGGCGATCTCTTGTGGGATGGAAATGGAGAATCTCTCTTTGCCACTTAGCTCCAGTGTGTCAGCGGTTTCCCCCGGCCGGAACTGAAGGGGAATGATGCCCATGCCGACAAGGTGGTTTCTGTGAATCTTCTCAAAGCTCTCAGCAATCACCGCTTTAACACCCTAGAGCAAACCCAGACACATTCAGAGCAAACCTCACAGAAACATCACGTTTCAGGCTTAATCTCATTTTTATCTACTTGTGTAAAGATCCTTATATAAAGTACGAATGCCTTATTTCTGCGTGCTCTTATCAGAGCGTGCCTGGAATGGAGCATGTGGCCAGAATCAACACCGCTCTTGATGTCTAAAAAATGATTTCATGACTTGCCATGCATTGATCTCATAAAAGAAGGAATGTTGGAACCTTACCAGGAGATAGGGTCCCTTAGCTGCCCAATCACGTGAGCTTCCTGATCCGTACTCCTTTCCAGCCAGAATGATAAGAGGAATTCCATCCTTCTGGTAACGTTCGGCTGCTTCAAACACATCCATCTGCAACATATGGCACAAAGTTGCGTAAATGAAACCTCAAGAGTTCACAGTCCCTGCTAGTTACAGCACTGGTCTGGGTTGACTTGCTTACCGTCTGCCCAGATGGAACATGAAGGGTTTTAGGTCCGGTTTTGCCAATGAAGCGGTTCTGGAGCTTGATGCTGGCGAACGTGCCTCGAGTCATCACAGCATCGTTTCCTCTCCTGGCACCGTAGGAGTTAAACTCACGAGGTGTGAGACTGAAGGATTAAAATAATAATTATTATAATAATAAAAACAGTGGGAATGACAAACGAAGCAGCCGTGGACAGACTGCTAATTCATTGCAGATTATGTGCCTCTGCACACACACACACACACACAGGCCAGTTCTTCCACATTGGCATTGTGCAGACAGGCGCCACCCAGATTTTCCACCATCAGGAAGACAAGTCACACCATGCAGCAGCCAGATCACACTGTAATCTGCAAAGCTCTAGATCCTTATTTTGCCCGCTGACTATGGTGCTTAAGGACCATTCTGAGATCATAACATGCATTTCACAACGTTTGGACACAAGATGTTCTCGACGCATTAGCTGGATGAGTTAAAAAAAGAGAGAGAGAGAGAGAGAGAGAGAAATGCAGTCCTGTAGCAGGACAAAAGTAAACAAGATCCTTTCATTCATGAAAAGTAAATTTTTTAACCCAAACCTGTACAAAATCACAATTGGGCGGCAGACACTCACCGCTTGCTTTGTAGATACTTGGCAGCAGCACTGACCCGAGCAATGCTGCCAGCGGGGGAGATGTGATCGGTGGTCACCTTATCCCCCAGGAAGAGCAGAGCGTGAGCGTTGTCTATCGACTGAGGGGCCAAGCACTCCTTAGTCTGGACAAAGGAAGGGACAGTTAACGCCATTCATTCCATTCAGAGACCAGGTATACGCCGATCTACTCCACTTACTAAATTGCTAAAGAACGGCGGACACCGAATGTACGTTGATTTGGGATCCCACTGGAAAAGAACAGATTCTGAACAGTCTATGTTGTTCCAAAATTTGTTCCCTTTCTGGAAAAGACAGAACAAAAACACCCCAAATGATCAATACCATCACAGCTACATAGACTACAATTACAAACAGCGATCGATTCAGACTGACACACCCACCTCCGCCCTAACTCCGACGTCCTGAAATATGCTGGAGATAACTGTGTGCTCCTCCACATGCTGGACCTCCTCCCTTGAAGGCCACACGTCACTGAGGAACACTGGTTTGCCATCAGCGTTTACTCCTATTTAAAAAGACACAGTCTCAGTTCAGCGAAAGATCAACAACGCATGAATATTAGCGGGATCTCATCGCTGCAACACAGTCTTACCTAAAGGGTCTCTCTCAAAATCAATGCTCACTGTGCCCGCAATGGCGTAAGCCACCACAAGCGGTGGTGACGCAAGGTAGTTGGCTCGTACGCAGTCACAAAGGCGTCCTTCAAAGTGCCTGTTTCCAGACAGCACTCCGCATGCAATCAAATCGCCCTACAACGAAGACAGCAAAGCGCTCAGGAACTCTACACAGTCTCCTTGTGGCATGTCGGCTGAGAAAAAGAAACGAAATCAAACAGGATGCTGTACCTGTTTAATGGCACCCACAACGGTTTCAGGCAACGGGGCTGTGTTTCCAACACACGTGGCACATCCATAGCCAATCACTTCAAACCTAATAAAAAAAAAAAACAAAAAAAACACACAATTTGTTAATTATAATGTATCGTGTGAGTCTGAGCGTTCCAGATGTTCCGGACACACAACGCTCAGGGAACACTCACCCTAGCTGGCTAAGGTAAGGCAGCACCCCACTGGTATTGAGGTAGTGGGTCACCATCCCGCTCCCCGGAGCCAGGCTGGTTCTGATGTAAGGCTTCACCGCGAGACCCACCTCCACCGCTTTCTTGGCCAGTAAACCTTGTTGCCAGAAAACACACCACGAATTCACATCAACTCCCTAGCAACACTGAGGCCGTGATTAGTGACCGCGAGGCTTTTAGATAGAAGTAAAGGTGGCATAACAGGACCAGTTACCGGCTGATCGCACCGAACGGCCCACCTGCAGTCAGCATCACTGACGGGTTGCAGTTGTTGGTGCAGCTGATGACTGCAGCGATGACAACGGAGCCGTGCGCAAGCTGGTACTCCTTGCCGCCATGCTGGAAGGGCACCAGTGTCTCCTGTTTCTCTGGGGGGATGTGGAACCCCTTAAAACACACCTAGAATTTCCACACAGTATCATGTGCGGTTAACATCCTTAAACCCCGAGAAGCCACGCAGATTTTTCAATGAAAAGAGCGTTTTTTAAAATCACCTTCTCACTGAGACAGCTGAGGAAGTCCTGCTTCATGTCGCTCACAGCGACTCTGTCCTGGGGACGTTTAGGCCCACTCACATGCGGCACGATGGAGCCGAGGTTGATCTCGACGACCTGGTGACCAAACCAAAGGCAACAAGTTACAGCTGGACAACCAGGAATACGTGAAAGACATTCTGCAGAGTGACTATTTAGTCCTATACCTCAGAATACTGTGGGTCTTCGGACTGCTCCTGATAACCCCTATACAACTTCACAGCCTTCAGGTAGGCTTCCATCATCTCAAGTTTTTCTTCAGTGAAGTCTGACGACACAAAAAAAAGATGTTCAGCACTAGCCTTGAAATGTTTTATTTATCGTTGAAAGCTGTGAACAGATCACTCCTTACTGGTTTTCTTAAAGTGCTTCAGTGTGACATCATCTACAGGGAAGAAGCTAACAGTGGCACTGTACTCTGGGCACATGTTGGCGATGGTTGTTCTATCTGGGATGGAGAGCTGAGAGACCCCAGGGCCGAAGAATTCCACAAATTTCCCTGCGATCCCTGCTTGGCGAAGGTGCTGTTGAGAGAACGGGTAAAGTGAATTAAAATCTGGTGGAGAACATGTTTCCAATCAACTCCACATTCAAATTAAATTAATACCTTCGTGATTCCCAACACGATGTCTATGGATGTTGCGAGGGCGCTGATGGATCCAACCAGCTTGCAACCCACCACCTTTGGAAGAGTTAAAGACACCGGCTGGCCAAGCATTACAGCTTCTGACTCAATACCACCCACTCCTGTGACAAACAGAAAGATCCTTCAGAACAAAACGACATCCTCTCACTTTCTATACCGGATTAGTCCTTTTTACGCAAAAGCCCAGGACACAGGGCCCGCACACACCATTCACTCTCACCTACGGACAATTTAGTGTCACCAATTATAGTGTTGGTGCAGTCTAATGGCAGGAGGAAACCGGTGAACGCCACACAGGGAGAGCACGCAAACTCCACACACAATGAGTCTGAGCCAGGCTTTATGCCACATTATATTTCTTTGTCCTCATTTGGTCATTGTGTAACAAAGTAATAACGTCCCACCGACGTCCATCGGTGAACATTTGTGGGGATGTCACAAACGTCTGGGGAATACCCCCGTTTGCTGGGTAACCAGAACAAGGAAGGGAAATCTCTGCTTTCTCACCCCAGCCAAGAATCCCAAGGCCGTTTATCATGGTGGTGTGAGAGTCTGTGCCCACCACACTATCGGGGAAAAGGAAGCCATCGCTTTCTTGAACCACCCGGGATATGTACTCAAGGTTGACCTGATGCACGGCAGCAAAGTCTGGAGGGACCACATTCACATTTCTAAAAGCTTTGGAGCACCACTGAGGAAAAAAAAAAAAAGGAGGAACCAAACCATCACTGAAAGTACACTTTAAAAAACAGAATTACAAAAACCACAGTACATGATACATTCTGACGCATTTGAAGAATGTCTTAGCATGCAACCAGAAGATCTTGGACTACCTTGAAGAACTGCAGCCTCTCCTTATTTCTGATGAGCTCCATCTCTTGGTTCCTGACAGCAGTTTCAGGCCTGCCATGAACAAAGACATTAAGTGTACTGGGCAGCTAACTGCACCTGATATTTTAAAAAGCTCCTTCTTACTCAGAGACAGGTTGGAGATGGAACGGGCAAAGAAGAGGGGTGTTTTCAATCTGGACAGAAGTAGCTTTTCCAGAGGTAGAAGGCAGGTCGCTGCAGACTCCTTTGCTGCAGCCACGTTGTCCGCTGCACTGGCTGCCCCGGTGGGGAGGCTTTGCCGAATGACTGTCCCCTCCACCCGGGTTGGGGGCGTTCTGTATGGCACTGTGGACAAGCAAGCTTGTTTTACAACAGTCCAAAGCTCTGCTGCGAAAGGTAAAGAACGTAAAGGCCAAAACATTTTTACCATTTACTGAAGTCGATCTGCAGAGCATGATCCACAATGAGATCTGTGGGACACTTTGGATTGACGAGGTTGGGGTCCTCTCCATACTTGGCGACAGCGTCCCTCATAGCAGCCAGATCCACCATGGCAGGTATCCCCCTGTGGCAACAGTCAGCAGTTGCGGCACCAAGCGCAAATCCACTCACCACAACATTTCATGCACGCTGCCCAGGGGGCAAAACGTGCACTACACACCACCGCGTCAGCTGCGCACAACGGACGTATGTCACTTACGTGAAGTCCTGCAGCAGGACACGAGCTGGGGCGAAAGGCACCTCCGCCACACCCTGCTGATGCTGCCAGTCCAGTATGGCCAGAACATCTTCCTTCTTAACGTAAAAGCCATCGCACTTGCGTACAGCGGCTTCCAACAGGATGCGAATGGACAATGGCAGTTTCTCTGTGGGGACAGAAATTTTAAGATAAAAAAAAAAAAACGTGCATTTTTTAAGTTTAAGTTTTCAGTTCCTCCATAAAACACACACGTTTAGGTGTTTGGTACAGAATAACACTATGTCGCCATACTGTTTTCTGCCCTACTGCAATCCCAGACCTATTTGCCTGCGCTGATTTCCTTATCGTGTCTTAAAAACAACTCACCATATCTAGGATCATTCAGCTTCAAAGGATTGAAATATTTTCCATCTTCACCCTTCTCATTTGTGATTGAATCGATTAAATTACTGAAAGGATGATCTGAAAAGAACATGAACCAAAAATGTAAAGCAGGAATGTGCATAAGATCAATAAAAACACTTATTTTCAGTGCCTGTAATCTTTAATCCGAACACATGCCAGCGAAATTCAGACATTCAAGTGTTTGATCTGTTAGCCATCCGTACAAATGACATTTAGACGGGGAAAATGTTACATCTGTTCTCTTCCTCTCCCCCAGCGCTCTGCAGATTTGTAAAAGCTGGTGGCGTAAACAGCTTCCGTGCCGCACGTGCACCGCCAGCCTCTTCTGAGCTCAAAGGGCTGTTTGAAGAGAGGGCACTTGGCTCCGCTCCCTGCTCTCAAAGGTTCAAACTGGAAACTGGCCCGTTTTAATCGACACCGAGGCGACTCCGTTTCATTTCCCTGTCAAATCTCTCTCACAGATTTCGATTTGCCATCAGCATTCCAGCGAACAACTTCAATTTGTACAGCTCCTTTCAAGGAACACAAGGTCAGTCATGGCAGAGGTGGCCTAGCGGGTAACCAAGAAGGTTGCGGGTTTAACTCCCAAACAGTCGAGGTGACACTAAGGTCCCGTCCCCACACACTGCTCCCCGGGCGCCTGTCATGGCTGCCCACTGCTCACCAAGGGTGATGGGTTAAAAGCAGTCGACATCTTGTTGTGTGCAACGTGTGCTTCGCTGAGGTGACAAAAACAATCGGCGTCAGCTCGGAGCCCGAAGGCCTCGGCGAAGAGGCAGGTTTTCCGCTGGATCTTGAAAAGACCGGGCGCGTTGCGGATGTCGGAGGGCAGCAAATTCCAGAGAGCAGGAGCGGCGGCAGCACTTCAAACGCTATCTAGCGTGAGGGATGGAGAGATGCCCGGTGTATTAAGACTAGCAGTTAACAAGTGTGCACACCTTGGTATTTTTTGTAAACGTATTTTAAAAGGAAAGGCTTCAGAGTGCCAGTGTTATTATGCCATACTACTATTCAATCACAGTATATTATCCGCAGGATAATATTTTAGTTCTTTTCAGAACCCTTGAACTGCGTTTGTAAAAAGCTGTCGTGCCCGGGAACTCAAGTTTGGGTAAGAACAGGTCGAACCGGTAATTCTTGCTTTGAGAATCAACCAGAAGAAAAACAAAAAGACATTCCATGTATAGTCATGTCCATTTAAAAAAAAAAAAAAAAAATTGCACCTCGTCTGCAGAGGAAAGGGAGGGACACGCTCCCCTTATCGCCGCCACCCTACAACACTCGGGGCTCACATGCTGCCCGGAGATTAGCGAGAGGGGACAGTGCTGCACTCCGGCTACTTGACATGGATCGTGGTTCAGGATATCGCACGAAAAGAATCCAGCCATTGACGTTAATGTAAAGGGACAGAGAGAGACGGGCTTGTTCCTTTCCATTGTTCGTCCTGTCTAACATTTGTATTAATGGCGCCGGCTAGTTTGCATTTCCCGCACTGAGCCGTCCGGCCAGGTGCTGCGCTGACAGGGAATGATGAAGGGAGCGGGGTGAAGCTAGCTCGTTAGCCGGCCGGCTACATGTCACAACAAGCCCGGCTCTTCCGCCCAGCGAGCCGGCGGCGCACGGCGTCTGCCCGGCAACAAAGCGACCGACCGTCGGACCGAAGGTTACGAAAAGGCAGCGCGTCAAACAACACCGCGTCTCGGCGTCCGACGGGTTCCGCTGGCCGGTCCCACGCAAGCTTTCTTACCTTCGGGCGAGGAAGTGAGCGCCATGATGACTTCTGAAATGCACACGACTCCGCTCGCCCTGCACATGACAACGCCTCCCCGAGATCGGACCAATCACAGCGCGGCGAGACACCGAGGCCCCGCCCACTTACGCAACGACGCACGATGACGGGAAGAAACAAATCATGTCGTGTTTACCAAGTTTTTTTACCAGCCTATAATAAACAACTTTACATTATGCACATTTGTACATTATTCGCAATAAATGGATTTGATCAGAATTCAAGCAATGATGCGCTATTATTCTAGATTCTAGAATAACCTCTGTCCCACAGATTTTTAGCTAGGGCATTCGGTGACTGGTTTTGTAGATAAATGTCTTGATTGGTTGCCGAAGTTGCGGAGGGCGGTGATGGAAAGACGATCGGCACTCAACATCAACTCACATGAACATGTTGAAAGCAGGGAGAAGTACTCGACACTCGAGCTCATCTGACGGGGACGACAGTGAAATGCGATATTTTGGTCTAAACATATCATTCATTAGCAACTGCAGCTGCTTTTCACTTAAAAAATAAAAATAAATTACCACACCGGACACGTCAGGCTGGACAGAAAAATATTTATTTTCAGACGGTATAGATATACAGGCGTCAAAGTCATTGCGCAGCAGCGGCGTGTCGCGAACCCGCGCGAACGTGCCCTGTAACGCGACCCTCGCTGCCGTCAGACGACGGTTCATTTCGTTTCAGAAAACCAACATTGCAAATATTTTAAAAATAAAAAAGTAAACGTTTATGCATCTGTCGTTGTTTTCGAACGGTCTTAGTCTAACGCAAAGCAAAATCCCACACCGGAATTTGACGTGTGACCTTTCACCTCTGCGTGTGAGGTTGAGGTGGGCCGTGGGCTCACGTTGAATGGGTAGCGCGGGTCCTCCGTGGAGAATTTAGAAACTCGCTCGACATCTTGACCCTGTCGGCGTGAGCTGTGTATTAATACTGTGTGTGTGTGTGTGTATACATGAATATATAGATGTTGCGCTTGTTGTTATAGCGTGTGGGACACTGCCGATCATGAGACGTGAAACCGCTGCTTGCCGCCGAGATCGTGTGAGTTCCACCCGAGGACAGCCTGCCTGTGATCGGGACACGGGATCCGCGGGCGTCGTGCGATAAAACGTTGACACGCGACGGTAAGACGCCACGTGACCTGCTCGTACGGACGTTGTGGTCTTCTCGCCGAAACGTTCACCCTCTGTTAAGATCAGACAAAATAAGATAGAAAGATCACGGATGTAGGATCACAATACATGGATTATTGTGGACCGTGCTGCACATTGATCTTAACAATAGTTTACCGCTGGAAAGGCCTTCACAAGTTGAGCAGAGTTTAAAGTCTCATAAAGTTAGAGATTTTATCCTCGTGTTTTTTGGCAGGCACCTTGGGGAGGGGGGTGAGAGGATGCATCAGAAACGCACCATCCAGATCATCGAATGGGAGGACCTGGACAAGCGGAAGTTCTACTCTTTCGGGGTGTTCATGACCATGGCCACCCGCGCCACCGTCTTCCCGTTCACACTCATTCGCACCCGGCTGCAGGTGCAGAAGGGAAAGTCCCTGTACAACGGCGCCTTCGACGCCTTCTGCAAGATCGCGAAGGCGGAGGGGGTGCGCGGCTTGTACCGGGGTTTCCTCGTCAACAGCTTCACCCTGATTTCAGGCCAGGCCTACATCACCACCTATGAGCTGGTGAGGAAGTACGTGTCCCACTACTCTTCTGAAAACACGCTGAAGTCTCTGGTTGCGGGAGGGTGCGCCTCGCTGGTGGCCCAGACCATCACTGTGCCCATTGACGTCGTCTCGCAGCATCTCATGATGCAGGGCCAAGGGGAGCAGCTCACTCGATTCAAGGTCAAACCCAAAATGATGATGGCAGCTTCCAAGCAAAAAGTAACTTTTGGCCACACCAGAGACATTGTGGTCCAGGTCTTTGCTGCTGATGGTCTCCGAGGATTTTATCGGGGTTATGTGGCATCTCTCCTCACCTACATCCCAAACAGTGCCGTTTGGTGGCCTTTTTATCATTTCTATGCTGGTAAAAAATCTTTTTCAAAGGTTTTATGAAGACTGTGTTGTGTTTGTCCATGTTCTTCGGTTCAGGGTTTAATTAAATCCATGAATCCACAAATTAGTTGGAATGACATGAACAGGAACCGGTAATTTATGTACAATTCAAAGTCGAATTGAAAGGCCAGTAACTCAGAACTGTATGGGTGGTAGTAGCCTAGTGGGTAACACACTCGCCTATGAACCAGAAGACCCGGGTTCGAATCCCACTTACTACCATTGTGTCCCTGAGCAAGACACTTAACCCTAAGTTGCTCCAGGGGGGGACTGTCCCTGTAATTACTGGTTGGAAGTCGCTCTGGATAAGGGCGTCTGATAAATGCTGTAAATGTAATGTAACTGTATAAATATTTCTTGTTTTTAGTGTCCTAGAATTATAATGACTTTTTATGAACTAGACAATATCAGCAGTCCTCAAGGTTTTTACCAAGATCAGGAAATATGAAAGAAATTAATCCAGCAGTCCTCTGGAACTAAAGGGACCTGTAATTGAACTATCGTCCCGCGTAGACTAGAGAGGAAATCCTCACCGTGCCTAAGGATCTTTCGGTCGTCTGTTCACAGAGCAGCTCTCGATGTTGGCGCCTAGCAACTGCCCTCATCTGGTCCTGCAAGCCCTGGCTGGGCCGATGGCGGCCGCTACAGCTTCCACCATCACCAACCCGATGGACGTCGTTCGGGCACGAGTTCAGGTAAAGTAAATCCCCACATCCCCTGGTCAGCACTGGATTACCCTGCGTTGTACATCTCAGGTCACAGTTCCAGGGATTGCCAAAAAAGTCAGAAGTTACCTAAACAGGTATCAAGTGATCCATGAATAGAAACAGAGCTATTTATCGTGGCCTATCAAAAAAAAAAAAAAAAAAATATCAAAAGAAATATATATATTCAAGGATTAGATGAAAGAACATTTCCAGCTGGTCAAGTCCTACTAACGTCCAATAGAAGGCGACTTTGTTTCCCATGAACTCTTTTTTTTTTTTAAATGTTTTTTTTTTTTTTATTCTGTTTATTTTGTAAGGTGGAAGGCAGAACGTCCATCACCGACACTTTCAAGCAGCTGCTGGCTGAAGAAGGGGCGTGGGGTCTGACCAAGGGGCTCTCAGCCCGTATCATCTCCTCCACCCCGACAGCTGTGGTCATAGTGGTGGGCTATGAGACTCTGAAGAGACTGAGCTTGAGACCAGAGCTGGTGGAGTCAAGACACTGGTAACAAGAAGGAAACAAAAAATCTTGTTACCTCATCCCTTCTGCCTTACCCAGTTCAGTCTGCCTTATACCTTTTTTGGGCCTGTTTGATGTTTTAATTAAAACATTAAAACAGCAACCAGAAGGGAGACAGGACAGTGGAACTTTTTATGATGGTGTTGGATAGGGATCATAATCAAAATACAGAATATTTTTCCCAGATTGTTATGTAGATTTTGTAATTAGTTGAGTCAAAAATTGTTGCAAATGTATGCAATGTATGGAGAATTGTGATTTTCTCCACTTATATTGTCCTCTTCATGCCATGTCTGATATTTAGTGGTGTGAATATCTGGCCTTTCTTTACATAAGCAGTTTATATATAGTAAATTAGAAGCATGTTCTTTCGGAGCATCAGGTAGCTTTGTGTTTGGGCCAAAACCAGATGTTTATTGAATTTGATGCTGTGTGCACTGGATCAAATCATTAAGGTGGTGCCGATGTGTTCCACACTTGGGACCCTGAATTCATTCTTCCTGTCATTTCATGGTTACTGCTGAAGTGTAATAAAAGGGCGCCAGAACTGGTGTCTGAAGTAAAAGACCGTTTCAGCCCGTAGCTGATGGCCCTGTAGAGGGAGCACTGCATCAGTTCATCTTACTGGACCTTCCAGAAGCACCATTCATAGTCCACAGAGGATCTATGGAGGAACCTGCAAACCTTTTTATGGTAACAGTCAGGTTGACTTTAAAGAAAAATCCCTCTGGAAACCTGAAGAAACCGAATGCCAGACTAAATTGCGATTGCATAGCACAGCCAGCCTTCAAAAATGAAAACCCAGTAACTCCATATGAATTGGGCTACTGGATTAATCCATTAGAGCACCATGTGTACCATAAAGTACAATAAATGTACATTGTATAGCTCTTAAAAAAAATGTACCCTTCACAGAAAAAAAAAAAAAAAAACTGACATCAAAACTTTAGGCCAAAATTTTAATTAAAGTCATCATTTACAGTGTCTGTGTGTGAATTATGCAATATATCATTGTTTTTATAAAGAGTGATGGCAGGGGAGAAAAAAAAAAAAATACAATACAAAAAATACTGGAGGAGATTTAATCAGAGAGCGCTGGTTAAAGAACTGCCGGGGTGGGGTGGGGAACGTCTAGGATGCAGTTTCTCAGCCAGACAGAATGGGCAGAGCCTCAGACTGGACAGTCATAAATGTGTATGGCGCGGTCATCTCCAGCTGAGATGATCTTGGACCCTGTACTGTTGTACTTAACGCTCCACACCTACAAATGAAAAACAGAACAGATGTAATGACTGTGGGGGAAACGTCCCCAAAAGCCGAAGACTTGAGTCCTCAGAGGGTCCACACCCAATCCCGACAAAATATGAAATTCAGAAGGTTTGGACTGCTAACAAAATGAACGCTTTTCCTCTGGGTAGGAAATACTGGATTCTCCAGCTAAAGGGACAAAACGTCTGCTTTTAATATGACTTTGCTGAAGAATGAACCTTACATTCAGCCACTATATGCGATGACAAAGCAAATAAGTCCGGTGGTCATTTTCTGTTTTGTACGAGGAGCCTGTAATTACAGACGCCGATTCGCGTTCCAGCCAGTAGCAGGGATTTTAAAGTTGCCGTGGGTCCGCTGAGGCGGGAGGAAGGAAAAGGGGGAGAGATGCAAGACAGACGTCCTCCTGTCCGCAGTGGTTCTTAGTGCCTGACAGCTTTGTTCGTCTTCATGTCATGGCTTAAATGTACTCCTCTCTTGTTTATTTTAAATTGTTAAAACGTTCGTAGCATGTCAATCCCTCTTTTCCATTTGGTTACGTTCCTGTCCTAGACCAGGACGTGTCCCTGGTTTACCAGTCACCACTGAAAATTAATAGTAGTACATATAGAATATTTTCCACTTTACTAATTTGCAGTGAAAAGGTGAGTTCCTTCACCTGGTCTTGATGGTCAAAGAACGTATTCACACACGTCCTGGAACTCGCATCCCACACCTTCACACTTTTGTCAGAGGAACTGAAGAGAAAAAATAAAACCCCAACAAAATCACAAGGAGGAAAATGGACCAGAGGACAAAAGCAAGTGCATTAAATGCATTTTGACGGCATTATGAAATACCTGACTCACCTTGACACAAAGTGTGTGTCATCTGAAGAGAAGGCGACGTTCAGGACCCAGGATGCATGTCCACTCAGGGTTCCAGCCAAGTTAGCATGTTGTCTGCATAAGATGGGAAAGCATATAAGATGAAACCATGATGAAAAATTTATTCCTATATAGTGATACAGGTTAGTGAGTAGATACAGGTTAGTACAGATACACTTAATAGACATGGAGATTTCCAGATGAATACAGTAAATGTACACCTTTACTCACACATCATAAATCTTTATATATCCATCATCTGAAGCTGTTACTAAGAGCTGGGAGTCGGGTGAAAACGTCAGTGACCTGATTGGCATGGCATGACCTGCGAGATGAGAACAATGATAAGAAAAACTGGATATTGAGGGCCGTGAGCTGAAGAACTTTGCTATAAAATCCTTTAGTATTCCAAGCCATAAACTAAGATTTATATTATATATGTATATTTCTGAGCCTTTGTGTGCTCCGACCTTACACACAATAAAATTAAGGGTGGTAGTAGCCTAGTGGGTAAGACACTCGCCTATGAACCAGAAGACCCAGGTTCAAAACCCAATTTACTACCATTGTGTCCCTGAGCAAGACCCTTAAGCCGTAGCGTCTCGGTGGGGGGTGGGGGGGGGGGGGGGGGGGTGGAATGTCCCTGTAACTACTGATTTTTATGTCGCGCTAGATAATGGCGTCTGATAAATGCCGTAAATGTATACGTTAAACTCCCTGTGAACCTGGAGAACATTCAGCGTTGTGAGTGCAACGCACAACACGCAGGTAGGTGTCTAGTGAATACAAAGAGACTCTACAAAAGACAAAACTTGCAAAAGGCCTAGTAATTGGGGAAGGAAATGATGGAAAAGCTTGGGATGCCTTTGACAACTGCAGCTGAGTGACCAATAATAAATTGTTGGATGTTGCACTAGCATCTGGAGTGTGCTGACATATTGCAGCTCTCTGTGGTGCTCGAGCTGCATGATGGCAGGCAAGAAGTCACTAAAGAAGGTCATCAACTGCTGTGATATTTCTGCAGGAATCTTCAGATAGGTCCTCTGTAATGTTCTACAGTAAGGGAATTCACACACACACACACACACACACACACAGAATAATAATTTACCTTCCAGCGTGTGGAGCAGTTTTCCAGTTGCAATATCAAAGATATTAATGATTCCATCTATCGCCCCACTGGCCAAGTACTTTCCATCTGGGCTCTGAAAGAGGAGCAGTCAGAGGATAAGAAAAGAAAAAAAAAAACTGCACTTGCCTCCAGTTCAGTCCAGAGAATTATGAGCAGATGTCTACAATAAATTGGAATCTTTTAGGCTTCAGAGAGAAGCTTTTCGTTTAGCTGCACAGCCCTGAGCATTAAAGGCACATTATCCATTCACATGATCAGATCAGACCACCTTCTTCCATGGTGTATGGATGACACAGGTCAGCATGGGCACCCTGACCTCTCTGCAGCTACGAAGTCCTGTGACCCTTTCATTCAGAACCACCATCACTTCTATTATTATGTCCCATCAGGGCTCACATAAAACTGGCAACAGCCTTGTGTTCACAAAAACAAGCTAAACAGTTATCTTCTATGCCTCTAAATTGATTTTAGTTATTTAAGCGTTATTGTATTAAGCAAGAGGTTAAAATTTAGTTGCTTCATTTGCTTACTTGAATCACTTCATTTCAAAAGAAGCTGGCAACAATTCCCTCATGCTATTGACCGTACAAGCCTGAGGTGAAGTCACTGGTGAAATCCATATGGGGCAGTGGCGGCCCAGCAGGTAAGGAGGCCTGAATCGCAGGGGTGCCACTGTCCTCACACACACACTAAATATTCAACTCGACACTTGTAGAACAGGGTCAGTAACCGTTAATATCTTACGTAAGCAATACTGAGAATGAATTTCCCTCTGGTGTCCAGAGAGTACTCCTTCTTCCCACTTTCAACACCAAAGATGTTAACCTTTCCCAGGTGGCTTCCCGTGGCTATGTACTTGGAGTCGGGAGAAAAGGCGACAGTCCATGCATCAACTGCAACAAGACAGAAAATGACGTTATCCGGCTCAGCTCAGCAAACACTTGTTGTCAGCCACACCACATGGTCTCATCGGTCTGTGGCATATTTATGCCCCTGGGCCAATATGAAAAGGCCCAAATTTCTCTGGCCAGGTTTCATTTGATATTGGTGCTCTTCTGTTGGTTGAGCAAGGACCATTTGCTCAGTTAAATCAGACTAAACCCGGAATACTTTTACATTTTACCTGGCTGTGAGGAACAAGCAACTAAAGGTGAAGTGGATTTTATTTCCCCCATATTGTATGAGTAATATTATATCGACTTGTACATTCTTAAGGACAAATGTATACAAATTTTAAAGTTGCATCTTACCTGGACCAGCGTCCATGGATTTAATCTGCTTCCCTGACTCTAAATCCCACAGTCGAATGTGAGCGTCCAGAGAGCTGGATGCTGCAATGGCACCATTGTGACTGATGTCCACTGAAACCACTCCAAGCTGATGTCCCTCCATATTCCACTGTAGCTCAAGCTTCTCGTCGGACCTAGGGGGGAGCATTAAAAAAAATGTTACGCTGTACTTTCAACATTTTTCTATTCAAGATTTACATTTTACATTTACATTTACAGCATTTATCAGACGCCCTTATCCAGAGTGACTTACAATCAGTAGTTACAGGGACAGTCCCCCCTGGAGCAACTTAGGTTAAGTGTCTTGCTCAGGGACACAATGGTAGTAAGTGGGATTTGAACCTGGGTTTTCTGGTTCATAGGCGAGTGTGTTACCCACTAGGCTACTACCATCCTACTACTACTACCACCATATGGCATCAAGATTTGAGCTGGCTAGCTAAAAATCCATCTGAGATGACAATCTAAAAACATTAACTAGCCCCAACATTATCTGCCCCAGGGGCAGTGGTGGCCTAGTGGTTAAGCGGCCCCATAATCAGAAGGTTGCTGGTTCGAATCCCGATCCGCCACACACTGCTCCCCGGGGGCCTGTCATGGCTGCCCACTGCTCACCAAGGGTGATGGGTTAAATGCAGGGGACACATTTCACTGTGTGCACCGTGTACTGTTCATCACATGTGACAATCACTTCACTTTCAAAGTACTGACTGCATATTTAGAATTGTGTGCAGTGAATCATTTTATAAGTGATATAGTAATAATCTCTGGATGGACAGAGATGGACTTTATGTGTATTAAATTAAGCCACAAACTTCCCATATGACGTCTGATCTGAATCGACTGGATTACCATTTCCAGACCTTCACCATGTCATCCAAAGACCCAGTGACGATGGTCTCGGACCCGTCCTTCTGACTTCTGCCCCAGGCCACCGTCCATATGGCATCATCATGGGCTACACGCAGGAAGAAAAAGCCACACTGCTCACAGCTCAGCTCGCGTTTCGGTCTACAGACAAGTAAAGAACTGAATACAAGATCCCAACATTACCATGTTCCTGCTTGAAAAGTATGCTGTACTGAAAACGGGGGAAAGAACGGAGAGTCGTGAATCCCTGCAGTGACTCGGTCAACAGTTCGGCGCGATGCCGCCGCTTACCTGCGTGCTCATCGTTATACTTCAGGCCGACGTACAAGTCGGGGCTGGAACTTCCACTGAACGAAGTAAAAAGCAACGTTTACGACAAAAACAAGTCCCCGCGCGAACTTGCCGACGAATCGTGACGCTGCGATTCACCGCGAACCACGAACGGGACGCGGCCAACCTTACCTGCCACCGCCGGGGAACAGAAACAAGAAACCCCGCCGCACCACTAACAGGGGGGCGCCATGACGACGTCGCGCACAGGATTCTGGGTACGGAGGGGCATGTTCGCCCTGCTCCTGCGACGCATTTCTGCCTGTAACGTCGGCGTAAGACAAAATCGTATCAGCCTTCCAGCCGAGTTGATCGAGCTGTCAGGAACGCACTAAACTCGTGCTCTTATTTCAACCTGGACCCTATAATCACGAGGAAAGCGTCGCTGGCAAAACATCTCACGAAGTACTGAATAATTTGCCTTACGTGGATTAGAAATTGATTAAATCTCAGGGACTGTGTTGCTTTGAAGTCCAAACCGGCATTCGAATACAAAAGCCACTGTCGGACTTCCATTTCTTTTGTGCATGTGTGGAATCCATCAGATCACAGAGGGCGTCTGTCCTCAAATCACCTGCAAATCGCGGCCTGCGTCTGAGTTCTGTGGTTGTGTGGACGTCAGCAGCAGGCCGGGTCCCGAAACAGTTCGAGGGCAGCTGGGAAAGCCCAGGGAACTTGGCCGTAGAGATGACCACCAATTTGTCGAAAATATGGTGTTTTAAAGATGACAATTATGGAGAGAAAAACCCACACGTCCTCATGTAAAGAATGTGGGAAGATGCAGCTGTATGGCATTAAAAACAGAAATGTAAGCATTTAAAAAATGTCTTTTTAAGGGATTTTTCCCATTGATTGTAGTGAATAAACTTGGCTTTAATATCATGCTACTCTGTATGCAGCACCAGGTAGGCTTTTCCCAGCAGACCTGAAATAGAACATCAGCTAGATGAATTCTGTGGGTGTGAATTCATTAAGACAAATTGCCTTATTCTTTTGTTACTGTTATTGCCCTGTTTTATTAGTTGTATTTAATTATTGTGTCTGCACTTTGACCTGTATGGAGCATGTATTATATTACTGAGGTTGACAATGGTATGGGTGCTTGGGGGAGTTCTTGCATAATTAGTTGTTTTGTACTACGTTGGTTCTAAATGTTCTCAACAGGAAGCAAAAGCTCATTAATTATTTATCTGAAAGGTCGCCAGTAAAAGGCCGTCTGTTCAGCAGCCCCGGCGTTTGTGCTCTGGAGAGGGAAGCGGAGATGCAGTTGAATCTAAACTGGATTTGTATGTAAAGTAAAGTGAAGTGATTGTCACTGTAAAAAGAACAGGTACTTGGAAATGGCGTAGTGCAGCCTTGAAGGGCGGTGAATAGCCTCAGAAGTGTTTTTTTGTACAGGACAAGGTTTCCACAAATTCTCTCATCAATTTGCATTGACATTGTTGAAAATGCATCATCGATGAACTTTATGAGCTTTATGATTAACTTCAACATTACTTTATAATAGGTGAAGTAAAGCTTGCTTGCTTGTCAGGGGCTTATATATATTTTATATTTGTTTAGGCGTTTAAATGCTAACTAAAAAAAAACTGTTTTTCCATACTTTTATGTACTCCTGCTGTAAATCACATAAACAGTGCAATTATATTATGAATTAAAAATGAAAAAAATTAACTTAATATTTTTGGCACGTCTGCAAACCCCTGTAATTAACAACTTCCAAAGTGAAACTCACGAAGAAAAAAACACCTTTTTTTAAGAGTTCTGCTGAATAAAATATCCCCAGCTTCATACAACACAGCTGATGTTGGCTGCGAAGTCCAAGAAATGCGCTTAATAAATCTGCGTTACGTTACTGTGCACATATCAATGCCATTCGGTACATTTCTTTGAAGAAAAACATTTTAGGAAAGTATGAGAGTACAAGTCTGGGTTTGCAGTGACAGCCGTGTGTGTGTGAGGCAAAGGAGAGATCTCCCCCCTCAACTGGTGTAATGATGGCATAATGATGACACTGAACAAGTGGGTCTGTAACGGGTATCTAGTATCTAGACACTCATTTCAAGTCTTTGTTACCGCATTAGAAAAATAATATAGAGTTAGGTGCATAAAGAAGACCCTCTGTACTATGTATTGGAAATGTGTTGTATATTGAGGGCATTGTAATGTCATGACAATACAATTATACAACTATATAATCTTGTTATATCTATATGTATCTATATTTAGACGGTTTATATATATATATATATATATATATATATATATATATATATATATATATATATTTTTTTTTTTTTTTTACATTTTTTTTTTTACCTGCAGTAACATTATATAAGGAAATAAATGTTGTAGTAAAGAATCTTCCTGATTCAGATTTTGGACTGAGTAGCGGCACGGCACCGTGAAACAGGGGTGGACAGAAGACAGACAAGACAGAGGGACCTACTGAGGGGCTGAGCAGAGAGGGGGAGAGAGAGAGTGACGGAGGGAGAGCTGAAGCGAGACAGGGACAGACAGACGGGGGTGGGGGGGTGAACAGAGAGAGAGAGAGGAAGACAGGGAGGGTGGGAGTAAGCAGAGAGCAGAGCGCACAGCAGGTTCTTCTCCAGGCTCAGCCCCACTGACAGCCACAGCAACATGCCCAACTTTGCAGGCACCTGGAAGATGAAGAGCAGTGAGAATTTTGATGAACTTCTCAAAGCCCTGGGTAAGAGTTTTTTTATTTCGTCTTTTGTTTGCACTCATCTATTAATGTCAAGGAAAGAAAAACAAAAATGGTGCGAGCTTGGCTGCCATATTAAAATGATCGATGGAGGATCTCAAAAAAGATCCATTTTCTTATCCTGATCGATGACAGATTCTTCAGCCAGGGTCTTCAGTCAGGAATTGTAAATCAATGAACGGATTAATCTTAATTAAGCAATCGTCATGCTGATCATCATCCTGCAGCATATTGAGTGTGATTTTTTTTTTCACATTCCCCATTAAAGCAGGACAGGGAATGTCAGTATAGGAACCGGTTTCCAGGTGGAATTCTGTCTGCTGTGGTTCCTTTGTGCCTGCTCGTCTTCTCATTGCCTTTATTCAAGCAGAATCACTGTGTCTGTCTGCAGCAGACGGGCTTAAGTGGGTCAGTCGCCGAAGTGACTTTTTGCTATTGATTTCCAATCAACATGAGTGATTAAAAAATAAAAAAAATTCCGGGAATGTGTGGCTGCGGAGTGGACATCAAATTTTCATGCTGGTCGCACCCAAGCGCTCAACAACATGAGTTTATCTCCACTGCATGGCTCAGAAGAGAAAGAATGAGTCCAAATGACTTTTAAGAATTTTGAAAAGAGTTTGAAATTTCTGGCAGGAGGGATCAAACTCTGAGTCTTAATTTGATCTAATAAAATGTTTCAGTGAATTTTGGAAGAAAAAAAAACTTTGTAAACTGTTCATAGAATTCATGGCTTGAAGACACTTGTGTGTGTAAGATGAAGTTTGTGTGTGTGTGTGTGTGTGTGGACGGGTGCTGACACTGAGGAAAGAAAAAAGATGATACTGACGAACGAGTGTCTCAGAGACGTCCCTGTTTCCTCGAGCAGATGTGAGCAGCATGTGTCCAGGAAGATCATTCACTTACTGTTGCTACAGCGCCATGTAAACAGAGAAGCCGGCATCATTCTCATGCAGATTCCAGTGCCGCTCCCCTGTTTCTGTCAACATCCCATCTGCCACATGCCTGTCCAGCTCTGTGCTGTGTCAAGCAGCAACGACACACACGCTCACACACACACACACACACACACACACACACACACTCACAAAACATCCATACAAGATGGCAAGAGAAAATGCACTGTGTGTTTGTATTAAATTTGGGCGAGAAGCGTTGCTTAACTCACCACACGAGTGGCTGCCAGTCACCGCAGTTCTGCAGCTCTGTCCTTCTCCACGGTCACATGCAACACTTCATTCAGGAGTAAACAAGCCAAAATTCTCTACAATGAGTCCGTTTTTTTTTGTAGAACTCTGGTTGCACTCCCTTCTCAATACAACATTTTTTTTTTTGTTGAAAATTCAATACTGTATGTCTATTCGACCCTCATTCTCTCACAAAAACAAAAAGTGAAGAGGGTGTTTCCAAGCTCAAACCAAGCATGGGTGGGTCTGGACCGTTTGCCGACCCAGACAAAAGCAGGCGGGGGGTGTCTGAGGCGGGTCTGGTCTGGCCATTAACCCCCACACTGTGCTCACCCAGGCGTCAACGCGATGCTGAGGAAGGTGGCCGTGGCGGCCGCTTCCAAGCCCCACGTGGAGATCCGCCAGGACGGGGAGCAGTTCTACATCAAGACCTCCACCACGGTGCGCACCACTGAGATCAACTTCCACATCGGCGAGGAGTTTGATGAGGAGACAGTGGATGGCAGGAAATGTAAGGTAAGCAGGGAGCGGTGGGATTCCCACACGCAGACAGACATGCAGCCGGATGGATAGACTCATCTTAATTTGAAGTGTCAACATGCAACCTTTTACATTTGCAAAGATCGAGATACTATAATGTTTTACAGTATATTACAATAACATGTGCAGCATCACAATGGATCTGTATGACAAAGACAACAGATGAAACAACTTAAATGAGCTGTTACCCATCTCACTTGGACATTTGGTGGCAGAGCAACTCGGGCGTAAAGGTTCTTGCTTAGAAACAATATGGTAGCAAGCGGGGTGTAAAACGTCAACTTTTGTTTAGGGCACTGGGCTACATGGGAACCACAGGGACAGTTAATCCCCTGGCAACATCATGTCCCTGGCCATGGTCTGTAAATCCAAATTATTGTAGAAAAGGCTTGACACTGACATCACAGACTGATCAAAATGAAGTTTGCAACACAGTGGTGATTCTATTCAGGAGACAGGAACTCATATACGCATTCGTAAATGAGTGGCAAGTGTTAAATTCAGTATCTTTAAAAAAGTCCCGATTCTAAGGAAGCCCCTCATCCTTCCTGTTTACATACCACTGGGTTAGAATTAAGATTTGTACATTTATGACATACTGTGTTAAGTAACAGTTATATCTAAACCACACACATTTGATTTCATAGGCTGCATGGAAATATGTTTTTTCAACCATCAGATCACAGACATGATGTCATTCTATCCAGGCATTACTTTAATCTAAACCGCCTGGATGGTGCTTGGACACTTTGATAGCAATCGTCAGGGCATATAGCTCTTTGATATTAACAGACTGCCTTGAAAACATCTGACGTAAGCACAAAGGAAAAAATCCCCCAAAAGTCTCGTAATGAATTCTAGACATCATGACTGGAAATAAGAATGCTAAAATGTGCTTTTATCGTACATTCATATAATGTGACTGAGCTTCTGCAGAAAGCATATTAAGCACACCAGTATGTGCATTACAACATTACCTTCCTATCCCATCAGATAGTCAGCCTTCAAAACATTGGTTTGTCTCTTAACTATCTTGCTCTGTCAAATAAAGTAATTAAAGCATTCATAATTTTTTTTTAAAGCATTCATAAAACTGGCATTTTTTTTAAATAGCAAAAAATGTCTTTAGGTGAATATCAAAATGTTTCATTATTTTCATTTTTAGAATTCACATGAGCCCATTTTATCATTGTGATATACAACATAGCACAGCGCATGGTTGCATTTAACCCTCTGCATTTGGTGAGCAGTGGGCAGCCATGAAAAGCGCCCAGGGAGCAGTGTGTTGGGGATGGTCCCCTGTTCAAGGGGACCTCAGTGGCACCATAGCATTTTGGGATTTGAATTATGAGTCCACCTCCTTAAACACTAGGCCACCACTCCTCCATCTACACAGTAATGGTTTCATCAAAGCTCTGAAAAAAAGTGTCATGAATTTCTCTGCTGTTTTTCTCCCCAAGATGAGTGACTGGCCTGATTTGGGATGTAAGGCGAAGACATGTCTCTGCTGTCCGAGCCCTCAGGGACGGCAGTTATAGGGAGCAGCCAGCAATGGCAGCTGAGCGCCGGCTCGGTCTGAGCTTATCAGTGTGAGCGGTCGCCCCTGGCAGCGTGTGAGAATGTAGGTAAAGCCTAATTGAGTTGGTCCATGATTTGAGCCCGTGTGGGATGCGAAGGACGAGCGTCCACGTCCTGTCCCAGTCTAACTTGTCGACTGCCTGGCCAGACCCGTGGCCAAGGGGATTACACACAGAGAGACCCGCGGCGCGGAGAGGGCTTATTAACACTGGCACAAGGTTAAAAGCGCCCTCTAATCTGTGGACTTTGGAGGATCAGACTGGTGTTCGCACTTAAAAGGGCTTTCTCTCGGCTGGGAAGCGATAACCTCCTGAAAAGTCCCCAGTGAGCCGGGAGAAAAGATAACGAAGTTCAGCATTTCCTTCGGCTCCTCATCCTCGTGTCAATCGTATTAAATGAACAGTGGAAGAGAACTGTCCAGAGTCTTGTGGTATATACTGATGTGAAATACTAGATAAAAAAAATGGAAACGTAAGAAGAAGAAAGAAAAACAACGTGCACCTGCACTAGCGGAGTTGCTATTGCTGTGAGCCAAAATCCTGCATTTTGAGGGGAAAGACTTTGAAAAATGTGGTCCTCTTGCCAGTTTGGTTGCTATAGAGACGGGCTTTAGAGCTGCTCACCTGCTATGGGGCAAAGGGAGAAGAACGGTGACATGCAGAGGCAGTTTTGTCCACGTCAAAAAAAAGCCATTCCCTGCAGAGATGCTGCCTAACCATTAACCTTCTGAGCAGCTTCTTCACTGTCATTATCTCAGCTTAAAGGTGACGAACCCCAACTCGGGGGAGGGTGTGGTATGAACTTCACAGGCCTGTCGTGAGATTAAGAGTCATGAAAATCCATTGTGACAGATGCTGGGCCGTGGTATCTTCACATCACACATTGCTGAATGCCAACATGCCAGAATAGCTGGAGAATCGCAACGATGGAATATAGGATATATAATCCATGTCACAATATCTATTTAATATTTATTAAAATAATGAACTAACGATATGTTAAGTTTATAGGCGAAACACTGTCCACTGCGTTTAGTCATTTTCATTAAGAAATTCGTCCTCTTTTGTAGCCATGTGATGATAGGAGGCCCATGAGTTATTATCCTTACATAAAAACAGCAGATGTTCCAGTCAATTGGCCTGTTAAGCGTTACAGAGAGAGGCATGACAGGGTAAAATAAACGCCCGGAGGAGAGGGAGAAAAGAGGATCCAGTGAGTCAGAGCCAGAGATGGATGGGGGAAAACGAGGCCATGGCTAATCGACTCTCGCGGCTTTATTTTTTGCAAGGAGAGCCTGAGAAAAGCTGGAAGAGTTCCACGGTTCTGCGCTGTGCTGCATTTGATATTCTGTCTGCTGGCCCTGCAGGGTCTCTGATCGCCTCCCCACCTTTGATATGGTGATTAACAGTTTGGTCTCACAGACAAGAAATGAACCTCGGCCTACTGGGTGCAACATCAAACGCAATTGTGAGAGTCGCTACCAGGAGTCAGGCTTTTGTTTGGGAAGCATTTTTTTGTTTCAATGAAAAGGGGGCAGTTGATTCATAATCATTTAGATGAACTACTTTTTGCTCTAACGACAAGATTCCCACACATGTGAGACAAAGCCATGGAAAAATTCCTACCAGACCTTACTTGAAAAGCACCAGTGACAAAATACATTAAATATATAAAAAGCTCTACTTTAATTACAAAAATAAGTGCAATTTTTATAACTGATGTCTGACTCTACTTGTAAGCTGTATAAGGCCCCTTTGAGGGTCCCTGGCAAAAGAGACCTGCAGGGTCCTTCATCAAACTAAACCAGGCCCAGCTTCAGGGCTTTCTAATTCAGTGATATTAATTTGTGTGTTTTATAGTGGCCTGATAGAGACTGATGATGGCATTCATTTATACAACAAAGCGCTTTAAGAAGATTCTCTGTTAATGTTTTGTGCATGTTGCAGTAGTTTGTAGATGGTTCCTTATTCAGCAGCACTGGTGAAAACATGGTGGGTGTGCTATGCCAATTAAAATATAGAACACTTTTTTAGAAGTAGCTTCTTTGCCTACCTGGTGGGTACATTGTCCTCAATGTGTCCTTTTCATAGACTTTCAGCCAATTTCAAACCAGCACCAAAACCTCTGATTCCAGCATTCATAACACATTGTTACTGTATAATAAAGAGTAGTTGTCTACGGTGCTGAAGTTGTTTTGCTAAAACTGATTCTTTGGGGTTGATTGCACAGTCCTTATACATATTAAAAATGCTGTTTGACTTTGGAACTGACTTGTGAAACACGGCCAGAGGGAAAGTCACTGAGTCCACAAACCCACACACCAACATACTTTTGTTTAATTTCAGCATTTTTTCTTGGTATTTTTTTGGATTTCTTGGACTTTGCGTGCATATTCTTGCACATTCCTTTGTTTGACTAACCCAACTCTGGGAAGATTTTTCTGGCAGTAACCAAAGAGACTTGAAGATCATGAAATGAAGTTAGAAGCCTGCAGATAATGCATTCTTTTAAATTAATTTCAGCTGGATTTTGAGAAATAAATAACTGATGATGGTTAAAGTTCAGCTCCTAAAACAAGATTCAGACACGTAAGATCACTGCCATTTACCAGAGGACAGTTGGTGTCAGGTAAGTTGTCTTGACATTAAATGCAGGTATCATATGGGACACGAGGTTTGTTTTATTTCTTTAGTGGCTACAACTGCCATTTCAAGGTCAAGGTTTGCTCCTCATGGTCAGAGCTAATCCATTTTCCTGTGTCTAACTCCAACAGAGTTTGGCCACCTGGGAGTCTGAAAACAAGATTTACTGCAAGCAGACTCTCGTGGATGGAGACGGCCCCAAGACATACTGGACAAGAGAACTTCAAGAAGATGAACTCATTCTGGTACAAACTTACATCACCGGCCAATCTGTTTTCAGAAAGGAACCAAACTTGTTTTACATAAATGAACATGAGGAAGGAAGAACCAGCAATTAAGAAAATGACTTCCAGATGTACACTGTAAACATGTGGAGAGGAATATTCGATTAATTCAATGTTTGAAGTCTGCATAGTTTATCAGGTTATTATTATATAAAAAAAATAATAAAACATTTGACACAGCTGAAAAAAGTAAAGTCAATAAAAAAAATAAACAATAAAAAATAAATTAACACAGGGACTGTAATTAAATGTATCTGAACATAATATAATATAGAATTTATAATATTTTAAATTCTCAATAAGTTCTCATTTATTTTTTCTCTAAATGTTGGCTTTGGCTTTGTCCAAAATGGAATGAGAGCGTAAGCTTATAATGTCCGGTGTGGATGAAATTATCGGACTCTAGTGGGCAAAAGAAGCTTTAATTGAAATGATCAGTTACCAGATCAACCCATCATAAAATAGTTTTTGTAATACAGTGTTTAGCCAACTTTTAGTTTAGTTGAAACACCGCATACACATTCAGTTGGATGCACCTACTCATTTGAAGGTCTTGCTTTTTTTACAATATAGAACAAAACTGAAGTTAAAGGATATGAAATTTAGCTTATGGTGTTATTTAATAAACCAAAAAAGGCAAACAAGCCAAAAAGTTGAACATTTGAGCGATTGGTAAATAACTGCCACATAATATGAACTTAACAGTGTGTGCCCTTTAGCATGAGGCATTTAGAGTTTACCAGGAATAAAGGCATGGAATGGCCAAAAGTCTGATGCACAGGTACTTCTGATGTGTGAACCCCGGCGTGGCTGATGCCTCGCCACTCTAATGGATCACATCGATCTGGGACAGCGCTGACAGCAGAACCGCTGCTCTTCACACTTCACTCCCATATGACTTCATAGCACCAAGGACACATCCTTCCCTCCATCTGGCTCATCACGCACACTGCAATTTTCCAATAAAACCGTCCACTTTAGGAGCTCCAGGCTTTGAATTGTGAAAGATTATGTGAATTAAATGCTGTGGTAGATATTCTTAAATATATTCTCGAAAACTAAGGGGTTAATCACAGAAGTAGCACCAGTTGACCAGAAGATTTCATAAAAAAAAATTGGCTACAAAAAACAAAGACCTGAGCTGGATTCATTCCCGTCCACCATACAAGGGATTTGCAGAGGCAGATGTGCACTGGGAACCATCTTAAGAAACAAACCCCAAAAGCATCAAAATAAAGTGAGTTTCTGCCTAAACTGGGCCACATTTTCATAAGACTCACGTCTCAATAAATTTGGTTAAATGTTCCATTTACTTGTTCATGTGAATTTGTTAGTTCAGATTCATTGCATTTCTGGAAGGCACCTCTGTATGTGCTGTGTTTTAATGACACCAAATGGTGGGACGTTCTTCCGTGATACCTCAAAAGCATCTTCTGGGTTTTGGGATATGAATGAACAAGATCAGTAAGAGGTTGCTTGATAATTATCTAAAGGGTATTGCACTTCATGGTTTGCAAACTTTCATTTCCTGAAATGCATATGACGCTCAGTATGTACATTATGAGCCATTGGCGATAGAGTCCGAATGAGCTGATGGACACCATGTCACACAATTGTTAATTAAATGTCATTTACCAAATACTGGAATCAAATGCAAAAGAACATTTGATGTCAACTGATGTTCCAACGAGTGTCTCTTGCTCCGAAACAGACATTTGCCGCTGACGATGTGGTCTGCACAAGGGTCTACGTACGAGAATAGAGGGGCATCGGTGACAACCAGCAACAGACCCTCAGCCCCGCCTGGCTCCATATACCCAGCATCAGTGTCATGTTGGATTCCTGCACCAGACCTCCATTCAGCCCAAGCCCCGCTCCAGGCTGCTCATTTGTGGTAATTACTGCACTTCTGCAATGACTTTTTTTCGGTGTGAAAATCTCTTTGTGCCAAAATTCACCTGAACAACTGCCCTGCAGTCTTTTGTATGCTAGATATGATAGTGTGTGTCATTGGTATTGCATTCAAACAAACAACTAAAAGAAAAAGAATAAAACGAAATGAATAAATACATGTGTCGTTTTTTTTCTCTTCTTCCTCTATTCCTCTGCATTGCTTGAATAATCTGAAGTGTGACTCCAGCCAACAGAGTCTCTGGCTGCCTCAGCTGACCCCCTGCCTCAAAGCCCGCCTCAGATTAGCGCACCCACGCACCACAGTCTCCCGCAGGCGTTTTTCACCCATACCGCAGCGTCTACGCACAATCCCGACGTCTGCTACTCCAGGCAATGAGATTAGAAGCTGAATGCAGGGCCGAGATAACTGCCGGGCTCTTACGCACACACCCTCACACTCACACGCATTCATCACACACCGTTCTCAATGCATGCTGTCGGTGCGGCTATTAAAGCCAGGGCTTTGGAGGCGTTTTACGAACATCCCTCCGCCATGAACTGGGAGCCAAACAACACGTCGTCCGCGTCCAGAAGCTCTGTGATCTCAGCTGCAGTCAACACTCCAAGCAGCAAGGCCCACAGCCGCCATGGCGTCTAATGTGACTAATTAAGGATGAAGAAAGGGACCCAAAACAAACTCACCCACAGATGCTGCTTCTCAGACATGAAATAGAATTCTAATGCAGCCGGAAACGCTGGAAGTGTAACAGTGTGGTCTGAAGGAGGCGGGGCGGGGGATCAAAGCCATGTGGCTGTCAGACTCGAATCTGACACAGGGAGGCCGTCGCGCTCCTTCGCAGGCGTTGCATGCAGATGACGGATCGGCTGTGCCTTCACAAACCTCCAAACAAAATCACCCCGTCACAACTCGCCATGCCTACACAATGCCCAGAAGACGGGTTCAGTTGGGGCCAGCACTGTGGGTTGGGAATCGGTCTAGAACTGCTTAAAAGGGTTATATATAAAAAAAGGAATATGTCAGAGTATGAATGTACATTTTTGTTTCTTCTCCCTCATAAATGGATAGCTTGCAAAGTTCTGCAAGCTTTTTAAAAACCTAACTTGCCTTTTGGCCCACCACAGGATCCCGCCAGTCATTTTTGTTTGCCTTCCTTTTCAGTAGACAGCAACCAAATAAAAAGAGTCCATGATGGAGTTTTGTTGTATGGGATGATGTTAAGATCAGGGAATGCATTGAACTAGTGTTTTAAACATTGTATGAATAATAATTGGGTTTCCAGATGAATAAGAACTGCTGACAGCACTAAATAAACTGTAATCTAATCATTTACAGCATTTATCAGACATTTACATTTACATTTACAGCATTTACCAGACGCCCTTATCCAGAGCGACTTACAATCAGTAGTTACAGGGACAGTCTCCCTGGAGCAACTTAGGGTTAAGTGTCTTGCTCAGGGACACAATTGGTAGTAAGTGGGATTCGAACCCGGGTCTTCTGGTTCATAGGCGAGTGTGTTACCCACTAGGCTACTACCACAATCTGATTGGTCAAAACAAGTGGGGAAGTGCCTCTTGTACCTATAAAAATATAACAAGGTAGTATCTTCAAATGATAGAAGAGTTCATTACCCTGAGCCTAAATACGAATAAAAGAAGAAATAACCGAGGAATTCATAGTCCTTAAAGGGAATGAAGGGCTCCCATTAGTCAACACCACGGCTGTCGGAGCCAGACAGCAGTGCCACCCCTGCTTTTTGACCCGGTGCGAGATGAATGAATGGATGAGTTTTCCCCCCTCAGCGCAACGTTAATTTAATGATGAGGTGTGGCCCCAATGGTCGGCCACGCATCTGAATAAAGTCATTGTTATCAAGTCCCCAGCGCACTGGGAGTGCATGAGGGCCGCCTCACCCTGTCTGGGGCTGGGCTGCGAACAGTGACATCTCTGTTAGAGACGCCGCTCCACGCTCAGACAGGGCCCCCTGGTCAGAAGATGCCGCCGGTTTTGTCAACTGAGACAATTAGAGCCCTAATTGGTTCATGCACTGTGAGTATGATGTCACGGAAAGGGTGAGTGCAAGACACACAAAAGATCTTAAAAGTGGAAATGGCGTCATATGAGCCCGGTTTTGCCAGTGCGTGAAGACCCGTACACAGATGAACAGTCTTCCCAGGGCAAAGCCTCACTGAGCAAAAAAAAAAACGAATTTTACCACAGCGCAACACATACTGCTGACTTCAAATAAAATCAGCCAATTAAACACACAGCTTAATTACAGTGGAAGGTAAAACCATTGTGCCACCGGATTTCTGAAGGGGAAACAGACATCCAAAGCTTCAAACATGACTGTTGAGTTTCCTCAAGAGCCAAAGTTCCAATTTGTACTGTCCTTTACGGTTAAACTGATATTTACACATTTAGCCTGAATGGAAAGAGACAAGATATAATGGAGCTGGACACTTCACAGCGTCTTGGTGAAGGACTAGCTGTTCACTTTGACTGCTCCAGATGCTGCATGCATGATAAAATGACACCGGGACGGTCTGCTTGTGGAGTGTCGGGATGCCCACCACAAGTACAACAAACACAGGGACAAAGAGGGGGAAAATGGGGATTAACGCGAACCCTGAAATACCGCGGTGACACAA
Source organism: Denticeps clupeoides (assembly GCF_900700375.1). Classification (NCBI taxonomy): domain Eukaryota; kingdom Metazoa; phylum Chordata; class Actinopteri; order Clupeiformes; family Denticipitidae; genus Denticeps; species Denticeps clupeoides. The sequence goes on along the minus strand of NC_041723.1, from coordinate 12,010,466 downwards.
GCGTTCTATACACGCGGCACAGACAGGCCAGTCCGAGTACAGGCCGAGTTTAATATGCAAGCGCGGAGAATGGCTGCTGCGGCACTGGAATCGGTGGCAAGTAAACTGACAGCGTGGATAGTGCTGGGAGACAGCGCACAGAATCGAAGCGGGTTACATAAGAGCGGCAGCCACTAATCTCCTCTGTTCGAGGCAGAGCGGGCCCCTCTCATCATCCAAGACAAATCAGATTTCCCACTGCGCAAGGCCTGACAAAGCCCGTACTGTATTTACACCGACCAGGAAACTCGCACATCCACTTTTCACGGGTCTTTTAACGCAGACGTCCCACATGTCGAGTCTAAAACCGTCTCGCGCAACTCCCCGAGGTATCACGATGCACCCGGCAGACCAGGGTGTCGAAAGTACTATAAAGGCAAAGAAAAGAAAAGAGGGAAAAAAAAAACTGCTAAAAGAAGCCGAGCTCGTTTCCAGGGAGTAATCATGCAGAAGTGCTTTGTGAAATCCCCCTTTTGCACAGAACTCATTATCTCGACCGGTAGGGGACTGTTCCTTGCGCATCTGTCAGGCCGGCTCCTCGTCAGGTTCCGTGCACGAGTCCAAAGTGGGTCAGCAGCGCCCACCAGGACACAATGTCCGTCTCTCACCTGTCCAGAGTCATTGGGTTTTGCACTCTGGTGCGAATGCGGCAGGCCACCTCAGGCTGCTCACGAGATGGGAAATCTCTCTTCGTCAGGTCTGGTTTACCCACATACCTCCAGTTTTCATAATCATATTATACATGGGAAGGATGCTATACACAAAACACCACAAAGTCATGAACATTGGGTTTTTTTATATTTTTGCAATGGGTGGTAAATATTTGTCAGCGCTTCATGGAAACCGTATTCATGATGGAAGGGCCCTCTTAGAAGGACAGTCATCCAAGAAAGGTTTGAGGGACACAATGAGTTTGACTTTTTTTTTTTTCTCAAATCTCAATCAACCCTCTGTGAAATATGCTGGAAAAAAACAAATCGGAGGCACCACTGGATTTAAAAGGACTTGCTATTGAAGGTTATGTGCCAGATACCACAACATACCTTCTGGTGCCTAGTGGAGTTTATGCCTCAAATGGTCAGGGCATTTCTGGCAGCCAAAGGCAACCTACTCAATATTGGGTGCTCATATGGGATCTATACAGTCTTTCAATCTATTCACCTAGATGAACATGCCCATATTTCTTCAGATTCTTAAGGACAAGATCATGTTTTTTATCAATAGGTAACAGATTTAAGGAATTAGCATGTGATTAGGTCCATTCTCAAAAGCTTCCACGAGAAAGAACAATAGGAGGATCATCTGTGATTAGCATGCAATCCACAGCAGATGCCCAACACTGATCCAGTCTTTCAGAAATGCTTTCTTACGCCATCTTATCTGGAGGAAGTGTTAAAACTTGGCAAATTCATAAATACAGCCCTGAATGTAGAGACGGGACTGTGTATTAAATGAAATTTAAATTTGTCACATTAAAATGCATCCATGAGGTCATTAAATATAAAGAACTATAAAGAAAAACTTTGGGCATAATACCAGTCTTCTGCACAATTTATAGAAATTAATGTGTTCCAACCCAGCCACTGGGGATGCATGTGACAGTATATTTCTTGGTGCCAGTCCCAAGACTGGGTAAATGGCAGAGTTGCATCTGGCATAAAACTTTTGCCAAGTCAATTGTGCGGAAAAACAGACTAGCTGCTGCACTTTGGCGACCCCTAAAGGGAGAGGCTGAAAGTGGTGGCCTAGTGGGTAAGAAAGTGGACCTGTAATCGGTGCCAATGAGCAAAGTATCGTCCCCACACAATGCTCCCCGGTCGCCTTTCATGGCTGCCCACTACTCAGTAAGGGTGATGGGTTAAATGCAGAGGACACATTTTGTTGTGTTCACAATGTGCTGTGCACCAATTCACTTCAAGAAGAATACATGAAATGTAGACGCTCAGCATCACTTGAATAAGAAGAATAAAAGATTAAATAGCTCCCTCTACAGTCCAACAGAAGAATTACATTACATTATTGCTGGTAAGAAATTATTCTCTCTCTCAATAACCACTTATTCCTGCTAGTCATTGCGGCTGGTGGAGCTGCAGCCCATCCCAGGTTACTGGGAGCAGGCCAGTAAGAAACTAATGCAACATTAATATGAAATATAAACAAAGCATGCATTTTTAGAAATTACATTTCATAAAAATATATACCAAAGAATTACTATATGCATAATTATTTTAATAAATGCACTTCAGCATCTTTCTTTAATTAGACATCTCCAACCCTACCAGAAATTGTGAGAAGCACTTCTATCACAATATTTCACAAACAGCATTCACAACCAGGAAAAAAAAAAAAAAAAAAAAAAAAAAGTCAACAAAACTGGTATCTGCTACAAATGTCATTTTATTATTATTTAAATAATAATGTTGAAATAAAGGGCTATGATGATCCACAGAAAAAGACATGCTTTCGTGAGTTTCAATTTTAAAACGTGTAGACATTTTCCAGCAGAAATCTATCCAGGCTGGGAAGAAGACCTCACAACAAACAAGACTTTACATTCTTCAAGTTTCCTGGTTGCTTGAGGACCATGAGCCAAATTGTCTTTTGGTCCGATTTCACGCAGTCAGAGTGTCTTATATCCAAATGGGCAGTGAATATTTTACCGAAATGAAAGTCTATTTCAAAATTTGAAAATTAAAAGATTTTTTTTATATAAAAAAACTTTCATTTCAAAAAACAAAGACCTGGATACATTTCTACCTGTCAAATTAACATTTTTACTATTTAAAAAAGGACAAAACAAACAAACAAAACAAAAAAAAAAAAAAAAAAAAAAAAACACACAAAGGAAAAGAAACTATTCTCATTATAATCATCAACTCCCTTTGGTAAAAACTGTAATAAACTGTTTTGCTTTTTTTTTTTTTTTTTTTTTCTTTCTTATTCTACCCACTAACTTTCGCCTTCCCTCACTAAGTCCACAGAAAGCCTGTAAAGTTTTACTAGCACAACAACGCTGATCTTGGTCATAAAAAAAGTCTGACAATATATACAGTTTATTTACAATATGTGAGCAATGTGTTGATAGTCCATTTGTGAGAATCCGTCTTGTGTACAAGCTGGTATATTGGCAGAGGGCATTGCCAGCAACTTTGAAAGGCTCAATGCCAGGGCGGCCAGGACCAGGTTATGACCCATAAAAGACTTTCACAATATACAATTTTACAGTTTGAGACAAAGTGGAGCTGCTTCTTTTTTCCCCCTTTACACAAACCACAACAGTGCTTTTTGCTCCCAACCCCACAATACTGCTTGTTACACAGTTATAGTTCATTTACTTCCAGAAAATAACATCTCCAGAAAACACAGTATGTCTTCTTTGTTCTATGTTTTGGGTCATTCTAAAGATTAGTGATCGACCTCTGCAGCACTTTGTCATGGCAGGATAAATATCAGCTTATCCTTCTCATTTACAAGTTAAGTGCACTTACAGTTTCCCCAAAACTTACACATATACCATATCACGCCCGCTACAACATTTAGTTAAAGGGGCATATATTTTTATATATTTATTTACACTGTTATCTTGCCTCGCTGGTCTTGTTCACATTAAACCAGTCAATCCATGGTCTCATGTTCTGAACTAGCCGATCCTACACGTCACACACGCACTATGGTCCTTAAGTGACTGTGGTTTGGTTTGCTTAATTAAGCGCTCAGTTCAGGGCAGGTGGGCTCTTCACTGACTGGTTGGTTACAATGTTTTGGCACTGAGGGCTCTTGCAAGAGCAGGAACAGCTAAAAACACTGTTAAAAAAAACTGAGTTCCACCAGTCGCCTCTGGCACCACATGACAGCTACAATGGCTTGTGCTTTCATGTCACCCTTGTAAAGTTGTTGGTAAGCCCTTTCCTATTCTACCTGTGACCCTCCCCTGTTACCCTCCCTGACCCCTTCACCCCCTTAGTGGGGAATATAAGAACCTTAGCTGGCCCGCCCGGACCCTGTGAGAAGGGTGGGTTACGGTGCTTTGTGGGATGTGCCATATTTGACTCGGTACTTGTTGATGTTCATGAAATGAAGGACCTCTGGCTCGCAGGTGGTGGAGCAGGGCACAAGGCCCTTGCGCCCATCTCCCATAAGCCATTTGGTCGTTTCAGCTGCCATGTCATGGGTGACGTTATCTTTCACCCAGGAGTCCACCCAGGCCTGGAAGCGCTGGTGTAGCCGTGTGCTCACCCTTTCGTGGGACTACAGGCAAAATCAAAAAGAACAGATTTTAGTCAGTTATGTACAATAGGGTACATAACAGCATTATTTTTTAATTGCATTGCCTAAAAATCTGAGCACTAATATCAGCCAATTTAGAGCGACATGCACTTGCATTGACACCGTTTCCGGAATCAGCATCATAAAGATGTACCTGTCTGTCAGTTGGAATGATGTATGAAATCAGAATTGTCTTTAGCCTTATTCTGGACTTAACCAAATATTAGATCAGCATTGTCTATATACTTAAATAAATATACTTATAGACTCGTTAAATAAAGGAAAAAAGGCCCCAAAGCGCAATCAAGTTTATATTTCAAATACAGGAAAAGTGATCAACTGTCATCCTGACTTCCTGTCTATTAGAATAGAGACACGTCAACGTTATGTATGGCACATGATGTGCAGTAAAAATTGGATTATGTTGAAAAAAACACACACACTTTAATAATTAAAAAAATATCATTATAATAGTCAATTATACTAGTGTATTGTTAACAAAATAATGTTGCACATCATCTTTACTTGTTCATTTTACACGTTTCGAAATGTGCTGGATTTTATTGTACTGTTTCTGTGTATTCAGTAGTCATGGGGAAGGGTGGAATTTGAAACCTGAAACCCTTCCTCTGTCTTACCTGGTGAGCTCGCAGCAGGGCAGTGCGCCGATACATGTAGTCCTCAGACTTACACACATATACCATCTTGTAGGAGTTGAGTTTGAACATGCACTCCATTTTCATGTTCTCTGCGTTCTCCTTCTTTCCGCCCTCTTTAAGCTCCTTCTCCTGCTGCTCTCGTCCTCTCTGGCACTTCCGTATCCGCCGCAGGTTCCTGTGTGACGCAGGGCCACAGTTAGTTGCCTGTTTCAGAGCAACGTTCTTCCTCAGGGCTACAATTGTCTAAAGCAATTAATGGAACTATCATCATGAAAAAGCCAACCTTGGCAAGAACACAGGCTTTTGCGCGAGGTGCTCACGAAGTTCTGTGGACGTGGCTTCAGCATTCAGGTACCGACCCACATAATCAGACCAGCGCTATGTTTAAATGAGGAATAAATTAGTAAACAGAGCTCATTTACAGGAAGACAGTAAAACAGACGTCTTTAAAAGCTGCTACACTTAACTCACCTCAGTGTCTGCTGGTTCATCAGAGTTCTCCTCCTCTGTGTCCAGCAGGTCAACCGTGAGCTGCACATTTGCCCGGTTCTTCAGAAACATCAGCTGCAGAGAAGCAGAGAGCATGTCAAAGCCAGACATACGAGGCAAACCTGCCACAAACAGCCAGACAGCGAGGTGGACGCACCTTGAAGCAATTCTCGTCAGCCATCAGTTGCTCGGCCTTGCGCTGGTAGGCTCCTTCAGCAGAGGATCTGGATGCTTGAGTGGAGAGGGGACCTCCGGTGGCCCCACTGCCACACTCAGCTAAGTACAGGTCAGTCACCTGAACGCAGATCTCATCACTCACTATGTGCTGCAGCTGCAGGAACAGAGAGAGAGAGAGAGAGAGCACCAGACGGAGACACAGTGGTGTCAATATGGTTTCAGTTTGTGTTTAACATGGAAAAATTACTGATCATGTGAAACATGTACAAGGCACCATTTCCAAATTATAACTCACAGAGTTATTATAAAAACAGACAGGTTTCTCTCAATCTTGCCATATTTAGTTGTTGTGGTTTTTCATTGTGATGCACAGAATCACACAGCACATGATGCAGACAACGAAATGTGTTCTTTGCATTTAACCAGTCACCCTTAGTGAGCGGTGGGCCCGGGGCGCAGTGTGTGGGATGGGATTTGAATCAGCAAACTCTCGGTTACCTACTACGCCACCACTGCCTAATAATTAATAACATAATTCCGGACCTGATGCCAGTTCCACGTCCCAGGAAATTCAGGGTGTAAAGAATAATGAAGACAAAAAAATGTATATTTATAGAAAACTTTTAGCATGGCGAATAAATGGTTTTTTAGCCAACATTTAAAACATATAATCATGGGGGTTGATGAGGCATGGAGGCGAGACTGCAGCATTTCAAACACAGCCGCTCACCTGTCTGACGATGCTCTGTATAAGCTTGTCCATGGTGAAGGCTACGTAGGCGTGGATGGTGAACATCTCTCTCAAAGAGTCCTCATAGTGCGATGCCTCCATGTTCCCATCCAGCAGGTTCCGCACCATATCCAGGAAGGCTGAGTAGTAATCCTCCACTTCAATGTCCACTGCAGTGCACAGAGATCACAAATTACACAGAGCGAGGGTTCTCAAAGAAGCCTTGCAACACACTCAGCTATGCGGGTCTATGATCGGTAAGACACAAAAGTCGCAACACTTGCTACCATTGTGGCCCTGAATGATTATTTTTGAGTTGGTACCTGTAACTACTGATAGGGTGGTAGTAGCCGAGTGGGTAACACACTCAACTATGAACCAGAAGACCCAGGTTCAAATCCCACCTACTACCATTGTGTCCCTGAGCAAGACACTTAACCATGAGTGTCTCCAGGGGGGGGGCTGTCCCTGTAACTACGGATTGTAAGTTGCTCTGGATAAGGGCGTCTGGCAAATACTGTAAATGTACTGATAAGTCACTCTGGACAAGACATGGCATGAATGTTAATGTAAAACAGAAATCATTAGGCTTGCAGAAAATGAGAAAACTAATGAGCGGCGACAGAGTGGAAGGCTGAATACTTACTGGGCTCCTTCAGTCGAAGCTGGATGGCAGGGTTGTCATTTTTGTCCCGTCTGAGGCCCAGGACCTCCCTTTCCCAGTCCTTCTCTCGCAGGTCCTCCTCAATCTGCTTCTCAGCTTGTGTGTAGAGGCGCAGCAGGCGTGAGCACAGGGTCTGGTGCAGCCGCAGGAAGATGTACCAGTTGTTGTTAACGTAGAAGAGGTTGTAGGCCTCCTCGCAGCTGCGCAGCTTCTGTGCGGCGGAACTGCTGAAGAGAAGTTTGGACTTGGAGGGGCTGTTGCCACCACCCACACCGTTGTGTTTTTTGGCACCGTTCTCATCAATCTCCATCTCCTCTTCCTCCTCCTCTTCCTCCACGTCAGACAGCTCCCCACGCTGGGAGAAGAGCATGTCGGGGATGAAGTGGTAGACGATCTGCTTGATCTTGTACTTGTCTTCCTTCTGAATACTGGTCTGCCTCTTCACGTGATGGATGATGAGAGCGGCGGCATCTTCCAGGATCTGCCTGTCTTCATAAGTCAGGGTGAGGTGGGGGCCGGTGGACAGGGAGCCATTTTCATCTGATATTTGTTCCTGACGCTGGAAAATATTATTCAATTTATCTTTATGAAATCAGAAACTTCAAAACTATTAATTTAATTAATTCCCCTTGGGAGCGAAAAATGCTAACCTCATCGTAAATACTCTCAATTTCATTCAGGAGAGTCTTGGACCGTAACACCTTGGTGTCATTCTGTTTGAAGTTGATGCCTTGGTGGTCCAGAGACTTCAGGTAATACTTCTCATTCTGCTCCCTCCATATCTTGTTAAAGCCCCGCTGGGCTTCCCGCCACTCCTCGTCTTTAGTCTTTAGCCTGAGGACCCCAGTACAGCAGAGATTAATACCATAGTGCATTTACGGCTGGGTGGAACTGCAGTAGGTGGGGTCAGGAATTTGTGAATCTGGACTAATTAATAAACATCATGCTAATGTGTGCATTTTCCCACAATGTGGTGCAATGTTCTCCCCAAAAATGTGTTATTATCACAAGCTTTTGGTTTGGTCTGCAAAATGGAGAATCCATCAGGGTTTTGAAAATACATTTTCCAACAATCATTTTCATGGATTCTGAGTTTGAAGCTCAAGCTTCAGGTTTCAAAGTGAGGCCAAATTCTCTCTGGTGGAAGTTACACTTTAAAGACTCACTAGCCAGTGAAAATTGAAGAACAAGAAAACATTATTGTCGATGTTCGCAGTTGCAATGCGCCTCACCTCCTCAACACGATTGGGACAGAAACAGCTGGGTTCCTTTTCAGGCCATCAATGATGTCAGGGGCCTTGTCACCGTATATCCTCTGGATGGCCTTGCGATGAATAACCTCAGAGGAGCCACCCAGCGTATTGTCCAGGTGGAACTTAGCCTGTTCTTCGGCAGACATTCGGGACAGCTTCTTCTGCACAGTCTCGAGAACCCGAATGGTGGCCAGGTTGGTCTCCAGCACCACATCCAGCTGCAGACAGTGGAAAAAGCAGCAGGGTTACATTAAGATTACAAAAAACAGCAAATTAAAGACTCTTCAAACCCTCTACTGCCATGTTTACTACAAATCAAACTTTATACACTTCAGTGGTAGTGGTAGGGGTGTAGTAGCCTATGGGACAAGGCATGCCTATGCCAGAAGACCAAAGTCACAAGTTCAGACCCCACTTCCTACCATTGTGTCCCTGAGCAAGACACTTAACCCTGAGTGTCTCCAGTGGGGCTGTATCAGTCACTACTGATTATCAGATGCCCTTATTCAATGCAACTTACAAATGCTGTAAATGTAACAAAATAATCGGTAAGAAAACCAAGAGATCTTAAGGAACAGTAAAAATATTTAGCACAATTTCTGTTTTTCTCATGTGCAATATTTGTATATATGTACATTTACATATGTTATGTATACAGACGTACACAAATATATTTTTTCTATGTATATATATATTTTTAATACTCTCATCCACCATTTTTTCAGTTTGTTTCCAGACTATTTATTTGTATATTATATTATACAGTCAGCATATTCTTTATGCTATATTTTTGCTGCTGTCCACTTTCTGCTGTGACAAAGTCAATTTCCCCACTTGTGGTACTAATAAAGGATCATCTTATCTTTTTCTGATGCTCCTTACCTCAAAGCGCTCATCTTCACAGCGGTAGATGTGCTCCTCATACTGAGTCTTCTTTGAGCTAACAAATGTTGAGTCCTCTGACCAAGAGGGAAATGACACCCATGTGTCATTCAGAACCTAACCAGGACAGGAAAAAAAATGATGACCAATGTATTTCCCAAGCCAATGTCATTGTGAATTCAGACATAATTTTCTAAACTGTGAGAACCACTCACGTCCATATTTTTAAGTTACAGAACCTCAGCATGGATAAATTATCAACAACTAACCTCTTTGCAGAGGGGCGTTCGGCCTGTGCACTTGGGCTGCTGGTAGCTTTTGGGAAGTGCTCTGTAACTTGACCCAAGCCTCTTACAAGAGGCGTAGTCGATCTCCATAGCAATCCCCTCAGTGGCTCGCTCTTTGGGGTACGTCTCAATATGGGACATTTCTTTGTAGCCAAGAAAGTTCTTGAGCCAGGTAAAAAGTTCTGGGAATTTCCTATGTGGGACAGACAAACATGACAGAGACTATGTAAAATAACATTAGTCTGTCATACACAGAAATAGAATTACCCCAATTAAGGCCTATATTCAAATATGCAAGGCACACAGTTTGACTCACCCTAAGAACGGCATCACCAACTGCACCAGCTCAGCTCGAGAGATCACCTCCTGATTAAAGATGACTAGGCACCGCAAGAAGTTCTCATAGGCCTCGGCACTCCGCAGGGCCTTACGCACCTATGCACATAAAGAACTAATCTTAGAAGTTCTTCAGTGATGGCACCATAGCCAGAACCTCACTGGATCCACATTCGCACAACAAAGGCAGCAATGGACCAGATGGAAAGATGTGCTTAAAAACACAATCATTTCCAGTATTGTATCTTCCTGTTTACACAAACATAATATGATTTGCACAATGACAAAACCATACTGGGACTAATAAAGGCAAACAAAACAGAGCTTTTGAATGTGAAGAGCCCTCTTGTGGCCCAAAGATGAACTTGATCACAAAAAAAACATACATTTTATCAAATTGCTTAATAACTTTATCCTTCTCTCAAAGCATCTGTGATAGTGTAGTAATAGCTTTTTTTCCTGCAGTTCATCTCACAATTTCTGTTTTATAAAAGAAATAAATGTAATATTTTGAGGGCTGATAACTGATACATAAATACAGTGCACAAATGCCAGCATATCAGACCACCCAGGGATTCACCAATGATGAACTACAACAGGTATAAAATGACAATTCAAGTATACCTTCTCAAAGAACTGAGACTCCGTTCCAACTCCGTGCTTGCTGGTCTCTGCTAGAGATCCATCTTTCAGCACCTTGAGCTTTTTCTGGGAAAGATATTCAGATGTTAACTACTGCCAAGCAATGCACATTAGTGCCTAAACAAATGCCACGAATATAAGAACATAACTTATGGTGAGACGGCATACCTTCACTGGAGGTGTGGTTCCAGGCCCAGAGGGTCTACGGATCTGGCAACCATTCTGATTGGGCCGCTGTTTGTTATTGAGCTGAAGCTTCTTCACAGTGCCCCCATGATCATTGCGTACAGATTCTGCCTTCTCTGCAGTAGTCTTACTTAGCAGCTAGAAAAAAAAAGGTTTGGGGGGGAATATGACATTAGAACATGGAAAGGTGAAGCTTTTCCTCCAGCCTGTGACACTTCCATCTGTCTATTACTCACTGCTGAACTATTGGCATCAGGCAGGAACTGGCCGAACTCTGACAGAAGGTCCTCCTGGTTCTTGAAGAGTCGCGCAACCTGAGCGTAAACCTCCTGCTCAGTGAGAGCTGGGGTGTAGTTCCCACCAGCCTCCTTAGCATTTCGCTGCTCTTTCTGCAAGGAAACAACAACCTATAATACCAATATAAATTTTAATACTTTTTACCAGTCAACTGATAATGCTGGCACCTTCCAAAGTCTACTTAAAACAACTAATGCATTCTCGCAAATGCTTTATATGGAAAATAATGCTAATGAGAAAGCAAGTTGGGTGTCCACGCTTGCCTGATAGGTGTGCAAGATCTCCAGAAAAGCTTTGTAGATGTCTGGTTGTCCTTGGAAACGGTTCTTGATTTTGTTGACGTAGCTGATGGCATGGTTAAACTCAACAGGCTGGTTGTTCTGTAGGGGTGTGGCATTAGGAGTGCTGCTGACTTGGGTGTGGGGCTGCAGTGGTGGAGATCTTGGAGAGGCATATGGCGGAATGGACGGATTGGGTTGGCTGCTTGGGGTCAGAGCTGGAGACTGCAGTGGTTGCTGATGAGAGCAGCAGAGTTGATTCAATAGCTGAAATCTATTTGTGTATATAAAAAAAGTGAAATAAACTGCTCACCTTGTTAGTCTTGGGGGAAGGCTGTGCAGGGGGAGCTGGTGCAGTGGTCGTAGTAGGACCAGCCAGTGGTGTCTGGGGCTGGGCTGGTGCTACAGGTGGGATATTTTGGACTGAGATCCCGTGGGGGGTGATGTGGTGGATCTGTCCTGGGGTGGTTACATTAACCAGGTCATTGGTCTGCACCTCAATCTTGTAACCAGGAGGCAAAAAAGTATTGAATCCCATGATGAGGTCAGGGTGGCCTTTGAAAAGCTGAGACACCCTGCTGATTACCCCTGGTGTGTCAATGCTGTGGAAACGGCAAAAAAGCTCAATTTAAAAAAAAAAAAAACTTCAACTCAGACAAGATACAACTCAAACCTCAAGTACGCTCACCTCTGAGATTTGAACTCCTTCATTATGTCAAGGAAATCATTGTAGACTTGTGGTTGACTCCCAAACTGTAGTTTTACTTGGTCCAGATAAGACAAAGCATCCTCAACCTGAGACAAACGGATTGGAATAGAAGAACGAAAACAAATCCATGACATTAGATTATTAGAAAAATACATTATTGTAATAAAAAAAAAACGTTTTTTTTACTTAAACAAGAGATAAAGAAACAGAAGCAAAAGAGTAAAAAATGAACAATTATGATACTATGAACACATGATAAAAGTGATACTGAAGAACATGATTAATCAATGAATCCACATACAAAAAAATTAATGAACATGAATGGATATTTCTAAAAAGGTGGATTGTGCTCACCTAACCCGAGGTTATAAACCATTGGAGAAATCAAACATGCACATGTAAATCAAATTATCAACAAAATGCTTAAAACACTGTACAGTGGGCACACAAAAGCATGAGGTCAAAGTAAAAAAAGTGCATTTTAATGACCCTTTGGATTATTTGTTTGTTTTCAATAGTACACAAACACATTACATCTCTACTCTAAAAGGAAATTGACTCAATGGTCTTTCAATTAAATTATTTTTAGCAATATGACTTTCAGGAGCATGAAAAAAATACCTGACATGCTGAGCTTAGGTCAATTAGAAAGTACAGATTACTAAAATGTTATTACTGTTTTAGAACACCTCATAGAAGTTGGTGCCTGCTATGTTTATATCAAGGATTGTGTATTATACTGTGCTCATGAAATCTCTAATGGAAGTGGGGTCTTCACCTTAAGTCTCTGGAACTGCTGCTGACCCTGGGCCGAGGCAGGAGGCGCAGGGGGGTGAGCGTGTCCCTGAACCACAGATGGCCCGTGAGACTGAACAGCTGTGTTGTGGTGGTGGGAGCCACTGTGCATGGCAGGGTTAGGGGTGTGTCCATGACTGCTGGAACTCTGTGCCACTGTTGGAACCTGCTGAGCATTAAGGCAGATCTAAAAGAAGTGTTCAAGACCATTTTTAGCAACAACTGGTAAGAAAAGCCTAAATATCCAGTTTCCGATTTATCAGGAACATTTTCACACCTGGTACCCTTGTGGAACTGGATACTGGATACCAGGGGTAGGCTGCATAGTGTCTGCCACAGCGTCATACACAGCTGGCGCAGGGGCCAGAACACGATGCTGGAAAGTCTCCGTTTTGCCGGTGAGCCGACGTGGCTGGGATGGGAAGATCAGTTCCTGTTCATCCAACCGCCGCTTCATTTTGAACACATACTCGTGGGGGCTTCTAGACCTGTGAACACAAAATGGGAAAATCATCTATAAAGCTGTGGCCTATCAAGCGATGACACAGTTAATACAACTCATTCAATATTAAGACACTATGGGGTCTGAGGAGAGCACACACCTGCCTTAATGTCTTAATTCATGTCTTTTATTGCATTAAAACAAACAAAACAAAACCGGACCGCTGTTTTGATGTAATGTTCAAGAAGTCATACCCAAAACTGCAGGTATTCACTAATTAATTCATATTAATCTGGCGCGCAGTAAGGACGATTAGCATTTTTCTTTAATCATAGTGGGGGGTATTTTACAGCAGGTTAAATATATATATATACACACACACACAGGCTGATCTTAGCATCCTCGTGCTTGCTGCGCCGCACGTAACTTGTATTGATCCGCTGCATCGGTATTTTATTCAGCCACGAAAGGTGGAGTGGGGTAGTGACCGCGACCGCTCGCGTTAACGGGTGCGTGGGGTCGACGCCGGGTCCTCTGGTGAAGTGCGCCTGTGAGGAGGAACCCCAGCGACACACTGCAGAACAAAGTGTGACGTCATCGCGCCACTAGTGCTGGCGTACGCGGCGCGCTTAGCCGCGCTAGCTGGGTTGTCAAACCCTCGATTCCTGCACGGTTTACCGCTTCGTTTAAGCGAAGCGACGGCATTTTTTCCCTTTTTTCTCTCCCTCCCCGTCTCTGTATGTGAGATCTACGACTAGTCGAAGTAATCTCATCGTTCCAAACACGTAGCTAATAGCTAACAAACAAACTACAGACTAGCTTGCTTGCTTATACGTGGACTTGATTCTACATTTGGACATTTTAACCAAGAGAAATATATATATAAATATATGTCTGGAACGGTAGTTGTAAATCAGAGCTGGTTTAAACACAACGCGAAGGACGGGAAACCCCAGTGTTCTTGGTATAAAAAAAAAAAAACTAGCTCGCACGTTAGCGGGCTAGTTAGTTAGCGCTGCCAGCACATGCACTAACAGCTCGGCGTCCCACGAGAGCAGCCACGGCAGGTTCGCCGGATAATAAAACCCTCGTTTCAAATCCATCTGTGTGGTTTTTTTTTCCGTCCCCGCGATTCCCCGCGTAGCCCGGGCAGACACCGCCCCCAGCCCGGGTTTTGCTCAGGCACCGCATTCAAACCGCCGAGCCAGTCAGCGGTTCGCTCGTTCGGATGAAAACTCACACGCGAAATCCACGAGCTGCAGCAGCAGCACTCTTCACCACACTGGACATTGTTCAAGTCGACGTACGAAATGCAAGTGCTGTTGGTCTGTTTTTACACCGAGTGTCACTGCGAGTTGGTTCATCATCATCATCATTATTATTATTATCGTCTCAGGCTGGGACCGAATGGCCAGTCCCCCGTCCCCTCCCCCTCCGATTTAAGGCCTGTCACAAACTGAGAGCACCGACCTGGCGTACATGTTGCCGGATGAAACCATCTTTCAACTTTTAAACGGAGTAAAATGTACCACAAGCAGCAGCCAGTCGCGCAGAACCGCTGCTTTGGCCGCTGAGGACCAGAACAAGTGAAAACGGGGCTGAGAGCGACGTTCTCCGCGGCGCTTCGGACGGCGAGGGCCACACACGCACGAAACTCGGGGGGCAAGTTGGTTCTCTTCCGAACCAGAACCGAGCCGGACGCGTCGTCGCGAAGTGCCTTTGCGGGGGGAACGGCGCCCCACAACAGCCCGAAATCAACAGCAAACTCACCTCCCTGCACCACCGCGACTTGGTTAAACTCCAGTGATGGGTAATGTTTTCTAAAAACTCCGGGGACAATAAAAGATACTGCGGCGCGGGTCTGCGCGACATATAGCGACTTAACAATTAAAAAAGCTCCCAAAGTTAAATGATCTTTTTTTTTTTAAAAAAAGCAAGAGAGACTCAAAAGCGCAAAGGAAAATTTCTCCTCTGAAAACAACCTCCGCTCGGCGCTTCGTCGAGAGGCGTGGCTCCGACCGAGCACTTCCCTAGTCCCCGCCTCCCGACGATCGCCATTGGCTGGCGCGCGTAAAGCGCCGAGCAGGGGGAAGGCCCGCGGCGTCCATTGGCGGCTGCGTCTGTCGCTCAGAAATAAAGGCCGTACAATCGCCCGCCACTCTGTCTCTTTGCGCACACACGTACACACAGTTTGAAAGCAAAGCTCGACAAAAAGCCAAAACAGCGGGGTCTCTAGTGAACGCGGCGGAGAACTCGGCCGGGCGACATTTCGCGTTACGCTCGTTGTCCGCTGTCCCCTGATTCGGGGCAAGGAACGCGTGTTGACGGAGAGCAGGGAGGGAAAACTGTAACATGAGACCTGAATTATCGATTCGGTCCAAATAGTAAAAACTCGCGGTGAAACCAAAGTTGTTACTCACTGGTAGCATAATGAACCTAGTTTGAACATAACATAAACGAGCTGTGCTACGGGCTGGCATTGCTTGTGTGTTTTTAAGGCGAGCTCGTTCTGTTTTTTTTTTTTTTTTTTGGCACGTTTACGGCTTCGACGCCAACTTCCTGAAGTTTAAGAAACACGTGATCCGACGACATTAGCGACCCATACGTCACCGACTTCGATCACAGTTTAGCCCCGCCCCCCGTCGTCTCGCTTTCGACCAATGGGCGTCGCGCGGTCGTCGCGCACGACGCCCCGAAAAGGTGGGACCTTTAAAATAAACCCTCGCCCACGAGAGGCGGAGTCAAGCACTTGCCCGGGATTCCTAGTCCCGACCGTCCTACGATCCACAGGCAACCTTGCCAGTAAGACTACCATGTTTGTACGCGTACTTTCCGTCGTAAGGGGCGTTCTGAATCGAGATTTTGTGACCGACTGCCCTCGGTCCCTAACGACCGGGGGGGGAGTGTAGCTCGTCATGTTTACGCTCGGAAACGTACGCATAGCACAACACCGCTCTTCAATGTAAAGGTCAAATAAATAAAAAAGAAAACGAAACGTGTGTGTGTATGTATGTGTGAAAAGTTGTTTCGCTCTCGCGGCGAACCACCATTGTTCGAGGTAAACGACGTTCGGGGGTCCGGTTCGCGGTTCCCGAATCATCTGCGCCATGCACGTTTTAGGTGCCACTTTCCCTTGAACAATGGATGTTTGCCGCGATCTTCTTGTTTCGGGGTTAAACGCCGCAGCGGCTTTTGTTGTGCCCAGTGTTCGCCTGGCACCGTAGGCTGCCTGTCGCCACACCACAAGGCAACCCGACCGACCGGGAGGGCGATCGGTTCCGCGACGAGTGCTCGATTCATTCCGACCCAAAAGCGGCCGTCCTCCGCGCTCGACACCAAAGTCAAAATAGGAAATGTTTGGCTAGAGATCGCAAAAAAATATATATAATAATCGCCTCCCGGAGCACTTCGCCCGCGTTTACGAACGTCGCGCCAACGTATCCGAGTTCCTGTCGTCTGCGACACGGCGGCCGCACAAAAGTGGCCCAAATTCTTTGTTTACTTCGATATCGAGGGGCCGGGGGAAAAACGGAGAGAGAAAATGTCTAACCTGGTCAGCACGACCCCCCCCACCCCCCGATCCCCTCGCCAACTATCGGGCTGCACACACCGCGCAAGGAGGCGTGCAAAATATCCGCAGGGAGTCCGCTTCACATGCCCACAACACGCTCTTTACCCCGGCGAGAGCCGACGCTTCGGTCCGCACCGACGTCGCCGCACGTTTTCTGCTCACTTGACTGGCGAGCCTGCCTGCCTGCCTGCCCTCATCTATTTTTATTTATTTCACCAACGTCGACCAAACCACCAGAAATCTGCATCGCGACCGCGGACGTCATATAACGCCACGACACGACGGACGGTGGGAAATCGGGGGGGGAAATGTTTGGTTTAAGCAGCTGTTACATACCTCGGAAAAAGAAGCTTCTCACTCCGGATTCGTGTTTGTAACAAAATAGTTGGAAACGCCCCTCTCCGCTCCCATTGGTCGACGGGACGTGTTACGTCAGAGGTATTTAAATATGACCCGCCAAATGCTGGGTTTACTTTGCTGGCGTTCGTCTTCGTTTATAGTGACTCGATCGGGCCGCTGGACCACTTGGCCAATCCTGCACCAAATCTTAATTTCTTCTCCTGGCCTGTAATGCGGGTGCGTTTGCACTCGCTGCATTCTGATTTCAAATTTCTGAGCTATAAACTTGAAAAGCGTGACTCCTCAAAGGATTATCAGCTTTCCTGGGCTTCTCACGCTGTTCGAAACAGCACAGTCACTTCTGAAAGGTCGAAATGACGAGTCTGGAATAACGTGAACTTCGAAACTAACAAGTAGAACCAAAATGTTTGAACGATTCAAACAAAATGCAGAATCAAGGGGTTTCTAAAACGAGGCCTGCAATATTTTAACAAAATTGTTCGAATAATTGAATGGGTGAATACATAAATAAATCTCCTCCACTAATCATTTACATTTACAGCACTTATCAGACGCGCTTATCCAGAGCGACTTACAATCAGTAGTTACAGGGACAGTCCCCCCTGGAACAACTTAGGTTTAAGTGTCTTGCTCAGGGACACAATGGTAGTAAGTGGGACCGGCCTGTATATGATTTAGAAATGTACGGAATGTAATGACACAATTATTCATTTCTAATCACTTACTCTATTATCAGGAACAGCAATGCAGTTTGTGGCTCAGTTAATATTTTTCTTTAAGCCAAAATGACTTAAATGTTGTTGATGTTGTGCACCGTCGCTGAAATAATTACCCAGCAATTTTTTTTTCAAATATATATTTTTAATAACTACTGATGGAGCAGTTTTACAATTTTAACTTACATAATGGTAGCTGTATTGTTTCCAATGATCACAGTGTAATAATTACAATAATAACCAAAAACGAGGAAATGCAAGATCTGTTTAATTATTTTAATCTTTTTTTTTTTTTGGTCATCCTTTACATAGTATGCTTAGATTATATGACTGTTCTACAGCTTGACATTTCATCTTTCTCACAAGTCAGTTTCTATTGTAAATAATATAGTACCAATAAGAAGCAAGATTATGACTGAGAAAATAGAGTATAATTTAGGTAAATACTTAAAAACAAGTAGCATGTATGAAAACAATTTGTGTAATACAATAGAAAAATAAAATTGGTCACATTCGGTGTCCATCCTTGAATGATCAGTTCTGAGATCATTCTGAGTGCATGAGCGAGGAGGACTACATATGCTTCGCTACGAGCAAATTCAATATGAATTCAGTAGCAGAGAACATTTTGCTCATCCGACGCGTTGTCACTACACACACAGACATGGTTTCTTCCCGTTTCTTGTTGTGTTTCTAATTAAAATAAATGAACACTCATTTTACACCCATTTGATTTGTCTTGGTCAGAATACTGTACAGTAGTTTTTAAGATTGGGTTAAGATTTCACTTCAATCCTCTACCAAAGACAAGCACAGCCCACAACAACTTTTTGGACAACGTTTCCATGTTCCACCACTCCTGATTCTGCTCAAGAACCTGGTGGAAGCAAGTGGACAGGTTGAATCAGGTGTGCTGACTGAGGGTAAACCATCCAGGACCAGGGTTGGTGACCACTGTTTTTGGAGGTGCATTCCTGACAAAAGGCTGAAGCTTGAATACACATCTTCTACAATGAACACAGCAGTAATGGCAACTCACGGAATGTTAGAACAGCACGACGCAAGTGGGGCTCCGTGAAGCAAGCACAACGGTTAATTCCTTTCAGAGGTGTTTAAGCAAAGGTTAAAATTGTGTTTAACAGAAATGTGAAGGCAATCAGTATGAATATATATATATATATATATATCTAGTAGTACATGGTGTAAACAGGAGGAAGGAGATGATCTCAGGAGGACAACTGAAAAAAAGAATTGATAACATTTGAGTATTTCTCAGGCTAGAAGCATTAGGATAAGAAAAATATACAAGTAGCTTTACAAGTAACGGATGCTAAATGGTATTCACTTGTGAGCAGCATCTATGGATATATCCTTCATCTCTTATGTTTAATGAACTAAAATAAACATCAGTCTTTACCAGATTTCATTACACCTCACAAAGAGGTACAACTTGTTGCATTTTACATAATCTGAAGAGACAACCCAACAACGAGACGTCTTCACATTCCAGCACAGACGGACAGCATTTGGCAAAAATGTAAGCTATGAGTATTGCACACAGGCACTATATACTATTCTGTCAACTGTTATTCAGTCAAGTCATTTTGATAGGAAGGACAGTAAGAGCAATTCTAAAAAGGCCTCCTATGGCCCTGATTGGACTTTCTTTTTTTTTTTTTCCCTAATGGGGTGGAGTCTTCAAGGCAAAACAAAATCACTGATTGGCTGTGAGCAAGCCCTGTCTCTGGGCATGTTCCAGAATGGCAGTGTGGCAAAAGTAGTACTGTTCAGGGGTCTGGATGCTGAAGGCTCTTTGCGTCCTCATCCTCCGGACTGTCTGGCATATATTCATAGTGCCCAGATCCTGCAGCTGGGACAGGCAGATATCCAGCGCACAGAATGTACCTGAAGACGAGAAGAGGAATGCATACATACACACATATTAAACACTGATTTATACTCATTTATAAAATCACATCTATTTAAACTCTGTTGGTTAATTAAAAAAAATATATATTATATTTTATATATATATAAATAATAAGTAAATACCATTTAGCATCCGTTACTTGTAAATATGTGTGTGTATCCCCCCCATGGATACAATGCAATTAAAACAAGGTAATTACTAATTACTTAATATGAACATTTCAGATAATGTTGTGAGAAGATTAATTATATTTAATATTGATTACTTTAACATAAATTCATACACTGTGCAAACACCACAAGCTCAACTCCATGTGACCCAAAATGCTGTCAGACCATCGGGGCTTTTTTTGTATTGTGACCTTTCACATTTTATACTGAAAATCAAACCACTTAATTAATGACAAATCATTTCTTGAGCTTCTTTATAGCAGTTTTATGAACTTACAGATTTCCACTGATTGTGCAAATCATCCCACTTAAAAAGATGAGAGAGGTCTGTAATTTTCATCATAGGCACACTTCAAATGTGAGAGAAAGAACGTAAAAAAAAAAAAAAAAAAAATCCAGGAAATCACATTGTATGATTTATAAAAAAAATTATTTGTATAATGGGCAGTGGTGGCCTAGCGGTTGCCGGTTCGAGGTTACATTGTCTCTCACAGTTGAAGTGTACCTATGATGGAAATTACAGCCCTCCCTCAACTCTTTAAGGGGAAAAACAATCAGTGGCTGCCAAATACTTTTCCCCCCACTGTATGTAAAACGTCACATGCTGCACCATGGTGTAGAACTGTAGTGTTTACTGTAGTAAATACTGAAGACAAACAAAAAATAAGAAATTCTTCTAGTTCGTTTCTAAAATAAAGCCCACAAGTTAAATCAGTGCAGAGACATTCTGGACCCTGCTTGCACATTAGATGTTGCTACATTTTGCCCTTATAGCAATGGTGAACCTCATTTATTTAGCAATCAGGTTTACTTTCTACAAATTTTAACACATTTTGCATAAGGGAGATTACACATCGTATCTTACCTGTTCTGCCAATTCCTGCGCTGCAGTGTACCACCATTGGGGGCCCTAAGGGATGCCCTCTCCACTGTGTTCCCATGGCCTGTACTGCCCTCTTCTGCTGCCTCTTGACTGCACCCAGAAAGTCAATGAGTGTTACAGCAGAGGTGGGCACGCCATAGTCCGGCCAACTTATGTACTGGAAATGGGTCACTTGTCTCTGTTCACAGGTCTGTGCAGAAGAATCA
This sequence comes from Denticeps clupeoides, assembly GCF_900700375.1. Taxonomy (NCBI): domain Eukaryota; kingdom Metazoa; phylum Chordata; class Actinopteri; order Clupeiformes; family Denticipitidae; genus Denticeps; species Denticeps clupeoides. The sequence goes on along the minus strand of NC_041723.1, from coordinate 11,989,499 downwards.
GAAGTTCATTTAATGGGCAAAACATTCTGGTTATTCACTCTCAGCTCTATTCCAATTCCAATCATGCACACAATATCCTGAAGATTTTAAAATTATATTTTATATACATTTTATACAAGTGTAAAAATAATTAAGAAAAGTCACTCACACTTCTCAATAAGTTTATGACTAGTTTCAAAATGTCTCAAAATTGGTATCAAAGCTTTATTAAGCTAAAATGGCAAAAACAAGCACTGTGCTGCATCATGTTAGTTTGTCTTACCTCGGTATTGTGCAGTTCCAAGGTGGTCTGATTGTAGTGGGAGTGATTGTCCACCCTTTGGTTAACCACAGCAATGTGGCCATACACCTCCTGCCCACCTTCTTGCAGGGGCCAATACTGACCACATTTTCTCCTGCCACCCTCATCCGTTCTAAACACAGACAAAGAGTACAGGAAAAAAGCTCCAACGACACACTCATGGTTCTCTGGAACATCATTAGGCTTCCTAGTACATTATCAGGACTTAGTTAGTAGCATTTGAGAAGCATTTTAGCTCCCTTAATTAAAACAGATCAATCTGCTCAAGGATTAAATCTAATAATACCTTGTAGTCATGACGATGATTAGCACATTCTGCTCCCAGACCATCCTCCAAAAATCACCATAGGTCCTCTCTAGGGGTCCTGTCAAAAGCCAGAAAAGGTGGAAAAATTAACACCCATAAAACTTACTTATATAGAATGTTTGAGAGGGGAAAAAGAAAAGAAATGGTACCAGCATATCTCCATTATATTTATATTTTCTTCCCTCATACATTCTGTATAAGTGAGTATATTTTACTGTACCTTGGGTCCCAATGTACGCATTCTTCTGCTTGTACCCATCCATAAAGCTGGCATTAATGTAGTCCGATCTCTGGGTGTACACGAACACATTGACAGAAAATATCATAATCTATATGACATTTACATTTACAGCATTTATCAGACGCCCTTATCCAGAGCGACTTACAATCAGTAGTTACAGGGACAGTCCCCCTGGAGCAACTTAGGGTTAAGTGTCTTGCTCAGGGACACAATGGTAGTTAGTGGGATTCGAACCCGGGTCTTCTGGTTCATAGGCGAGTGTGTTACCCACTAGGCTACTACCACCCAGTAGTAGTAAAGGATGTCTGTTACAGATGTGTATATACCTCATTTTTTCTGCTTTTCAGGCACACACGGGTTTGGTCCAAGCAGAGTACATCCCCATATCGATTCCTCTCCTGGTTATATGCGGTGCTGAAGAAGTAATAAAAATATCCACAACCCCCCCATGTACAACATGAGCACAATACGACAGAAATCCCCAGCATCAAGACAAATACCCCAATAAATGTTCTGAACCTACAAAATGTACCACAGGGAATAATGTAATTTTGGGGGGATGGGGGACTCACAGTGCCCAGTGGAAAGTGCCAGCAGGAGGCTCTTTGCGAATCTCATCATATTCTGCATAGATACCGCTGCGCTGGGCTCTACTCAAGTGGGAAATCAGCTCCTCCAGCTTCATCGCCTCAGGGCCGGGCATGTGAACAGAGGTGCCTACTAGTGGGATGCCAACGAGCTCATCTACAGGATCCACCCTGCCATTCTGGCCAGCCAACAGCTGCTGGTTCCAGCTATGGGCATCTAGCGGCAACACCCCTCCCAGGTGCTCCGGCAGACAGTCACGAGGAAGGTGCTGTCGGAGGTCAGTCATTTTCACCATCTGCACCTACAGAAAACCATGTGGTTAGCCATGCGCAAAATCCACAATCACATCACCCCTGAACAGCTTTATAAAGCAAGATTTGTATGTAAACAGAAAATCACAAGTGTAGATACTCTGTGAAACAGAAAAAAAAAAATCCAGATTTTAAAGCAGCATTAAAAAAAAAAAAAAAAAAAAAAAATCCACCCTAGCTACTGCAATACGTATGTATTTTCTCACTAACTTTCTACCACCTCATTCCAAAACAGGATCGTGGCCAGCTAGCACCTATCCCGGGACACTGGGCACAGCCCACTGCAGGACATGCAACATTCACGCACACACCCACGGACAATTCCCCTTGTGTGCATGCCTTTGGACAGTGAGAGGAAACCGGCAAACATTGTTTCTTAATTCCTAGGCAAGCAGAATAAATTTCATAAAATCGATCGCTCGCTGCTTTCCAGTGCAAAACCTAGCAGAAAAAAAAATAGCTGGACAAAACTGGAAATGCACATTTTTCAATATGGGTCTAGCCAATGTCTTCTACTAACCTGCCAGACCACAGGATACTAGAAGATGGTTGACTGTAAAAATCACTGGCCATTGCAGTTGTGAAGATGAGTGTGAAAAGAACCTGTAGTAAATTCTGTTGGACGTGCAAAAAAATAGTTCCCATGACCATTCCTACTGAATGTCTCACTCACCCTTTCTCGTAACTTTTCCTTCAGCAGCAGACTCAGAAGGTTGTATGGAACACGGAACCAGACCGGAGCGCCGACAATGAAAACTTTCTTCAGTCTGGCAGGAAAGGCCCCCTGAACACAAATAAATTAAGTAGGCAATGATCTGTTCTAGTCATCCATTTCTGTAATGTTGTGTCAAAGCACATAAATAAATCAGTGTGCCGTCCTCTAACTCACCTTCAGCAAGTTGAGAATTTTCTTACTGAGGTCCAGCTCAAAGTTGTTGTAGTTCGAGCCACCCATGTCATAAATAAACACCAGGCCATTCCTCTGAGTCTCAAAGCTGAAATAAAGTTCCCAGAAAAGTCATGGATTTCTGCATTCCGAAATCCCACAGAAAAACACAGCGGCGTTTAAAAGCACTTCCTGTAAACAGACAGGAACAGAGCTGATTTTACTCCAGACCCACCTTTCAACCGCCCGATCAAGGAGGTAGAAGAGGGCCTGGAGGACGACGTGGTTGCCTGTTTTGTTGGGGTGATGCAGCTTAGCCGTGTAAAGGGCTATAGATGCCCCTGAAGGGTCCCGTGTACTCTGTAACAGGCAAGGACATACCATCGGAGTTTACCACATCTAGCTGACACAGGGACTATGATAGTAAGTAAAACGATTTACTCTTTCCTAGAGATGATTTTCCAGAACTAGAGATGATTTTCTGTGACAAAAAAACTGGCAACAGGTGCTCCAAAATACGTTAACATCTTTAAGCATTTCAAAAATCTCTCAAGCAGCCCATTCAGCTTTAAACTCTGATGATATGAATGATAAAAGGGAAAAAAGTGGGATTTCTATTAACAGAAAAGCTGTGATTGGCTGTATGAAGTTTATAACAGGCTATTCCTCACTGTTACTCTAAACTGATGTTCTCTAAAATGTCCACTGGGAGGCACAGCAGATATGAGCCAAGAAGACAGGAACAGAAGGGAGGCTTTAGTGATGCAGTGCAATCTTTTATTTACAAAAAAAAAATGATTAAATGTTTTAAATATTTTTATAGCCACAATTTTCCTATTTCAACCAACAGGATTTAAATAAACATCAAGATATTCTCATAAATTCCCCCGATTTGAGGTTTTAAGGTTGTTTAGACATCTCCTGCGAGTCTTTCTACAAGTCCAAAAATAGCCCTGACAGGATGTGAAAGTCTCCGGTGGAATGATGGAAGTGTACTGTGATCTGAGAAGAGAGGAATGGAGAGGGGGAAAAGTAAAAAAGAAGAAAATCGATGCGGACGTAGGGATTGGTGTTACTTGGCTCTGATTCTGCTGAGTCAGTGCAACTCAGAATTGATGGTGCTTCTTACACCTTATGACAGTGATGGGGTTCATCAAAAGAGCCACGGCGTGCCCAAGTTAGTCACACGCACGCTCAAAGTGTGCTTTTTAACCGTGACCGTCTCAAAACCCAGTTATTACTAACAAGCCAACGCCCAATCTCCAGCTAGCCACAATGGGCCCAGAGGCTAGAGATGCATCCACAGAAAAGCAGCCACTCAGCAGCACATAAATCTCATGCAATGGTGAAAGCACTTCCTCTGTGACATGATGACAGCCTTTATTACTGTCCCATAAGTGAGAGCTTTATCATCAGAGGGTGTAGAGGGACACGTATGAAGGAACGTCTGCATTTCAGACAAATTAACCCACATGTCTGTTTCTAATATGATTTTCTCGGATTTTAGGCTGAGAAAATAAAAAAGAAAGCGACATTAAGAACAATTAATGAGGATCATGGCGATTAATACGTTTAAATACATTTTGATACAAAACATTTATATTTATATTAGTTTAAAATGAGCATGGTTCATTTGTTTGATCAGAACTATGGTTTATTGGTATTTTGGCCCACATATTCATACAGAAATGTTGCTGTATTTTTTGGGAAGACTTGTTTTTAATGGCATTTTAATGGAACTAAGGTCAAGACACCAATTTCTTCTTGGTTCTGAATCATTGGTACATTTCAGAAGAAAAACTATTTGGTTCAATGTGCTTCTCTCCCCCCGACAGCAGCCTGATGCAGGCAATGACTGCAGATCCTGCCAACCTAAGGCCCTTTGTTACTTGTTTGAGGATTCTACAGCATGCCCTTGTACTGATCTCCATAGGAGGCCTCAGTCAGGGAGAGGAGCAATAGTGATTAATGTCTTCCATTTCTCCACTGACTAGACTGATGGAAGCCTCTAAAACAGCTTTTATTAGTATTCCTTCTCATCATACAATTCTGAACTTGAATAGTAATCAAGAGAAGATTGTGTGTTTTATCATTCAGTTATTGCAGGGTACTCAAAGTATTTATCCCCCTTTCAGTGTCATTATTCATAATCCACCCTGAAATCTCCATTACTGCACAACATCACAGCCACGGCTGCACGTGAACTTACCAGTACTGTAAACTTCCCGCTAAGCAGCTCCGAGCGCAGGGGCTCCTCCATTGGCTGGAGCTTCACAATGCCCTCCTTCAGACGCGTTTCCTGGAAAAGGCAGGACACGGTCAGGGCTTTCATTCTCATATAATAAAATATCCTCCACCCTCTCAGTCATGGACACACATTTATTAAAAAGCCACAAAGAGGAAGATGGCTTTGTAAATCTAATATTTTAGTGCTAGTCTAAAAATGACACTCAGTCCATTCTAAAAATGGGGGTAAAAGGCGATTCTGATTAATAACATATTTGTTGCTACATAATGTCTTAATAAAAGTGCAACAATGTCTTACATGACAAAATGCTGCCCTGTGCTAAACATGACCTTAAAAATGGGCATTTATCCAAAGTACAAAAATCTGTCCCAAACAATAGTAGTAAATTATATTGGAAAACATTTTACAGTTAAATTTACACCAAACGATTATAATTGACAACGTCCAGACTATTTGCATGCACTGCATTGGTTTCTGTAGCTTTCAGGCAGTGACGTGTCTCTGTGTTACCCTGTAGCTATGAAAGAGCTCGATGGCCCGAAGAACGTCAAATTTCCGAGCCATGAGGAACTTGACTGCGACCTCCCAGGACAGAGGTGAAACACCATGTTGAGTGGTCCACTTATTGATCTCCTCCAGAAACTGTTTTGTCGCCTAGTGGGTGAAAAAAAAAAAGACAAACAATCATCAAAACATGATCAGATCTCCGCTAAACAGAAGAACCCGGCTGCTTGAGGAGATGTAATATCCTGGACAGTCCCAATATCCTCTCCTTCATAAGTGCAATGCAGCGCCTGAATGGCGGGTGTTGTGTTTCAAAGGGCTAAACCTCCAGAAGTGCAACATCAAATAGCCAGCCTGCATTTAACCCCCAGCACGTTGCTGCTGACGGTCAAGCACAGATAGAAATAAAGGCTGTTTATCTGAGGGCACACCACCAGTAAGATAAACAGTTTAGATAAAAAGGAGCCTTTTGTCTCGGGTTTCCTGTAGACTCTGGCATGTGCGCGGATTTTAAAGTAGGCGATGCATGAGCACAGCGCCCTTCCTTTTCTGCGCCGAGGTGGATGCAAGGTTCCTCGGGTTATCGCAAGCGTCTGTGCTCCATAACAGTAAGGTTTGTGGGAAATATGCAAAACAAGAAAACAAACTAGAGACCATTTGGATTTATTTTCAGCAAAGACACCAAGAGCAGGGCTTCCATCTGGTGCGTGCTAGCACCAGTGATCAAAGGTGACACGAAACAGGATGTTGGCCATGATGTCAGCGTGGCTTTTGGTTTAATGTCAGCAGAGAATATCAAAACGTTCTCGAGGGTGGAATGCGGGGACTGAAGAGAGTCTGAATACAGATCAGCAGATGCTGCTCATAGAGAAATGGCCATCCCGCATTTCTTACGAAGGGCCCAACTTGAGCTGAAATGGGGAGCGTTTTAAACATGCAAAATAAAACAGCCATTTGTGCAGCAGATACGTTACTACGAATATGGACCGGCACTTATTTTTGGAGACTGAGCATTCATTACGCTTTCCTGTTCCTTCAAATGATACTATATTCAATGTGGTCCGAGTGCAAGAGGAAGAGCTGCTGCTTTTTGGTTTCAGCGAGTTGAAAAACACTCGAGACAAAAATAGTTATTTAATACAAATGTTTAGTCATGCATTTTTTTATGCTGATGTCTGCAACCAATATGATTTCTTGGGCCAGTTAAAACACAGTTGGTCTAGGCAATTGAAATAAAATAAACCTCTAGACACAATTGGGGCTTCAAACAGAACTGACTAGTTCATAATTATGAAAAAGGAAGTCCTGAACATAATATATCCTAACATCTGACCATATAAAACATCCTACTCCTTATAAAATGAACTACTCTGAAACACGATAAGCACAAATGCATTTCTTTATTTAACATATGGAACATTTACATGGCTAAGTGGTTCGAACACCTTTAATAGTTACCCAAAACTCATGCATGAATTTTAATTCATAGTTCGCTAAAACAATACCTTATTTTATCACTTCGGCTACATATTAAAATACTACACTGAAGGGTTTCGCTACTGTACTGACTATAGGCTCCTTACACCCACCAGTGAGCATAAAGCAGGGTCTCTCTCGCGCTACGAAGACTGACCACTGGCTCAATGAAAGCTTTCCAGACTTCAGTTTCTCAAGAAGTCAAGAGGAAGTGTCAGAATACAAAAAAGCCACGGAAAGAGATGCACAGAACCAGAAGAGAAACGAATCAGCCTGTGATTCTGTTCTGCAAAGCCCGGATCTGCATGTGAACTCATGGAGAGGAACAGACATTTGGATTCCTTGGATATTGCAGCTTTTTAATGCGTCTTCATTTAGTCCTTTAAACTGCGTGTGCTGCAAGTACACTCACACACCCTAATTCCCAAAGGAATAACTAAAATAGCTATTTATTGGCTGGAACAAAAGTGCTTAAAGTTTGTGTTGTAGGTGTTGCAGAGCAGTTTCATAAAAGACTGAGTCTATCGAGTTCCTCGGTCTTAATTCTGAGCCGTGACGCAGGAAAAAAAACAAGGCAATTCTCCCTGTGGGCGACAGGTCACAACCTTCCCATACAGTTGGCCCGAAGTTTGCTGCCTTTCCTTAAAAGGACATCAAGCTCTAGTAATGCAAAGGAATTAAATCCCACTTGACCTGAAAGTATTCCTTATCGGGATATTGTCTCTAATACAACTAACGGGAGTATGCTGCACTAAGATGGGCATTACGCTGAACTCAAAGTTCCGTAACATCATCAAGATGTGAAATGAGATGTATTCTTACACAATATCATTATATATATATATATATATATATATATATATATATATATAAAACAATAATAATAAAAAAAATGACTAATTCATTTGATAAATAGCAATTATGTGCTGAGCCCCAGAATGAATTGGAAAGGAACCACGACCCATCACACACGCCACCATCGCACCAACCCATTCTGGTGAGCGCCAGAGCCAAAGAGGAAGTGCGTTGCGTCAATGGCCTCATCCCGCTCTCGCTCTCTGTTTCTTCCTGGGAGAAGAAGCCATCCTCCTCCCCCCACGTCCCCCACCTACCTCCAGCCTTCTATCTCCAGAACTACGGAAATGCTTTTAGCAGCTGCCTGAGACAGGAGCTCCATCGTTCAGCTGAGAGCGGGCCACAGCGCCGGGGATCGAATTACCAGGGGAGCCGCTTCCACCTCGGCTGGACCCGACAGGAAGTGAGGTGTCCGGAGAAAAGGGGGACTAGGGAGGTCCAAGCAGAAAAGCAACCGGCGGCCGATAAGATGCCCCCTTCCATGTTTTTACGGATAAGGTTACTTTATTCTCATTTTAAGTGTGCATGAAAACACCCACACCCACACTAATTATGGTGCTTCATCACTCTCCAAATCATAACTGAGCCAAAGCCGCGTATTCTGACAAAAGCAGACAAGCATTAGGTCAGTTCTGCTCGAATACTGAAAAAAAAAAAAAAAAGGCGCCTGAAGAGTTAATGTGCGAGTCCTCGAACAACAGGAGACTTTCAGAAACACACACACACACACACACACGGAATACGACCATTACTACAATGATTCCGACATGATTTCAGCTTGACTTTTAACCGCTTACTGGCCGCGCTGGTAGACCGGCGTCCGGCGGCTTGTGGCACGTCGGTAGGCCGCGGCGTCGGGTGGATCCATCATTGCTCTTTAAAGCAACGCGAACGTTCCCGGACAAGCAGCTAAACGGGACCCGCGTCTCACCACGACGCGTCCCCGCGGAGCGCGACCACCGTGCTGCACATCGTCATCATCATCATCATCGCCGATTAAACCAAAGCGTTTTCGGGAAAAGGACGAATTTGCGACTTTTGCGCGCATCGTTTCCGTATCACGTGTCGCGAAAAGAGGAGAAGATGAACAACGTCGCGCCATGAGACACGATTCCTGTCGCCGCGCTAGCCGGCTAGTCGCATTAGCCTACCTGCTCCTCTTCTGCCGTCAGCGGCGCTGCCATTCTTCGCTCCCCGTTACGATGTTCGCTCCTCTCCGGCGTTCCCCCGGACAACGTGGGCGGATTATATATGTACAGAAACAGAAGAAAAAGAACGTACATATATTCTGCGCGCTTAAAAAGAAAAAGAACGGCCGGAGGTCGGAATCCCAGCTGCCGCTTCGCAGGGCATGTCAGCCCGCACTGACCGGGGCCGCCGCGCTAGGCTGCCGACAGTAACCTGGCTTGCTCGCCCAGGCCGGAGGAGTCGGATCCCGTCCCGCCCTCGAGCTTCGGCCTCATAACTCACGCGGAGGAGCGGGACTCGGAAGACGTCAAACGGGGACCGGTCGCGTCGACTGGCGGAAAGTTGAGGAATGCCCGCGGCCCGTCCGTCCGTCCGTCCGTCCGTCCCCGCAGCCACCCTCCCTCACGAGGTGACCGTCCCCTCTGCTGGTTACAATTAAACACGACCGGAGACAGCGCGCCTCTTCCTCCTCCTCCACCTCCTCCTCTCCATTCATAAAACGGAGCACGGATGGAGGGGGGGAGGGTTGCGCAACCTCAGAGGAATTAAATTCCATCAAGGCAAAAAAAACAAAAACGCCTTTCATCCAAATGCTCACATTGAATATCATGCACGCACAAACAAGCTCGCAATAATAATATATTCTTGTTATATTTATTATTATTAAGTCAGATTATGGCAGCCTAGAGTATGTGTTGATATGCTTCAGTTAGAAAAATGTTCCCCTAATATTAAAACATTGTTTTATACAACGTTTCAGGGCTACGATCTGTCTTCCCGTGGGGGAAACTAATATAAAAAGACTCGATATGAATGCAGATATTAATATTACACAATACCAGAATTTAGCAGACTGCATTGACATACAGTTTAGTTCTTACATATGAATAACTTATGAATGTAATAAACTTTATATTTCCATCTGTTACAATCAGTTTTATTACAGATGATTTAAACTCTTCTTTCTGCTTGAGGACAAGGTCATGGCCATTCAGGCCAAATCACACATGTACCAAATACTGGATGGTCCATCACAGCATCCAGAACATCATGACCGGCATCACTTGTCCAGGTCACCTTCTAAGTAACCGGTGAAAAGGAGCCCCAGGGGGTCAGTGCGCTTCAGATCAGTGAATTACAGAGCGCTGTCTCACCTCATCCTGGAAAAATCCAGAGCTTCAAATTCTTTTCATGCTGAGACAATGCATCCAACCTCAGAGAAGTAGAATAGAGGTCTGCATAGGCGCCATAATACATATGTAGGTGGGGTCACATAAATCAAATTTAACATTCAAAATGTAGACATTTTCTATATTAAATGTAAGTTTACTATTTAATAAATTATATAGTAAAATGTCATTTGATTTAATTTTGTAATTTAGTCCACCATCCACTATTAATGTAACTTATAATGGCATGACGTGGCTTGTTTTGACCCTAACTTTTCCTTTTTGTTTGAAATCAGAAAATGTAGTAAAAATAAGAAAATCTCAATGTGGTTACAATTCAAGATTCTGTATGTCATATACATAATAATACAAGTTATTACAATTTATTTTAGGAGAATATTGTTGGAAAATACAAAAACTAAGGTATGCAAAAACATGTACACAACTGATATTTAAGATTAAGTTGCCAAAGTTCTGAGAATTTGGAATAGCTGTGTATTATTAAATTAAATGAAGGTTGAAGGTTTGCATGTTGATGTAAATCATCTTCAATGACATGATGACAGGTGAAAAACTGTACCGTACATTTTTTTTCCAACAGCTCTAAATGCAAAATTCAGACTTGGACAAAGTGGTTGGTACCTTTCAGTCAATGAAAGAAAAACTCACAATGGTCACAGAAATAACTTTAATCTGAAAAAAGTAATAATAAAGGGACAGAGGAACCAGAGGAAGTGAACGATTACTTAGCCTATAATATAATTTTGTTATGTTCAGACAGAAAATAAAGCGTAACAAGAAAAGAACGTTGTCCCTACTGTGATACATGGAGGAGGCTGTTACAGTCTAGGGCTGCTTTCTGGCACAGGGTGTCTTAAATCTGTCACACCAAAGAAATCTCAAGACTATCAAGGGATTCTAGAGAGAAATTTGCTGGCCAGTGTCAGAAAGCTTGGTCTCAGTCGCAGGTCATGGGTCTTGTAACAGGACAATCACCCCAAAATTGAGTATTCTAAAGTGGCCTTCTATGAGTCATGACCTCAATCCTATTGAGCATCTTTGGAAAGAGCTGCAACATGGCATCTGGAAAAGGCACCCTTCAAACCTGAAATGACTGGAGCAATTTGCTCATGAGAAGTGGGCCAGAATACCTGCTGAGAGCTGCAGAAGTCTCATTGACAGTTACAGGGATCGTTTCATTGCAGCGAGTGCCTGAAAAAGTTGTGCAACAAAATATTAACTTTTGTCCAGGCCTGTTCCATACGTTCATTTTTAAAAATAATTCTGTTGAAGCATGGTTGAAAAGCAATGTCTGACTTTCATTGGTTAGCATTCATAGAATTTGTCAGATTAAAGTTATATCTGTGACCATTGTGAGTTTTTCTTCCATTGACCAAGGGGTACCAACAAATTTGTCCCTGTCTGTTCATAAAGTAAATATGTAAAGTAAAATAAATCTTACAAGTAGGAAATGCAACTGCCTCAATCAACATTCAACGCATTCAAATGCTGATTTATGTCATGGAGGTGTTTCAGCCAACAATATTATGTGGGCACCGTGTCATCACCAACCCTGTTTTGCTCAGTCAAGACTCATACTGGGACACTTAAGTGTGATCCGATTTCACTGATATGTGTCATCAGTGTGACCGAAGGCATCTGTTCCATCTGTGCTCCATTGAAAACCCAGAAGAATGTTAACAGCGTCTAGATTTTTAGGTAACTTTAATTATGAAAGGCCACAGACTTCCAAAAACATCTTTGGCAAAATACGTACAGACAACAGGTAATACAATTCCAGAAAAAACATCATTGAGGCGAATGTTAAAAACTAAAAGACTAAAATATTTATTAATAAATGATAAGAAAAAAAACTTGAAAAGACTCAGATGATTTCTTCTACATCAAACATCAGGTCCATGAAGTTAAAAGTGAAGCATAAAATGGAACACGTACGAACCCCCCCCCCCCCCCCCTTACACCCTACAAATTCAGTGCCTCTCAATGACATTCACCTCCAGGTTCCTTCCATCATACACAACTGCGATGTATCAGGTGTATGGAGGTGTGATGGATGGCACGTTTAACGCAGCCTCCTCACCCTCAGCACTCCATGCTCTTCACTTTTTGACTGGGACTGCATGCTTTTTTCGGCTTGTCAGGAGTGGAGAGGTGTTCTAATTCATATTGGCCGTCCTGCTCAGCAGGTCGCACCTCAGATGACTTTTTCTTGTGTTCGAGGATCTGCTGGAGCTGCTGGCTGGCGTACTCTGGTTTAGCGGTCAGGGGGTTCATGGGGACCTCCATGCCCAGAATGTCTGATACCATGTAGGGCCTTAGCCAGCCCACTAACGGGGTGCTGCCTGGAGTGTAATGGGTCTGGCGATGGAAGAAGAGGAGGCCGTCCACCTGAAAAGACCCATAATGCTACGGTGTCAGAGATTTACATAGCTGGCAAACAGAAGCACTCTAAAGAAAGGAAGTACTTACATTAAAACTGTACTCCTTGGACAGAGCTTCTTGAATGAACTCTGTAGTGCAGACAGTGCTGTTCAGAGCTATAAATCGAAACTATACAAATACAGATTATTACATTTCTGAAATCATATGGAGGCAAGTACAGGCAAGTAACCAAACCAAAAATGTGCTAAAATCACTGTACAATTTTTGTGGATTTAATGACAAAAAAACTGAGCACACCATAAAGGGTCACTTACAGGATTACGCTTGGCAATTTCTGATAGGTTCTCTGTCTCAGCAACCTTCGACTGCAGCCAGTAAAACCTGAACTCAGTCTATGGGTTGATCATTAAACAAAATCACATACATGATTTAAAATTAGGCAGAATTTGCTATACAGTTCACAGCTGTTGATATAAAAGTGTAGTACCTCCTCACATGGGGACTACTACTACTCAAACTCACCGGACAGTCATAGACAGGATGTCCTCTCCAACACATCACATCTAGGATGTAGTAGGTTCGGTCCACTTCACTATAAATGCAGTCCAGTATAGTGTAATCTGTACAAGAGGAGGGACATGAGACAACAACGAGGTGACCATCCATTCCATGATGCAGTAAAAGCAGAAAAGACCACTGGTCTGTAAGGCCTACCTTTTCCCATTGCAGAGTTGTGTCTGTTTCCACCAGGTAACATGGAGGGGAAGCGGTTCACACAGTACCCACTTTTGGTATAAGCTGCTGTGGAACCCTTAGAAGGGGGGAACGTAGACATCTTATCAACCAACAACTAGACTGCAAGTGTCCATCAGATTTATGAATGAGCTTTAGTCGTATCCATAACAAAAAAAAAAAAAAAACGCATGGTTGGCTTTACTCAGAAAATTTAACAACAATAATTCAATACGCACAAACCTTGGAGGCCACAACAAGAGAGCGTTTCCCCACTGGACAAACCACCAGAAGCCAGTCTGTGTTCAGGTCTGTAGGAACATCTACCAGCCATTCAGACAGCATCAGCTGGACAGACAGATGTGTGGTCAGCACATGGTTTCAGTGCAGTCACCATTGGTATAGAGAATAATAAAAATAATATAAACACACACACACACATCTCGTCATACCTGGTTGGCGTAGTACTTTGGCAACTTTTTGCGCTGTTCAATTTCCATGCCCTCTTCTGTTTCATCCGGATGCTCTTCCTTTTCTGCCGTTTCTTCCTTCTGCTCATCATCGCTATCTGCGCCAGTCCAGTCTCCATCAGCCAAACGACGAGCATGGTTGACATAGTTCAGTCTCTTTCTGAACATAAGAACCACAGTCATATTTTTAATCAGCTGAGGCCACTGTTGACCTCTATATCCTGGTAAACAGCACACAAAAACTCATTTTAAAGGTTAAATAGTTATTAAATTTAGAAAAGGTGTTCAATGTGTTTTGTTTTTTTGTCAAACTGTATGTCAAATTGCATTCTCTGGTGTGACAATTTACAACGCTAGACAAGACACGATGTGCAGATATGCCCTGACAGAGCAAAGCCACGGCAAGAGAAAACAGAACACAGTGCACAATACGGTGTAAGGATTTGTCTCACATTTTCTGCAGCTCCAAAAACCTCCACCGCCGTTCACTCTGCTCAAGGACACTGTACTTGCTCTTGTACTGGGAAAGCCGGGGGTGAGGCGCTGATGTGCTGTTGGGCTCTCTAGAAACAGCAAAGCTGGCGGAGAGAGCTTGGGTGAGTTCATCCATGGTGAACCTGTAGCCTAAAAAGCACATTTTCAAACGATCAAGCAGTGGAGTCTTTCAGCAATATCTCAGCAGTAGACAACATCAGGGCACAAAATATCTATATCAAATATCAATACTTTTATAATACAAATTTCATCCCAAATTCTGTTCTGATTTCTGTTGTTTTGGCTGAATTTTTTAATGCAATGTGAGCCACACAGTTCATACACAGCATCTTGTAAATCAGCTCTGTTTTTACATTTTCAGCAAATTGTAGAATATCACAATATGTACAGTATCACAGCATATTGTGATTATACTTGTATCGTGAGATCCTTGCCAACGAAAACCCCTAAATAACACTGTGACCTAAAAGATTTTATGATCACTGCTAACTTTTGGAAACAGCTCTATAAATAACAAAATATTCAAAAGCTTAATTTGAATATTTTACTGATACACTGAGTTGAAACAAGAAAGAGCAAAAATTACACATCAAAAATTATTAGCCCCCCGGCCATTAATAGTCAATAGTGTACCCTGAACCACGACTGCTACCAATGTCATAGAGTAGATCTTTACTAGGATGGCACGGGCCTCCTGAGGGATTTTGGCCCATTCGTTCATTGCAAATTGTTGTAGCTGGTTCCAAACTGCATGGTTTCCACCACAGATTCTCAGTAGTTCTCCAGAGTTCTCGAAATCTTGCGCTCACAAGATTCACTTCTTACAGAACTTGCCAATCATGCAACCTACATCAGTTCAAGACACAGACATGAGCCAGTACTGTCTTCTTACAACCAGTAGTTACAGGGACAGTCCCCCCGGAGCACCTCAGGGTTAAATGTCTTGCTCAGGGACACAATGGTAGTAAGTGGGATTTGAACCTGGGTCTTCTGGTTCATAGGCGAGTGTGTTACCCACTAGGCTACCACCACCATAACCACCTACCCTCTTCTTTCTGCGCTCCAGACTGGTTTCCCGTGTCTTTGGCACGGTGAGTAACCCTAGACAGTAGTAAATGCTGTAAATGTAAATGTAGACCCGCTCACAAGTGCCCTGTTCCTGGGGAATCTTTTAAGCTGATTGTCCTTAGGAAGCAAGATGACCGCACAGGTCTGGTTTCAAAGCTGACTGGTTTATTACTGTAAGGGTGTTTGTTACGAACCCCGTTTTTACATGAAAAAGAAGGCCTAAAATTGTATTTATAATGCAGAAATCTACCAGATCTACTAGACAGCACTGGTGAACGTTTGATTAGATTAAGTTTCACCAATGTCGTAAACACTGGGAAGAAGTTCAGTAAAATGTTCCATAATTCCTGGCGGGGCTAATAATTTTGGCCTTAACTGTACACGTTAATACGACGTTCAGGTAAAGAAAGTGACAGTTCAGTATCGTAGGCCCACATCCCAAATTAACATTCATTCTGCATTTACATTTAAACAAATCCCATCAGAACGATCCGACTCAGAACAAACCTCAGAGCCCACAGCAAGTTGCTGGTACAGGTCCACGCACGGAGACTCCGTTCAAACGTCTGTTCCGCGTCGCAGTCAAATGACGTAATAGGCGCGCCGTCCTTTCTGTGGACGACCAACCACGGCTTCGGAGTTAGACTCGATCGTCAAGTAGAGGTGCGTTAGTGGTAGGGTTGCCCGCCGTCCCGTATTATCCGGGGACGGACATGTTTCGGAATGTCAAACACATCCTGCGAGATTACTGTTTATAGACCTATTATTATGGCCCGGAGAAATGAGGCGCTGATAACATACAAACTACAGATCCCATGATGCAGTCCTGCACTTGCCTGGCCGAATGCGGCCGAATCAGCACAGGAGCGGTTTCCACTTGGGATAAACCACAGAATTAAAATTCAGTCTGGCATCGGCGAATCATTCATATAAACAGCAAATGTGTTTGTAAAATATAAATAAAAAGGGGGGCGCGTTCCTGCTGGAAACCCTACTTAATAGGCAAGAGATTTATTATTATTCTCTTATTCGAACCCGGGTTTTTGTACATGATACGCCCGGGTCTTGATTAGAATTAATAATAGATTGAGTTGAAAATTGGAGCAAAGTAAAACCTTTTGTGCGTTTTTTTCATCATCAGGCAGAGGGTGCTAACCTACCGCACTTCGCAGAGAACTGTGACAAAACCTTTCATTCACAAATATATTCTAGGTATTTATATGTGTGGAATACAAACTATGTATAAAAGGTTTAGTCTACCTTTTATTTCCTTGGCTTGTCTTGGACCAGAAAAAATTAATTTATTTAAAAAGGTGTAAATGATATGTGTATATTGAATTATGTGTTTCAAAATTGTCATTTGTTTCAAATTAAGTTATTTAATTTATAAAATACTATGGTTTTGTTATTATTGGACTTAGACTTTGATCTAAAATGAATTGCATAATTAAGGACTATAATTAAAATCCTTCCAAAACAAGGGAGATTTGCCTTGTTTTTTTTCATAGTGTCTATGCAGGGTCCTGGATAAGTTCTGATGTCCTATTTCTGCTCCTGTCCCTTGATAGTCCATTTACAGCATTTATCAGCCGCCCTTATCCAGAGTGACTTACAATCAGTAGTTACAGGGACAGTCCCCCCTGGAGCAATGGTAGTAAGTGGGATTTGAACCTGGGTCTTCTGCTTCATGTGTTACCCACTAGGTTACTATCACCCTACCAGTCCGGAGCATATACTGGTTTAAAGTGTAATTGCATACTGTATTCTTAAGACAATTTGATGTTTTTAAAAATATATATGTTAATGAATTTCCATTTGGAGCAAGCAAATTACTGAGGGAACAAATGAACTAATGAATTAATATTCCCCGCATATCTTTATATAAACTGTATGCGCTCAATCTGTATGCAACTGTATGCGCTTAAATCAACTCAAGAACGACCAGTGAAGCCCCTGAATCCTACACGAACGGGCATAAAATAAATCGGCGTATTCAACAAGCCTGCTCATTTAGTAAAACGTCCAGGCAAAAGGGACTGAGCTGAGTGATCTAAAGATGTCCTTTCTTCCCTCTTCACCTCTTTATTTAAATGAGAAATTACTGAGGGAGACGTGACACAGCTCCTGTTTTGGAAGCTGTACAAAGGCAGGATCATATCTTCATTGGTGTCATCGCTGATAGTTGGGCTGTAAAGAACACAGAGGACAGCAGCATTCCCTTTAGTTGTCCCAGTTCCAGGCATGAGCTGTCACCAATGCGCTGGTCCTCCCCAGCACTCCTGTGTCCTTGTCCCTCAGACCTTTTTAATACAGTTCAGAAAAATACTCATTTCTGCTTCTGTAGGAGTTTCCAGTGGAATTCTACTGCCTGCCAGCAGGTGGCGGACATGATCCACGAGTATGCCACCCAGAGCCACTGCTTTGTCCTGAACCTACAAAAGTCCTTCTATGGGAAAGAATGATAAACAGAGCATAACGTTCAGGGGGACTGGCCTTTGATCACATTTTTTTTTCCCTCTTTATGAAGTGTTGTTGAGTACAGGAGAGAAATGTGGGAAGTGAGGGGTGGTGCTGAGGGGGTCATGAGGGGAGGGCAGGCGAACAAAGCTGAACAGGGTGTGCAGCAGCCAAGGTGCATTCTAACTGCTCTTACTCACCTGGATGACACACTGTGAGTGGGTGCTTTTCCAAAAAGGTAACGGAAGCAAGACGTTCTAGTGACTGCATCTCTTATAAACTATTTTATGCTTTCCTTCATTTAAGACATGGAAGAAAAGTACATAATTGACGCCTCTATTGCAGTTCAACATGAGATAACCTCAGGTCTGTTTAGAATTTTGTTATAAAAACGCCTGTTATGCCAGAAGGACAAACACACTGTTAGCTTTATTAGGTAGACAAAGCATAAACATCGTCACATGTACCATTATTACCGAATCGTCCTCATACACAGTGATCGGAAAGTCACATTCTGATTATCAGAACCATAGACAGGGAACAGCGAATAATGCCATGTAAAGTCGTCTGGAATGTAAAAGAATGAAAGGCTTCGTGTGCCAGTTGTACCTCACGTCACCTGGACTACGTATAGACACTTTTACCACAGTAAAGCACACACAGGGGATGCATTTGTCCGAAAACCCCTAGCTATTTACAACATATTATACAGTGTCGGTGGGGTGCACCATGCAAACCCGGCAGCCTCACCTGTCTTTCAAAACACTCAGTCGGCCTCTTAAGGTGCGCTTCAAATGCGCACGTTCCTCTAAAAGCATTGTTTCCATGAAGCTTGCTCACAGCGTAGATGTAAGATGTTAAAGCAGACCAAAGAGAAAATTACGCACACGTAACATATCCAGTGTACTGCATGGGTGCTTTCAAACCGAAGTAACAACCGCACCTCATAGCCACGCACCTCGAACAGCGGAGGCAAATCATGCATTCACATTTACTGCCGCGGCCGAGTGGTGCACCGGGCCGCTCAGGTGTGGTGCGGTGTGATTTGCTCGGAATCCAGTCGGACAATTTTTGCGTGGGCACGCATGCAGCCGCCTGGCCAGCGTCGTATCAGCTCATTGTCCCCGCACTCTCCGTAACACAGTCGCCGCTGGACCGTTGAGCTCAGTCACGGCTATGTTGCCCCGCACAGTTCCTCCTTGAGGGACACGGCTAGTCGTGGTCTGCCATCAGTCCACTACACACTGCCATAAAAACCTGAAGGTCCAGTTGTAGGTGTTTTGGAGGCTTCGTGTCTCATTACTCTCCCCTCACGATAAAAAAAGAAAACTGTACAAGAGAGATGTCTGCCGGGACCCATTAATTCCTGGGCCCTAAATGGAGTCAGAGGTCCTCAGAGGCTGACATCACTGCTTCTGTGTGTCCATGATGGAAGGTACCTCATTCAATTTATTCAGGTTCGTGCTTTTTTTTTTTTTGCTCCGAAGCACAGTCCAGTGCGTATCTATCACATACAGTAGTTGACAAGATGCAGGTCTCTGTCCTGTCCACATTAGTCCCACTGGCTTGACTCTCCCATCGCTCAGGTGCAGCAGTCTCGGTCTAGGTGGCCTTGAGAGGAGATGAGGGAAGGGTATGGTGTCATCTTTTCAATGTTGACATAGGTGGTGTTGAGAAGAACATAGTGCTCCCCACTGAAGCTGGAGAAGATGGCTGAGATTCTGGAAACAAGCTCAGAGAATGTTGGCCGCCTCTCTGGTTTTGGGTGCCAGCATTCAATCATCACGTTATATCTGTGCACCGAGAGAGAGAGAGAGAGAGAGAGAGAGAGAGAGAGAGAGAGAGACCGAACATCAGACAATATGAGCTTTGCTTTATGCTGCAAGCTCTTACATTTTAAATAAAGGGCCATGAATCAAACATTATTATTCCTATACAGTGCCACTTGCATCAGGGCCTAGAACTGATGCTATGTGTGCTCTGCAAGCAATTTCCTTAAATTCCTGAGTTCAGTCACCACAAACCATACACATGGTAACCATACACTACCATAACATCAATATTTCATTTGCTTTACTAACCTTTTATTTTAAAAAAGGACAGAATGGGATTTACTTTTTTCTTTAATTACTCATGAACTTATGGACAC
This sequence comes from Denticeps clupeoides, assembly GCF_900700375.1. Taxonomy (NCBI): domain Eukaryota; kingdom Metazoa; phylum Chordata; class Actinopteri; order Clupeiformes; family Denticipitidae; genus Denticeps; species Denticeps clupeoides. Next base: position 11,969,651 of record NC_041723.1, on the reverse strand, counting down.
TATAACAAGGCAATTTGCTGACAGGATATTTGGTCCAGGTTTGCATTTTACTCGCAAGAGTGAAAATACCCCTGAACATGAAAAGGACTTCAATAATTAGTCAAAACTTTGACATTTTACAAACTAACAGGACCTGCTTTAGGGAACAAATAGCACAAATAATCAATTCAATTCATATTACTACACAGTATTTAGCAATATAGGCCATGGGACCTTAAAACAGGCCAGTGGCATTAATGTATATGACAAATGGATATTCACTCAGAATTGTTCATAATTCCTTATAAGCCTCCAGTCAGTCATCTTCCAACTGTTTGTCCAGATGAGGTTCGTGGAGGCAAAAAATTATGATTCAAAGTAGAAAAAAAAGGTGTGAACTGTCACGCTTTTCTGAAGTAAAGATTTCCCAGTTTTTTTGCTGAATTTATATCTTGTTATTTTTATAACATACTGGTCTCTGCCTAGTCTTTGTTGATCTCAGCAGATGGTGCCCTCTGAGGTGGAAACAGAGTTAGATTTGTGCCACATGTGGTTTGTCTGGAATTGTGTACAACACCAAAAAAAAAAAAAAAGTTTCAATATGAGAGGAAACTCTTGGATTTTGGCATCGTTCACAGCCACCGCTGAGAGGTGACTCATCTTTCATGGCTGATATGAGGGCTGCCCAGATGGACTCACTGACTGTTCAGCTCCAGTGAAAGTGCATTCTTCCCTGGCGCTGCCCTTATACTGCACCCACCAACGCCGTTTTACAACGGCCATTTCTTCTCCGGCTCACTGTGCCGAATAAGCGCACCGAGGCCTGGTTCCTCACCTGTCTCCGTGTTCTCCTTGAATGCATGTTTGAGTTTTGCCGTGATAAGTTACTAAAACGTCTATTTTGCTAGAGTTTTTTTATTGTACAAAGCATGTGAATAATGCATTTAAATTGTGTGTGTGTACTCACAGAGCGTCAGGACAGAACTCTGGCTGAAGCAGTCTCCGCCCTTGCAAGAGGAACACTGTGATGTCAAACGAGTTGACATCGGAGTAAGGTGGGGCCCCCCGGGTCATGAGTTCCCATAGCAACACACCAAATGACCACTGTGCAGAAATGGAAGAACTTTAAATCAGATGCACTCCCCCTCTGACAGAGTGGTGTATGTAATGTATGCCTGTGCATTTTCCTGTCAGAATGATGGTTATCTGGGAGGACGGACAAAATTAATTATATGAACGGCAGTCAGGTCAAGGCAATTTTCATACATTATTTAAATCACATTTGACTGGTGGAATGTTCAAAACACCGAACAATTATTTACTTATTCAGCACTAGAATGGGTTGGCATTGCACAGAGAAAACAAAAAAAGTCAATGCATCATTGCAAAACAAACATGTAAAACATATTCCAGAACCGACAGGGCATTTACTTTTTCTGTCAGTTTTAGTTTGTTGACGTGAATGGAAGAAAATATGAAATTCTAGGCCCAGGCTGTGTAATCTTTCAGCATGGTGCTATGTTTTGCCTAGGCCGGTTGAGTTTCTTTTGGCAAGAAAATTCAGAAGGGCGATTCAACTTAACTTAAAGGAAACACCAAGAATCAGAGATTCAAAAAACATAGACCAGTCCTCTTAATTATTCAAATTATTTGTTTATTATATGATCGAATGTATGTTAATTCATACTTCTGTGCGTTCAGTTTTGTTCTATAATGTAAAAGACCTGTAAATGAGTTTGTGCATCCAAACTACCGGTAGTGTACTTGTTAATAACTCCTCGGCAGTACTTACAACGTCTGACTTTGAGGTGAACTTGTGCGTCTGCAGGCTCTCCAGGGCCATCCACTTGACTGGCAGCTTGACTCCGCTCTTGTTGTGCACACTGTAGTACTCCTTCTCGTAGATATCTCGGGCCAGGCCAAAATCCGCCACCTTCACAGTGTAGCTCTCGTCCAGCCTAGCAAACAACAGGGGACGTCAGTGATGCATTGCAAAACCAAGTATCTCATGGGTGTAATTAAACATTGTGATTTTTTAAACTTACATGCAATTTCTGGCGGCCAGGTCTCTGTGCACAAACTTCTTGCTGGCGAGATACTCCATTCCTTTTGCAACTTGCAGCCCAAAGCCCATGAGATCTTTGACAGTGGGGTTCTGTGCAAAAAAATATATATATTGTCTTAATATGAATGATCAGTTTATATTAAGACCCACCGGTGGTGGTAGCCACCATCTACCAGAAGACCCAAGTTGGAATCCCATTTGTGTACTACAATTGTGTACCTGTCTCCAGGGTCTCTGTCCATGTCACTACTGATTGTAAGTTGCTCTGGATAAGGGCGTCTGATAAATGGTGTAAATGTGAACGTGTTCGTAAATGGCACCGTTAATTGATCTATAAATAGATGTTTAAGTCTAAACTATGAGTTCAAGGCAGAACATACATTAGTTAAGTACTTTCTGTATGATATGTTTAGACTCTCATCTTACGTGAGTCTCATCCCTGATAAAGTTGCGTAGGTCTCCATGCTTCATGTAAGGTAGGACCACCAGAGGGGAGCCCTCGCTGGGCAGGCAGATGCCCAGCAGTGACAATACATTGGCATGGCTGAAGTCTTTCATTATGATGCCTTCCTTCAGGAACTGGGACACCTCCTCAATGTCTGTGATTCCTGTGAGAAATCGGGAACATCTTAATGAACCTGCAGCACTCATTTATTTATATATATCAGCTAATAACATGAACTTAAAACAACTCTTTTAAAAACACTGACAAAAGCAAAGCCATCCAATTTCAGTGTTCGGTGCCATTTCTTTGCATTACAAAGACTTTATCAAGCTTTGTAATCCCATCCAATTTATTTTAAACGAGATTCTGCTAAATATCTCTGTCTCTAATCTGACAGAGCTATTATAGGGCACTCTGAGACCAGCAGAACTAAGTGATTCAGCATTAACCTTGGCAAAACCTCCCACAGACGTTGAAGCCATCACAGTCTGCTGAATGGGCATAGTCACCAGCATGTCTGTTTTTTTAGATCTAATTCAGAGCGACACAACATTCCCATTACAGAATCTCATCAATGTCGGCAGTGCTGTGACACTTTCCCCTTACTCTCCTCTAATCCCATCTGAGAAAAGAATCCGATTTAGTGAAGATGGAGAAGCTATTTACCCTCTCACCCATACTGTGACGGCAGTAAATTACATTAAAAAAAAATCATTTTTGCCTCCAGACTGTCAAATTAAAAGAGCTACCCTAGAACCAACAGGAAATAATCTTACTTGAGAGAATCTGAATGGCAAACTGAAGTGGTGGTGTGAGTGAAAGGGACCAAACCAAAGCAAAAAGCAGTGCATTAATCTTGCTCTCCAAAGTGACACGTTACCCAATTAGAAGCAGCCTAACATGATACGCCGCCATTCATCATAATTATTATGTCCCCTGTTACCAGAATCCACATCTCAACAAAATACCCTTCTTATGCCATTAAAGGGTGACCCAATCAAACCACATAAAAACATACAGAATCTAATCAGACTGGCAGATTATGATGCATGGAGATCAGCTTCACCTGTCTATCTAAATGCACACATTTCGTAAATTATATATTTAACCATTTTTTCAGTTTGGGAGATCCAGTGATTAAGATAAAGTGGGTGGTGAAAAAAATTATGTCCCAAGGGACTGCTACAGCTTGACTGGAAATGGGCACTGCGGATTAGGTTGATCAGGATCCTCACTTACGGTTTAGGGACTTGACGGCACAGTGCTGCTTCTGGCCATCCGGCTCGAGCAGAGTCCCATGGAACACACAGCCAAAGTGACCTGGGGTTCACAAAGGGAGGAAAACAGGGCAAGTGCACTTTATAAAACATGAATCAATCAAGTTCAGTTCCCCTCTGAATGTCTCAGATGTGACATAATGGGTCACTTATTGTGCTGGGCCTTGCTGCTGAACAATGAGGAATCCACAAGTCCACCCTAAAACAACTGGGCTGTTAATGAGAGTTCACACTGCCTCCCTCGTTCACCTCCGTTATTTGAAGATCCGGAGTGCCCTGATCCTGTCACTGGACTGGCACATCACTGAGTAAAATTGGATTCAGTGACAGAAGAGAGACAGTGTGGCATCTTGTTAGCTTGCAATTACTGCTCCTACATGGTGCTATATCTCTGCCGCATTTTATAAAGAGTCTCTCTTACGTGCGAGTAAAACCTGGAGCAAGTAAGTACACAGAAAACACAAATAAAACCTTACTGAATACGGTGTAGCTTTTGTGGCATGTAAAAACAATCAGGCCTAGTTTCTCTGATATCATGTCCCCGCAGATGGCAGCAGAGTCAGATTACTGGACTCAAGCCCCAAGACAGACCAACAATGGAGTCGGAATTTAACACGGGAACAAATCATACAGCGATGCACAAATCTTGCTCCCCCTCACCCCCTGAGAGGGAGTCCTGCTTTCCCAGGGGGACCCTGGAGGTGCGTGGGGGGCAGGGGGAGTCTGAGCCTGGAGCTGTGAGAGGGTGAGTGGGAGAGGGCTTTGTCCCGGGCCTGATATATTTCATCTGGGTGTGAAGCTGATATACTTAAGTTCACACCCCCACTTCTCAAACACAATGAAACATCCGGAACCAACTTGGCAGTTTAATCATCTCAATTAAGGATTGTGAGTGCACTGCACACCTTAAGGTTATATCGTTTTACCACCAAAAGTGTGAAGCTTTTCCTTCGGCCCTGTGTGAGACCCTCCACTAATGGACATGAATATTACATTACAATACAATAAAATTAAAATACAGTATATATTAATATAATAAGGCTGTATAATTTAATAAAGAAATTAATAGACACTTCTTAAATTGTGTGATTATAATAATGAAAGTACAAAATGACAACGTGACCAACACAAAGAAAATACAAACAATGAAGCTATCATTTAGTTATTCTAAAAAATATATTTTTTGTTCTACAGTTGTTGAATAAACAGCCGTGCCATTGTACCTCGCCCGATGACCTCAGTAACATGCAGTAGCAGGTCCTCCCGGGCGATGACCACATGCTGCACCTCCTTCAGCAGCTCTGGCTGCAGGCAGGCCAGGTCTATGGGCGCATGGGCTGGCAGCAGCGGAGAGGCCAGATCCCCCTCCCCAACCCCCAGCATGGGCGACAGGTCCACGTGTGCGTGGGAGTAAGGGGGTGGCCGACAGGACTCAGTCTGGGACAGGGGCATGCTCTGGTCTGTAAACAAAGCGGTGAGAGGTCAGTCATAAACTGACCCCGGCGTTTGTCACAGGTCACCACAACAAAGCCCGGCGTCTCAGAGGAACGGCTAGCAGAAGGAGAGACAGTGAGGCAGAGACCCACAGTTTAGGAAAGGAAAGTCCAATGCATCCCATCTTTTTAAGCAGAGCAGAGGAATATGGAGCGAGAGCAGGAATCCATGCATGGCAGTGAGAGACAGAGAGTTAAAAAAATGAGAAAGCAGAGCCGCACACTACAGGGCTAACTCTGAGAGTGGATAAAGGAAAACGTACCCTCGAGCAAAGTGGTTCTATAGTCCACGGATTCGTGGGACACCATTTCATTAGTGGGACTGACACTCCTTGCGTTTGCCAACATGTCCAAGTGAGGAATGTGTGCCCGGCCATCATACCAAACCATACCCTCACTTAAATCTACAACCAGAGACAGAGAGAAAGAGGGGCGGGGGAGAGGGACAGGCAGATGCTTGAGAAAGGGACAGGACACTGCACCAGAGAACATATGCTGAACCCACTTAAAAAAAGTCCAGGGCCGTTGACAGCTAAAGTATCCTTCACAAAGCACTCCCCCACAAAAAAGGACTTTGAGAACAGGATCCAGAGACCTTCCTGTGTTAGCTTGGTTCTCAAAGAAAACCCAATCAAACCACAGCATTGAATAAGCAGTGGAAGTGATTTATAGCAAAACTTGCAAGCGCAGGAAGGCCGGGGCCTGAACTGAGACGCTGTTTATCTGAGAGACCAGGAGTAACCTGTGTGTGAGGATATTCCTGATGATTGAAAAAGGTGGGTCAGAATTTCTGCACCAAGTTCGTTTAGATGCACCTGATAATACATGCACTTCATGATGTATGTCATTTAATTATACTGAAATACTATATTGAAATACAGGTGTAGAATAGGTGTAGGTGCTATAGATCTCTGAACAATGAGCAACATTATTTGAATAATTTTAATATTGAAACAAAAGAGATTTAGAGCAACTGGAAGGAAAATAGTGCTAATATTAGTATATTATATTAGTAAACTCGAGTTCCTAATGATATACAAATGTGCTGGTAGGAGCATTTATATTTCAATATAGTTTATTTAAATACATAAAGCTCTGAATCCAGAGATCCAGAAATAGTGATCCACCCATTTCAGAAAGGACTTTTGGGTAATTCAAACAATGTTTTGTGCTCATGTCTTTCTATATATATGCGCCAGCAGAGACACTTACATAGTGGATAATGCACAGTGAATCTTGTCTGCACATACCCAACTCACACACATAGACACACACAACTCCATAAAAGTGTATACAGGTGTTAATAAAGTCACAATTAAACTGTTTGCATTCTCATTTGTGCCTCTGTGCCCTTCACAAATCCCATTCCAGACACATGGCAGCCCTGTCAGATTTCATACCGTCGATGTGCTTCTTCCGTTTGACCCAAGCAAAGAGGCAGAGCAGCAGCAGCAACAGCAGAGTGACGCAGATGACACCGGTGATCAGGCTGGTGTAGTCCTGCTCGTGGGCGTAGATCACCCGGCCCAGGATCACGGTGGAGTTCTCCTGCCTCCACTGCAAACGCAACCAAAAAAGCTTCTTACAGACACTGGAAGACCATTCTCGTGGCTAAGATATGTACGCACAGGTAGTGTCACATAAAAACAAAAGACCACCCTGTGAATCCCACCCTGGTGCGCAGAGATCCTAAACAGCCCAGTGTCCCACAGACAGAAGGAAATTGGATTAGAGATATTGCTTCTCTCATGTGGATGAGTGTGTTATTAAGTTTGGGTAGAAATGAGGTTTCCTCTGGCCTGCTGTGATGGAGTGGATAGGGCTTGGGTAAGAGTGGGATGTCACCCACTGTCTGGGCGAGGGGTCTCTCTTGGGAGATAAGCTCTTAATATGAGAGGTAACATTCTGTAATGTTTGTGTGTGTTGTATCATATCAGCCAATCTGATGTCACTGTCTGGGGCTGAATGTTGCTTTAATGCTCCTGAGAAGCTAATTCTGTATCCGAGATGACAGCGGTGGGAAGGCCAGTTGCTGTGTTTTATCTCTGATTTTTCTTGGCACATGAAAAGAGCAATAAAAAAGATGAAGGATGTCAGAGATAATTCATAATCTGGAATGCTGCATCCCAGGTCTAAAATATCTATCAGTGACAGATATTTTAGAAGTAAAGAGAGCAAAGCAAAAACATTTCTTATTTGTGTGTGAATGTGTGTGTGTGTGTGTGTGTGTGTGTGTGTGTGTGAGTGTGAGTTAGTGTGAAGCTACTTGATGGGAAAGTGTTTGCACTGCGAACATCTGAGAGCAGCTCTTCCAGACCAGGCTGGAGAGAGGGGGGCAGCCAGCGAATGAGTGGCTAAACAAGAGCCTCTTTGAGTTCTGGAGTGGACTTGCTGAAGTGGATGTCTGTGTGCATGTTTCTCTGTTTGTGAGACAAAGACAGACTTAGAGAAGGCGAGAGGGGAAGAGAAAATACACTTTTACCTCCAAATACACCCTCTTACCTTAACCTCGAGCTCTTCATTGGTGGCCTGAAGCTCCATGGGAACGGTGCACTCCAGAATGTCCCCTGCGAGAGTGACACCCTCGCAGGTTCTGTTTGACACCAATAGCACCTGACCTTTCACGGCTTCCAGGTCCACTCGAGGAACCTAGGGATAGAACAAAGGCTTGAGTGAGATATACTTTTCGCTAACCAACATCCTTCCATCAGCAGGCAATGTTTATGACTTTAAATTCCATTTGGCAAACAGTTGGCCAATCCCAATGCAAGGCCAGAAAAAATTATGGCATCTCTGATGAAAGGGTTTTAGTCCAGCGTCACCGTATTTTGGGCAATCCGAGCATAGTGTTTAAAGCTAATGTGAAAAAAATCTGCGCCTGCTCTCTTACAACCCGAACGGGTAATAAAGGCAATGATCACATTCCTCGCCTGACAGTCACGGCTTTACCGATTGGATACACAGTTCAGTCCTGCACCTGTTACTCTGCCATGCCCTGCGAGTAGCCAGTCAAAAGAAAGTCCTCAGTATCCTGCTAACCAACTCCTTCTCACCACAGGTGGGATGCTTGCAGTGCATGAACTCTCTAACTCATCTGAAGTTTCTTTTTGTTTGAGAAATAAGTCTTACATTTACCCATAATGCAATTCAGTTGCATGAAATGGGGGCTGCGGCTCAGTAGCTGGATATGTGTACCTCATAAAGGGCCAAGATAAATCTCAGCATTTAACATTTTAAATGACCCCTATTAGTCTCGATGATTAGACAGCTTTTAATGTGCCCAATGAAGCTGGCCAGCCTCCCAGCGTACAGAAGACGAGGTGGGGGTGCCCAAGCTGGGGGCAAGAGGCACAGGGGGGGATTATCGTGCCGCCTGAGTCTTACATGGGAAACAAAACACATGGCTCTCACGCGACCCCCCCCCTTCCCAACAGCTGCTCCTCACCATCAGGCTGCAGGCAGCATTTCATTGTTAAAAATGATGCTTTTTTCACTCAGAGAAGCACACTGACACACAGTCTCACTGTTAATGTGTCAAAAGTTGTGGCCTTTGGGGAGCAGGAACAATGAGCAGTACAGGGTGCCCATGCCTGAGAAACTGGGGGAGAGGGAGGGTTAATGGGAAACAAACTGCTCTTCCTGTTTTGATTCAGTATTGTTTCCTTTCAGCTCAGTGAGTGCAATGAAACGTCTTTGTGCATGCTTGCGTGTGTGTGTGTGTGTGTGTGTGTGTGTGTGAGCAAATCTTTGTAGGCATGCATGTGTGTGACAATGCTTGCATGTATGTCTATGTATCCTCTCTGTGTGTATGGCAATTGCTTGGATCACTCACTTTAATCTCCAGAACACTCTTGTTGCCTTTGCTGGTGATGGTGGGCTGCTGGAATTCCTCAAATTTTGGGTCTTCCACGTAGAGCAGGTCAAACTGCGGAGTGGAAAATCCATCAAGGGTGAAGGACACCTTGGTGATGACAGGGGGCCGGATATTCAGGTCCTTCAGTGAAGGTGTTGTGCACTGGATAGACAGTCTGTCTTGTCCCTGGACACAGGTCTGGACAAAAGTCATATTTGCAATGATTTTCAGTTCGAGGCCTGATAGAGTATATCCAAGTCTAAATATGCATCCATGTTAATTCATAATGCCCAGCCCACAGCATAATGAGCAGTCACCCTTGTAACAATGGCAGATGGATGTAAAATGCGTTATTTCAGGGCATACCAGACTGCAAATCTTAAGGTACACTGACTCTTCTCATGTGAGTTAGTTACGATTTAGAACAGATGCCAGATATGACTCCATCGTTCAGCGGCCCTTATTCCCGCCTGTCACATTCCTCATCCACACACTGATCCCATCTCAGCAAATCAACATAGGAATGTCGTATTTTGCGTTATGCTTGTCATTTAAACTGAGGGCCACTGGCTCTACAGTTTCCACTCCATCCGTTTCATAAGAACCGCAGCTAGAGATGGTTATCCTGGTTATTAGGATTTATTATTTTCTGCTCCTATATATCTGCTTTTGCTGAAATGCACTTATGCTAATGGTACTGACAGTTTGAAAAATCGTCTTAACCAGTGGAAACAAACCAGTGCAAATATTTGTGGTGTGGTTGAGGCTGATATTATCTGTTTACATTGTGGGCCACAGAAGTAAGCATGCCCTTGAGTAGATAGCTCACACTGAGATATATAAGCGCATTTACCAACAAGGACCATGACTGCGTCCCCGTGGATTTTGTCCATTTAATCCGCTGATTTGAAACGCTCTGAGCAATATTCAGGTCAAAACATGCTGGCTATGAGAAACCCGTCAAACAAACTAATTCAAACAATTGCATTTACAGCACAGTAGCCACACGTTATGTCTAAAATAACTCCCCCAACTTCCTTCTGGCAGTTTCTCCATATTTCCCAGTATGATGCAGTATGAAGCAACATGGCAGCAGTGCAAACACACACCGTGGGCCTCTGTTCATTCACATGAAAACACACACAGGGCCCTCCTGCTATCTGCCATAGCGCGACTGAACAGAGACAGGTCCACGCTAATGGAGCCCTTTTCCTGGGCTACACTTCCCAGCCACGGAAAATGATTTTTTATGTCAGTGACTTTAATTACTATTTTTTTTTTAGAATTACAGTAACTAGAAAAAACGATATGGGGAAACACTTAACTTTTTTCAGACTTATCTTTTTCACAAATTAAACTAATTAGCCAAAAAGCTGGATAAGCAACTCAAACAACGCTAATAACTAATGCTAAGCTAAGAGTTGGCATTCATTTGAGGCACTGGCGATTTTGTGTCCATTCTTGTGTCCAATTTTGTGGAGATCCCCACCTTCCTGAAAACACTCCATTTTATTGCACCTCATCAGCCTAATGCAATATTTTTTAAATTGAAACAAGTGGGAACACCAAGGCCATGTGAACACTTGCCACTTGGTGAGATAAGGAAAAGCTCTTACGATGCTTCAGTCTTCTCACCGTCCCAAGGAAAGTGAGACAGACGGACTATGTATTTTCCCTCTCTCGATGGTCTGTCATCATGACGGCACTCTCTGACTCTGGCCCACATGAAATGTAACTCAAACCCTCAACCACATTTCTATTTTTGCTTCCGTCAAGCGAGCCTCAATCTAATGGATGACAGGTTTTCTCAGGTTTCGGGTTTTCTCTGTGGCTGTGGCAGAATTCAGAAGTGTGTTAGAGACCAGCCTTTAAGATAAGGAGTGATGACAATAAAGCACTCGCCATATACACTCAAACGCAATAATTTACAGGGTGACAGCTGTAGCTGTTGGGGTGTATACTAGACCAAATTATTTGCAACCATATCCCTTCATAAAATGGACACTATTGTCACAGGAAACTTCAGATGCCTGCAGACCTCATACTCACTACGGTTCAGGCCACAAGCAGTGATTTATGAGCTTGTAAAACATGATAAGCCTGAGCACAGTATTTACCTTCTGTTTTTCAATTTAGCTCACAAATAATATGTGATGTAATTTAATGCAATTGAAACTGTTATAAAAACAATAATGCCCTCCACTTCTTTCAGATTTTCGGATTCTTCCGCACAGTGGGTTGTCTTTTTTTATCATAACCATGCCAATTGATTTAAAACCAGTGGAAGAAATCCAAAACTGATGCTGGGCCCTGGGCAGACGAGCTGGTGAGACATCGCCTGAGAAATGAAGACTATAAACACAGGAGGTTGAGGTGATGACTATATACCCGCCTTGAGTGTGGATTTTCCATTTCCTCTCAACTTGTGCAGGTTTGGCACTTTTTCTCATTATTAGTTCAGATTCCACTCCTCCTCCATCGACTAATGGCTATAACACGCATGTTTTCAACTATATCGCGCATTTGACAGAAGCCCCGTGAACTCACCACTTGGAAGACCTTTCCCTCCTGGGTGAGGACCATCTGGGGCTGCAGAGCAGAATGGAGATGGACCCCATGCACCGACACAGTGCTACCTCCGCTGCATGGACACACAGAATAGGGAAACCTTGTGTTAGTTGGAGGTTTTAACCCACACCTCCTGTCAAGGACCCACATCCTAATGTATCCCAGCACCCAAATAAGTTTCCCTTCCATGGCTGACTAACATTCGCTTCCTCCCCTGCGTTACCTCCTTCCTGCTTCTGAACACTCATGCCTCTATGTCATCTGTTTTGCCTTTGTTTAACCTTTCCAACACCTCTAAATACTAGTACACCCACCTGTAGTCCCCAATTTATCTGATGTCACACACTCGGCTGCATATTCTTTCACTCTTTCATCCAAACCTTCTTAAATGCCGTCTTTCTAATCTGCTTTTTTCCACTACACCCACATGCATCCTGTTTCCCTTTTCCATTACTTTCTCATTTGTATATTCCTCCACACAGTATTGTAGATTTACTTCATTCTTTGTTTCAGTAATGATCTTTAAGAGTGTTTTATGATAATGCATAGAGCTGAAGGTCAATGTGAAAAACTGTCCAAGTATTAGGTGAAATCTGGACTGAAACTGTTGAATTGTTGACCAGTATAATCTAGGTCTTCCTGTTCAAGCAATCATAACTAAAAATTCTAAATTGGAAATGGATGTGAATACCCACCTGAAAAAGGAGCTTTTGGGCTGGATGTTGGTAATGAAGGGGTCCTCATTGTAGGTAAAGTATTCAGGCGCCTCCTGGGTCACTTCATCTATCTTCAGTGTGACCTTGTGGATGGAGGACGAGGGATGAGGAGGAGTCCTGCACTTTAAGATTTCTGCTGAGACACTAATTCGAGAACACACTTGCGTTAATGCAGAAACTCACCTATTTACTTGTGTGTCATTTATGACTGAGAGTGATTCCTCACCTATGAATCTCGCATGTAGCATTCCCTACTGTCACCTGTCTCACATTTCCACTGTCAAGGAAAGATCCTTGCATTGTGAGCATGGTTCCTCCTGACTTGGGGCCAAACTCTGGGAAGATCCTCCTGATTACTGGGTTCTTTGAATTGAGGGAAAAAGACATTTCTACACTGAATTCAGACATCAAATGTTGGTTTTGTTTCCATCCATCAACACATGAATGCAGAACCATGATACACATTTCAGTTCTACAATATGGCAAAGGTCATTTTACAGACATACTTACAACAAATGAGAATCCCACTTTTTGGTCCATCTCTTTACCACTGTAGACTTTCACAACATGATTAGAATGATCTGCATTCACATGATTCAGACCACAAACTAACCTAAACAGAGGGAAGGGCATAAACATAATGAACAATAAACAAGCTGCTCCTTATATGAACTTGTAGTAAGCAGGTTATTAACTACGGCAAATTTAATGATGGGCACACTACTCCACACAAAGCACATAAGGGTTACTATGTTGGGGAAATTCAACCCCCCATTCTCAACAATAGCATGGCTGTAGACTGAAGAAGCCAGTGGCACAAAGGCTTCTGGTTTCAGTTCTGGTGTTCCCGTCAGTTTACACGGATTTGGCGGAAAGGAAGCTCTCAATGAGGCAGTTTAGTATTTGGAGTTTAGTAAAAGTCATGTTGAGAAAGCTATGTGAGGAATGCATCACACAAAGCTCCCGCTCCATTGTGCCTTTCAGGGGTAGTGCCCCCCTCTGTTCAAGCCCAGATTTCTGGCCTTACCGGTTACTATTGCCCTCTTGCAGCTTGCAAATGGCTCCGGCCACATTAATCTGGATCATCTTGGAGTCAAAGCGTTCTCTCTTGGTGAAACCAAAGTTTCTCCCACAGATGGTCACCTTAGTTTCTCCTCCAACAGGCACAGTCAATGGGGAGAACTAGAGAAATTCAGAAAAAAAAGTTCTGACCTTTCAGTAGACCTTTCAGGGCAATTATGTCAACCGTGTAGTTAAACTGGCCAGACTTGAGCTCCACTGGCTCTGACTGACCTTCCCTTGTCCTGAACGCTGAATTCCAGCAGTTACCATAGACACTCTTGGGGCCAGGGGTTTGGAAACAACAATAACAGAAGCACTAAAGCTGACTGAAACTGCTCTGTATCGCACAATAATGGAAGCATATCTATGGAAGGGCCACTGTGCCCGCCACAAAGAGATGAGTAAACAGTGAAGAAATTCTTTTCTGGCTTGAACTCATCACATTTTTTGTCAACATGCTTCACCTTTATGTTCCCTGTGCCTGAAAAGTTTACACAGTACACAATACTGTGGCCTTCACACACACACAAAAAATGTGTAGCTGCTGGTAATGACTGAGCTAATGATTGATGGCTGAAAAAAACATTTCATATATCTCAGTGTGAAAGGACCTTGGAAATATCTACACCATTACAAAATAAAGCTTATTATTAAAACTCATAACATGCGTTTTCTTCATTTTTAATACAATTTTAACAAATAGGCCATCCACAGACTTCTGCACCTTAGGTCAAAGGTGATAAATGTCCGGTGCAGTCATTCATCAAAAATAGTTAATGCCAAAAACAGCAAAGTCTAAAACAGTGATTGATGAAAAATTGCCTTAAATTTGATTGCTTTACTTTACAGCCACTTATTCTATTAGCAGAAGTTATTTGGCAATGCAACTATGGCAACCTTTGTTTGTGTGTGGTTTTAAGGTTATTGTGTTCCTGGACTGGTTACCGTGGTGATTGCAGGGGGGCAAGAGTCCTGGATCCAGCGCGAGGATGAGCACTGTGTAGCTCTGGTGCAGCGACTCTGGCACCAGCCACAGCCCATGAAAGTCTGGGCCAGGAGACAGGCACTGCAGGTCCTCATCTGCTCACAGCCCGGCCCGATCAGTGGCACTTTCGTGACCTGGAGCAGAAAACGAGACAAGGCATAGTTCTGCAATTGACCATCAGTGTGCTATTTAGATATTTCATCACAGTTAGATGACTAGATTGAAATAAAAACAGTGTTCTTGTTAGTACATGTTCAAAAAAAGCATTTGAAAGAGAGAGATTGGCTTAGAGAACAGATGGTAAATGTCAGGCATTTCATTAGAGTGTATTTGCTAATATGCAATGAATTATCTGTACATTTGTTTTTTATTTTGGGTGCTTCTTCACCCATCATTTGTTATGAACACAGGGTCCTGCATGAACAGGATATATTTACACCAGCTCTGGTGCCAGCGACTTGCTGGCAGGGGTAGATGGTGCCTGTTTTCCTGCATTCTTTATAAAAAGAGAAAAAAACGTGTCGACTACTTACCTTGTTTCCTGTCACCAACAATATGGAGCCATCTGGGTTCTGTGGAGATAGCAGAGCCACTTCTGGAGACACGGGGTACCCATCCAGTTGGAAGTCAACATGTGGCGTGATGCCTTTAGAACGGGAAACCACCCTCTAAAGAGATTACCAACAGCAGTGCAGAGGAGAGTCAGTATTGAGTTCAGCCCAAGACCAAGACCATTCAGAAGCAAAAGAAGGAATAATGGGAAAAACAGCAGACTAAGATCTCGAACATAGAGGAAAAAGTGAGATTGAGAAAAGTAAAAACAGTTTTTTTCTTTGCTGTTTACCACAAGGTCTTGCACAAAACACCTTAGGGTTGGATGAAACTTTAATGTCTACAGATATTAACAAGTACAATCTCCGTGGTGGACACACCCTCTGAGGTTCTTGCATTTCACAAAAGACGGGGCAGCCGATCTTTGTACAATGCTGTGCCCTTGTTATATAAGCTGGTTTTCATGGTCTCTGCCCCGTGGCGTTATTTTTCATTACACCACAAAAAGTGACCCAAGTGTAAGACATCTGTCGTATACCCGAGCCTGCTCCAGTTTGTCATGGCAGCCTACCATAAAAGTAATAATTACAGCTCACACTCGAAACTTTCATTGAATGCAGCTGTATCAAAGAGACCTAGAATCTGGAGACACTTATTGTCAGGGACGGCTCCCCCCTGCCATGGATACTGTAATAACTGGTGTTTGTGCTTCCAGGGCTGGATGACGGATAGTCATTTGGAACAGTCACGGTGCCGCTACAACGCAGGGAGAGGCCGAAGACAAAAGGAGTAGCTGCAGGCGCGCGGAGACGCGAAGAGCGTGGCGCGGCGGACGTGTCGGGAGGTGTCGGGAGCGTTGGCTCGGCGCACACCTGGACGCGCCATTTATCATCTGTGGCTGCACTGCAATTACAGCCCTGCGAGCTACAGGAGCCTGGTGGAAAAACAGGCTCCTAATGGAGCGTAGTTGTGCCCTGATCTTAGGGTTGCATCAGCACCCGCACCCCCTCACCCCGCCGCTGCGTCTGACGGAGAGGAGGCATTAGATTATTGGGTTGCATGTTTTGTTGAATTGCTGATGGGCGTAAAGTGTAAAAAGAAACACTGGCACGCGAACCGTTGATGGGGGTATATGATATTGTTTACTGTCTCCATGTAAAAAGTATATTGATAAAATATTTTATTTCACCATTGTCTATGTTTGAGCACATTTTTAAAAATCATATTTGCACTATATGTGTACCCCAGGGAAATCTGAGCCATCCAATTCTGGCTCTGTATACTTCACAGGTCCACTCTTTCACTCAAGCCCTCTTTATTAAACAACAAGCTGTAAAATGCAAAAAACTGTACAAAATCCCAGGGATTTGCACAAGAGGGTGATTTAAATAACGGGAAAGATACACAAGAGCACTTTTAGAGCCGTAAGAACGGTGGTGTGTTGTCTACGCTTTGGTACCCAAACACTGCTGGGTGTTGAGTTATGCCTGCAATTTTCTCAAGAGGGAAATACTTCCTTCCACTGAATGAAGACCCCGGGGACTGTCCTTCAGCATGTGTCTCTGTGAATTCGAGTAAAACAATGATCTGAAAGCCACTCGTTGGTCATCCAATTATTTAATATATATTTAAATTTTTTTTTTTTTTTTTTTTTTACAAATAGCCTCACCTTCCCTCTTTCTCACCCTATCACTATTTGCTCAACTTCTCTGCTGCTCTCCATCGGTCCTTCTCCCAGTCTGGAGTCTGAAACAGAGTCGCCCCCCCCCCATGTGACAGCTGGCCTAAGACTCGCTCCTTCCCAGGCCTTCGTGCTCAGACAATGGGGAAAGAAAATATTTTGGGGGAAGAAAGCAACAGCTGCACTCTTTGCGAGAAAAACGTGCCATCGAAGCTGCATGCAGCACATTAATGGACCGTTCAGCCCTTTAAGTCCTCTTCCGTGCAGCTGTCACACTTCTTCTGCATCCTTCTTATTTTCTGCATATTTTCAACTTGATTTGAAATGACTTGGGCAGAATCAAATGATATATTATGTCATTTTTGCATGTTGGAATTTCATCCAAAAAGGCAAACAGGCCACTGACAAGCAGGTATTTGAAAAACATGAACAGGCTACAAACTAGATGTTCTCTGTGTGGACGTGAGCAGGGATTTCAGATCCTCGCTGTAGTTTTGGACTTTCATTGATCATAACACCAGACCAAACTGTTCAAATACACAACAGCAGAGGGATTTCTGCAGAAATGGTGGACGGGGTTAAAGGTGGCTGCTGAATAAACAGGAAGAGCCCTGAACCATTTCCCAACCTGCCCCTGGCACCTGCGCCTTCATTCCTTCATCTGGTTTTCACTGGTCACGTACCAACATCCTGCCCATTTACATACACAATGAAGAAGGGAAGCATGCCCTACAACTACCGGAATTTGCTCCAAAATATGTAAATATTTACTATGAGATGCTCTAATATTCCTATTTTAGATTTCCAAGGAAAGTTACAACAATACGGCTCCCCTTGGGTGCTATAAAGGATCTAAATATAAGAATGGAAATTACACGACACACAAACACAACATTCTATTAGATCTGCTGTAGCGCATCTAAAAACAATCCCAGAAAAATTGTTAAAATTCATAATGTCATTAAGAAAAGAAAATTATGTGCTATATTATAAGCAAAGTGTTTTTTGATGTGGATTAAGATTAAGGTCAAATTATTAGAATGTTACCTTCGATTGTCAACTTTGACATGTTTCATGACATCCTTTGAAAACCCAAGTCTAATGGATCAGGATGCTCTTGCTCAACCCTGATCCATTTGCGGTCCACCCACAGTGAAACCCCCCACGTGACCCACCTGTATGACCCTGCCGTCAGCTGTCCCCAATGTGGCCACGGTCTGGTTGAGCACAGGGAACACAGCAATGGAGGTCAGTAGGACGTTGCTGAACTGTCCGTTGAAGAAGTCCAGTCGTCTGATTGTAGTTGTCACTTCTAGGCGATAGCCTCCCTCATGCTTTCCACAGGCAAAGGAGTCATATGAGAAGGTCTGAAAAAGATCATATTTTACATTTTACTGCAGCATCTGTGCAGCAACAGTAAAACAAAATCTTCTTACATCACTTTATAATGTAAATGTGCTGCCATATGCTGATTTGTAGTTTGCCCTTGCATGTGGTATGTTTACTACGGTTCAGCTCAGTGCGTGACCTAATTAGAGGGCCCAAAGTCATGAGGACAGAGCATCTTTTGGGCTAAATGAACCCCATGCCAAATGCATTTAATGGGTAATCTGTCCTGGCAGGGAGGGAGTCGGGTCCTGAACAGAAAAAGCACTATTTAAGCTCCGAATATACTATTTCATCCGGGCCAGGCCACAATAGAGAGCTCTTTCGCGTGCCCCTCCCTGGGAGAGTGGATCATCCTCGCAGATATCTGAAGGCTGGGCCCGCAGATGGCAGGGAAATGGGCTGGGAAACTGCAGGAGGAATGCAGACCTCATGCTGCTAAGCTGGACAGCCTTCCCCCTCTCGCCGTGGAACCGGTGCAGCGCGATCCGTACGGGCTGCAGTCGGGCCGAGCGAGGTGGGTGTCCCGCCGAGCACGGAAGTAGGCTGCCAGAGAAAACGCCATTCCGGCATCCAGGGGCATTTATTTCGCCCTCTGTTCTGAGGGGAAGAAAGAGGAGCCCGAAGGCCACGGTGCGGTCAGACTCTCGGGGTCACGGAGCTGCCACAAAAACCCCGAGAAGTCATCAATAATTAATGAAACCGGACCCTGGCACCACAGGCCATGACTAAATCGGCAGAGAAGGGGTGGTTAATGATTAAGAGAGGGACCATGCCTGCTCCGCTGGCCGGTGTATTGTTACACTGTACGGTTGAGAGACCCCGGCCACAACATATCGCAAGCACACGCCCCGGCCCGAGCCTGGCACCGAAAGGGAGGGGTCGGGGGAGGAGGGGGGGGTGTGGGGTAGAACACAGACCTTTCGCAGCTCTTTGAAAGTCAACTCTGCCTCACCCTCTCGCTCCCTTTTTGTGAGTAAGACGCATGAGTCAGTCGCACGTGAGCCCCGCAGCCTCATTTTAGGGGGCTTTGAAGCCTCCGGAGAACAATGCGGGTCCAGACAATAAATCGGGTCGTTACGGGACGAGGCAGCCTTGCTCCGAGCCGGGGCTGATTCGGGCCCTTGTCCTGGCCGCCGAGGTAAAACACCAAAGCGGGCTGCGGGGTGGACGCTACAGCTGGACGAGAGGCGCGTGGGGCAGGGGCGGGGGAGGCCCGTTCCCACCGCCGGGGTACCGGGAGGGGCAGCTTTGATCTCTCTTCTGCGGCAGCGAGATTACTTTTTTTTTCGGCTCCACGGGCCGCGAGGACGATCCATCGCGGCCCATTTCGGCAGGACCCGCGTCAGCGGCCGCGAGCGGGTTCAGCCGGCCGGGGCTATCACCAGCCGGGAACCCCCAGAGATTAAACGCCCTGCTGAAAAAGGGGGCGGGAGATTATTTTCATGGCAAATAAACCAACAACTTGGGATGTGTTTGAGAAAATAGAACATATAATGAAAAAAACAAGCCGGCGCATTCCGTGGCCTCTGCGAAGGTATTGCAGGGATCAAGGAAAAAGATTGGAAAACGGAGCCGTGTTTTGACAGGCTTTGTTTGAAGCCAGTTGTTATTATCCTCAGTCCTTTACTTTGGCACGGACCCAATCGGTTTTTAAGGTCCCGACGTTGCCATGGCAATTAAGTTTCTTCTTCTTTTGGGGCACGGCGTTGTGTACATTCATCCGGAGGCTTCAAGTTGCAGTCATCGCCTCTCCAGCCCATTTACCCGACGCATTTATTTATGACTGTGACCTCACCCGCTGTTGAACTTTTCTCATGATCCAGTTTCCAAACGCATCCTAGAGCTGTTCCATAACGCGCCATATTGACTGCAAGACAAGAGGACGGGGATGTCTGGGCCACCGAAAAAATACCTCCAGTTCAACACTTGAAGCAGGCCTCATTGTGTCCAGCACAATGGCGAGGTGATACAGTTACAGGCGGGCTCCTCTGAGCTCCGCGGCTACGTGGCCTTTGGCACCGCACCACAGAGCCCTGATGTGCGAGTAAGAAAATCTGGACGTCCCACTGTCACCGCCACGCACTCTCTCCCAGCCCCCGGGCTCTCATACAGTAGGCAGCACTGCCGCAGGTGCGCGGCGCTTTGGACTTCTGAGGCGCGGACGCCCCTCCAAATCACTTGCCCTTTGACACAAAGCAACAGCCCTCTGACCCCAGAGCCTAGCGGGTCTGTGTGGGTTCGGGCGCATGGGTGTTTGTTTAAGCGTCTCTCGCCGTGGTCATAAAACTAGGGTCCTCTGGAAGGGCGTTTTCAGGCACGCTGCTATGCAACCCGACTCTGGGGTCCCTCTGGCGTAGGGATTCATTTGATTACAGGGTCGGGGGTTCATAAGCGCTGAGGGGAATTAGAAAAACTGATAATAACCAGGGATTAGGGGTCGGTGGGGTCGGTGGGCACCCCGCACGCCAAGAGTTTAAACCCACCTTTCATCTGTCTGCCCCTCTCACGTTTTTTTTTTTTTTTTTTCTCAAGCCACCACGGACACTCCAGCTCGCCTCGTTTCGTCCTCCATAACGCGTACAGACCCTACAGAACCCCCCACACCAAACGTGCAGCCACCTCCTCCGACCGCCCGACTCATTTCAGCCGTCAGATTGTCTGTCAGCAGAGCCCTTTGTTCCTCTCTTGGGTTTCCTCCTGGAAAAAACAGTGTAGGTTCCGGGCTGATCAGAACGCTCAGAATGTTTAATATAAAAGGACAGAAATCCCTGAAACGGGAAAATCGACAAGGACAAAGACGAAAACAAAAAAAAAAAAGCACAAGAAAAAAATGTAGACGGCCTTTCAGGAAACAAGACCGGCAATTTAGATCTCAGGCTGGACGCATGACTGGCCGGGGATTAGACTTCCTGACGGTTCGGTTACAAGTGTGCAAGTGTGGAGAGAAAGAATACTCCCTGTGTGTGCTCTCCTGTGTGACAGAAGCACTCAAACATATTTATGGGGGCCAGAGGCGGGCGTTCCACATCCATTCAATTAGAGAAACAGACAAACGCAAACAGAAGATAATTTAGCGTCAGGACCATTCCAGGAGCCCGCCTCTCATCGTTTACGAAACACAGCGAGGCTCTTCTTTCAGCATTAGCACAGGCCTCCATTTATTACTGCAGACAGGATGACTCTTGGGTACCGCCTGTCCCACGATGCACTGCGGTGCGCTTGATTTATTCTGATTTATTTTGGAAACGCAGGGATCTTAAAGCTCCGAGCTTTAAAAATATCAAATCCAGCCTTTCTGACAGGACAAATTTGCCAAACCAAGCGAGTGTCTCCTTGGCAGTTGTCTGGAATAATCGATTCCTCTCACAACTGCGCATACTTGGCAGAACGGTTTCAGTGATGATCTCACACTTACTCAAAAACGCAAAGTCCAAAGAGTGGCCCTGGAACGTTGGTATGTTTCCATGCACAGTTTAGTCAAGCGACAGTTACAGCTTTACAAGGCCATTTACTGACTGTGTCTTATATACTAATCCTGGAAAGGGAATTGAATCAATTTATCGACCAACAAAACAACACACAAAAGAGATTATTTCTTAAGTGCCGTACCCATTATCCCTTAAGTTATGGCACAATCTGAAGGCAGCCAATGGCACGTCCAGGTTGGGGATTGGAGGCTGGAGAAGGGAGTTCAGTTCGACTTGCATATTTTAGACGGACTGTTACGTCCCTGGACGTATGCTCCCACGTGTTCTGTGTGTCTGGCTGTGTTTTTTGCGTCCTGTTCCTTTTAGGTTGACTTTGTGGGAGGAGTTGAGGCCTACCAGCTCCATCTGCCATTGGTCACTTCCACCAATTTAAAGAGACTTCAGATGGTGTTCGGGAGGTCCCCAGGGTCTGCTAGGCCCTTACTCTTTCGGGAGGTCCCCAGGGTCCACGGAGATCTGCATGGAGCTCCGTTGGGGATCTCATTCGTGTTTCTTGTTGCTTTGTGTGATAGACCCTTTGTTGTTAGCCTGTTAGCCAGTCATGTGCCGTTTTTGGTAACTTGTACGTGTTTTAGTTATCCCTGCTGTTATCCCATCCCTTCCTTTAGGCTGTTTTGAAGTTGGTTAGCTGTCCTGAGTCCGCTGTGTTATTGAACCTGTTAACACACTGTAAATAAAAGCACTGTTTGTATCGTTTGTTTGGTTGCATGTGTAACAGGGACCTCCTCCTCTCCACACCCTTGTTGCGTTTCTGAGACCCCTAGACTTAGTGACGTGACACGGACAAAACCCCGTTCATCCCGTTTGACTTATGTGGGCCACAAATCTGATGTTTTCTGATGGCAATCAGAATGTTAAGATCTCCAATGAGGTTCAGGCTCAGATGAACTCACAACCACACCTGAGCCGTGGCTGACGCTGCATGTCCGTACTCATACCACGTTGTGGACTGGAGCCAGAGAATAAAATAAATAAAGCCGAGCTTGCGCCACAGGTGAAAAAGTGGAGAACTGGTTCACAACAGGCCTGGCACGAAGGGACATGCAACGAGTACAACACGCGCACGCACAAGCCAGCTGGTGAAAACCAAAACCACGGCCAACCCTGAGATGTGAGGAGGAAGGCAGAATCCACGCGGAGGAGCAGCGACGTTTGAAATATCATCGTATTAACGCAGGGCCGCGTGGGGCCAGTGTTTGGGCGCCCGTTCAAAAACACTCGGTTCACTGTACATTCTCATATTGGTTAACCTTGGTTAACCTGCTTTATCGTCTAAAGGGGGAAAAAATGTTTTATTGTACTCGCCACAAAAATACCCAGGTGGCTTCCTTCGCTTTTACGATATACCATTCTGCCATTTATTGCTATATGCCTACATATTTGTAAAAAACCCAGACGTCCATTATCCACACATGATAATACATACTGTCACACTGTCTCATATACAATTTTTCAGGGTCTGTCGGGGTCTCAGGACGTTGTTTTAGCACATCTGGTTTGCTCTATGCTGCTGAGACCTGAGGCATTGATCCAGAGCTGCCACTGCCAGAGATGAATGCTTTTATTTTAGGAATCTGTGCCGGGCATGACCCAAAGCCTTTGTTCTCAATTAGCATTTCTGATGATTTTCCAACAGGCAGTGCGAGAATGTCAGGAAACACGTGTTTCAACTCCTGACTTTCGAGCAGAGGTCTGTTTGCAGTTTCGAATACAATAAAAAAAATCCTCTAGACGTATTAACTAGCAGCAGGATCGGTGCAAAAAGATGCTAAATGATATGGCATGGGATTCCTGGCACCTATCAACTGGTGCACTTATCTACTCACATAAATTCCCAGTTCATGCCAGTAAGTAGGCCAAAGCCAAATGCTTATCGTGCCGTCTCATAGCCATCTGAAGCCCCCTTGGCCACAGCAACGCGCCAAAAATTCAAATGTCAGACAAGGGATAGACTCCATCAAAGCCAAGCAGCCTGACTAGAACAGAGTCCTTTGGGTTGGGCAGATAACATCCTGTTTACTGTGTATTGTCCGTAGGGACAGAGGGTGATAATGGGCTGTGTCCCATTGCCTTTGTCACCTAAGCACACATTCCTTTACAGGCCCACAAACTCACATCGACTCATTGTTGTGGGGATTACAGATGAAGAGAAAAAACCCGGCAGGGAGGAGAGATGCCATCAGCTTACACTCTCCTCAAGATGTGGTTCCATACGGAACCGGACGGTATTCCGACGCTGCTTTCTCTTTTAATCACCGCTTTATGAGAAGCTTGGTGACGCTGTGCAAGGTGGAGTTTTCATTTCACTGGGTCACACTGAGGATCACAGTTGACCAGCCGCCCCTTCCGGTCTTCCGCTTCAGTGAAGAAATGGAAATGAGGAGATCCTGTGACCTAGGGCAGGCAGGGTCAGCTATAAATCCAAGTCAGGGAGAACTATTTCTGTTTGTGTGAAGCGTAAAATCTGGGAAACTAGGAAGTAAAGAGACCATTTTTTTGAACAAATACAGCCTCCAGGCCACTGACTCATCACCCAACAGAATCGCGGCATTGTTCTGTGTCACAGAACCAAAGCGGGAGGCGATAAGGCCCCACATGAGCGAGCATTGCTGCATGTTCATCCCTGCTGCAACATGACGTGCATCGATGAAATAAACAATATGATAAAAATGTACAATTTTACCATAAACCACTGCATCTCCATATCAGCGTTTAACATCACTGCTGTCCAGTGAAGACTGCCTTAGGTTGTCACCTTTCTTTGATACAGGACTCCAAAGCATGACAATAGTTTGTCCGGGAGGCTTCAGCGTATGAGACGTTTTGACAGTGGACGCCTTCGCCCACGCGGTAAACGGTTATAGGTGTGAGCGGTCCTCTCGAGGAGACAGGTGGCAGACGTTTATCAGTTGTGGCTCAGCACTTATCTGTAGTGCTGAAGTGGTGCTCAAATAACTGCAGCCAGCGCCAGAGACACCTGTCCAAGGTCAACGTGCAGGGAGACGGGGGAGACGGGGAGAGTTTTTACAGGCACCGTGGTCCTGCCACGATGAGGAGGGTGCAGGTGCGGCGCGTGTAAAACTGCCAGCAAACAGAGCTGCTGTGCACCTGGATGCCAGCTGCCCTGCGTTCTAAAAAAAAAACGCCCGTTACGATCCAAAGTCACGAAGGCCGCTGTCGGGACATGGCTGCCAAAGTGTGCGATAATAAAAAAAAAATGAATAAAAAACAACAAAACAGGCACCGGGCTATGAGGGAGGGGCAGTCACGGTTGGCAGGAACACAGTGGCGCATCAGACCACACTAACATCCAAACACGCTCACCAGAAGACTGAGATTTTTATTCCCTATTCAAAGCGGCAAGAACCCTCCTACACTTGACCTCTGACCCGGATTGTTCGTTTCGCCACCTTTACGCAATTCCAGCTGGGCAACAGCCACGAGCAGGCTGTGACATGCAGGCCGTTACACACACACACACACACACACACACACACCCCTAATAATGCCCTGCAAAAAAATGCCTGTTGCATCTCATGTCAACTGGACGAATAATTAATATCCATTTCAGATTACTGTTATCTATGGATTATAATGTTGAAGTATGGGAAATCAATCCGCCCCAGTTTTTGTTCGTTTAGCCTTTTAAGCCATCATTTAAAGGCATTTACAATTAGTTGGCACTGCAGCTGAAATTAAAATGGCTGTCGATCAAAATATCCCTCGGTAGGAATTATATTGCACTCAACAATCAATCGGGTCTCAAATTGAATTTAAAAGTAATCAGCGTTTGCCTGTATTAACAGATCAATTGTAATTCGATGATAATTTTGACCTTAAATGTGGCTGTATTTTTCATTTTCATTTTCATGCGGCCTCCCCTTGGACCCCACAATTTTTGCATTCGTTGGTAAGTAATCCAACTCTGAATGTCTCCAGCTCCCACCATTCGCCCTCCGAGGCTGGGTTACATATCTGTCGGTTTTATTAACAAATATTGCTGCACAACAGCAAACCGCTGGATCAATAGGAGTTTTAAGAGCCTCTTGGAAGTCTTTGAGGGTCTAAGTCCATTAAAGAGACAAATCATTTGTCCTTAATTAGGATTCGGCTTGACTTGGTTTCACGCTAATGAAGAGGAGCCGCAAGGGAAAACGAACACAAACTGCACTGGAATTTGCCTCGACCAGCACATCTGGGAAATGAACAAAGGTTTCCCAAAAACCAACATTTACTTCTCACATTTTGTGCAAGAACGGGTCAAAATAAATCATTACGTTTTGGCAGATGCACGTCATTTTTTTTTTTTTATTGCTTTGCTTATTTTGTTGCTCCAGACCACGGTTACAGAAGGAGGCTACTGGCCATATGCTACTGAACCTCGTAAATCCTGCAGGCGGCACCAGGGACTTTCTCATTTATGAGGCCAAACAAACACAGAGCCTTTGAGGATGCAACTTTCCACCGTCTCACACCTTGCGTGCCCACTGAAGCCTTGTGAAAATGGTCCGCTTGTCCGGGGATTCCTTCGGACCTCTTGACCAGACTTTGTTAGAAGCACGTTTGCCTGTTGAATGTCGACGCGGGGGAAGTGATAACAGCCCAGTGTCTTTTAACCTTGAAACTAAAACATTTGCGTCTTTCTTCGGTTCGGGCTCACTCACTGATAGAAGGTGTTCAGTGACGGTGGACAGATATAGAGAAGTAAAAAAAAAAAAGAACATATAACGTAAACACACATGAAGGGGATCAGGTTAACGGACGAGGCCTCGGACTCGGACTCCGGCATTATAATGAAAGGGGCGCTTTGACGGCCGATCGTAACGAAATCAATTTCTTCAGCTTGCTATGCGCTTACTTTCTCCTCTCGCACTTTCTGCAAACACGTCGCGCCTGCACTACTGAATCGGTACCTGATATCCCAGTGGCCTTGGTTTGTTTTCGGTAGAATGAGTAACCAGGATCAGTACTGCTGTATTATCACGAATTTCACTTTTAGGCCTTCGACCCATTCTTTTTTTTAAAGGAAATTATTATCTTCTTTCCCTTTAGTTGGTATTACTAAAAAGTGAATATGACTTTACAGAAAGTGAAGTGCATTCTGGGTTGGCAGCTGGTTGCTGGGTAGCATGGTTAGTGCATTTGTTTACCGTGTTAACCACGCGTTGACGGAAAAACGTCATCCTGTTGTGCAACAATAACGTCATTACATGCTTATAACAAGCTCCTGCATGACCATACGACCCAGGTACCGAAACTGGTGAGATCAGAGCCCCAATCACAGGAATGCCCCTCACCTTACCCCTTCCCATGATCCTCCCTGAGGCCCAGCCCACATCGTTTAATGCGGCTGTTCATTACGACCAATTAACATCAGCTTGGCTGGACCACCCGCAACATCTGTGGCGTATGAGCAGGTTCAGTAATGGAATTGTTATTGGCAGGCCCCCGCGGGAGTCGTCTCCGCGATTGATCCTGTGGATTATTGACGGGTCCCGTCACTGCTGATGGACGAGGACGCCACAGCAGGACAGCGGGCACCAGTGGCTCCCCCCGTACGTACCTCGTTGTAGCAGCGCTTGCTGTCTGAGCCGGTGAAGTGGTAGGGCTGCCTGGTGTTGCACATCTGGAGGTACATCCCGAAGAAGTAGTTGATGTTGGTCAGGGAGATGACGCAGACGGCGGAGCTGGGCGCGGGCTCGGCCGAGTCGGGCCTGCTCCGGGCGAAGGCGGCGAACAGCACGTCTTCGTCCTCCTTGAGGTCCAGCTCCTGCCTCAGGTCCTGTCCCGCCTTGGCCACGTGGGCGGCCTGCAGGACGTTGAACTCCGTGCTGTGCGAGTGCCTCTTCCTCCGCCGCTTCTCGGTCAGGATGCAGGTGAAGGGGATCTCCACGTAGCGCCGCAGCTCCGGGTCGGAGGAGCACATGCGGACGATGCGCGTCTGGAACGAGCGCGAGCCCCGGCGCTCCGGCTGCACCGCCAGGAAGTAGGCATGCGAGCCGCTCTCGAAGGCGTACACGTAACGCAGCGGGTGCTGCCCGCGCAGCTCCGGCACCAGGTCCATGTGCGACTGCGCAGAGAAGAACCGGAAGCCGTCTTGAGTCTCCTTCATGTCCCTGACCGATATAGTGTGATGGTCCAGACCGGTGGGAACCGGGGGCTCGGAGTTCCCCACGAAGAACCTCACCACACCGCCGCTCTCCACGTTTAAAACCCGCGCCCCCGAAGGGCTGGCGACACAGTCCGGGCAGCCGTGGCCGTCCATGTCCTTCTTGGGCGAGCGCATGCATTCCACCTCGGCGTCCAGCTTCCCTTCGTCCAGGACGTGGCGACGGCAGGCGCCCTGGCCGATGGAGCCGCAGCTGAAGAGCTCATCGTCGTAGTACGTCTCGATGAGGAGGGCCATGTTGGTGTTGTTTGCCGCGGGGGCTTCGGGGCCGGCGCAGCCCTGGCACGGGCTACAGCGTGGACCGTCGGGTTCGGGGGCCGTGCTGAACTCAGACATCTTCACGAGGTCCCCGGTCAGGGCGTACAACTTGTTGGTGGCACCAACGAAGACGTTGCCGTTGAAAACCACAAGGTTCTGCACTGGCGTTTCTGACACAAAGCTCGGGAGGTCATAGGTCACGGACAGGTTGAGCTTGACATTCTCGGCCGGTTCGTCACACTGGCCCGTCACCCCCCGCCACAGGGACCACAGAAGGACCAGGGCGCAGCCGGCGGCGAACGAGCAGGCGTTCATGGTGAACCTGGAGTCCACATTAAAACAAATCAGTCAAATAAATC
This sequence comes from Denticeps clupeoides, assembly GCF_900700375.1. Classification (NCBI taxonomy): domain Eukaryota; kingdom Metazoa; phylum Chordata; class Actinopteri; order Clupeiformes; family Denticipitidae; genus Denticeps; species Denticeps clupeoides. The sequence goes on along the minus strand of NC_041723.1, from coordinate 11,941,312 downwards.
AGCACAACAGTCAACCTGGACGCGGACACGCTCGGACCGTCTTTCTGGCGCCAAGCGACACCGATGTCGCCTCCGCGCCGTCTGCACTGAATCATCGTGCGACGTGCCAGGTTCACGTGGTGCATGCATGCATTTAAACGACAAAAAAATAGCATCACGTTATGGGTCACGACACGTCCCGGGGGACGGAAAGTGTTAGAAAAGTCTCCTGGTCAACTTTGTTAAATTGATGGTTTTACGATCGCCGTTTCCTCACAAGACGGACTTTTTTTTTTTAAATCGAGTTTATTTCATGGCTGGGAGCAGGTGGCGGATGAGGACGACATTCGTGTAATCCTACCTGTCCACGCCGTCCACGCCGTCACTGCTCGGGTTCGACGCTCATCTCGTCCTGCCGGGGTGTCGCGCCGGTGGCTCCGGAGCGCAGGAGTCCTCCGCGTGGATTCCGTGGTGCCGCTGGCCTGACCCCGGCGTGGAGTCGCGGGGAGTTTCAGGTGAGGGGGGGTGGGGGGGCGTGGGGTCGGGCAGCTGCGTCACGGCCGGTGGAGACGGAGCGAGTCCCGATTGGCGACGCTCCCTCCCACCTACCTTCCCTCCACATGACGATCCAGCAGCACCACGGGCGGGAATAAATCACCAACTTTACATTTATTTTGTTGCTGTTTTGTCGAAGCGACTGTTTAAACCTCACAAAATAAGTACAAGAAGTAGAAGTTAAAGCGTCGCTCATGACTCAGGTCTCCGGCGCAGCCGCGACTTTTTTACAGCATCTGAAGCAAATGCCATCAGAAGGCGACAAGAGGGGGAAATAAAAAGAACAACTTCAAATAAAACGAGTAATGCAATGGTCGATCGCCTGTAAATGGCCACAAACCATGGAGGATATTAAAAGTACTTGATCTTTAAAAAAAAAAAAAAAGGTCATGTAGAAAGTGATCATTTCCTCAAATCCGCCTATAATATATATATATATACACACACACACACACACACACACACACACACACACACACACACACACACATATATATAGTATGTGTGTGTGTGAGAGAGAGAGAGAGAGAGATAGTATGATTGAACATTTCACTTGTAATAAGGTGAGGTATTTTGTACTCTTCCTTCCAAGGAAATTCCCATTTCTCCTTCAGACATCTTCAGGGCATCTTGGCAATAGTCTGACTGTTGCTTTTGGCTCGCAGATTTACTTTTTTTTTTTTCTGGCCTCCTCAAATCGTATCAATCACACATTAAACCGGATTGTCCCCGTGCGGCGTCAGTTCCCTTGGACATTGTTGTGATGGCGCCTGGATGTGATGGCATGTTTTACTGCCGGCTGTTGGGAGGTGACCACCGTCAGAATGGGCCTTTTTACGGCGTCCTCGGGGTGAGAGTGAGCGTGCTTTCGGACCTGTGCAGAGGAATAAGGGGGCTCTCGCGGTCAGCCCACACCGCCACACTGTAATTTCTGCCCTCCGAGCTCCGGCGGCCTGAGACCGGTGACACACTCTGCAAACACGGCGGAAATGTCTGAGTGCTTTGTGGCACCTGTTTCACCAAATTCCTTTTAGCCAAAGTAAGATTAAAGAGGATCGACTTGATGGTTTTTCAACGCCCAAGTTCTCATTCAGGTTTTCAGTCCACTGAACCACAGTTAACAGACAAAATCTCTTTGATGCAACCTAGTGGTTGTAAAAGACATTATTCCATGCAAGTTCTGACCAAACACAAATATTAAATGCTTATCAACGGGCCATAGCTATATTTTTTAATTGCTGTGCTATGAAGTTAACCGAATCCCATAAATCACATAATGGCAACTGTAGGGTGGTAGTAGCCTAGTGGGTAACACATTCGCCTATGAACCAGAAGACCCGGGTTCGAATCCCACTTACTGCCATTGTGTCCCTGAGCAAGACACTTAACCCTAAGTTGCTCCAGGGGGGGACTGTCCCTGTAACTACTGATTGTAAGTCGCTCTGGATAAGGGTGTCTGATAAATGCTGTAAATGTAAATGTTGGATCTTTTGCTGGCTGTCTGATCCCACTAGCATGAGAGCACATTTTAGGATCATCATTTCCAGCAAGAAGGTGGAAAACAACCCTGGTCAGAGTGCTCACAATATAAATCTTGATTAATTGTGTTGCTCCGTTGTTCCATCTAGTTCCACGGGATATTGTTTCAGGACTTTTTTTTTTGGAACGATTGGATTTAGGGATATTACAATCCATCCCACGCAAGCTAATTACTCCACCAGTGCCACAGTATATCACCTCACAGTCACTACAGGTCAAATTTATTATGCTGACCAGGAGAACGCGCTACTGTAAATCCTCGCTGCAGCTGGAGCCATTAAAGGCCGTTCGCTCTTCATTTGGACAATGCACTCTGCGGCCCGGATTCATCAGCGTGACAGTCGAGCCGCTGTTCCGCTCAATGGCCTGCTTGTTGCGCTGCCTGACTGCGGGCGCAGTGTGACGAAGAGTCATGTGATGATGGTCCCTGGTGACAAACATGTTTATTCTAAATAAGCAATATCATTCTGATAATCCACCGATCAGACTCGTTTTGAATTATCGTTCAGCCCCTAAACAAGTCCGACCTGTAGATAAAACGATTCTAATCAGCAAGCGGTTCTGATTAAAAAAATAAGAAAAATATGACTTAATAATAATTCTCTTTATCTTCTCGTGACTGGCAGTTGCTGATAGTGGCTTATCTCACAAAGACGATCTGCTCTTCATCCAAGAGTAATAAAATGTGGCATGAAAACATACTGAAGTTAAATGAAATTTTAAAGTACCTCCAATGTGTTAATCATAAATCATGATTTAAATGATATCTATATTACCCAGTTTATGCTATTCTACCATAAGTAAAATAAAAAAAAAGCTATCAAGAACAGATGACGTAAATTCCTTGATTTTGGGCGTTTGTGTTCCAGTCCTTTGTGTATCTCAGAGGGGGGGGGGGGCCTTCATTCTTGTTAAATGTTTATGGACACCCTCAAGCATTCCAGCTCCAATGAAACCCTTACAAACAAAGCCAGCTCACTCCACACAGCAGGTAGGTTTGAATCACTGAGGCTCTATCAGTCCCAGAATAGATAAAACCCCCCTGTACCACACTGTAGCTCATTGTTTCACTCGGGGGGTAAAACCGCTGCTATCAGATAAAGTGTGTTTTTATGCAAATAGAACCCAGGTGTGCTGCTTATTCACACCTGCATTCTGCTACGCAAGCCGGCCAAGTGAGGTAGGTCGTGTCTTTATTCCGTTAGCATGGTGTGCATCATCACAGATGTCACCTGAACTGTCATCACCCTTGTCATCAGCCGTGTTCTGTAAGACGCAAACAGCTGTTACGGTCCTTTTAGCCGATAGGAAAACAGACGTTACCAAATAACACATCGCTTGTCCGTCGCTAGTACAGGTAACACGTGTCTAGCAGCTAGTATTACATATTTATCCAATATGTTACCACACAAGGCCCAATACTCATTCCTCCAGGAAGCCCATGCAGAAATAGACAGACTTGTGCAGGGTCCCGGTTTTGCCAGTAGAGGGAGACATCATACACGTTTTGATAATTCCAGTTGCTGAACAGGCCTCGTTTGAATTAATGTACATAAGAGTCACAAATGACATCGATACACTTTATTTACGAAATATAAACAGTAATTCTACAGTTTGTTTAATGATTACATTTTTTCCCCTAGAACGAGGCTTGATTGTTAATTATTAAATTACTTATTTAGCAAAGTATGAAATTAAGATTATAATTTTACTTCTTTTGAAAATCCGCAAATTATGAAATCTCAAATGATGACTCTGAAACAAATGGTCCTTACTGAATGTGAACAAGGCCTATCAAACGACAAAAATACAAGATTTCTAACCATAATCATAAAAGTGAGAGACTACAACCTGCTGGTTACCTTGATATCCCCCCAAAGGAAGAAGACCACTGCTGAAATACAAGGGAGAAGTCTAATGTAAAGTTGAAAAGGAATAGTTGACACATATCACTGTACAGTATGTGACAAATAGAACCAAACCTAACCTAGTTGTCACATGTGACACACCACAGCATAGCACCCAGTGCACACAATGAATTCTGGTCTCTGCTTTTAACCCATCTGATCCTGAGGGAGCAGTGGGCAGCCATGGGGGAGCAGTGTATGGGCATGGTACCTTGCACAGTGGTATTGGGATTGGCCGGGAATCATATAAAACCATATAAATATAAGTTGCTCTAGATGAGGCACAGACTCACACCTTCGGAATAGCTCATCAGACACTGCTTTATAAGCAGCATGTGCTTACCGATTGTGCCACTGGAGTTGCATGTTGCATCACTGGCAAACATGTATGCACATGAACAAAGTATGTACGTTACAAATAGACAATTAAAGAATATTCTGATTAACATTTCATGAGCTCAACTTCCCTAACAAGTCTCTATTTGTCCTCATTGTAGGGTTTCGGGGCTTTGAGTGGATGTTTTCCACCATCAGGTTGGACATCCTAATGTAGGTCTGGGCAGCTGAGATCCTCATTACCATCCATTTCCCCAAGGACTATGATCGTCACTGTAATACAAAGGTCATGGATGTTGACTGTGGTCCACATCCTGTATCACAATGGCAGAGAGAACATTTTGCTAAGAATTTGATGAAATCACATTCAGCAAATCGGAAAAGGTCTTGGACATATATTCAAATGCATACCCCCACCCCATGTAATTGCCTACCCTTCAGGCAGACCTTAGTTTGCAGACCCCTGCTTTTGAGGGTTTGCAATCTAAGGTCTTGCAAACCCAACCTACCAGTGCTGCCTGAGGATTTAAAAGTGTGCAGCATGACAGGAGATTCCCCTTCTCTTCAGTAGTGTTCCTAAAATTCCTAATTTCTAGTGAGATGCAGTAAATATTGGATGAAGGCATAGTCTACGGCAGGAGAAAGTATTAGCTGTACATTGCTGACTTTATTCATGGTATTTATTTGCTGCAGATGTGGTTCAGTCATGTCTGATGCCACACTGTACCCGACTGGCTCATTTTACTTATACTGACCAGCTGCATTCACTTCTTATAGAGAGAAAAGTCATTAAATGGCTCTAAAAGTATAAACCGTACCCAGACACACCGCTCACCGGATCTGAAACGAGGGTCTATTACCGCTGCACCCAGATGTCTTGTGGAGCCCAGCTATGCATAAACACTGGAAGCGAACGGGGTGGTAGGCTGCATTTACGGTCGGCTGTTTACACGAGACAGTAGACTTTAAAAACTCCATCTGCCCTTTCTTTACGCGACCACACTTCAGCTCCCTGAGTAAAACCCACACAGTGGTATAACTCTGCAGTCTAACTGAAAACCATATAACATGATGACTGTATTGCACAACATACACAAATAATGCTTCACATAACAGGTGTTCCTTTTCAAAGGAAGTAAAGAAACACAAACCCATCTGATTGTTATATTTTTTAATGTGCACTGCGTGAGGTTTACAGTAAAAAGCAAGGAAGGACATTATGAATCATATAAAAACATGACCTTTTTACAAGGCAATCTCATTCAAGCAATATTTTCTATATATTACCAAAAGGGTCGGTTTAAAAAAATAAAATAAAAAAAGTCTCTGGGGTGGGAGACTTCACCTTTTCGCAGGCCCCTGCCAGTGTGTGTCTGACTGTGAACAAGAGAAAAATGACGCCTACGTTTTCCAGGGACAGAAAGAACTCACCAGGCCTTCAAGCAAAAAAAAAAACAATAATCCAAATATAATGACATACGCGTGCAAATATAAAATATACTTCATCTTTCGTGTGAATAGAAAAACAAGCATAAGTTCACTAAAAGCTACATTGCAATGTGCATTTACACGGACAGTAAAACTCTCGCTGCCAATGACAGGTCTTCTGTAGTCAAGGTTGTTGGTGTGGTGGGACGAAAATTCAAGTGAGACCCTTTTAAGGACTCTGTTATCTCTAGAACATTCTTTGTCACATAAACAGTTATTCTCTTATATAAAAAACTGGTTTGACAAATTGGCTGACGTAGAGCCAGGCTCTCTGTTAGTATATGCTGACTTGACAGCGGGCTCAGTGAGGGTTGCCTTAGCCACATGATTGTTTTGGCGTCCACCGTACAATGGCGGCATGCAGTGTGATGGGCGACCCCCCCCCCCCCCCCGCCGCCCCCCCGCTCATGCTGGCTTCTCCCTTCTCGCTCTCTGGGACGGCCCGGTACGACGCAGTGGAACATCGGTGGAGGTCAGAGACAAGTTGTTGGCAGCTGTCAGAAGCAGCCCCTGCTTGGAAGCGAAGCAGCCCGAAGGGTTAAGACAGGGCAAATATCCAATATCACAAAATATTTTCACAAAAAAGAACTGAAGGCAGCAGAAACAAACGTAGAAAAAAAAAAAAAAAAAAAAAAAAAGACACGTACAAAGACAAGGTAGCTCCAGCGGGCAGAAAAAGGCAAGTATGGTGCTTCGGCAGTGATAAACACTTTAAATGATAACAATTCAAAAATACACAAGGATTCCCAAGAACTCTTGAGGCCCTGCTAGGAACATACAGACGATGGTTCCCAAGGTGTAAGAAATACGGCGAAAGCGTTTCTTGACGTGGAATTTCCCCCTTGCTCCTTGTTGTCAATTCCACCCTATTCCTTCTCCTCTCCTGCCCCCTCCTCTCGGACTTTTAGGCCATTTTTAAATTTCCTTTGTCGTGGAGATGCGGATGTTGCTGAAGCACTTGCCCACGGCCTCGTACAGGGGGTCGAGGAACGTGTGGACGCAGATCGAGTAGACGCGGCTGATGCACTGGATCTCGATCAGGTAGCTCTTCACACACGGCACCACAGCCCAGATGTGCACAAAGGACAGGATGGCAAAGAAGATGCCCCACACCAGTGCCAGGGGGATGCCAACGATCGCTGTCAGCAAACGGTAGCACCAGTACTTGGTTACTGTGAATGTGGTGAAGCTGGCCTTCCACACGCCATCGAAGCTGTGGGTCCCCGCCGGCTCGGCTATCACGTCCTCAAAGTCCACCTGCAAGAGAACCACAGCTCCACTCATCACAGAGCACAGCCACAAATGGAAGATATGACCCATACAGGGTTCGCAAATATGCCCAATGGTTTATGTGACTGAAAAGAAATTATATTCTAATCCTAATATAATTCATAATAATCTATTCACAAAATTCCATACAATGTATTAGCGGTGGTAATACAAGTTCACAAAGTCACAGGTTCGAACTACCATTGTGTCCCTGAGCAAGACACTTTAACCCTGAGTGTCTCCAGGGGGAGGACTGTCCCTGTAACTACTGATTGTAAGTCGCTCTGGATAAGGGCGTCTGATAAATGCTGTGCATTGAACATTCATACTCTCACCAACATTAATGTGATGAAATGAAACGGCAAGTTTCATGATTATATAATTTAACATTATAGCATTATCACTTGGTACAAATTCACAATTAAAACTTTTTTAAATGGTCTTTTTTAAATGGTCTATACCATAATATCAGCACAGTACTGAGGGAAATTCTGATATAATTCTTGTGAGAATTTCCATACATCCCAGTAATCCTCACTAAACCAGCCTTTTGACTCTTTAAACATGTCTGTGTTAAACTGGGTGACTGGGTGATTTTGAACATGAACAAGATTTGTAAACTACTGTTAAAATGACCTGGGTATCACTTAAGATGTGTGGTCATGCTGTGTGCTGATTGGCCAGTCGAATGCATGTGCCACTACTGACCAGTACAGCAGAAGTCCTCCAGACAGAAACTAGTTTGATCTGAAACGTGGGTTATCTGGTCAACGCCACTAATCCGAGCGACCATCATTCATGCATCTTCCAGCATGTAACAGGTCATAAGAAACAGTGCTGCAACGCCTCTGCTGTCCCTGACATATTGCTACACCATTTCAGATTATGGAGTGGAAAAGCACACAAACATTCTCTCCGGTTCTCTCTCACTGAAGAAAGTCGTGATAAAGCAAATATTTATTCAGCAGTAGCAGCACACACTGCAGCGTAATGTCACCTACACGTGTATGTCTAAATAAGGGCGCCGTTAAACCATTTATGTGTCTACAGTACGTAAGACGGACCTTCTTAGGATCAAGATTCTTCTGAAAGCAATAAAAAAAAAAAAGACATGCTGTGTGAGAGCACATCAACCCAAAATTCCTCAGCTCGGACAGAGAATTTCTGTTACAAGCGCACACTGAAGCACGGTTATTAACTGTCTACAATAACGGAGCATGTTGTGCAATGCTGCCTTGCTCAATTACTCACTTTCCACAACCGTTCCATACTCTGGGTCATGGCTGTCGTCCCCATCCCGGGACACTGGGCCGCCCATCACAGAGCACTCGCACAAACCCACTATTCACTCACACACCCACAGACAATTCAGGGTAATCCAATCCATCTAGTGAACATGCCTTCGGAGAACATGGAGGAAACATGCAAACTCCACATTTACATTTACAGCATTTATCAGGCGCCCTTATCCAGAGCCACTTACAGTCAGTAGTTACAGGGACAGTCTCCCTCTGGAGACACTCAGGGTTAAGTGTCTTGCTCAGGGACACAATGGTAGTAAGTGGAATTTGAACCCGGGTCTTCTGGTTCATAGGCGAGTGTGTTACCCACTAGGCTACCACCACCCACACACTGGCACTGGAACACTTGCAACCTTGGAGGGGTGAGGACCGCAGCACTGCACCTTCCTTCTTTGCTCGTTCTTTAGAACATTTTATAAAGGGCCAAACATACATAATCAGAATACATGAAAAAAGGAGAGAAAAAAAATTATTCTAAGACCAAACACATTCAAATGAAAGAGAGCGATTTTCTATAAGTTCCCCTCGAGGAGCACCGTTCTGGCTCTGTTCCTTTACGAGGGAAAAAATGATCCATTCACAGGCAAAATGGGCATGGATGTGAGCGATGGAGGAACTTTGTTGTGGACGGCCGAGCGAAAGCAGCCGCCCAAATGTTCCTCCCACTGCCACGCCCTCCCGCTGCCTGGCAGCCAGAGGGAACGCAGCTATTGTGGAAAAGGGAATTCCCTGTTTATGCACCATTTTGGTTTTCAGGGCTTTTCTCCCCGACCGACCTCCGGTCCGCTGCAGCGGCCACGTGAAGCTGAGGCCTGGCTAAATTTGATTTGAGGGCACACGCTCCGGGGCGTATTTGGGGAGAGTGACTCACTGCCATTGATGAGTGTGTGTGTGAGGGCGAGCGAGGGAGGGCGTGGCGGCAGAGGTTCCTCACAGGAATCCTCAGAACTCATCACCACACCGCTTGCCCCTGCTCGGGTTCCAGGGGCGTTTTTCTCGGCATTCAGCAGGGGTGGGAAAGCTAAAGTAAATTCATGTAGAAATGCTCATCCACGGATTATGAATTTGGCCCATCGCAGGTGACGCGCCTTCCTTACTTCGCTCCGATTTGTGCGGAATGAAGTGACCTTTCCAGGCTCCGGGCTATTTTTTGACGCTTAAGAGTCTCCCAGAGGAGGACATGCTGTAGACCAGCTGGTTCAAGTTATTTTGGAGTTATTTCAGTGGAAAGGTTCAGGACACAGAGCGTTAAGTCTCCTGCCGATCCTGAAGAGGATCTCAATTTAAAAAAAAAAAATCACATCTGCACACTTCACCGTGCTGTAAAATCTTTAGTTTTTTTGTGGGGTCGTGGCCGGGTTCGAGGTGCCTCACCTTGACCACGTCCTCGTTCACGCGCTTGGGGTCCCTGTCGACCAGGTCGATCTCCTTCGTGTGGACGTCCTGCAGCGTCTTCTCGTTCATGCTGTCGTTGTCCATGCTCTTGTTGTTGGGCTTGTAAATGTTCCCCTGCTTCCTGATGAAGGGCGAGCGAATAAATTCCTGCAGCTCGACGGAGGCGGAGGAGAGAGAGGGAGAGAGAGAGAGAGAGAGAGAGAGAGAGAGAGAGTTTGGGGGTCCTGGCCGGGATGGGTTTAAATGGGCAGGAGAAGCGCGGCACCACACCCCTCCGCAGCGGAGTCCTCCGGCAAAACGCCCCGAAGGTTTCGCCTACTATCACCGACAAGCCCGACCCGGTTTCACTTTACACCGGAACGAACTTTTACTTATTTGCAGTCCATCTCACTCAACCGGACACTCTGATCATCTACCCCCCCCCCTTTACTCCACCTGTCACGGGGTAAAAAGTCCAGCTTTATCATCCATACAAATGTACTTTATATGCTGTTACGTTCCGTAAATGCGCGTCTGCAGACGTGTAACCAGCTCTGTTCCGTTTTCTAAACCTCACGTTCGCCAGAAAGACAGAGATGCAGATATGATGCGTTGCGAGTTATTTGACGAATGTGAGCTACGTGCCAAAAAAACAAAACAGATGAATGAAAACGAGCCAAAAAAAAAAAAAAAAAACGGAGCGAAATCTTCGGCGAGAAACGCAGCGCGATTATTATTATAAATGATTATTATTATTACTATTATCTTTCTATCGCCGCGCCCTACCTCCTCCGGCCGTCCGTCCTTCAGTCCGCCGGTCATGCTGTCGCGCCACCGTGTTTTTACCCCCCCCCCCCTTTTTAACCGGAGGAAAGAGCCCCGTCTCGGGGGGGCGTGGGGAGTCTTCTTATACCGACACCCGGGGGGGGGGACAAACGCGCCTCGACCTGTGCGTGATCGACCGGCCACGGTTTTATATATAAAAAAACGGAGCTGCTGATTATCGAATTTAATTGGGCGACGGAACAGTTCGGAACACAAAGAAGCGCCGTGATCGCAACATACCTGCACGTCCGCGGCGCAAAAACGCACTTCTTACAAAGCAGCTACATTTACATTTACATTTACAGCATTTATCAGACGTCCTTATCCAGAGCGACTTACAATCAGTAGTTACAGGGACAGTCCCCCTGGAGCAACTTAGGGTTAAGTGTCTTGCTCAGGGACACAATGGTAGTAAGTGGGATTCGAACCCGGGCGAGTTCACAGGCGAGTGTTTTACCCACTAGGCTACTACCACCACTACTACGCCCGGTGACCTGAAACAAACTACCTCGCGTCGTGTAAAAGCTTCACAATAATGTTTTATGTTTACCTCTTAAAGTGCCCGGATGTGGATACGGCGGTACGTCCTCCCGCGGCATCAATATTTAAAAAAAAAAAAAGAAAAAGAAAATCGACGTTAACGCGCCCGGCCGCTCCGGTCACCTGTTCCGGACACTCTGACGTCACGGCCAGACCAAAGGCCACACGCATCGCCGTCTTGTGCACATGAATGGGTCCGACTCGATTTTCCACTGTGGGTGGGTCGGAGGATTCAAATGCATGCAAACACGTTTATTCTTAATGCAGAATCAGAAAGTGGCAAAAAAGACAACATTGTCGCTTCAAAATAAATCGTTTATTCGCTAAATAAAGACTTTTGTTCCCATTTGACTTTCGGAGACTTTACATCATTCGATAAAAGCACCAGTCTGGTTGCACAATCCTACCGTTGATATGCATGCACACGCACATGCGCATTGGAATGTTGGAGAGATGAATCCAGTCAATATTGATAACTGATCATTCCATCAAGACCTGCAGCCTGCGCCGTAATGATTGACCAGCACCGCATATGTAACAGTATACCTGTCAAGTCAGCAGTTGACATCTGAGCGTAGAAATGAACACGTGACATCTTTATTCATCTCGGACATCGTATTTCGCATGATAACCTGTCAGCCCCGGACAGACACAATGCTAAAATGTGTTCGAAACCCAGAGCGCAATATTAATAACCAATGATGCAACATTGTACCAGAATCAGGCGTTTCTACAATAAATTAATTAGTTCATCCTTCAGAATGTGTGAGGTCGTTTCTAAATGATATTCTTTATCAAAAGCGTCACTCAGCAGCCCCTTTGAATATAAGTTATAAAAGCTTGTCAATACTATAAATAATGCCAATCAGCTCAACGTAATATATATATATAAAAACAGTTCTTATATTTGCAACATTTACATTTTTTTTTCCTGATCAAAATAGCAAATGAAAGACAAATAACGAGCCTCAACATGTCTGAATGCAGCTCAGCATCTCTGCATACTGTACACTCCACCTTCGTCATAATCTCTATGCATTATATACAATATTTGTAAAATATATAATCATATTTTTTATGATAAGATAGAAACTAGAATTAATGAAGACCATAGAAGAACCAATGGCGATGGTCGTGGTTTCAGTTCTCTGTAGTCTTCACATGGACAGAGGACAGACACTTGCCGCAGCTGCGGGCCACCGGTGTCACGAACATGTCGATCATGCTCGCCCATATTATCTGGATAGGAGGCAGGAGCATCATGCAGCTGTGGATCGCCGGCATCACCACCCTGATCGCGGACAGACAGAGAGACACGGACAGATTGGGCAGTCAGGCTTTAGTTCATGGAAGTGTGCAGTACCTGAAGAGCGCTAAAACGGGGCCTGAGGGACAGTTCTGCAAGCGCTATGCATGATGTTGTACGTTCATCACCAACAATCTAAATACATATTACTGTAACGTCTGGGGCCAAGGCTGTGAGTTCAAATCCCAGCTCGGACCTTGTGCATTTGCATGCTCTCCCATGCTCTCCCTGTGCAGGTTTCCTCCAGGTTCTCCTCCATCCAAAGCATTGGTGGCCCTAAATTGCCTGTCGGTGTGAGTGAAGGGTGTGTGCCTTGTGGCGGGGAGTCCTCATCCTGTTCCAGGATGTGCAGTAGGACTAAGCGGTTGTGGAGATTTAGTGAGAGAGTGTTTGTAGCATCTAATGTTTTTTTTATCTCGTGTTCTTGACCAGCATATCGAGCATTTCCTTTTTAGCCACAAAAAAAATGGCGCAAACGTTTTCAACAAGGGAAAGCCTCAGGTCATGTTGGGCTCAGGCCCTCTAGAAATTGAGCTTAACACCTTGGTGATACATCATGCATTGGGCTGCGAGTCACCTGGAAGAAATACCTTTCAGTGGCACAGAGAGCTGCTGTGTGCATTTTACTGACCCCCCCCCCCATTCATCCAGCTCATCGCAACTCACATACTGTAGCTAACCTTACGTTCAACCGCGTAAAAAAATCTTTACGTGATTTAAATGGTCGTGGGAAACGTCTCAAAGTCGTTCCAAATCTACTTGAAAATATTTTACTATCCAGCCTCGCAGGATCTACCATTCAAGGTATTAGCGTATTTTTTCCTTTCGGAACGGAATTTCTATGCAAAAAACTTGATGAGGAATGTTGCCGCTCTGGAGCATTTTCCACTGTTTTGCACGCTGCATTCCTTTTGGATAAAATGCGCTGGACGAAATGATCTGCTCGTGTGCACAGGTTTGCATCGAACGGGGTGACCTAAAGCAGGAAAGCCATTTGTTGCCATGAAGCGGCCTGCTCACCAAAGTAAACAGCTATCAAACCAGGCCCACAAGTCAAACAAGATAGCACGCTCATACCAAACATGAATGCAGCTGAGGACCCCGAAAACGATCCCGACCAGGAATGCCATGGGGACGGCAAGGAGCGTGGTTAGCAGCAGGTAGAAGACGTATTTCGCCAGTTCAAACACGGCATGACTCCCAACCCATATGCTGTCGAAGCTGTGGGAAGAGATGGGCTCTGCGATGACGTCTTCAAAGTCAACCTGCAAGAGCAGCAACAGGAAACCGAGAGGGCATCACTCACACGCACTGGGTCCAACAACCACAGCAAGCCGGTCATATGTGGTGCCGAGCAAAGGTTCTCACACCCCAGTGTGTAGCTTTGGGGAACACACTCCCAAACAAGGCAAAAAGTGTCGAGCTGTGCAGTGTTAAAGATTCAGAGAAGTCTGCATCTGCATATTATATATTATCAGTTGGAGTTGTTAGGGTCAGTGGAGCTTCTCCAGCTGAACCCCGTACCTTCAGATGCGCGTTGATGTCGTGCGGGTCCCTGTCCGGCTCCGGCGTGTACAGGCGGCCCTTCTTCTTCGCGAGGATGGGCTCGATCGAGCGGTTGAATTCGTCCTCGTCCATGATCGCGCTCGTCTCGGACCTCTCCGTCTCCAGCCCCATGTTGCGGTTTGGTCGGGGCGAGGGAGCTGCGCGGAGGAAGAGGAACACGCCCCACGGTCGCAGACACAACAGGGCACGTTCCCGACTGCACTTGTCTGCAGCAAACGCGTCACATCATGACATCCGCCATGAAATCGACTAAAAGGATTTCGTAAAACTAAACTATGCTTTTTTCCCCCCCTGAAATAGTCACACAGCGAGATTCCTCAGCTACTTTCACTTCATATGTTCACTCCAACAGCATCTCTTTGCATATATAGGTTATTATATGTGTTCCGAGTTTATTAAACCACAAAGAAATGCGTTCTTAACAATCATGCCACTCGATCGATCATTTACGTGTTTAAGGATAAAATGAGATTCTGCGCCGCATTCCGTGCGCTGGAACGCTGGGGGCGTGTCCGCCGAAACCACGCCCATCTCGCAAGTGTAGAGCCAAGTTTGTCTGCCAGATTTATCCATTTTAATTTACATGTATACTGAGGGATCAAACTGGCAACATTCTAACACGTAACAGCAGCAGTAATAACTCATAATGAAGCCAGAGAACCATTGATGCGAATACATCTAGCGTTTATATTCAGAAAGTGTTGTGGGCAGGGTGATGCCATGATTTAGGTCCCACCCATGTTCTCTTTTACATTTTGAGTGACAGTCTGTTTTTTAATTGTGGAAAAACTGGAATTAAATGTTGTAATTAGTGGGGTGGAGTAATACTGCAGAGTTACCAGATTCATATTGCAAACATTAATTCTTCTGGAGTGTTACACATGACTCTATCATTTGCCACAATATATAATACTCTCAATATAACATTGCTGCAACATTTCCCAAATATGTATTGTGTTATATTATTATTGAACATATTAACACATATCTTGAGGTCTCCAGCTGTCTGGAGTTTGTAATGATGTTGCATGGTGGCAGTGGGGCAGTGGTGGCCTAAGAAAGCAGAAACTGGGTTCTCAGTTAAAATCCCAAACCAACGGCACTACCCACTACCCACTGGGGGGTACCCCCTTCTCCCCCACACACTGCTCCCCAGACACCAGTCATAGCTGCCCACTGCTCACTAAGGGTGATGGTAAAAAGCAGAGGACACATTTTGCGGTGTGACCGTGTGCTGTGCTGCAGTGTAGCACAATGACTTCACTTTCACATACAGGTGACTGTAACAATGTTTTTAGTGTTCTCTGTACATGCATTGCATGCACTTCGTCAAAGTTGTTACTTGTTAATAAACACACAATTTTTAATGCATGATCAACATGAAGCAGCAAGGTATGTTCTGGCTGTATGGGTTGCTGTATGGGTTGCTGTGGGGTTGCCCCCCCCCAAAAAAAATGCAATGGGTAAATCAGGGTGTGGGGTCATCAGGGATGCGGACAGCAAAACAAAAGCATAATGGTGAAAACAAAAAAAAAGCTCAGCAGAGAACACACAATGCTTCTGACTATCCATGGGATTAGCGCTGGGCTGGTTTCTGTCAGCAAAGCAGTGCTTGGTGCAGAGTGATTGTGTGTGTCTGTGTGATTACTCTTTTTTTTTTCAGGAAGGCCTAGCTGATTGCAGAGGAAGAAAGAAGACAACAATGTCCTTGGATGCATCTGCAGTTTTCTGGAATAATGAATACATGAGCAGTTCGAAGCCACCTGTATTTATAACATCCTCAGCAATGTTATTGAGCCTTGTCAAGCATTTCTTGGAAAAGAGACAACCAGATCTCCTCATATAAAAACACATTCACACACACACGCACACACACAGGTACACAGGTACACAGGTACATGAGAGCAATGCATTTAGAACATGGAATCTGCCTGGCAGCAGTGTTGTCACACAAATTCATGATCTTCAGGTTTTACTACATGGAGCCACGTTTGCTGTTTGTCAGACGGTCAGACCACAGTGGAAAAAAAAATTAATAATGTACTTAACAAATCAGCTGAGCTCACAAAAACATCAACATGATTCCTTCAACCTCATTCAGCCTAAACCCATCAATGCCTGTATGGCCCTTCGGGCGGGCTCAGACACCCATTCTATGTCCTTATCCTAACATGTTGCTGCATGCATTTATAAAACCTAGTTAAATAATAATATTGATGAGCTGTCTATGGTGCTGATTCCTGAGGTTAACACGGGGTTAACTGGACCATCATGCCATTGATGACAGTGATGAATATGTTTTGAAAATTCTGTTGCAGGGAGGGACACATTGGAGCATTTTTTTTATCTTGCAGTGGGCCCTGTCGTGCTCTTGTTATGGAAGCAGTTTATTGTAGGCTGGTAGAAGCTCACAAGCTCATCTCTGGACAAACAGACCCCTCAAAAAAGGAGCGTGTTTGAACCGCACTCTTTAGAACCCGACCACTGAACCTCTGAAGAAGGCACTTAAATGAGTGCGGCCCCAAGAGTCACCTACTGCAACAAAACAACACAAAGCTACTACAGTATTAGCATGAAGAACCACGTTGTTTTCTGTTTCAACAAGTTTACTGACACCGTGTGTATGTGTTAATGTTTAATGAATGAGCCGAAAGCTCGCATTCCTCAGTCTGGTGTATTCCCGGGCGGATTGATCTGGGAACGTGGAATGCTTCCTCTTTGCTTGATGAGAGAACAATGATATCAGCACACTGGCCATCTATAGGAACTCCCTCCTCCCCAGCACCGCGCTGAACCCAGTGACGGCCTGTGCTGAACGTACCGTGACACCTGGGAATTTGTCAGCGGCCACCACCCTGTAATGCAAGTGGGAGAAAGCGGGTTCTTGGTACTCACACACCTGCAGCCATGCACTGCACTCTGTCTCCAAACATGTATGAAACTAGAAGACTGACTATGATATTTCATATCTTAAAACACCAGAAGATCACAACTATAATATTTTAACACATTAAGTGCTGACAGTTTCAGCAAGGGGAATGAGTTAGATATTTTATTAGATATTCCATGAATGGCAATATTAGTCACTCAATGTCTAACTGACCGAAACAGCAGATTCTTAAAATGATGTGACCAGATGAGTAAAATGAAATGAGATTTTCTTTCTATCCACAGACTACGTAATACTGAAGCCTTCAGTTTCTGCAAGAAAAGCAAACACACCTGTTGTCCGCCTCAGGCCCGGGGCTGTAAAATCTTATGAAGGCCGTATGCCTCTCACAAAGACATAAATAACCCTGTTCTGATAAACAGCCATCTCTGTGCCTGGGGTTCTTCTCCACGGCTGGAGGGTGTCCTAACAGGCCCGCGTGCATTCTGCAGCTCTGAAACCGTCACCTCGTCACACGTGGAAAAATTCGTCTCGGAGCCATGACAGCCCCTGCAACCATTTTCCAGCGGAACCTATTGCAGACATATGCAGCGCTGCACCTGCAAACTGATGTTGCCAAACTCACCCAGCTTAGGTTTCAATCCTTCAGACTGCGTTTGTTCTGCAACCTCATGTGGCATCTTGGTCACACAGGTAAAAATAGGTGAACAGCAGTAAAAATTTATTTTAAATAAACACAGAATCGAATGCAGGCATTAGACAGGAAAACAAATTGTGCTTTGAAGGTTGGGACTATTTAATCAAAAATACATTAGATAATGTTGTATTTTATCAATCAAAGAAGAGGTTAAAAAAATTACAGGCATTCTGAGTGTCATGATCCGGTCCGGAAGGGGTTACTCAGGTCCGGGATCCAGACCGGTGTTTCACGTTAGTCCTGTGTAATGTTTCACTTGTTCACCTGTTCCTGGATGTCTCCCCTGTCCTGTTCATCACGTATTAAAACCCCTGTTCTGTGACGTTGTGCAAATGCGTCCTTCTTCATCGTCAAGTCTTATCATCTCAGATCACTTGCCTCGCCATGCCAAACAGCCGTGACACTGAGACTGACTGGTCCCCCAGCGCAGTACATGCATCACTGGGGTCTTAGCAAAATAGTGACAACATTGCTAAGATTACATGCACTAATCTCTTCAAAGCCCTGTGTCATCAAGAGACTGATGGAGATTTCACGCCTGGCAGCTGCCAAGTCGGAGCTGTAATTTCCACTCGTGGATGGGAAGAGGTGAGTAACTCTACAAAGAGTTTTTTAAAAGACCACTTTTATGAGAAAAAGCCACAGCGTGAATGAAAACACATCACTAGAGGGTATGAAGGGCAAAATCTAGGCCCTGAATAAAGACGCGTATTCTAGTGATGCATCTCAGAGGAAGCTGAACTGCTGGCACACAAGCAGATGTTCTGAATATTGCTTATAATGTGTATGGTTTCCTACTGGACTCAGTCATGTTCTTCCCAGAAAATCTGACAAATTTGTAGATTTATAACCATAAAGATATAGAATGGACGGTGCAATGTGTCCCTGTATTTTATATCTGTGATTCCTCATTTTTATTGCAGCTCGGCACACGCATTGAAAACGAACCAAAACTGGAAAAGCACATTGTTATACTGCTAATTATTCCTAACAGAAATGCAGAAATATTCCACCATGTTTAAATATACAAGCCTAACAGAAATGCTGTTTGGGTGCAACGGTCAACCATAATGGGACACTAGTACACAACACACCGCTTGAGCAGGGAGAGTACGGATGAATTCACGGAACCAGTCAGTAAAAGAAAAAACTTCCCACATCCGGGCAGGAATGTTTTAATCTTTGGTTTTATAAATTGTCACTTGCTGAAAATCCAATTTTCATATACAGACAGCCTACGAGGTTTTTTTTTTTTTTAAAGCGAAATGGTCATGTAAGACGTTTGCATATCTTTCATGTTTTGAACACTGGCAGATGATGAGAATATACTTCTGCTATTCTGGTAAATTATTATAAAAGTGCCGGTCTTTGTGGCTCCGAGAATTCAGAATTGAACAGCATGTGGATGAAGTTTAAATAACTGCATGAACTTGTGTGCCTGAGTTATTAGTCATCAGCTGCAGCATTAATACAGCGTTCATATTGTCATGAAGCGATCACACCACGCACGCGGTACTAATAAACAGGTCACCTGATAGGCCCTTGGTCAGTGTGGGATTTCATTTGCTGGTAGTTGCTGGTAATTTTCCACAGATGTGTCTAGTGTTTACTGTGGCATGTCATGGATACACACGAAATGGCCCGTGACTCAGCTGCAAAGCATAAAGCCGTCGTTTATGCAGCCGTCCTCGGCCGTGCTCGCATGTGGGATGTCCCCGGAGCTATGCCCTCGACGCTTAATGAAGTTGGACCGGCGTGAGCAGAGAGATGAAAGGAAAGAAAACGAGAGAACGAGGTTTGTTCTTAATGGAAACAATGTTCGCCCGTCCCTCCCTGTGTGCAGTTGAGGGGGGGTTTGATGCTAACAGCCAGCCTCTATGTGAATCAGAGTCCTCCCCCAGCATGGAATCCCCTTTCCAAAATGCACGCTTTAATTATTCTCCCTCCTCTCTCTCTCTCTTCTATGACCACACCATCTACAGACACACAGGGAGCTCTGTTACTCCTCCTGCCCCAGGCTGCGAGGGCCAAAGGGTTGGGAAAGATATTTTAAGGGACTGGTCCGGCCCCTCCTCTCTACTTTACTCCATAAACATATATTTATGCCGCGCCACAGTTTATTGGCTCTCGACCCCACAGACTGGCACTACACCAATGGACCTCACTTTGATAATGGAGCATTAGGGACTGCCTCGACTCTGTCAGACCACACACTTCTTACATTTCACCTGTGTGTGAGTGTGTTGTATGTGGGAGGGCAAGCTCTGGGAGTTCAAAGGAAACTCTTCCCAAACGGGGACGATAATGAGACCACTCCTTAAGTGACTCTTCTAGCATACAGCTCTTTGGTTGGAGGCAGAAAAGATCAGCTGTCCTCTCCCTTCATCGCACATAAACAATATGAAATGAGCAATATTATCTCAGGCTGGGGAGTCCAGCACACAAAGGCCACTCCTTTAGGTGCGGTGGACAGGAAGCTGATTTTCCTAGAGCAGCGCTTAAAGAATGTGAACATATTTCTCACCCTGTTTCTCACACTATGTGCCAACTGAACAGAGTGCTAACATTTTACATCCAGGTGGTGTGCAGAAGTATCATAGATCTCGAATTCTCATATGTTGAAAATCAACCCATGTAAGAAGGACTAGAAGGCTGGATTTATATCTTTGAGGTGAATTTGAGAGATGCTGAACTGTTCCACTAATGAGAGGTTGAATGAGTTGGCTGCACCAAACAGCGCCCCTGGTGGAAATACAGAGACCAGCCAGTATGTAGATCCAGTGATGGGTTTTTACCAGGCCAGTCTCAGAATTTATGGCTGGTCACAACTCCATAATTAATTGTTTCCTATGAATATACAAGAACCAGAGCATTATTCATGGAGAAGTGTAGATACAACATCTGAAACATGCTTTAAATATGAAGGTAAAATGTAGCCCTTGATAGAAGTTGGTCTTAAAAAAATGTTTTAAACATTAATTGAAACAAGCTGCTTTGAAAACGCAAGGAGACAAAGGTACAGATGTTCATGTAAAATGTGTAATAAAAGTAGAATGTTGGCAAAAAAATTGTCAAATAAAATAAAGAAACACAAAACTTTGCTATGACAAGTACTTGTGGCATTGTTTTGTGGTTGTTGAGATGAACACGTAACAACAATATAGACATCTGTATTTCCATTGGCAAAATGAGCAAAAATTAACAAGATGAAGGAAACAAATTGATGCTTTGTCTACCTTTAATGACCTCTAAGTATGAAAATGCATCAGATGTGATGACCTTCTGCACAGTAATATGAATAGAAGCGTAATATAAACAAAGCTCATATGACAATCTGATTACAGGTTTCTTGTGTGTTTTTTTTTATTTCTTGCCTATTTTTAGTTGTATGTCTACACCTTCAAGTCAACAGATTCGCTTTGAGATCAAATACTGAAACTGAAAACTCCCCTGGGACGTTTGCTAATGTCCAAGTGCACATGCACCATTAAGGTTATAAAAGGCTTTTTGGCTGAAGCAGTGCATCTGTCCATGTCAGCCCTGAAACACAAAGAGCTGAAGTTTTACTGTTTTTTTTTTAACACAGCAGTGGCTGGAGGGCACTCCATCGTTTTAAGGACATCTGACTATAATCCGTTTGATTTAATGGAGAATAAATCAACACGGGTAACTCAGAGCTTTCCCTGGCATCGCGTCTGAAAAAGATCCCCCCTTCATCTCTGAATCTCTGCTCTCCACCAGGGTGCGGTTTGGCGGTATCCTGCGGTATGGGGTGTCATTAGGCAATTCCAGCACATTGAGGCATGCTGGGAAACAGGGCAGGGTCAGAGACAGCAGGTTGCCATGGCACCCAAAGCCATTGCTCCCCTAGCAAACAACGACACAGAGGGTGGCTTGCAGCCCACTGATCTATCTTATTTCTTGTGTCTTCTTCTCTTGGTAAAGAGTGGAGGGAGGGAGTCACCATTTGTCTCAGTCTGGAACAGACGGTGCTGTAGGGACACAGCCTGCGGTGGACACAGGCAGATCTGGACTTGAATTACCTGTATCCTCAGATTCCTGGATCTGTAACAGATAGCTCTGCTGATAGACAGAGGTTACATTTTTGGTGCCCAGGTGTCCGGTGGGTGGGTGGGTGGGGGGGGTGGCAAAAAAAAAAATAAGAATACAGTTACACACACAAAAAAAAGATCTAATTGTTTAATATTTTTTTAATCTTTAAAAGTTTTTTTCAGCATAATCCACCACTGGGTGTGGTGGATTTTGAATGCACTCTTGGCAAAATCTCAGACGAACCGTAAGTGAGCTAATGGCCATGGAATCTCCTCTCTGTGTTAACGTTCCACTCTACGCGAGCAGCCAACAGCCTTTCTGACTTCCAGTGCAGGAAGTTGTGCGTGGCTGATAACATGGGGACCCATGGCGCACCTCCAGCCGAGCCCCTAACATGGAAGCAGAAGCAGGCCCGCTAATTAATAAAGGCCGGGAAGCCAGGTTTGTTTTCCTCGTGCATCTGAACATGAAATTAGGTCTTTATCTGTGCAGACCAGGCGCCGTTCCCCCCAGGGGTCAAATGCATGGAAGCCGACTGGGTCACACACCCAAAAAACACAGGCACACAGTCCAGGCCCTGTCCGACTGACAAAGGGACAAGTTAATTAACTTTCCACCCTTCCTAGGCTCACACGGCAGTCCAGCTTTCTTTACGTACACAGTAAGTAAAAATTCCTCGTCTAACACTTAACAATTTCCAAGCATGTTCTTTTTCTGACAAGTTAGGCCTTATCGGGGCTCTTAGTTTTGTAAACTCAAAATCTATAGAAATCGAACGAGAATTGCTGGTGTCTTCCTCTAGTAAGTCGCTTTGGATAAAAGCGTTTGCAAAGTAACGTAAAGTAAAGTCAAATTTAACTTCGTCCCTTCCTCCCACTTGCTGGCCACCCTCGCTCACACATTCCTACCCATTTTTCCGTCCTCCATCTCCCATCGGCCGCAGTCTTTTTTTTAGCTAATGTACATTTTACTCAACATTTTTCTTCGCATGCGCGAAGTCTCCCTTCAGAACCGTGAACGACCCGAACAAAAGAAGGTGGCCCATGGAGTCGTGTGGCTATATAAAGCTCTCTGCCTCAGAACTCAGGCAGGCCCTTTGCCCATAGTCTTCCCACAGTCCCGCTGCCAAGCCGACACAAATTTTCCTGGCTCCGGTTCAGGAAAGAGCTGCTTGAAGCTGAAAGCTGGAAACTTCGAGGTCTCTTTGCCTGGATACAATAAAACACACACAAACATGGGGTCTGGTGATTCAGTTCAGGGCAGACAGTGCCTCCTTTATCATGGGGCTCACCCCTCCAGATACAGCCCTTATCAATCCACGGTGCCCATTACCATCGGGCGAGGCCATTACAAACGCACTTTGTGCATTAAAATAAAATCTTACAGCGCTGTACTCATTTACATTTGCAGCATTTACCAGACGCCCTTATCCAGAGCGACTTATAATCAGTAGTTACACCCCGGAGCAACTTAGGGTTAAGTGTCTTGCTAAAGGGACACAATAAGTAGTAAGTGGGAGGTAGTAAGTGGGATTTGAAGCTGGGTCTCCTGGTTCACAGGCGAGTGTGTTACCCACTAGGCTACTACCCAAAGTAGTCTCTGCTCCTGGACTGAAGGAACATGTTCACACTCAATCAGAGGTCTCAATCATTACAGACAGCAGCCACACTCTTACATTTAAGTGAAAGTGGAAAAGTGAAACGTTTCATCTGCCTGTTGAGGTTATTTAGCCGAAGCCATTTAAGGTAAAAATCAAGTTGTCCACCTCATTTTAGCTGATTTTACAACAAGTTTGAAATGGGATCTAAATCCTTGAAGCATCTTGTGTTTCAGATAAAGAACATCAAAAAAAGAAAATCAGAGACAAAAGAAATAATGCAACAAACAATTTCAGTTTCTAGATAATCGGCAAATAATGTGATTTATTGTTCCAGTGAACAATAAATGTTTTTGATGCTAATTAAGAAAACATGAATCAAAATCATTTTTTTTTATTTAAAGAGCACAATTTAAAGGCAACGCAATGTCATATCCATATGCTGTACAAAGGTACAATTAAAACACAATTTAACTTAATAAAATTTTTACAAACAGTTAAAGGCAATGGGGCAAATGTGTTTAGATTTGAAGGTTTGAGTTGATTGCACTAACCTCCTAATTTTGGAGCTAAATTGGCAAAATAATAAACGGATGAACGTATATAACACGCTAACATTAAATGCTTAATAACATAAATCTGCTTGAATGGTAAAGAAAGAGGAGATGTCACATCATTTGTCATGACATTATTAACCCTTCTTCTATTTAACTGGTTAACTGGTTAACTGGTTGTTAATTAGTAACTGGAATAAAACCAAAAAATTACACTATGTTCCAAGGTAAAAAAAAAATTGTTCCATGTTGCAGAACATCACTCAGACCTTAAGATTTGACATGCAGGCATGCCGGGAAGGCTAATTACTGCTGTCGGCCTTCCTGATCATCAGCTACGTCTGGTCTCCCTGGCACCTCAGCCCACGTCCAAAAGCACGCTTGCCGGCCTCCCTCGGCGGAGTTAAGGCTCGCCGCCGACCCGCGCTGACACGCAAACTTCAGCGGCGCCCTGGTCTCCGCAGCAACAGCAATGCGTGGCTCCTGACTCCTTTCCTGCTCTACCCCCTTCATGTACGGGACAGGAGGAATGCTCGCTGTCAACACTGTACTCTCGGGCTTCCTCCTCCTTCCCCAAACACTGGCATCCATGCAGCGCCCACTGCGTCTCCATGACGACAATGTGCTGCTCCTGACAGGTTTTGGGTGGGTGGAGTGCACGGCCCATTCCTACAAAGGGAGATTCTCCCTTAATGGCAGTGCACTCACCAAGGTTTTCAGTAAGTATGCTAATGGTAATAATGTTCTGGTTCCTCGGAGCAAAGACTCATGGGAAAAAAGGCCTGCCACGTTCTGCGTTCGGCATTCCGAGACTCTCACGCTCATCTGTCCGAACTGGCATGGTCCTCCTGAGAGGCACACATGCGAGACGTTAGATCCCTACCAGACAAAAGCCGTCTCAGTGCAACAGCTCAAGGCTAAAACAAAAGCAGATGCTCTGCATGACCAGAAACCGACGTCAGGCAGCTAAAATAATCTAAGGACATCCCTGCTGGCCACGTGGCCCAGCCGGGCGTGTGAGGAGGATGACGGGGCTTTTCTTCTGGCCCGAGCACCGGCGTCGGGAATTCCTCCATGTCAGCGGAGGGCCGCGGCGCTAATGGGATATCAGCGTAAATCTTTCCCCTGGACCTGTGACAGGCACGCCCGCATCCTCTTCCTGTGCGGCCCACGGTAGCGGCAGGAAATGACAGCGTGTTGTTCTGAAATGGCGCATGTGAAAACGATCCTCCAGAGAAAGAGCTCCAGTTACAGCCAGGCCTCCGCTGACGGCTTCCGACAATTGATGCGGCCCATCCTCTTTCATTCATTACGCGTTGGGTGGTTAACGGGGGGAAAATAAAACCAGACGGCAGGGGGCAACGAGGCATGGCCATTTTTCAGAGGGTGGTTCATTCATCTCCAGTAGCAGCGAGGTGAGTCAAGGTGACAGCCGTTTCAGTCAAACTCATCAGAATTCCAGCCGAAAAAGCACCGCAGGCTAGAAACATGCAGAGAGGAAAGAATGAAGTAATGAAGGATGAAGGAAAAACACGAAGGTATAGAGGCTACATCAACACGGTGTGATGGAAAGGGCAAACAGAGGGAGAATCAGAGAGGAGGAAGAACGGAAAACAGCTGGAAAATCACACCTGGAATAATATGATATGACATGACCTCCCTGAAATTAAAAGGGAGTAAACATTACCAAACCTCAGGAACTACAAGTGGCTTTTAATTTAAAAGATTTGAGTTGAATCCTCTTTAGATCTTTACTGCCAATGTCAAAAAAAAAAAAAATTAATACTAATATCACAAAATAAACAAAAGTTGAATATTTGAGTCTTTGAAGGTTTATGCTGAATCATTCGCTCATGTTAAAGAGCATCTCATGAAGCAAAGAAAACATTATTCATCAAACAAAAAAATGACAAAAAGATTTCAAATGTCTCCATGACTGCCACAGAGTAGGTGTGTTTATTTTTAAATTATATTTTTATTACCACACTAGTTTCTAACTATTAGTCTCAGATGAAGAGCTGTAGGAATCTCATACGCCTGGATCACCCCTCAAAAGTTCTAAATCGTCCCTCTTCAGTCTTTATTTTACCCTGTGACTCTGCTTAGGGGGTGGAGACCTCCATCCTAAAGTAGGGTTGAGTTCCTCAGACTGAAGCTCATATCATCTTACAAGAATGTTGACAAAAATGTTCTAATATTTTAATATCTCTATGGAGCAGGCAGAAATTAGAAATACTTGACATTTTGTGTAGCAAAACATTCGTTTGCATCATTAAAACATCAGTGACAGGCAAATGGGCTCCGTCCTGCACAGACAGTTTAGAAGCAAATCAGAACATTATTTCAGATGACAGAATATTAGCAACATGGACTGGTATAAAATCTGGGAGTTGCCAAACAAACACTCTCCACTCTTTCCAGGGCTGTTCCAGTTTCCACTCAATCTTTTAGTGGTGCACAGAAGCAGACAGTTCATTAGCCATAGTGATATTTGTGTCCTATGGATGGAGACGTTATTCCTGATGAATAATGAAGATGGCATCCCCTGAGGACAGAAACATTTCATCACAATCACTTTCCATAGATTTGAAAGTGGATTTAAGCCATGCAAAGACATTGTGTCCATTTTCCTTCTGTTAATTTGTCACCCATGGGTATAGAGTGAATGGGAACTGACAACAAGATCCTCATTGTTTTTTCGATTCTCTGCTCACCAGTGCAAACTGAAAGTTCCCGTGTAAACAGCACATGTTTTATGTGCACATTGTTTCAGTGTCAGACAACCTGTCATACTGGGCATACCTATCAGTCCAACAGCCACACATCCACACAAGCAGCAGGCAGCGTGTGTACCTGATCATCAGGTATAATTTGAAAAGGCTTCTTTACTAAGGCCAGTAGGAATCTGAAGAACTCCCCCACTGGCATCGCCGGCAGAAGTGGATGAAACAGCATGATGCCGAGCACTTCGGGCAGTGGGTGCAATGTGAATCGGACCTTGTTTTGTAAATGTGCAAAAAGCCGCATTGGTTTCATTTGGACGCAGTGGAAAAGGTTAGTGTTTCCACTGGGTGTGGTCAGGAGAAAATCATGAGCCGTGAGCACATTTGCACAGGCTAGAGTGCATAGAGACTACCAAACAGTCAGTAAACACGCTGAGATCGTAATTCTGTCCATGTCTCTGTGCTGTATTGTGGACGGTTAGAATTTATCTTCTGACATCCATTCGCATCTGAAATCTGGACCTGAACACACTTTAAGCTATGTGGGAAAAGTCTGGTGTTTGACATTTTACTACACCAAGGCTGTATGTTCTCCGTTTATTAATGTTACTAATGTGCATTTTAAATAAAACTAGGATATTAAAAAAGGAATTTTCACTGCAGCCACCAAATCAGGGAGGATAAATTCAGGCCCAACCCATCAGCTGTCACATCTGTCATCACTTCAGCTGTTTGCCTCCACCAACCCCCAGTATCTCCTCTGAATCACACTATGGATCATACCACATCAAATCAGCAGGGAGGGAAGAGGAACTGCAGCAGAGGTCAAATTCTTGACTCCTATGGGCTAAGCTCACTCCCAAGCACCCTCCCTCCAGCACATCCACGCTAAAATGAATGTGTGTGTACCAGAGTGCGTGAGGGTTAATGGGTGAAAGCCAGAGGCGTCGGAGAGAGGAATTTTCCAGCTAGGGTGCGTGTGATCTCCAGCCTAACCGCTGATGGACGGAGAGGGGAGCCAGGCATCGTCAGGGATTAACTAACTACGTTGTGTAAAAAGCATTGCTTACACAACAGAAACTTGCATGCCTGGACATTTTGCCACTGGGGGATCATTAGAAATAAGAAGTGACCCTTCAGCTGTCTGGGCAATGGGTGAAGTTGAGAAACTTGCAGGTCAGGATCATGCAGGTCAGGATCAAGTAACCCATCAGTACCGAAATACACATCAACAGCACCAGAATCCACGTCTACCATTCCATTATAAACAGTATACAGAGATGCTTGCTGTTTTTTTATTCATTTTTTACGATTTTGAAAGCTCAGACATTAGCATTTGTGGAAAAATGTTATGTTATACGTGGAACGCAGATGCAGAGTTTGAAGCCCAGAGGCAGCTGAGCTCATTCTGTTAGGACCAGCTCTGTCATGATGATTTACTTTAACCAGAGCCTGGAATCTGAGGATATGGTTTATATTGTACATTCGTATATTAATTCCTTCAATTTGGTGAAATGTCACTTGAACCCCTGTTAATTTCACCCCTCATTATGCAAACAAAATCAATTTAATTATTTCATAAAGATGCAAAACAACAAAGAAACTGTATAAACCCAAAGAAACAGTGAGGTTTTTTTAATACTCTTTTGATATATTCTGACAACATAACCATAACTGCATTGTTTAATTCCCGTAAAATGGCAGGAATGCAGAGAGAAATTCTTGGTTATGATGGAGAGTTGACAGATGGTGTGGAGCAGGTTGGTCCAGTTGCAGTGGGGCACAAAAACAAGAAGGTGTGGATGCTGCTTTAATTAAGGTTTCAGTTTTTAAGTTAAATTTTTTAAACCTAAAACATTAGCATTTGGGTCTTGAAAAGTGGCACGCGCTTTGGTGATGCTCACATGCAACTGGTGAAGCAACATGCAACTTCAGGAAGTGGTATGTGCTCCATTTTCCTGAGAATTGCCTCATGCAGAAGGAATTTGACTGGCCTTATCTAAGAAAAAAAGGTCTCTGTACCAGTCGCAGCGCTTGAATACAATGCTTATATAGGCATCGTATGATTTTTATAATATGACTTGGACTTTATAAGCCAAATGCCCACTGTAGATCTTTCGCCTATACAGACAAGAATTTCATGCTGTAGGCAAAGCCCCATAGGATTGAACTGAATGTGTGCGCATGTGGACTGCATGAGGTCTCTTGGCATTCACAATGTGTCGTAATTTATCCCCTGTGTACCTTGATTGTTGTTACCTGTTTGAGAGTCATGTGTTTGTTTCGTCCCTTCTTTCCCTGATACACGTTTGCAACAACTTCAGATGATAATGCAGCCTATAAAGGTTGACATTTTGTTCCCTTGTAGGGACAATGCTTACAAATTTCACTGTGTGCACCGTGTGCTGTGCTGCTGTGTATCACATGTGACAATCACTTCACTTTCAAAAGACGTGAAACAGGATGTCAATCCGTCCATCCACCCATCTCACATAGGAGAATCAGATAAACATTTAGAGAAACATAGTCAATGTGACAGTCCACTGCAGTGGGAAGAAAAGTTTACTCTTCTGCACGATATCAGAGGTCACTGTTTACAAAATATTAACATTTTTCCAAGATCTTTGTTAGGTAATTCAATGACTTTGAACCAGGGTTTGAGCAAGTGCAAAGTTCAACACAATTCTCGCAGCAATGGCAGCTCACATGACCAGCCTTTAATCGTTGTCTACTGTCAGACAGCAGTGGCGATTTTGGCTGTAGGTCAAAGATCAAGGGTTTTGAAGTGGCCCAGCTCTAACCTTCTGTCCGACACTCAGGGAGAAGTCTCTCTTCCTACAGGAAAAGTGAAGAGGAAATCAGCATGTGTGAGCAGGCCGAGATCATCTACCGGTGTTGTGATGCATTTTGGGAGGTTAACCTTTACTACACAGCTCACGAGAAGGCAGTGAAAAATCGACCACACTACATTCCATAGACCCCTGTCCCGTCTGCACCTTCGTGTCGATATCACGCCGGAGTGTAATGGGGCCAGAAGTGTTGTAATCTCAGAGACTCTGCAATCGTACCCTTTACACACCATGCATACACACACACACACACACACACACACTAAACATGCTTACAACAGAGCTGTGTGTGTACACGTTTAAAGCTTAATAGATCTGGGTTTCTTTGAGGGGGAGCAGAAGGATTTGGAATGTATTCGCTGTTTTATCTCCAGTCCTACCATATGCAGCATGACACTCTAGTTTATTTACACAACAGCAAAACTGTACATACGACACAGGCAAAGTTAAAGAATAAAAAGAGGCAGGACTCCATTTTGTTACCATATATGGCAGCCCCACATTCCTACATGAGATTTATTATACTTTCTACCCCCCCCCCCCCAATTCCAAGCTCAGCTTTTGGAATTTCTTATCTTAAATAGAACAGATTTGCGGGGAAGGTATAATTTATCCACTGGACAATTGTACAATTAAGTTGAGAGACCATGATGAAGTCTACAGTACAGCATCACACTGTTTTCTTTGATTGAGTATGAGATGAGAAATAGTAACCTTGATTTGAACAGCATTGCGCTAGGGCATCTTTTGTCCTTTAGTTCGGCTGTTTTGAGGAACGTACTGTTTTTTTAGACAGGTATTACAGGAGTGCTTGGGGTGGTAGTGGCCTAGTGGGTAACACACTCGCCTATGAACCAGAAGACCCAGGCTCAAATCCCACTTTACTTTACTTTACTTTACTTTACTTTACTTTACTTTACTTTACTTTATTTAGCAGACGCTTTTATCCAAAGCGACTTACAATAGGAAGACACCAGCAATTCTCGTTCGATTTCTATAGAATATCGAGTTTACAAACTTTACAAACTTGTCAGTGAAGAGCATGCTCGGAGATAGTTGGGTGCTAGACTAAGAAAAATTATAATGTATTTATACATTTTGTATTTGTTTGTGCAATGTGTACGCATGTGCGTGTGTAAGTGTTAGATTTGTCTATAATATTTTTGGAATAAGAGGGTTTTCACCTTCTTCTTAAAAGTGGTGATAGTCTCGGCTAGTCGTGTGGAGGAGGGCAGGTTGTTCCACCAGCCAGGGACAACAACGGAGAACAGACATGATTGGAATCGGAGACCCCGTGAAGAAGGAATTTTAGTCTCCTTTCGTTTGCCGATCTGAGAGAGCGTGCAGGAGTGTATCTAGGTAGTAGTGTATTGATGTAGGAGGGCGCAGTTCCATTAACAGCCCTGTAGGCAAGCATCAAGGATTTGAACTCAATGCGAGCAACTACCGGGAGCCAGTGGAGGGAGGTAAGAAGAGGTGTAACATGGGTGTATTTTGGCTGATTGAAGATGAGACGGGCTGCCATATTTTGGATCATCTGGAGTGGTTTTATGGTGACTGCAGAGGCTCCAGCCAGGAGAGAGTTACAGTAGTCTACTTACTACCATTGTGTCCCTGAGCATGACACTTAACCCTAAGTCGCTCCAGGGGGGGACTGTCCCTGTAACTACTGATTGCAAGTCGCTTTGGATAAGGGCGTCTGATAAATGTCGTAAATGTAAAAATGAGTGTGGAAAGTGAGGTGGTGGATTCATGAAGCCACGCCCCAAGCGGAACACTTGGTCACCATCACATGGTGCAGCTTGGAACTGTGCCGAATGACTGCCCCGTTTCACTAAGCGTGCTAGGAGGAAACCCATGCAAGCCTGAGGAGCAGCGAGGAGTTGAATTGAACAACCATAAAACTACTCCACTATTTGTACTTTTGGACACCGTGGTGGACAGAGCAAAAGGACCAGCTCTGGGCCCTTTCT
The DNA here is from genome assembly GCF_900700375.1 of Denticeps clupeoides. Lineage (NCBI taxonomy): Eukaryota > Metazoa > Chordata > Actinopteri > Clupeiformes > Denticipitidae > Denticeps > Denticeps clupeoides. The sequence continues at coordinate 11,909,991 of NC_041723.1, read as the reverse complement.
TGTTTGCTATGGTGATGGACAGATGAGATTAGACAGGAGCCCCCATGCTCTATGATGTGTGCTAATGACATTGTGCACTGTAGCGAGAGTAGAGCGCACGTGGAAGAGACCCTGGAGAGGTGGATGTGGTGAGAGAAAGGACATGGAAGATGAAGATGTGGATAATAAGTGGAAATGGAGACGGTCGAGCTGCTGCTGCATCGCCTAATAAGAACGAAAGTTAACTGTTGATGGCGTTAATTCTGTGTTAATAATGATTTATCGATTCACGATTCACTTGCATTGTATACACATTTATGTTGTATCTGTGAAGGTCCAAAATTGGAAAACTGAAAAGTGTGAAATTGATAAATTTACTGACACTGATGTATCTCAAAATGAATTGCCTCATGATTTCTAACCCCTGAATTCAACGAATGATTAGAGATGGGCGGGCCTGTCTGTGGCATGACCAGTATTCGTAAGACATGCTATTTCAAGTCGATTTTGTTCAAGTAATGGAAAGAGGGAAGCGCAACACACAATGGCAGGAAGGGGAAACTGTAATGAGTGTGCAGGCAGAGTAACGTGTTGCGGCTTGGGCTCCAGAGCGCACTTCTCTGATGGCAACAATAGGCTCCAGAGAGATTACACAGAACTATGTGGGTATTTCTTTTCCTGGAGCGTTCAAGTCGCCTCGCAGTTTATTCTCAATGTGTGAGTCAACATAATCTTCTAAATTATTCTAAATGCTGAACAATTACCACTTGCCCTCAGAGCAATTTCAGATTGCTGGACTGATGGGACCTGATGCTCGAGGAACAAACCGGAGGAAAGTATCGCAGTGCTTCATGCCTGAGTGTTTAGCAGTGCCATACCTTCTTCTGGGCAGCGGCCCAAATCCCCGGTGAGGCCAGACACAGTGTCCTGGGCTCTGCATCAACTCATCCCCGCGTCCACCCCCCGTCTCCAGGCTTAGAGAGATTCAGATGCCACGGCATGATTTAATACCGTCTGCCAAGCAGGTACTGCCTGCCTGCTGCAAAATGGTATTAAATGTCAACGTCAATGTCTGCATTGTGCAAGAGAAATTCCAAGAATGAAAGACAATAAATTACATAGCCTAGCATGGCATGGGATAGCACACAAGGCTATCAAAACCAAATGTTCAGACTGAAGGCGGTCCTAGTCTTTATTATAACAAACATAACACAGGATTACTTACATTATGTTTACAGCATTTCTGCATTATTACAGTTACAGTTACAGCACAGGTCCAGTATTTGGGAGGGATTCGGATGTGGTTAAATGAGGAACGTACGTATCGCATCAATTGACGTAAATCCACGATGGACTTAATGTGCCAGAGCAGAACAGGTGTCTTCACCTCTGGATGTCTTTTCAAAAAAAGTACCATTCAAAATGTGACCAATAAAGGAGGAGAAATGTGCGAATTGCAGCAGGAAATGATGGAACAACTGAGAGAAATAAAAGTGCAACATATCCTCGTGGAGGGGAAGAGAATAAAACTGTGGCGGATAAATCATACTGACAGTGAACATGGCGCAGATCTGTGCCTGGAATGGCATTAAACAGGCATGGGCATGGTGTAGTAGAAGAGACATCTCACTATTGAAGCCCTCGAGCCAGCACCTCCGATGGAAGGGCTCCCTGCCAACCACAGTGCATGCAGTGGACCCATTACTGTTGGAACAAATGTATTAAAAGTTCTTTCAGTGAAGAAATTCGCCTCAGTTCATGGTGTTCCCTGGGATCTCCATGTGCTTTAGATTAGTTGTATTTGCATCTTACTGAAGGCTCCTTTTGATTCTGTGCCTTTAAGTCTTCTGAGTTATTTAAGACAGGAAAGAGGAAAAGGAATGCTCCTTTTTAGTTAAAAATGTCCACCAAAGTGAGAAATCCTGTTTTGTGGAACAGAACCCGGGTCTCAGTACATTGCGCTAATTACTCATGCACTCGTGAGAGGAATGCTGCAGGGAGTCTTATCTGTGCCTGCAGCAGCTGACACTATTCCTCCACTTGGCCTGACCGGGCCCTTAGTATTTGTTTTAGTACCTCCACATTCTTTCCACGTCGACCTGCAACATGCATAAGGGTGAAGACTATGAGTCATTTTTCAAACCTTTTCACTCCGGATGAGATAACACAAAACTGCATTAATTAAGCATAGATGGCAGCGTTGCCATGTTTAAAGGCGGTGCACAATTTTTCATTTGCATCGAAATGTGGTGTGAAAAACCAGTGTGAAGGGGCGCCCCCTGCAGGAGGCGTTAACAAACGTATTGTTAAATACCAAATAACTACATATGTGTAAGAGCCAAACAGAGAAAGTATGATGTGATGAATTATGTTTTGACCACATCTATATGTATTTATTGGAGACAATAAAGAGTCATTAAACAGTAACTTCTGTTTAATGACAACTGTACGTGTTAATAGCCCATCCCTGTGTAGACGAATTTGTTTTGGCCTCAGATTCAATGGGAGCCGTTTGACAGGGACGTGCCACAGTTTGACATGAATGTGCCAGCCCCTCCTCCTTGCTGGTCTTGAATGCGTGTCAGGGGGTGGATCGGGGACGGGGGGTTTGCACAATTTGAGACGATAAGCAAATTGTTTCACAGTCTACGTTTTACACATCATTTAGTCAGAAATAAAGACAAAGATTTTTATGTTGCAATAAATGAGACTTGGTATGTAGCTACATATCCATCTGTCCTATGGTTGTATTCTCTACATGGAAGGTGGTGCTGATTTCATTTTAACTACTCATCACATTCATCACCTCTATTCCAACTTTGCCTTGTTATTGGTACAATCACAGTTCATTGGTTTGTTTAAGGGTCATTATGAGGGCCATTGGGTGACCATGGCAGCATGGGTTGCAGGGTTGACATGCTCACAAGGTCCCTGCTTCCCTCCCAATATGCAAAGGCATGCATGCCAGGTGCTAAATTGGCCTTGTGTGGCACAACTAGAATTCTACCATCCACCATTGTGCTTTAAAGGACTTACATTGTGTTGGCAGCACAAGAGGAATCTACACAATAAGAAGCCGATGGGTTTCACGTAGTGGCTGAGGGGTGGGGTCTAATGCCCACTGCTGCTTATAGTAACAGCGCTAGAGGGACGGAAATCGTAACTGAGAAACAACTGAGATTTATTTTCTGTGGCAGGGTTAAATGGAGCACAAGGGGAGCATAGGGTGAACTTCAACACTTCAGTCGTCCCTCATGAAGGGCAGTAACTTAACGCAAAGTTTGCATTTGGCTTTCATCACCGAGGGAACCGCAGGCAAATCAACAGTCCCTCGCTCGGTAGTGACAAGGCGCTTGGAGAAAAACACGCTCTCTTCCCTATGAAAACACTCGGGGGGTTGGGGAGGCACAATGCAAATTCCAGCGAGGCGTGTGACATCAAGGGAAGCCCTGGAAGCCATTCCCAGGCCGGATAGCTGGAGGTGAATATGAGGGGATGCAGGAACGCCAGGTCCCGGCTGTATAAAGGTGAGGCGGGGAAAGCGCGTCACTGGCCTTGGCAGCCGCCACTGCTGACAATGAGGCTGCAGAGAGCCTGGCTTCCTTCAATTGTGCACAGCTTCCACAGCACACTGCACGCACTGATATTTCCATATTACGCTCTTTACACTGCCTAAATACTACAGCTTGAAATCACGAGAACACCCGTAACCCAACTTTTAACCTCAAATGATTTTATTGGATCACTGACTATGTTGACAAAAAAAATTATAAAGTGCTAGTTGATCAAGAAAAAAAAAGTTGATGGCACTTGAAGTAATAAAAGAGAGCAGACATTGAGGTTTTCATCAGTTGGCTTGAGGCACATTAAATCTCTCCTCATCAGTCACCTGCGGCTCTAAGGCACACAGTAATACTGTGCATTGAATGGGGTTTCTTAAGATCCCTGCATAAGGAGGATCATTTACATTACTCCAACAGGCTCAGCCTGAACTGCACTGAGGACAGGAGGAGAATCTCACCGGACATTTTTAAACCGTTGGTACATACACAAGCCCTTATACCTCAAAACAAAAATACTTGGTAATCACAATTTGAAAAGTCATTGTCTAAACCAATTCTTTTCAACTTGATGGACTAAAGTTTGGAATGTAAAGACAGACTCTTCATCCAATCACATTGTAGCAAAAGCTGAATTACACACAGTCTACATAAATAAACCATGATGGCATGCTAATTATGAAACAGTGTGTTATGAAATTATAACCAATGAATGACATAAGAGGCAGGAATGCAGAGACGGGGCGAATTGTGATTTGAAACACATTGAGCTCATCTTGGGAAGGACTGATCTAACCCAAGATCTTCTTCTTGCACTCAACAGAGCAGAAGAGCTTTCCCTTCAGGGCCATGAAGCGCTGGCCTATCAGGCACTTGGAGCAGCCAGAGCACAGGAAGCAATGGGGCTCAGCGTGCCAGTGGTCATCTCCAAATGACACCCGCTGAGCCTCGGGGTCTATGGGCTTCTGACAGGACTTGCAGTGCTGCGGAAACACACGAGTAGCATTATGTTAAGAAGATACAAACGTAAGGGTGTCACACCTATTTAAAAAATAAAAATCAAATTAAAATTTCCAGCAGTTCTTTACACTTTTTAACTTGTAATACTCATGTCATGGTAACATCTAATATATCAGAAGGTTGCCGGTTCGAATCCCGATCTGCCAAGGTGCCACTGAGGAGCCACTGAGCAAAGCACAATCCCTATACACTGCTCTGATAGGCTCTGATTGGCTATTGTGGGGCAGTGGTGGTCTAATGGTTAAGGAAGTGACCCCCTAATCAGAAGGTTGCTGGTTCGAATCCCAATCCGCCACTGAGGAAGCACCGTCCCCACACACGGCTGCCCGCTGCTCACCAAGGGTGATTGTTAAAAGTACAGAACACACTTCATTGCACTTGCTGTGCTGCAGTGTTTCACAATGACAATCACTTCACTTTCATATAATCAAAACTTCCCCTGGTTTGGAATATTAATAGGATCCATAATCACATGAATCTGTCTCAGAAATAAAACATATATAACTGAACCCTGCTCAATGGCAACATTAAACTTGCTTGTTGCATATTAATCCGATACATTTTCTATCCAACGTACAGTTCAGCATTTTGTGTACATGTACGAACATTCTGTTTCCCCAAAAAAGTGCATCCAGTTAGAAATGAGCAGAAATGCCAGGCCCATCTGGATCAAAGCTGAACAGGAAGTAATAGGAAAACTGGTCCCTCTTATTCTGGTCCAAAAACCAATGAGGGGAACAGTGTCCATCGTGAGTCCTGCTGTAGGACCTAGTGCTGTACTCCTAGATATCTGTTTACTTAGATGTGCTACAGTCTGGATTAATCTCTGTGTGTGAGAGGGAGGTAAACACAAAAAGCCTCAGTACAGGTCCTTACCACAGCGTGGCTCTTCATGTAGCAGGGCTTGCAGACAGGCTTGTCCTTCTCCATGACGTAGGTCTCCCCAGCCAGCACACAGTCACAGTCGAAGCAGCAGAAGTGTTTGAGGTGCCAGTTTTGCCCTTCAGCCTGCGTGTACTCATTGCTGAAAATCAGCTGAAATGAGAGACAGATGGACGAAAATCGCACTTTTACGTGACAATGTGTGATGGACCACGAGTTTGATGTTGCTTCGTTTAGCATTTATGTAAACACAATTTAGTGTATTTTAACAACATGTGCATAAAATCCCCAGTTGCCCACCTCATCACATCCCCCACATCGAGGCTTTTCACTGTCTCCATAGTGACGGCCACAGTACAGTTTGCCCTTTTTCCAGAAGTAGATCATGTCCACCAGCAGCTCTGTGCAAGTGCAGCACACAAAGCATGCTGGGTGCCAAAGCTTGTCGTACCCCGCCCGCTCCGCAAACACCGCCGGCTCCCCCTCCTTCATCAGCTGCTGACACCGGTGGCACGACTGCAAGAAAGCGCACACACACACACCCCAAACTCAACCAAATGCAGCATCACATACTCACACTTCCTTATCCTCTGGTACACGTCTATTATGAAATGAGAGCGAAGATCCTTTCAGGGACAAACCGGACTGGCTAATATGTTTAATGTTGTTTTTCCATAAAAGGAATTTCCAAAAGAATAAACAATTAGCAACGGATACATTTTACAAGCCTGTTAACCTCTCGTCTAAAAAGTTTTACCAGCAACTTCACAGAAATGTGGCTGTGTGGTGCCATCATGTGGTACATTTGAGCTTCAGCTTGTTGCTTACGTATCACTTTATAACCATTTCCTACTATTACAAGAGAATCTGGTTATTGCAAATATTTATGGATATGTTAAAGTTAATATTGTATATTTATGTGAGTGAAAGCCCACCTTCAGAGGACTACATTTATATCTGGTATTCCTTTGAAATTATGGTCCTTTGAATTCTTTAATTCAAATTGTCTTATTAACACTGATCACACTGGGCTTGGGCAATGTATTTAGAGATAAATGATCATATTGTGGTTATGAACATTAATAGTGTAATACATTTGAATATGAATAGGACTATTACGATAATCTAAAACAATTGCTTTCTTGCATAATTACCAATTATAGTCCATCCATATCCCCATATCCTTCTGTCAGAAATTCTGCCCCAGCTCAACATGCATATAACACACAGTGGAGACTACAAGGAACTGACTTACACTAACAGTGAGGCGGAGCAGGAGAAAGTGAAATACGTTTGATGAATCGGTTTCTTCAGAGTCGCCTCTTTTTACCTTCATGACTGCTTTGTTCACTATAGTCATCATCAAAAGCCACTTCATGGGATGCTTATTAACATGATTGAGTGAGAAAGTCACAACACCTTCAGGACCATTGGAAAACCATCCTATTAAGGTGGTTTAGGAAAGAGCGTGAAAAGCTGCCTCACAGCGAAATCTCACTGCTTTGAAGATTTTTTTCCATTGTTTGCTAATTTTGTTTATTACATACCTTGCATGTTTTATTTTCTGTGTCTTCAGTTTTTTTTTATTTTTTTATAAATGTAAAAAAAAATGCCCGACTCTTAAATGAGTAGGTAAGTCCTGACGTACTGTACGTCACTCTGGACAAGAGCACCTGCTAAATGCCCTAAATGTAATGCCTCCTCTTTCATTGTGATAATCCCCCAGATCTTTCTAATCTAATTACAGCTAAACAAAGGCTTCTCTTGTCTGCGTTGTATTAATCCAGGCAGGGCACACTTACATAGGTTTGGCCTTTGGGGCTCCCGTCTGGAGCGCCACGGGCTGCCGGGGTGCCAATTTTCCCCAGCGTAGCGGTCCCTTTGTCTACATGTCCAGGTCCAGCTGCAGCTCCAGCATGAGTGCCTGCCTCCAGGCCTCCCTTCCCACCAGCCTGGGCTGCATGGCTACTCATCTCCTCGGGTAGTTTGAGGTCACCCACTCCCAGTGCCTCATCCTTGTACTTGCGCACGTACTGCTGCATGAGCTGCACCTCTTTCGGTGACAGGTCGTGGCAGCAGGAGGGATCCTGGTCGTGTTCGGGCAGCTGCCTTGCCATCTGATGCTTTCTGTACTCTGCGCCCTGTGTGCCAGTGATGGGCCTTTTCTCTGGAGGCAGCAACTCGATGTAGCGGACTGCCTGTAAGGCAGATGAATACATTCACGTTTTACATAAAACAGGAGACACAAGCAGCTCAAGAACTTGTGACTTAAAAGTTTTGCTGAAGAGGTGGCGCAAAGCATATCTCTCTCATACCCCCCCCACCACACACACACACACACACACACACACACTAAAAGGTGGCATATAGCAAAAAATGATTGATTCAAAAACATGTGAATTGAATGTTCATAAATCTGAAGGAAATCCAACAAGTACATCCATACAATTGTGTGTGCACAGGAGGAGCCGCTATATATTACTCCAAGTACAGATGAGTAACGAGTCTTCAACAAAAGACCAGTGAAACAGTGACCCCTACTGGACAGCATCAACAAACAACTAAAACACTCCCTTTGTACAGATATCAGATACTTACCAGCTGCAAGTTGGCCACAGGCGGTGCCCACTCAAAGGCTATAGCCTTGACTACATCTTTCTTGGCGGGCACAGCAACGGGAGTGAAGACTGATGTGGCAGCAGGTACACCAGTGGGTTTGGGGGCACCAGTGGCGGTGGGCACACCAGTGGCGGTGGGCACACCAGTGGCGGTGGGCACACCAGTGGCGGTGGGCACACCAGTGGCGGTGGGCACACCAGAGGCACCAATGGAGGTGGGCACACCAGAGGCACCAATGGAGGTGGGCACACCAGAGGCACCAATGGAGGTGGGCACACGAGCTGGCACGGCTGTGGCTGTGCGCACACCAGCTGGCACACCGGTGGCAGTGGGTACAGCAGCTGGCACATTGGTAGACGTGGCCAAACCCGAGGCAACTGACAAAGCGGACAAGGTCTCTCGGTACTGGGGTATTCCCTCGGTGTTCAGCTTGTTGACGAGGCGCGTGTACTTGGTGTCTTCAAACAACCTGCCCACCTTCTTATTCTCAGCCGATTCCATTTGGACATCATGGTCCTCCAAGCCACACTTACAGTTGCGGCAGATCTTTCTACAGAAAAGATAGCTCATTAGAATTCCAGCGACATTTTACTTTGACCCATAAGCCAAATTCTGATTACAATATTAAGAAACACTTCTGCTTGGTGACTGCTTGAAGATGCATCAAGCAAAATACACATCAAACACAGTACAGGCCAAAAATTTGGACACACCTCCTCATTCAATGTATTTCTTTATTTTCATGACCATTTACATTGGTAGATTCTCACTGAAGGCATCAAAACTATGAATGAACATGTGAGGTTATATACTTAACAAAAAATGTAAAATAACTGAAATCATGTTTTATATTCTAGTTTCTTCAAAATAGCCGCCCTTTACTCTGATTACTGCTTTGCACAGTCTTGGTATTCTCTCGATGAGCTTCAAGAGGTTCATTCATAGTTTTGATGCCTTCAGTGAGAATCTACCAATGAAAATAAAGAAAACACATTGAATATGTGTCAACTTTTGGCCTGTACTGTATAAAATGAATGGGTTCAGAGGTAAGAATCAAGAACCCCTCTTCCCAGTGAACATTTTAATAAAACAAACTTGTTTCTGTACTTTTTTCCTTTAAGAAATATTTATTTTAAAATAGAAATATGAAATAGATTATAATGCCGTAGCAAAAGTGTGATTATAAAAGAAGCAACAGGAAGGGTGGGGAAGTTCACAGCCATCTTGGTGATATGAGAAATGTCACATGACCCCCACACAATTACAGACTACTGGCTTCCTCAGGCCAGACATTTACATTACATTTACATTTACAGCATTTATCAGACGCCCTTATCCAGAGCGACTTACAATCAGTAAGTTACAGGGACAGTCCCCCTGGAGACACTTAGGGTTAAGTGTCTTGCTCAGGGACACAATGGTAGTAAGTGGGATTTGAACCTTGGTCTTCTGGTTCATAGGCGAGTGTGTTACCCACTAGGCTACCACCACCCAGACATAAGCAGGAAGCTGAATTCTGTGCCACTGCGGTAAAAGCTGGGCAGAGGTGCCAACCATCACACTGTGGCAATCTTCAGAAAAAACAGCCAAGCATGTCTAATCACGTGAGGATGAAGGACGGTTCCCTGGTGCGGAGGAACTGGGCTTCTGTAAATTCACTCACTCTTTTTCCGTTACAGCTTAGTCCTACTCAGGGGGCGGCGGCCGGAGCACATCCTGGGACACTGGGTGCGGGGTGCACACAGACACACACCATTCACTCACACATGCGGACAATTCAGAGTCCGATTCACCCAGTGTTGCTGCCTTTGAACTGCAGGAGGAAACCTGCAGCAACACTTAGGAGGTGTCAGCTTGAGTCACGAACTGCCACAAGGCCCCAAATGTGTTTTTAAAACATAAAAACACAGCATCATTAAAGAGAAAAACTGGACCTCATGCGTTTTGTTGAGCGAACATACGCTCGTTGTAGCAAAGCCATAGAAGTAGGATAACATTTCTGGAAAGGAAGCGGCCTGACTGCTTTACACCATCAATACAATCAGGTAATAGATGTTTGTAGTAGGGTGGTAGTAGTCTCGGGTGTAACACACTTGCATTTGAACCAGACAATTGACCCTGACTGTCCCTGTAACTATTGGTTGTAAGTAGCGCTGGATAAGGGCGTCCGGTAAATGCCAAATGATGATCAGCCGTCATCAACTGGAGCTAGAAGGCCACACGAACCTCCAAAAGTGCAGCTCAAAGCCCTCACACTTGTCCTTGCACTTCAAACATGCTGCGCCCGCTCCAACCTCGTGCCCCAGCGTCATCTGTGAACGAGAAAAACAAATGACATAAAAAATAATTCAGCAGGCTGCTTGTTGGGCGAGAATGACACAGCAAACACAAAGGAAATGTCAGAAAGAGGAAGCTGGTGCGGATTGTTTCCGGGTCATCACGTCTGCAGTTTTGTTCCGTTCCGGGCAGTAATTGCCAATGATTCAGTGACCCGCCCGCTGAAGTCCTTTCTGCTCTGGTCTCAGACAGAGGATCCTCTTCAGATCCACCGGGACGGGGCTTTCTGGTTCAGCTGAACGGCGGCCTTATAAGGGCAAATATTTCATTACTTGGAAAATCCTGCAGCACGCCGCTGGATCTGTGTCAGAAAGATATTCTTCAAGGGCCCTGATCTGAGAAAGAAAAGTAAAGGAGCAACAACACCCTCCCCAGGGGCATGAGAAGACACGCATCGCCTGGAATGCAGGGGGCGGCTCGAACATTCGGGAGAAAAAGAAAAAAAAAACGCCTCACAAAATTACCGGCCCCAAACCCCGACTTCCGTCCGGACGTTACTTCTCCATCACAGCTGAGGTCAGCGTGGCGCACCAAGAGTGTGCTTGCTTTCAGGCAGGCGAGGCTCGAAGCGTAAAAAAACATCCATCAACGTCCCACGATGTAAATGTTCGCGGGTTGCTTCCTTCGCCTCGGAGAGGCGGTGCCTTATTAGGAACGTGTGCAGTTTATACCCGGTCAACGTGAAGTCAAACACTTCTGCGCAAGATAAAGTCAGCCTCGCTGCGTGGCCTTCTCGGCTGTGCCAGTGGTCTTAAATAAAAGCGTTGAGGGGCATCAAAATCACTCATAGCTACCCCCCAGAGCCTTTTACACTAATATGAACAACAACAGACTACTATATAAAGGGCAATAAAACCGGCACAGCCGGGATTATTTTCAGATGTCTTGCATGCCGTTAATACGGGAGGTTTCATGCTGTGTTTTTGTTCGTCGTTTAATGATATAGAAGCATTTGAATAGCGTTTTTATGGGGCATTAGTGTCGTTATAAATGTTCAGTAGGTCCCAGACGCAGGAATTAGGCCTCACAGCGGGATGGCGGTAAAAAAAAATAAAAGGGCTGCCATTAACTACCCATTCTCGCTCAGGGTTTATCTTACATTTACAGCATTTATCAGACGCCCTTATCCAGAGCAAATTCTATTTGTCACATACACAGTCATACACGGTATGACATGCAGTGAAATGCTTTAGCGGCTGCTACTGACCACGGTATTGCAAGTATACAATGAACCAATATGCAAATATTGCAAACATAACCCAAGATTACACTTTTATGTCTGTAACAGGTAGGGTGAAGGTGTGCACCCTACAACCAGTAGTTACAGGGACAGTCCCCCCCTCCTGGAGCAACTCGGGGTTAAGTGTCTTGCTCAGGGATTTGAACCTGGGTCTTCTGGTTCACGGGCGAGTGTGTTACCCCACTAGGCCACTACCACCCTTTATCTGCACGGCGTAGAGGCGTCACGGCAAGGGCCGTGCGACTGCGGAGAAGAAGCTGAGGAGGGAAAGAGAAAGGAAACGTGTCCCGGCGCCGCGGAGGCGGAAGTTGAGCGACTGGCAGGTGGCGACCAGAAGTAAAAAAAAAAAAAAAAAAAAAAAAAGATCGATTTCAAATCGTAAAACGAATTTAACTGGATGCGTGTAGCCGAGTGACAGCACTATAGCCTTTTTCCACAGCACTATAGCCTTTTGTGTTATATTTCTACGAAAGTCTCCACAAAAAAAAAGGTCAAACCCGCGTCACGATACCTTTTTCGTCTCTTTTTCCAGCTCCATGTCTGCGGTGGACGTGTCGCGACGCGTGGGACCCCGTCCCGTTGTTAGTCGCCAGGACTTCCGCAGCCCTCCGACCACGCAACCAATAGTGGCGGTGACAGCCCCTCACGGGCCGGGGAAACGCCCTGTAACATTCACACCAGGCACACGGGCGCCATCGCTGTACACGTTCACAAGACCAAAACATGAATCACTTGGTAATTCACCTAAACCAAAACATTCCTGTGAACAAAAGAGCCACAACATACTTTCACGGTAATAGAAATATCATAAACTTAAAAAAGAAGAGAGCAGGACCTTTATTACATTCTACCGGGGTGTCTCCCAAACGGCGGGGTTCTGCCCCCTAGTGGGCAAAAAATGGAAAAGCGATTTTCTCGTTTCGCCTAGAATTACCATGAAATATTTATGATCAAATAGGAAATTACTAAACAGGAGGGCATATTGCATTTGTGTGCGTGAAGGACTGATTAAGACACTTCCCAGATGAAACCGGTCCTATTGCTTTGTCATTTAAAACAAATTACCCACTCATACAGGAAAACAGACTGTATTTTTACTATACCACATAGCTAATATTGCACAAAGCATCTGCCAAAATAATACCTGGAGCCCCCTCGGGCAGCCATTATATCTCTGTAGGAAACACTGTGAAACACAGCACAGCACACGGTGCACACAACGAAAATGTGTCCTCAGGGAGCAGCATGTGGCGATGGAGATTTGCTCATTTGCACCTCAATGGCACCGTGGCAGTCCGGGATTCGGCATGTGGTGACGGCAACCATCTGATTACGATTCCGTTTTCTTACGTGCTAGGCCAACCACTGCCCGAGTGCTTCTAAATGTGAAGGGAGAGCTGCAGGCTGGGAAATGGGGGATTTCTGCAGGGCTTTTAATATTTTATTGCTTAAAAATCATGCAACTAATCGCATGGATTGTAAGCTACAATTACAAAGAAGTGTTAAAAGTTAAAAAGGCATCCACAAGTAAGACAAAAAGATTTGACTGAAATCTCTTCTCACTCATCTGAAGGATTATCTCATTATTGCCATGTGGAAAATGATTGACCTGGACACCTTGCTTTGCTCAAGGTTTTTCTATATGTTCTAGTTTAAATACACCACAGAACAGCTAAAAACGATATTATACAGACCATTCAGACACATTTATCACTCACAATACTGATAGGACTTCTTCCTTGACCATTGGAATCCCCCATTAGGGGTCACCACAGTGGATCAGCCGGCCTGGCTGTCCACACAATGGACCTGGCAAAAGGGCTGAACGCAAGCCCTTCCCGACACAACTCTCCCCATTTACCTGGCTTGGGACCAAGACCAAGAAATACACTGTCACATGCATGAAGATGAAATATTTATCTATGTGTTTCATTTGTGACACTCAAGTTCATTCACATACCCCAAACAAATGCAATGTACATTTGCTTGTATGCTGACTGTTTCAAACTAACAGTTCACTTTAAGCCTGAAGTCTAGACAGCTCTTATCCTTGTCTGAGATTGGTCATGTCTTTTGTCCTTAGCTATTTAACTGTGAAATCTTGCAATACCCTCTTTTACATTACAATTAAATAGTACAGTGTGTACGTATAGAAACCATGAATTCACACAGGCATATACTATGGAATTTTGTTTCTGTTTTTCCACAAAAATCTTCAATTCCCTGTAAAAGTGATTGCACAACTTCACACAACACCTTATCAGGAAGTGGGGTGGGGCAGACATGAGTAGTGTGTGCACAGCAGGAAATTCTTCACACTTTTATTCGCTCTATTTCTTGTAAAGAATCATTCACAAATATGTATGCACGAATTAAGAATTTCAGGTATTTGAGGAAAACAAAGTGGTCATTTGTGGTAGTCAGATTTCATTATTAATAATGTTTTTTTTTATAGAATCCAATTACATAATCTATTTTGTGAAAAATAGCACGTTTGCACAAACCCATTTCACATCTGAACATAAGCGAGCATAACTTGCTAATAAGGATAACAGGCCATGTCCTATTATTGGACTCAAAGCTTATTAAAGTGGAAACACAAGAAGGTGGAGTGAAAGAAGTGCAGATACAGCTGCTGTGTTCTCACTTTACCCCCACCCCATGATGTTAAAAGAAAAAAGAAAAGCGTGGGAGGATGAACAGCAGGACTTATTTTTAAAACTGAATAAACTTAACCCTCCATTGCAAGGACACACTGTGGTCATGTGACTCCAGTTCTGTGAAATAAAAGGTCGCCCTCAGCAAATGAAGAGACTCGGAACAACATGAGGGCACTTCTAGTTTTTACCGCTGTGTTTGTGGCCGTTTTCGGCCAAGAGACGTTTGAGGGGTGAGTAACTCATACACATTTCTTTTATTACATTTATTCATATGGGGGAATGTTCCATCAGATGTTCCTCTGGAGACTCAATCAATTGGAGTGTGCCAACATTATCCATTCTACACTGTGTCTGTTTTCACATCAAGACTTTCATCTTAAAAACAAGCTACAAACCACTTTAACAATTGTGCATCTTCATAGGCATCAGGTCCTTCGCATAACTGCTAAAGATGATGCGCAGATCACCCTGCTAAGAGGACTGCCCGAGCTTGAGTTGGGGGTAATTTTATTAAACATAATTTTTCACAACAAATACAATCATGCACTTAGAGATTATGAAGGACAGAAGCTATCCTTTGCATAGTCAACAAACACTGCAATGACAACACCAATGTAAAAGAAAAATACATATTGTTATATTGTTATTGCAGAGAAAATCTGAAATAGTCTCTAACATATATTCTTACTTGTTTGTGCCCAAGATTGACTTCTGGATGGAACCCACTCACCCCTCTCTACCTGTGGACATCCGTGTTCCCTCTCAAAGCCTGAAGGAAGTCAAGATGTTTTTGGAGTCTAATGATATCCAGTACACTGTCATGATCCACGATGTTCAGGCATGTTATAAGATTGTTTTTAGGTTTTATTTTTTTGTAATTTTGTCATATTGTCATTAAATGTAACATTCTTTATCACCAGAATCTTCTGGATGAAGAGAAGAGACAGATGCTGAAAGCTCGTGCAGTACAGCCACGAAACACAGACGACTTTGACTTTGCCAACTACCACACCTTGAATGAGGTCAGTATCAACTTGATCGCTTTTTTTTAATCACTTCACCCTAACAAATTAAGAAACACTGTGATTCCAGATCTACGACTTCATTGACATGCTGGTGGTTGAGAACCCACACCTTGTTAGCAAGATTGTCATTGGTCAGAGCTATGAGGGTCGCCCTCTGAATGTCCTCAAGGTCAGTTGATGCCGAATTACAGATACATTTTCACAAATCTGCTTTCCATGGCCGTGGACTGACTGGTTGGAGACCCCTGATATCTCCTGTCTCTGACATGTAGTTCAGCACTGGTGGAAGCAATCGCCCTGGCATCTGGATTGACACTGGGATTCACTCCAGAGAATGGGTGACTCAGGCCAGCGGAACCTGGTTTGCCAAGAAGGTCCGTTTTGGTCCTGGTTTAGAGCTTCATGATCAAGTTATATCTATACTTTAAGATACATCAGTGGTAATAACGTACATGTGCATGTTGACCACTTTCTTTTAATCACCAGATCGTGACAGATTACGGCAACGACCCAGCTCTCACTGCCATCCTTGATAAGATGGACATCTTCCTGGAGATTGCCACCAACCCAGATGGTTTTGCTTTTACTCACAGCCAGGTAGGCAATGAAAGCTATTTTTAAGATCTTTTCAGTAAACCTTGAAGGACCCATAGTACATATTCTACAGTGGACTAGGCATATTTTGCTGGAAGCAGAAATTGGCAAGTTCTTTGTATTCCTTGCTGGAACAGTTGTCACAGCATTTCCAAGAAACCATAAAATTGTATCTCCATAAATATGTTGCTTTCTTGCAAAGAATCGCATGTGGCGCAAAACCAGAAAGCCCAATTCAGGCTCTTCATGTGTTGGAGTCGACCCAAACAGGAACTGGGATGCTGGTTTTGGAGGTAAAGTGTGTGAAATCGTTGCTAACTGGATCTGTCACCCTTAAAATAATTTTCGGCATAAACAAGTATCCTGTTTACCCCTATTTACGGTCACAATTAATTTAAACAGTTTATTGTGTTCTCAGCAGAATATAGTGTAATGGAACTGTTATTTCTTCTCCTATGGCAGGAGGTGGTTCAAGCGGGAATCCCTGCACTGAGACATACCGTGGACCTAAAGCTCATTCTGAGCCTGAGGTCAAGGCCATTGTAGACTTTGTTCAGGCTCATGGAAACCTCAAGGCCTTTGTGTCCATCCACAGCTACTCCCAGATGCTCTTGTACCCCTATGGTTACACCAGAACACCAGCAAAGGATGAGCGAGAGCTGGTAAGGATGAAGATCTGTTTTTGTACGATATTACATTTACAGAATTTAACTGACACCCCTATCGAGAGCAACTTATAATCAGAACATACAGGGACAGTCCCCTTGGAGACATTCCGGGTTAAGTGTCTTGCTCACGGACACAATTGTAGTAAGTGGGGTTTGAAACAGTGACTTTGTGGTCTTCTGGTTCATAGGAGAGTGTCTTACCCCCTAGGCCACCAACACCATTGCACATATATTTACGTGTACATAATATTTAACACACTTGTACAATTATATATTAACACAGTTTGTGAGCAGAAGTGGAATCACCTGAATAAAGATTATACATATATATTATTATATCACAGGATGAGCTTGCCAAGAAGGCTGTAAATGACCTGACTTCACTGTACGGCACCCGCTACAAGTATGGCAGCATCATCACCACCATCTGTAAGTAGAAGACCATCAACTGCATTGTTTCTTAATTCATTGTTTCTTAAGATAACTGGTAATTAAAGTCCCTTAAATGTTTCACTTAGACCAGGGGTTGGGAACCTTTAACACTCAAAACATTGGGTCCAAAAATGTTGTATATTACACTGTATATATTATTTTCCTTTATGCTATTCATAAAAGAACTAGGCTAGTGTGTTGCTTGTGAAATCTTATTTATGCCGGCTGTTCACAAAGATTGAGTGTGAGCGGATGGGTTGGTGAGGGTGAACGCTCGTGTAGAACCCGGACAAGTCAAAAAACCCGGCCAGACATGTTGGGGGGAAAAGTGGAGATCTGGGCACCTTAACTTAGCATCGCTAATTGAAAGTCAACATATGCAAATCATTAAACTCTAAATAACCATTTACTTACACTGAGAGGCATCAAATTTTGAAATATGACTAATTCAACAAACTGATTAACCTCTGGTGGGAGTGGCGGACATACGCATCTACAGCATTGTTTGCTGCATATTTTGAGTGACAAAAACATCAAACACATTGCATTTTAACGTTACAAGATCCCAATAATCTTGAAATTTCAAACTACAATAGCAAAAAACAATGGACGAAAATAAAATACACTTAAATGATTATTTATTTTCCGAAGCCACAGGGAGCCACAGTGTGAGGCTGAAAGAGCCGCATGTGGCTCCAGAGCCGCGGGATGCAGACCCCTGACTTAGACAAACACATCAAATTGAATGAGGATATAACAGGAAATGCTAGCTTGGTTGTACAGAGGCAAGGTCAAATCTCCCTGTCAAATCTTTTACAGACCAAGCCAGTGGCGGCACCATTGACTGGACCTACGACCAGGGCATTAAGTACTCTTACACCTTTGAGCTGAGAGACACTGGTTTCTATGGTTTCCTCCTGCCTGCCAACCAGATCCTGCCCACTGCCAAGGAGACATGGCTGGCTCTGATGGCCATCATGGAGCACACAAATGCCAACCCCTATTAAACAGGGACTGCTGACTGGCTTAAACATCCACCTATTCAATAAAGTTTTATTACAACTTCCTTTCAGTGTCATTATTTATGGAAATAAAACAAAACAATATCCGATTTACTATTACTTCTGCAAAAAAAAATAAAAAATTTAAAACCTGTACATTGCCCAGGGTGTAGCATCTTTTCAGCTACTATGGTGGGGTTGAGGTGAGTAGTGTGCAGGTAGTGTGCACACAGCAGGAAGTGTTAAACAGATATGACTGATTTTAATCATGTGTTTGAGAAGAAAATAAAGCAATTAACTTGCAGTCAGATTTAAGAAAACATTATGGTCTGTGGCATTGCAGAAAGCAAATTACTTAATGTTACCTAATTACCCTGGAATTACCTAATAAATTGGGGAAGGAAGTTTATCTGCCAAAGTTGCAAAATAACTTGCAACTAAACATGAGTAGCTTGACATTTCCCATTTTTAGCTTCTTTGGTAATGGGACACAAGTAAAAGAATAAAAGGTGTATCTGAACAAATGAAGGGACTGTAGAGAATGAATGAGCTTTTAGTTTTTACTGCTTTACTGTTTGCAGCTACATTAGGCAAAGGGACATTTAAAGGGTGAGCATTTAATAAAAAGTTACATTTCTATATCTATTAATTTATATGTTGGTAATGAGCCAGGACAATAATGTTTGCATTGTGGATATCTTCAAATTTCGAAATTCATCCTCATCACAATAGATAAAAAAATTGGATTTACACTGGGATTCACTCCGGAGAATGGGTGACTCAGGCCAGCGGAACCTGGTTTGCCAAGAAGGTCCATTTTGATTGTTTGATTAATATAAATTTTATAATCAACATCAGTGAAAATTCTATCTTAATATACAATACCATTCAAAAGTTTAGGATCATTTAAAATATTCTTTTATTGGATGGGAAACTATTACCCTGGGGCAGTGGTGGCCTAGCGGTAAGGAAGTGGCCCTGTAATCAGAAGGTTGCCGGTTCGAATCCTGATCCGTCAAGGTGCCACTGAGGTGCCACTGAGCACCATCCCCGAACACTGCTCCCCGGGTGCCTGTCATGGCTGCCCACTGCTCACTCAGGGTGATGGGTTAAATGCAGAGGACAAATTTCACTGTGTGCATCATGTGCTGTGCTGCTGTGTATCACATGTGACAAACACACTTCACTTTATTAAAAAGTGGGTCAAATGGGTCAAAACTCTAGTCAATACATTGTTAATGATGTAAATGACTCTGGTAGCTGGGAATGGCTGTTAATGATCCAAGTGTCACTTCATTCATTCTTCATTCATTATTAGAAAACCCTTAGAAAATCATAGTAGAGCTAAAAAAATGTTAAGAGATCAATTCGGGTTCACTAGGACCCCAACTATGAATACATCTATTTTATTCACTCTGTTGTAGTTGCTGTACACAAGTTCGACAACAAGAAAATTACAATTTAATCTAAATATTCTTTAAAGAGGAAGGTCTAGAGCTGCCGTGTGAAGGTGCTCAGTGACTGAGCTGTTCTGACCTCGAGGGGAAGTTCATTCCACCACCGAGGGGCCAAGACGGAGAAGAGTCTAGATGAATGTTTTCCTTTTACCTTCAGAGATGGAGGGACCAGGCGAGCAGTACTGGAGGCTCGGAGTATACGAGGTGCAGTGCGAGGTGTAATAAGGGCTGTGAGGTAGGATGGTGCTGCTCCATGTTGATGCTTGTAGGCCAGCATCAGTATTTTGAACCTGATGTGTGCAGCTACTGGGAGCCAGTGCAGAGGGGTGGTGTGGGAGAATTTGGGAAGGTTGAAGATTAGTCGTGCTGCTGCTCCGAGCTGAATCATGGAGCCAGAGTCCCCCTCCAGAGTCAGTTCCTGACATATTTATTTGAGTCAACTTTCTTTTGATGACTAGATTGTGACAGACTATCACAATGGCTCAGCTCTTAAAGCCATCCTTAACAAGATGGACATCTTATTGGAGATTGTCACCAACCCAGATTGTTTTGTTCATACTCACATAATGGTACGCATTTATTTAAGCATTCATGTTATAATTTTTTGTGTCTCAAATGAACCTTAAAGACAATATATATTGTATTGGTGGAAATAAGGTGAAATTCAGTTCCTTTGTTAAAAGCAGAAACGCAGCAGTTCCTTAAGGTATGGTTTTGCAAGTTCTTCTTGGTGGTATTCCTTGGTGTGATGGTGGTCACGGCATTTGCAGCAGCTTTGCTCAGTTCCTTCTGTTCTTGAATTAGCCCATAAATGGGGATAAACCCATTAATTTGTACATAAACATAAATATGTGTATCTCTGTAAAGATTCACTTTTGGCACAAGAACAGAAAGCCCAATCCTGGCTCTCCATGTATTGGTGTTAATCTGAACAGGAATTGGGATGCTGGTTTCGGAAGTAAAGTGTGAAATCATTGCTTTATGGATCTGTTCTGTTCTTCAACTTAACTTATAAATACTCAATGTAATAATATTTAAAAATCTTTTTGGGGCAGCTTGTTTAACCCTATTTACTTACACAGTTAACTGTTCATCACCGAATAATTTCTTCTTCTCATATGGCAGGAGGTGGTTCAAGCGGGAATCCCTGCACTGAGACATACCGTGGACCTAAAGCTCATTCTGAGCCTGAGGTCAAGGCCATTGTAGACTTTGTTCAGTCTCATGGAAACCTCAAGGTCTTTGTGTCCATCCACAGCTACTCGCAGGTGCTCTTGTACCCCTATGGTTACACCAGAACACCAGCAAAGGATAAAGGAACTGAATGAAAACAAACATTGTGTGTGTGTGTGTGTGTATGTATATATATATATATATATAAATATTACATTAACATAGAATAAGCTTGCCTAAAAGGCCATTCACTGCCCTGGCTGCTACATATAAAACCAGCTACAAGTATGGCAGCTTCATCAACACAATCTATCAGTGTTTATCAGTGTACCTGAAGTGTATGTAGGAAGGAAAATATTTTTGTCGTTTTTTTTCAACTAATTTTACTTCAGGCAGCATAACATAAAACCATAGGCTATCATAGCAAATCAAATAAGACTGTAACAGAAAACACATGGAAAACACAGTTGGTTTTATATTGGGTCTACCTGTCACCTCTTTTACACAGCAAGCCAGCGGTGGTGCCATTGACTGAACTTACAACCAGGGTATTAAGTACTGTTATACCTTTGAGTTGAGACCAGATAATACAGATCCTAGTTTTCTCCTGCCCACTGCAAATGAGACATGACTGGCTCTGATGACTAATATTACGCATGCAAATGCAAACCCCTATTAAACTGGAACTGCTGAATAATTTATCAGATCTACATTCCACTTAAGCAACAAATAAAGTTTCTGCGAGGCTTCATTTATTTCGTTTAAATGATCAAATGATCATACTAAGTTTAAATGATCATCACATTCCCAAAGAAAATAATTTCACCATTACATCATTGCTTTATTGAACATGAAAAATACAAAATAAGAACTGAGTTCATTCAAAAGATGTGTCAGAGACATTATTATTCTACATGAAAACTCATCCACTTGTCAGTGAGCTAATAATTTAAAGCAGTCAGGCACCTTGGGTCTCGGTTTAACAGGAAATGCACTTCATTTTCTTCCCTTCAGTCTCATGTATGAAGGCAAAAAAACAAAAATATTATATGCACATTCAAAATTACAGCAATATTACTCACATTTCTCCACTAACAGTTTTGATGGTGTCAATGCAATCCATGCTTCAGTTAGTTTCCTTTTTTTAAAACAATGAATAATGTTGAGAAAGATGTTTCTGCTGGAATAATGTAAGGGCTCAAATGATCTCCCCTTTGCTAATTCATATTCCAACAGCGCGATACAGCTATCTGAAAAAGCTATGCGAAAAATGTTCCAAGGTAGGCTATTTTGGTCAAGCATGACTCAACTCTGTTCTCAAGGGCATGAAAAAATATTTTGTTTCATAAATACTTGAATTAGACTGATTCTCTATTGTCTCTCTCTTTCTGTGTGTGTGTGTGTATTTATATAAATAATATAATAATTCAGTAATAACCTATGAAGGCAAATCTAGGTATCTGTGTGTCAAAACCTTATTTCAGGCACACTGTAAACCTGGTTGGTGGTCTACACTAAATCATGATGTGAGATTTTTTTTTTACAGAATCTCCATTCCTGTGAGCGCAATCAAATTTCCATCAATTCACACAAACATTTAAAATGAAGATGAAACATCAAATACACACCAACAACACAATTCAGTATAAAACTAGGTAGTGATAGGTTCCCTGTATACAGGTACAGGAAATAGAGGGCCTTAATGGGGCTGCAGTTACTGTGGCAATTATTTCCAAGGCCTGCTGCTTTGGGATCTAGCACTGGTAGACCCAGCCAGAGAGGAAGACTGTCGGCTTCGTGCACTAGATTTGGAGTAGGCACTGCTGGCAGACATTCGGCTGTATCGGCCTGAAAAACAGAAGCACACAAAATGAAGCACTTATCACTAGAACTAAATGTATTAAAGGAACAGCAGTGCAAGGAAATGGCAGCTATCTATGTTATCAAAGTCAAATTAAACTATATTGTCATCTCATCATATGAAAGTACATAGAGAGATGAGATTGCAAAGCTTTTGGGATTCACAGTTTGACACACAAAACAAAAACAAGACAAAGGACATTGTGCACCAATCCATAATACATTGCAGGTCGAGACAAAGTAGGTGGACAAAATAGCAGTAGTATGATAATATACAGTATATAATGTGATATGATAATAATAACAATAGCTATATGACAGAATGATGATGATAATAATGATAACACAGCAGCACAGTGTGAGGTAATTGTGTCAAAGTGCAGTGTGCAATACTGTTGTTTCAAAACATTTTACTTTAAAATAATGGAATATAAACAAAGTCTGCATAAAATGTTGATTTGGATTTTTAAAAAAACATGTGTATATTAAAAATGTGCACTGGAAGAATTATTCTTCAGTATTATTACTTAATATGATGAGTATATTATTTTACCAAATGGTACCTGGTATAATGGCAAACTATGTGGATCATTTTCCTGGTACAGCTGCACTTACTGTTGGAATCACTTGGAATCAGAATTTCCTCTAGCTGCTGATGAATATTGTTGATGTCATCACCACTGAACCGCCATTTCTTCTCTGCGGGGAGGCTGACTGTGCGGGGTGAAGAACGTTTGCGAGCAGTGCCCACTGTTGGAGACGGCAGGCAGGATACAGGAATGGAGCCGGTGGTCATTCCTTCTGGAAACTTCTGTATCAGTACTTTCAAGCCTATAAAAAAAGCAGACAAAATACTCACTCATTTTACTTAATTATAAAAATTGACTGAAAATGCATAGCGATGTTGGTATCGTTGATACAGTTTAGAAAATGAATTTCATGGAAAAACATAAACGAAGATATGTGTTCCAAATCATTTTTTTTTTTTATATTTCAGATAACAACAATATGACTTCATAAGTAAGTGGGAATGTAATTGGAATGATTGCTCACCTCCTGAAAGCATGAAGAGATTTTCAAAGCCCCTCTCACACATGGTAGTGGCTGCCTGACTAGCTATTCTCTCATCTTCATCATAGAGGATTATGAGCTTTCCTGGGGCATTTTTCTGGATGGATTGACAGTTAAAGCAAAAGTAAAGCAAATCCTGTTGAAAATGTACAGGAGTCATATAAAAGACAAACTCATACTGACGCAAATGCACT
Source organism: Denticeps clupeoides (assembly GCF_900700375.1). NCBI lineage: Eukaryota > Metazoa > Chordata > Actinopteri > Clupeiformes > Denticipitidae > Denticeps > Denticeps clupeoides. Next base: position 11,886,219 of record NC_041723.1, on the reverse strand, counting down.
TTAGAAGAAAAAGACTTGAAGGATACATAATCTAGAACTTCCTTGGTGTAAGGGTTCATAGTCCGTGAAAGGGTTGCAATTGGATAACTGTATGCTGTGGAAAATGATATTATTAATCAGCATTTAATAGCTCACTGACTACAGTAATGAAAAAGTAAATGGTTTCAAGTTTGGAAAAAAAAATACTGCAGATGATTGATGAACATCATACCACTAATAATGTGACACTGGTCATACTGGTCTCGGTCCCGCACGTCTAGCAACAGGTACGGGCAATCAGGGTATGGCTGCTCCAAGACACTTGGACTTGGTACAAGAGGAGGATCCTCAGTCATTTGGCCATTTTTATCAAGATCCAGCTCTCCCACACCACTGATCACGCTGATGTAGAGAAAAAAAAAAAGCACATTGTGTTACAGTCTTTCACCATGTATCCCCTCATCCCCTGTGAAAGTAACTAAAACCCCACCACTTCACCCCCAGCGCCCATCCCAGTGGAGGGGCAGAGTTACAGTCTTTACTCACGCCGAGTTAAGCAGAGCTTGGGGGCCATGAGAATGTGGCTATCTGATACAAGGTCATTATGTATGTACAATGCAGGGACTGTTAGAGTAGCACAAAAAGCAGAGCCTTCTCACATGAATGGATATGTGCATCACTAATGTTACAGCTCGCGTGCTTGTGAACTGTGTGTGTGTGTGTGTGTGTGTGTGTGTGTGTGTGTGAGTGAGTGAGTGAGTGTCAGAGGTGCTCAGGTACTGAAATTACCTTTGAAGTGTGGACCTGGGAGAGAAGCTTGGCTCATTGTTGTTGTCGTTTAACTGCACTGGCACTACTGTAGTGGGCTGAGGAGAACCTTCCATCCATTCGGACAAGGGGTCTACTTCTGCCTCTGACTGTATAGTGCTATTATCTGCTGAGAGATGTACTGATTTATTCGATTTATAACTGTATTACTCAATAAAATACATAAAATAAAAACACTGGATTATCAGTTCAGACTTATTGGAAAAAGCACACTCAAACACCATTGTGCTAAAAAAGAAATAATAATTGTGATACATAATCATAGTGTTGTAATTCTATGTTAGATAATATTTTAATTTTATGTTAAATTAACACTGATCCAGCTCTTTGAGCAACAGGACTAAAGCAGAAATACATTTTACCTAATCACTAACAAAATAGTAGAAATAGTACCTTCAGACCTTGGCGTTTCTCCATTGGCAACACTCTCATTCAGCTCTGATACTGAAGCAACCTGAATAACCTGATACATTATAATAAACTTCACAGTCATGACCAGGAAGGAGCAAGTACACAATGATCCACATGTGATGAAATAAAAAAAATTCCTATAAAGCTCACTGGGCCACAATTACATCCAAATAGAAAATGTAAATACATTAATATGATAGCAAATAAAAGCATAACTTGTATAATATTGAATATCAGAGAATGCATCACTCAACAGAACATTTTGTAAATGAACCTTAAATGTGAAATTAACACGTTTAGAAATTACATACATCACTTACCAGCTGAGCAAAAGTGGTGACTTTTAGCCTCTTGAAAAGCTCGTCCTTTTTATACCTGTAATCTGCATAAACTTGAACTGAGACCACTTTTAAGGTTCACATAATAAGATGCTAAAAGTCGGTCCAAATCTCAATGTCTTACCAGGGTCATGAGAACTGTCATTTACATCATCACTTTGTTCCAATATTTGACTAAACTTCATAGTTTCAGTCTCAATCGCCATCCTGTTCAAAGTGCCCTGCCTCGATCCACCCTCAAATCACGTTCCAAAGCTTCTGAGGACAGAATCCCTACATCCCTTTTTAACATGATGGGTAACTTGAGGTTACACCACCCCATCTCGCTCTATCACAAGGGGTCACTGTCTGTGTTAAACAAGGTAATGTAGCCTGATCAGGGCTGACAGAAGAATTATTGTAATGAACGGCACAATCGTAAGCCATTTATGCCAACTGAGGTAATCAGACTTCCTTATCCCTGAGAAATCTGAGTGACCGTGAGTGAACAAAATGCCTGACGTGGACAAAGCACGTATTCTCCCCCCCAAAACAGGCTATCTGGTCTGAAAATATCACTGGGACCAGGCTTCTCTGATTTACTTGTCAGATGCATTTTTAACCTTAAAAGGCAGAGCTGGACCAAAGACAGGGGCTGAGTTTCAGGGTCATTTAAATGGACCACCAAAACCTAAATTAAAGGGGCTGCCAAACTACGTCTAAGTACACCGAACAGGGGCTGAATTAATTTGTGATGTGGTCAGTCTCTTGAGTCTCTTAAAGAGTTCAAAGTGCTACTTTCATTGTTTCCTTTCTTGGTCTAGGCTATTTCGCTTCAAAATCACATCAAAGTCTTACTTTTATTCATCTCCTCCAGTCTCTCCATATACCTTGTGAGGCTGCATCCTAACAAACAAACATATAAATCATTAAAAAGCCATTCCACCCACTATGATGATTTACAACCCTCTGGATAATTACCCGTATCGAGCCTCGATTTCACATGCTGATATTTAGGGTTTTGGGGGATCCTCTTATTCAAGTACTGAAAGAGAGAGAAAAAAAAACAACAACAAAGAACTAAAGTTGATTTATTAGTCAAACTGAGCTCAGTTGTTCATACGATAGGGTCACTCAATAGCACACAATCCGTTGCTGGTAACTGGACACACTGTAAACAGGCCAAGTTTAACCACTAGCGCACTTCCCATAAAATACACGTGCCCCGCTTTAAAATGTACGATTATTATACACGTAAACCCATTAACAAAGTCTGCGTGCATAATGTGGGCTAGCCATCACTAGCTAGGTCGCCGTGGAAACAAACAACGTGACGTGGATATACGCGATGGCTTATATTTAGCAGCAGTTGAATGGAAACGTCTGTCTGTCTAGCACTTATTCTGGCCTTGGTAGAGAGCCGACGACGAACATCGCAAGTATTCTGAGCAGGATGAAGGTTAGCGTGTGATGGTTGGAAACAGGACTGGGGTTCGCTCAAGCACTCGCGATAGCCAAGCAAGAATCAGTACCTTCGTGTCGCCAATGTCCCGTTTCGTCGACATCGTCTAAGAAAGACGCTAATGTGAGTTTGGTAGCTCACCGAAAATCAAACTCTGCTTTTTTTTTTTTTTTCCCCTCTTTGCTCGCTGGAACAACCTCATCGCCGATTGGCCCGACTCCACCGACTTGTCCAATCAATAAGCCTCTTTTAAAGATGTGGTTGCCAGAGATGTTGCTAAGCAGCGGGTGACGCCAAATCCTTCCTTGTCATTACGTGCAGCCTGTTGCGCTGTTTGGGTTAGCATCCAGCTTTCCTTTAGAACTTTTGTTGGAGGTATAAGTCGCTGACCAGACTATAGGCTGGCGCTGTGAAGTAAGACGGTAATTCCCGGAGCCCCAGCTTCCACTTTGTCGGGTTCCCTCCGCGGACAGACGGCGAGGCTGCGCTCTCGGGGTGCGACTAGTGCTGTCTGCGCAAAGCGCGCCTTGTTTGACAGGTTGTTCCCGCGGAAAACAATGACGACGAATTGTGATTAAGTCGCGCCACGTCCAAATGGCCTCCGTGTTGGTGAGTGCAAAAAAATACAAAATAAATTCGCGACTCAGAATATTTTCATTGCGACGAAAGTACACTTACAGCTAGCTAGTAGATTAGCAACACGGCTATTACGTATGCGTCCTAACAAACACAGATCTGTGCTTTAGGAGGATCCCGCGCTCGAAAGACGTTTTAAGGGACATAGAGATTCTGTCACGTGTGCAGATTTTAATCCCAACAGCAAACAGCTGGGTATGTGAAACGACCCCCCGCTCCCTCCGTCGTTACTCGTGCCTCGTGTCCGTTCACCAGCGCCACCGTATCTTTTGGCAGCCACGGGCTCGGCGGACCGCGATCTGATGATCTGGAACTTGAGTCCCAAGGCCAAGGCTTTCAGGCTTGTGGGCCACAAGGACGTTGTCACAGCGGTTCACTTTGCCCCGTCCGGAGACCTCCTGGCCTCAGCTTCCAGGGATCAGACTGTTCGACTGTGGACACCAAACATGTGAGTTTTGGTGTCACGTAGAGAGCCAGTGTGAAGTGCGACTTACTCTACTAATTCATTTTTTAAAAATATATTTCCATTGTTATGTACGGTCCACAGTAAAGGAGAGTCCGCAGTGTTTAAAGCCCACACTGCCACGGTGCGCAGTGTCAATTTCTCCAGTGACGGCAGCAGGCTGGTAACTGCTTCTGACGACAAGTCTGTGAAAGTGTGGAGCGCCCATCGCCAGCACTTCCTCTATTCCCTCAACAAGCACACCAACTGGGTGCGATGTGCCAGGTATTTTACTTCCCTTATAACTTATCCGCCACACAAGCAGCGCATTGCAGCGAGTGAACTGCACCATTTGCGTTTTTGTCAGCATGTGGTGCACACAATGAAATGTGTCTTCTGCATTTAACCCATCACCTTGGTGCACAGTGGGCAGCCATGACAGGCGCCCGGGGCGCAGTGTTTGGGGACGGTGCTTTGCTCAGTGGCACCTCAGTGCGACTTTGAATGTTTGGGATTTGGACCCGCAACTTTTCAGATATGACTCAACTTCCGTAATCGCTAGGCCACACACTGGTTTTGTTTTTTTAAATCACATGCTAAATGCAAACCCATGGTCTCTTCTCATCTGCATATTTTTATTCAGATTTGGGTCATTGCTTTCTAGATTTTCTCCAGACGGGCGTCTCATTGCCTCCTGTGGAGATGACCGTTCTGTGTGCCTTTGGGACACCTCTACTCGCCAGTGCATAAACACATTCACACATTATGGCGGGTAAGAACCTTATGCTTTTCTTAGAATGGCAATCTGTTACAATATATTAAATACAGCACCACTTAGTATACAGTACAGGCCAAAAGTTTGGACACACCTTCTCATTCAATGTGTTTTCTTTATTTTCATGACCATTTACGTCGTGGGGTAGATTCTCACTGAAGGCATCAAAACTATGAATGAACACATGTGGAGTTATGTACTTAACAAAAAGTGGAGACCTGACCTCCACAGTCACCGGACCTGAACCCAATCCAGATGGTTTGGGGTGAGCTGGACCGCAGAGTGAAGGCAAAGGGGCCAACAAGTGCTAAACACCTCTGGTGTTGAACTCCTTCAAGACTGTTGGAAAACCATTTCAGGTGACGACCTCTTGAAGCTCATCGAGAGAATCAGAGCAAAGAAACTAGAATATAAAACATGTTTTCAGTTATTTCACCAGTGAGAATCTACCAATGTAAACGGTCATGAAAATAAAGAAAACACATTGAATGAGAAGGTGTGTGCAAAATTTTGGCCTCTACTGTAGTGCCTGTAGTTATTTGTGAAATTTGCTTGTAAATACAAGTGCATGAATAGTGCTCCCATTAGATGTAACTGTAAGGGTGGTAGTAGCCTAGTGGGTAACACACTCACCTATGAACCAGAAGACCCGGGTTCGAATCCCACTTACTACCATTGTGTCCCTGAGCAAGTCGCATTGGATAAGGGCGTCTGATAAATGCTGTAAATGTAAATTATTGAGAGAACGGAATCATTTTCAGGTCTGAAACCTTTGTGGACTTCAATGGTAGTGGAACATGCATTGCTTCTTCTGGAGCAGACAATACGCTGAAAATATGGGACATTCGTACCAACAAGCTAATACAGCATTACCAAGGTAATTTTCAAAAAATAGCTATCTTGTGTACTGTGACCTGGAAGGTGCTTAAGAATCCCTGAATTATGTGGGATTTCTTTTTGCCAGTACATAGCGCAGGCATACACAGCTTTTCCTTCCATCCGTCGGGAAACTACCTGATCAGTGGTTCTAGTGACCACACAGTGAAGATCCTGGACCTGCTTGAGGGAAGGCTGATCTACACCCTCCATGGCCACAAGGTAATGGCCCAGCTTCGGTCTTAAAACAGTAGGGCGAGCCATACAAACACCTTGAGTCAAACACGGTTTTTGTCCGGCAGGGTCCTGTCCTCACTGTGGTATTCTCTAGAGGAGGGGATCTCTTTGCGTCAGGCGGTTGTGATTCTCAGGTGAGTGGACCTCAGTTGAAGAACAAATAGTGTGTGATGAGAGTGTTTTTAATTGTATTGAGTTCTTTTTTTTTTTTTTTTTTTTAATCAGGTACTGATGTGGAAGACAAACTTTGATGCGCTAAACTACAGGGAGGTGCTGAGCAGACATAGCCAGCGGACCACTCCACAACAGCCACCACATTTGACAGATATCCACCCTCGCATCCACCATCTTCACTCTGCCCAGTCCGGCACTATTGAGGTCTGAAATGGTCTTTTAAACAATTAATGTCATGAAAATGTTACCCACAAATTGTATATATTTTTTTAATAATTTTCTTTTGGCCTGTCCTGTTCCTTTTGTTTTTATGCAGATTAAACCTTTAGTCAACACACAGGCTGTTGATCCACCAGTTGTAGAGCTGGGACAGCCCTTTCTGCCAGTTACTGTAAGTTGATCTCTGTTTATTTCTAGTTAAATCCAGGAAAAAAAGTATGAAGTGCGCTCTCTCTGCGAGACACGGTGTTTGACAATTACAGTGTTTTGAAGTAAAGAGCTGAGCTGCATCTGTCTGCATTCTTGGTCTGCTCATGCTGAGATGTCTACAGTAGAGATCTACACTTTGGCTGGTTAAAAAAATGATCACGTTTAGTCTTCTGGGTGTCAGAACCAACTATGTAGTGTGTGGGTACGAAATGAATCCTCTCCAGGACCGAGACCATTTGCAGCAGGCACCCGTGTATTTCCTCAGTCCTGTCCCATATGCAAAACTGCAGCTGCAAGTGTTTTTAACACAAGGTGGCAGTGTAAGCTAAAGATTATTTTTTTTTGCTTGAGTCAAAGTCGTTGCATACGTGATTATGTAGAGTTGTCTTTATTGCCCTGTACACACATTTGAAGAAGTATTAATGTGAGTAATTGTTTATTGACTGTAGTACATGATGCTACAGAGGTTCCATTGACTCCCAGTTTCTCTGTGTGAAGTTCACGTATTCTCAGCGACCCTATAATGGGCCTTGATTTGTGTATGTGTCTCACTGAGATGTTCTTGCCCTGCCAAACAATTGTCTAGATGGTGTACAGTTCCCCCTGCATCCTTTGGTAAGCTGGTGGGTGCTTTAGTACGTAAACAGATTCATGCAAAAACCTTTTTTCGTACATCACACTTACATACTGATTCAGACGTGATTATTATTATTATTTTTTAACAATTTATCACCGGCAATCTGCTTATTTCTATTCAGTAGTGATCTCAGGCATATGGGATTTGAAGTGGAGCGCACGCACAGTTTAACATGCTCGCAGCAGCACATGGACTTTGTGTCCTGGCAGGCACGTTTAGAATGCACGCAATCTGGTGTGTGTGTGTGTGTGTGTGTGTGTATGTTTGCGCGCGTTCCAGTTCCGTTCTCTCACGGTATGAGGTGGGTTCTTTGTTTTGGGTGGGCGCCCCTGCTGCTGGAGTAAACCAAGCGTGCTTGAGTGCTGGCTGAGTGTCGACTGAACATTGACTGAGCGTTGTTCTTGGCCTGGCAGCCTGGCAGTGGGAACACACGTGCCCAGAGCTGGGGCTTTATGTGACCTCACATCCCCTCTAGAGCCTGTGCCTAATAATAGACTCCTCCACATGATGACTTCACCCCCCCCTCCCACTGCGATTACCCTTAAGGGAATTCATATGCAGCCCCCTATCTGCCATTGGCTTACGCGTGCATACACTTCCTCTGCCGATTTTCGTCTTATTGCATGCCACTGCTCGCACACACCAACACGCATATACCCAAACACACCCACACACGCCCACCCCATCACTGGGGAAGGCCCTGACACAGTGTTTCCTCGTCCAGAAGCCCCGTGGAGTTTAGCTGAAGGGCTTCTTTCCACACGACCTGTCCCACATCACTTCCTAATAAAATATTCTCTAGTCGGGTCTCTTGGGCAGGGGGGGCGGAGAGGCGGGTTCAACTTGCGCCTTTGCCCGCGTTGACGCTGACATGAGTCCTTCTCCTCTCTCACTCGCTCATGTTTGTGCCATTAAGTGCTCGCATGCAGTGGGGCCATTAGCAGGGCCGACTGCTTCTCAATGGCAGCTGGCCGAGCTGCGTCACCACTGACTGCGTGGTCCCCGTTCGCCACGGTTTTTATGCAGCTTGTAAGCATGGCATGCACGTGACCTTGCCCCCGATCTTACACGTTGAGCTGTTTTAAAAAATTACCTTAAATTGTTTCTTAAAAATAAAATACATATTTTCATCATCTGTTTACTTTGCAGAGGTACAGTGTAAAATGATCACAAATCAGTGTGTTGGCGTACATAATGTGGATTATGTTGGCCAATGACAGCCCTGCAATACAGACAATACAGGGGAAGGCTCAATTTGTCATCACTAACATTAAAATATCCATTCCTACTATGAATTGATGTTAACAATGAGTACAGAAAATGAGCTGTTGTGGTGATTGTGTGTGTGTGTATACAGAATATAAGGTTAGTCAGGAGATTAGGGTAGCAGGGGGGCAGGAGCCAGGCAGAGCCTCCTTCCTGTGGAGTGGACTACAGGATATTGAATAGCTGTGAGGTGTGGATGCCAGGTTTAAGGGTTGTGGCGAGCTCGAATGACAAGACGGAAGGAAGCAGCTAAAGATAGACGTGCCCTGTGGACAGGCTCTCTTTCACAAGGAAGCTCCCCTTACAGGGAGAGAGTGAACTTCCTCATCTCTGTAGAAGTGAAGGAAAATGCAGTGATGTAGTTTTTATATATTCTGAGATATAAGAGTTATATTATAACAAAAATTAGAACGAAGGTATTTCAATTGGTTTTAGTCTTGCTGGTGTTGTTGCATGTAATTGATATCAGTTCAGATCTTATATAACCTTGAGTGGAAAGTTCTGTCAAGATTTTAGGCATTGCAGTATAAAAAATATATTCTAATTATAAAGTATATTGTGTAACACTACACATGTAATTCAAAAGCTATAATACAATTATATAATTAGTTATACTAGGTACATTTCTCTGTATTTTTATATGTACAACAATAATAGTATTGTTTATGCCTTATTTGTCTTTACTATTTATATCACAAAGTCACTCGTTTCCTGCCCTACCTGCCTGACGGCTGATTGAATGATGTTGCATAGCAACTGCATCAATAGCTGGGTCGTATGAGTAGGGTGCTTGAGTCTAAGCATCCTATGGAAGTGTCACATCTAGGGTCCAAAATCGGTATTGTAGATTTTGGCAGAAGTGGGGGTAGAAAAGGAAACTAGAATAAAATCTGAAGTGCTCTCCTAAAATTCTCGCTGAATACAATGAAGCATGGTCACGGCTACCGAAGCCCATCCCTAGACATTCTGTGCAGGGAGGGGACTCACCCAGCCCGCAGCTCATACACAAACACCATTTTAGCGCACACACTCATACCTATTGCCAGTGTAGTGGCACCAGAGCAAAGGATTTGCTCAGCAGGAGGTAACCGGAGGAAATCCAGATTCTGTCGCAAGACCTGGGTGGTGTGAGGCCATGATGCTAACCGCTGCACCACCATGTGGCTCTGTTAACTGTTCAAATTCAAAGTGTTTCGATGCCAAGTGTTTGTGTGTCACATACACAAACACGTACCCCGTAGAATTGTCTTGTTGGAATTTCAGTTTCAGAATTGGCGCCGCCATGGTTTCCTGGTCTGCAGACAGCGTGAAGACAGAGGAGCCCTAACGGGAAGCCCCGTGCGACACTGTGCACTTTCCACCCTGGTCCCTCATTGTGTCTGGGATCTCCCGTCAACACCCCCACCCTGGTGCTCGCATGCGATCACCTCAGACCGCGGTAGACAAACATGATCTCATTCATCAGGGATACAAGAGAGCAGTTGGCCTCATTACTAATTCAGCACATCTCTGTCTTTCCTACCGCCTCCCTTGTTGTCATTGTGTTTTGTCTTTTAGCCTTTATGCAATGATGGCAGCTGCAGCTGTTGCATGAGCTCTGCTGTCTCGTGGGGAGTAGGGGGTTATCTAAATGCAGATGACCTTCTTTTTTTTTTTTTTTTTTTTTTTTTTTTTGTTGAAGACTCCTTCCCAACAAGGGAAGGTTTCCCAGTTAACCTTGCTGGTCTGGGCCCTATCGTACCGGTAATGCCATGACTAACATTCTGCTATCAGGACCGGCCGCTGCCCGTTTCCCCCATAGATGGGTGTTGGGCAGGCCTTTCGTCCTCATTCGCTCTCAAGGGCATTCGCCAGAGCCTGAGGGACCACAGCTGAAAATATGCTGACAGGCAGTGGACCCAGACTAAAAATAGTGCCACAGGTCTATTACAGGTATCAGGGACACCTCAGAGGCAAATGACCTTGTTTTTCACCCACGTCCCTCCCCGTCCGCTCTCCATGTTGAGCATGTGCTTGCCCTGCCAAAGGACCATTGTTATATTTCAACAGGAAGAATGAAGAGCCATGTAATAAAAAAGAATGAGAGGACCTGGCCATCATCAGAGTATTTATTTTCTGCGGAAGGTAGTTCGTGAGGATGTGCGTGAAGAGAGCCAAGTGACCTTTGCTTCACACACAGATGTGCCAAGTTGTCTAAAGTTTCTGGAATATATTGTATGTATGTGTTTACAATAGAACTACTTACAGTTCTACTAATAAGTAAAATAGAACTACTTTAGCAATAAGTGCGAATAATCTTCACTTTGTGAGATTATTTAACATTAATATAAGTTCGACTAGCCTGTCTATGGTGCTGCACTGGCTAGAAATGGCGATAGGCGTAAAGAGTGCTTTGGCAATTCTGCTTCGCCATTCAGAGAGCAGCAGCTCGGACAGTCAGATCTGGAATTTGTCCCCTTATGTTGTCATGAGGGGAAAGGTTACCTCCCCTTTCTCATTTTTTCCACCCAGAGAATTTCCCACCCCTCCCTGTATAACATGTAAAAATGAGCACAAATGAATTTTTTGGGTTCCGTCACACAAGACTGAAGAAACTGGGTTAATTAAAACATTTTTCTGGAAAATGATTAAGACATGTGAATGGTATGTTTTATACATTTACTGACCGTTTATGAATAAGTCTGTTAAATTAGAAATTATGAGGACAGTAACACAGGGTGATGCAACAGGTACTTACCAAAGGTAGTTGGTTTAAAACCAGAATATAGAGTATGTAGTAATGTATACTACATTATTTAGTAACAAGACAAAAACAGATCTAAATAAGGGGTGCAGACATTTAAAATGCCGGGTCGAGATGTCACTGTTGAAATGTAATTAATAATTTTCAAAAAATGATTAATGCCTGTCTGTCATCGTCTCCTTGTTGTGCAATCTTGTGCAATCAGAGCCTGCTTGCCCTGAAACAGATACATTGCCATGGTTACTGCAGTAAGTCCGATTGGCTGCAGCAGAACACACCCATAACACATTCATGTCAGGTGCCTTGGAAACCTCTCGGTGAAAGATCGTGAAACTGCAATCTGAATTCTGTGGAGACCAGAGTGTCGAGCACCAAGCTCAAGTCATTGTTTGCCTTTACAGGGGTGTTTGCTTTGTGCTGTTTGGTGTGTGTGTGGCATCACTGCATTTTCTTTAAATAACATGGGGTTTCACATAGAAAAGCTCAATAACTCAAATACCTCTCCTGTGTGTGTGTGTGTGTGTGTGTGTGTTTCAGTAAGTGTTTATTAAGCCTTTTTCCTGTATTTGCTATTTTAGTAAAATCAATGCAGAGCGGATGTGCCCTGGCGAACTGCGTAGGCTCAGCCGTCAAAGCAACTTCATTTGTGAGCTTAAGTATCTTTTTGCTCCATAATTATCTGGGGAAATTTAAGTGGGCAATTTGTGGATACATTTCATATTGGGTTCTTCTATGTCTATTATTTCCATATAAATTATCTTATAGGGAAAAACATAGGGCTCAAAATGTTTTTAGTGGCATCACTACAGTATATAACACGTTAATCGTTGTGACTAGTTTCTACATGTTACTGTAAATGAATGCAGCTGCATTTTGTATGTCCTGTGTGGGGACATGACCATCCTCACAAGTGTTAATCACTGCATTAAGATTTGAGTGGCAGAGTTTTAGGGTGTCTCTTTCAAATGGAGACGTGGGAGCAATGTACTTGTGGTCTGTCTGTGTGCGTAAGTAAAGTAAAGTGAAGTTATTGTCACATGTGATACACAGCAGCACAGCACATGGTGCACACAGTGAAATTGTGCGTGTGCACAAGCAAAAAAATAAAAAAAAATTGTGATTTTTACAATAAAATAGGTCCATCAACAACAGGTATTTCATAAGTAATATTCAGATTCTGAGAGACATTTATTGATCTATGGATACTCAGTAACATGGAAGGATGTTTTAGCAAAGGATGTTCATAACTGACTGCCTATTTACAGGAAGGAAACACAATTTAAAACCAACCTTTTTATCCAAAGAAGTGTCTTAAACAGACTGGAGAGATTAGAGCGAAGTAGGGTAGGAAAACAAATCTGTTTCCTGTGGGGCCGGAGCACTGAGGTCACGGTCTCCGGAGGTGAGGCAGAAACTGAGCACTCCACAGGGTCGCAGGGTAATCTGCTGTAGAGAAGTCTAATTCAGGCCCAACTGTTAGGAAGTCATTCATCTCTATTCCTGAGACTGAGAGCACAGCGCACATTATTTTCATTTTGTCCCTCCATCCTTTTCTTGACTTTTTGGACCCCTCGCTCACCTCCTTTTTAAGGCTTTCTTCCTTTGCCAGCCTGTCAGCTTCAGCCTCCATTTTCTCTCCTCACATTTGATCTCACTCTATATGGATCTGAACCTGCTGCCCCTTTTTCCATACCAAGAAACCAAAGCACGTTACTGGTATGGAAAGGACCCCAGTTTCAAATATGCTACAAATTGCTCCATAATTCAAGACCGGGCAGGGTAGAACTGGGGAACATTTCATGTAAATGAGCTCGAACACTGGGAGGTCCATGTAAAAGAGCCAGTGCCGGTGGGTTTTTGTGCCTTTTAGACATAATGCTTACATTTCACAATTATAAGTCTTTGGATTCAAATGTTAAAGACAAACACTCAGTTGTGTGGGTGACTCTTCATTTACAAAAAATCTTTTTGTGTCAGGTTAGGTTGAAGCAATTTAATTTATTCTTTGCCCTTCAGCACCCACTCATTCCGTCGTTCTTCCACTCCTGTCCCAGGTCAGCATCACGCTGCTGGTGGCTGCCAGGCGCCAGCTCACCAGCCCGTGTGCTCCCAAGAAGCTTAGCACACGCCCTCAGCTCCTGGAAAAAAATATTAGTCCCACCCCTCGCAAGGCAGAGGGCAATGACGGGACGCCAGTCTGAAACGATGGCCTCGGCATTCCATACAGGTCTCTTCATGTGACCATGAGCAGCTCACGTCCGCCTCGGACCTATTGAACTTGACGGGAATAGCTAAAGAAAATGCCCACTCTACTGTTACGCCTCTTTTCTTTTTTTTTATTAAGAACGTAAAACATATTTTTTTATTTTAAAAGTTTCAGTGGTATATATATATATTTTTTTATAAAATCCTTGAGATTATACAGCAAACTAGAGTACTATTATTTTGAAAAATTATTTTTACCAATAAAATGTCTTGTGCATTAATAATTGATTGATTTATGAAAATTAAATTTTTTGGACCAAATCTAGGTCACACTTCATTTCTTCATTCAGAGTTCCGGTCTGCCCCCTCCTCTCACCTCCCCGTCATTTTCAGCACTCGGGTTCCATATTATTTCTGTGCATCCATTAAAACAGTGAGTGGAGGACTGAGGAATCAACATTCTGCTGTGGATTTCACATTAATCACCTCCTGGCAGGTTTTTTTTTTTTTTTTTTTTTTAATTCCTTCATCTGAAAGTGCTCAAGCATTTTCTCCAAAGCCAAAAGCCTCAAGAGGAGCCGCAGAAACGGTTTTGAGGAAAGGCATTCCTGTGGTGGGATTTGTATTAGGGTTCCCATTGTTTGACACCGGTGCAGTTACTGACCAGCTTACATTGCGATGTTCCCACAGCTACTTTACTGAGCATTTAATTTTATCTCAAGTTGGAAAGCAGATTATCTGGTATTTGTGTGGCAATCGCATACGGCTTAATGCCAAAAAAACCTCTGCATAGCGTCCGTCTTGTTTCCTTCTCTGGTTTCTTTTCTTCCGTTGACCCCTTCTCATGAAAGACCTAGTGTGTGGAATAACTGGCCTATGTTGGGGATAAACAGTGTATGAGTTGCACATGGTTGCCAGTAGCGTCAGCGGCATCTGGCTCGGTGGCTTTTAACACGCCGCACCACCTTCAGAGCAATGCGTAGCGATGCAAATGTATTACGTTTAAGATAAAGTGCCATTTTCCAGATTGTGGACAGGATTACAGATGCCTCTGGTGTGACACATGGGTGCTCTTGCCTCTGTCCCCCGGTTCTGTATATTTGTTGTAGTCGCTTTGTGTTATCAGGGTTATCAGAACACTCGAATGAATCACATCCTGTTTATTGGAACAGGCCTGTAAATACTCACCCTACTGCATTTAGGTTGTAAACTGCAAGGTTGTTGCATTCCGAGTGGCTGGCTTTCTGCATGCGTGCTTATGCAGAATTTGCCCATCTCTTTCCTCCTCCCGTCCAGTATCTCGGCCCTCGTCTTAATTGGTCTTTTAAAGGCACGGATCTGCGTTTTGGGAATCAGTCCTGCACTTCAAAGGCTGCCTTGACCCCGCCGCGTCTCAAACTTTCATTTAGTCACAGTGTTGCGCAGTTATTTGCAGGCCTGCTCATGTGAGGGCAATCACTCAGGAAATGCACTTCGCAAGGACTTCAGTGATGTTCCTGGTTTTGCAAGGATCAATCGGATTATGTGCAATCGAATTATAAGATGTTTGTCACTGGAAGTTTCAACTGAATGGTCATATGTTTGGATGCTTTTTTGAACTCCATTACAAAATTGACCGGGTTTCCCAGTCATGTTGATGCTCTCTAACAAGACGTGAGCATTCAGTAATGCAGTCCATGGAAACCCTAATGGTTGCCAAACGTATGATGCATATTATTACTGGGCATATAACATTGACATATCGAGCTGCACAACTTTTTATTAAACAGTGATGTGGTAAAAATCGGTCATCGTTAAAATATTATGTTACCTGCTTGCTGCCTCATTTATGTTTCCACTCTTTCATCTCCTTCGTTATCTCACCCTGAATGGCAGTTCCAAGTGTAGGAAAATGCCACCCGGCAGCCACTCCACGTCCTTTAATTGTTGAATTGCAACACCAAGACACATTCTTCCACATAAAGAGCTGCTGATTGAGCTGATCAGCCCAAATCTCACTTAACAAGGAAATCCACTGCTGTGGACTTGCCCTCCCACTTCACCCTGTTTTGATTAAAGAAATGTTACTGTATTAATTAATAATTTGCATAAATATGTAAAAATGACTTGTTCAGCAATATTCTGTTATGATTGTATCTTTCGAAACTCAGCTAATGATAGTTTATGATGATGGCCGGAATTCAATTGTGATCAGTAGTTTGATGAAGAATAAAGAGAACATTATACCTGACTGGAGTTACGGTCAAGTGACGAGTGGTCAAGTGACGCTTGTGGTGACGTTTGGGTTCTGAGTCAGTGGACGGTGACGTGCAGCATCTTAACCTCACGCGGGGAACTTTTAATTATGGATTGAGGCTGGATTAGGTGTGGCTGTTTGAACATGGAAGCATTTCCAACATCATACATGGGTTATTGTTGCCGAGCTTTCACACAGCACTGAACATATTGGGGGTAGAGCTGTCATTCATTGATGCGGGCTCCTCCCATTCATAACTCTGTGTATAAAAACGCTATTAAAGTTCATCTTCTTTGTATCGTATATTATATTACTGGCTGGGTAGTTAGTGTCACCTCTGGGAAACATTAAGACATGATGCAGCAGTAGCTCAGACTCCCACATGCTAGGTCTGCCTTTAATTCCAGTGTGACTCTAAACGCCCTTTTCTTGTGTCCAGGGTCTTTTATGGTTTTATGGTTACAGTGCATTCTGGGGATGCTACAGCTTATGCTCCTGACTGCCTCTTCCTTCTGTATTATTATTACTTTTTTTTTTTTTTTTTTTTTTTTTTTTTTTTTAACTCACTCCTGTTTATTTATGAGGCAACCCCACACTACCGCTATATATAGATTCTCTCTCACCTTCTGAAATGCCAGAGTGTACGATACCCCAGATGTGCTGAAATGCCGCTCCGGCTTCAGTCTGGCACTCCAGTTCTGGGAAACGGCAGGAGCCGCCATGTTCCGGCCGCACAGCATTCAGTCAGGGACACCATGACAGGGGAGGCTGTCGCGGCCTGGAAAAGATTTGGGGGTGTAGCATGACGGACGTGTTGACACGGACTACAAATTCCCCTGATGTTAATATGACTGAGCATCTGTGGAGACCAGTCAGGTCCATTGAAACCTTTTCGAGTATTTGTTGCTAAAGTCTTGGTGGGAGATACTTCATTCACATACAATGTACAGCCGTGACCGTTAAATCACTTAATTCTGTCCAAACAGCTCTGATCTTTTTTTTTTTTTTTTTCTTAATAAATTTAAAATAATTTTTCCCACGCCTCCCATGCACCAAATGCACCTGTTAAACTAATGTGAAAAATATTGAAGGCAGCCTTTGGTTTGGTTACCAGAGATCTTTAAGATTGTATTCTGCATGGGATGTGTATTACACATGGTCTTCATCGGCTCGCGCTGGAACGAAGAACTGAAGCTTTCATTGTTCCTGCGCACGCCACTTCAACTTCATCGCTCACAACGTGCGTCAGCTTATCCCCTGGCAGACGGGAGACTTTCTGTAAACCTAATCTCAGGCGGGAGCGTTAAACAGGAGAACTCGCCGTGGGATTTGCATTTCAGGGATTGGCCCCGCTGATGGTTTCTTTTGACGCAATAGGCCTCCGGATGTCCGTATTGAATATCGAGCCGAAGTTCCGCTCTCACATAAACACCCCTTGATGCGTTGTGAAGGTAGAGCAGGGCACGTGCAGAGAACATGTTTCCTCCTCGCTCTGTCTGATTTAGTGTCCGTCAGCACGAAACTTTGATCCTGTCACACTCACACAGGTGGCTTGGCTATGTTTTATGTTTTTTTGTGTGTGTGTGTGTGTGTGTGTGTGTACGTGTACATGCTACAGGAAACACGTAAGGCTCATGCCCGCTGCTGACCCCTGATTCATCCTGCCGGCATTCCTGGCTTGAGGCCCGGCGGCGAAGTGCAGAACCTCTGATGGCGCGGGACATTCGACGCGTCTGAGCAAGGGGCGCGATATTGCTGGCACTTCCTGTTTTAACCACGTTCCGGTGCCCGGCTCCGCTCCTCTTTGTCAGCCCCTTCATCCGCGCGGGATTCCGTTTGAATGGATCCGCATCTCAGTTTCAGCAAACTAGCCAGAGGACCAGGTGCAGACCGTGTGGGGGCGGCGTTGTCACCTTCCCAGCTCCGTACTGGGAAAGAGGCCATTATATGCACCTGGGATCTGGTGGTCCGTGCGGTTGTTAAATACGGCACAGACGAGCCTCCCGCGGTGGCAGGCCTTCGGTTCTGGGATCTCCTGCTGACCCTGTGAATGGCACGGACTCGGTGGGTCAGCCAGCCACCTGCCGCTCTGCCTGCCACTCAGTCACTTTCCATCCGGCCCGAATCCCTGCCCCACACACACCTAAAAGACACATAAATCTCTATTGGTGGGTCCTACATTTTCCTTCGGCGCATCTCTTTCCTGCAGTTTCCTGTATTTTTTTTTTTTGTCGTTTTGGGTGTAAATTTAGCTCTAGGACATAAAGGTCCTGATAAACATTTAAAATGACTTTGGATAGTATTTGTGAATTATTAATAATAGTTATTACAGTAATAATTACAGTTATTAAATAAGTGAAAGTAATATACAAGTGTAACCAGTAGTGTAACTTCTGTATTTGCCCATTCATTTAACTAATGTTACTGTATTTGATGTCTTAAAGTTACACTGGTGTTTTAAACAATAAACCCAATCCCATTAGATATAATTGTTTAAGTTGTTTACTTAGTCTTGAAAAATTGGGAGTTATTGTTTTTTCTGAAGGAGACAAAATTAAAACGTCATTTATTACATTATTTCCGTAGTGAAATGGTTAACACTGAGTTCGCAGTATTTTTGGATAGAACCCAAAAGGAAATTGGTCCTTTATATTCCAAGGCTTTTTGCCAACGTTATGATAAAAAATAAATAAGGTGTAGTTTTTATTGTATGCACTACATCTCGTCCTCTGAAACAGACCAGTGTTCATAGCCCAGCAGCTGTTGGTGAGAAGCGAGTGTTCCGTGTCCTCTGTCCTCTGTATGTCACCACCAGAGTGGGTGGAGCCAGATAAAGAGAGGACTATAGCAAACAGAAGTGGAAGCCAAAGTTACAGGGTCTGCAGACATGAGAACGAAATTCCGGAAACCATCCAGTTGGAAGAACTGTGAAAGACTCCGACAGAAGGAACGAGGACTCGTGGCAGAATAGACACTGGGGACAGTGTTTTGGGTCAGAGAGTGCAGAGTGAAGGACACCGAGCATGCGCAGGACGCGCAGAACACTGAAAATGAAGACGATTCTCCAGGAAGTGGCCTGTTTTAACAATGAGGACGTCTGCGCGTGATCCCTGCGTGAGGCGTGAACTTGGCAGAGCACCGTGCTCCCGTTTCATGTATTGGCTCGGGAGTAGCTGTGGATTTAGCCTGTCGGCATTAGGAGCCTGCTGGGTGGGTGGGAAGCTGATATTCACGAAGCTGTAGCTG
The DNA here is from genome assembly GCF_900700375.1 of Denticeps clupeoides. Taxonomy (NCBI): domain Eukaryota; kingdom Metazoa; phylum Chordata; class Actinopteri; order Clupeiformes; family Denticipitidae; genus Denticeps; species Denticeps clupeoides. Next base: position 11,867,320 of record NC_041723.1, on the reverse strand, counting down.
CTTCATTCACAGCAGATTACGGGCTTTGGTGTTAATGGGTGTCAGGTCTGAAAAATGAGCTGCGATGAGGCTGCAGCATGCAGATGGGTGTAGATGTGGGGCAGTGGTGGCCTAGCGGCCCCGTAATCAGAGCAAAAGCACCGTCCCCACACACTACTCCCCGGGCGCCTGTCATGGCTGCCCACTGCACACCAAGGGTGATGGGTTAAATGCAGAGGACAAATTTCACTTTCAGATGTTGCTCCACTCTCTTAATGAAACATGGTGTCCTGATTTACGTATACTAGTTACACGTTCTTTCTTTAATACTTAAAAACGGCAAATCACCAACGGTGTGGCCCGGCCTGACAAGAAGCCCCGTGTCAGGACCACCCATTATGGCGCTCATTGCACCCAGCTGTGCTGTACATTTACGTCACGGAGATAAATGGATTATGTGGTTCATAAATCCTGAGGTTCTAATGACTTTTTTTTTTTTTTTTTTTTTTCCCCCGACGTCCCATATGTGCTGTGGCTTGTCTGCCTGATGACTTGATTTGTTGAATCAGGATTCGAGTCCCGATTGAGACACCTTCTCAAGGTCTGAGGCTTAACGGAGGCCCAGAGCCTGTATAAAAGCATGTTTGCATTACCTGCGTGAGGTTATATAGAGAACATGCGAGAAACATGGCTTCTTGTAGCGGCCACCTCCAGGCGAGTCAGCGGGGTGTCTTACAGTTTTGACAGCGACATTAAGACTACAGGCTTAACCGGGCTAAAATAAGTTTAGCGTTCAGGGCTTCTACTGCATTGTGATGAGTTGCCCGGGGTGGTAGTAGCCTAGTGGGTAACACACTCGCCTATGAACCTGAAGACCCAGGTTCAAACCCCGATTACTACCATTGTGTCCCTGCAAGACAACCCTAAGTTGCTCCAGGGGGACAGTCCCTGTAACTACTGGTTGTAAGTTGCTCTGGATAAGGGCGTCTGATAAATGCCATAAATGTAAATGAGTTGGATATCTTGTGCACTTTATCGATTGCCTGGTCTGCGGATGCAAAGCAGACACTGCTCCCCTCATGCCGTTTTTATTTTTCAGAATATTCCAGCCCCCTCGCCTCTGGTCTTACAGCACCCCCGCCTTCTAGTTTCAAGCCTGTATTCTTCTTCATTCCTCTGCCCACTGACAACCCCCATCACACACACACACACACACACACGCAGCCAACAGAAGGCTGTTCTAATCAATTACCCACAGGGAGGACTGTGACATCACTTTCTCAGAGGCAGCAGAATTTAATTTCCTGCCCTGCATCCGCTCTGTAATGCCATGTTAATGGCTTCCTGCTCTGATGCATTACAGCTGCCACAGCGCGCTCATTTGTATACGCCATAAACGAACCCCGCGCCACGCCAACACATCCTGCCCTGGCGGCTCTGCCCGGCCCGGCCCGGCCCGGCCCGGCCCGGCGTCCGGATTCCGGCCCCTCTCCCGCGCCGTAACGTGGGCCGCGTCCTCGTTCCTCCCCGCACCCGCGGGGTATTCGAGGTCTGCGCCTGACAGGCGGGCTTAGCGCCACGCGGGTTCTAATGCTGCGCGTTCAGGAGGCTTAACCTCCACTTCCTCTGCGATTTACTCGTCTTCGCACGGTGCCTTTATATAAGGAGCTAAAATTTCTCCTGGACCGGTGCCACAGAGAGATGGACACCAGGGCCCGAACCCGGCACCGCTGCCCCCCAAGGTTATGCTCCGTTGTAGATCCCGACTGGAGCAGGTGAGGCGAGTCACTTCACTGTCGAGGAAAACGTTGATAGGTAGTTTATACCAAAACTATCATCCCCCTACACTTTACTTTTCTTTATTATTACTTAAAGCTCATGGCCGTGTCACGTTATGGCTGAATGTTCTGCCACAAGCTGGCTCTTCATTTGCCTTTACTGGCTGTAAGGGGAACCCAATTGTTTTCCGGGACTTTCAGGACCATTTTTAGTCTTGTTTTCAGTGTGTGTGTGTGTGTGTGTGTGTGTGTGTGCGTGTGTGTGTGAGTGAGCATGTACAGGTGGGGGGGGTTCGGTGAGTCATCCATGCTGTCAGGGATCTCGGGGACAGACGTTCCCTCAAATCTGGGTCAGGATGCAGAGTTTATTGGTCCTTTTCCTTACGAGGAATCCTCCCCAACACCCCCACCCCCCCACTTTACCTGATCTGCGGGTGCAGGATGCACGTACACACACATGCATGAGGTAGGTGGTGTCGTGTTACATGCGTGACCCCCCCACCCCCACCCGACATGCATGATCGACAAGCATGACATAACTGCTTAGTCACAGAGCTGGTTATAAAATGTTGTGTATTTTTATGAAATCTGTGAAAGAGGTGCTTTATCGGCTGTAGAGTCTCTGCGTGGGTGGGAACGAGAGATGAGTGCGAACATGACAGAAAGTGAGAAAGGAAAAGGGAAAAAAAATAAATAAAAGAGAGGAAGTGGCGGCTTCCTTTAACGGCGCATGATTTTACCACCACTTTTCACACTCTGCGCCCTGCCAGCGTTTTATCCGGTTTGTTTATTCTTTTTCTTCATATATTTCCCTACCTTCCTACACCCATGTGTTACTGGCGTTAAAGCACTGATCTCAAATCAGAATTTTTCGAATAGAATCATAATGATGTGGAGGGACACTCTGGCTATGGAGGTGAAAGTGCCCTCGCCCCCCAACCCTCTGCGCTTCACCTGTCACCTGACATCCTGTTCGGGCCTCGGGGGGACGGTGACAGCTGGCGAGGTCCCCCCCGGCAGGAAGTGCCATACATTCAGACGGGCCCCGGCTGGTTTTGCTTTTCCGTTAAGCCAGCCAGTGCTAGGGGCCGTCTTCTCTGAACGGCGGAGCCGTTTCCGTATGGGTGTAAATTGCGCTCGACCTAACTGCACTTCTCCCCGCGGTGAATGCGCTGCTACATTGACTTTTATCACTTATTTCAGTACAATATCACAATCCTTAAATGCTTTTAATGCTCCGGGGCTTAAAAGCAGAGGTCCAAGTGTTCCGCTTTAATGTTCAGGAAGCCCGAAGCATATGAAACCTAATCCAGAGGGGAAACTTAACTCCATTAGCCGCCTTTAACAGGTACTTTAAGGAACAGAAATCAGACTTTAAAGTGCAGCATGCTGATAAAAAGAGAGGGGAGAAATGAGCAAGGTGGAGGAGGGTTTTTGGGGGGGGGGGGGCTAATGCTTCCTTTGATTTCAATAAGGATTTCCTTGTACTGAGTGGGCTCACTTTAATGGCATTACATGGCATCCTGAGACAAGGAAATGTTCTTTTCTCCATCACAAGATTGTGCGGCACTACGCTCCTAATTGCTTAATATGTTTAAGCAAGCGGGGTGACCCCATACTACATGACCATATCCCAACCCATGTCCATCTTGGCTTTAATCTGTTGCTGGTTGTCTCTGTAGTACTCTGTCTAGAGTCTCTTTCTCTGGACACACAATGTCATTGTTTGATGAAAATGAGGAAATTGTGCAGTAAATGGTCTATATAAATTAATACTTAAAAAAAAACAGTTTTTGACAGGGCATTTGATATGTTGAATAAACTGCGGTACAAACCTTTGTACAATACTGTAAATATATTGTGGAATTATAGGGTGGTCGTGGCCTAGTGTGTAACACTCTCGCCTATGAACCAGAAGACCCAGGTTACTACCCACTTACTACCATTGTGTCCCTGAGCAGGACAAGTTGCTCCTAAGTTGCTCCAGGGGGGGGGGGACTGTCCCTGTAACTACTGATTGTAAGTTGCTCTGGATAACGGCGTGGATAATTGCTTTAAATGTATTGTAAGCTTGCCGAACAGCATGCTGTTTCAAAGTTCAGTTTTTATAGACTCTTATATTTAGACTAGGTGCCACCTGCCATTGATAATATTATCATGGGGGCGCTCTCTCTGTGGCAGGTCCACAGCACGGTTGCCTCATACCATGGCTTTGATCTCCTCAACGTAAAAGAAAAAACAGTGGACTTTTCCATCTCTGTTCTGCAGAATGAAAACTTCACATTTTTTTAAGGTGGTTCCTTTCTTGCTCTTGTGCCCCCGAAACGGGTGCAGCGCCGCATAAATATTCCAGACCTGAGTACTTATTGAAATTATAGCCGTGCGGCCATGATGAGTTATCTGTAGAACCACGGCGCTCGGGCCTTGCGCTACAGCCGTAATGGGCCACCTGTTCCCACTTCAGGCCACTCGGAGTCCAGGCCTGCACGGCCGCATGGCTTTATATGGACTTCGGCCGCACTCCTACCCATTTCCAGGGGCTGATTCAATGCTGCGCGTCTTCTGCAAGGGCTTTGTATTATTAACCCGTTTTAACAGAGGAGGAGAATTAAATAACTTATTAAACATCCACCGTGAGTTAGGATTTAATGTTACCATTGCTTTTGTGGGTTTTTTTTTATTTTATTTTATTTTATTTAACTATTCCGTTTTTTGCTAGGCAATTATGGCAGTGAGTGGAAATTATGCTTTTTTTCTTTTTTGTGCAGTTTATTGAAAACGAAACTGTTCTGAGTGGTTTCAGTCATTCACATGTTAACACTGACGTGTTGACAACAATGAATTCTTCTTACTATCGCATTGCCCCTGTTTGATGCTTATGTTGCCTGACTGCATTTTGGCGATTTGATTGTGTTGTATGTTTAGTTGTTTTTCATGTTATATTGTGCTTGAGAGACACCACCAAACGGAATGTGTTCACTCAGTTGGGCCGCATGCGGGTATGTGTCTGTGGAAGCAGGTAAATACGCGATGCATGTTATCACCTGTATGTCCATGGTGCGGTGGGTTAAACCCGGACCTGTGTGTGGTGTTTCCTTTTACTCTGTGGGGTTAACTTGTGCTCTCGTTAACAGGGTCACCAGTTGAACCATCAGAATCAGCATTTGGACAATATTCAATATTCGCAATATTCAACAGGGGCTATTTGAATCTGCTACTGTGAATAGACAAAACCCTAGAAATCCTTGATCAATTTTTATTTTTATATTATTTTCCTGAGGCTGGATGCGAAGAACTAGATAGCTGAAGCGAGTATTCCGTGGATCTAATCGTTAGAGCAGTAATTAGGCCTCTACACTGATGCAGTTAAGGGCAAGCGTGGCGTGTAGGAGATAAGTGCCCTGATGTCTGGTGGCTAACCGCTCTTTCTCCCATCTCCTTCCTGCTTGATTGGAGAGCTGCCACAGAACCTCGCGCTTCCCTCGCACGTAGCACCATGCCACTTCCGTTTAGCCTGGAGCTCCACATGAGCTCGGACGGAGTGCCCCTGCGACGAAGCAGTAATTGGTGCGTGGGCCCGCCCTATTATTCTCAGGTCCTGTGCATGGAATTGCGTCGTGACTTCCTGTAAAAGGGGGAATAATAAAAAAAAAAAAGAGGCAGCAAGGATCTGATTCCTGCTGAGCATGGAGATAAGTTGAGCAGATGTTGCCCAGATGTAGCCGGTGGGTGCAGTAGGAGATCGCTGCCTCACACACTAGCAGCTTTGTTCACCTTCAGCTCAGAACTCCGAACACACCCCTCCCCCCCCAAGTCCCAGGCCGCAGCACGTAGGCCCGGCCTCCGCTTTGAAGTCAGGACGCCGGACAGGAAGCCAGGGCCGGAATCGATTTCTCCGCACATTATCCGCCCCTCCCGCCCCGGCTTGAGGGGTCCCTCTGGCCGCGAGCACCGTGGCTCATTGTGCCGATCCGTGTCAGTGCAGAGCTCATTCAGGGTCACAGGGCCAAAGCAATGAATCATTGTTCACAAAGCCCTCTGAGGAGCAGCAGCAACAAGGTGGATTTCCACCACGGAGCCTGGCCTGATAGCCCAGTTCCCCAAGCCCGGCACTTTCTGACAGATTTCAGAAAAAAAATTGTACACTCAACAACAATCAGTAAAAGTTCACGTTACCCGTCTAGAGATCACATAGCTCTGTGGGCTTCATCTGAACCGCTACGCTGCGCTCTGTTTCCATTCCAGGAAGCCAGATACGGGGGAAACGGGCTGCAGATGAGTAGGGGCCACGGCAGCGGCTCATTCAGCTCTCGCCGGACCGAGGAAGAGGAAGAGAGGAAGACCTACGGGCCGGACCGTCCTCTAGAGGAGGACCCGCGCCTTCCCTCGGGATTTGGGAGCACCCTGAAGCACATTGTGCAGCAGCTGGACGTGTTAACTCAAGTGAGCAGCGCGAACACGGTCTTCCGGCTGGGGCCGCAAGCGGCGACCGCAGGTCACGCTGTCTGCTTGCAGCTGTGTGGTGGTCGTGGCGTTTCGAACGTTCTGTTCGCGGTGAGAACAGGGTGTGAACAATGCGGCCCTAGAAATAACAGGAAATAGATCAGTAAAGAATCTCATTTTATTTACCTGTTATGACCATACAGGAGAAAGTCCAGCAATTTTAGAACTTTTACAGTAAAATCAATGAAGTCTAGGAACAGAAGTAGTTCTTAGGTTCTTAGATCCATTCGGCCAAAATCCTATCTAATAGGTTCTTTTCAACCCTGAAATGCCTGATCAAAATTCTCACTTCACTTTTTTTTCTTTTTTAAATTGAACAGAATGCACACAGTGCCATTGACACGCACCTACTCTGTGGCAGTTATGGAGTCTAAGATGGAGACATTTAGATTAGATTAGAATTTTTGTAGCCGGAAATCGCAAAAGTGAAGTCGCAGCTTTTTACCGTCATGGCTGCTTTGTTCACTATTGTCACCATCAAATGCCGCTCATGAGTGAAAGACAGTGTTACGTTTACATTTACATTTTATGGCATTTATCAGACGCCCTTATCCAGAGCGACTAACAATCAGTAGTTACAGGGACAGTCCCCCCCTGGAGCAACTTAGGGTTAAGTGTCTTGCTCAGGGACACAATGGTAGTAAGTGGGATTTGAACCTGGGTCTTCTGGTTCATAGGCGAGTGTGTTACCCACTAGGCTACTACCACCCAGTGTTCAGCATATATTTTTCTTTTGTTTGTAACCTCACCTCACCTCACATCATAGTCTCTTGTCTTAATTTTTGTTCTATGATGTAAAAAAAATGCAAGTGAGTAGGTGTGTCCAAACGTTTGACTGGTGCTGGTTGGCCTGCAATGTATATATTTTCTCAGCTTGTATTCATTAATGTACGTGAATGAGTTGGACCGCTCTGCTGTAATTATTCTGCTTAGTAGTTGGCCTACTGTGTGTCATTTCTAGAGCAGCTGCTGAGTCTGAGGGTCTCAGGGGTAGATGTTCTTGTACAGATGCACTAATGCTGCTGCTGCCGTTGCTTTTCAGACCGTGTCCATTCTGGAGGAGCGTCTCACCCTGACCGAGGACAAGCTGAAGGAGTGTCTGCACAACCAGGCCCGAATCCTTCTGCAGGTGCACCAGTCTTCGGTCAGTGATGAGGAAGAAGAGGAGCGGTCAGGTCAGGCCTCTCCCCTCATCCAGGGCCACCGCACCCAATCAGCAGAGAGCCTGGCCGCTGACCCCCGCAACCTTTCCTGAACCACGTCCATGGTGGTCCAACCTACCCGGGGTCACTGCTTTAGGTCTCTCTTGTACTTTATGTTCTTTTAAAGACATCCAGCTGTTTTCTGTTCAACATGGACTAGAAAGAACCTGCCAGGTGGAAAGGAAAAAAGCTTTTAGGAAACAGAGAGTTGGGGCAGGGATGGACCATCCTGCAGCCTACAGAAAATTCATGAACGTTCTCCTGGAGGAGACCACTGCAGCTACGAAAACACTCCTGATGCTTTGCTCCTCATGTGCCTTTGTTATTTAAGCTCACCTAAATAAAGCACGAGCTGAATGTATTGCACCCTCAGCAGACGTGACTCCCTGTACTTGTTTTGTTTTGCTCCTCGCTGCAGCCACGTGGCGCCCTATCGGTGGAGGCTGGGTGGAAGTGGTTGAGAAGTGACACAAAAAGTTCACTCTGCTCTTGTTTGCTTTTCTTACCACATCCTTCCTCGCTCTGGCGCCCAGCAGCACACTTCCCCGTCTTGTGTGTACACAAAGCCCCTCTGTGGAAAATGACGCTTCCGTCATCTCAGTTTCAGTTCAACATAAAAGCAGAGCACGCGGCGTCCTCTCGTCTGTTCTTCTGCGCCACTGGGTTTGGTGAAACAACTCAATCGTGAGGCACGGTGCTCTCTTTTTTCCACGTTTGTCCTGGTTCTAACGTAGGCCTGCAGGTGGGGGTGGACACAGCAGGTGGGCCTCTGCTCTTACCGAGCTGCACAACCAGCCACTTCCTGCCTGGTGGGCCTGGTTGACAGTAGAGCTGGGCCTGAATCCTCTCCCTCTCTCGGTCATGGGGGGGGTGGGACGTGGGGCCATGCTTTATCTTTAGACCCCCGCAGACATCACAGGTCTCCGCTTCTTCCTCTTATTTGCTGAAATTGGCTCGAGATGAAACGGGGAGGAATAATCTTAGGAAATTCCCTCTAAACTCTGGAGCCTCAGGGGGAGACCCATAAGTACAGGGCGAGGGGGTGGGTGGAGGTGCCTGCGCTGTGGGATTTTTCGCCTCTCTGTCTGCGGTGACACCTGTACAGATGAGATGCGTTGAGGAGCTTCCAGGCAGATGTTTCGTCGTAAAAAGACGTTGAAAGGCTCCGCTGCGGCTGGAATGATAGTGCCGTTTTTTTTTTTTTTTTTTGTGTGTGTGTGAGTGAAAGATTTCTTCCCCTCTCCGAAGAAGGAAAAAATCTGAATGAAGTGCTATCAGCGTCTTCAATTAAATTCCGTCCACCCTTCAACACTCTCATCAGATATCCTGATTAGCTGCGAAATGTTCCTCTGGCTGTTTCTTTCAGGCCTTTCTGGTTGCTGCCACCAAATTGAAAATGATTACAATATGAAACATTTTATGTTGTTTTTTTTTTTTTTTTTTTTATGTTCTATTGTGAATACAATATGAATTGCTGATGTCAAATTTTTTATTTTTTAATAAAAATCAATGCTATCAGGAATAGTGGTGTGATGTGTTTTTAAATAAGAAATTAGAACCAAATGAACAACTACAGCAGTGCATTTTCAGTTGGTTCTTCACAGTTTTTTTTGGTGAGGGAGGGGATGTTCTCACATTTATGGTTTGTTTTTAGCTTGACATGTTTTGGAGGACTGAAAACATACCAGGCGTGTCGCATCATGTATAATAATATTATAATTTTCATAACATATATATTGTTTTTCCAATATAATCTAAAAATAAACCTACCATTACTTAAAAAGAGACAATTACTTTATAATCTACTATACAAACGAAATAGAAAAAGCACATCTTATCAACAGCAGCAATAAAATGTTCTGTCCCCTCACATGAAAGTGAAGTGATTGTCATTGTGAAACACTGCAGCACAGCACATGGTGACACAATGAAATGTGTCCTCTGCTTTTAACCATCACCCTTGGTGGGCAGCCATGACGAGTGCCCTGGGAGCAGTGTGTGGGGATGGTGCTTTGCCCAGTGGCACCTTTTGCAGATCGGGATTCGAACCGGCGACCTTCTAATTACGGGGCCGCTACCTTAACCTCTAGGCCTCCACTGCCCCTGAAACATGCACCCAGTTCTTAATATGTGACATTGTACACTTGGCATGCACATGGCATCATTGCTGAGCCTGTTTTAGCCGCCTATTCAGCCGTCACATGGGTGCCATATAACTTTTCATCAGATGCCAGACATACTTTGATGTGTTATTCCATGGAATTTTTGACTTTCAGCTGTTGCCGCGTCGAGTGCTGCGCTGCAGAAGTATTTCCTGCGCCCCTGCTAGACCCGGCGTGGCAGTTGACATGATTGCTGTGTCTACGTGTGCATGCGTGTTCAAATGTGGATGTGGGCTGCAATGTGTCAAGGCATTTTATGTAGGTCAGCAGTTCTTGGTAGGCTGTAGCAAAAGATGTTCACCACGTTCTTGATCACCATGTTCCGCACTGTGTATCCTTCACTTATATTCCTGAAAGTGAACCAAATTTCCATTTCCCATTCCCAGTTCACAGAAACAGGATAGGAAGATGTTTTTTGCCCATTTCCATTCTGTTTGAAAAGGAAATGTGGGAACAAGCCAGCGCTGATGCTGATAAGGCAGACGGAACTTCCCACCTTACCCATGTGGAATTCGTGCCGAGCAGGACGGAAGCTTCCAGAGGTCAGTCCGAGGCCTGAACATCCTTCCCGTCTCTCCACAGCCTGTTTGGGAAATGTGAACTGGGCTGTGTTTATTATTGTAGGGTTTTTCATTCTGAATGAAGAGAACCGCTTGCATGCTGAGACCTAGAGCTGCGGAAGGCAGGAACTGCACGAGATACTCACACATTTGCATAAATCACTTATGAAAAAATAAAAACATTTAATTTGTTTTGAGGTCCATACATGCATATACAAAGATTTCCATTTACAAAACTATATGCGGACTAAGATCATTTTTTTATGTGCTTGTACAGACCCATTTCTAAAATGTTTCTGATGCTGTGTGAAATAAAAAAATCTCATAGACCCACATTTTGTTCACAATAGACAGTGCTAGAACTGTCATTCAGCAAGCTGAATAAAAAAAAAGATGACCTGTGGTAAATCACCAGTTGTCCACCTTTTTGGCATGTGGGGAGTGTTTGCTGACATCCCACAGAATGTCTTAAGCAGTGTCATGAAAATCAGGCCCGAAGAGAGGGATTCTGCCCATCCCTCCAACGCCTGACCAACAACCTTTAAATGATGAAAGAACTTGTCTTGTAATCTGCACCTAATCTAGATCTAATCTGTGGGTTTACAGTATATGCAGCATGTATCTGTTAATGCTGCCTCATCAGCTAAAGCCATGATCCTTCTAGTACATGCTGATGCACGACTCCTACTGCTACACATCAGTTCTGCCGGTGTGGCATTTGTGGGTTGATTTGTGGAAGTAAAGATTGCATTAAGTTATCGTGCAATCATTTCTTTTAGCTGACCATGGTTTGTGAGCGTCTTGATGACTTTTTAAATCAGGATTTGTCTCTAACCTCAAACCTTTACCGTTGTGAGGCTTCTTAGAAAAGCCGACTATGACCTTGGTGCCGTAGCCATGCTCCCTTCTGTGGTGTGGTGTGAGTTGGTTGATTCTTGTCTCCTGGGTTTGGGACAGACAGCAGCTGGGAAAAATGGCTTCCGGAGAGTGGCATCTGGGCGGTGGGGGGCATGTTGACCAAATTTCAAACAGCATCACCTACATGTGCTTTGGATTATCAAGTAAGTGTTTCAAAGAAGAAAATGTCTGAGACCTCGACTCCCCCTTGCAGAAAAAAACAATTCGGTTTTTATGGTGCTGCCAAAGTGGCATGTGATTGGCTTGAATGCGCTTAACAGGTTCTGTGGTCTTGCTGCCAAGCGACTCTGGGCATGGGGAGCTCTTGCACGAGCGTGTTTGACCGTGTCACAGCCGGCTTGCCGTCTCTCAGCCGCCATGTGCCTCCGCAGTCAGGTGGATTCTTCCTCTACCCTGGTCCAGCCTAATGACTTCCCCTAAGCCTCCACCCCACTGGCCCTTCTTTGAGAAATCTCCAGAGACGCTGCCGTAATCCACACATCCTCCACCCTTCAGTTTCTCCATGATGGCTTCCAGCACCTTGGTTGGTCCGTGGTCGTCGTGTGTGATTGAAATCACCCCCCGTCACCTAAACCAGATAATTCATCCGTGGTTATTGGATTGGGGAGCCGCCTCTCCACGCTGAGTGATGCAGGTCAACGCTTTCCCTGTCTCAACACCATCTGCTTCTGGCAGGAAGTTCTCGGTTGCGCAGACCTGCACTCTCCCATCTGGACTCACATTGTGAGTCTCCTTCACCACATGTGATCCCCAATAATAATTTTTTCTGTCAGCTTGACCTGATGCTGTGAAATGTTTTAGCTGCGGTTGGAGCTTCATTCAGCAAGTTATTTATTTTGCTCTTACTTACGTCTGCTCCCTTATAAACCCATGGGGTGTTCTATTTGAAGAAACTTTGTATAAATCTTGACCTTTGAGTGATGTTTCTAATTGTGTATTCAAAAGTGTGGTGATTTCAATAACGCACTGGGTTTAAAGATGTGCATTTTTTGCCAATATCTGATATGTGTTATGTGCGAGTGTCCTAGTGGTGATCGGGTCTGTGCTTTTAAGGGCCGTTTCCCCTTCGGAGGGTTTTGTTTCACGAAGCACGTCAGTCCCCACAGACAACAGTTACATACTGATGTCTCTGGCACTTCCATTCACTTCCTGTCATGCATACCACTTAGCGGTCATCCAACAGCTGCTTTTAAGTTCATCCTTTGCTCTAAATGTCCCACTCAGGGTCAGAGGAAACGTTGCCATTTACTGCAGTCATATTTTTCCAAGAGGTAGACATGCATGTTCATGAGTCACCATTTGCAAGAAGGGCTTAAAGAAGCATTTTAAGGTACAAGTAGCTTATCAACTCAGGTGTCCAGGTCCAAACCATCTGCAAGACGAATATCTGCGTGCTTGGATGTGTGCTACGTGGTCATGTGTAGCTGTTAACTTGCAGAGTCACCTCCAGGTGTATAGTGGAAAGGGCCCATTAATCCACGGAGCTGGCAACAAAGCAGGAGCCTGGAGTACAGATGGCCGAGTGCCCAGCCCCCTCTCCTGTCTCTAATCCTCAGCAGGTGTTCCCAGCCAAACCCCAAATTCTCTTCCCCCTTTAATCGCTCCTCCCTTACAAGCCGAGGATTTTGTACCTGGCACCTGGTGTTGTTTCAGATAAGCTGCCTCCCCTCCGTCCACTGCAACAACCCCCCCCAAGTCCCACACCCGCTGCCAGATATCCCGGGTCCATCTGCCTAGCCAGGCTCTTTCGGGCGGTTTGTGAGAATGAGAGTGAAAGGAGGGTGAGAGATGAAGATACATACACACTTCCGGGCAAGGCGTGATCCGCTCGGGACCAATAGTGTGGTACCGTCTGTTCATAATGATGTGTAGTAAACCACAAAGTCACAGGTTCACACCACTTGTGTCCCTGAGCAAGACAGTTAACCCTGAGGGGGGATTGTCCCTTTAACTTCCCTTTAAGTCGCTCTGGATCAGGACATAAACATAAATGTGTGTACTGCTCCATGGAGGGTGGTACTAGCCTGGTGGATAACACACTCGCCTAGGAACCAGAAGACCCACTTACTACCATTGTGTCCCTGAGCAAGACACTTAACCCTGAGTGTCTCCAGGGTGACTGTCCCTGTAAATACCGATTGTTAGTCGATCTGGATAAGGGCATCTGGTAAATGCTCTAAATGTAAATGTAAATGGATGAAGGACAGTCGTACCTTTTTTTTACATCCATACGGGGGATGAGTTAAAACATAACAGCAGCCATTTATTTTTATCTTAAGAACTGTTAAGGTTTTCTGTTTAATTATAAAGGCTCTAAATAAAAACATGAATATTTTATTGCTGTTATTAATACACTTTATACAAATTCCTTATGTGACAAATATCTGGAAATATGTTGTCTGGCATTGGTCCTTCTTCCACCTTTATACAAAGATTACTTCCTATAATAGTAAATTTAATTAGCCGTGTACATGTGCAATACAGTAACGGAAATTTCCTTAGTGAAAATTTCAATTCAGGCTTTTATTAAACTTAAACCAAGTCACTGATAAGTCTGAGACTGAAATTCAGTTCCTTGTAACTCAGAGCCACTTCTCTGGAAAGTAAAGTTGGGCATCTCTAATTTAACATCCAGTAAATGAAAGTGAAGTAATTGCCATTGGGAAGCACAGCACATGGTTCACACAGCAAAACGTGTCCTCTGCATTTAACCATCACCCTTGGTTAGCAGTGGGCAGCCATGGAAGGCGCCCGGGGAGCAGAGTGTGGGTACGGTGCTTTGCTCAGTTTGCTTCCTATTACGGGTCCGTTTCCATACCCGCTAGGGACCTCTGCCCAGTGATCAGTACTTCATGCATCCCCGTTAAGCACAAAACAGAGAAACCAGAAAATTTAAGCTTCAATTCAACCTGATTTTTTTTCTCCTGTTGTGCACATGTGCTGAAACTTTGCTGAACAGAAAAGGCAAACGCTGAGTAAAATTTGTCATTTGGAAGTATTTTTGGTTGCTCTCAGCGGTGGCCCTGCTGAGCTTTTTCTCTCGTCAGCAGCAGTTTCCTCTTTGAATGGCCTGCTCTCTGATGTGCCGTGTCCTTGTGCCCTTTGCTCAGACAGCTTTTCCCTCCGACTGGCGGAAATGAAAGCGCTGTTGTGACTGCTCATAGTCAGACGCCAGGAAGAGGGCTTGCTCACACAAACAAAAGCTTATGTTCCTTTTTCTCATATAAACCTTTCCTGTTTTGGCTTAATAAAGCAAATACCCAGGCTTTGTTTATGTACAACCAGCACAGTAGCAGGGTCCGCCATGTCCGCTGATACATTTACATTTACTGCATTTAGAAGATGCCCTTATCCAGGGCGCTTTACAGTCAGTGGTGACAGTCCCCCCTGGAGACACTCGGGTGTCTTACATGTCTTGCTCAGTTACACACTGGTAGTAAGTGGGGTTCGAATCTGTATCTTTGTGGTCTTCTGGTTCATGGGTGGGTGTCTGACCCACTAGGCTACCTCCCCATATATGTTTTTTTTTACTATAGAGAAAAATGTATTTGTTGACCAAATACATGATGTCTGTGGACTGGCATGGGGTGGACGTGTTAGGACCTTTTGGCCAAAGTGGTTTTGCGTTAAGTAGTCTTAGAGGCAATCCCTTTGTGCGCACATGACCATCTGAGCAGGAGTGTGTGTTAATGGGATGAAGGTGTGGTGAGCACTTGGCAAGCTGCTGCATCGGGAGTCACAGTGAGGTGACAAGTGGCGGTTCCCCTGATGCTCCTTGGCTCATGTCTCCACAGGTCCTTCCTGCACATTATTTGGCACGTCTGGTATCTGTGGTTTTGGGGAGGGTGGTGGCCTCCGTCAGTCACCGCTGGTGGAAAAATTGTTGTTGCCATAAGATGCACTTTGACCCTCTTCTACTGCTTGTACTGGGTCAAAGGCCATTGTATAATTATTATGGTAGGAAAAACAATATTCTTCTTTTCGTGAATGTATTTCTGTATTGTCTATATATATATATACAAATGATTTCAAATTATTTCATATACTCAGTAATATGTGGATCATATGATCTTTGCAAAAACAAAAGCCCTCCTATTGTTCTTATTCACAATGTGCACTGTAAAAAGTGCTGTATAAATAAAATGTAATAGACTGATTGATTAATCAGGAGTAATTTATGAGATATAAAGTGTTATTTAAACAATTTGTGAAGGCTAGTCCCAACTCTGTTCCAATTATTCCAGCTTTCAGATTACTGTCACCCCCACTTTCTCCACCACCTCACCCCACCCTGTGTAATTCCCCCTGATGGCGGCCAATGCACCCGCTGTGCTCACTGCTACGTTTGCCATTTGGACAGCTGTAACATTTTGTGTCACCATAACCTCCTGACTCTCCAGGAGCTTGCACCACTGCTGAAGGCCTGGGCCACTGTCATTCCTTTACTTGAAAATGAAAGAAAAAAAATGTGACTTTTTGATGGTGTTGAGTGGCAGATGCCACGGTGGGTGGGCACAGCATGAGGTTAGTAGTTCATATGCCCTTGGGAGGCCCATTTGGTTTTGGGCTCTCGCTTTAATAATGCTTGACCTTTTTACTGAACTTGCTTTTATTTGCAACAAAAGCAGTAAGGAATGTCCTGGTAGGGGGCACAAACTCTGAAAGGCCTGGAGCAACAGGAGAGAAAAGAAAGGCACACTGAGAGTTGTTCACAATAAAAAATAATTAAGATCCAAGGAAAGACGAATGATGTACATCACCAACACACATTTATGTTTGATAGCCTTTTATTTGTAATGATTAATATCACTCTTCCAACATAGCAGAAGCATTATGCCTTACTGCAGTATGGCTGAATAACTAGAGGAACTAAAGCAATGGCTTTATTAAAATTTCAAACATCAAGAGAATGTAAAGCCTTGGGTGGTGGCATGTGAGATAAAGCTACATTCAGACTTTTTTTTTGAGGGTTTGTACATCATGACTGGTTGGTGAAGGGGATTACATACTAAATATTCCCAACTGGTATATTTGGTTTCCAAAACTATTTTTTTGTCCTGTCATGAACAGGTTCATGAAAAGTGTGACATTGCACAATCATTACTTTAGAAAAGCTTTGAATAGGAGAAGAAAAAATATATATAAAAAAAAAAGAATTTGCACACATAGTCTCTTTCTGTCACATCATGTCCTGCACTCTCATTGGCTGTCACCCGACGCCTACTCAACCAGATATCTGGTCACAGGATGTGACTAATCTGAAATGACAATGTTCAAACACAGTGACCTCAGTGGCTTAAAATCATACAGTCTGAACAAGGCATAAATCACTAGAATGTAATTAAAGTCCTGTTCGTTTTGTTAGTGAGAAGTATAAAGAATGATCTCGGAAAGAACCAAGCCGCTATTTTAATTTAAACTATAATATGGTCCATTAGTAAAACTTAATCAGGGTTTCATGCAATTATGACTTAATAGATTGTAGCTTTTTGCTACAATGGCTGCAATGTCAGCATTATTTATATTGACTAATATCCAGTATTTGTTTAAATGAATCAAATAATCATTGCATCACATTAGCTGGCAAATGCCTCACTTGGTTTATTATTCATTCATCATTCAAGTGATATTTATTTACAAGTGCAGCATCATGATATTTCACCAGCATGGCTCAACATATTTTGGAAGAATTTTTTTAGTCCACAAAGGCAACTGATTTATTTAACATGTATTGTGCACATACTTATTTCCTGCAAATGAAATCTGAAGTAAGCAACTAATGTGGTGTAATATCCTGAACTGGTTTATGGTCAGTTTTACAGCTGACTGTAAAATGTCCGCCTGTGAACCCATCTTTCAGCACAAACCTGGTCACCGCTGGTCCAGGCTTGCAGCAGGATGTTTGGTTCCTCATGTGGTGTGTTCTGTCGGCCGGATGCAGTAATTACATACCATCTCCACCACAGTCACCCAACAAACACATAATAACCCTCATCCTGCACTCATTTAATTATGGCCTCTCAGACATTACCCAGGATGCCCCAGGCTGGGTCTTCTCCTCCACGGCCGCTGGTGTTTACAAATTCCCGTCATATTTCAGAATCTGCGGGATCTCTGTTTGGGCGGGTAGGGGGAAAGAAACAGCTGTTTAAGACTGATGAGTTGCAGAAATGAATCACAGGCTGAGATCAGTTTGGCAGCACAGCACACACTGTTACACACTGTAGTGGCTGCACTCTCGGCCCAACGCTGATGGTTGAGTTGAATGCAGATGTGCTTGTGGTGCG
This sequence comes from Denticeps clupeoides, assembly GCF_900700375.1. Lineage (NCBI taxonomy): Eukaryota > Metazoa > Chordata > Actinopteri > Clupeiformes > Denticipitidae > Denticeps > Denticeps clupeoides. The sequence goes on along the minus strand of NC_041723.1, from coordinate 11,849,931 downwards.
TTGGTGGTATAGTGGTGAGCAGAGCTGCCTTCCAAGCAGTTGACCTGGGTTCGATTCCAAGCCAATGCATACTGTGCACTGAAACTGAGGCCCATTGCAATACATATTAAATATATAAAAATTAAAAGGTGACTGTCACGTTTAACTCAATAGGGGAGGTCAGTAATATTTTGTGGTTTGGCCTGACTGTGTATGGGCTACATTCTTTAGGTTTTTCTGTTTACATGCACATCACTCAGTGTGGAGAACGCTTTGGTAATTTATGTCTTTTCAATGACGGCTTAGGAAAAATGGGTCTTTTTGACTGAGACAGTCTAAATTGGAATGCTTAATTAAAACAAGACTTAAAGTAACAATGTACATGTGGCTCCAAATCTGTGAGATTGGCCGTATTCAAATTCATTTAATTTTCATTCATCGAATAATTTATGCCCCCCAGGAAGGCCATTTTGAGGAATGTAGCCTTTACCTGCTCTGCTTGTAAGTAATAGGGGAGATATAATCAAAAATCTGACATAAATGGATGCAGTAAGTGCAGTTCTGGAACAATCTGAGCATCTACAGATGGTATTTTGACAGCATTTGATAAATAGACACCGTTAAGTCAAACTTGTATGCCGTCTCCTATCCCTCGTGGCCAACCTTGTTTTCCTGTGTATTTTTTTTGTTCTAGTTGAGGACCCACCAGGTTTGTTTACCGCCTCTCGCTGGGAAGGATTTTTGCCGCTGCGCTTCCTGTTTTTATTAAACGGCTGCACAGTTTGGAATGTGTCCCTGCAGAGCTCCAGTGAACTGAGTGCATTAATGAAATTTCCATTAGCGGCCCGGTAATGCATGACAATGGCCCTCTCCTCCCCTGACACTCAGGCGAGCCCCGTCACCCCAGCAAACGGTGTCATTACAGTCTCACCGGCAGGTAGTGTGCTGGCTCCAGACGGATTCAGTAAGTCACATAGCCACCTGTAAAAGATCGCACTGTGTAAATGGATAGGTCAGCAAAGGGAAGGAATGGAGTTATGCATGTGGAAAATTTATATTACCGGTTCCAGACTATTCAGGAACTGTCAGAAGAGAGAAAGCCCTTGAAAAAACACACCCCTGCTGACCCTTCACCCTTGGAGCTAAGTGGGCCTCCCAGCCCCTATGTCTGCAGAGCGAGAGGAACAACAGAGGGCCTGACACTCCGCAGAGACAGTGCGATGGGGTCGCCAGATAAAAGCGGAGCCGGCATTATCTCTCCGCCTCGCAGACCAGGGGGCCTCCGACAGGCAGGCCGGCACTTACAAAACACCAGCTCCGCCCAGGAGCCACAGGAAGGCACACCATCGAGGAGGGGAGGGGCAGGATTGTAAATAAGGATAAGGGTGGGGGGGAATGGGGTCTGGAAGTGTGTGGCATCCCGCCGTTCTGCCTCTGCAGCTACCCTGTGATCCTGGAATATCAAAGCGGCTTCCCTGCCTGAAAACACCACCACAATGTTCCATTATTTCTGAAAGGCCAGCAGGATTCAACATTATTTTCTTTAAATCTGCTCTAATACAAAGGTCCAAAACTTGCCATTAAATAAATTTTACATTTACTTCATTTATCAGACGCCCATATCGAGTGCGACTTACAATCAGTAGTTACAGGGACAGTCCCCCTGGAGACTAGCACCGTCCCCACACACTGCTCCCCGGGCGCCTGTCATGGCTGCCCACTGCTCACCAAGGGTGATGGTTAAAAGCAGAGGACACATTTTGTTGTGTCACCGTGTGCTGCAGTGTTTCACAATGACAATCACTTCACTTTCATTGTCCCCAGTCTTTGTTTGCCCGACATGACCAGTGGGCTTCTGGCCTGTGATTGTCATCACTTTTGCACTGGGCTTCATATGTTAACAAGCTGAAACAGCACACACCTTCACCCAAGCTACTGTGCATGTGAATGGGTTGGAGTGAATAGTGACTTAATGAGCTCAAGAGACATGTTGTCTGAAAACATGGAAAAATCAGGAAAAGGGGGGAAAAAAGGGAATTTTAAGGTGCATAAAGAGTTTTTAAAACATGTTTTACTGTCTTGAACAGGGGTTTCACTACATTCTGCACATTTTAAAATATCTAATAACGGTTGTTGTGTGGCGTTTCTATTTTCTATAACGATTTGTAGGCTGATTAATATGTTCACGACCTTATATGTTACCTTATTTGATAATACTCGAGTGATCCTTTGCAATTGTAAAAAATATTTCAAAAACCTGCCTTCGGATGTGAAAGCTTGTTATTTTGCCTTTAAACCAAAAGTTGTGTGTAGTGTCAGGAAAAGAGAATCACTAATGAACTCATAACTCCAGAATGTAATGAGGACCTTCAGGCATAAAGGCTCTAATGTTTTTTTTTTTATATATATATGTTTATTAGGCCATCATCCAAGCAGCCTGCTGCATTCTTAGTTTTTTTTTTGTGTGTGTACAGGTGTTAAAAACTCAGGAAATCCCCCCTCTCAGAAGTACTTAACCTCTCAATGTGTCAGTTTTTATCAAACTGGCTGAAACTGTTGAAATGCTTCATGGTTTCATCATTGGGGGGAAATATATTTTGTGATAACGCCTTGACTACTTTTTAACACTATTTGAGTTATCAAAGCAGTATTAACAACATGTACAAGGTCCCGTGCTAATAACCCTTCTACGTTTGGAAATTGTTACTTTTCTGGTCAATTAAATTTTTTTGTGTGTGAAAATACATTTTACAAATAAATATCGAACAGATTAAAGAAATAAACGTGAAACGTAATCTTTTCGATATATATTTTTTTTTACTGTTCCTTCAAAATTTACTGAAATCAAGATGTATAATTTATTCGAGTTATTCATTTATCATTCGCGTATTAAAACCAAGCTGCAATAAAGTTAAAACGCCAGCGCTTACTTTTGGTGTTCAGCGCGCCCCCAGCGCCAAAAAAAGCGCGGGGACGGAGAATCTAAAACATTTCTCTCTCTCTCTCTCTTCTTTTTTTTTTTTTAATTTTCTATTTTTCTGCCCATGAAACCTGAGCTCAAGGTAACCCCCACCCCAGTCCGCCCTCCTTCCTTCCCCTGCAGCGCCTGAGCCGTTTGTTTGCGCTCACTTGATCCGGAGCGGAAATTCCTTTCCGTTTTTGTGAATGACAAACTTATTAACAATTCATCAACACGGCCCGCTTCATCCGGCCCCGTTGCCGGGACGACGCCTGGCCGGCGCCTTCCTATTGGCCGGCCGATGTCACGTGTCCGCTGAGCCCCGCCTCCCGCCATTGGCTGGCGGATATAATGTATTCATCGACCCGCCTCCCGCTTGTGTCCATTCAAGAGGCTTCACTGCGACAGAGCGGCGCGTCGCCGAACTCCGAGCCGCTTTCTCCGGGAATGAAATCTTCTCCTTTTCGCCCTCCATCTTCTCCTTCTCTTCGATCCGCACTCGTTTCTGCCGCCGTTGTTGGTTGTTTTTTTTCCCCGGCCGACGTAGACGCTCCTGCGGCGGCGGGAGTTATATAACGGCGGGACGTCACCGCGCTCTGCCTCGCCTGAGTCATTGATAAATATACGGGGCGTCTTTGGCACAGGCGCATGAATGACTCCGCGCTCGACTGCAGGGACCCGACGTTCTCCTCCTTCTCCGCGCCGAACGCTCGCGTAGCCCGGAACCGACCGACCGACCCCCCCTTTTTCGCGCCCCCCAAGCAAGGCGTCCGTCCTTTTCACTAATGCTCGATAAGTTCAGGCCCGCGCAGTTCGACTCGGTAATGGCGATCAGCAAGACGGTGGAGTGGCTGAGGGAGCAGCTGGAGACGCGCCGCGACTGCCTGCTGGTGATGGACTGCCGGGCGCAGGAGCTCTACGAGTCGTCGCACGTCGAGACGGCGATCAACGTCGCCATCCCGAGCCTGATGCTGCGGCGGCTGAAGAAGGGCAACCTGCCCGTCAAGTCGCTGCTCGCCAGCGGCGAGGACCGCGACAGGTTCGCGCGGAGGTGCAAGAGCGACACGATCGTGCTGTACGACGAGTACAGCCGCGGCTGGAACGAGAACGTCGACGGCGGCTCAGTGCTGGGCTTGCTGCTGAGGAGGATGAAAGACGAAGGGTACAAGGCGTTCTACCTAGAAGGTGGGTGCTCACCTTTTTTTTTTTTTGGGGTGGGTTCGAATAACACGTTGCAGCGGGATGGGCTGAAGCTGCAAGCTCGCAATTTTTAATTCGTTTCAGCATTTTGTGCACGCCAAAACATTAAAAAAAATGTATAAAAGTAAAAAAAAAGATCTACGATACAGTTGAGTATATTTCGTATCAATTGCTTTGATAAAGTGTAAAGCTTCCAGCTATCACACAGCCGTGGGCTATTTTTGAACTAGAGCAAGGACATATCAACTCATTCCATCTTTACGTAAATTCTGTCTGTTGAATTAAACTTTTATCAATTTTTTTTTCCTTTTTATTCAGGTGGATTTAATAAATTTCAAGCCGACTTCCCTTCACTGTGCGAAACCAATTTGGATGGGTCCTCAAGCAGCAGTTCGCCCACAGCCCAGGTCCTTGGACTGGGCGGCCTACGGATTAGCTCCGACTCCTCCGATATCGAGTCTGACATCGACCGAGACCCCAGCAGCGCCACAGACTCTGACGGCAGCCCCCTCTCCAACCCGCAGCCGTCCTTTCCGGTCGAGATTCTGCCTCACTTGTACCTGGGCTGTGCCAAGGACTCCACAAATTTGGACATTTTGGAAGAATTCGGCATCAAGTATATCCTCAACGTGACCCCGAACCTGCCCAACCTGTTTGAGAACGCCGGGGAATTTAAGTACAAACAGATCCCCATCTCCGATCACTGGAGCCAAAACCTGTCACAGTTCTTCCCAGAGGCCATCAGCTTCATTGGTAAGATATTTAACCTTTACTCATTTTTTATTCCGAATATTAACTAGTTGATGTGTACACACATAGACACGGATGGTCATATTCATGCAGGCTTACCGTGACTAACCCGTACTAATGAGATAAATTCTTATCTCAAGGAAGTGCTGTAATTCTTATTATGCAATTCAGATTAGACAGTTGCCCCGGAGTCATTTTCTTATCAATCTGAGAAGGACTTTACTCGAACAACAGATTAGGGTCACCGTGGCCAGTAATATTAACCCATTTGAATAATCTGGGCACCACTTGCACCGCTAAGGGGACATCTTCGCTGTGTTTTGTCTGCCGCAGAAGGCAAACTGAAGCTTGTGTAATTGTTGCACAAAGGCTTATGATGAAATGGGAGATGAGGGGGGGGGGTGCAGTAATTTGAGCTCAACAGGAAGGAAGCGGAATTGAAAGTAATCTAGGACAGGGCAATGTTTCGCCTCACAATGAGGGCCATTTACAAGGGAATGTTGACATCCTGTTAGCCTTGACAGGGTGCCCCCATGACTTCTACATTTACACGCCCAAATGGCACCATTGTTAGCTAACCCGGTGAGCGGAAGAATCATTTAATAGACATAATTGACAATTTCCATGCCAGATAATGAACTCTGAATGGGACACTCTTCTGCTTGTGCCCCTGGGTTTGGTCGCTTTGGGAAAAGGAGAAAATGTTGTAAGAAAGCAACGTAAAATCTAATGAATTGGTTACATTTTTCCCTCCTAAATATATATTTTTTCTTCTTCCGTGTTTCTCTGTAGACGAGGCCCGTGGGCAGAAGTGTGGCGTCCTGGTCCACTGCCTGGCAGGCATCAGCCGCTCGGTCACAGTGACCGTGGCCTATCTCATGCAGAAGCTCAACCTGTCCATGAACGACGCCTACGACATTGTCAAGATGAAGAAGTCGAACATTTCCCCCAACTTCAACTTCATGGGCCAGCTCCTGGACTTTGAGCGCACCTTGGGCTTGAAGAGCCCCTGCGACAACCGCATGGCTGTGCCGTCTCAGCCCCTCTACTTCACCACCCCTACCAACCACAACGTCTTTCAGCTCGACCCTCTAGAGTCCACATGAGGACTGATGCAACTCTCTTTTTTTGACCTGGAGATTTTCTGGTCTCTCTTTTACGTCACCCGTCGAGGTTTCTTGACGCTATTGACACAGTTGGCTTGAGGTGACAGCTGCCAAACGTAGCCGCCGGTTGGGCGTGTGGTCTGCCCGTAGCTCAGAAGCAGCTGTTCTATTTCAGAAGGAGAACACGAGAGGAGAACATATCTCTGTTGGACTTGTTATTGTTTCCGTACCGTAACGTTTCAGGCAGAGTGACTGAACTTTATACAGAGAGGCTGGCATGCCAAAGACACTTGGTTTGGAACTGGATAGATTTAAAGCAAGAATACGAAAAAAACCTGTCTTTTTCTAGCACTTGCATCTCTGTATTTTTGGATGCTAACTTCATGTCTTCAATGAAGACTTGCCTGTTTGGGGATGGAACACCCTAGGTTATGATGGCACAGTATGATTTACTCCATTTTATTTGTGTGGAGTAATTTTGAAACATTTATACATGTGTATATACCTAATATAAAGATGTATTAGGCCTTGTTGTAGTCAGAATATACCCTTTACTAAGTGGGTACTGATTCCTTTTTGTCCTCTTTTAGGCGTATGTAAACAAGCAAGCGGAATACTGATCAATATTATCTCTACTTTTTAATATGCCAAAAATTTTAATAGGTTTGCCAGATCATAAATGTCTATATGTAATATATTTCAATTGTTTTTCCTGCTTTATTGGTGAAGTCAGCCGTTTGGCCTTTCTTTTGCATTCACCCCACCTCCTTTCATGCCTTAGTTGTGTACATAAGAAGTGTTATTGTGCATTAACCCTCGGAACAACTGTCCCCCAACCGCCATTCATCACAGCTTTTCAAAAGGATAAAAAAAATGCCAATGTTATGGCAAACATATTAAATGTCATGGCAAAATGCAGAACATGTGATTCAGAGAAATATGGGAATGTTGTGGTCACTGATTTAATAGTATGCATGCCGATAGTACATTCGAGCTAATCCGGACTGTGGTTTAAGATGGAGAAGCATGGGGAGTTGGTGCCGTCCATAGTGTGATGTTCTGTGGGGATCTTAGGAGGGTTAAAGCAGGTAATGCTTGTCTTTGTACGACTATTCAAAGTCTCTAAAATGGTGATAGGCGAGGGGTGTCCTGCCTCTCCTCTTCAGGGAAATTCTGTGAAATGCAAGTCAGAGAAATGAAACGTTTTTTTGTTGTTGTCCCTCAGATGGCAGCCTGTTCAAGGGGAGGCTATTTTATGAGCTCCAATCTTACGAATGTAAAGTACAGATAAGTTATTAATAAATTGCTATTTTGTCTATTCACATGTACACCATGTCGGCCTCTTGTTTTTCTGAAAGTGACGAACATTTCTTCCCATAAGCAAATTTGGTCACGCGGGCTGACACTCGGCCTTTTGTGCCACGAAAGTTGAAGTAGCAAGCCAAACAACTGGCGTAAACCTGTCAGGCTGGTATTTCCTGCCGCTGCCCACGCCGGTGTACTTGGTCTGTGGAACTTCCTGTTAGACAATCACCTGCTTTCGTGCAGTACACGTCCGTGAGGGTGAACAGTGTCAAAACAAGCTGTCACCTGACACCGCGTACGGGTTGGTATGTGACATGTGAACCCCTCTCCTCCCCAGGAAACCCGAACCTTCCCCAAACAAACTGCTAGCTCAATTCAATATGAGTCTTTTTATTGTCTTGAATTTTTTAATAAACCCCGGATTACAGCACAGGAAACTACAACTCTATATTTAGAAATGACATTTTTCATTCTGGAGCCTTTGGCTGGTGCATTTGTATTCGTATCTGCGGTATTGGGATGCATTCCATACACGTTCAATATTTCCAAATTGGGTTTGGCCGGGCGTGTTTTTTAAACGTGGTGCCCTAGTTCCCACTCACACTCTCGCGGCTTCCTAATACTCTTAGGCAATGAGAATAAAGTCAGCAGGCTCTGCATACTCGGATTAATCCAGCATGAAGGGTTCCTGTCCCCGTCACCCTGGAGAGACAGCAGGCGTCTGCCCTGTGGAGGATTTGCCCGTTGCCTCCGGCAATTTCCGTTCCAGCCACGGCTCAAGTTCCCAAACTTTCTCCGTAGCCCGAGTGCCACCTTCTCACATGAATAGCTTGCACTCCCGATGTGTACTGCAGTTCACTGGAGGTCAGCACTTAAATATTTAATCTGGCTGTGAGGATGTGTAGCTCCTCTCGAAGTGCTGGCAATTTTCAGGGAAATTTCTACCATAAATTGTGCAAGACCTCCAGATGAAAAATCCCTTATTTACTATTTATTATTAAAAATTACTATTTGCTTACAATATATTTCTATAACTATAGCTAAAATATAGTATAAATATATTTTAAACAAAAATGAGACTATTAATTATAATATGTATTTTGTAAACATCCTCTTGTAAATACTTACATTAGAAATATAATATTCTAATATAATTAAAATAAATACCTATATGGGTGTTTATTCTGTGGTGGTGTATTGGGGTCATATTTCATGTTTTTCAGCCTGGAGGGTGTCACATTTACCTATGAACCAAATGACCACAAATTCATAGGTTATTGTTGTAATGTATAAACTTGGAACATCTTCTTAAATTCACATATGGTCAAACTTATATTTAACTAAATCCACATACATTTATATATATATATATATATAAAAAACACACTATTCACTCTGTTCTAATCTGTTCTAATTATATTGTATAAATATTTTAATATCTTACAAAATAATACTCTTTCAGTGTATGAAAAATGCATATTTGAAAAATATCTATTAGAAGCACAGTTAGTTAATGGTGCGGTGTTGATTCGCTGCATGCACATAATGAGCCTTTGTCGGATGCTCCCACCAGTTTGCCTCAAATATTTGTTTGTTGACAGGGTGCAGCGTATGAATTAAACCATAATGAAAGACTCCCATAAAACCTTCCACCTGTGGAACTGGCCAAAGCAAACATCTCCACCCATTGTTTTTCTCTTTCTCTGCTCTTCACACAGGAACAGCAACCCCACCCCCTTGTGTACGGCTTGTTTGCCCAGACAGGAAGTGACACATTGTCAGGCATCAAGGTCTTCAGATCAGGTTCTTGAAAAACTGGTTACATCTAAACATCTTTCCCAGGGGATTTGAATGGTTGTGCTGCTTTGAAATGAATACCCCCTCCATCACACTTTTATTCTCACCCTTTTTCTCCATCCCCTCTATGTGGCCATCAGGGTCTAGCTACCCACTTTCTCTTTTCCTACAGCTTTTCCCACAGTCACCTACACAGATCTAACTGGTCCAGGTGAAGGCAAAGATCCATATTCCTTTTCCTCCTGTACCTGTTTCTCTTCTAAGTCCCATCCACACTTCAACAGCTTCTAATGAGAGCTGACTTTTTAATGAGCTGGGGGTGCCTGGGCAAACGTAATCAGCTGGTGTATGGCTGACTCTTTCCAACAGCATTAACAATATGCTTGTATATTGCATTCACACACTCAGTAGAAGTCTGTGTGTGTGTGTGTGTGTGTGTGTGTGAGTACTGCTGAAATAATCATTAGGGTATAATGCCCGTGACCCTCACCCACGGCAGTTCAGGAATGCTAGGGAAGAATGATATGAATGCAACAAGTAGAAGAACGCATTGTTCGAAAAAATTCAGCTCTGTTTTCATTTTTTTTTTGTTGTTGCTCTTTTTTGTCATTCAGGATTAAATGATGTGGATTAGGTTCCTCCGTTCGTCTTCACCACATATGAAAAATGTCACAGGCTGCATGCAGCATTTAAACAAGTTTTTTTTCATGAGGCTGTAATATGCTAAGCTGTATTACATCCAAAGCCTTGAAACTTGTACAGTCTTGCAGGGTCTTTAATGAAATTTCTGTTTGCTACATGGCAAAAGCATATGAAAGCATTGTGGTACACTCACTGTAGGCTATATGTGGTATCATTCAAACGAATGGGCCTTTTCTTGTGGGCACTTATGGGCCAAGGCTGTATGTGCTGGACAGAGATGTGTGTGTGCAGAGATGTAAAAGCCGCAGGCCGGCAGCCGCACACAAAAGGATGAGCTCCAGACCAATCTGATTCATCGACCGTTGTCTCCGCAAACCCACGCAGCCCTGTGAAGAGGGGTAAAAATAGTCATTATCGTTTAAAAAGCAGTTTAAAAATACCGGCGAGGTGAGCGAGATGAGCAAACATCGCGGATCAGCCCACACAGCCTCCAGCAGGTCCCGTATTAGACCACGGCATTAGTCACTAATGTATCTCGCCCCCCCCCCCTGCACTCTGCTCCAGAAATACAGGTCTAGTCACCGCCGCTTCAGCCCACTCGGGAGGGCTGGCATAGCGATTAAGCGGATGCGAGTTAAAGCAGACATGGTTCTGCCTGCTGAACAGGGAGTCTGCAGGTATAATTAACCCCGACGAAGAGCAGCACTGCAGCGCCGCCGTTTCGGATTTGCCAGTATACTAGTATTTAAGGATTAACCCCAGTGCTCATTGGGTTTTAGCATGTAAACTTAATTAAATACATAAACGAATAAATCTTTCATAAAAAGCCGGCTGTTGACCCATTCTTTCATTTTCCATGAATGGGATAGGGGTGATTAATTTCGACACTACACCCAGTGACACATATCCAACCCTTCAAGCGGTAGGATTTAAAGCTTCTATCACCACCCTCCATTTCCCCTCTGCCCGCACGGTTTGACTCACCGTCGCGCCATGTCTCGGCGGTTGCTAAGCAAATGCCAGGAGGGGAAATAAATAAACAAATGTGGAATCGCTGCGACGGCGGAGCATGTAAAAAAAAAAAAATGGAGGCAGGGCCTGCACTAGGCATGAATGAGCAGCGCTGCTCCTTCATGAATGGCGTAGTCGGCCATTGAAGGGACATTGCCAGCCATGCGGCACCAACAGTCGCGTGTTATTAACAGAATATGCTAAAGCTGAGCCATTCTGCTCAGGGTCTGGCTCACGGAAATGTGGCCAACGGAAGAGAGACAAAGTGCCATTTCATTTCCTGTCAGGGGAATCTAGCAGCCAAACCAACAAACAGCCAACCATCTGCTAATTCAGATAGCTCAATATCACAATATAACAGTTTTTATTATACATACATAGAGAAATGCACAGAGTGCAAGAAAACAACATATTCTAAGAAAACTCATAATAATATCATGTAGTTTGTGGCCATGTAATTCATATGAATGTTAATGTTTATAGGAGATGGGGGAACATGTGTTTCTGCTGTGATGCAGAGGTGCCACTGGGCTTACCCAGTCGGTACCTGTTCACCTGATTATTAAGCGTGGGTGATCAGGAATATTCCCCAAAGTTACCAGCAAGCCACACACAATGCCTTGTTTTCTGTTTTCTTAAAAAAAAAAAAAAAAGTTGCCCCGATGTCTGTGCTTCTACAACCAGCCTGGCATTACAACCACAGGCAAAACAATTTATTTCAGTATGCTTAGATTTATGTCTTTAAGGTGTAAAAGCATTGATGATTAAACCATGAAGTCCAGGAATGGAGTGAAGAACCGACACGAAGCTGAAAACTAAGAACAGGAAATATTTTTAAATCTATATCACATTTATCAGCCCCAACACGACACACGGCTAGAAAAAAAAAAAAGATAAAAGGAGCATCAGCCTAAATCAAGGTCAGTGTTTCTTTATATATGACCGGATTATACATTTCTAAAGGGCATTATGAATCTTTTCAATTTGAAAATCCTTCAGCATTCAGTCTTTCAGGTGGGAATTAAACAATAGTCGCTCATTCACAAATCTGGAATGTCAGTGTCATAGAAACTGTGAGCTAAACAGCAACAAAGCAATCCCACACTGAGACAGAGGAAGTTGCGGCCGGAAGCTGACAGCACAACGGCTATCTTTAACAAAGCCAGAGTCGCTAACTGAAAGCTGAAACCCCTCCTCGGTCGCCACGCCCGATCTCCATGTCCCTGCAAACTCCCTCACTTCCCACCTCTCGCCTGGAATGTCCCCGTGATATTTAGCGGCGCGACGCCCGGACTTCCTGACCCACCCACGCCTCGTAACCGGAGGAATGCAGATGGGCCCTGGCTCAACTGACCTCCACCTGCCCAGGCACAGCCTTCGTCTTCATCTGTGAGGGTGTTAGATTGCTTTGACCTCCCATTCAACCCTCCCTGTGTTAGCATGCAGGAGCGGGGCTGATAACATCATCACGGCCTTTTGGCCTGTGGTGTTTCCTCACACCTGGATGACTGGTTTATACTGGTTTATGGGGTTTAACACTTTAACTGCAGCTGTTATACTGTAGGTGTAATAAAAATATGCTTATCTTCAATGTGGCATCTTCATTGGCTGAGTAGAGTCCTGGTAGCTCATGATAATATCGCTGATGCATCTCTTTCAGCAGCGCTACATTGTTTATGGTTGCAGCGTCAAAAGCTGGAATTCCACAATGACATTGAGTAAAGACATCTGGAGCTAAAACTATTTCATCACAAGTTAAAAGTTGGTTAAATTATGTTTTAAATGTTTTAAATGGTTGTGAGAAATGTAGCTTTTTGTAATATTGAACGGTTTCATGCAAAGTGCTCATTTCAAATTGGTTCATATAATTGGTTCATTAAAAGAATCTTCAATTGCACAGTCGTACACATACTAAGACTAAAATAAATTGGTGTTCAGTTTTAAAAGATTTCATAGTGCTAAATCCAACATTGGCTTGATGTAATTAAGTCAGGCATAACAATACTTTTTAAAAATGAAAGTCCTTAATAATTACGCATTATTATGTTCAGTAATGTTTAATATTCATTACCTACTTACTAAGACAAAAGTTTACATTGTTCACAAAAGAAACAAAGGAGCTGGTATTATAAGTGAAGTGAAAGTTGCCGCCTGTAGCACACCGCAGCACAGCACCCAGTGCACACAGTGAAATGTGGGGACGGTACTTTGCTCAGTGGCACCTCAGCGACGCCTTGGCAGGTCAGGATTTGAACTCGCAACCTTCTGATTACGGGTCGGTAATTTTTCTTTTTTTAATCCTGATTGTTATCCGTGTGTACCTGTTGTGTTTTTTTTTATTGAAAGTACTAATCTGCTTTGTAGTATACAAACAGCCCAGTAGAAGCCTGGTCTGATTCACTGGAGAGAGAGAAAGGGGTGGGGGGTGGGGGGGTCGGCGGCTTGGTCACATGCCTGTTTGATCTTGGCTTTTAATCTTGTCACACAGTCTTTGACTTCCCCTCCCAAAAGGCACAGGAAGAGATTGACTCCAGAGAGAGCAGCACCTGTTCAATGGGCCTGGGGAGAGCCCTCCACCAGCTCAACCCCCACCCTGCCTCGCACCATCCACAGGAAATGGAGAGCCGTGAACAACAGCTGCACTTTAACGGCCTCGGTATTAGGGATAGAAAGGAAGGAAGGATGCAATGAAGAGAGTAAATAGGTGAAAAAGCAAAGCCATAAATGCCATACATGTACATGCGTTGGATAAATGTAGGTGTAAGCGGATTGGGTTTTTAAACCAAATTATATGTACTTTCAGTATCTTTACAGGTCAGTAAGTGCTTAACCTGCTAGTTGACCTGGTGAACTTTAGTAGGTGAACTGGAAATTCATGGTTCCATGCAGCAACTGTCCTCAATATAAAACTACACGTTAAACCACATGAGTCAATGACCTTAAATGGTTCTGAACAAATGGAGTTCTGTATGTGTGGATACATGTTAGTTGTGAGTCGTGTTCTGCTCTCATGCGTCACTCCCCCATATCAGCTGCTAGGTTTCAGCAGTTTTGCACAAAGGGCTAGTGGGCCTGCGGAGTAGGGGTCAGTAATGGATGGACGACCAGCCGCCACCTCCCTTTTAAATAATGTATTTCACGCTGTCTGAAGGGGGTAGGCAGGGTTTGTTGGTGGGGGCTGGGGTGCCGCCTGCCGCTGAAAGGTGTTAAATGAGAGTAAAATGGTTGGGATTAGGAGAACAATGGATGTCAGTAATCTTCTTTTCCATCTTAACTTCCCTCCCTCCCATTCTCTCCAACCCCCTACTCTACCCTAACATCTTTTGGGGTGCACATGCCCTCCCAGCCGCCTCTGTCCTTCTGGAGAGGCACAATGGGTGGGAGTTGGAAGGGCAGCGGTTATAAAGGATTGTAGTGGAGGAGTAGAAACATACAAAAGAAGTTTTAAAATTCAGGGATGGTTTAGATGTGGCTGCAAGGCTTTGAGTTCTAGTCCTGCCCAGAAATTCTTTCTTGGCAGGTCCACGTGATCAGGGCTGGCTCCAAGGTCAAAGGTTAGGAACTTTCTGGAGGATGAGAGTGGCTGATGTTTTTCTAGTCATCTTTTCACACAGCTTGTGGGAGGGCTGGAGGGCAGTTGTGTCAATGGCAGGTCAAGAGGTCACCTTTGAGTGTAAAAGACAGAGAAATCAGGACCGACTTCACTTGACTGCTATTGACTTTCTATCTTTTATTTTCTGACAGTAGTTATGTGACCTTCTCTGCGGGTCTATAAGTGTGGTCTGGTATGTGCCCAGTGAAGGATCTAGACCACATTTTTCAACCCAAGCAATCATGTGCTTAAATGACTGGAAATGCATATTGACATCTAGATTATATGGGAATTTAGGAATCCTACTTCTATGATCTCCAATCACCAAACAATACAGTTGCTCCACAGGGTCTGTAACCCAATCAGGACAAATGTTTTGAAATTCTGAAAAATGTATTAATTTTACAATCCGTAATAAACTGCCATTTAATTTATTCAATTTTTTACTAAATGTTACTAATTTGATATGATATGTTACAAGCAGAGCCATTCACAGGTATTTAGAAGCAAGGCGAGAAGATTGTTTTCTGAAATGTTTGTCACAGGTGCAAAGGTGTAGTAATGCTGGGAAGTGTGAAGCAAGCATGTTTTTGTCTTTAAATGTTTGCTAACAGTTTACAAACAATATATTAGCACATTTACCCTAAACGGATAGGTCAACATTTCTAACATACAGAAATGTGTGCATACACCAATGATAAAAAAATTAAAAAAAATATATATATATATATAAAAACAATAAAACAAAGAAACCATCCTAATATGGTTAATTTGCGCATTTGGTAATTTAAATACTTTTTGGATAAGGGTGGCTGTTGCTTATGTTGGTCTGGCTGTATTAATAGGGTCTCATTTTATTTGAATTTGAACTTCAAAAGTACATTAGAAGAAGGGGCAGGGTTGTGTATGGTATAGTACAAAAGTTCTAAGAACAGTTTTGTATAGCATGCATTACAGACTTTTAATTGCTGCCATTGGCCAATTTTTAAATAAATGACATTGGGCTAAAACACATCAAAATGGGCCAGTTGTCAAGTCATAAGCCAAATTGTCAGGTGCTTGTCAATATGTGTGCTTGGCTTCTTGCTTGGTCAGAAGAGAAGCAAGTTGCAGAAGGTATAACACAGTACAAATCCAGCCTAGAGAACGATATCTGACGATAGCTCCACAAACACCAGGTTCACTCAGTGGCCAAGTGATGCCAATGCCATTCACTGTATGGCCATCCCACATCCTTTTAATGCTCAATGTCTCACTATATTCAAAGTGTATGGGACGTGTACTGTGGGAGTTTGTGTTGTTTTGCACAATTGAGTCACTTCTTTACCCCAGTAACATTTTGCACTGGCACTTTATTTTTTACTTCTCACACATTTCTTCACACGTTTGGCTGGTGAGAGAGGAATCTTCTCTTTTTGAACATGTGAAAATGAATTCCGTGCTTTTAGTGCACCAACACAGAGGAAAATCATTTGGGTTTTTACAGGCTCGTCAGTGTGCAGTTCTGTGGGTGTGAGGAAGGGATGTGTGGAAAGCTGTGAGCGGTGTGTGTTTGTGAGTACAGCAGGTGAGTACACATGAACAAGTGCACACATAAGTGCAATACTCTCTTTTTTTATGTGAGGGTCCTCTGAAGGGCCCTGCAGCAAAGGCCTTGCATGGTGCCATGGTGAATGGGGAGTGGGGTGTGGGAGTGGGATGTTGAGAGGGAGGGTGACAAGCCATGGCTGTCATCACGCCATCTGTGTGCCTGTTCCACTTCAAATGTGCCCAAAAACACAAAACAAGAAAAGTAAGAACCCTCTCACACTAGCTGGCTTTAGAGGGTATTGTAACATCATGTAAAAACTGCATGAATCTGCTGGTCACCTTATAGGTACATTTCAGGAACATTGTCAGCAAACAATCGTAATGAAAATAATTGCTGAAGAGAAACAAGAGAAAAAAATTGAAAACGGTGCTCGTGTCCACAGGTTTGTCGTGACTCTTGTGTGACCTGCCGTGTAAAAGCAGAACAAACGGGGAAAATAAAGGTGCCCTTTTTATGGGCAGTCGGAGAGGAAACAGCCGCAGCACTGTGGGCAACCCTGCTGTTTATTACCCCCGTGAACAGTAAAATGAAAAGGCGCTTAAATGAGGGGGGGGGGGGGGGGGGGCATTAGGCTGGTAGGAGTGTTCTTGGCCTGCCTGGGTAGTTTCTTTTTTTCTGTCTCTCTCTCTCTCTCTCTCTCTTGTTTAATGTGAGTGTGTGTAAAACACTTAATGAGTGGCACTGGTGTGGCTGACTACAGCAGAGAGGTCAATAAAACCAAACAGTCCACTGCTAATCAAGCGCAGGAAGAAGGAAGGAACCAGGAAGCACGGCGGCGCTGGCGTCACCCCCCACTCCCACAGATGTGGTGCCTTTGTGTTGAATATGTGGAGCACACAGTGGCAGGGAGACGGAATAGTGTGTGATAGCACCAAGGCTTGTAGCAGACAGCCCCCACGTGTGCCTTCACATGACCTGTTTCCCTCTCGTTTTGTTGTGAACTGTTCTACAAGATGCTTCCCCCTCCTGTTTTCTAGTTAGACCAAAAAGAAAACCAGAAAACACCTGGATGGTTTATTGCATACAGAAGTGGTGTTGATCAGCCATCTCAGAACCCCTGTGCATATTTGCAAAAACTGCCATTCTAAAAAGGGATGTGATTTTAACCATCACCCTTAGTGAGCAGTGGGCAGCCATGAAAGGCACCCGGGGAGCAGTGTGTGGGGATGGTACCCTGATCAAGGGGTCATCAGTTGCACCTTGGTAGTTCGGGATTCGAACCGGCAACCTTCCGATTACAGGTCAGTTTCCTTACCCGCTAGGCGACCACTGTCCCACTCTGACTTAGCTTATGTTCAGCTGGTTGTTTCAGAAGACTGAATCTTTGCAACATTAGCACATTTAGCCTATTTCCAAATATGTATTTACACACCTGACTTATGCTAAAAATGTTTAAATTTGTCTCCATTCAAATCTCTCTGTCAGTATATACGGTTACGGTTAGCCTACAGCTGCACTTTCTCTAATATACCAAGAGGTGAAGACTACATTTTAGCATTTGCAAAATGTTGAGATGAGCCAAAATGAACCAGGTGCTCAGGTGATGGTCTAATGTTTTTTTTTTTTAATGCGCCCAGACCATGCGTTATTAACCGCAGATTTTGTGCAGGTGGCTGGGATCCTCTCTTTTAAACTAATCGGATGCCTGGTGCCTGCAGTCCATAATAGCTCAGGGAAAGGAAGGTTTGGGGGACTATCTACTCAACCACTGAGGTAGTAATGATGGAAAATGTACTTTGCTAAACCCGCCTACACAGCACATTACATTTAATTACAGACACTGGTCCTTTGATGTTTCCCAGTATATATATTGAGATTTCGATTGCTATTCCCAAAATCGGTCGAAGATATTATACTTTATTCGACCGACTTTTGGAATAGCAATCGAAATCTCTCTGGTCTGGGCCTGTTTAAAGCCTTGAGAATCATATGGCGACCACGTTCTTCACCCTCTCTGACACGCCCTCCTACACAAGTGTTATCGCACAGGAGGCTAAAGTACTGCAGGAAGTGAACCCGATGACCTGATTTTACAGCCAGGATAGAGAGATACAGTATCCAGCAGTGAGCTATCACATGAATATGAGCTCAGTAATTTATATCCAGCCCGCTGTGTCAGATCCACCGAGGGACCGTTTGAGTGATGTACAGATGTTTCAACCCCACAACCTACTGTTTAACCCAACCGAGCACATTTTTAGACAGACACTAATTCTAAGCAGGATGATAATTTTCCATACTTGCTGTTTCTACACTCAGTACAGTATACATGCAATCAAATTTTACATAGGATTTATTTATACCATCAGCACTGAAACAACATGACACAAGTGGTCAGGGAAAGTATTTGAACCCTCAAAGGATTTGTGTGCTCCCTCTGCGTTCTCACTCTGTGTACCAAATATGTCATGAGATACAGAAAAGAGGCCAGTTATAACTGCAACTGTTTTGTGCCTCACTTCACATGACCAGCCAAACAAATGCTGCTATTCACGGACACACACACTGATAGAGAATTTGGTGTTTTACTACCAGAAAGGGGGGTCAATGGCTCTGTGATTCTAATTTTGTGCTCATTTTAAGATGAACACACTAAAATGTGTTTGCTGTTTTAAATATTTTGATACTAATTGATAGGATGACTGTATTGTTGTCTTTTGAGTTCTTTACAAAAGTTTTTATTTAAATGATCAAAGATGGAGAGTGTTACAGTGCCTAAAATGTTTTTTAAATGCACCTTTTTTATACTACCACATGATAACTACATAAAACATGAAATGTTTAAAGATAAAGTATTTAAGAATGTTGATTATTCTAACAGGATGTTCTAGAGGTTTCTTCCTGCTGCATCAGACCCTGCAGCAAAAACCTGGAGAGCAGGGCTGGTTCTCACTACACACAGTTACTGTTTAACTCCAGACCTGCGCCTGCAGAGCCCCAATAAAAATTCTTCAGGCCTCTGGTCAAGACCAGGGGCCACAGACCTGCCTCTGTGGAGGTTCAAAAGGTCGGTGAAGAGGGAGGGCTGCTGCAGCATGCATGTGATAAGTGACACTGATTGTGGCCAGAAGGTGAAGGAATCGTCTTTGAGGACAGAATGATGCATTCTAGCTTGGAGTGTGAAGAGAGTTTATTTCTATGTGTGTGTGTGAGGTCAGGATGACCCCACAGCTTGACAATGCAATGCCACAAAATTACCTTCCGGTCACAATGTCAGTGGACATGTGGATGTGGGTGTTTATTAGCCAGTGAAGAATCCCTGACACTGGTGCATTGTGGGTATATGTGTCCGTATGTCGTGCACAGGATGCTGTTTTATGATACTGGGTTCAGTTTCAATAGTCTTTGTGTCACTGCAGTTATTTAAACAGCAAGGATGAGCTAAGAATCTACATTTTACATTTATGGCATTTATCAGACGCTCTTATCCAGGACGACTTACAGTCAGTAGTTACAGGGACAGTGCCCCTGGAGCAACTTAGGGTTAAGTGTCTTGCTCAGGGACACAATGGTATTAATTGGGGTTTGAACCTGTGACTCTGTAGTCTTCTGGTTCATAGGCAAATGTGTTACCCACCAGGCTACTACCACCAATCTATTTACACAAGTGACGGCAGCAAAACTGAAGATTACAAGAACAGGAGCAGGAAACTCCTGTTTAAAGTAGTCTTTTTCAGGAGGAGATGCTGTTGTTTCTCAGAAGAATGAATGAAGAGATGAAGTTCAATGACTCTGTGGACATTACATTATATCACATTTTTCTCTTATGTCACCATTGAAAAGATGTCCCGATGACAGCACACCCTAAAATCTTTAATAAGTGAAAGTAGTACTTTGATGTCCAGGATGTGACCACTGCTCAGGTGCCTGGGGGTTTGGGTTGGGGTCAACAAGGGCCTGTAAATCTTTGTGAGATTTCAGCAGATCTAATGACACCATGTGGCAGCAGCCTGCAACTGTCACATAGGATTATTTCACATTTATTTCACATCTACATTTACAGCATTTATCAGACTTACAATCAGTAGTTACAAGGACAGTCCCCTGGAGCAACTCAGGGTTAAGTGTCTTGCTCAAGTGGGGTTTGAACCCCACTTGCCTATGAACCCCACTTCAGGTTCATAGGCAAGTGTGTTACCCACTAGGCTACAACCACATTTCTACATCATGTGTCAGTTTGTGGTGAGTAATTAGGTTTTGTTGACTGAAGAAATAAGTGAACACTGAGACACCTGCATACCTTGAAAACAATTCTGACAATACACTGAAATGAATTAGAAATGTAATTTGTTATTCACAAGGCCTGAAAAATACCAATACTACTTAAAAACATCAGTGTCAAGTAAATCTGCATTTGTGTTAACTAAAAATGGCTCCATTGGTTCCTTGATGTCACCTATCACACCTTTCTCACTAATTGGGTTCTGACATACATGTGGTGTAGGTAGCACAATAAAGGCAAACATCTGAAAACCATAAATAAGAACACACAATTCTAACAGGCAATTCCAGCTCTGTGCTCATTAGACAAGGTGACACATGACTGGACGACCACCTCATTGTCTTCGGTGTTAAATCGCAGCACTTTAATGTGTCATAACAGCTCTGACCCATGCTCAGTGTGCACGTGGTAAATATCTTCCTGCATTTTTAATAATCTGAAACTGTAGTCATCTTGTGACTTAATCTGAAGTTAATCATCTCTGAAGTGAGCTCAGCCGTGAGGGCAGACCCCCAGTGGCACAACGGTGACTGCTGCTGCTGGGACACTTCTGGTGGTCCACAGTAAGACTCATTGATTACTTTAGACATGCATCGGTTTATAGTTGCCAAGGCCAGTTTGGAACATAATATCAGGTTTGGTAAGTTTGAAGTTTATAAGAGTTATATGTAGGTAATATATCCAAAACACATTTGTATGATTTCAGTCATACTCAGTCACTGTATGTTTTTATTCAGGCTCTTGGTGGGCAAAGGGTGAAGAGATGCTTCTTTTAAACTGATTTCCATGAGCAACCACCAACCACCAAACCCTACTGTCGTTTCTGTTAAAAGACATGGCCACTTTAAAGATAAAACGTTATCTCATTCATGTTGACATCAGCATCTAAAATGAATAAACAAACAAACAGCATTGCTGAATTGCATGAATAATACAAGCTGGTTTAAGTCGTGCTTGTTTTGGCATATTAATATTTAGTTAGCATCTCATAAAATGATTATCTTAGTCTCCTGGCTTATCAAAATCACTCAAACAGTCTGAGCACACATTCAAGGGAACAATACGCTTGCACACCCGAAAGCACGCAACTTTACATTTTTAATGGCACAAAACAGCGCTGTGCTGTCATAATCATGAATATTCTGACTTCATATGCTATCTGATCTTCAGAATTCACGCATGGCAGTCATCTTTCCTCTTGTTCTTTTCTCTTTTTTTCTTTTCTGCACAGGTAGCTTTAACCCTAATTAATTAGTTATAGGTTCTTCCTTTCCTTTGACACTAAAGGCCTGTTTATCATATTATGTTTTATCGTATTAATGTAAAATGTATTCCTGATTGTGCAATGGATACAAAAACTGGTATTTTAAAGTGAAAATGAAGTGATTGTCATTGTGAAACACTGCAGCACAGCACACTGTGCATAAAAAAAGAATGTCCTCTGCTATTAACCATCACCCTTAGTGAGCAGTGGGCAGCTCTGACAGGCTCAGTGTTTGGGGATGGTGCCTTGCTGGTTTAGGCCACAACAATCCCTCCAGGGTTTGAGAATTTCAGCTGTTTTGCGGGCTGTGGGCAGACTGACCTGAGTGTCGACCACTGATGATGGCCGATGGTCACTGGTCATTAATGACAGAGTGGGCGGGTCAAGCGTTTGTCACACTTTCTGATGACACACTAAACCAGATCTTTCAAATGCTTCGATTGGAGTGAAGGTGTAAGGTGTTATTCTTAGCCTGGCAGAGTATCTTTGCAGCCTGCCACCGCATCTAGCTACCTCTTCCAGAGTGTGACTTCTGCTGAATGCTCTGGAGTCTTGCTGTGTGTGGGGGTGTGAACCTGTCTACTGTGCACACCACAAAAACACCACATCTAGTCAAGAATTTCAAATCTTTAAAAAAAAGGAATAAAAGCTGACATTGATGTCAACTGTTTAAATGGCTGGTGTGAAATATCTCACCTCTACTCAGCAAACGTTCCTCAAACTCATTTCCTGTCAGTACTGATGTTTTGGTTCCATCTTGGTATGATATTCTCCACACAGCACCATTTGCTATGCTATCCTCTCTCAAACTAATGGTGCGGTATCCCAATCAGCACCTGTTCCTGCCTGGATAAAATTGCCTTGCTTGTATCATGCCTTCATCGGCTCATTGTATGCAGTGTGTCTTGTCTTATGTTATCATGCCGGAACCATGACAATAAATGATGTTAAATCATTTGTGTTAAAATTACAATAAATACAATTTCCTAGCCTATTGAATATGTTGCATGAAAAGCATTCTAAATACAGAGATTAGAAAACATTGTGAGGTCAAAAGATGCATATGTGTATATGTGTTTGCTTGCATGTATGTAACAAGTGATGTGTTGGAATGCCATGCATTGTGGAAATGCACAATAAAATAAAAACGCAGGAAAATCCCTTCCTGAACGTCACGCTGCACAAAACCCATGCAGAGGGATGGGAGGGGCCCTCTGATTCATCCATAGGCTATTTATTGTGGACCAGTGGAACAATGAAATCCATCACAGAGAGACGAAGGGAGTGCAGATGCAGCACAGGCCACCGGGCACTGATGACGACAAGAATGAACGAGGCGGAGGCTCCGCTAAAATAAGCAGGACACCGGAGCTGTAAGTAGGACACATCCGGCCTGGAATTGTGTAATGCAGATACCCTCGAGGAAACCATCCCCTACCTAATCCCACCCTGCCACCCCAAACTGCTGTTCACAGCACGCCATACAGATTACGCATCTCCCTTCTGACCCAATTTGAAGTCAGGATAGAACAGTTTGTCCTACCTATGCAGAAAAATATGAGCGAATCCTTCATTTTTAATTAAATACTGAATTCAGTTGGTCTAGCCTGTAGATGCCAAACTGTCACTAGAGCCATCATATTCTGCCCAGTGCATGCACGTTGTTTAAGCACCAGACCTCTGCAAGCAACTTCCAAAAGGTTCACGTAGGGTTCCATGTTGACAAATGAAATTCGGAAGCAGTGTTTACATACAGCTCTTAACGAAGAGTGACTTAGATATTCAGATGTTTGATCTTTGAAGAGAGGGAAGTGGGAGGGTTATGAAACGCCACCATCCCACCACCCATTGATGCGCGCTGGGAGGGATTCGCAGCAGTTATGTAAGACATTAGTCATCCTGGCGTTCTTCACACTAGACTTTTTAGTCCACCCATCTCCACACCCAGTTGCCCAAATACTAGTATAATATTGAACTGTGGTAGAAGCTCGGTCCATTTTCTAAAGCCCCAAGAGATGCTGAGATGCTGCCCAGAGGAAACTGTGCCACTGTTGATTAAGTTTAACAACAGCACCAGTCAGATGATGAAGGATGCTCAAAAACTTTCTTTATTGTTGCAACAGTTGCTTGGACAAACAAAACATAAAAATGGGTCTAATGCACACTGAAGGGTGGGGTGGGTTTGGCTTAGATGGAAAGTGAAAGTGAAGTGATTATTATTGCAATTAACAGCAAGCACAGTACACGGTGCACACACACTCTGCATTAAACCTATCACCCTCAGTGAGCAGTGTGCAGCCATTAAAGACGCTTGGGGAGCATTGTGTAGGAATTGAACCGACAACTGTCCTCTTCCTTACTCACTAGGCCACCACTGCCCATTTCAGTTGGTTGCAATAACCTTCAAAATACAATTAGTATGAGCATATGTGAAATAATTTATGATCATGACTGAGATTCTTATTATGTATTTCAACACCCCCTTTTGAATTTCTATATAATTCTAATTCTGTAAAATTATGCATTTTTCAATGAAAGCAAAGAAACAATGAAACAATCATTTTTGTTTATTTGTATTTCCACAGCCACCACTGAGTATTAGAGAGTATTTCAGTGTCTGATAGCTTGGCTTATGTCTGGGATGGGGCAATGAGTGATTTGCTGATAAAACATTGACCAATCAGCAAGATATATCCATTAAGCATATTCAACTAAACTGGTTATCATGCTATTGTGCATACCATCACTTTTTCCACTTTTGAAGTTATCCACATGCGTTTTGGTATGAATGTTAACACGTAGAAAGGTTAGGGTTAAGGATAGGAACTGGTTTACTAATTATACAGGGAACAAAACAGATGTGCAAGAAAAACTTCCAGGAAAGTATGTGTGCACTCCGCTAGCCAAATGTAACTGGATTTTTAAACTGCCCACATGAATGTGACAGATTGAATGTTTTCCCACAAGCTGTTGTCAAGTGTGATGAATTATTAGTCCATATGGCAGAATATTTTGATGATTAACAGAGGTCAACTGCAAACACAAGCAATAAATAACCCCCAAATTCATTGATAATAGAATCTATTGTGATTTTACCCTTAATATATTACCCAATTAATACCTCAATTGATTATTCAGTACACTTAACAATAAAGTAATGTTGAAAAGACTTCACAACATACATCTTTTCTGGAATTATATAACTCCCTGCATGCTCATGATAGGGATTCAACATTTATTTCCATTTTCACAGTATTCCACTTTGTTTAATAACATACTAATAAGTATTTCTTTGTCTCGGTACAATTGTCTAGGGTTTGTGCATCCTTCTGTGCACTGTGCACCAGCGTAAACCAGTGCATACCAGTTTTGTCCAGTGAATGTGCGTCAGCACTGCAGTACTGGTGCAGTCTGCAACTGCCAGCCTGAGCTGTGCTATGGTGCATCCAACCTGAGATGACATCATCATCGTCATCGTAATCAGCCAGAGAGGGCAGTAAAAGGGGATTACCATGATGTAAACCGTCTAACCCATTTCCTGCTCTTTTTTCCGGCAGGTGTGCCTTCTGTGGCGACAGGGATGTGAATGGGAGGGAAATTATGAATGAATCAGCAGCCATTCTTAATTCCATCTCCCCTCCTCCCTCCTGCTCTCGCGGTCCTCTCCGTTCTGCACTCTCTCCTCCCGCTCATCTCTCATCAGCTCAGTGTGGAGCAGTGCGGGGGCTGTTGCCGTGCAGATTATGGGCTGTAATCCTCAGGCTGTGCGAGTGTGAGTGACATAGAGACACTTTCTCTTCTCCAGAAGACTGGATGTTTCTGGTAGCCTCATGTCATGGCAACAGTAGTCACTAACACCCCCACCCCCACCCCAACCTCAACATTTTTGCTTCCTCTCTCCATCTCCCATGCGGCAGCATAGGGAAAAGTCAGCTTTCTGTCTCCGTTCAGAGAAAGAGGAACTTGTTCAAACATGCACTGCACAGAAATACAGAGAAAGGAGGGTAAAAACTTTGCTCCTCAAAATAGGAAGAGTTGCATTTTCTGTCGCGTGGTCTAAGAATGCACATGAAAGAACATCTGCATTAAGAATTGGATGACAAATGTATTTTTTTTCCATTAATAAACATAATGCCTCTGCAGTCCTCTTTTTCTTTCATTTAGTTATTTTTATGCAATTTGACATGATAAATTCTAATTTTAGACCAATTGGCACCAATTTCTATCAGAAATTTCTTTGGAAGCAGATACAGTAACAAACAAGAGCAACAATATGCTAATTAAGAGGAGGGATCAGTCTTAGTAAAGGGCCTGTTTTCAGCCTGACATTTCCTGACATGCATACATTCTTTGGCTCCCTGTAGGGTGGTAAGAGTCACCAGTGTCATGAAAATTGATTGGCTGCTGTGACCCCCCTGTGTCCCTATTGAGTGCCACACTGTGCACAGGAAGCCTAATTGACCTGGTTTGGTTGAGTGAATGTGTCCTCCCTGCCCACAAATGGAAACAATGTGTCCTAATGCACTGGCATGTCACCAGAAAGAGGAGATGCCTACAGTATACAGCTCACAATTCACTGGATGATTAACATTTTAATGTGTATTTGGCAGGTTTACATTAAAGCAGAAGGGCTTACATTACGATGTAATCACATTTGAAAAATACTAATTGTACATTATATAGTAATATTCAGTAATTTTGCACGTTGCCACTGTCACCTTAATTGTCCGCATTGGCATTTTGCCCATTTCTCTTTCTATTCTCTCTTGCAGTAGTATAACACAGATGACTAGGAAATGCAAATGAGAATATTGGACAGCTATTTTGAATCTTGAATCCTAATTATAATGATGCGCACAGATTCACAACATTGAATCAAAAGCCTTTCGTGTTGCAGTATTCTTTTTTCATGCCATTGTCTTTCTTCCACCAATCAGTATCCAGCAATGCAACAACGTTAATCTTAGCCGCGAGTGGTGATAACGGGGTCCAAGCAATAGCGCAATTAGCTATGGCACGGTCCGCCAAGTGAAAAATCACACCAGAGCTGAGCCTAGATTATGGTCAAGGTGAATATTTCAGTTTAACGCTATAGCAGCCTCCAGTGGCCGCCATCTACGGAATTTGCCAGGCACGCTTGTCATACAACCATACATACACACCAAATTTATTGCGGATCCGAGTCAGCATTTGCTTTTTCTGCTTGTGGTAGTGTTGCACCGATGCTATTTAGAAACTCCACCTTTTCTTGATAATTATTTGCTTTGGGACTGCATTTAACACCAGTTTCATGCTGCATGCTCAAAAATCATAAGATTAGTTAGAAAAAGTACACAACTTTGTTGGCACAGTAAAACCCACATTCTTAGATTTTGGCACCTAGCGATGGCACCTAGCAAAGAAAACATTTGTTCATATTATTTCATGGTTCATGAGTTTCAAAAAATTTTTAAAAAATTAAGTTTGTGTATCTGCCATATGTCCTGCTGTAGCGCCTCCCAGTGGCCAAACCGTTTACGAACAAGTGGCAATAATGTGAAGTCAGTGCTTTTTTTTGTGGGCCATAGTGCCACCTAGGGGCCAATAGTGCCGCAAGTATGCAAATTTGACAACATTCATTTGCTTGTAGCAACTACATATAATTCTTTACAATGAGTCTCATGTGCTTCAAATGACACCAAATTTGCGCATGTTGGTCAAAAAACCATGACGAGTTTGCGAAAGATTTTTTCCCCAAAAATTCTATGTGGCGTGGTCTCATGAGATGTAGCTCAAGACAAGGATCACTGCACAACAAAGTACTCGCAAAACGGACCCACGGTTCAAAAGTTATTAGGCAAAATACATAAATGCCACCTAGTGGCACGCTTTCACACAGACCTGACTGTATAGTTTGCTAATGAAATGACACGTGCTTTGTATTCGATGAGTACAGTAATATCTGGACCTTTCAGTAAACACGGCAGGCCTATTACATGGGCCTGCCGTGTTTCTGCTCTTCTCTTTGCTCTTTGCCTCTAGAGGGAGCAGCAGTACATCAAATTACAATCAAGACCACAAACAGTAAGCGTGTGTGTGTGTGTGTGTGTGTGTGTGTGTGTGTGTGTGTGTGTATATATATATATATATATATTATTTTTTTTTAAATAAACAAGTGTATGCAGTGAAATGATATATTTTGAAACTGTGTTGATCAGAACCACCATTATGACATATTTAAAATAGTAGAATTTTGGTGCTGTCAGTATATAAGTGAATATTTAAATATATTCGTAGAAAGGCACTGCACTGTGTTCTTTATTAATTTGAACTTTGTTGTAAGATTCTTGTAAGTATTGTTTGATAAGGCTGCCCTCTAAAGGTGAGTTACGTGATGGTAATGGTAGGTCACGTCATATTTGCTGATGGTGCTTCTTTGTAAACATGAATTAATATTGTCTTCGTTTTTGTTTGAAGTGAAGTGATTGTCATATGTGATACACAGCACATGGTGCACACAGTGAAATTTGTCCTCTGCATTTAACCCATCACCCTGAGTGAGCAGTGGGCAGCCATGACAGGCGCCCGGGGAGCAGTGTGTGGGGATGGTGCTTTGATCAGTGGCACCTCAGTGGCACCTTGGCAGCTCGGGATTCAAACCGGCAACCTTCTGATAACGGGGCCGCTTCCTTAACTGCTTGGCCACCACTGCCCCTACTTCTTTTTTTTTGTATATGGTTTTATCCAGCACATAGGAAAACAAATTTTTTCAAATTTTTTTGAAGGTTGTTCATTTCAAAGGGGACAAACAAAAGCCAATTGAAATATTTATCCAAATGTTTCAATGTTCAAGCTGGAAAGTTAAGTAAGATAAACCCCACTTGTGACTGCTGTGCCAGACTGTGCATACTGGTGTAAAATTGTTGTGGAAGAGGGGGCACACTGGATTACTGCCACATGCAGGTCTTAAATTGTTCTTTAATTAAGACATTATTTTCACTCTCATCATTCACTCATCTAGTGCGCAGGATTTTGGACAGTTAGAATAAACCAGAGAGCCGGGAGGAAACTCAAACCAACCCGGTGAGAGCATGTAACCTCCACACACACAAGGTCTTCAATTGTGCTTTACTAACCACCGCACTCCACAATGCTGCAAAGACCTTGTTTTATACGAGTATATAAAAATACTGTACATAGTAGTCTTTCATTTTTCATTTTAATTTAAGGCATGGTAGTAACCTAGTTGGTAAGACACTGACCTATGAAGCAGAAGACCACACAGTCACAGCCATTAACTACCACTGTGTCCCTGAGACCCTTATCCCTGAGGGTGAGGGACTGCTCTGGATAAGGGTGTCTGATAAAAGCCATTAATGAATAAATAAATACCATTTATATTATAAGAACAGTTACTGTTGCTGCCATTCAGTAGGTTCCTCTACTGGCCAAATCCTAAATTTAAAAAAATCTTGTACATCGTAGTGTGTGTCTTATTTGTTCTTGTGTTCAGCATGTGTGCTGCACCTGACACTGTGTTACACAGATCCATTTTTGTTGTGAACAACAGGGGGAGCGTCCAGCCTGTCATAAAATGCTTAGTTATAACCCATGTCAGTTACGACGGCTCTCAACTGTCAGAATGGAACACATAAAACCTACTTCAACCTATTTCATTTGATGGCTTTGGTGCTGGAAATGTGCTTGGAGTAGTTCCTAGAATAAGTTGCTTGAGATCATATTTAATTTTTTATATATAAAAAAGGATTTTTGTTTGCTAAAAAAAATAATGTCATACAAATCCAACAAAATCTAGTTCAGTCAACTTTAACCTGAATCACATACAGGCTGGGAACATGTTTCACTCTGGAAACCTTTGTTTACTCAGCTGCGGTGACATGCAGCTGAGTAAAGGACATAAAGGACATCTCAAGATGTCACCAAGACTGGATTTCCCCGTGATGATTCTGTTCAGTGGGGCAGTGGAGGTCTAGCAGGTAAGGAAACGGACCCGGAATCGAAAGGTTGGGGGTTCAAATCCTAAAGCGCCAAGGTGCCACTGAGGTCCCTTTGAACAAGGTCCTGTCCCCACACACTGCTCCATGGGACCTTTCTTGGCTTCCCACTGCCCACCAAGGGTGATGGTTAACATTTCACATTTCACTGTGTTCTGTGCTGTGGTGTGTCACAATGAATCACTTTCATTTCACACAAGTAATCACTTTTACTTCACATAATTCTTGTTTTAGAGCAATCTCTAAGCTCCCTTTCCTCTCAAAGGTCTTGGAGAAAATAGTTTACAACTAGTTGAAATTCTTTTTGGATGAGCTCAATATTCCTGAAGTGTTTCAGTTTGGGTTTAAAAGCTGTCACAGTACTGAATCGGCACTTGTAAAAGTTTTAAACGACATTCTTGTAGCCACAGATTCTGCCCACTGTGTTGTTTTGGCACTCTTGGACCTAACAGCTGCCTTCGACAGTGTGGACCAGAAGATCCTCCTGTACGTTTGCACAACTGGGTGGGCATTCAGGGTAGGGTTCTAGAGTGGTTTAGGTCCTACCTAACTGAGAGACGTTTTTGTGTCCGTAACAGCGCCACTGAGTCTGCTCCAGCGCCTCTCACGTGTGGAGGGCCTCAAGGTTCGATTCTTGGACCTCTTCTCTTACTTACTTCCTGTAGTTTCAATTCTTTGGAAACATGCCATTGCGTTCCATTGAAAAAAAAGACAGAGGTCATGTTGTTTGGAGCAAGTCAGAGAGTTAAAATTGACTTAGGTTTTTTAAAGTAAACACTTGACAATTGCAGAGAGAAAAAATTGGTGTTACACTGGACATAAGATGCACAGATTAGCTCATTGGTCAAAACCAGCGTTTTTCAATTGAGACAACTGTCGAGAGTCAAACTACTTCTCTCACAGCATCACTTTGAGATTTAAATCAATGCTTTTATTACAAATCATCTTGACTACTGCAACTCACTTTATGTTGGGTTTAACCAGAGGCACCATGATCGACTTCAGTTGGTCCAAAATGCTGCTGTGCGGCTTTTAACTGGTGCAAAAAAAAGCAGATAACTCCAGTTCTAGCATCAGTCGTACGCTCCTCCACGTGCTCTCAGTTCAGCAGAACATTCGTTGTTAGTTGTCCCTAAGACAAGGAGGAAATTTAGGGGTGACCGAGCTTTTTCAGTCTCTGCTCCAAGACTTTGGAAAGCAATGCCCTTAAACATCAGGCCGGCCAAATCCCTTCATGCTTTTAAGAGCTCCTCCAAAACACATTTTTTCTCCTTGGCTTTTAAATCTGTCTGAGATGTTGGTTTTACTGTTTTATTAAGGTTTTTATTATTTTATTGGTTGTTATTATGTTATTGTTTTATTTGTTGTCACTCTCATTTCTTTTGTCTGAGTACAGCACTTTTGTGGAAGATAATAATAAGAATATAATAATTCATGTTTCGTTTCACCTTCCTTGTGTTTTATGTCTTCATTTGTTGTCCGACATCGTTGCTCCCACTGTGCTTTGTATTTTTACATTCTTCAAGCATGTGCATTTCACATGACCCTTACTAAAACGAATTTCATCATTACCATTCCCAAAACGCTCTCCTTTTCACGGCCTTTGAGTGACTAAGTAAACCAATTTGCCACAGTGGTCACCCCTTCCGATTAGACAGAGCGTCTGCCATCACTTGACCTGAAATGTGACCTCAAACGCGTTCTCTCACTTTGTTTGGCAGATATGAGGTTCCAGGTCATGTTTCCATGGATTCGCCGACGGCCCCTAAGTAAATTGCTGGAACCAAACGCTTCATAATCATGTGCTTCAGATGTGAGGTATTCATCGCTCCACAAGAAATTTGTCATCCCGGTGCTGAGCTGTCTCACGCGGCTTCCTTAACTGGGCACGAAGCAGCGAACTGATGTGAAATATACTATTCAACCGACAATTCAGTGTTTGGTTTTTGTGTGTACCTGTTTCAACATTTTTTCCCCATTCCATTGGTATTTCACATCTTGGCTTGACTACAGTAAGTGGTAGAGTACACTAAAAAAGATTAACATTATTACAGTGAAAAGCCTTTATGCATCTGGACCAGTAGGGCTCCTTTCTTTCTTTTTACACTACATAATGCACGCACGTACGCTTAGGCCCACATGTGCTGTTGTTTGAGAGCAGATGCAATGAATGCATTATGTTCGACATCAGTCAGAGATTAATTAAGAGCATACGTTTGCCTGAAGATACATGCGACAAATCACACAGACCAGAAGAAAGAACTGAGATGAAACACAGCACAGAGCATCCAGGTCATCTACCAGCATGCATTTCGGTTATTATTTTATATTTACTAAATATGTGACCAACCCTTCAGACTTGGATGTCTTTTTCGTATTGGCCCGTTTTTGCATAGGCTTTGCACTGAGAGGAAAGTCTGAACTGAATACAAAGTGTGTGGTAATCAGTAAATCTTGCACTGTGAAATCAACACTAAAAGAACAAGAACGTTTCACAGGAGGTACCTTGAGACCCAATAGACAAGGTTAGTCCCACAGAAGGAATTTTTGGCTTTATCAAGGAACATTCTTGTGTAGAAAATGTTTGATAGCATGTCAAACTGAATAGACAGATGACCAGTGATAAA
Source organism: Denticeps clupeoides (assembly GCF_900700375.1). Classification (NCBI taxonomy): domain Eukaryota; kingdom Metazoa; phylum Chordata; class Actinopteri; order Clupeiformes; family Denticipitidae; genus Denticeps; species Denticeps clupeoides. The sequence goes on along the minus strand of NC_041723.1, from coordinate 11,817,892 downwards.
TGGTTAGTACATTCTGTAAAGGGTACTAAACAGCTGAAAAGGAAAAGCCTTGGAAAATTCATTTTGTCTTTCATTTTGGACAGTTTTATGGATAATGATTGACAGCTTCCAGTAGTGTGGGATCTTTACATTCTGCAGCGCTGCAAGCTAGGACTGTGAGCATCTGCTTCTGGCAAATGTGAGGATTTTTTAATTGAAGAAAGTATTCTCCACAGCACAGGATATTATAGCGAGTGGCAAACAGGTGCGCAATCTTAAATATATGTGGTATGTTTTTGTTGCTGTTTTATGCTGCTGAAAAGAACAGCATGCAGTAACGGAGCATAACACAGCACAGCGGTGAAAAAAAAAAAGTGAAAAACACTGCGCCTCAGGTTGCACTACCCTTCCAAGCCCAAATACAATGAACAAGGGTCCGGAGGGTCATTTGTTAAATGAATTATTTGTTTCCAGTCTCATCTGTGGGAAAGGGGAAAAAATAGTCTTTTGAGAACTGCAAGGGTGCTGTACTGGCAGAGCTACGGGGAGGGCTAAAGAGACACATGACAAAGAGGAGGAAAGCACAATAAACAAAAAGCGAGGAACAGACCCCGTTTTGGGGTAGTGATTATGTGATCCTGTCTGCTACGCGCAATAAGTAGCTCTGGTTTCCTTGGCAACATGCTTGACGTAGCCCTGGTCTGCTCCAAAGGCCACTGTTGACCAAACTTCTCTGGTGTACGAAGCCTGACTCTGACTCTGCCAGTCTCCTGCAGTCAGTCATGCATCTGTCAAAACAGGACCACAATGTGGAGATAGTGCTGGGGGAACTGGGCGCTGAAAACCCTGCTTTTGAGGTAAGTGTGAAATCTTAGTACCGATGCAAATAAATGAATACCTGATTTCTCATGGATTCCATTCCATTAATACAATATGCATAACTAACATATATAAATATACATAATTTCTTATGATCTTTGTTGTTGTTTAAACAAAAGTAGCAGTCTCTATATAAAAGTGTGGCTATTCTCCTCTGCTGTGATTTCAAGAAACCCATGGTGGAATTTAATGAAAAGAAAATGTGAGAGAAGCATTTACTGCATAATTTGTTTTAAAAATGATTGCAAACATTACAATAATTTATAACAGCAGGAGCAGACTAACTTAAACTGTTCAAAATTCAAAGCAACTTCGTCTGAGATTTTTCTTGACTTAAAGTCATTTGAATGTGACTCTACTGAAACACCAGTGGAACTCTGAAACATTCATATACATATGAGACCCCTCATATCCTTTTTTCATGGTATTAATACAGAGATTCCACTTACATTTACGTTTCTTACATTTATCAGACTCCCTTATCCAGAGCGCCATAAAAATATGTAGTTACAGGGACAGTGTCTCCCTGGAGACACTCAGGGTTAAGTGTCTTGCTCAGTGATGCAATAGTAGTAAGTGGGGTTCAGACCTCTGACTTTGTGGTCATCTGGTTTATAGGCAGGTGTGTTACACACCTCACCCCAATTTTATCACCCCATTGTACAGATGTTTAGATTAGATTAGATTAAACTTTATTGTCATTACACATGTACAAGTACAGGGCAACAAAATGTAGTAAATGTAGTAAAACGTATTGTATAATATTGGAATAATGAATCCAAAATCTCATGATTGTTCTCTAATTTCTTATTCCACATCATTATGAGATTACACCAGTTCTCTTTAACTTCAAGTCTCTCCAAAATCTGGCCCCATCTTGTCTTTTTGTTGTGCTTTATTCTACACTCCCCTATAAACACCTTAATCAATCAGAACCAGTGCCCCCAAATACCACTGATAGGTGACTGGGTCTTTTTTCTGTAGCAGCCCCTTCCTTCTGGAATCTTCTCCCTAATGACATAAGAAATTACCTCATTTAAACAGTCCCCCAAGGACGTTTTAAATGGCCTTCACTTAATGAATGTGTTCTTTTGTGTTTCATCTGGTGTTGTCTCCTCTCTGTCCTCAATGAAACCTCATCACACACACACACACACATACACACACACATAATGATTAATACTAGTTTTGAATAATAAGTTCATTATTTACATATAAAATCTCCAAATGTAGTTGTTTTAGAATTTCGGAATGAGCATCAAACACTTTTATGCCATGAATCCCGGCTCGACCTTTCATTTTAAGTGTTTGTTCCACTTGAAATGAACAGCACATGTGAGTGAGCCTTCAGTATCCCGCAGAACCGACTTGAATGTCTTAGCAGCATGGTGCCAGTAGGTGGAACTACATACCAGGGTGTTCCAGGCTGATTAGGCTGTCACAGAGCTCACGCGGGCTCACCACAAACACATTCCGTGAAACTGCCTCTGTACAAATGCTCAAAGTGACAATTCGATTGGTTTATTGGCTCAAGAAATGAACAAGGCCATAATTTAGGTATCATGCTATATCCTGTTCAGATGTTAGGGTACAACAAGCAGGTTTATGTTTTTCACATTACTCAGTCTTAGGAAAGAACATAGTCTACTTTATATTCTAGTAAAGATATCCAAGGATGACAACATAAATCTGGCATTAGGCGGTAAAGCTGGGATAAGCTTGATATACATCACATTCAATGAGACATGACAATGTTTGGCTGGTTACGGGCTCGGTTTAGTGTGGGAATTGGAAGTTTTGGGCAATTTCTGAATTCAGCCAGGACACCAGGATTCTTCAGACGGAGACTCTGAATGCAGATGGAGGCCCGCTGTTAGTTTCTCACAAATCTGTGCCACAGGTCTGCCTAAGAGCTTCCAGGCCTGGCTGGCCAGCACTGAAAAGCTGACACACTTAGGTCACTGGGTTGTGAGGTCAAGAATCTCTCCATTTACCAGGTGAAATTGTAGGAAATGAGAAGGTGTTATTCTAGTACTAAGGGACAACATGAAGAAAAACAAATTACTTATTAGCACATTGACATACTTCATATTTCTGAAACTTTAAGAAAACACTTTCGGGTAGGTTTCATTGGACAATGCCAACTCACAATCTCTGCAGTGGTTCAGTTCCTAGAGACCTCAGGTCATGGTGATTGCTGACAGTGATCACACTGCACATCACACACATACGTCCCTCAATGGGACATCATACTGCGGCATGTTACTAAATGATTTTCACACAAGCTGCATTGTGGCTCGTTTTGGTGCTTGTGCCTCATGCATAAAATACTCTGGTGCTTATGTGTGCGTGTGTGTGTGTGTTTGTGTGTGTCCCTGACAATGGGAAAATCCTTTCTTACCTTGCACTTTTTTTTTGGTTCTTTTAAATAGAACAATAAAAAATATTGTGCCACAGTTGAGGATGAAAGCCGTGTAGTGCAGAGGTATACAATAAACCCAAATTGTAAGCCAGCCATTGTGCCAAGACAATGCGACATTATGACACATGAGTATAAATAAGGGGAAATGCGATGCTGAGAGAATGCAAAAATACTGGACATGCATTGACAATGAACAACAAAGACTATGGCAGACATTGTAAATGATGTTAAGTGTCGTTTGCTGTTAATAATGCTTTATTTGGCAGCTGGGTGTGGTTTAGAATGTAATAAGTAATGTAATATATCACACAATTACACAAAACTGACAGTATAGCACACAGCAGAGTGTGATGATGATATTCTACAATAATAATATCATAATTAAGTATAATGAGGACTGGGATGGACTCCAGTTTCCCAGAGGCCTCTGAACAAGATGTGCAGGTCCACAATAGATGGATGGAAGTTCTTCTGCATCAGAATGAGAATCATAATTACTGTGTTGACCGTAAAATAAGAAGTGTTTTTTTTCTCAGAACACGTCTGAACATGTGATATCCTCTTGCAGTTGGGATCTAGACGAAAAATAGTGGCAGTAGATGGCGCCAAAATACGATGTTTTATACAGGATGTTTTAATTAGTCTTGAGGGGCTAATTGTGGCGCTGATTTTGCTGTTGGCCACTCTCACCATTTCCTCCCATCGCACAGAGCGCTGACGGATGCCGGCAGCAAGAAGGTAACATCTTTGATCGGCCACATGAAGAGGCCCTGGAAAATCTGGGAGGAAAAGATGGCGTGGATCTGGTTTATGCGATTAATGACAGACCGCCTTGGTACCTGTGCATCTTGCTCGCTTTCCAGGTCAGAATTGCTGAATTATCTGGCCTGTCAGTCCTTGTTTGACTTATGTGATATTAAATTACAAAAATAATAATCTAACCTTCCAAAACATAGTTACTCTGAAACATTTTTTCCTTATCAACACTGCATATTATGACCACATGTCCATAATTCCTGCCTCAGGGCGGTATCTGAATCCCGCTGCTGTTTGTCCAGGTGTCCAAATTTTGAGCACGACCCTGCTGCAACAGATATTATTGCATTTTGCTTATACTTATTACGTTTACTCGACTGGCTTGGAGATCATGAGAGGCAAGGAGATGAAATGTGGAGGCAGGGAACAAATGTCTCGAGGGAACAGTACGCAGCTCTCTTCAAACAACAACGAGATTAAAGGCAAATGGGGGAGACGGAGAGCAGAGGCACGACACACGAGGGACTTGCACATACATGTGAGACGGGAAGATGTGCCAGATGCAACATGTAAACGTGCAGCGGGGCCGAGCGCACAGTGCATATCTCCGACGTGAAGGGGAGAGGAATTTGTAAAGAGATAAGTCTGTTTTTATTGTGAAGTGATTAACCGTTCGCGCAGATGAATTACATTCATTTCTGTAAACCTCTCAACGTGTCAATAGCTTTATCCTGAAAGACGGGCTCTCTCAATAAAACAGGAGGACGGTCCATGCCAGAAAATGTGGGAAATCATTCCTCTCCTGATATCAGAAGAGCTCTCTCCTGACTGCTATTAATGTATCCTTAAAGTAACCCCATGCGAAACCAGTTACGGCCGTTGCCAAACAGGTTTTCTGCAAAGTTATGGTGGTTTTGTAGGTGGACAGCACTGTCAGTGCACGACAGACTGCCAACATCTGTATTCCATTACATTTTCACACACACTCGCTAGCACAAAATGTTTCTCAGAATTTATTGCTCTCAACTCTGGTGTCCCACATACTCTCATTACAACACGTCACCTGTCTCATGAAACCTTATTTTCTGCACGCAGCATTACATTTTGGCATTTGGGGGTATCATCGCCGTGCCTCTCATTCTAGCGGAGCCTCTCTGCATCGGAAGCAACAACGGTGCCAAAAGCCAGCTCATCTCCACCATATTTTTCGTCTCCGGCCTATGCACACTGCTTCAAACCACCATAGGCACCAGGTACGCTGGTCATTGCCCTCACAACCTCATTTGTCAGTTTTCATTAAGTTTGCGGTTTCCCTGGTGGGTGGGCGCACAACTAACGATTTCTTAAACGTGAAGGAAGGAATTTGCCACCTTCCAGGCTGTAAAAACTCGTGACTTTGAGCTCTCCATGTTCTGCTGTCGCTTGCCTCCTTAGACTGCCAATTTTACAGGGTGGCACCTTCAGCCTCATCACACCCTCCCTCGCAATCCTTGCCCTGCCTAAGTGGCAGTGCCCCGGGACAACAGGCTTTCTGCAGGCAGAGGCCAACGCCACGACGTACCCAGACCCGGATGAGGTCTGGCAAATTCGCATTCGAGAGGTAGGGCTTTAACAACAACAGCAAAAGAGAAGGAGAAAAATGCTGTCCTGAATTCTGGAAACTGGAGGGAAGTGCCGTACTGCACAGACACGCACTGTTTGCTCATTCAGACTTCAGGGAGACATCAGTGGGGATTATCAAGTCATTTCTTGCCTGTCAATCATGTGGCTGTTGCATGACTTAGATGTGAGTCACAGCTGTGTTTCTTTACTGTGACTTGTCACAGAGGGCAAAGCAAATATATACTACTGTTATACTACAAATCCCCAATGGGCAAGTGAGTCACGGCTTTGTAAGACAAACTATGTTGCGCAACAGAAAAAAATGCTGTGTGAGGGGTGCCCTTTTTACTACACCCTGTAATCCAGCCCAACCCAGCAGTTTGGTTTTTTTTTTCAGATTCAGGGAGCCATTCTAGTTGCATCCCTTCTTCAGCTGATCTTGGGTCTGACCGGGGTGATCGGACTTCTACTGAACTTCATTGGGCCCCTTGCCATCGCACCAACCATTAACCTCATTGGACTGTCGCTGTTTACTGAAGCTGGGAAGAAGTCGGGGGAGCACTGGGGAATCGCTGCGCTGTGAGTTGCCTACAGAGTGAGCAAAGCGCCCGCATCTCCTGCCTTCCCAAGGATCCCTATAGTTCGGTCTATATCACACACATGCAAACATATACACACACGTGTGTGTTTCCTGTTTTTAATTCTTCTCTCTAGCCTCCGTAAAGTAGATGTGTACAACAACATGCTGCCATGGCCTGAGGGTAGAGGAGCTGGATAAATGAGTTGCATCTTAGCATTGCTGGAGTACAGGATAGGACAGTGGCCTCTAATCCTAATCCCAGGGCCTACCTGTATTTGAACTGTAGCTGTAAATGATCTAATGATGTATTTGACCGAACGTAAACCTGGAAGGTGGGAATAAAAAAGTGCCGAATGGTGACCTCAAGCAGTCGGACTGAGGAGATCTAAGACAGGTCACAAAGCTATACGAAGCCCTCTGTGCATTTTTGCACATATATTTATTTACTACAAGGTACCAACTGGAATTTTAGATAGAATGGGGACACCGCAGTAACCAGTAGTTGTCAGACATGTATATAATGAGATTGGAAGTATTGCATTTTCATCTTGGTAAAAGATTAAAAAGATTTTCATTTTTTTCATTTCATTTTTGTCAGGGTATTTTTTAGTGTAAGGTGTGAGTTATTGTCTTTTTGCAACAGGCCTTCTTCAAGCCTGTCTGTGCATTTTTTTCAGTTAATTTCCCTTCCAACATCGAGGTTTCCAGTGCATACTATAGACAATCAAACTCAAACTGAAGTAAACATACAATGCACAGGGCCAATACTCAGGCCATACAAGCTAAGCACATGCGTTTTTTCACAGGCCTGGTCATGGTCCTCCCTAACCTTTCATCTGTTGCATTCATCTCACTGCAGTTCTCAATAATAACATGACATTAGAGGGTGCATTAGAGGGTGAGCTACTTTTTTTGAAAAGCCACCCTGGCCCAGGGTCACTCCTGTCTGTATGTCACACCTGTGCACAGATACATCATGAAGGAAACAATGCTGGGCTGGGCATCTGGCAAAGAGTTTTTTCTCTAAATTAATCAGAAAAATTGGATCATACACATCGGGTAAATCAGGATGGATGGGAATTAGCAGATGTACCTATTTACCTGTGCTGCACGGTAATAGACACATCAGCATTCAGGAAATATGACATCTTATGTACTACTTTAAAGGATAAATTCAGATTTAAAATAAAGTCTGAGTTAAAAGATGCACAAAGATTATTTGGTAAAGTTGTGTGTTGTGAGAAGCAAGAGGAACAAATGCCTCTCTTCCCTGCATTATGCACACATGTACTGCACATCTGTGTTTCTTTTCACAGGACTGTGTGCCTTATTCTTCTCTTCTCTCAGTATCTGAGCAAAGTCAGTGTTCCTTTAATTTCTTACAAGGATAAAAAGTGGAAGGTGTTCCAATATCCCCTCTTCAAACTATTTTCAGTAAGTGTTTCTGACATAAAGTTTAAGGGATGGACATATTGTGTGAAATATGTGTGGATTATGGCACGTCCTTACCTTCTTTTTCTGACTTGCTGTTTGGCTGGAACTGTTTTACATGTCTTGGCCAGAATCTCTTTGATTCCCTTTCACTGAGCCGACACTGCAGAACCCCAGTTTTGTCGTGTACAACAGAGAACTAGTGTACCATGAGGAGAATTTAATCCAATTTGGTAAAACCTGTTAACATCACGTTTCACAAAATGAAAATGAATGAAATGAATTAGAAAGTCTGCTACAAATTAGCATGATTAATCATCATTGAAAAACAGCAGAGTCAAAATTATATAAATAATATGATTTGCCTTTTAAATGTCATGGCGTAAAAGTCACAAATTATCATAGATGTCCATTCTCATTGTTTATTTCTGTGATTACATCATACCCCAAAGAGATATGGATTATTAAAACATTGTCACAAAAGGCCTGCCATGTACTCAATCATCGTCCTCTTCAGTGGAAGACTTCATGTGTCTCTTTTCATCCTCAGTGTTACCCCGAGGGCTGCTCAAACCTGTAATCAACTCTTACAGAGCAGAACGGCTCATGTTATATTTTAAATGTTATATTTATGCTTGGCTCAACATCTGCATGGAAGCCTTAAACATACGTACTAAATACTAACTTACTTACTAAATTACTTTTGAGTTTAAGATGTAAACATTATATAAACGTTTTGGTCCCTAGTTTTAATGACATCTCTATGATCTTTGGGTCAAATGTCTTGGTTTTAAAGCAAACAATTAAAATAACATTGAAGAAATTGACAAAAATGTCCTTTTAGGCTTTGTTATTTCATAAAAACTATGTTAGCTCCAAACCAGCTGTTAATGAATGGAACATCTGGCCCATTTACAGGGACAATTTGTGTTGAGTGTTCATCAAAAACAGGGACATTTCACAAAACCTTTGAATGTCTGAATCCCACAACGTACAAACCATCTAAATAAACAAAGCACATTATTAATAAAAGGTGTTTTTTGACAAATGTGTTGTTTTACTCTTTACAAATTGTTGTGCCACTTCATCTGCTGTAATCCATTCAGCATGAATGGACTCTAGTGGTGGCACACTTTGCAAGACCACGACTTAAAATTTCGTCTAGCAGGATACAACAAGATTCTTTTAGAAGGTATTAGTGGTTGCATAATACTTCTCCCAGATGGGTTTCTCGATTCTTTGATCAATGCACACATGTCGAGCTTGTCAATGTGGAATGTCTGACGTGAATCGTACGGTGTTGATTTAAGTTTCACTAAGTGGTCCCATTGTGACTTTCATGCCAAACCTGTGCGGGTTTTCTTAGAAATAAATATTGAAAAGTCTAGATGCTGCCTTTCCTTGCCACACTAATCCCTTAGAATATTTTGCAGTTACAGACTAACTAAGACTTGTTTTACAACGTTTTTCATTATGCTTCATTTACAGGCTTTATTTGGCATGTGTGGGTCCTGGCTGGTCTGCTTTGTACTGACGACTTTAAATGTGCTGCCCACTTCACCTGAAGCATATGGCTTTATGGCGAGGACAGACATTAATCTGGAAGCTGTTAAAAATGCCCCCTGGTTCAATATGCCTTATCCAGGTATGACATGTGTAACCATGTGTGTAATCGTATGCTGCATTTGCCCAAGATGAAGCAAAGACTGCAGGAATTCAGTGCATTGTGGTTTACTGTGATTTAGATGAAATGATTTTTATTATTCTAATGATGATGTTCTTCTTGCAGCACCACAATTTTATCAGACCAACTCTTTCCTCTTGTCGCAGGTCAGTGGGGCCTGCCCACAGTTAGTGTCTCTTCGGTGCTGGGCATGATGGCTGGGGTGCTGGCATCTACCATGGAGTCTATAGGAGATTACTATGCCTGTGCTCGCCTCTCAGGTGCCCCACCTCCACCAACTCACGCCATCAACCGCGGCATTGCAGTGGAGGGTCTGGGCTGTATTCTAGCAGCGCTCTGGGGCACTGGAAATGGCACAACATCCTACAGCCAAAACATTGCGGCACTTGGAATAACTAAAGTATGTGCTACATTGTGCCTCATACCGCATGTGGCAAAATACTTTAAAAAATATGTATTAGAACTTTGTTGCATGCTTGTCATGGGTATTCTCAGCTTTTTGGATCTCTAACATGTTTTTCCATCTCTGAATTATGTTCCCATGTCAACTAGTGGCCCTTATAAGGTCAGAGTGTCAGGGATGAATGATAGCTTCATACCTTCAGCAGTGACCATGTTGCCCTTGTCTGTGGCAGGTTGGCAGTAGACTGGTGCTCCAGACTGCTGGACTGCTGATGATTGTCTTGGGACTCTTTGGGAAGTTTGGTGCCGTTTTTATCACCATTCCAGAGCCTGTTATTGGTGGAATGTTTCTTGTTATGTTTGGGATGATTGCAGCAGTGGGAATCTCCAATCTTCAGGTAAAGGGGCCAGAGTATCTTTCTGTTGACACAACAGTCTGATTCAAGGACATCTATTTGGTTATTAATGTAAATTGTGAATAATAATTATGCATTTTTGCTAGTCTACATAAAAGATTAATTTCACCATGTGGTGATCAGTTCAGCCTTGGGCAGCTGTGTCATTTTTAAAGCCCTTCTTCAGGGTCCTGCTTTGTCAGTCAAATGCGTAACTGGATACAGCAATCTTTAATCTTTAATGTGTCCTCACCACGTGACAGGTTGCTTATCATCAGGTAGGCTCTGCATTAGACATCTGCTGACCTACACTTACAGCATAGAGCCCACACAAAGTACACAAAAAATGTAAGACTAAAGTCACTGTGTTGCATGATATCAGGCAATTGAACTGTTTTTTGTTCTTAAATGACCTTCTGAAACTCGTCCAGAACAGTGGCTTGTCGTTTAAGTTTTTGCACACAAAGTGCATAAACAAAGAAAGATCTATGATCGAGTCAAATCATGCATAACATTAGATTATTTTCGGTTCCTGGTCAGTTATGCTGCAAGCAGTACAAGCAGACTGCATGCTTTTGGCATAATACTGCAATATCTATAAAAGCTATTATGGTATTTCTGTAATGTGTAACAAATGACAGCGATAAAAAATATTTGGGCGAACCTTGACCTATGTTGTTCTATCCTAGTATGTGGACTTAAATTCCTCCAGGAATTTGTTGATACTTGGATTTTCAACATTCAGTGGGCTTGTGCTTCCAACCTGGTTTAACTCGAACCCAAACATCATCAACACAGGTAAGCTGCCTGAGCAAGAACAGACTCATCTCCATCTCCAACAGCCTCCTCTCATACACTTTATTGTCTTTCAATGTCTGGCAAATTATGCCACAGCAGTGTGAGTAGGAGTAAGGTCTGGGGCAGTGGTGGCCTAGCGGTTAATGAAGCGGCCCTGTAAGAAGGTTGTCGGTTCGAAACCCGGATCCGCCAAGGTGCCACTGAGGTGCCACTGAGCAAAGCACAGTCCCCACACACTGCTCCCCGGGCGCCTGTCATGGCTGCCCACTGCTTACTCCAGGTGATGGGTTAAATGCAGAGGACATATTTCACTGTGTGCACCATGTGCTGTGCTGCTGTGTATCACAAGTGACAATCACTTCACTTCACTTAATACCTGGGATGAAAAGACAAATTGCCCTTGATTACCTTTGTAGTAAAGTTGACCTGTAGGTGGTCTGGAAGCAAAGGCTGAACTTTAAAAAATATTCTTCACTCCATCAAGCCGTGGTTTCATAAATGTAATGAAGGGGCTCTGTCATTTTTGGCCACAGTCCCTGGAGGTTTTATGGTGGGGCTTGCATGGATCAGACATTCGAAAGATGCTCAGTCTGAACAAGATCAGGGAAATTTGCAAGCCATGTCAGCGCCTGAATGTCTTTGAAATGTTCTTCACATTTTTCCCACACTGCTACTTTTTCCACCGCCACCAGGGAGTACCTTCACCATGACTGTTAGGGTAGGTAGTGCAAATTAACATTCTATCACATAATGCTGGTCTCTCAGCAATACTTTGTTCACTGTATCGCATTCCCTGCACCAGAATGCCTTATTCCCACAGTGCATCATGCTGGCATCTCTTCTCTGGGTAAACAGTCGTTCACATGATCTAAAAGGAATAGTGATTAACCGTACCACCATACCACCACTGTTCATGTCTGATGCTCACGTGCCAACTGTATCTTTAAACCTTTAAAAAATTTGTTTTTTCCATTGGTGAAGGGACCAGCAGGGTCACTCTGATAGGTCTGCAGTTTACAACGCAAGCCTTGTGCTTAGAAGGTAGAGATGGCACAAAAAGGGCACCATTTGGTCCTGTCACCAATTTATGAGTGCAAATGGAAGAATAAAGCTAAAAGACAAAGCCTACCATACTATAATATGCATAAATCAAATGATCTCTGAGCATTTTGCTGGGAAGGCTTATCCTCTGAGGTGAGGAGAATTGTCTGGTCTTCTGAGGCAAGGACTACTTACCCCGCAATCCTCTTAGGTTGTCTCATTGTCACTAGGCAATAAGCTGGACGCCTTAACTTTGGAGCTTTTCATGGCTTCATCCCAACTCTACACCTGGTGTGACACATCAACTGTAACCTATGCCCCAGTTGTTATTTCATTACTGTGTACAAACCTCCTTAAAGCACCCGGACTTCAATTTGCATGGCATAAACAAAAGTATCCAACATGAGGGATTCTTTTAAGCTTATTATTGGTGACCCCAGCGAAGTGCGGTGGCTTGCTGTGATGTGGACCTTGGCCGTGGACGAAGAGGGGGAGGAATTATAAAGCCTCTGGGCACTTTTTGCAAAGTCTTCTAACGCTAATTTTAGAAACGTTTGTTGTTGTGTTTTGATTGTGCAGGAATTAAAGAACTGGATCAGATTTTTGTTGTTCTCTTCACGACTCACATGTTCATTGGGGGGTTCTTTGGATTTGTCCTGGACAACACCATCCCAGGTGAGTTTTTTTATGTCACCCATCAACATTGATGGGAAAAAAGGGGCAAAATTGGACACAAAAGCTTAGAACCGACAATATACAAAGTTCAAACTGAATTTTGTTGTAACTTATCTAACCTGAAACTCAAATGATACCCTCCTCATTTGTCGTTAAATCTATTCATTCAGTTCTGATGTTAATAAACCCCCTAAACTGGTATCTAACTATTCAACACATTTTTAAACAGAATTAATTTGACAAAGGTGCAGATCAAATTACTGTAATTTGTTAGTCAACCTGTTCCATCTCATATTTTTCTTCTGTAGAAGGACAGGCGTGTTAAGGCCTTCAACAATTCCATTGTGTTTTTAAGGAACTGAAAGTGAGCGGGGAATCAAAAGCTGGAGGAAGAAAGTTCACCAGGATGCAAACTCGTTCCTCAAAGATCAGTCCTGCTACAATTTGCCCCTCTGCACAGCATTTCTGCAGCAGTACAAGTGCTTCCAATTTCTGCCTTTTCTACCTTCCTTTAGGACTGCAGGGCAAACAGTGCAGCAGTAAAGCCCGGTGTCCAATTCCATGAAGAATGTTCTAGTCACTACAAATATTTTAAGATGAAAGCATCAAAGTCTTCACACAGATGTGATGAGTTTTATGGAGGGTCTTGAATAAATGCCTATATACTTTGCAAAAAAAAAAAAAAAGTGCAAATGCAGTTATAATAAAGAGCGAAAAAGACAAACTTACCTCAGAGGACAATGCCTAACATGGAACAGGATAGTTTGCTTAGAAATATTTACATGCACCACACGTTTACAGAAATGAGCCAAAAGAGTAGATTTATGGACCTTTACCTTTATGTTCTTCAAATAGTTTTTTTTTTTTTTACAATTTTCTATACCACATAGATGAAATGAGACACAATCAGACACTCATCACTTTGTTTTAAACAATCTTGCATAAGGGAAAACCAAATAAAATGTACATTTGCACTAACATGCCAGCTTCATGTGTAGTCAGTGGATTTTTGTGGTCCAATTTTTGCTTTTCAGGGTCTTTTTTATTCAATTCTGGCACACAGCTGTATTATAAAAGAGGCGCAACACTGTTCAATAGTAAGCAGCCAAATACATGCATGAGAGAATGACTTATCTCAGAGGACTCATTATATTAGCACACACAGAGCTTTAGAACATCACTCAACACTCAAGTTTGAAAAGAGATTAAAAGAACGTGTCTCTCATGCTTTCAGGGTTACTCAGGAACATGCAAATACAAACACCTTAGTTGTAGTACAAGTGAGCATGTGCATGTGAGCATTTCTCTCACATACACACACACTCACACAAACTCAGTGTGCATGAGTTGCAATAAAATGTTTAGTGCTGCAGAATCAGTAACTATACCCAGACAAGCAAAGATGACTCAGCTAATTTCAGATCAATTCAAATTATTTGCATAGTTTTTTTTAACAATAGCCATTGTCACAACAGAACGCCACACCAGTAACTATAACCTTGAACCAGATATAATTTCAGGGACTGTCACGTTTGCTGTCACGTTGACCTAGATAGTCCAGCATGTCACAGAACAGGTTGTGTGTAACTAAGACGTCCACTACTGTTTTATTAAGCACATACACACCCATGTTTCATTCATCGCACTGTACAATCAAGCTAAATTCCTACTTAAATATCCAACATTGCACTTTTATGCTGGAGTTTTGCATGAATGCTTTTGCCATTGTTTTTCTGGATGTAGTGTGCCTTAGGCCAGCATTAACCACACCCAAAGCCTGGGTGTGACCACCTGGCCTCAGATAGAATTTGTTTCACTTCATTTGACAGTGCAGAGTAAACTGTCTGTGATTACTGTCCCCAAACAGATATGACAGTTATCAAAGCATTGGAGGACAATCCCTGTGTAAATGTGGATTGTTAGACACAAATGTGATGGAATTTGACTTGGGGATTCGTCTTTCAGGGCCTTTTGTCATCTGTTTTGCCATACATTTAGCTTGAAATTGTTCATCTTCAGCAGTGAATCCAATTGGATGTTTGCATGGATGGGTAGGAGTGAGAAGGAATAAACAAAAGCTTAAAAGTGACAAATGGTGACACATTAAAGAAACAGTTAAAACCGGCTTGGTGGAAAATGCACCCATTAACACTGAGGGAAGGCGTCATCTAAAGAACTGAAAAGGTTCAGGTGAATGGTAGTTGAATATACACCAGTGTGTTCTTTTGACAAGCCCATGTTTGGGATTTCTTTGAAGAAAACCATAGGGATACCTGTTTGCTTAGTTTTTGCATGACAGAACCCCCAAAAAGCTTAAATCTTAACACATGATGTAGCAGCCTACGTTTGATCTGAATTCTCTAAGTGTTATTAGCCCCATTGCCATGGGAGGGCTGTGGTGGGCTATGTTCGGACATTGCTGGGGAATTGGGCGATTCTGGGGGACTGAGACAGGCTGGGCAAGGATGCTTGACTTGGCATGGGCAGAGGGGAGGGAAGGAGGCAAGGAGATCACATTGCAGCACACCGCGAAAGGTCAGTGGAAGACTGTGCCATGACTGTGGGCTGTTGCATTGGAGCATTAGAATTTGTGTCGATTGGCAAAAAGGATCACTGGCAAAAAGACAATCCAAAAAGCAAGGTACAAATGCAAGCCGCCAAAAAAGGATAAACCACATTTATGAGCAAGTATCAAATAATATGGCCACTGGTTTTATATGGGACACTGACCCCAGCCCTGTCTACACGGAAACCGTGACACCCATATTTCCTAGGTGGGTTACCAGACACATTACTTTTACATTTACATTCATAGCATTTAGACAATGTCCTTATCCAAACTGACTTACAATCAGTATTTACAGGGACAGTTCCCCTGGAGACACTCAGGGTTAAGGAAGCGGCCCCGTAATCAGAAGGTTGCCGGTTCCAGTCCCGATCCGCCAGGGTGTCGCTGAGGTGCCACTGAGCAAAGAGCCGTCCCCACACACTGCTCCCCAGGCGTGATTAAAAGCAGAAGACACATTTCGTTGTGTGCACCGTGTGCTGTGCTGCAGTGTTTCTCAATGACAATCCTTTCATATCTCAGTGGGGTTTGAACTTGTGATGCTCTGGCTTGCAGGCAAGTTGATGCAAGTCATTCAAGACATGCATCAAGAACAGGAAGTGATTGTCATTGTGACACACTGCTCAGTTGTTTTTGGTGACCTGTCTAAATTTTAGTTTTAGTCTAGTCTTTGCATTAAGCTGTAAATTTAGTCTTTATTAGTCTCATTTAGTCTAGTTGAGTTTCAGTCAACTAAATCTTTGTCTTATTTTAGTCAGAATTATCCTTGAATATTTTAGTATAGATATAGTCACCAATTCAGATGATATTTTAGTCTAGTTTTAGTTTCCTCTTTTTTTTAATCAAACCCATTGTTTTTAATTTCTTTGATGAAAAAAATGCTGAAACTAAGCAATAATAATGCAAACATTTCAGCACAATTCATTTTGATTTCAAGCATTTTAATTTCTGCAGCAGTGTTAACATCACACACTACAAACAAATCTTATTTGCAAACCATTTGCGTCAAAGAAAGACTGAACAGATGAGCATAGAACACTCTGACATGTCAGATGAATCAAATTAAATTATGGTGTAGCCAGTTCTTATTCTTGCTGAAAGAATTTATGGAATAACATCTGCTTTAGCCATGTGGTACTGATTCCATTACAGCCCTCCCATCCCAAAATACATTTCCCCTTATGAAACAATGCAAGGATTTTGTATTATTGGGTCATCATAAAGTAAAGGAATAAAAAATGTCAGGAAATTATACTGACAAATAATGCAGTATATCTATATTATTACCTCTTTTATATGATGGCTTTTTTGGAAAGAATGAATTTTCAACCTGCTAATTGCTACATTGTTCTGTGTAGTGGAACGTAAACACTCTTTTCCATGAAAATGCAATTTTGTTTCTCATTATCACATTGGTTCAAATTGTAGATCGCAAACCATTTGGCAATATTAAAAAATGTTTCAGTCAACTATCATGTGCCTTAACTTCAAGTCACAACTGTTGTCATATGAAGTTCAAAACCCCATAAATTACAAGTCATGCAGTGAGATGTTGCCAGGGTGGGTTTCTTCCAGGACACAGGATTGGCTCCAGCACGCATGACCCAAGTGTGAGTTAACCGATTATGGAAAATGAGTGTGTGAGAGGAGAATAATGAAAAACTGTAATGACATATTTGTGAAATAAAATGCTATGTCATTTCACAAGAAAAACAGAGCACTGAAATCTATGTCTAATTGAAAAGACCTGCTTTTAGTCAATGTAAATCATACACAAATCTATTTGAACCAAAAAATTAAAGAAAAGGTAAAACTATATAATTTAACAAAAAAAATGGGCAGAATGCCTACATAACGACAATTTAAACCCCACCACTACCACCAAGGGACTTCCCCCGAATCGTGCCCTAATCCGATGGCCCGGCCGACCATTATCTCTGTTTGGCCTGTTAGTGTCCTGAGGGCAGGTGGGCTGATGCCGGAGACAGGGGGAGTCCGCCCGTAGTCAAGATTGACAGGTTGCAGCTTGGCAACTGTATGGAGAGGTGAAGGCAAGTGCAAGCTGAAAGCAAAAGTTTTATTTACAACAACAAAAAAGGAGACGTGGCCTCAAGATAGGACGAACAAGAAAACAGTTTACCGTTTACTCATAAACACATGCGAACAGGGCATGATGCCATGCATAGACAAAAGGTACAGAACTTAATGTGAAGTGAAACTAGACATGGGTCCAACAGGAGAACATAATATGTGGTAAACACAGGTAGAACAAATTAGATACCAAGTCTCCCTGTGTCCAATAGCAGCCTCCAGTGGCCAAGACCAACCCAGGCTAGGATGTGACTATTCCATTCAGTCAAAACAATGCTACGGTCATGCAAAATTGTGCTGGACAACCAAGCCCCGGTGTAGCACCAAAAGGTTATTGATCAATTTGAAATGAAGTCTAGATATAAGTATTGGGATGTAGGCTCGAAGTAAAGTTGGATTAAATGTCAAATTCAAAGTGTTATTTCAATATAATTTGATTCAACAAGAACAGGACTACTTCATAAGCACCATGTCTTTTCGGACACAAAAATATCAAATATTGTCTTGTTCTGGTTATATTTAAATGTACACCGCCTGTGAGTGTTTGGGGGGTGTTAAAAGCTCATAACACATTTTACATTGACACCTTTTTGGCATGTATTGATTATGTGGGACACATATTTGGCAATGGAATAGCATTTGCATTGCTGGATTGCAGTAATCCAAACAGTGCATTTACTATGAACAAAAAACAAAAAAGACCTGACTGTGTGCTCGTACCAACACGTGCACCTTAACATGTTCACTCCTATATGCCATGAATATAAGCACAAGACAAAGCTGGGCTGCTTTGGCTTTCCAGAGATGTGGCACAAGCTTAACAGCATTACTCTTAATCTAATCTGTAGGATTGACTGGATTTCACTATATTAACAGATGTATGTGGTTCTAAGCAACAAAGGGCACTTGAACATGAAAGTATGTAAATTACTACCACAACACTGAAATTCAATTTGTAGACGTGACTCCAGATGCTGCTCCCATTCCAGTCTGTGGTGCACTGTGGAAATGAACTGTCGCTGCAGGTGGCATCTGTGATAAGCATGTTTGATGACAACTGCACAGCAGGGGCCGTCATTGTACCCACAGAGTCATCTGGTGAAAGGTGGCAAACACAGCTCTGGACAGTTAGCCTGCTTTTCCTGTTCCAGGGCCATTAATTCCCTTTATCCAGCTTTACTCAAAGGTACTTTCTATTGAATTATCAGCCATGAGCCAGGGAGCTCGCAGCTGGTATTTGTGCCTTCAAATAGGTCAGTATATTTGGCAGTACCTTCATGTAAGTGATCCAAAAGGGGTGCACCTCACTATTATTATTGTTTTTTTGTACAATGTTTTGTATGTGTGGCCATTTTATTTGATACTTTGGTGCTTGATTTAAGATGCAATGCGTACAACAGTGAAAGTAAGTCAGAAATACCTAAATGCCATACACAAGTGCTGTGATTCTGAGCTGACAAAGGGATTTTTTTCAGAATCAATGGGTGAAATTCAACATAATACATACACACCGCATGAAACGGGAGGTCAAAATAGGCAAGCATTTCCAAAACGTTTCCCAAACATTTATTGGAGAAAGTGCAACATTCTGGAAATTCGATCTCCTCATTGATTTTCCATGAACTGTAGGTATTGAATTCCTTTAGTTCAGTTAAAACCCTTTCATGGCAGCAGTCCAGACTGATTTTGGCATTTTTCACATTTAAAGTCGCAAAACAAATTAGAGTGGGGGAGATGTGCAGAATGGCAGTAAATTCTGTTTTGGCTACAGGGTTACAGGTTTCTGGGATGTTCTCTGACACTGTGTGTATGCTTGAGACTCAGATGTGATTCTAACGATAATATTATTTCATTTCCGACAAAAGCAACACCTTAATCAATAAACATATATATTCCAAGTGAACAAACCTTCAGCTCTATCTTCTCAGTGTTCCAGCAGAACCTTCCATTATCAACCATTAGTGCTTAAAAGATTATAATTAATTGCAGTGTTGGGCAAATTTCTTTCAACTCCTCTCCATTTATGTCATACGGCATTTTTCCAGTAATGTTATGCTCAAGGGGAAAAGGATTTAGACTGCGGTTGCATTTAGAAGGAAGCAGAGACACTCTTCCATTGTGAACCATCAGTAAATCTCCACAGTTCTTTATTGCCTTTTTAATATACTACATGTTCTGAACATGTTCTGGAGAAGTTGCTGTGATCATCTAATTTGCTTGAATACAATCTATAATAATTCTACAATGAAGTAAAATTTTAATTCAAATTAAGAACCTGTGTAGATTCTTGGCCTTTCAAGGTGGGAATTCCATGTCCTGCTTGAGTGTGTACTTGACCTAAAGGTGACAGATAGGGTTCCCTGTTTTTACCTCCAGCAGGTTGAAATTGTTTCCAACTATGTAACAAGAAAAGAATTTGAATGTTCAGAAAATGTTTCAAATTGTAACTTGCCATGACCTTTGTTGCGCAAGGTGTGGTTGAACTATGTGCCTTCAGCAGTAATTTGCATTTAGTTGCATGACATAATTTCAACAGAAAGAGCAGGCTTCGCTAGGATGTTGTTTTCACAGTCCACATGCCTGAAACGATTAGTCCTATCAACCGGTTCACAACAAGCCTTCTATGTTTGTCACTTTGAATAAATATTTTGCTTAAAAGTGGTTCAGGCCTGTTTCCAGGAAGTCTGACCAGTAGCACAATTATAAAATGACTCTGGTCCATGTTCAAAAGAAAATCTTTTTTTTAAATGGCAGAATAATTAGAAGTATTTGAATAATTAGAAGTAATGTAAACATTACTGTTTGCTTTTGGTGAGGACGGTCAAACCAAAAGTTCAATTCAGCTGTAGAACTCATCTTGGAAACATCTCAGTCCCACTAATCATCAGCACCATAGACAGCTCTTGATTATTCTGTAGATACAGTTTATTAACGCTAAGCCAGTCCCCACACACTGCTCCCCGGGCGCCTGTCATGGCTGCCCACTGCTTAAATGTCGAGGTGTGCTGTGCTTGACAATGACAATCACTTCACTTTCACATGAAGTTTGAAACAGGTGACTAAATGGTCACCTGTTTAAATAACTATTAATTGAATACCATATTCATGACAAAAACATTCAGAAATAGGAATTGTGATTGAGTTATTATTTGAACAAGGTAACATTCCTATGGTAAAGCTGGTGTAGTTTATTCTTCACTGAATAACAGTAAATGGTATATATATATATGCATATAGTATATATATATGCAGTATATGTGTGTGTGTGTGTGTGTGTATATATATATAGTGCAGTACTTTTGTCTGTTCATTGTTAATGTTTTGTTTGTTACCACGCACTCGTGTGGATGGACTGCTTTCAGGCCTTTGATGCCTCTTTTCTTTATTTCCTGCCACCCGTGACTGTTGGTTTTTGCTGTAGCTGCTGTACTGGGTTTTTTGTCAAGTCCACTTTCGGGTTGATGATCATGGTCTCATCTGCTCTTTGTCAGTATGCATCCTTGAATTACCTTCCACATTTGTTATCTGGGCGGGATCATGTTCTTACAGTGGCATTTTCTCATGCACCGTGTTCACCATCTGTCGTCTTTGGTGATGACTCATTATTACAGTAAAACAAGCAGGCAAAATAGCTGCTACTCCTGTTTTAACTTTGACCTTGGTATAGGAAAACCGTGCAGAAAATCCCACTAATTTACCATGCATCTCACTTCAGGCTCGAATTTACTGCAAGAAACCACAAGTTCTTTCTCATCCAGGGGAACTTCTAACCACAAATAAGTTAAACATGCCTTGCTGATACATGCTGCCATGAAGTCAATATTTTACTGTAAGTGTCACTACTGGGCTCATTTAAAGAATTCACCGTATAACCATAAAGCAGGCTTTAAAACAACAAGAGCAGAAATGGAACTGGCAGTTTTCCTTCCCTTTTTGCTTTGTGCATCTATTTTGTGCATCCATCCATCCGAATCCTAAGAGCTCTAGATTAAGTCAATGACAAAGTGAGAGGCGGTAAAGAGTTAAATGCACTTTCTCCTTAGCTGATTTACCCGGATCCAAATGCACAGTAAACAGTGTGCCGCAACCTAACTATAATAAAGCCATTCTGTTTGTTGCACGAGGGTTTATCCAGGATAAGCTTGCAAACATTTTCTGTCTATAGTCATTCATTTTTGCTGACATGCAGGATTCGGCTATATAAAACCAAGGCTTTCATGACCTCTCAGATTTGTGAGCTCTGTCGCCATTGCGTTAAATGTCAACAGAGAGTCAAATATTCAAAACAAGATTTATTTTTTTCAGGCAAAAATTCTGAAATAAACTTGCCATGTATATTATCTATCTAGAAAGCTGAAATATTGGCATGGAACAAGAGCCTTAGATTGCTGTGTTGACCAGCATGAGAGTGCAGTTCTTAGTTCTCAAGCTGGTTTCTGTTGCCTGACAGTTCTTAGGGGACCCATAGATTGGGGATTACACAAATGCTTAAGCTATGAATCATTAATATGGAAAACAAAGTTGACCGCCCTGTTAAGACGCTGTGGCAATACCCGAGAGGTCAACAGACCAGCTAATCCAGAAGTCAGAAGTTCAAACCCCACTTTTACAAATCCTGCTACCACTATAGTGCCCTAGTGTAAACCCGGAATTCCACCGGGAGCTACTGGGTGTCCCAGAGGCAACCGCCCGCTCTAACGAAGATTCACGTTGTCTTATTTCCACAAAGCAGCTACTGACAGCAGTTCAACCGGCCCGGCACCAGCAGGTTCCAATTTCCTCATGAATATTAATAACATTTTCCTGCCGCCAACTCGCAGAAACAAAATTCAAACATCTCACGGCCTGCTGAAGTTCAGACATGCAGTACTGATGAGGATAGATGTATTCACAGGCACAAGTCTCTGATCAATCTGTATGATACTTTTGGTTAGAACATAACACATTTTTAAAAGCCCCAGAGGGAGCACAAAATTCAAGGACAAACAAAGCAGAATTCTGCAATTCAATCTTTCGAAAGTGTTCCTGATGGTTTTTTGATGAAACAAAGGACATAATCTAGGAACAATGCTGAACATGTAATAAATGAATCAGATTTATGTCCTGGCAGAGGTTATATTACATATTCCACTGCAGATTTGATTTCTTTAACTGTCAGTTAATGATTAACTCAAGAAGAACATCCTTAAGCTTTTAATTGCTTGTGACAAAGGTCTTCTGCAGAGGTCAATTGGTCTGTTCAATCCTGACTCAAAGGTCAATAAGAAGAGGGCATTCCATGCCCCACCCCAAGCAGAGGACACTCTGCCCAGAGGGATGACCCAGTGACATCAAACAGCAGGTGAAGATGCAGCAGGATACATAAAGTCAGTGACAGAATACCAGACAGACATCTTTGTGAAATCTGAAATCTAACACCATTTGAGCACATCATTACGTCACAGATCAAAATGAAAGAAAGCAAAGCAGGTGCTGACCTGATGGAGATGTTTTTAATTTTAATGTGCTGTTTCATTGTCATCTGGGGGTGTTCAATAGAACAAGATTACTGGGTATGATTAAGAATTTAATCTTAAAGCCAATACCATACCATTTTCCTCATCTGTAATTGGAAAAGCTTTTCAGCTAATTAATTTTTTTTTTTATTAATATCCCACTGAATGCAATCATGGTGTCAACAGACTCCAACAATCCTTGATACTTTATGGTGACTTTTTGGGTATTTTTACAATAAAAGCAAAAAGTACATATACGTCTGTTGGAGTAATTAAAAAAGGTAAAAAAAATGTAGACCCTTTTATATTTGAAATCATGATAAAGTGGATGAAGTATTTAGATTAGGGTTGAAACTAAGCTCTGCTTGAGGTGGGGTGAACACAGTGTTTGCATGATCATGTTTAGATAATCTTGACAGGGTAATCCTGTGTTTACTTCACTCGGTGAACTCGATCTGGCCACAGAAAGTTAAATGTGTGGCATAGCTGCTGCGGTGGTGCAATTCGGTAGTGTCGTCACACTGACCGAATATGTTATCATACTTCTGGTTTTCATTAAATATACACGCAGCGACGTCTTTTCACAAAATAAACATCAACATGAAAATGGTTTGAAACATACATTTTAGAAATAGAATTCTAAATAATTACTGACAGAGTTAGACCCACAACTACTGATGCACTAGATACCTTACTTGTGTGAATTTGGCCAGTTTTATTGTTTTTTTGCAAAAGTTTTCAGCCATATTAAAATCTTTCTAATAATCAACAAAGATTTTTAAGCAATAGACTTCGGTTAATGAACACAGCATTCCACTGGAACAGATAAAGTTCCTCTCTACATTTATACAGATATTCCATCATTAACCGACATTTCCTGCTACCATAGTAATTTACAATGTCATCAATGTTTTGCCCCATTTGATGTCTTTGTAACAGTAGTGTGATAGTATATTACACAGTGCATCCAGAAGATTTCTTTCTTTCCTCGGAATTGTACACACAACAACCCATAATAATATCGTGAAAAAAATTACTTGAGTTTTTAGCAAATTTAAGAAAAAAAACTGAGAAAGCTCAAGTATGTAAGTTTTCACAGCCTTTGCCATGAAGCTAAAATTGAGCTCAGGTCTATCTTGTTTCCCCTGATCATGCTTGAGATGTTTCTACAGCTTTATTGGGGTCTACTTGTAGAAAAAACAGTGTTGATTGGACCTAATTTGTAAAGACACACACTTGCCTATATAAGGTCCCACAGTTGACAGTTCATGTCAGGGTATAAAGGTATAGTCAGGGTATATTTCAAATCCTTGATGCTTGCCTACGGGGCTGTAAATGGAACTGCACCCTCCTACATCAACACACTACTACCTAGCTACACTCCTGCACGCTCTCTCAGATCAGCAAACGAAAGGAGACTAAAAATTCCTTCTTCACAGGGTCTCCGATTCCAATCATCTCTGTTCTCCGTTGTTGTCCCTGGCTGGTGGCACAACCCGCCCTCCTCCACAAGACTATCACCACTTTTAAGAAGCAGGTGAAAACCCTCTTGTTCAAAAATATTACAGACAAATCTAACACTTACACAAGCACATGCACACACATTGCACAAAACAATACAAAAAATATATATATACATTATAATTTTTCTTCATCTAGCACTTAACAATCTCCGAGCATGCTCTTTGCTGACAAGTTGAGCCTTATCAGGGCTCTTAGTTATTAAAATCAATATTCTATAGAAATCGAACGAGAATTGCTGGTGTCTTCCTCTTGTAAGTCGCTTTGGATAAAAGCGTCTGCTAAATAAAGTAAAGTAAAGTAAAGTATAAACCAAGTATGAAGTCAAAGGAATTGTCTGTAGACTGCAGAGGCAGGATTATCTCAAGGCACAAATCTGGGGAAGGTTACAGAAAGACATCTGCTGCTTTGGAGGTCCCAATGTGCACAGTGGCCTCCACCATCCATAAGTGGAAGAAGATCAAAACCACCATGACTCTTTTTAGAGCTGGCCGGCCACCTCCTCAGGGAGGAGACCAAGAACCTGATGGTCACTCTATCAGAGCTTCAGGGGTCCTCTGCTGACAGAGGAGAACCTTCTAGAAGGACAACCATCTATGCAGCAATCCACCATTCAGGCCTGTATGGTAGAGTGGCCAGATGGAAGCTACTCCTTAGTAAAAGGCACCTGAAAGACTCTCAGTCCATAGAACCAGGAAACCAGGTACCGCTCATCACCAGGTCAATACCAGCCCTACAGTAAAGCATGGTGGAGGCATCATGCTGTGGGGATGTTTTCCAGCTCATCCAGCTATCCCTCCAGCTGCAGGAACTGGGAGACTAGTCAGGATAGAGGGAAAAAGAGCCCAGACTTGAATACGATTGAACATCTCTGGAGAGATCTTAAATTGTCTGTGCACCAACACCTGATGGAGCTTGAGAAGTGCTGCAAAGAGGAATGGGCGTAACTGGCCAAGGATAGGTGAACCAAGCTTGTAGCATCATATTCGAAAAAGACTTGAGGCTGTAATTGCTGCCAAAGGTGCATCAACAAAATATTGAGTAAAAGCGAATACTTATGTGATTTCTCTGTTTTTTTGGGGTTTTTTTTTATAAATTTGCCAAAACCTCAAGTTGTCATAATGTTGTCATTATGGGGTGTTGTGTGTAGAATTGTAAAGAAAAAAATGCATTTAATCAATTTTGGAATAAAGCTGTCACATAATAAATTGTTGCTAAATAAATCGCTGAGAATACTTTCTGGATGCACTGCATATTGGAAATGTACATGTGAAATGACATGTGTACATGTTATATATATATATATATATATACACACACACACACACACACACACATATATATATATACATACATACATACATACATACATACATATATATATATATATATATATACACACACACACACACACACACACACACATATATAAACATATAATATTAGAAATAAGTGTCACATTAATTTAGGGTCACATGCACTTGTAGACGGTGCATAATGGCTCTCCAGTTTGCCACAGGAGGTGGGTCAAGGCTTATGCTAAGTGCAAATCATTTCAGATTTGCACTTTGTGTTAACATGTGAGTTTTGAAATAATCCAGGAAACAAAGATTTAACTAATTCTGTCTGGCAGTTGAACCCTAGACTGTAAGAGGATAGACTACTGCTTGTAATACGATGTTTCAAGGAATATACAGAAGCAGTATAGTTTGCTGCTCAGCATGTCATAAAAATGATGAGGTCTGGTGCAAACGAAGGCCACCAGATCAAATGAAGGTCAAGGGGATGGTGTGCTGACTACCAGGGTGACATAAACTGCTGAAAATGCGAAGGGGTTGTGATTAATTAAAAATGTCTGAACAGAAAATGATATATCAGTGTATTCTTAGAAAATCCCAACTGATGAATACACGGATCCATTGATGATTTAGGAATTATGCCACAAACAAGGGAAGATCATAACATCATAAACCTCCCCTATCCAGTCGAATCGGCACACAGATGCCACATGATTACCATTCATTCACTGTTCTCTGTTCTCGGTCATTTTCAATGGTCCAATGTGGGTCAAAATTTACACAATCATTTGACGTCAATAACCCGAACATTTTGGCAATGAAAATCACAATGGTGCCATGCAAGTTACGCTTTTTAAAAAGAGTGCTATGCCTCAGCTACTCCTTTAAATGCACAATTTATAACAGTTTTACGGTTTTACATTATGGTTTTTGAAGGCAGTGCTAGCACAGTCATTGATTTTGACAGGACTTCATTGCAATGCCAGGAAATACAGAGGTCATAAATGCAAACAAAATAATATGCTGCTTAGTTCACAAAGCCAACCATTACTTTTGAAAAAATGTATTCAAATCTGGCATACAGCATGTAAGTAAATAACCTGGTGAAGTGGTGGAGTGGTGGTGAACTGAATGCTACTGATTGCTTTCAACCACATGACACATCAACACTGGGCTGTAACACCACCTGATTTACACCATAATCATGAGAAGAAAATGTGATAGTGTACTAAGAGAAGGTTTCCGGTTCGAATCCCGAACCGCCAAGGTGCCACTGAGCAAAGCACTGACCGCACACACTGCTCCCCGGGCGCCTGTCATGGCTGCCCACTGCTCACCAAGGGTGATGGTTAAAAGCAGAGGACACATTTCATTGTGCCACCGTGTGCTGTGTTTCACAGTGACAATCACTTTACTTTACTTTAACATGACTTCCACGCAAAAAATAATAAGTGGGGGGTCTACAGTTGCTGCTGGAAGAAACTGGGCTGCCGGTGTCCAAAATCTCCTATCTACACTAATTAAACACAATGACAACTGAGTTATGACTTTTCAGAGGGAAAAATAAATTATTGCACAAGCCGATTTTGCATGAAAAATAACGAACAATTGTAACTATTTTCCACTAGGGGGAGTGGCACCCCAAAAACCGTTACAATTATAATATTTCCGTTATTATTTTCTTTGAAAGTGCATGTATGGGGGAATTTTCATTAAAAAAAAGTTCATGCAGTGTTACATCTCTTTGTTTCACAGTATTAGATATGTCATTTACATAAGGTGCAGATTACAATAGTTCCAGCAGAGCCTTGTTTGGTGCTTGTGGCCCGTTCGTCACAGTGTAATAAATCTGTATTAATGTATTTCTTTAAAATTGCCAATATCACTTAAGCTGTTTACCAACACATTAAACATAATCATAAACATGTAACCATAATCATGGTCTGCATTCTTAATGCTTCACACAAAATATAATACTTTTGTTAAATTGTACTGGCCACAATTATTGTCGACCTATGCATTACTGGTGCGGCAAGAATATCGATTTTGAACAAACGTTCACGGCAAGACGAATAATATTACAATAAAATGTTCATAATTAACCACATCCATATGGGTCGGTTAGGTCGGTTATAGGTGGTTAAGTGGTTAAGAGTTACGGGACTCACTTTTACTGTCTTTACTCTCACTCTCTCTATTCACTCTCTCTCTCTCTCTCTCTCTCTCTCTGTCTCCCGAGCAGGCGTCTCCACGGCCCGGCATGGTCTCTGATCGAGGCGCGTCCTGCGTGGGAAGCCGCCCGCGGACCGTGTGGGCGGGCGCCCGGCGGGACGCGCATAAAAAGGGGCGCGCTTAAAAGCGGCGA
The DNA here is from genome assembly GCF_900700375.1 of Denticeps clupeoides. NCBI lineage: Eukaryota > Metazoa > Chordata > Actinopteri > Clupeiformes > Denticipitidae > Denticeps > Denticeps clupeoides. The sequence continues at coordinate 11,789,912 of NC_041723.1, read as the reverse complement.
CCGTCAAAAGGCGCGTGATGTCTGGCTGGATCTCTACCTGCGCCGCACACGTAGACTCGGGGGGCTTTTCGGCGCTGGTCGCGTTCCGCAGATGAGGATTTCGGATATGTTCATGCGGGATGAAGAGACGAGACCTTTTCCTGCCCGCAGAAGTAAAATAAAATAGGGTTTTGCATACGGTGGAATTAGTCTTCTCGTTCCCTATGAAGAAGTCAAAAGTAAGTTCACCAACTGCGCGCTCGCCGCGATGCAGCCTTTCATTACGCACCATGTCAGGGAATATTATCCCACCATTATTATTATTATTATTATTATTATTATTATTATTATTACTATTATTATGGAGCAGCAGAAACGTAGAAGGCAGCGGTGAGAGGGGTGGGGTGGTCGCTTTTATAATGTGTAAATGTAATCTGTTTTGGTTCTACTTAAACGTTACGCAAGCAGGCTGTCGGGTCCACGTAGACCGGCCGCGCAGCGCGGACGCGGGGATTAGCCAGGGCTCAGGACCGTTCCTCCTGAAATACCGGCCTGGGGTGAAACTGAGCACCCCGGGGGTGTCGGGGCGGGGAGTTGCCGGCGGCTGACCGGTTTGCTGGGGCTTTGACGGCGCGCGTTTTTTTTTTTTTTTCGTTGGATTCTCCACTCGCGCCTTCGTTTAATTAGGAAAAAAAGTGTGTGTGTGTGTGTGTGTGTGTGTGTGTGTGTGTGTGTGTGTGTGTGTGTGTGTATATATATATATGTATGTATTTTATGTTCAAGGATGAATTTAATTGTGCATGCAGAATTCCACGACTCTTTCGAAAAGGATTAAAAATAATATACATTATTTTGACTAATTGCGCACGCACGATAATTCAATCTACACCTCCCCTCGCACAAAAACCAGATCAATCATACATAATCTTATCTCAAAATGTAGGGGAGTAGCATTCGACTGTAGATCAGAATGCCAGGAAAACCAAAAACAGGTGCTGCTCCAGGAACTGCAGCTTACTAAATTACCATAATTTATTATCTTTTTTAACATCTCTTTTCCGGGTAAAACCTTTCCAGGGCTTGTTAACATATATGACCTGGTCCTCAGACACAATGCCCTCTTTATATCATACCGACAACGGATGTGGACGACGTGGCGGAATGATGAGCGCATATTTTCATGAGTTATGTTAAGGCTGTTGCCATTTCAATGCAGTCCTGTTTTTCTTGTCCTTTTAGCAAAATAAAAGAAGTCCGATGTTGATGGTTTAATGATTATATAGCGTGTGAGAGCCAGAAACAGACCCTTGATGCACACCCTCGCAGAGGGGCAGTGTGGAGAGGCTGGACCGCCAGACTGAGGAATGAGGCTCACGAGAAGGTGGAAGCTCCACCCAGGCAGGGTGTTCGAACCACAATCCCAGGAATTTCTGGGTACCCACTGAGTTGCTCTGCCAACGGCCTCCTCCGATGACTGACAGATTTGTGCGTTTCGTTAATGCTAAATCTCACTTTCCTTTAACCTGAAAAGCTTTCATCTGAGAAGCCTATTCAGTTACTAAGCTGTCTCAATGGAGATGGCCTGAAGGTAGATCAAGAAATGACAGTGAAGGTAATAAATAAAGAGGTGTTTGGCGAACAAGTGTCTTTGGCATGGGCTCTGCATGAATTGAGCAAGGCGGCAGCAATCTGTTTTGTGGCGAGGGCGAAGGATAACGATATCTCGCGCTGCATTAGGCTTGTGTCTTGTGTTGGAATTCCCTTCCGTGCCTCACAGGTTGTCGCCTTTTTTTTTTTTTTGCAAAAACAAGACTCGGGTTGGTTGGTTGGATCCCGAGGGGGGGGAAAAAGGTCTAGCCACTGACAGACTTATTACATGTTGTTATTAATTTGGCTAAAGGGCTGCACGCTGCTTTGGTCTTTTAAAAAAAGAGAGAGAGAGGGCAGGAGGGTAAGAGGGTATCACTTTACTGCTTTACTGGCTGTCATCTGGTGTACGGTGCAGAAAAAACTCCCGTCTCTGTGGAGGTATGAAACAGGAAAAAGGAGGTGCTGAGAGGGTTAGTATTTATTGCGTTCGGCACGTGAAGATCAAGGCACATTTAGGTTGACGGAGGAATTTGTTGCAAGAAGTGGGCGGGCTGTAAAATCTATGCAGGTATTAAATCGAAGGCTGGAGTTGCACCCTTTGTGTTTGATGTAGGCCACAGGCAAAATCTCAGAATTAGCTTATTCTACATCATTTTTGACCGTAGATTTTGTCTAATCGTGTTTTTTTTTCTGTGTCTTGTGAGTGCTTCTGTGGTTAATCACTGAAACTGTTATTATGCAGGTAATAGGCCATGCGTTTGGTTATTGGCGGTTATAGCTGATGTACAGAGCGTGAAGTGTGATCCTCGATCTTGTTCCTGCAGCACCTCTGGCCAGTGCGTATTGCTACGTTACAACCGTCTAGGCCTGGTTTGCAGAGAGTTGCCCTGAAAACATGCTGGCAAGGGCCACTGTGGGATCTGGCGGGAGATCTGCTGTTCAAGTGGCCATTTTAATAACTTTTTTTTTTAGTGACGGTATATGACCAGTCCAACCACTTAAATGGCTGGAATTCTTCTTCTGTAGCTGATGGGGGGTGGGGCGGCAGGATCCACCGCTTCAAAGTGATTTTGTAGGAAAGCATTTAGCAGACAGTGGACGTGCATGTGCAGGACACAGAGATTCATCCACAGGCTTCGTGTGTCACGTTCAGTGTCACAACTTTTTCTTTCTCTTTAAAGCTTAATCTGACCTGGTTTGATCTGTTTTGTGAGAGGATTCAGCAGCAGGCCAGGGATTTTTTTTTCTTGAACCGGAGCTGTTATGGTGAAACCAGTGTAACTGAGGTGATTTAGGGTTTCATTGAATTTTTGTAATGTGTAATTTTATTATACCTGCTCACAGCGAAGGCTTGAACTTTTGTGAACTGATCTCAGAGTCCAGCTGTAATCTACGTCATAATGCCGTCCCCCCTTTGGTGGTGCAGAGTCCAAAACCGAAAGGCAAGTGGTGGAGTGGGAGAAATGAGAAGCAGCATGCCCCGAGGGAAGCCCGCCAATGTCACAAGCCAGTTGAAACAAGTTTGGGAGCTTCATTAATTGAATTACTGCCATCGCTTAGTGTTACGGTGAAAGCTAAACAGGTACAATAAACCAGAAATCAGCCACGACCAGATTTCTTGCCTGTCTCACATGACTTATTTGTTTAATAACTCCAGGCATGCTCTACAGTTAGAAACTAATGTTGATGTCATGTGGTTAAAGACATGTTCGGTGTGCTTTTTTACAGGGTGGTCCTTTAACTGTCTCTGTGGGATAAAAATCTATGTATGGGTTTATTTCAGTCCCTTATCCCCCATTTAAAGTAGTGCTGATGAGACTATGGATTGAATTACTCTGTGGGTTGTCCATTTTTGGCGCAACCTTAAGAATTCAAGCTTATCATTGTAAACGCAAGTCGATGCATAATCCATACTCTATAAGTGACCTACTGCATACTTGAGTATTCTAAACCACAGCGGTGGAGGTAAAGCACTAAATATAGTACAGAATCATTGGGAATTGATTTGGGTGATTTCTTAGATTGTTTCTATCATGATATTTTCCCGGTAAAATTGCTTTTGTCGCTTTAACATGGCAGCTGGGGGTCTTTTTTATGTAATGAGGAAATATGACACTTGAAAAGGTCTGCAGTTAATGACACATTTTTAATCAGTGCAATTTTCATGCAATTATTGACATTGTGATGTAAGAAAGGTGTGTGTGCATCAGTGGTATGTTTGGTTAATGCTTTCAAGATTTTGCATTGTACTGTACTGTAGGAATTTTAGACTTCTGAACACTCGGACTCTTGGTCCATTTTCTCAGGCATAAAAATGTAAAAGGTAAAAAAACGAATATAGACATGAAACGACATCTACCATCAAGTGGATACATAAATCATTATTACTATTTCATTATTGCACTTCAATTTGATTGACTGAGTGATAGCTGTGCAATAACCGCCACATTTCTGAGCAGAGAGCGGAGACGTGTTTTGCTGGTTTTGCAAGGCGAGATGAGGAACCTTAATCTCTGTTTATTCCGTTAACTGGAGACTCTGTAAGTGCACCTGAGTGGAAACAGGAAGACTGAGTGCAATTTCTGGAGCCAAAATCAATTTATGATGTGCGCCAATGTGTCCTGGCTATATTACTGCTGGTGAACGTCCGGTTAGTGGGAGTATTCAGGAAATCGAACATTTGTCATTTTTTTAAATGAACATCTGCTGGCAAATCTAGTGCATGAAGAAATCCATCGAGATTGTGCAGAGCTGTGACAACACACAATATCAGGCTGTAGGCTCGGTAGTCAAGAGAGTACTGAAAATTGAAAACTTAATTTGAAGTTTTTTTTAGACATAAGATCAATAAATCGGATATTTCTTTTGCCAAAAACTACAAAGAACTGCCCCACCTTAGTCTCTAATTTGTGCATTTCTGGCATTTTTTACAAACCCTGCCCTGCATCATTAGATCCTACTGTTGTGTTCCTAGTCAAACAGGCTCATGTGAGAGGCTCTCTGTCTGTGTTCTGTAACACTTCTGTTTCTCGCAAAGCTCTGACTTTGTAAATAAGATTATTCTGTGGTTGGCATGGTGCACTAATCCATGTCTGGAAAGCTTAATGATCTCTAACAATCAGAGGGTCTGTTGATGATGACTCAGCCTGTCATCAACTGTATTGGCTCAAAGGGCTGCAGTTGCAAAAAGAGAAGAAATATATTGACCTCTTGGTTTGGCAAGGTTTCTATGCGCCTATTTGAAGGCTACAAGAAACTAAAGTAAAAATAATAATCTGCAATCAATTAAAACAACAGCTTTCTTTCACCATCTTGATCTCTTTTGTGGCTGCAGTCATTTCTGTTTCACACATAAGGCTGTCAGTAATTACGGGTCCAATGCACGTTCCGTCAAGTCAACACATGGTGGCACATTTATGGGTTTTTCAGCCTTGAAATTTATGATGGCCAATCCTGTGCTTGAGCCTGTGTTTTACTGAGCATGTGCAAATGTACGTGCGTCTGTCTGTGGTATGCAGTATTTATTAGTATTCCCATCAGCCTGTCTGCTATACATGATGAGGACAATGCTAAAGGTTAATGGCTTTACATCTGCATCCGCTCTTCTAGTGTGTCTCCTTCTGAAGGTCAGAATTACATATTGGTCATGGTGACATGGAAGGCTTTCTTACACAGGAAAATAGGTGGAAACGATCACGTAATCACTGATGACAAGACAAGACAAGACACAGGTTTTATAAGTTCATTTTGTGGCCAACCCGATCAGATATCATCCACGGATTCCACCTGCACCTGGACTCCCTCAACACATCACCCCAGTAAAAGCGCCAGTCACATTTGGCCTGGCTTTGTGGCTGTTTCCTCTGTAAAGCATATGAAGGTGTTATACACTGTGCCCTCTAGAGCATGTGTATGTGTGGGTGTCAAGCATTTGCTAGTTATATGTACTCAGATTTGTTATCATTGATTCCATTCTAAACCAAAGTACTACATACAATAGATGGGATTTTAATGTTTTACAGGAAATATGGCATTAGATCTCTAATAACAAAATATCAACACCCTAAAAAAGGTACATATACCACTAGTCCACCTTAAATTAGACATTCACATTCTTGTCTGCTTGTTCAGCAAAGTTGCTCAGTGAGTGGCTTTTAGCTCTTAATGTATCTGATTAGAATGCACAGTACAGTAGAAAACTGAGATTTGATCCCCAAGTAATTTGCTTTCATTATCTGATCACAGGTCTGGACCAAACGCTCTTTGCAGTGCCATCACCACCCATACTGGTGTTTTTGTAATGGACGAGACAAATGTCTGTCAGTGTCTCTCAATAACTCTGAACCTGGTAGAGTTACAGGCAAAAGATGTGACTTCTTTTTGATAATTTTTTTTTTTATTACTATTTATGTCTCAATGTTTTTTTTACCCGTGGTTTTGTTTTACAGTGAACACAATATCTTTTACTTTTTATGATATGCACTGAAATCCTTTATTGCTCCCGAGTAATGTTTCTACATGTCATGTCACACAATCCTGGGCCTTTAAAATTATGGTAACTTGAACTCAGTCATAAGTATATCATGTCTTATTTATAATGGTTGTTTTTTTTTATTGCAACCTGCAAATCACCTTATGCTTTGCGGATAAAAGATGTCACATAAGGAAGACATAAGGCTCTTGTTTTGTTAATACTAAAACTCGTTGCCTGTCTGCCATTCCACACTTCAAGATCATATGAAAGTTTTCCAACTTCTGCTCGGTCAGTTCAGGTAGGACAAAGGGTCAGAGGCTTGCAGGAAGCATGTCAGTAGGGGTCAAGTGCCAGTAAATGTTTTACTGTGTGTTTCATGGTATGTCTTTTACGTAGCCTTAAAAATGCTGGACAAATTTCCCCCCCCCATCCTTTAACTGAAAAATCTTCCGTTAAGCGGTTTCAGGTGGTTGGTTTCTAAAGTTTCTAAATCGCTTCCTCACTTTGCCTGAAATAGAATTGTTTTATGTAGGCACCGTCTATTCTGATATGGGTTCCAACATGGATCAGTTTAAAGTTAAGTATTTTTACATTGCATTCTCTAGTTCCAGGAGGACAGCAGACCGCTGTTTGCTGTGATTGAATAAGTCTGCTCTACTAGATTAATTTGTGTACTTTCAAATTTAGCTCTTCCAAACAAAGAGTGGTGTAACAAAACCGTAGTCCTCTTCAATAATTTAATCTGTCACTCTTCACAATGCCTTAAACATCCTCTATTGCAGAAAATCGAATTATATAGACCGGGGGTCATGTGAGTCCCTAAATTTAAATGCAAGATGCTGGCAGCCCCATGGCAAAAAAAAAAAAAAAGTTAGTTCTGCTATCATAAATGTCAGATTTACACTGCCACATTGTGTCACCGTAGTTTATACTTGTTAATAGGATTGTCATTGTATTGCAAAAGCGATGGACTTTATTAATTTTGCTCTCAGGATAAACTTGTGATTTATGCATGTTTGTCATTGGGACAATAAAAAAAGCTTCTAGACGTAATGAAATAAAATTTTGATTTATTGAGGGAAGAGGAAATTCTTTTCTGCCAGTTCTATATTCTCTCAGTTTTATGATACATGCGACTCCAAATGTACCTTGTCCAGGAGATCGCAGACGGAATAAATGTGTAATCCTGCTGAATTTCCACTAGCCCGGTTTATTCTACATTCAGCTCTGCAGCATATTAAGCAGGATGTAGTGAACAGCATTATTATGCACTAATCTCTCTTTCCTCTCAGTACAATACCTCCTATTTATGCTGGTAATGCTACTTTAGTGCAAACTATAAAGTGTGTATGTCTGCACTTAAACAATGATTTTGAATGTCCTAAAATTACTTTAATGTGAAGGGTGCTGTGTCAACAGGGGGTTGTTGGCCTTTTGTTCTTTTAGTGGGCGAGCTGCTAGTAGTCCGCATGATATGTTGGATGGGGTGTTTTTAATGCTGGTTAACTTTTATATTCTTGTAAATACCATGCTTTCCATGAGAAGTGTCAAATGCACTAGTTTAGCAAGTGATACTTGTGTGCATGTATTTTGAAATATAGCATGTATGAAATGATTGAACGCACTCAAGAATGTCTTATCATATTTGGAATCCCTAGTTGTAATATGTGTTTATCTATAATGTCACTACAGGGATTCTTATGTACAGTTTCTGTGCTCCCCTTTCTCTTAAAATGCTAAGGTCTCTCGCCTTACCTACCAGTGCAGGGCAATGAATTCCACTCTTCCATGTACTCTAAGGATAGTGCATGCAGTTGGTGCCTACATTTATTTGCATATTGACTCGGAATGTTCACTTGAACTGCAACTACAAGCAATTATTTCTATTCCAGAGGCTGAAGTGTCTCTGTATGCATCAGTTGCAGCCAAGCACTGTGGTGGGTATGTATATATGTATGTTTTGCTCAGTGTTCGGGAACGTCATGCATTGTAAAGGGGAATGGTGCTGTTAAGAGCACCAGATGGATTTGTGCCTTGATGCATGGGCAGCGTTAGGGTTGGGCATTGAGGCTCCATCTCTGTTCTGGATTTGTCTGATCATCTTAAATTACATTTAGTGCCATTGTTTTCAGAAATTGTCAAGTGGCAAAATGTTCTTATCGCTGAGGAAGAATGTACAGAGACACAAAACACGAACAAACGCAAGAGGGCATGTTAACACCTAAGGGCAAGCAAAATCACTGCAAGTAAGGCAGGTAATTACACCAGGGTCAGAGGGGACTCATAAACATGTCATTAAATGACATTTTTTGAATCTAGCATGACTGCTCTTTTGTGACCTGATTTGTCTCACGCACCACCTGTCAGCTGGGCGATGTATTCAATGTTTGTAAAGTGACATATTGAACTGTTATGTTGGTATCCTTTGGACTGGCATGAAAACAGGGATGCGGAACAAGGGAATGCCACACTCACGCATAAATGTTATCAAGGGCATAACAAAGTTAAATAATAAACAGAACAAAGCACACGGCAGAAATTAGACGCAGGACCCTCATGAAAAGAGACTCTCAGAACATGAGAATTTGCAACCAAAAAACACAATCTTAACGGAACTGGTGCATTAACTTCTCATGAGACATTTGAGAGAGGCAAACACTAAAGTAAAAAATAAAAAGCAAAGTGTGTCGCCAATGACAATACTCATTTTCTCCAAGTGAGCCAAGTGAGAAGTTCGGTAGACAGGAAAGCGCAGGAAACATTCACATTTCATTTACATTTACAGCATTTATCAGACGCTCTTATCCAGAGTGACTTACAATCAGTAGTTACAGGGACAGTCCCCCCCCTGGAGCAACTTAGGGTTAAGTGTCTTGCTGAGGGACACAATGGTAGTAGGTGGTATTTGAACCTGGGTCTTCTGGTTCATAGGCGAGTGTGTTACCCACTAGGCTACTACCACCCTAGTAGCCTAGACAGAAGTGTCTCTGTAAACCTCTAGTTTTGGATTTTATAACATAGTTCTGTCTTCTACAAGCCCTTAGAGATGAGAGCTATCCCTTCAACCATCCTCCTTTTAGAAATTTGCCAAAACAAAAAAAGGAGGAGCCTACCACCCTTTGACAGGATGCGCACAGTGTGAGTGTGAAACAGCAGGCTGACGTGGATCAGGACTTTGAGAGCAGACAAACTACCCAGGGCTCCTCTCCACAAGCTAAAAGTTGATCAGTTCCTGCTACGGAGTGGGAGGCGAGGTGGGTTGGGTGGCGAGCTGCTACTGGCAGCAGAGTTCAGAAACACAAGATGCCAGGTCACGAGGGGCAAGGCTGCCTGCAGCAGGCAGCAGAACCCTCGCTGTGTCCACGTTTAACGGTGAATAATGGCAGAAACATGTGGAATGCGGGCTCATCTGGCTGTGCTTTCCACATTTTCCATCCAGAATGAGTTTTTCATCCATCTGTAGATCTGTTTGGGATTTCCTATAACTACTCAGAAAGAAACTTGTGTGATCTGGTGAAACTCACTCATCCTATGATAGAAATGTTTCAGAGGGTTTGAAGTTTTCAAAGTTTCCAAAAATGTCTCTGTTTTTGTCTTTTTGCCCCAGGTGGAAATACCTCCAATTGTGTCTAAATGAACACAATCATTTTTCAGAGCAAGCCCATGTCAACTCTGGCAGTTTAATTCTTTGCAGTGGTATTTTGGCCTTTCCCTAAAAAAAAACAAGTACACAAAAGAACACGGAACGTCAGGAAAACCTGGCCTGGAGTGCCAGGTATCATCCGGATATTGACAGCTAATTTTTATGATAATGATATTTGTGCATAGAAATATCATATCCAATAAGGGTTTACCACATTTGTCTGAATATAAGAATAATAATATAATGGTGGTGTTATTTTACATTCAGGGTCTAGACAAAAATGCAATACTGGTAGATGGTGCAAAATGAATGTTTCAATTAATTTTGAAAAGGGGTATCACCTTGTATTACGGGTTGACTTATACTCAATTAGGTGTTTTACATTAAGCCCTGTTTCACAGAAAAGTGGGGAAATTTTGATATTTGAATATTCAAACAATCATGTCTCACCCAATGTTCAAGATTACAGATAAGTCACGTTACAGAACTTTTTCTGTAACTTTTTTTTGATCAGACATCAGATTAATTTTTCTCATTCCTTGGATTCCATACCTTCACAATCTAAATAGAAGCATTGTAAAGTCAAGTATTTGATCTAGCATTGATATTCTCACGAATAATTACCAGACAGTTTCAAAACAGAAAAACTTTATTCAGCTTGCTTTAAACGACACTGGTTCAAACAGAGTGCTAAGCCTATAAAGTAGGTGTTAAACCATTTAAACCAGTATGTACAGTTTAACATCATTTCCAGAGGCAGTAACTGCTCTTGGCATGTCCATGTTCTCTGACTGACTGAGTCAGTACATTGCATTATTTGTAGAATTGCATTGCGTTGGTTCCCAGATTTGGCAATAAGGAAGGCAAACTGTGGTTTAGCATAATCCTTGTATAGTGCATAGTAACTATGTAGATGGCAGGACTCGGTTTAAAGTAGTACTATTTCAGTACATTTACAGTAACATTTACATCTACAGCGTTTATCAGATGCCCTTATCCAGAGCGACTTACAATCAGTAGTTACAGACACTCAGGGTTAAGTGTCTTGCGCAGGGACAAAATGGTAGTAAGTGGGATTTGAACCTGGGTCTTTTGGTTCATAGGCGAGTGTGTTACCCACTAGGCAACTACCACCCTTACAATACCATTTCCAGACTCAGAAATGCATTAGTATATTCTAGGGAAAATTATGGAACATTTTAAATATTGTTTTGTTTGTAGTGATATTTGTTTGCAATAAGTGTCATACAAATTTCCTGGAAAGCAAATGGCTGCACTCCACGTCTTCACAGAACTCTGCAGGGACTGTCATTCCAGTAATGACATGACAAAGGCCATTTGGTTTCCTTTTACACACCATGTGGTGCCTTGTCTTTTCAAGAGTAAACACATTGATGAGTATATTCTTTGCAAACTGAAGGCCATCTTGGTTTGTTTATGGGTAACTTCAGGAGGGAATTGATGGCGCCTGGTGCATACCTTTTAAAATAATACTTTTGTTTTTTGTTTTATATAAAATGATACTTTTAATAGGTTGATGCACTTTTTTGGTACTACTGGCAGATTGAACACTCGGGAAAAGGAAAACCAGTCCAGGCCCTGTATGGCACAAAGCAGATGTCCTACTAAGCAAAACTACAGTTTCTTCAAAGATGCCAACTGCTTTTAGTTTGTGCAAAAATTGAATTTCACCAAAATACTTCTCCTTTGAAACGCAGTATACTTTAGCCTTGTTAGGCACATTACTTTCTGAGTTCATAAGGGTGTGTTTGTACAGAAGAGAATGGACAGCCAGCACAGAGTGGTACTGACAGCATGTAATTGTGTTCACATGGGGACACAATTACTTGCTGGGGAGTGTTCACAATACTGTCACATCAGGTATGTCTTTGGGTTTTATAGAAAATTGTTAGCTGTATCTTCCATACCCAGGAGACAAACCTTGAAGTGGATGGATGCATATGGGTGTTAATAGCTCATTTAATTGCACAATATTATTTAAAAAGCAAAATTTTTGGTGGAAATTAAGTAAAGCTTCAGGCAGAACATAAAACCTGGTCAGTCAGATCTGTTTAACAATTTGTACTGTTTAGCATGGTTTTTGAATGGCCAGATCATAAAATGTAAATTGTAATACATCGATTTATAAGACTGGATTTATCCAGAGCAACTTACAGTCAGTAGTTACAGGAACAGTCCACCTGGAGACACTCAGTGTTAAATGTCTTGCTCAGGGACACAATGGTATAGTAAGTGGGGTTTGAACATGTGATTTTGTGGTCTATTGGTTCATAGACAAGTGTGTTACCCACTATGTTACAACAACCCCGTCATAACCTGGGTATGACAAGGAACCAGGATGCACTATAGGCAGCATGCAGGCCAGATGAGGCAGTGTGATTCTGTGGGAAGTATTCTTCTTAGGTCCATATAAAATCCATGCCTCTGCAGGTCAGGCATGTTTTGGCTGCACAGGGAGGATCTCCTCAATGTTAGACAGGTGGTAAAGGTTAATGGTGTATAGATAGTGCTATGAAAATAGTTGTTGTCTCTGGAGAAATGTGTTTTCAGGAAGTGCACTTCTAAAAACTGCGATGGCTCAGTTTTTCAAAAAAGAAAGTGTGTCTGTGAATCTGTGAGATTCAGAGATGTCTTTAGAGGTAAAATTAAGGGAAGTGATTGTAATACAGAGCAAACACAGTACATGGTGCACAGTGCAAAATATGTCCTCTGCATTTAACCCATCACTGAACAGGGAGCAGTATCTGGGGACAATGATTTGCCCAGTGGTACCTTGGAATCACCTTTTGGGATTTAAACAGGCAACCTTCCGATTACGGGTTTGCTTCCTTACCCACTAGGACACCACTGCCCCACTAAATGTTAAAAGCCTTACAGCAAGACTCTGCTATTTGTTTTCAGCATAAGCATAAAAAACGAAAGATGTCTAATGTATTGTTGTGTTTTTTCCATACCATAATGAATAATATAATATATTTTTGTCTAAATGGTGCGTAAAAGCTAAAAATGTAGTGCCTCTGATATCATTGTTAAATGGAGTATTGACATTTACAACAAATGTTGATCCAAGTTAAGCAGGCGCCCAGGGCATGGCATTGACTTACTGAAAAGTGGTAGGAATTAGCTGCATAAATTACTCACATTTCCAATGAATGTCCACATTTCTATTTAACAGCAAAACCTAACAAAAAAACTATTTACAAGGTGGGAGTTATCTCCAATAAAACCTACAGATTTGTGAAAACAAAATGAAATGTAATGAAATGTCTCAAGAGGTTCCAACTCGACATATTTGTTAACTAATACATTTTATTTCATACATATTCCCATGCCTTTGTTCATTCTTCCTCGAACATAGTAATCCTTACTTCTTTTTCTTGATTTGCTTTAATATATGAGGTCAAATGTGTTTTAAGGTTTAACAGAAATTAATTTTATGAACACATTGCTGCTACATTGTAGTCTAAATTGTGGGCTTTTTAAAACAAGTCTATCAGACATTTTATTACAGTACATAGTGGCATTACTCCTTTATCAATACAGTCCCAAAATTTAGTGGGGTAAAATCTGAATTAAATAGGGCAGTGGTGGCCTATTGAAAGTGAAGAGATTGTCACATGTGATACAAAGCAGCACAGCACACGGTGCACACAGTGCAATTTGTCCGGGGCAAATCTGTGAATTTTTTCCGGGGCATTGTTTAAGGAAGCAGACTCAAAGGTTGGACAGTCCCCCTGGAGACACTCAGGGTTAACACTATTTCACTATTTTCACTATTTCTACTCATGGACACACTGCTAGTAGGTGGGGTTTGAACCTGCGTCTTCTGGTTCATAGGATAGGCGAGTGTGTTACCCACTAGGCTACTACTACCCCATGTATCCTTGCAAGTTGCTGTTAACTACAATAGCCTATATAGGGACAGATACCTTATATTCAATATTCTTCTGATGTGCATCCTATATAATCTATAATGCTGTGCATCCTATATAATCTAATAATCTATAATGGAAGGTAAGCCCCATTGTCCAATTTTCTTAGCTATTTTGAAATGAACCCAAGGTCTTTTACAATTGCCATTTCTTTTATATATGACATTGTCAAACTTTATTTGACATTTTATCCCATTGTTTGTGGGCAATGTCAGTTAGTATGGTCTGAAATAAATCTAGCAATCTTATACATTTTTCCTTGTCTTAATTTTTTTATGTATGGGAAGATTCTTTCTGAAATTCTTGTCAAATCATTTGGCATGTTGATAATAGTGCAGATTCTGTTTATTAGATTGGATGGAATAACGGAGCAGCCTACAGTAAAGGTCACGACTAGGTTGGGCTCCTCTCCATATTCATCCCCAGTCACCTGATCTTCTTTTGAACACACCCCAGGAAACCAATATTCTGGTCCTTGTTTGTTCTATGATGGCTGTTGATCTCAGTTAGTGTGTTTCGTTCTGTCTTCCTTTTGTTCCCCGTAGCATCAAAGGCATCAGTGTTTCCTTGCCTTAAAGCCTGGGTATCAGGTTGAAGGCTCTGTCTATGTTATTCTGCTTTGGTTTGTTTTATGTGTTTTATGTTATGCATCTGCTGTCATGCACAAATAGTTTAAAGTGACGCTTCAGGACCGCTGGGTCAGGGCTGAAAAAGGTGTAGAGTCAGCCAATAAAATTTGACAGCGGTTTGTAAAATGAACACTTATATGTCAAGCATGCTATGAGCACTAACCTGCCTGCTGCTAAAATATTGCCAAATATTTATTTTATTTCCCACCCTTAAATAAAGTTTTAAAAAAAGCTTTATTTTGCCTATATTCAATTGTCCATTTTCTTGAAAACTCATCCCAAATTCATTAACCCAAAGGCCCAGTTGATGTGATGTTTTTTAGCATTCATTGTTAAAATGTATATTAAATGGTACTCACTCAAAACTGTGATATTGCCGTGAGATTGGCGTACTGGCGTACTTGTCTTTTTTTAATCATTTTGCACACTGGAAAGTCTGATAGGGTATGCCCAGGTTCTCTGCCCAATACACTATTACGAACCATATTTACAGAAAATGTGCATTTAATTTGAGTCTCATTCTAAAAAGACTAGTTGTAAGCTGTAACGGTTCACCTTCAGCAACTTATATCTTCATGCCAGCATCTCAGCAGAGATTGAGGGTTAAGAATGTAGCTGTGTGTAGTTGAGGACTAACATTTACGGGCATATTTTGTATCATTAGGGCATAGGAGCATAAGGGGATATTAGCACAGGCCTTATACTATCTTTGTACAGCATATATTCTGTTCCGGTTTTCATGTGAACATGCATTCTATTTTCCAGATTTGGATACGCACTTGTGTCCATTTATTGCTCTACATCTCAGTTGCTGCTTATTCAAGTAAAATTGGTAACCCTATAACGGATGACATCAAGAAAATTTCAGTGTTGGTAAGTTTCTGTTTTAATGATTAAATAATATTGTTGCCCTTTCAATTGGTTAAAAAGAATCTGAAAATAGTACGCTTCACCTCTGCTACAGTGTTAGTATTTGCAATCTCATGGCCCTATTTTTAAGTATGGATTAAACAATATCGCTGGACATAAAAGCATACTTTTTTTTTTTTTTTTAAATGAACACTGTGATGTGCTATTAGGTGCTATTGTTCCAATTGCTTGTAAGACATTGGATTAAGAGGCTTTAGAGGCACATCTGCTCATGGCACAATGCACAAATTCAGCATTTAAATCATAATTAAAATGATATACTTAATAATACAAGCCCTTAAGAAACACAGGGGAGCTGAAAGTATGAGCCACTCCTTACCGCCTCCTCGTCCCTCAACACACCAAATAAATAATCCAAATTCTTTTCCCACGTATGAAAAACTGTGTGTGTCCTCTTTTAAAATTTACTTAATTCAGTCAGGCTGTTTTCCATGCCCTGCCTATTGACAGAGCCCAGACATGAGAAAAAATTTGGCTGTGTGCTTATGAAATGTTTTTAATCAGGCGATTGCCCCGCTTTACCACACTGCACATGTCATCGGTCTGACTACATTTTCACCTCTGGCTATAAATGCTGTGAATCTGTATAAAATTAGCGGCAAGAAACAAAATGGAAACTTCGACACCGTCGACATCATCAATGTTCTGCTTGCAACTCGCGCCAGATGAAAACTGCATGTAGGCTGGCACATTAGCTAACAGCTCGGTTACGTGAAATGACCTGGCTGCGGTATTGTGGCGGACCAATATAATTCACAGGTATTTTTCAAAACAAGACAGCCGTAGATGAGATTCTCTTCTGAGGAAAATTACTTTCGTTTCAACAGAACAATAGAGATAATATATAGCAATGGATTAAAAGTCATGTCAACTTTTTTCAAGAGCACTTTAACAGCAGTTCCACTGCACCAAGTGCTGTACGAGCATAAAAGGCCACACAAATATACACAAGAAGTACAAAGTAAAATGGAGAGTAAAGCTAAAATTGGGCAAGGCTGAAGAAAACAATATAAAATTAAACATAGAGTAAAAACTTTAAAAGGCTGGGAAAGCTAAAGAGAACAGGTGAGTTTTAAGCCTGGATTAGATTTTAAAGCAGAGGTTGTAGGGGCACATTTAATGTCAGGTGGTAGCTGGTTCCATAAGCGGGACGCACCAATTGTAAAGACTTTGTCACCTTTCTGCGTGAGGTGAGATCGGGGGATGTAGGAGGGGGGCGTTGTCCTTTGATCTCAAGGAAAAAAGGTGATTATGAACAAGATAAGGGTGGGGCCTGTCCATCCAATCGGTATAATCTAACACAGCTGGACTCAAATGAAGGTGTCCATCTCAATTATGATCAGAACAAATGAACAGCGCCCGAGTTAAATATATGAGCATCCTAGCAAAGTCAGAATACGTTGGACCAGTTTCAGTTTTTCTATGTTAATAAATCTGCAAAAATGTCAACAATTCAGGGTTATTCTATCAATATGGGGTGCTGTATGAACATTAATGAGAAAAAATTTACTTAAACAATTTTAGCAAATGACTGCAATGTAACAAATAGTTAAAAATTTTAAGTGGGAGAAATATTAATATATATTCATTATTATTCATAATTATCTAGAATTTAAAATATTACATGAAAATGCAGCATGATTTGGTGCTAAATGTAACATAAAAATCTATATTTCTGTCCTGTATTTATTAATATTATTGTACATAATATGCGCATAACATGTGCAATATGAGCAAGATGAGCCTGTGGGAACTAGTGGAGTATTGATTCAAATTTGGCAGAACTTTCGAAGAAACAACTGAAATATTGGCCAAAATTGAGATTACACAAAAAGATTAGAAAGCTGATTACAGAATTTATCTATTTGGCATTTGTATGTGTTTTCTAATGGATATGAAATTCCAATGCGGCTGCAGACAGAGTTTTAGTTTTGGCTTCCTTCTTTGTTTTAAGTGTTGTGCTGTCAGATTTCATAATGGTCAGGCTTTCTTAAATGCTATCCTGCATGGTTATATGCTGTTTTTAGAGAATGAATTCTCTAAAAATGAATGAATGAAATCTATCTAAAATCTAAAAAAAAACTTTAAATCTTGAAGTTGGCTGTTTTGTTGGTTCTTTAGACATCACAGAACTAATTTCTCAACATGTGCTGTAAACACCTGTTGATCATTAAAACTATTATTGCCAAACACACCAATTATTATAGAATTTGTTCATGCAGAATGACTGTTCTTATGATAATGAGACAATTACCCACCATTAACAACCTGGTGGTGATTCTCTTGGGGGAATAAGTGCCGTTAGAGTAAAAATGCAGAGTAACTCTTCTATAATATATAGTAATTTATATATTGTGCTTTAAAACCTGCAAATTCTGCTAAATATGACCATAAGAAAGTTCAAATTCCTATTGATTTTTGTTTCCTTCAATTTTTTCTTAGAAACAAAATATACCTAAAGATTACAAGATCACCATAAAATATATTCCTAAAGACGAGGTGAGTAATTATTTTCTTCTTATATAAAGAAAGCGAATAGGAATGTGTTGCATAGAATTATCAGCGTAACACTGCTGTTTCCATTCAGAGTGGCATGTGCTGGGTCAAGCTTAATGTCTTCCATTTGGAGGAGAGCCTGAAGGACCTCGCCAACAAGTTTGGAAACATTTCCTCAAATAAGGAAAATATAAACACATTTATTCAAATTCTGCTTGAGATGCGCTATCACATTGGCAACTCATTGGTGAGTCCTTCAAGCGAATGGATTCATTTCATTGGCCTAATACGGGACATTTAGAAAATGTCTGTTTCATGTCTGTTGCTTTCTTTTCCCTGTAGGACGATACAATGTTGGAGTTTGAGTGCCATTACAGAGAAGAAGAATGGGCAACACTCCACTATTTTAAATTTGTTGAAGAATTCTTTGAAACAGCAAACTCTTCAAGAGAAGAAGGAGACTGTGAACCCCCGCCCTGCCCCACAGTAACAAACACAACAAATACAACAAAAATGCAGTATCCTTCAACGGGCATCAGTGAGTATTCACTTCAACAAAAACTTTCAAAATGCACTTTTTTAGGTGATGAATTGGGTGTTTATTAGATTTTATTACAGATGTTCACTCTATATAGTACCTCAATGCATTTTTGATCAAGTAACAGCAAGAGACAAACATTTATTGATGCACATGGAAGAGATGGCTGGTCTGTGCTGTCTGATCTCAAATAGCTGAAAAATTTCATGCAGGTTCTGACAGAAAGGTAAAGGTGAATCACAGTTTCTTTAGGGACAGGGCTACTGAGTCACAAACCAGTCAGTGTGCCAGTGCTACCACTGCCAGAAGCTCCTGCAATATGCATGTGCGCATCAGGAGTAGACCTCTGAGCAATGGAAAATGATGTCCTGGTCTGATGAGGTACATTTTCCTTTGCGTCATGTGGACGTCCTGAGGGGTTTGCTTACCTTAGGAAGACATGGCACCAAGATGCACTATGGGAAAAGGACAAGTCTGTGGAATCATTCTGTGCTATATTTTTGCATGATAATGCACCCTGGCACATCAAAGAAACAGTGGTGGGATGTACTGGATACCACAGCATACCTCAGAGGTCTACTGGAGTCCATGTCTTTACAGGTCACACTCTCTCCTGGCTGGAGCCTCTGCAGTCACCATAAAACCACTCCAGATGATCCAAAATATGGCAGCCCGTCTCATTTTCAATCAGCCAAAATATACCCATGTTACACCTCTTCTTACCTCCCTCCACTGGCTCCCGGTAGCTGCTCGCATTGAGTTCAAATCCTTGATGCTTGCCTACAGGGCTGTAAATGGAACTGCGCCCTCCTACATCAACACACTACTAGCCAGCTACACTCCTGCATGCTCTCTCAGATCGGCAAACGAAAGGAGACTAAAAATTCCTTCTTCACGGGGTCTCCGATTCCAATCATCTCTGTTCTCCGTTGTTGTCCCTGGCTGGTGGAACAACCCGCCCTCCTCCACACGACTAGCCGAGACTATCACCACTTTTAAGAAGAAGGTGAAAACCCTCTTATTCCAAAAATATTACAGACAAATCTAACACTTACACACACACATGCGTACACATTGCACAAACAAATACAAAATGTATAAATACATTATAATTTTTCTTAGTCTAGCACCCAACAATCTCCGAGCATGCTCTTCACTGACAAGTCTAAGCCTTATCAGGGCTCTTAGTTTGTAAACTCGATATTCTATAGAAATCGAACGAGAATTGCTGGTGTCTTCCTATTGTAAGTCGCTTTGGATAAAAGCGTCTGCTAAATAAAGTAAAGTAAAGTAAAATACTGAAATATGCGATAGGGTGGTAGCAGCCCAGTGGGTCACAGGTTCTGACCCCACTTATTGTAATTGTGTCCCTGAACAAGACACTTAACCCTGAGTTGCTCCAGAGGGGCTGTCCTGTACTGATTGTAAGTGGCTTTGGACAAAGGGAGTCTAAAAATATGCCATGAATCTAAACATAAATTATATACTCATTTAATTTTAAATGACCCCTTATAGTCTCATTATTTCTTAAAAGTGCAATTATATTAAGTCCTACCCTCTTAATTCATGCACCTAACCAACGTTCAACATTTAGAAGAGCTCATGCTATGTACAGTAGACAGCTGCAAGTACTCAGACACTGTTAGGAAATTTTCATTCATTCTTTTTCGGCAGGCACCTTTCCAGCTACATGGAAGCCTTGTCCAGCAATAATAGTTCATTGTGTTGTTTTTTCACACTAGTGTACATTAATGAAACCTCTTAATAAACACCATGTGTAGCTTTTGGGATTTAAGTAAGGGTTTTTTTTCCCCGTCATCATGCTTTAATCTTTTAAAACAAAGGCTTGGATGAGGGATTTTAGGTTCATGTTGTAAAATCTAATGTGCCTGCATCAACATTTTTCTTGCCCCCACCAACATACACACAGCAAAGAGTGAGCTCAGAATAGTGAGATGAGAAAAAGCTTAAATCTATCGCACAGAACAGGATGTGTTGGGATAAGTGCTTGAGTGCACATTGGAGAATCGGGTGCATTTTGGGGCATGTTGTAATCTTGAGAAACGATGAAGACGCATGCTGCATTGAAACAAAGAAGACGCGTGCTGCATTGCAACAACACATATGTGCTGTGTTAAGTTCCTTTTTTTTTTCCTTGTTAGAATCTTCAGATTTCTGAAATCTTCTTGTCAGAATGTTTTTTTCGGAACTAAAATAACCCATAAATGCAATATGTGAGGTTTGATTAAATGGAGTGTTGACCAGAAACATAAAGCTGCCTTTAACAGAAAAAAGGGGTGATGTCATTAAATACTTGGGCTGAGTATAAACAGTTAATTGTTTGCACACTTGCCTGTGTGTGTGTGTGTGTGTGTGTGTGTGTGTGTGTGTGCATGTGTTCTGTAACCAGCAACGCTGTTAGTACACACATACTTAATTGCATGAATCAATGTCTTCCTATAGTGCTTAATAAGCCACTGGTTGACACACAGAAGAAAACAGGGGAAAAAACGTCTTATTTATCTGAGAGGGGTGCAATTAAACATTTTGACAGCATATGAGTGCCACGGAGGTATTTCCTAGAAATGTTCACTTTGAAATTTCAGAAATCTTCTTGTCAGACACACTCTTTTTGGGTCACATCTCTTGAGTGGGTTGGGTTGCATCTTTTCAAGCAAATCCACTGGACAAAACATGATATGCAGTTAGTGTCTGTTAGATCTTTTATGACACCGTTGCAGCTGAGCCTCAGAACCTAGAAGTTGTCCCTCTGCGGACAGCATGAAAGGGGAAAAAAAGAGTCAAAACCCAATTGTTAACTTGTTGATTAGACAGCAATCTCCAGATCTTCCCAAGCGTCGGCCATTTCTCTGGCTTTGTTAGCCAGAAATAAAAGAAGGCTGTGATGGACTTTTTTAGTGGTTGACAATGGCCTGTTTTCATCTTAGTGCATTAAAACTCTCCCTCATCTTCCTATCCCTTCCCAATTCTCCTTTTCTCTCCCCAGGCAGTGAATCTCAAGACACACAACCTCTACTTTCAGGTAAGAGTCATTTTTTGCTAAAAAAAAAAAAAAAAAGCTCCTCAGAATAAAGTCAGATGTTAGCAGACAACTTGGCTGCCTGCCGACTTCTGTCGCAAGTGATACTTCAAGGATTTTAGGGCATAGAATCCATTGGCATTTTATGTTAAAAAATAACATGATCAAGGGGAGAAATTCAAGAGCAGCCATCAGAGGTGTTTGGAGAGAGTGAGCTCTGACCATTTCAGTACAGAAGAAGGAACGGAGTGAGAACAAAAGCAAAAAAGGACAAATTTGTTCTCACAACAAGCTACTTATTGCTCTAGCCTCAGGTCTCAAAATGTGTAAATGTGTCTCTAATAATAACAATATTACTTCAGCACAACAGGGCAGACTGCCGTTTAAAGTAATGAAAGACTGAAGAAGGTGAAAGCCTGATCTCAACACCCTCAGATCAGGAAGCTTCCCTTTGGAAATCTGATGATGGAATTAATTCGGCTTTCAGCCGCTTCTCAGCAGAGGCTGTAAACGGCCTCCTGGTCCAGACTCCCTGGATTGCACTATGATTAGCAAATAAGATAGTCCTGCTCCAATATCAAGTGCAGAAATGAATTAGGTCTTTCCTGTCACCGTAAACAATTGCATAACAGTAAATGACATCACCGTCACCTTCACACGATCTGCATTGCTTTCAAACGAACAGCATTTGGCCGATGCAACAAAGTTACCGGACACGATGCAAAATCTCGAATCCGATAGTAGAGATGACGCTTGCGAGGGTTTAAAAGGACAACTAAGGTTGTCTGGCAGGCCTGTAATTGCCCTCTGGCAACATTTGTTGCTAACAGAGTCTAATCTGCGGGTTGCAGAATGCACATCTCTTGGTGCCATCTGCTGTTTGGCCCTAGGGCAAATGCTCTGGCAGGCTTGAGCAGCCCATGTTCCGGAGACATTACTGTACACGTCTGGCAGCGATGGGATTGGCAAAGGAGAACGCTAGATGGAAGAGTTGAAAGTAATGCTTTGAGGCTCAAGCCTACAGTTGGCTGCAGAGATGCATCTGGGGCCCTTTAATGTAATGAGGGTTCAGATGGACAAGCCAAGACGTCTGGAAAAGCCATGGCTACCTTCTGGATGGCAGGGTGCCATTGGTGGCTAACTGAGTCTAAGCTGCATGCTGCAGACTGCACATCTTCGCTTGAGCTCTCGGAGGTTTGTGCCATCTGCTGCGTTTGGCTCCGCAGCTGATGTTGGCAAGGCCAGAGGAGCTCGGGCTGTGGGTCTGAAGAGCATGTGCAAATTAGCCTGAGCTCCTGTGTTAGCACAGAGACGGGGCCAGAAAGATTTGCGAGCCGCTCTCAAGTTAAAGGGCATCCGGGAAAAGAAGTTGACATTTATTTGAATGCACGGTCCAGAAAAGCCTCCAGTGTGTCCAGTTTGTCATAATAAATAAATCAGATAATCTTGTTAACTTGATTGACTTTTCATTCTACAAAGTTCAATAATACGCATTAGAGTTTTTGCCTTCAATAAAACATGCATGGTTAAGCGATGAAGAAAGACATCGTGCATGTAGTTTGATGATGAGCAAGTTCAATTTAGATTAATTCTTTGACTTAATCCATAATAAGAATTCTGCACATATGACCGTCAAATGTCACTCACAAGCAACATGTTTCATGTGGAGAAACAACCTTTGTAATAATATTACATTTACACTGTGCAGTGCACCACATAAAACAACAGAGACATGTTCAGTTTTTGCTTGGATATTTGTATAAGTGAAGCGTATACGAAGGTACATTTATGGCCCGTGAGGGTGTTATTTTTAGGGATTTCTTCTATTTTCTCAGAAAACCCTGGGCTCAGTCCCCTTGTTCACAAGGAAGTCAGCCCGTTTGTTGTGTTTCAGTGTTTGCCTTGGCCCAGCTCCTCTTCTTTCTTAACACATGAAAATGGCCATTAGACCCTGGAAACGCTGGACAAGCACACAGCCGTTTGAACAAAACTGTACCATCTGCAAGACAATCGCAGATTGCAGAGTTTCTTATGTAATTTTCCAGTGTCAAAAGTCCACTTCACAGAAAAGCATATACATTGTTTCATTAAACCTGAACAATGTTAAATTTAATAGATATTAATGACAAGTTGACTAATTCAATCAAAACAAATATTTCACGTGGCGCTAAATACATATGTTGAAGGAAATAACAAAGTTCTGCGTTCTGCTGTACAAAATGAATCCATTGCGTTGTGTGAGGAATGTCCTCCGTCTCACAGGAAGAGCTGCAGCAACCAATTTATCACTTACAGTTTCTATTAGTGCTTTATTATTGCTGATATTGCTGTGCATGTGTAAAGTTTCACATTTGTCTGTTTGTGTGTTTTTCCCCCAGAAAATGTAAAGCGAAGCCTGTTTTCGCTGCTGCTCATTCCGCTCGTTGCCATTGTGCTGGGGTTCATGTGGAAGGTTAGTTCTTGTTTATATATGTACAGTGAGCATCACTTTTGATGAATCACACATAAAATGTAGGCTTTATTTTTTCCACAGGTCAGGACCAGAAGCAATACACCTCCTACGGAGAGAAACACAGGAGACCCTGCCCTCATCACAGGCGTGGAAGCCAGCGCACCACCATTAGATAATCAAATATCAGAGGAAAAGTAAATCATTCCAGAAATTACTTTGTGCTGACATAATGTTTCAGTAATTGGTGAACAGAAGAACAAAAGTTTTATCTTTTCTTTTCCAGGAAAAGGTTGAGCATGATAGAGGCAGTATAATTAATTGACGGTGTCTTAATATATACTGGTGAGATCATTTTACATTTAGTGGTGTATCTTCATTATTGATTTGCTTCTACATAAAGTCAATGCTAAGATTTTTTTCTTTTTGTGCAGGTTGTTGTACAGAAGAACAGATTTCTCTACAGTGAAAGACCGTCCTGGGTCTCCCGAGCTGAGCTGCGAAATATCAGTGATGAATAAACTGCAGGAGTGTTGGGTACAAGTGTATCCCTCAGAGACCGAGCGATAGCTTCTTCAAGGCTGATCATGGCATATTCATGGGGCAGCAGAACTTTTTTTCCTGTCTATCTTCTAGCTGGAGGATATTTACCATTTTCATGTGTGGGATCTAGACTCAATCCCATAGGATCATCTGGAGAAGAAAACACCAATCCATGACAGCAGGCATACTCAAGAATACCTGTGTTTTCAAATGCTTCAAGGCCTCAACTTTACCAGTACTACGAGCAACTAATAACAATCTTTTTTATTTTTATTTTTTTTTGTTCTAGTCAAGGAGTAAAAGTATAAATGACTACCTCCAGTTGCACTGGTCTTCATCGTGTTCTTTCATCTAACAAACCTTACTTCTTTGGCATGGGCTTCCCTTGGACAATACACAGTGTTGGAACCAGAAAGGTTTTTTTGAAAGCTGTCATCTGCTTTGTGTATTATTTTGGTGATTTAGGTCATGTGGATTTTATTTATTTATTTCCTTTGTATTATACCAGCACCAGGCAATTCACTGTTCCTGCATGGATATGTATGTAATTAATTATGTAGTTAATGAAAATTCATATATAGATCTATATAAATATATGCCATGATGCTTAATCTTAGCCTGTACTATGGTCTAAACCCAAACACACTCTAATGTACAGTAGTATAGCTCAAAACCTGACCTGTATGCATATATTAGCCTTAAATCTCACTCCGAATGATAAAAAAAGCTCAGATATCAGCACAACCATAATATTACTTGGTTATATTTTAATCATACATTACAACCATAATGATATCAAATCCTTTTTCTTGTTCTCTTTAAATGCTCTCTTAGTGCTTAAAAACTGCTACCGATCTGTCTACTGCAACATGCCATTTTTTTTACTGAGATTATCCAATATTGTTTTTGGAATTGAAAAAGTATTTGAGGTATGGCTACTTGGTGAGCTGAATTCATCATTTTGAAAAACACCCTTCTTTTTTGTGGACATCAAAGCAAAACTGACATAAGACAGCTATTACGTTGGCGTCACTGCTGTTTGTTCTCTGCATGCTACATGGTTTTAAAAAAGGCAGGTGTTACACTCCTTGTTATTGTCTTGTGCCTTTTTTTTTTTTTGAAAAAGTTCTTCTAATGAGATCCAGGCATGCAGCTATGTATGTATCGACTCTGGTTAATAAAGCAAATTCATTTACATTTTATATTAAAAAAAAATATCAGAGAACGCAAGCGTTTAGACTGTCTTTATAATTATACTTCCTAATGATGCAGGCCTCAAAATTAAAACTGTATATTTATCAACCTATGGCATGTCTTTACACTTTTTACACTTTTACACTTTTATCACACCAAACATTTTGAACCAAGGAATCATGTTTCTGCTCATTCTGGGCATCACCTGAGGGGCATAAATGTGTTGCGTCTGGTTTTCATTAAATGTAAGATGAACCTAAATAGTAGAGTTCTGGTGCCCAGGTGTCTCTGTATACCAGGCAAAAAACATTTTGCCTACATTTAATGCGGTCTTAGTCACAAACCCATGATCAGGTTGACTGCCTAGGGCTGAGTCTGAACCATTTTTTTCTAAATGCCATTCAAATTCTATGAAATTTTGCAGTGTAGCAGCCTGGTATAATAAAAAGCCTGTAATCTCAATATGCCCTCGTTGCCACACCTTACACCAGGCATGTTTAAAATCCTTATTCCCTTTATCTGCAACAATCAAACCTATGAGTGTCCTATGAGACTCCACATTTGATGTAGTTCTATTGATTTAGTTCTGAAAGAAAATGAATATATGATTTTGTCAAGTGTGTCTTTGTTGTTGTTGTTGTTGTTTTGTTTGTTTTTTTGCTTCAAGTCCTTCAAACTTGCTGTTCTGTTGGATGCAAAATACCTATGGATATTATGGACTGTAAAGTCCTGCTTCACCAACAGAGGATAAAATCTTTTTTCCGTGCCCATAAATGAAAAACTTAAGATAGCGTCAACAGATGAGTTAGACTTCAAAGTATAATGTTTGAAGACCTTTTACAATATGTATGAGTTGTATGAATTGAAACAGATTTAAGCTGTGAAAGATACGTGGCGGCATTCCTTTTTTTCCTGACTGCCTAAGAGCCTGCAGATACTGGCATCCATTCACACCATCCCGATGTGTAATAAATGCCAGTGATAAAAAGCCACCCTGTACTTCGGTGTTGCATCTTTTGTGGTTGTAGTTTCAGAGCATAACAGGACAACGAAGAAAATGGAACCACAGCTCTTAGCTTCCAGCATCGTGAAAACAACAGTCGAACCAAGAATATCAAGGACTGGGGCTCTTTGTCAGGGAGTTGGTCAGGGTGCCAAAAAAAAAAAAGTCCCAGTTTTGGCCCAGTTGTCTGGGTGTCCGTCTACTGTATTCTGTATTTTTATATAAATATACATAAAATATATGTATGAGATGTGAATAAAATACATTTATCCACAATGTACTGTATGTTACTTTGATTTCAACTTAAGATACCATATTTCTTATGCCAAATGATACTTTTTAAAGCAAAAAATACTAAAACAGTGGCTCATAGATTCTTTAAACATTTTTTTACATTCTTCTAGCAGACTCAGTTTTGTCAAGGAACCATCAGCTGTAATTTTTGGTTGAACACTTTGCCCATGAAAGCAAGAAGTCAATAATGCCGCTTTTTTACTCGTACTGTAGTGTAAAATACTGTAAAATAACAAGGTAAATTAGGTGTCAACCAACAAATTGCCATGCAGTAGCCTTTATTCAGGGTCTTCAACAGATTTAGTCTTTCCTAATTTATGGTGATGTGATCAGCACAATGCTAACTCTAGCTGCATTAATGTTTTTTGGACTGAAGAAATGTTGAGCAAACCAAGCTGTCCTCTCTAGACAATGAGTTATCACATCCTTAATCATATTCATACTCCAAACGGGGCCGTTCTGACTATGAAGTCATCTGCTCAGCACCCTGTGTGTCAATGACCTCAATTACTGCTCCTTTTCATCCTGCTCGCTGTGTATGAATGAGTCAAACAAACACAGGATATGAATCTGCCTCTGAGATGGATCTCCAGAATCTAAAAATATCTTAACAGGATGCTGCTCTCTACCAATTTCATAAACATCTGAATAGCCATCCTCTGTTCTGCTGAGAAGCATGCAACATTTCAGTGCAGTTTTCAAAGCTTATAAAATCTCTTTTGTTGATGGATTCCTGTGAACAAAAAGAACTGGGATACAAACGCTTTCTCTCCATCTGAATTACATTTTTTTTCAGAACATCCTACACAATTGTATTTCTTAGGACACAATATACATCCATACTTGTTTTTTTTTTATATACATAATGCTTCTAACGTGTTTTTGTGTGATAGGTGCTCAAGCAAAGCGTCCAAAAGAAATAAATCAGATGGAAGCTGAACCACCTGACCCAAGACCTCCTGCCAGTCCACATCACTGTGCCTGTTCTGTGATATTAGCTTGAGAGGCATGCGAGTGTGTGAGCTGGACGACTCCTGAGGTGGATGAGCTGAGAAGAGTCTAAAAGCTTGGCCCTGAATGCCTGCCTCTCCTGTGAATGTGCATACATTAACAAAAAGGTATTATCCCACACTTTGAATGTGTGACAAAGCTCTTTATAATTTAAACTGTGTTTTTTTTTTGTGGTGGGAATCAGTACAGGACCTTAGTCACAGGTCATGTGGTTTAAGGTTACTAATAGCCTGGTCCAGTAGACTTGTGTACCGTGTTTTGCCCTTTACAAAGCCCTTCCCTGCGGCAGGCTGAGAAAGCATTCCCCCCCAGGTGGTGAGCGGAGGCAGTTGAAGGCCGTCCCCAGAGGCTGTAACTGGAGGCTTATCAGACCACAGGGCTGTGCAGTAATACTCCTGTGAAAGGACTCTTCAGCCGCCTCCCAATATCCATTTTTCTGAGTAAGAGGCTGAAACAGAGAATACTGCAGCCCCTTCGCAGCAAAGGGGATGAGAGGGAAGTCTAAACAGTGGGCAACCTGTTCTGAAAAAGAGGATGAAGATAGAAAGGGTGGGAGGAACTGACACCACCTGAGGATGGTACTACTGCGTGGGCATGACAGAAGAGAAGTTGTGTGAGTCAGAGTGACACGAAAGCTCTTGGGTCGTCCTGCTTAGCGTCACCTTGTTGGGTACAGCTGTCATTTGAGCTAGGTTGCATTTTTTCTGAGGTCATTTAGGATCTGAATAGTACTGAATGATACACACATCAATCAGCCACAACATTAAAACCACTGTGAACAATGTTGATGGTCTCATTACAATGTTACCTGTCTCTTGATGTGTAGGAAGCAGGGAAGAGGGACACGCTGAGGGACTTTGACATGGGTCATTGTGCATCTCCAAATTAGATGAGCTCAATGGAAGAACAACGGTTAATCTGCCACTCAGGATCATAGGCAACCACAGCTTATCAATGGGTGTGGGAACTAAAGGCAAGCCTGTCCAGCCTAATCCATCCAAACAACCAAGGTAGACTGTTCTGGAATGGATTGAGGGACAGAAAAAATATTGACTTGGCCTCCAGTTTCTCCAGATCTCAATCTGATCATGCAATTAAGGCGTGTGATGGATGGAATCCACACCTCACAACTCAAGGAACCGAAATGTTGCTTGGGGCTGTGTCCAGAATGTCAATAAGTCATCTCATCAATCAGTCGCCTGAGATGCTTTAAGTGTCTGAATATAAACAAGAATTGACCTGTCAGAATCCACACTTCAGGTGGCATTCCCACTCTTGCTGCCATCCATCATTACATCCATCGCAAGCAGGACAGTCACTGTTTGTTTGGCCTAGTGAACCAGTCTCTGTGGAAAACTGTGGTATTTAACTGCTTGGTACCAATTGGTACTATTTCAGTTCTAGTGTTTTAGGCTTGTGTACCTCATATCCAAGATGTGTTTCTATCACTATGTCCCCTCTTTGGTGTCCTCCTTTTGCTTCAGGTTCTGAAATGTTTGTGGATAATTTTTTGGTCTCCTTAAATTGATTGCATTTATCAAAATGTCATACCATTAAGGGTTTGTGGTAGAATTACATTTTCAAGGAAGTATATATGTGCATCTATAAAATTGATTCTTTTGAAATTCCATTTAAATGTAAATTTCCTTTATATATAGTTATATATACTATAGGCTGCATCTTGGGTGTCGTGTTACTCTTATTCCTGTCTTGTGGTCAGTGAGGGAAGAAGGCACAGTAACCAGACATCGTGAAGGTAAAAAATGTTTATTAATCACAAAATGAACACGGTACAATGGCCAAAAAGAACAGAAACAGACCAAAGGCATGTGTCGTTAAGACAGGGACCAAGCAAACACAAGGTCCACGTTAACATCCACATTAATGTTGGAGCACCAAGCGGGTGCTACCTAATGGTTCTTGTGGAGTCCTGGTCCATCAAGCCTTTTCCAGTAGTAGTATATATTTAGCTTCTTCTGCATCCACAATGGTTATCCATGGAGAAAAGCATTCTCTCAGTTGTCTGTTCTATTGGAGCTTAGTATTAAATTATACACAAATGCCTTTACACAGCTTTAATGTCTTTCCATTCTTATCCCATAGACTTTGATATGAAGTTGGCCCACCCATTGGAGCTACAATAGCTTCAGGTCTTCTGGGAAGGCTTTACACAAGGTTGAGGAGAGTGTTCATGGGACTTTTTGCCATTCTTCCAGAAGAGCACAGGTCAGGCACTGATGTTGGTTGAGAAGGCCAGGCTAGCAGTTTTCACTCTAATTCAACCAAAAGGTGTTCTATGGGGTTACGGTCAGGGCCAGTCATGTTTCTGCACACCAAACTGTCTCATCCATGTTTTTTATTGGCCTTGCTTTTTCTAGAAGCAGCCTAGATGAGAATGGAACACCTAGATTTAGTGAATCAGAGAGGTGTCCCCATACTTTCAGTACTTTCAATAGTGTATCTCATGCATTATAACAGGGAAATATGCAAACTGAGATTTCATAAAGTTTGATGACTTTACTTTCATAATGCAAAACGTTGAAAGAATCTATTACATATGTCATGTTTCCTAGAAAACTACTTAATCATTCTCTGACATTGGACAACTGTATTCCGTAAACTGTGAAACCTTTGTTCATCACATAGTAGCTAATCTGCTTAACTCATTCAGTCATATGGCTGTCTTTCTAAGAATTCTTATATTTGGAGTAGAGACTTTGACTTAAGCCATAATGCTGTGATGGTAATATGGAAAAATGGCAGCCAAATAAAAAACAAATGTCTTGACAATGTTTGAACCTCACCTGCATTTAATTTAAAGAAAAAAGTGAAGTAACCATTACACAAATCAACAGTAGATACATGTTTATGCTGAATTCATAAATGCACTTCTCAGATATAGGGTTTCATATGCTCCAGGGTACGTCTGTGTTACAATCCAAGACTTCTTCCAAGCTAATTCCAAAGCAGAGAGAGGCTTATCCATCGGGGATAAGTAGGATGTACAACTCTTGGTCAGTGCTGTCCAAGAGACACAAACAGGTCCTTTCTATCCCTTTATTCATGATTAATTTTTTCTATGTATGATTTGTTTCATTGTCATCTCTTCCAAAACCATGTTTTTTACTGCCACAAACACAACTTTTTTTCTTTTCTGGTGAAATACCATAATATTTGATTCCTAGCATTGATCGGCATTGTGCAAAACACAACAGATATTCATTTTATGAGATTGTGTAATTTATAAGCCTTGAGGAATTTTATGAGTTCTGTTTGACATGCATAGTCCTGCATTGAATAATATGTCAAATAAAAGAAACCAGAAAAGGGAGGTGGAATGATGAACTGACAAAAACAAGAACAAAGCATGCACTGAGGCATTAGTTACAAGAGAAGTGGCACTGATGAAACTAATTTTGATGTTTACTAGGCTCAGAAACAGGCTTCACAGAACACATTTGGTTCATTCTCTTTAAATCATTGAGCAGAGGAGATAAAAACCACCACAAAGGGACAATAAATAAAATATGATATAAACATGATAGCAACATAGATAGAAAAGACACATGTAACTGACGTGTGTGTTTGAGTGTGTGTTTTTGCCCTGGGTGAGCCCATTGTCCTGGGATGGGCTACAGGACTAGGACTAAGCAGTTATGGAAAGTGTGTGAATGTAAATGTCAAAAATCTGCTGTAATGGTTTTTCATTTACATTCATGGCATTTAGCGTGACCTGCATCTGTCTGCATCTGCAGGCAAAGCAGGTGCCCTGATCCAGAGCAACTTACAAACAGTAGTTAGAATGACCAGGTAGACCTGCACTAGTCATAAACGTTGTAGTTGTAAAGTAGAAAAAATGTTTCTCACGCAGCCTTATGAACTTTGCTAAAACATTCATGTGTCAATCAGATTTTAATGATTTTTTCATAACTTTATATGTTTATTTCGTATTACACAACTTTTCAAGGCTTGGAAAATATTTTTTTCAAATTCCATGACTTTTCCAGGTTTTAAATGACCGTAGGAAGCCTGAGGGACAGTCCCCCTGGAGCAAGTTAGGTGTCTTACTCAGAAAAACAAGTAAGTTAGTAAGTGGGATTTGAATGGGCGTGTTACCCACTAGGCTACAGCCACCCTGCAGCCCTGCTATAAATGTCAGTGGGAGGAACATTAATAAATACCTTCACTCCAGACTGGTTGGTGCCTGGTTGTCTGTGGCATGGAATCACATGAAGCTGATATCAAGTTGTCGTCATTTGTGTAAAACCAATTGATTTATTTCTGACCAGCAGCCAAACACATATTTCAGCCAAGGCAAAATAGGTTTCCAGCATGGCATTCCAGATCATCAAAAACTTTGTTAGACCTGTGCATCTGCATCACTGGATGCACATAATCAACAAACTTTTCAAATTAATGCATTACATGAACAATAAAAAGAATTCTCCTAATGTCATGTGAGGTCACCCAGTAGCAAATCAACATTGCATGTTTGTGTTCGGTAAATTGTGAAAAGATTCTCTGAGATGCTTTTAAACTGACCACTGATAAAAACAGGCCTTCATCTGT
Source organism: Denticeps clupeoides (assembly GCF_900700375.1). Taxonomy (NCBI): domain Eukaryota; kingdom Metazoa; phylum Chordata; class Actinopteri; order Clupeiformes; family Denticipitidae; genus Denticeps; species Denticeps clupeoides. The sequence continues at coordinate 11,757,577 of NC_041723.1, read as the reverse complement.
AAAAGCATGACGTTCTTTGCAATGTAAGAAGCTAGGACACATCAAATCACTTTTAATGTCACATTACTTGTCACTGGTATACATGTGCAGTGCATGCAAGTGAAATTAATTTTGTGTAAAGCCTCTATTGCAGTATACATGCAGTGACTTTCAATTAAATTAATGTGCATCGTGTGGAAAATTTTGCAAATGGTTAATTGTCAGCATGCCTTGGAAGGAATGAAAGGTGGGATGCAAACCTTGTTGAATGATATTGCACATGATGGTTATATTGCACAAGTTTGATGTAGATTGAAGCCATCAATAGAAGATTGAATGTGCCTGATTGAGTTATTGTAAGAGAGGGGTGAGTATGGATGAGGTAGGGATGCTTCCTGCCAGGATGCTCTCAATACTGATCAGAAATAGTGTTTCTGAAGTCCACAAGTAATTCATTGGTCTCTGCAATGTTGACAGTGGAGTAGTGGTAGCCTAGCGGGTAAGGAAGCAGACCTATAAGCTCCTAGCACCACTCACCTTTGACAACATTCAGCCATGTGCATGGAGAGAGTACAGAAGGGGGTTCAGTACAGAGGTTTAGATGTTGTGTCTCTCTGACAGAAAGTTGAGGTTCCAGAGAGCTCTTCAGACCCATGTCCTACGGTTTCATGTCCAGCCTTGAGGGGACGATGGTGCTGAATGCTGAAATGTTCTCACATATGTGTCCACAGGTGTGAAAAGACTGTCAGGGCTATGGTGTTGTTACTGGGTCTATTTTACCAATAAGCAAATTGGAAGGGGCCCAGGGCCCTCTTTTAAATGGCCAATACAATGGAAAAAGTTCCTGAAAGGAAAATGAAAGCTGGTCAATGAGTGACATCCAGATGAATTTTGGAGATTTGGGAGACAAAAATAACTGCCAACTTGACAATGGCTGATTGGAAGCAGGCAAGCACAACAGACAGGAGAGACAGGAGAGACAGGAGAGACAGGAGAGGCTAAAGATGCGCATGACACGGCTGGGTATTCCACCAGGTGTGGGTGCTTTGCGTGCATGCATCTCCTCTTCAGAAACAGAGATCACTGTGTCAAATCAAGCATGAAATGTTTCCAGCTCATTGGACAGAGACTGTGGTGGGCAGCATGTTGCTTTTCCCTCTTTGTTCCGTCAAGGCGTTAAATTGTTGAACTATGATTCAACCCTGTCCCTGTACTCAAGTTTCTCAGCCCTGATGGTTTTCCGAAGTGCTTAGATTTTCATCTCATCATCTCTTAGACTTTCATCTTTTCAAGCAATCTCACAAGGTTGCTCAATAGCTAAAAAAAACATGAATAACCTCAGTACACAAGAGCATTAATACTCAGAAACTGGCCTGACCAGGATGACAGAAGCACCAAACAGGGAAGCACTGGTCCAAGACCCACTTAGGTGGGTAAAGTATACAAAAGGTGGGTAGTAACAACTTACATATACTCTGTTACATTTACTTTAGTAACTTTTTGAAAAAGAAAGTACTTTATGAGTAAGTTTACAACTTTTTTACTTTTACAACATACTCTTGTAAAAGTACAATAAAAAGTTTACAATAAGAATTTCAAATAATAAACTTTACTCTTACTTGGCCTCATTGGGCAACACTGGACTTGTTACTACCTTTTATTCTTTATATTTGCCAGACAGATGCCACTAATAGATGTAACATATTTCACCATACAGGCGCATAGATATATACAGTTCTCGAGATTATATATACAATACTTGAGATGAGGGGGATACCACTCCCCCTGAAATAAAAACAGTCAAAAATCATCCCCCTTCTACAAAGAACATCCCCCCGTTCCAGCCCTTTTGCCATCAAGTGATTTCATAGGTCTATTAACCAAACATCGTGAGCGATATTAATGGCAATTTTTTTTTTTAGATTTACCCCAGTAAGCAGCATAGCAGGTGATGGCAGGGCCATCCATCCAGGCTACGCCACAAGCGGAAGGAAGAAATAAAAGTGTTTCTTAAAGCTAGTTTGTATTAATGTGTCTTAATATGAAAAGAACACGACCACATGAATTTACCTGCATAGCAAAGCCTATTAAGTAGTAGTAGTAATAATAATAATGATTAGTGTTGCAGTTCTTATTTTTTGTTATATCTCAGTATGTGCAGAAAATTAGTCCACCTGATTAGAATCCCATGGCTATGTGCAAGAGTAGCAATAATGGGAGTGAATGTGTCACTAGAGCCGCCATTTTAGGACTGGGTAGAGGTCCTAAAAAATGAATCAGAACTAAAGTAGCATGCATAATTAAAGGACCATAAAAGTGAACATGAAGTGATTGTCACTGTGAAACACTGCAGCACAGCACATGGTGACACAACAAAATGTGTCCTCCGCTTTTAACCATCTCCCTTGGTGAGCAGTGGGCAGCCATGACAGGTACCCAGTGTGTGGGGACAGTGACTGTAATCTGAATTGTAATCTGATCATCGGATCATCTGATCAAATGTAATCTGATCATTGTATCATTCTCGACTGTCCCAACCGGTAACCACTGACTTGATCATATTAAGATGATCTAAGATGATATTAAGATGATGATCATTCAAGAGTCTTGGTCTTACAATTCTGTACTTGGCTAAATTGTCTTTACTTGAAAGATTTATCCAGGGCTTTTCACAGGTCCAGTGTGTAAGATCCTGTGAGAAACTAGGATACTTTAGGTATCTAGAATGTGAACAATGCAAATTCATAATTAACGTCTCACTCACCAAACTCATAAAAATATACGATTTTTTTCAAGTTATTCCAGACAGTTGTATAGTTGTATATATAGTTGTTGCTGTAGTGTAAAGAAGAGGGTAAGAACGAGGGAGACAATGTTATGTTTGTACCCAATCCATCATCATTTAGCCCATGCATTTTTCATCATTTTCTCATGCAAGGGTAGAGTTGACACTACAGTAACACACAAATAACTCACAATACTGTATATTAAGTATTAATTGTATTATAAAACCAGGCAGCGTGTGTGTGTGTAAAGTGTGTAAAGTGAAGTGATTGTCACATGTGATACACAGCAGCACAGCACACGGTGCACACAACGAAATGCGTCCTCTGCATTTATCCCATCACCCTGAGTGAGCAGTGGGCAGCCATGACAGGGGACGGTGCTTTGCTCAGTGGCACCTCAGTGGCACCTTGGCGGATCGGCAACCTTCTGTTTACGGGGCCGCTTCCTTAACCACTACTCCACCACTGCTGTGTGTGCTGTGTGTGTGTGTGTGTGTGTGTGTGTGTGTGTGTATACACTGCTCAAAAGAATAAACGGAACACTTAAACAACACAGTGTAACTCCAAGTCAATCTGTGAAATCCAACTTGGCACTTAAGAAGCAACACTGAAGTTAGTCATCTGCCCTGGTCCTGACGCAGAGAACGTGATGGATACCCCAGCAGTGGTCTGAGTTTCTCTTCCTGGCGGGCCTCCATTCTCTGCAAGCTTCACCACAGTTTCTTCCACTACACACTGACCCAAACAAGTTACAAAGCCACAAACGTCAGAAAAACGCTGGAATGAACACAGACCGTTTTCTGCTCAGTGGAGAAAACTAAAGCCGCCGGGGCTCTGCGCAACATGATATGCATGGTTTTCTAAACTCACGGTAAAACAATAATGTCATGTTGTAGATCTCTGGGCTCAGACACTGTTACGATCAGCTGTTCCTTCATTCCCTGCTTTGTGTGTGTGTTTTGAAGTGTCAAAAAGAACACAAGCCTGCTTCGTTTCTATTGGTTGTGCAAAAATACGTCATGGCGCACAGAGCTCAACAAATTTCAACTTTGACCACGTTCTGAGAAATAGGCCGCCGAGTTCCCCACCGTGCAGCATGAAACTCCTACCTGGAGCAGCCCTGTACTCAGATCAGGACACTACAGTCACCACCGCACTGTGGTAGTGATCGTCCACCTTCTGCATCAATTATATGATAAATTTCAACTCCCCTAGTTCACACTGAGCACATGTGACAGACGTAACTGAGTCTGGAGACGCCCTGTAAAACGTTCTGCTGCCTGCAACATCCATGGCAGTGGGTCAGTAATGGTGTTACTGACCCACAGCCCTCGATGTGCTCAGCAGGTAGGTACCAAGATGAGATCCTCAGACCCCTTGTGAGACCATATGCTGGTGCGGTTGGTCAATGTCTTGCTCCACGTTGCCAAATTGCACCACAAACTGTCCAGGAGTTGGCGAATGCTTTAATCCAGGACAGGAAAGAGATCCTTTAGGAGACCTTCCACCACCTCATCAGGAGCATGCCCAGGCGTTGTAGGGAGGTCATACAGGCACATGGAGGCCACACAATACATTTTGACTTGTTTAAGAACATTACATCACAGTCAGACCAACCTTATAGTGTGTTTTTCCACTTTAATTTTGAGTGTGACTCCAAATCCAGACCTCCATGAGTCAATAAATACACAATAATACATAATTACATTATTTTGTTGACAGTACATTGAACTATGTAAAGAACATATTACATAATTAGAATATTTCATTCTGTCAGATCTAGGATGTCTTATTTTTGTGTTGCCTATATTTTTATGAGCATTGTGTATACGGTTTTCTGTGTGTGTGTGTGTGTGTGCGTGTGTGTGTGCAGGCCAAAAGTTTGAACACACCTTCTCATTCAATGTATTTTCATTATTTTCATTGGTAGATTCTCACTGAAGGCATCAAAACTATGAATGAACACATGTGGCGTTATGTACTTTACAAAAAAAGGTGAAATAACTGAAAACATGTTTTATATTCTAGTTTCTTTGCTCTGATTACTGCTTTGCACTCTTGGCATTCTCTCCATGAGCTTCAAGAAGTCATCACCTCAAATGGTTCTCCAACCGTCTTGAAGGAGTTCAACACCAGAGGTGTTTAGCACTTGTTGGCCCCTTTGCCTTCACTCTGCGGTCCAGCTCACCCCAAACCATCTCGATTGGGTTCAGGTCCGGTGACTGTGGAGACCAGGTCTCCACTTTTTGTTAAGTACATAACTCCACATGTGTTCATTCATAGTTTTCATGCCTTCAGTGAGAATCTACCAACGTAAATGGTCATGAAAATAAAGAAAACATAAGGAACATAAAATTCCTCTGAAACGGATAAAGTTCATATCTAAGTGTATGCAGATAATGCGTCATTAACAGACGTTTCCATCTACTATTTACAACATCAACAATGTCTGGACTGCAGTGCTGACCCCTTTGATGTCTTTTTAATTCACTAGACAATTGTTTCCTCTCAAAACAAGGACATTTCAAATTATCCTAAACCTTTGAAAGATAGTGTACATACATCTTTGACAACTTTATATTGCAGCTTAATTGTTAGGAGACTGTCCAATCAGAGCACAGCAAGAGTATCTAGATCAGGTGTCACAACCTTTAACAGGAACCATTGGGACCCAGAAATAGTTTCCAGATAAGAGAAAGCACCAATAGCAGCACATTCTTTTTGACATGTAAAATGAACATATATTATTTTTACATCTAAAAATAATATATGTTCAAAAGAAAAAACATTGTATAAAACAACTAAATGAAAAAAAAAGAAAAGAAAAACCCTGGCCGGAAATGTTCCAGGAAAAGACACGATCTGGTCACCCTAACTTAGTGTTGCCATGCTAACTCTATACAACTTACTTATCAACTTAAAATCAAAATATGCAAATCATGAAACACTAAATATTGCAAACAACTGTTTGCTTACACACGAGAGGCCAGACGGGGTGGTGTGCAAATAGACATATACAGCATTTGTATTTATATATACAGGTATTTTAAGCACCAAAAAAGATTCCAAGATAAAAAATTTCCACATACAATTTGAAAAAATAAAATACAATAAAAATAAAATAAATTATTACTTATTTTCCAAAGCCACAGGGAGCCGTAGTGTGAGGATGAAAGAGCCACATGCGGCTCCAGAGCCGTGGGCTGCCAACCCCTCATCTAGATCCTTTAAATTGAAATGTTTTAAAATCTTGTTCCACCTGATAACCAGTGTCCTCCCTAACATCTTGTCACTCTATACCTGTACTAAATTAGAACAGATGTCTCCATCATAGTAGAAAGTTGAAGAAGAGTTATGGTTAGTGACAAACTGAATGGATTTGCTGCGGTTTTCTTCCCACAATTCACATGGAAGGGTAGTTTTCCCAGTTCAAATGTGCCTTCAGAATTTCTTCAGGACTTTTTGGAAGATGCAGGAGAAAAAAGATTTACTGCCATATAAATTATGAGGTGTTGCATTGGCCTGATATTGTCATAAACCACTGTTGTTTGCTGATCCTTAGTATTAAAATATTTAATCATTTGTGATGATTACACTCTGCCATCCATCTAAATTGGTTCCTTACAGGCAGTGAACTTCATCTCAAGACAGACGGAATTTCATGACTAGTCTTGAACATGTTTCACGAGGGATCTTAGCTGGCTGCACCGTTGGGAAAGCATTGTAAATCTTCACGACATGTTTGCCTTAATGACACATTTCCCAGCGGATGGGAGGCTATGACATGCTTTGGGAATGCCAATCCAGAAAAAGGTCGTGCAAAACTGCCCTTTGGTGTATGTGTGTTTGTCCTGGTAATCCCTATCCAGAGGATATTCTTTTAGTGGCACACAAGTTTCCTGGTATAGCTTCTCGTTCTCCTAAGACCCTGACTAATAAATATGTTTAAATGGATGGATGGATGGATGGATGGATGGATGAATGCAGGGATGAACCAAAGGTACTTAACCGAGGGGCAATTAAACTGTGAACCTTGACCTGGAAGCTGGTGAAGGTTTTTTTTCCCAGTTCAGAAACCTCAAAATTGCACATTTGTTTTCTTGCATCACACCAGGATATCTGTATTAAAGGAATATGATGGAATTTACTTAATAGACTTCAACAACATCTGAAAATTTAAGGGAATCTCCCCACCTACACTTCATTACATCAGCACATTTTTTCAAGTTACATTATTACCACCTTCTTCAAATTTCAGAAAGCTATTTGTGACTTGTGGGTTGTTGTTTGTACAAAAGGACAGAGGCCATCACAAAATTTCAAATACTACATGTGCACATGTGTGAAATAAATCAGATTTGCAAACAGGGAAAACACTGGATCCCAGTCCAGGTGCCTCTCTTTGATTTGCTATCACCCACATATCTGTTCCGTTTGATCCTCTTTAACTAAAAATGTCAGACGCCTGGCTCCTGACCCCTGACCCAATGCCGACTGGTGATTTCTTCTGGTGTTCAAGATAGCTGGCTACCAGTAATGACCCCAGTCTTTTCATCCCCCATTAACAGGAATGTAAAAACCTAACCTCAAATCATATGAAAAACTGTGTTTTTCTCCTTGGCCTTAGTCCATGTAGTTCTTCATGTGAGTACATTTAATTTACTGAGATCGTACAAACCCCATAATCTCAGTGGTTAAGTCTGCAGTTATGTGTGTGGTTTTTTACTAGTTTATTTTATGAATTAGAACACTATTATACAACATTGGTTTTATTATAGAATTTTAATTAAAATATTTCAAATCCGTATCCATTTACACTATCAGTTACATTTAAAGTGGCAAAGAGAATGATATTGATTATATGATTATATACTGATTGGGATATATTATGGAGCAAGTGAACATTCAGTTCTTGAAATCAATATGTTGAAAGCAGGAAAATGGGCAAACTTGCAAATTGTAGTGTTCATACTATTTGATTATTTTGAAGGATATCTAAATTATGAATAAACTAAATGAATACCTAAACTCAAATTATAGCACTGAGACAGCACTGGTCAAACTTGTAAACAACCTAAGAATGAATGCAGATAAAAATAAACTGTCACGCCTCCAATAACTCAGTAACGTCAACCCTTACATCCTAATTGACCGATTAGTCTAGTTCAATTTATAATCTGGCAGAGGTTATATCAGCTCCCTTGCTGACCACCCCTCAGCTAATGTTAACACGTGGCTCCATTCTGGGATTCATGTTGCTCGTATGTATCTGATGCCTCGATGATAATAATAATAATCAAACATGGGATTCATTTTCAAAGTTATTCTTATGATAAGCAATGTTGACTTCAGAATCAACATTGACAGAATTTTAGCAGGTGTCCTTATCCAGAGCTGTTACAGGGACAGCCCCCTTGGAGCAACACATGGATACAATAGTAGGAAGTGGAGTTTGAACATGTGACTTTGTGGTTGTCTGGTTCATAGGCAAGTGCCTTGCCAAGAAGATTAAGCCTACACTACTATGGTCCTGTTGATAAGTTGATTACCTGTATTGATATAATCAGCATCTGGATGTTGCATCATTTTTTCAATTGAAGATAAGATAATACTGGGGTGTCGATTGTTGGAGCAAATGTCCACAGAAATCGGGGTGATCTGGAACTGATGTGGGATCTGAACTTTGCATCCCAAATCAATAATCTGCCAAAGAAATCTTAAATTATAAACTGAAGTGATTGTGATACACAGCGGCACAGCACAAACAGTGAAATGTGTCCTCTGCATTTAACCATCACCCTTAATGAACAGTGGGCAGCCATGACAGTGCACCCGGCGAGCAGTGTGTGGGGACGGTGCTTTTGCTCAGGCACCTTGGCGGATCAGGATTCGAACCGGCAACCTTATGATTCCGTAAATGCTAGGCCACCACTGCCCCAAAAAAATGTGCAACCATTTGTCCAGGCAAATTCTAAAAAGCTTATGCATGCTTATACATGCTCTCTAACTGTAAACTGTAAATAACAGCTTATGAGTACTGAAGCATGAGTTCTAACCAAGGCCAGAAAAACTTGCCTACAGAATACATGTTTTGTTTATAATACTAGCCTGATAATTATTTCTGTGTCACAATTTGAGTAATTATTTTAAATACATTTTTATATGATACTGTATTGCATTTTTTGATTAAATGCATTATATGATAATAAACTGAGACTGATTGAACCAATTAAGAGAAGGACACCCAGTGAACCAGCTACAAGGTTATTGTAGCAGCTCAGGATTAAGTGTCTTGCTCAGGGACACAATGGTAGCAAGTGGGGTTTGAACTTGTGACTTCTGGTTCATGGGTGAGTGTCTTACCCAATAGGCTACTGCCACCTTAGGCACACGACTGACAGCTCTTTACCCTTTAGGTCATGTTGACAGCATGTGTGTCATTGACCTAGGGGAGGCATTACAGCAGGATGCACTAAAAAGAAAACCTGGTCAAGGCTCTGTGATGTACTGAGAAGCCTTGGGTCCTGGACTGCTTTGGAATTTTATTCAAAACAAAAGGTATATACTATATATACACCTCTTCATGGGTAATTGTATTCCCAGACACTATGGCATCTTATAGCAAAAAGATGCGCCATGTCAAAGTCGAAAAAATATGTTCACAGTCTGAGCCTCTGTGGAAAACAAGTCTGACACAAGTCTGGAAAAACAAGTCTAATCTCTGGTGAGCCCACCTCACAACTTACAGCATGTAAGAGATCTCCCTCTAAACTTCAGAGGTCTTGGTGAGTTCATGCCTCAGTGGATCAGAGCTGTTTTGGTAGCATAAGGGAGACCCACATAATATTATGTGAATTTCTGGAGATTGTGTTGGCATATGCAGGACACTTATGGATGTAGACAAATGGCATCATATTTTCCTCCTTTACCTGTTATGGATCTGATCTTGACAATATTTATGAATCATTCTGGGGGAAAAAGATGCATATAAACATTTACTATCATGTTCAGCTTCCGTAGAAAGACAGATCTAGTTTTTAAGGTGTGGTGACCATATGGGCATGAGTGTACATGCTGGTAAAGGTTTCAGATTATTGGCTTTTTTAGCTCTTTATGGATTCAGAAAAAAAATTATTTATTCTGGGAGTTCTCGTGGTCACAGATAAAAGCTAAATTTTGTGTCACGTAATGAGAATATTTAAAGGAAACATGAAATATATGGAAACCATTTTGTGATTTATATAAATATACAAAAATAGAGCAAGTGAGATTTATGTGGAGACAGCATGAAACTATGAATAACAACACCACACCTGTTTTTAAAGCTTTGATTAATATGTATTTCCTGCTCTGAGTGAGCATAAGGATTTAGGATTTATCTTTTTATTCACTTGTTTTAACCAAACAGTACCGTACCTAATTATTCCCTCTAAATGAGCAAAAAGGCTATTGAAATATCTAAAGGAATCGTATTTTTCAACAAAAACACATGTGTGAGAATTTTTAGTACCCAAGGAAATATTAAAACCACAATGTTTCACAACCAAATTAGACATTTTTGTAAGAACTGGAATGTTCAGGAACTTTCAAGCTGTAATGAATGATTTACTGATTAACGGGGTATAAATGAGGTGACAATGGGGCCCTCCTCTCTACTCACTAACCAATAAAATGTAACAGGAAGACTGAGTGCTGTTCTGCTCGTAAGTGGAGGTTGTAAAATGTGTAAAATGTACCAACAACTGTGCATACTGTGCATTGTGTATAATAATAATTGCTTCTTGTTTTGCCAGAAAAATGTTTAGTTACACTTTGTTTCGGTGTAACATAAAAGCTACTGTAGTTAGGGATATGATTAGTACTGAATTATAGAAAAACAATAAAAACACTAAAGCAATCCCTTAAATGTAAAATGACGACTGAACCAAGCTTCCTGCCATGAAGCTCATAGTCCAGCTGTAGTCTAAAGGTTGACCTCATGCTAGACGTCTCAGCTCTGACTCCCTGAAGAAATGTGGGGAATTCCCACAATTGTTCTGTCAAGGTCATCACCTTGCTGTTTACAGAATCCAGCCTGTGGCCACGTTCCTAAATATATCTATTCCCATTTACACTTCAGGAAACTATCGCCATGACAACAGCTATGTTGTAGTGTGGCCTAATTTGGTCCACTTCTGAGCCAGACAATATTTCCATGTTGTTTGCAAATGGATAGTTATAAAGTGTTTAAAGTCTAACCATTTTCATTTGTTACATGAAACCTTTTATTTAAATTGGGAACTGATGTGTCCTGATAGTCATGCCCGATCTCAATTTTAAACACTCGGCTCATCTGAGGCACCTATTGAGATGCCCCAAAAGCAGACATGCAAAACAAGAGGCATGCAAAATTATTAAACACACCCATGTGACCAATTTATATTGAATTAAACATCTCTGTGGCCCTTTGTTGCTTTGAGGTCATCACAAATCTTGTGATTTCAGCCCAATACTGAGAACACACAAATCCAAACAAAAGCAAATTCAATTGCCTGTGCCCGACTTCCACCAGGATAAAACACTCTTTATGGAAATACTACTGAAAACAAGAGTAATGGATTTTCACACATACATTTTTTTTTACTTTAACTGTCTGTGATGAAGGCAACATTTATTAAAACCATTTAGCAAGTAGGTCAATTGGGATGCTAGTCTGATAAGTCTTTGGAGGAAAAAGACAAAGTCCTCAAGGAATGAGAGGAAAGTGCAATAAAAGAATTCACAGTATTTAGGATAACAGGAATATTGAGAACGTCTGTGGAGATGGGCAGAGTTGCATGCAGACATTTTATTCCCTCATCTACAGACTACAAAGGGAGCATAATTAGGTCTATCAGACACCGGGTGAACGTTGCTTGACCATATGGACCTCACCGCAGAAGAAAACATTCACTTCAAACAATGTTTTGCAGATTAACTTGTACCCCAGTTAATGCTCTGGCCACAGCCCATTGCATTTGATGCTATCAGGTAGCATGGGCATAGGGACTTGTTTAACCAAACCCAAAAGTTGCACAAGGCAGCGATTTGCCCAACAACAATGAATCACACGAGAATAGGCAACGGCACGGACACATACTGTGCCAAAAAATGGGAAGGAAAAAAAAAATAAAAGTGACACCCTCACCATGATTAATTTGTGAGAAGAATTCAGCACAAAAAAATGGTGAGTCACACCTGAATAGGGGATTGGTGAGTGTACAATAACTCACACGCTGTTTGGGGACACTTTGGTTATTCATACGGCACAGAAACGGCCAACAATAGAAATACACGCCCAAGCTTGTCACTGTCCTGAAAGCTGCAACTCCTCACAGTGTTGCTGTGTTCAGTTGCGTAACTTTGGACACCATAGCAAAACACAGAGCCTGGAGCGAGCTGGGGAGACTGTGACATCCGCCATGGTCTCTTACCTCTGGTCCACGAAGCACAGTCTCAGTCAAGGGCGGCCGACGTGGCCACTTAAAACGTAATCATGGGTTGCAACAAAAGAGTCATTGAGGGTCTTAATCCAATAATAATATAAATCATCCAATCACATGGACTGAAGACATAATCAAATTAAACATCCTGTGTGATCAAAATGTCACAGAGATGACAATCTCCTTTCATCATCCAAGCACTGGAGAATGTCTGGCCTCACTACTGGCAGTTGAACTTCAAACCTCAGAGCAGCAAGACAAGACTGCACTCTCGAATTTGTTCACGTTTTATTCTGATGTGCTTATAAATAATACATTGGCCGAAAGCCTATATTTCAGTCTCCGATTGTGTTCGGCTTTGGCAGCAACTCTATCCCTGGCCTGCGCTGAATATTTATTGTGCGTCTGTGTGAAACACCCACTCGCGCTCACATGTGCCGAGGGACAAGGGGAGAGAAGAAGGAAAGAAAAAAAAAAAAAAAAAAAAAAAAAAAAAGAGGCAACTGCCTCCATCTGACACAAATTCATACATATTTGGTATAATAGGTTGGTTTTCTTTGCACATTAGCACATTTCCCCGTACTGCAGCAGGTCAAATGAAAGGCTTTATGTCAGGTTCTGCATCAACAGCAGTACACCAAATATGTCCTGTCACTTCTGGGCAGTGCTGCCCAGCTCATAGAAAACAGGATATCAACTCGTTTTTTCTCCCTTCCTTTCTTCAAGCCAAGCAGCATCTCCCATTAATACTCGGTAGTGGTGCGCAATCGGAAAAGTGCACAGATCCTAGAACCCGTTTGACTTCATACCATTGCTTTATTTCTTTACACAGGGCGGCCATGAATGCGGACCTGCTTTAAGCCTCTGAACGCAGCCCTGAGGGGGGCCACTTCAGTCGTAAAGATTTGGCAACCAACTGCAAAAGGACTAAAACAGGGCCCAAGTGCCTCACTGCTGTGGACATCTGCGCTCATCTCAAAAACATAAAAAAATTAAATAAAATAAAAAAAAACACTTACATAAAATCAGTTAAAGTGTGCATTAAATCATCAGAGGACTGTGCGAGACTTCATTCAGGCTCTGTCTGGGCCGCTACTCGCAAACAACAAGCCAAAAATAGTTAAAAGGCCATTTCAGTTGTAAATCGTCTTTACTGGGAAACGATAAGGCATACCACACAATCCAGAAGACACTTTCCACTGTCATCCCAAGGCGGCTTACTAAATAAAAAGATGAAAACAGTGGCCGTGGCATACCACACAATCAATCAGTGAAAAGGCCCTAATTCCAACCTTCAGTGGTCACAAAATGCTCCTGAACGTGCTAATGTGGCAGTAAAGGTTATAAGATGCCTAAACTGAAGGACAATGACACTGAATGATAAACACCAATGATCAACAATGAAGAAAATATTTCTTTATTAACAATTTTTTTTGTTTTTTTTTTTAGCAAAACCTCACAGTGCATAGGGCAATAAATAATGTAGGTATTAAAGAAAAAAAATCCATCAACTTAACAATACAGTGTATGCTGGACTACAAATAAGGATTTCAAGGATCTCAAAATACTGAGTTAAATATTTTCCCGCCCAGCTTCTCCATTAACAGTACTTGCTCCCAAAACCTCGGCTCAGTACATTCCTCTACATGGGTTTGCTAATTTCCTAGAGACTGATTATTTTCTACCTAGTAATTCCTAATAGCTGTTTACAAGGATGTAAATCTGTTACAAGGACACATCAATATAAAAACAGGCAGCTCTGTGATGATACATTATCACTATAAAAAATGGCTGATGCACAGGGCATGGAGGTGCTGAGATGTAACATTCTGTACCGTAGTCAAGACTTACATTAATCGTGATGCACTGCATTTGTAAACATTTTTGCAATGTAGTGTTTGAATGGAACGAAGGGCAAAAGGGCAAAACCTAAACCAAGAGAGGATGAACTAGGTCATGAACTACACAGCAAGGGGGTGGGCAACGTGTCTTTATGAGGCTGTGCCACAAAATTAGCAATGGCGCGAGGCCTTTGAAGCAAATAACAAGCCATATGGTGCATCCATTACACGAATTCAGGGAGGGATAGGTCAACATTCCAACTATTTCAGAACAGCAAAAGAAAACATCACTACAGTGCAGACAGGAAAGCCCCTATAGAGAGGGTGGTAATAAGCTTGGATATCAGATCAGGATGAGATCAATGGCAACGATGTCACAATGATACATCCGGTGATACACCCTGTAAAAACGGAAACTACATGGGAGGGGACCCCATGGTTTTGGTGACAGGGTGGCAACAGCACATTGAGCAGCTTAACCTGAGTTCCAGCTTTAGTCCCTGCTGAGCACTGGCCAAGTGACACACCTCACAGTCCTTTAACGTTTGATATTATCCTAGAGAGCAAAATGCCCAGAAATGTTTTTAATGCATTGCAAGTATTAATATAAAAAAAAAAAAAAAAGAAAGAAAATCCAGTGACACAAAAATATTAGAACAATCATAAATAACAGTGATGAAAATAAAAAAAAATGTTTTATTGTAATTCATCATGTCAGGCTGAATAAAATAAATAATAAAAGAAAAAGATACTCCGCTTGGATTTTATGGCATATTTTCCTATGGTAAAAAAAAAAAAAAAGGAACTTTTCCTTTCATTAGGATGCAAAACTAAATCAACGCCACGGGATGTTTCTCGAAACCATCTCCAGCAACATAACGTTCATTTTGGTTCATTAAAACATGCATAAACAGGGGCGTGTTTTGAAAAACTGATTTCGGGGCCTTAAATAGTTACATAAAAAGTAGTCCGGTGGCAGATAAACAACAAGGTTAATCACCGCTTAATATGCGCTCAATCTCCTCCAGTCTCTTCAAGGCGGCCGCCCTTTTCTTTTCAATGTCTTTAATCTCTTTTGTGGATTTGGTCTTAGTCCGCTTGTCAGGCTGGCTGCCTTCCAGCTCCTTTGATTGGCTTGTGCCTCGGCCATCGAAGCTTTCTGCAGGGGAGGATTTCCGCACATTCTTCTCTTTCCCGGCCCCCTCCCCAGCTCCTGAACTGGTTGGCCGCCCTTCCTCCTCCTCTTCCTCCTTCTTCTTAGTCTTCCCCGTGACAGTGGCGTCCTCTGCTGGAGCCAGCGGCTGCCCGGCCGCGCTTATGGCGGCTATCTTTCCACGGACGATGTTAAGGTGCCTGCGGATGTACTCTTCATGCGGTGCCATGGCCAGAGCCTCCTGGAGGCAGCGCTCGGCGCGGGGCAGGTCGCGCTCTTCAAAGTAGACCACGCAGAGGTTGTGCTTCCCCTGCACGTTGGTGGGGTCCATGTGCAGGATCCGCTGGAAACAGGCCTTAGCCCCGATGGTGTCCTTCTTGTGGTTCATGAGGATGTCCCCTTTCAGGATCAGGCCCTTGACATGTTCTGGGTGGTGGTGCAGCAGCTCGTCCAGCACGGGGAGGGCATCGATCTCACGATGGCTTTGAGAATACAGCAATGCCAGGTTGAAAAGAGCGCTGCGGAATCCGGCCTGCAGTCGGATAGCCTGCCGCATCCAGCGTTCCGCAACTTCGTTCTCGTTAGCGTCCATTGCTAGCATGCCCAGGTTGAAGTAGCCATTAGCATCATCCGGCTCCTCTTCCACATAAACGAGGAAACGTCGGTTTGCTTCTGGTCGAAATTTTGAGTCACCTGGTGGAAAAAAAAAGACGAGGAGGACACATTATCAAGTCGGTGACAACATTAGGACACTGCTAGATCAGATACACATGCAATTTGCAGTAATGAAACTCCAATGTGGATGATCATATTGGAACTAGAGTGGTTTTTGCTAACCAACTTTAGCTCTCTGAGAGCCTTCACTGCAAGTAATGTTAGGGCTCTAAATGCAACCAACCATAACATTAAGACCACTGAGAGGTGCAGTAAATAACAGTAATCATCTTGATGCATGGGCACGTGGCAACGTGTGGGATGCACTAAACTGCAAGTGAATATTTTCCTTCCGGTTGATGTGTTGGAAGCGGAAAGTGTAAGCAATTTAGTGACTCCTGTCTGACTATTGTCTCCTGTCTGCAGGAGTCTGGACAAACCAAAAGTGGTCCGAGAAAGGAAAACTGCTTCTGACAAAGGTGTCCGCATCCCTTCAGGGAACATGGTCCAATCTCAATATTTTCACCAAAAATATTCACAAAGCAAACTGTGATGCTTGTTTAGTGCCAGTCAAAACTGGTGCAAGAAAGGACTGGTCCACATCAACAGCCTTGATGACGGATATTGAGATTGGACCAGTCCAGCTAGCATAAAAAGCGTGTGGAGCAGGTGAAATGACATGAAGAAATATGCCTCAACTTGCTGCATGTGTAACTGTAGTCATGTAACTTCAAAAATGACAAAGCGGACGACTGTCCACTGCTAAAAAGTGCCTACAATGAGCAAGTGAGTCTAAGGAAATGGACCACAGGGCAACAAAAGAAAGTGGCCTTATCTCATGTTCTCTTTCATTTCATGCATAATGAAGGTTTCAACGTTTTGATACAGCCTATGAAAATTCACCTTCTGGTACCAACAAAAGACAGAGAGGCAGGAATGTTTCACTTGATGAACATGATACTTTCCACCTTTTAAAGAGGAAAATGTCCACCTGAAAATCCTGTAGGACAGCAGGCAACCTTCTTTGTTTACCTGCAATACATTTTTCAAATTTCACACATTTTACCCCCTGTGAATCTAGAGATCACTATTACTCCCTCTCCACCAATGCAAACCAGGTGCTTAGTGGCAATGCAGAGCTCAGGAACAGTGTGCAGGCTGTACGGCCACCATGGACCAATGCCATTACATCACTGCTAATCTCAAGGATAATTGGTAAATTACCAATTAAAACTGAACTTCATAAATATGAGTATTTATGTTAAAAGAGATCAAATTTCCAGCAATGTTAGCATTAGCGGCACTTAATAGAACTGTTTTTTTTTTCTTTTAAGGTAGGCAAGATGCTAAGTGTTTTTAATAAAAAGGGATATAAAACAGAAGTTGTTAAGTGGACACCAGGAAATTACTGGATCAGGACAGTGTTTGTGGATTTGATGTGACGGTGGGAGCAATGTCTTCTCACCCGACTCCTGCATGAGTAGAGCAGAGTTGAAAAGGGCCAGTTTGTGACGGGGGTTCAACTCCAGGGCCCGGTTGAAGTTCCTTAGGGCCTCTGAGGGATCCTTCATCTCAATGTTAACAATGGCCAGATTGTACCAGAGGTCAGCATTATTGTGGTCCAGCTCTAGTGCCCTGAGGTAGGCATCTCTGGCCTCGATGGGCTTGTTCATCTTTAGCAGAAGCTCCCCTCTGTAAAACATGTCAGATAAAAACTAAATAACTGCTGAGCTAGATTATTCATGGCCTATAGTGTCTGTAGCGACAGAAAATCACAGTCCATGTGACATAGCTGCCGCATCCCCTTTCTTCAAACGTGAAATAAAATAAAAATGCTAGATAGCTTGATAATTCTGGGAAAATTGGTTGTAGTGATGTTAAGAAACCCAATTCTTATTAAGTATGATGGGGGTTGAATCATGTATCTGGCAACACTTGGGCTGTTCAGGTTTAAACAATCAAGAATGACAAATTACAGTGTGTCTTCACCATGGGTTCCCCAGAGTTTCTTTAATAATGAAAGTTAATCTTTGGGATGAGAAATAATTATAATGGATAGTGTGCGCAGATCCTCCTCTCCAAAACACAGGTAAGCAATACAGTCTTTCTTGTTCAGTAAATCCTAAGAACATATTTGATGTGATATTAGCAAACATGTTCTGCAGCTATTAGAGTAGGCCATACAAATTCACTCAACAGCAAATCTAGAGTTTCATAATTTATTACTACAATATAATAAATGTAACGTAATTGTACTTGTTTTGATGTTTGACTTGTCGTTTCATAAGGTACACTGTTAAGTGTTCCTTGGAATGCCAGTTCTTGGCAGATTTACACTCAGATAGAAAATAAAAACAAAAGCATGAGACAAAAGTAATGGTAATGGGACACTGGTACATTTTTATTGATAAAAGACCTATGACGCAATCATGGGATGGTCCTGGGAAAATAGTTTAGTGGTATTTCCTCCACAAAGCCTATGAAGCAATTCTTAACTGAATCAGATGTTTGCAGTAACACTGTGATATCCTCCCCTCGTCCCGGATGCGTGTAACTTGCCTGCTAATGTATGCCTGCTTGAAGTCCGGCCTCATGCTGATGGCTTGCCGGTAAAGTTGGTCTGCCTCCTCCAATCGTGACTCATTGGCTCTTATTAAGTTTGCAAGGTTGATGTACACATTCAGGTGGTTGGGAGCAACACGCGTTGCATATTTCTTCCCAGGGATGATCTTAGATAAGCAGAACAAACAATAAAAAAAAAAGATCAGATCATTAGAGGTTGTGAATATGCATCAAGGTCACGTCAGTACAGTGCTACGCCTGCTCTACTTCAATTTGTGCGGAATGTCTGTGTGAACAAATCCATTTGAGATTTTATATGTGTGTGTTTGTGTGTAGTAACAATTAATCCAGAGGTAACAATTTACTCGTTCTAATAAATCAACTTATCAAGATTGGAAATTTCCCAACATACTTCTACCCTGAAAAAGAATTATAAAAAAAGTCTGATCTCAGCTTTTTGGTGCGACATACCTGTGGCATGAGAGATTTCGCAATAAGGTAGGAGTCTTCAGCTTCTCTGGACCGGTTGAGGTTTTTGTACGTTCTCCCCACATTCATGTGAGCTCCGATGTCATCTACCATTAAGATTTTATACAATGAAAGTATAAATTGAGGAATTAAAAAAGAAAGAAAAAACTAAGGGATTATGTTAATCCAAGGACGGATTTATCATGAACAATTCAGTTAATATTTTTACTTTTCTTACTCTGCTCCTCGTACTGCAGTTTCTTTTCACATATATGTGTATTTGCTTTACTAATGTGAAGCATATCTTCGGGGGCCATAAACAAGCACTTAAATGAATCAAGATAAAAAGCAGCACCTATAAGTGAGTTCTCACCACCTTGTAAGGGTCCAAAAGGGTGTAAAAAATTACTTGTGGGAACCATCTAGTCGGGGGGAGCTCTTCAAGCTCTTGTGTTAAGACAAGCAGACTGATGTATAAAGATAGCCTGGGTCAGGATATCCTTATCTGCAAATGTTTTCACAATGGAAAAACAGTCTTGGGTGGTGAAACGTGAAAAAAATGTTTGCACAATAAACCCTGTACGATCAACAATGCATGCTGCAAGTTTAAAACCATGCACAGCATGTCAACTCTTGCACATGTCCTGTGCCGTGCCCTTTTCTGAGTCGTGCAGTTATTCAAATTGGCCGGCATGCCAAAAACAACAGGGTCCCTACATGTTTTTTTTTTTTTTTTTCTCAGCTCCATGCTGATCTGCACAGTGCCCATCTGGTAACTGGACATGGGCTGCCACTTGCAAATCTTAAAGGGAACAACGTGGCAGAAGAACTGATGCATGAGCAGCAAAAACTGTTTGCCTCAACTACAGACAGTTTTACAGACCGCTTTCCGGTTCCATTGAAACTCCACCCCAGCATTTACAAAATACAGGTAATCTGCAGGTTTGGGCAAGTCAGATTTAAGATTCAGTTCTCGTATAAATGAAATTTTTTATTAGTTCTATATATAAAAACACACACAAAGCATAAGAAGGTCAATTTTTTTTTGTATTATTGTTAAGCAGCATTTTAAAATCACATTTTTGAGAAACGTTTATTATAATATTGCTGTAGTATTCATATTATTCATTGTTATATTATTATTACTACATTCAATTCCACATTTTATACACTGGGTCTGGTTTCTCTCCATTTCACTTCACTTTCCTAAAATGACAGGATTGTCATGACTGATGAATTCCGGGTTGTGCAAAACATAATGATTCGTGTTATCCCAGCATGATATAAAGCGGTGATATGGTGGAATAACACAGAGGAGCTAACCACAGGACTGTACACTGCATCGTATTTATGGACCCTAATTAACCGGTTTTAAATATACATTTTACACTGTACTAATCAAATTAAATGTACACTTTCAGAAGATAATATAATTGTTTGTACACCTATAGAATAAATTCCAAATGAAACGTAACGGCAGCAAACTTGTGATGCCGAACAGCCTCAAGCACAGTTTGGCAATGCAAAGACAGTTAAGAATTGAGTTCAGCACTGACGTTTGATTTCTTACCTGGCTGAACTCGGGTGGCCTGGAGAAAATATTTCAAAGCGCTTTCATAATTGTGTTGATTTTCAAGCGCATGGCCAACGTTGTTCCACAGTTTGGCATTGTTCTTGTTCACCTATGGAAACATATATTTTCAAATGTCAGGGACCTTCTGGGCGAATTACCTTTAGTTTGCACACATATCGTTGGCACCAAGCAATTTGGGACTAAGATATGTTGTGGTGTCCATAATTCAAGCTCGTGAAGAAGGGGACAATAAAATTGAAAAAACTTTCAAAGAAGGTCATTGTTGAATAGCTTACTTTTATTGCAGATGTGAAAAGGGTGTACTCCGACTCCCAGTCCCAGTTTCGACTGAAAGTCTTGACTGCGTGTGTCGTTAACAGAACTCCCATTAGCAGCCAAGAGATTTTTTTTAATTTTCTGTAACAAAAAAAGAACATCATAGTCAATGCAAACCATGTACCCCCCACAACACACACACACATACACGTATTGGGGATTTATCCCTAAAATGACTTACCCTCGGCTTGATAAGCTTCTAAACCCATGTGCCACTAAAACACAGTAGCCCATGCTGGGCACATACAGCACTCGCTCAGCCACCACGAACCCCACAGGAAAAAACAGGTTGGATGCTGGGATGAAGGGAAGGACGATGAGTGAAAGGGCCTATAAGTGAGAGGCACATTCTGTTAATAAAAAAACTGGATCGGAGTCTGCTTAAAACCACAGGATTAGAATGGTCATTTATTCCTTTCTGTAAGGCCTTTGCTAGTTTCCTTTCAATAATTACAGGCTCAGTCTGACTACAGCCAGGGTTAAGGCACAATGGCAGCACCAGAGGGGGTTGAATTTGACAGCTCAGTTACCCACAATCTGGTGTTGATTTAAAAAAAAAAAAATAAAAATCTGTTGGATGCCACGTGACATGGTCCAGAAAATGGCTGCTTGGCATCAAATACATTTTAGACAAGTGTCCCTACATAGTCTAGTCCCCAAATGCACTTCTGGATAAATAATGTCTGCTCATTCCTGCTGGAAGGGATTAGACTTTTTTAAAGGAGTTCATGAGAATATGAAAAGAAAAAAAAAAAATTCCCATTCACAATATTGGGCAAACAAAAGTGACACTATACCTGTTGCCCATCACCTTTTGAATGAAAAACCTGATGCAATGCTTATTACACAATGCTTATTACACAGAACTGTACACATCAGATTGCTCACAGGATGACATTCTTCCATTTCGAAAAATTCTATACCTTTCCTGTATAGAATGTAGATCAATGCAAGATATCTGATGCACGTGATGTACATTGGCGTAAGTTATTCAAACTCAGTGGTCAGTATTTTTTAAAAGTTGCTTTTGGATGGGCTTGCTCCATTTTTGATACAGATGTGTAATGAAGCTTTTGAAAGAGGTGCACTAGCTTGCACTGTGAGGTTCTTATTTTCTCAGATTGTCAAATCAAAATTAATTTCCGAAAGCCTTGTGAATCACTTCAGTGGTGTTATAACAACATTAATACATACAGACCAGGACGGGCCCATTTTCATAAGATTTGTTTCTCAGATAACGTCTGACATATGATTAATGTTATGGGGGCAGGCAGGAACAACAGTACACCCACAGCAGCCATCTCACTGGATGCTGGAAAAGGCATTTGATTGCATAGAGAGTGGCAATAACTTTTTCAAATGCTTGAGATTTATGGTTTCGGGCAGGGGTTTATAAAGTGGGTGAATGCACCTCAGGCAGCTGTAAAAACGAATGGCATATTTCAAGCTAGGTCACGAGACCTAGCTTTATCTTGCACTGGAACCCCATTGCTGCCTAAATATTCATATGGCAGGGACCACACACAAACGTAGGTTATATGCTGCTGATATTCTGATATTCATTACAGAATTATAACCTCAGAAGCTAGAAAAGAATTCTAAAAAGTGAACTAGACAATATTTGAGGCAGTTCCCTTGACTACATATTATAAAGCTCAACTGCTGTGCAATCAATTATTTCTCCCACTGAATTTCTCTAATAAAAAACTGCAGAAGCCTTGCAACAAAAAGACCTCTGTATTGTTATTCTGCACCTCAGACACTTGTTAAATTGGGCATGAACCCCAAGAGTGGCATCTTGGTAAGCAAAGGAACTATTCTCCTACGCATTTCCTACTGGCCAGAATGCCTCCAAATGCCCAAAGCCACCCTATTATTTTGCACTCTCTGGACTCTGGTTTAAGTCTGATTTAAATTCACCACCTGTTCGGAGGGGATTGAATTCATTTACATTAATTTTAGCATTTAGCAGAATGACTTGCAATCAGTAGAAAAGCCACCCTGGAACAACCCAAATCATTGGGATATCTCCAGGGATATCAAAAACTCTTCACCGATTCAATCCATATCCATGTATGGTATTCAGGCTAGGTCTAAAGGGAAAAAAACAGGCTGAAGACACCACAAAAGTGAAGTTATTGTCATTGTGAAACACCACCGCACAGCACATGGTGCACACAAGGAAATGTGTCCTCTGATTTTAACCCTTGGTGAGCAGTGGGCAGCCATAAGAGGCACCTGGGGAGCAGGGTGTGGGGACGGTGCTTTGCTCAGCGTACCTTTCGATTACGGGTCACACAATTTTGTAAATTTTCAGTGAACTGTAGAATATGTACAATATCAAAATATATTGTGATATAATCGTATCGTGAACCGTGTATTGTGGTACGTATCATATCATGAGATGCTTGCCAATACACTCCCCTACAAGAGAGACTATTGATTTCTGCCACAGTCTTTACATAATAGGTTACCCTAGAATAATGGCCCATGTTGTGAAACCCTTAAGTACAACGATTGATAATATTTCAAGATTGGGTTATACAGCCTGGCAAAGTACTGGCTTTTCAAAGAATCGTGAAAAATAGAACAAGAAATCCTTAAAACTTATGTGCTCACTCTCAGTTCATTGTGGTTTGTCCTCGTGGGATTGCCATGAAGATGAGGCCAGTGGTGGTTTTGATCCATTTACTGGAAGACTGTCTGTGGACACTGATTCTCACTTGGAACAACGGTTGGACTCCCAGCACTGATGTGGTAGCCTCATGGAAAGACTGCTAAACATGTGGTGTGTGTGCTAGCTTTACTAGTCATGGACTTTTCTTCAGTTATTTTTCCTTTGATATTTTAAGATGGAATTTCTTAATCCTGCCTTATTTGGAGTTGGTGTGTTTAGGTTTGTGCTGTTAAAAAGTTAAAAAGCTCAAAAGTCCTTAAAATGTAAAAAATGAAGCGCAATGGAGTTTAAACAGCAAATCTGTTCAATCGACTTTCAGCCAATTGCCTCCCAGTTCAAAAGGAAACTGGCAGAAAACTACCCCCGATTTAATCTGGCCCTTTAATCTTCCTGTTCACGCCCTGTGAGAAAAGGTTCGGGCTTTGGCTCTGACATTAGAGGGTGGCGGGTAACGCAAAAAGCTGGAACTGCGTGCGTAGTGAGGAATTAATGGAGCAGCAGACTTCAAAAACAGGAGTTTGGGTGAGAGAACGTTCGGGCCTTCCATCTTTATCGTATTTGGCCTCCCACAAAGAGGCCAAAGAAAACCCCACATAAAAGCACAGCTTGTGCCCAGTGGGAGCTGCCTGTGTATAACATCAGCTCGCCGTTGTGGTCAGCATGGTAAGTTTGGGTTGGAGAGCGCAAAACACAACAGAGCCATGCTTTTGTCAAATTAGACAAAGCTTGCAACAAAAATGTTTCCTGTTTGCATAGAATGGGTGTCGAGGGTCGCCACTGGGGGAATCATTAGGATAACTCGGCGCGGCCAAATAAAACAGATACAGAGTGATATCCTTGTGCAACCTGTTCAATGGAGGTTTTCATAGCCATGAGAGCAAACTGTTCACAGGCTTTTTTTCCGCTCGCTGCCTGTCTACTAATAATGATTTGTGGTCTCGCAGGCCCAAAGGGGGCTTCTGCCAAAAGTGTGTGGAAGTTCACCAAACCCTGTTGACTCGCAAAGACAAGCAGCACAAGAATTCATTGTGCAGTTACACAACAGCCACACAATGAGCTGAACACATAACAGAGGAGATTTAATTATTTCCAGTAAACCCGTTCTTAGTACAAAATCTACCAAAAAAGGTCAACGCGTGTAGACGTCAGTGGTTGTGAGACAGCATGATAACAACATTTTTTTTTTTTTTTTTTTTTTTAAGAGTCACATGTATAATTAATGCAAATTAAACACAAACCGTCTTGAACTTCCCTGAATCAGTGCCACTCACATTTAACAGTTGCCAATACACTTTTCCCCGTCTTAGATGGCACTGTGCAAGGTGGGTGCTGGTTACAGAAGTCGGTTCGGTGCGCTTTTGCATTACCTGCCCATTATTTGCAGAATTTTAGCCATTTTCTAGGCCTGTTGCTATTTAATAGCACGTAGCAAGTCATTTTTAATGACTTCTAGATAAAACTGGGAAGATGGCACAATCATCATGTACACATACCAACAGACTCTGGCAACCATTACCTGGTACCTACAAGTGTTCATATGTTTCTGTGTGAAACATCCTCCGCCTTTCTGTCGCGCACACTCATCCTCTTATCGCCTCATACTTGGAATCGGACAGCATTTTTCACATGAAGGTGTTTCTGTGCCTCTATCCTCAGCTATGATAAACTTCAAAGGTCTTTTTCTGTAGAACCCAGGTGTAATAAAACAGGCATTGCAGAGATGATCAACATCTTACACAGCTTCATATTTTTCAGTGGCATGGAGGATTGGGTTAAAAACAGCTTTGTAGCACTGTAAATTCATTATGTGTCTGCTTTAATTAGTAGCGGTTCATTTGCTATTTAATCAAAATGAGTAAATTTAACGACATGCTTAGTATATATCATATAGATCATGTGTTTCTTTAGTATGGACTCCCATCACTGCGACTGTCGTTCTAGTGGCTGTTGCGACATTGTGCAAAGAGCAGGGAATCACCGTGGTTGGGTGCATGCTACGGCTTGCTACGGCTGCACATATACTAAAATTGGATCGATGTAGAGAAGATTGGCATGGCCCCTGTGAAAGGATGACACGCAAATCTGTGAAGCACTCCACATTTAGTTCTTGGGGCAGTGGTGGCCTAGCGGTTAAGGAAGCGGCCCCGTAATCAGAAGGTTGCCATTTCGAATCCCGATCCGCCAAGGTGCCACTGAGCAAAAGCACCGTCCCCACACACTGCTCCCCGGGCGCCTGTCATGGCTGCCCACTGCTCACTCAGGGTGATGGGTTAAATGCAGAGGACAAATTTCACTGTGTGCACCATGTATCACATGTGACAATCACTTCACTTTGTTGTTGTCTTTTTATTTTTAAACTGCTGTCATACGTCTACCAGCACCGCTAACACAAAGGACAAGCTGTTCGGTTATTCCAGAACATGGATAACCCACAGGAGCTCAGACAGAGGTCTTTGAGGCAGATTGCATAAACAGTGGCACCCAAGCATCATTAAGCATCTCCGGTAAATAAGGCCGAGGTGCTGCTGATACCGCTGTAGACACGCAAGGCTCCAAGAAGACTGTCCAGGCAGACAGAAACAACTTGCTGTGTGCTAAAAAGAATGGCGGGGGCGTTATAATCCCGGACACATTGCAGTCAAAGCACAGATCTGCGGCACAGACATCGCGCCGTATTATTTACCCCCGCATGAGATGAGATGTGTCGTAAGTCGCGCAACGATGGTGTGCATTACACCTTACTGCACGAGCATCAAGCTCTGGGGCCTTCAACCATATTTATCTCTCCACGACCATGTTTGTCACAGACAGCCTCAGGGAGATCAAGATACAACATGGGACGCAGCCAGTTTATTAACCCTTTGTACAGCAACAATCTGTAACGACAAGGGCAGCGAGGATACAAACCCCAAAGAGGGGGGTGAGTGCGGCAGACAATGCATCAAGTTCGAATAAATAAATAAATCACAGCTGCGGAACGTTGCGTTTTTCATTTCGGCAGCATCTAGGGTTTCGTCAAGGTGCCTATTTATCATTCACGCAGCAAAAAAAGGACCCGAACGAGCTGGCTCAAAGCACTAATCTTGATTAATAATCAGGTGACGAAAGCACAGTGAAGGGCACGAGGATAATTCTTGTGAAGTATGGACTGGCCTGAAAAATTCATGCTGGTTACACGCGCTCCGGCACGCAGCCAGGTTAGGCCAATCTGTACACGGCCAGTGAGTCAGGACAGTTTTTTTTTTTTTTTTTTTTTTTTTAGTTTTACGGTTTGACGAAAGGATTTCTGATCACGGCAACTCTCCAACTCGCCCATCTCTTGGACAGCCTGCATTCTAGGCCATTGTCTCAGCCATCATTCCAACCCCAAGCCAAGTGTAACACTTCCATAACCATTAGTACCATTAAAAAAAAGTGATGTTCATTAAAGATCAGGTAACGAGAACACAACTACCCACTACTATCCGGACGTCTGGACCCAAGACTCTCTAACAAATGGTCAAGACTTAATCATTTCTCATGAAATCGTTATAATCGTGTCTCACCATTATAACGGCTTTAGCTGAGATGTGGCCATGCTGAAGGCTGTGGTAGGTTAAAACACCCAACAAGCTGTAGAAGGCCAGGGTTGCCAGGTTCCGAAAGTCCAGCAGAGTCTCCACCAGTGGTATGGTGCCCATGGTCCAATCACAGCACAGCTCAGAAGGGTTGAGCAGGAGCCATGCGTTGACGGGCAGAAGATAATTGAAGGTGAGCTGCCGTGTTGGAGTGGAGCTGACAGCTGCTGGATTATCGAACCTGGTGAGAGAGAAGAAGAAAAAAACAGAGAATGAACAATGGGAACGCTCTGCGTCTAGACTTCTGTTCGAAAACAAAACTTCTGTGTTAAACACGCTTCCTCATGGCAGCACAAGTTCCATTGTTCTTCACTTCACTACCACAATTTCAAAATTGCGTTTTGAATAAATGTGCTAAAAGTAAAAAGAAAAATTACATGTGGGGCAGGAGGGGGCAATTTTGGTTTTGCTGAACTCAATATGTCCCTTGAGTATTAGCAAATTAAGGCTATGTCTTCTTTTAGCTTTGGTGTGGATTACAGCAGGAGCTCCAGCATGAGAGAGGGCACTGCAAAAACATCCCGTTTTTCCTAAGAAACGCACGGAAAAAATGTTAATCCACGGCCTTATTTTGTCTAGAGCTACTTCTCTGTGATAACTGTGATAAATAGCTGGAGACAGTCAGTGAATTATGTCTGGAGCTGCATCCTTGACAAATCCGAAGGATTAGAGGCTGTGATCGTAATCAAATATATGAAGTGGCTGACAGAATAAGTGGGGAGTCATGACATGAGGGCAGAGGATTTTGTAATCTTAATCTGAATATGAGGAATGTTCCAGAAGGTCAGAAAGGAGTCTTAAACTCCTTAAAACCAGATTTACTGATACAAACCGTGTTCATTTCAAAAATTGCTTCATTCAAAGTAACTTCACTGTCAGCGTATCGGACCAACAAGTAACAGGTTGATTCATGTTGATTCGCTTTCACTGTGGGCTTTGCAGTGTAAATGTTAAATGTGATTTATGCACGGATGGGTAGGATATACCTCGTGAAAACGGGCAACTGCGACTGGATGACTTGCACTCGCACAATGACCAGCAGCAGCGTGCTGATCACCAGCACGATGAGTTTAAGCAGCGTCCGCAGCACGGTGCAGGGGAAGCCGTCTTTCCCGCGGAACACCTGCACCATTGTGTCCATCAGCATGGGGAGGGTGAACTTTGCAGGGGGGGGGGGGACGAGAGAAGGAACAATGACACAAGTGTACTGTATCGTGCTGAGCAAACAGAGCCAGATTGCTCAATAAGTCCAAACTTCAACAGTTCACCTCTTCACACCTAGTCAGGTTTTAACATGACGTTGGGGCGGGAAGGCAACAGAAAGGTCAGGGAAAACACTTACCCCTTGCGCTACGAACACTTCATATACGCAGCAGATCCCAACCACGGTGATTCCCTGCTCTTTGCACAATGTCGCAACAGCCACTAGAATGACAGTCGCAGCGATGGGAGTCCATACTAAAGAAACAACAAGGAAAGACACACATGATCTATATGATATATGCTAAGCATGTCGTTAAATTGACTCATTTTGATTAAATAGCAAATGAACCGCTACTAATTAAAGCAGAAACATAACGCATTTACAGTGCTACAAAGCTGTTTTTAACCCAATCCTCCATGCCACTGAAAAAGATGATGCTGTGTAAGATGTTGATCATCTCTGCAATGTCTATTACACCTGGGTTCTACAGAAAAAGACCTTTGAAGTTGATCATAGCTGAGGATAGAGGCACAGAAACACCTTCATGTGAAAAATGCTGTCCGATTCCAAGTATGAGGCGATAATAGGACAGAAAGGCGGAGGATGTTTCACATAAAAACATATGAACACTTGTAGGTACCAGGTAATGGTTGCCAGAGTCTGTTGGTATGCGTACATGACGAATGTACCATCTTCCCAGTTTTATCTAGAAGTCATTAAAAACAAACATTCTAAAATCGATCGCATAATTACACGCTAGGATTATCTCCTTCATGGCTTGTCTATGAAATGGAATTCAGAATTTGACACTAAGTAGATATGTTATAAATGCAGAGCCGTTCATTCTTACTGCAAAACCTCAAAACAGTTAACTGCAACGTATCATTACCCTTTAATGCATCCATTCATGCAGCATCTTCAAGTGAAAAGCCACTTTGAGGTTAACACCCACTGGATGTCAGCTCCCACAGAACTCAGTTTAAATCTTTCAACACTGCATGTCACAAGGATCAACGGCATGAAATGATCTCTGTTTTTTTGCGCAAACATTGGCAAAGGAGAGAAAAAAAAAAAAAAAAAACCACATGGAAGTCTTGTCTTGGGTACCAGTGGAAGTGCTTGTGAGGTTAGATGCATGAACATAGTCAAAACAACAAATGCCAGTTTGATTGATTTCCATGGGCTGAGCTGTTTACTCAGGGATTTAAGGTGTGGAGTAGTCTTAGCCAAGAGGCAATAAGAAAAAAGAGGGCAAGTTGGAGCTTGAGTCGTGATGTCCCAAAGGTTCTCCCACTTTCTAGTGCACAGACAAGGGGATGTGGGGGAATGAGCGCTTACCAATGGAGTGATCGGGTCCTTTTGACTTGGTGTAGGCTAAGAAAGCCGCCAAGAGAAATATGGAGGACAGCAACTCAGCTCTGCCAACCACACCGGTTACCTGGAAGAGCATTAAATAAAATAAAAAAAAAAAGATTAAAAAACTAGTTTTGTTCTTGATCTGTAGGTGATCATGTCATATGTCACTGGCTAGACATCGAGACATAAACCACAAAATAATTAACCATAGTTCAAGCAGTAGTAATCCATCAGCTAATAATTCCTGCATTCCGGTCCAAGTTTCTTTCTGCACGTTCTCTCAGTAATGATACTGTTGTATATGTAATGAGGAAATAATGCTCTGTGCAGATCAGTAAATCCTCCAGCATGGACTCAGGCCAACGCTTGCTGCATCAAGTTACCGAACCAAAGAGAGAGCCTGGGTGCAGTAAGACTTCCCAACCACTCGCTGGCAGCGCACGTACCCCAACGCCGGGGGATTCCTGCACTGCAATTCGCGCATCTGCGTTGAGTTACTTGCGACATGCAACAGACTTCTCTGACTTCACTGGAGTCCTGCAGGGCACTTTCTGCAGTCTTCAATCACCAGACTTCAGAAGCATGATTGGAAAAGACATGCTATTTCCTGATCTGTGTCTCATTTAGACCTTCAAAACTGCACAAAAAAATATAGGTTAATCTGTTAATTAGAATGAAAAATACTCAGCTAACTGGCTGTAGGCTACTACAGTTCACATTCATTTAAACAGCCAAGTACTTATTTGCAGGTGCCCTACAATTATCTTTTTTTGTTTTCTTCTCCCAAACGAACCCGAGGATGTTCCTCTAAAGCAATCAATCAATCAATCAATCTCATCCGTCTGTTGACTCTCGACATTCTTGGCTGGGGTTCTTGCACCTGATGTGGCAGGACAAGATTTTTCTCTTTTTGTACCAACAAGGAAGACTATTTGCATGCAATGCAATACACTACAGGGGGAAAACCGAACACGGAACAGAAATAATTAACCAGTGTTGAAAAGGGTTTAATCAGAGCACAACGCGTGATCCAAAAGAAATCTGATACTTCATGCACGAGGAAGAAGAATTCCATGCAAATTCATTGTTAAAATCAACCCAATGCAACAATGATATGACAGGCTGTATTTAGACTGACACCATGTGGAAGCATCTGAAATGGCATTAAAATGCAACAGGTGTACCTGCCACTAGGTCTGCATGATACTGACGGGGGAACATTGTGGTCTATTCTTTTCCCTCCGATACACACCGCGACATGAAAAACAAAAGGAACTTTTAACTCCGATAACTCTGAACCTCCACCCGGAAATTAAAAGTTTCCTGACTATGTTAACGATCTATCACAGCGTTTCTCAACCTTACCTGCCCTGGGGACCTCGTATGTATAGACAGACACACAGATATTATTACTACAGATAGTATTATTTGTATGATTGTTATTTTTAATGACAATATTTTTTTATGAATGCTGCTAAACGTGCAAAATGACTTTTAACATGAATTAAATTACAGGTTGTCACTCACAGGGACAATTTTTGCACCGTGTATTTTAAGTCAGCATTCTAATGTGATGGGTGTGAGGAAGGCACGGTGAAAGAGCCGCTCGGAGCGCGTTCGCAGAGTTGAGCCTGTTTCTGCACTTTTGTTTCCATGGTTGTCAAGTGAGAAAGTGGTCTCACACAGATATGTGGAATGAAAGGGCAAGATTGTTTTAACTGCCATCTCACTCAGCTGGGGCTATTCCTCACATTCCAACAAGCATAGCTCAACAGACAACAGACTGGTTTCGGTGTCCAGTCCGACTGGGGGGGGATAAAGTCCAATTTAATGTATGAAATGTTGCAATTTTGAGTGAATGGGTGATGCTGTTCTTGCCTCATCCTGTGAATCGGCATCATTTGATTGATGTGTCCAAAAGAAAGAATCTAGACTGGCTTGCTTTGAACACGCCATGATTTATTGACAGATCTCGTAACGCGTGTGTGTGTGAAAGGTTTGGAATGAATGAGACAAGGGTGGGAAAGCTGAATCAGAATGCCGAAACAAGGGGCAGGCCGTAAACTAGGGGGGTGGGGGGGGGTGGGGGGGGGGGGGGGGTGAGAGATCAGCCTGAGATCAGCCCTGTAGCCTAGTGGGTTCCCTGAGCAAGACACTTAACCCTGAGTGTGTTCAGGGTGACTGTCCCTGTAATTACTGACTGTAAGATGATCTGCATAAAAGCCTCTTATAAATGCCATAAATGTAAATGGGTGAAATATTCCACTCACAAACAAATAGCTTAGATCAGCCCTAATGTGACGGGTGCTGAAGCAAGGCTTTCATGGGTTCGCTGATCTATCAGATCATAATATTAGAAACGTAACAGTGGTGATTCCTTTTTAATGAAATAGCAGAAGGGGTGTAGCATACCACTTGATTTCATTTGCACTGCTTGACATTGACTGTAGGAATTGTGATGACTATTCTAAAATGATATATTGTCCAGCCCTACCTGACACAATCTATCACAGTCCACATCAATAATGTTATTATTAAAATATGTGCTACAGTCAACTCCTGATAATGAATGGTCTGCCAGGCCATTAACATTCCAGTATGAAAGATAAATGGTGAAATGCACGTGAGCAGCTGATTACAGTTCCAGAAATATAAAGGACACACATTTTGTAACACTGAGCGCCCTATGAGAAGGGTTTTGTACTCACAGCCTCCGTGTGGATAGGATGCACCGCAAACAATAAAGCTGCCACCAGACTGGACGTCCGGTCCAGGAAGAGCCGGCAGACACGCAGGAAAAGGACGCAGACAACAGCATGAAGCCCCACGTTGAGAAAATGGTAGGACGCAGCACTGAGCTCGCTGAACCAGTAGTTCAGACGAAAAGTTAAAACAGTTAAGGGCCTGTATGATTTGTGGCTTCTTTCCTGGGGGGCATAGGGGAGGAGGTGACAAAAAGGTTAAACAGTTAAGAGGTATAAATAGAGGTATAAATGGAAAACCACTTTTATGATTAATTATGGAAAATATTGATCAAGCTACCATTCACATACACACACACACAAAGTAAAAACAACAACAACATTTATTTCTTATATAGCCCAAAATCACATACAGTATGTCTCAATGGGCTTTGACAGGCCCTACAGTTGAGACCCCCCACACTTGACCCTTCTGTTGTTTCAGACAATGAATGGTGACAGGCGTGTACAACTAGAAAGGGCATCTTTCAAGACACATTATGATAGTACAAACAAAATATGTCTGCGTGTCAATTATGCAATATAAGGGCAGTTAAAGGGCATCTTTACCCTTTAAAATCTGGAAACTGTATCACAGAACACATGACTACACTGGCGTCTGACTCTCCCAGACCTGCCAATCCTCAAGAAAAGTGAAATATGATATGGCCCTAAATGGTTTAGATATTATTTCAAGCAAAAACTCCCATTCTTGGACGTCAAGGTGACATCATCTGTACAGTACAGATCTCTACGAGTATTATTAAGAACATTATTAATGGTGGTAATAGCCTAGTGGGTTCCCTGAGCAGGACACTTAACCCTGAGTGTGTTCAGGGCGACTGTCCCTGTAATTACTGACTGTAAGATGATGTGCATCTAATTCTTATAAATGCCATAAATGTAAATGGGTGAAATATTCGACTCACAAACAAATAGCTTAGGATTTAGAATACCTGCAGACTCACAAAGCGTTAAATTGAGTTTTAGGCACACTTTTTGTATACTGTAAAGAGTTGCAACAGGGTACTTTGATTATGGAATTTTTAAATCGCCCTAATATCCAGAGTGACTTACAATCAGTATTTACAGGGACAGTCCCACCCTGGAGACACTTGCTCAGGGACACAATGGTAGTAAGTGGGATTTGAACCTGGGTCTTCTGGTTCATAGGTGATTGTGTTTTTTCCCCACACAAACAGCTTTGAGGAACTCTAAATTCGCAATAAAGCACTAACTCACCTCTGACATAGGTGTTCCCCAGAAGTCATTGAGGAAGAGATTCTGAAGGGGCGTGGACGGACGAAGGTCTTTATTGTCCAGTATGGCCGACACATCATCAAACACGAAGCCACAAGATAAGCTGTTCCAGTAGCAGCAGACCACCAGCCCAGTCAGGAGCAAGATCTCCTTCCAAGTCACGGCTGCCATTGCGGACAACAGGCTTTACTCAACACTGCAGGAAGGGATACACCACCAGGGAAACAGCTACTTCAGATGCAAAAATGTGCTCAACATTAAAATCAATTAAAAAAATACTGACACCATGTCCATTTAAAGTAGTTGTTGTTCCTTAATGTGCAACCGTTCATTATTATTTTCTAACATCTACCTCAGCGATCTTTTGCTGCCTAGTTGGTCCAGGTAAGCACTGTGATATTTTAATCAGGGAATATTTCCCCCAAGCGGGTTGCAATTTGACAGATCCCTGCCGCAGAATGAAGCCTGGTCACAGTCCGCTTTTTATTTTGGTTTCTTGCTTACTCTGACATGTAGCGGTTCAAGATCTAGATTTAAACGACATCGTTTTACATGCATGCATCCATGATGTAATATTAGAGGCAATGTGCATATGTCTCACAACCTGAAATAAAAAGCTTTCGTAAAAGAAAGTGTAACCTGAAAAACAATGCGAAATCAATGTAAAAGCATTTTGACTTTACCTACTATTCGTGGCTCAGGAAGTACGCATGTTCACGCAGATTGTCTGTTATTTATTTTAAAGAAATGTAAGTGTCTGACAACAACGTCTGGGTGGAGAGGACACGGCCAGTTCCGGACATGTTACCGATCTAATGGTCCGACGCCTATTGCAGGTTATTTTAGCTACAAAGGATCGTGCAAAAGTATTATTTTTTAATAATACAGCACTTACCGCTCACTGTCTTTTGACGGTAAAACGTCTTTTCAGCCGTCTAGCACGCTAGCAGCTAGGCAAGATAAGTTATTTCGTTCTGAACAGGGACAGAAACACATGAGCACACACGAGATCGGACTAAGGAGCATCACTCACGGGTCGATGACATTAAAGATCACCTTGTCATGGTGGCTGTTATCGAGAAAAGCGCGATCCGGCTCCAGCACAGACATGCGAGCTGCAGCTAAATGGCGATATTACTTCCGGGGCGCATGGCCGGCCTGCCCCGACAGTCGAGGTGTCAAGCGCTTCGCTTCACTGCCATGGTGATGGTAAACGCTATTCAAAATGTACCAATACAACAAATATGTACACAATAAGGGGACAAAATATTTAGAAAATACGTGTTCTAAGCACATTTTTCTTTTCTGTTTTTGTGAAATTAAAAAAAGCTTTAACGTGTGTAGATACCAACTACGAATCGGCCACATAAGCTGAATGAAATAGTATTAATAAATGACTAGCCAGTGTATTGATGTCGACATGATATGGATTTGAATAAGGAGCAGGTTTACAAGCTTCGTTCTTCCTGATGCATTTGGTAGCACCATTACAGGTTTCTAACTATTTTAAACTATTTCTAATGAAGGTGGCTGCCGACCTCCTCTGGAAATGAAATCGTTTCAGCACTTTTACGACAATAACGTAAATCGCTGGCGGGAACGTGAATACGACTGTTTAGTCCGTCACTTAGCAACACAACAGCCGCTATTGCTGCTATGGCGCTCGCTGTGCACCATCTCAGCGTGAAATTCGTGTTTGAAGACTGTTTTTTCTGCTCTGATACGTTGGCGGTCGTTTTCAGCGCTTATTAATCTTCCATTTCGAAATAATACGAAACCCGTAAGCACCCTGAAAACTTTTGAAGAACTGCACAGCCAATTTTCAACGCAGCGTGTTTTTAGCATTTTTCTAGTTTGATGAACCTCTCATGAGCGACATGTTATTTTAACCGCCGTTCCGTTCCAAGAACACTTTCCGAGCAATATCTGCACAAATCTTTATCGGAACCATGGATGTTATCCATATGTTCCTTCTTAACAGGGTCTGACAGCTGTTTGTGTTCTTTTGGGCTCGCTGCTGCTGGAGCAGCTTTTAAAAAGGCAGTAAACAGGAAAGTTCCGGGTTGACGAAATGCCTTCGTCGGCGGACTGGAGCAAATTAATGGAGGTGGACCCGGAGACTCTGCAGGAGGATGCAGAGGGGCTTGCAAACATCTTAATGACGGTACAAACTTGAAATGTATTAGCTAGTAAATAGAACTCTCCATTAAACTGTTACACAGTCGTGTAGTCTCGAAAATGGTCACATCCTCAGCACCCTACCAAAACCATGCCATTGAGCGACATAGATACAGCACAGGCCAAAGGTTTGGACACACCTTCTCATCAATGTGTTTACTTTATTTTCATGACCATTTACATTGGTAGATTCTCAATGAAGGCATTAAAACTATGAATGAACACGTGTGGAGTTATGTACTTAACAAAAAGTGGAGATCTGGCCTCCACAGTCACCGGACCTGAATCCAATCAAGATGGTTTGGGGTGAGCTGGACTGCAGAGTGAAGGCAAAGTGGCCAACAAGTGCTAAACACCTCTGGGAACTCCTTCAAGACTGTTGGAAAAGCATTTCAGGTGACGACCTCTTGAAGCTCATCGAGAGAATGCCAAGAGTGCAAAGCAGTAATCAGTGTAAAGGGTGGCTATTTTGAAGAAACTACAATTCAAAACATGTTTTCAGTTATTTCACCTTTTTTGTTAAGTACATAACTCCACATGTGTTTATTCGTAGTTTTGATCCCTTCAGTGAGAATCTACCAATCTAAATGGTCATGAAAATAAAGAAAACACATTGAATGAGAAGGTGAGCCTGTACTGTATATTAGAAAGACTTTTGGAAGATTTTTCGATTCTCAGTGTGCCATTGTTACATTTTGGGCATTTAGACATTTAAACCTTATAAACATGCATGAAGCAACCAGTGCTTGTGTGCCTCTACAATAATACCAGATAATCTAAACAAAATGGAATCAAAATACATCATTTTTATGTTAGCAGTGTGCTTACAAAACTGACAAATGCTCATTGTTTTTTGTTTTCAGGTAACACAGGGGGATTTTAAAGGAAAAGGCTCAAAAGCAATTGTCCAGCTTTTCATAATAGCACAGTCATTATTGAAGGTTTTTATGCAGTTTTTTTCTTCTATAAAAAAATAGTACTTTGCCTAATAGCTACAGACCAGTTATTAAATTGGTTGTAATATAGTTCTGTACAAGTGGCTTCGAACGCATCACGAGATCTGCTTTTAAAAAAAAACAACAACAAAAAAAACTGTTCTGCAGGCAAAGCTGGAAGAAGTGAACTGTGCATATGATCTCATTGATAAAGCCGGTGCTGATCAAGCCAGAACTGGTAACTATCTTTCTTATTTTGACCATGTTTTTTTTTTTTATTGTTACTATTTTAAATTAGGCAAAGTGCGTATGTACTTTGTGCATATCAAGAGGCGTGTCACAATTTAAACTTTTTGCAGAGAAGGAATTTCAAGACAAGATCCTACAGTTGGAAAATGAACTGGAGGTAAGACTGTCCATTTTGTTTGTGTGATCTTAATTAAACTGGTTTACTGTGCTAGTAAAGCAGTGAAATAAAAATGTCAAAAAACAAATGAAAAAGTTAGTGTTTGTTTTTGGTTTCATGTGTTTCTCTCTCACTCTTCCTCTATACACACACACACACACACAGTGATCTCATGCACAAAAGCCAAGGATAAAAATTATAGAGGTTAAAATGCATTATCCATTTAATATACAATATTAAATGGATAAGCAGAAACAATACAACATGACATATCATCAGAGCATGACAATATTTTTGACATCATTTATACATTGCAAGTATGTTAAATTGCCATTTGTGGAACTCTGTTATCTTGACATATTGTCATATTGCCCAGCCATATTGAGAAAAGATGTTTCAGAGAACAAGCATGCGCAGTTGTAAGACAACCACAACCATAAGAGGATTAGGCTAATTCCTCTTAACTCATCTCTTCTTGTTACTGCCAATTGTATTGTATTCTTTTTAACTTTTTTTGCAAAAGATTGGATTTGATTGCTGGTTGTGCAGTCTGTGGCAACTACTGAACAATTTAAAATACTGCCTTTCTTCAGTGCTTTGTCCTTGTTTACAGATGGTTAAGCCGTATTTACTACATTTCCTGTACAGATGGCCCATCGTGCTACTGGGGGGAGAGACACCCGCTTCCTTCGCGATGAAATCCGGCAACTGGAGGGTCACTTGGAGCGCAAGGAGAGCGAGCTGGTGCAGTTGGAGAAGGAGATGACTAAAGAAAGAAAATCAAATGAGGAAGTATGTGTTAGGTCTTTTGATGGTGTCTTTGCTAAGCATGCATTGTTGTTCGGCAACTCTTTCTTACCATTTTTTTTTACCCCAGATGTCACTTAGAGCAGAAGAAGCTGAAGGTGAGAACAGGAGACTAAAAAGAGAGGTGTGTATTTTTTTTATTAATTCAGTTTTTACGATTTTGTGCTTGGTTTGCACTTTTATGTCTGAATGTGCTGCAGAACTCTTTATGAATTCTTCACCTCACTTCATTTCATCACATTCTATAGTAGTTAGAATATAATTTTTTTCTATTCTCATCTTTATTTTGATTCCATCTCTTTTTTTTGCATGCATAGATTAAGCAGTTTAAGAAAAAGGTAAGGTGATAGATATGTAGAAGAGTTAATTTTTTTTATTTCAAATGAAATAGCTAAACATTTCTCTCAAATATTTTTTTGTGTCAGTCTGAAAATGAACATTTAATAATTAGTTTTATACTTTATTATTATACACATTATTCAGGTGGAGCAACTCCAGCAGGATGTGGATTTCTACCGTAGAGAGCTGGACCAGAAGGAACCAGTTCAGACAAGGGATGAGACCAGTGAGACCCAGAGACGTCTCAACTCTGCTAACCGGCAGCTCTACCAGTGCATGGAGGACCTGCAGGTTCATCATGCTGCCAAAATCTTGTTGTTAATAAGATATCTGATGCATTGATTTTATCAATGCACAAAATGTCTGTCATGTTTGGTTACGTTTCAGCGGGCAGAGGAGGAGATAGAGCACTTGAAGACAGAGAATGAGCAGATGCAGAAGAGCCTGGAGGAGTCAGTGAAAGAAATGGAGATGATGACTGATGAGTACAACAAAATGAAGCTTGTGGTTCAGCAGTCAGATGCGGTCATGGACCAATTAAGGAGAGAGAAAGAAAATGCTGTTCTTTGGGTAAACAGTACCATAAATGCAATAGGTCTCTGTGGTTCATCCTCCCGTGACAGGCCATCAAAAAACAACCTTCTGTTTCATTTTTGTGCTGGTTCAGGCAAAAGAGCTGAATGACCAGATGCACAGTAGGGCTGTTGAAGACGACACAGTCCTCAGTAATGTCACTATAAGAGTGGAGGAATGGAAGGTGAGCAGTTTTGCTGCATTCACTTAGTTTAGACCCTGGTGTAAGTCTGCATTGTAATGCAGTCAGTGCGTTCTTATTTAAAATGGCATACGTTTTGGAAAAAAATTAGTCAAGATATAAATAATGATAAATGTCTTCATTTTGGATTAGGAAATATCAGCCATCCTCATGCTGATGTGTGCTCTTTGTGTTCAGAGAGTGCTATCTGCTAAAGATGAGGAGATCATGGAATACCAGCAGATGATCCGAGAGCTGCGAGAGAAGTTGCGTGCTACCCAGCTTGACTCGGACAAAAGCAATATTATAGCCCTTCAGCAGGTCTGTGTGTTCAAATGTGTATTGCTAGCATCCCACTCATCTCAGGTGCATATGTTGTATGCAGTTTCATCTCCTGTGACCACTTCTATTATTAAGCACTATTGCAGCCATTTTGACATTTATATTTTTATATATTTTAAATATTCTATTATGGTATAGTAGTATTTTAAATATTCTGCAAACCAAATCAAATCTCTGGCGACTTGGCCAAATTGGCTTGCAAGATTGTATTTCTGCCTTCCAGCTTCTCCTGTTGTACAGGGTGAGACCTCAGAAACACCTGTATTCACCTAATGCTTAACACCAGTATTCCATTAATACTCAGTCCCAACACTTAAACCCCATTGTTTCCTCTTGCTTGTGTTTCCATCTTTCATTAATTTGCTAAGCTTCTTTAAAGCACACTACTACTTTCTCTTTTTCACTCATCTCTTTGATGGATCAGGTCATTTATGAACTATGTGGTGTGAGTATTTGCTGATCTTTTTTTTTTTTTTTTTTCTTCATGAATTTTCATTTGTTTAAATAATGTTTTGTTTGCCTTGTTCATGAATAATGAAGTATATTTGTATGTCATTTTGAAATACTATGCATGTGTAATGGGATTAGGCTGTGCAAGAAAGGGACAATCAAATCAAGATGCTGACAGAACAGTTAGAGCAGTACACAGGAGAAATGGAGAAAAATGCCCAGTTGATTGAAGAACTCAAGAAGCCCCTGATCAAAGACAGAGGTTTGAATCAAAAGCATTACTATATTCATACACATAATATGTAATATGTGGACCTGTCTGTATTGATTGCTAGGCTTTTGTGGTTTTCTCATATTTACAGCCTGTCAGAATTTTCTTACATGTCTGAGCCCTGATTATCCAACCTTCCAGGTCTTCCATCGTCCATACAGAAGCGAAAGATGGAGGAGCTGCAAACTAAACTTGATCGTGCTGAGAGGAAGGCACAGGAAGCACAACGCACAGCGGAGCTGGCTGAGAAAGATGCCAGAGACAAAGACAAAGAACTCAGTGATGCCCTCAGCCGAACGAGAATCTACGAAGCTGTAAGTTTGATGTGGTCAATTGAGCTGCCAAAGGACTTGGAATTCATCTGCCGTTGAAATCCGGCACTGTCATGAGGATCTGCTAAATGTTAAGCTAATTACTGAAGACTTCTTCTCATTCTTGTGTACTACTGTATTAGCTCTTGGTGCTCAGGATCAGAGGGAATATATCGTTCTCATGACTACTTTCAGGGCACAGATGGGTTGGAAGCTGCCATTGCTGAGATCAAAGAGTGCAAAAACCAGATAAGGGCACAAGATGATGAGGTAGAAGCCTTGACCAGGGAGATAAACAAACTCCAGATGAAAATTAATGATCTTTTGGATGAAAATGAGGACCTGAGAGAGAGGCTTGGTGAGTTAAAGTTCCGGTAGTCTTAATTTTGGTCTTTGCTAGTTAATTCTCTCAAGTATAATTTCTAACCTTGTATCCTAAAATATGCTTCATTTTATTGAAGGCTTAGACACAAAGGAAGAAGTTGATTTAACAGAATTCCGAAGATCCAAAGCTTTAAAAGAAAGACAATACAAAGCAGAAAATCAAGTGCTTCTCAAAGAGGTATTCTCTACAGTTCAGGATTTATGGCCAAATTTCCAGGTTCCACTCTTTTGTAATATTTTCTCCACACATTTGCAGATTGAACGACTTGAGGAGGAAAGACTTGAAATTAAAAAACAGTTAAGAGCTGTGGTAAAGGACAAAGGTAAACACCGTTGTAGTTTTTTAGACTAGCTTTTTACACAAAGTGTAGTCCTGACTGGAATTTTTGTTTGTCTCAGGATTCAAACAAATATGTATCCAGGAAGATAATTTATAACTTTTATTTTTATTTTTTAGGTATCACAATATTGAGTAGTTCCCTGATCAGTGATGATGAGAATGACATCAGATCCATGCAGAAGAAGCTTACGGTCAAATCCAGTGAGGAGGAAGAGGTCAAACGGAAGGTATCCCAACTGTCCAATTTGTTTTATAGTATCTTTGGTTATTAAAAATCATGGAATAATAAGCCATCTCCATACAAGTGTTATTAGAGGGCTGGATTGTCTGCAGGGGTTAGTAACTACAAAAATATATAGCTTGTCATATACAGCATTTCAAAGAAAAAATGTAAAAACACTGCCATTCTGTTCAGTTCAGCCATATATGCGCCAAAACAATGAAAGTTTTGAAAGGAACCACTGTGGTTTTCTTTTCCTGTTTCATCATGTCTGTTGAACTCCTAAGTGAAATTGTTACTATGATTTAGTATTACTGTAATAGTTGGTATGAACTTTAGTTGTTTAACCTTGTTTTATGTTTCTATTTTTTATTACAATTGGATTGGATTCAAGGGTCACCAGTAGTTTATTGAAGAATACAGTGCATTCAGGAAATGTTCAGGCCCCTTCAAGTTGTCCTTGGTTTGTGTCTAGGACTACAATAATTTTCCATAATTGATCTAAATTGTATGTATGGCATTTAGCAGATTTACAGTCAGAATTTACAGGGACAATCCCCCTGGAGCAACTCACAGTCAAGTGTCTTGCTCAGAGACACAGTGGTTTTAAGTGGAGTTTGAAACCCGACCAACTTTGTGGTAGGTGGGTGATAGTCATGTCATACCCTTAAGCTACTTCCCCATACAATACTACATACAATATTCAACAGTGACCAGGCAAAATGAGGCGTTTTGTTAATTTATTAAATAAAAGAAAACAGAAATACCACATTTACATAAGTATTCAGACCACCTGCTCCTTTGTGCGTAGATGGGAGAACTGTGCAGAAGGACAGTGCCCTGACATAAGCAGTTTCTCCCTAAAGGGTACTTGACTGCCTGCGGAGAGGACTCTCAGACTACGATAAGCAAAATCCTCTGGTCTGAAGAAACAAAGATTTGTTTTGCCACAATTCCCAATGATGTGTGTGGAGGGAAGCAGTCACTAAGCCTAACCTAATTAATACCATCCCTGCAGTTAAAATTGGTGGTGGCAGCGTCATGCTGTGCAATTGTTTTGCTGCTACAGGGACTGGGATACACCAAAAGAAGTGTATTTCAGTAGAGAGGAGATGTAATAGTGACAATTTAGCAGACACATTTTTTTCCTCATTTACTTCCACCACAGAATGAGCATCTTAATAAAGAGCTAAACATTAAAGAGAAGGAATTGGAGCTCAAGAGAAATGAGTCTTCTCAATTCAAAGCTAAACGTGAGTATTCCTCCGCACTCAGACTGTTAAGCTGAATGCTTGGGAAATGCTCAACAATTTATTTTGTCCTTCAGTTAATGAAATGTTGAAGGAAAATAAGCAGCTCGAGCAAGGCATGAAGGAGATCCTTCAGGTCATCCAAGAAGCTCAGAAGACATCGCCAGCACAGATGGCGGTTAACATTCCCAGCTTGGAAAGGCTTGTTAGTGTAAGTTCAGTGCCAACAAGCAGACAGCTGTCATTCTTTTATTTTACTCCCAATACCTTCATGTTTTGTGTGTGTTATATTATTATCATTATCATTATTTAAGGCACTGGAACTGAAAAACTCTGAGGGAACTTTAGATGCCGGCCAACACCTGAAGGTTCAAGTCAACCAGTTGACTGGCCGAAATGATGAGCTCCGTCAAGAAATGAAGGTGGTTAGGGAAGAGGCAGCTAATACCTTGAGCCAGCTGGTGAAAGCAAATGAAAAGGTATC
Source organism: Denticeps clupeoides (assembly GCF_900700375.1). NCBI lineage: Eukaryota > Metazoa > Chordata > Actinopteri > Clupeiformes > Denticipitidae > Denticeps > Denticeps clupeoides. The sequence goes on along the minus strand of NC_041723.1, from coordinate 11,714,438 downwards.
AGAAATACTGACATAATCCACAAGATAAATAGACAAAAGTATTCTTAATACTGTTTGTTACAATAGCTGTCCACAGTACCATACGTAGTACCATTAGCCTATATACATATTAATTCTGACTTTTGTAAGGAAGTTCATTTTGTTTTCACAAAATATTTTTTTTTTTCTGGTAGGTTGCCCGTTTGGAAAGTGAGATGGAGGCACTCAGGAAATCTGGCAGAAACAAACAGGCCTTTACAACCTTGGGACTTCCTGAAGAGCTGGCACCTTCCAGTGTAGAAGTTATCAACTCTCTAAATGAATATGCTGTCCAACTTTTACAGGTCTGTTTGAAACATTTATTGTCGACATGTCATCTGTTTTATATTTCACTTTTACTGATGTTCACAGTAATTTCTTACCAATGTAATTTCAGGAGATCCAAAACAAAGAAGAATCATGTAGAAAACTAGGACATAGTTTGGAGGAGTACAAGAGGAAGTTTGCTGTGATTCGCCACCAACAAGGACTTTTGTATAAAGAATACCAAAGGTATGTGTTGCAAAGGAGCAATACTTTGAAAATGTGTAGAGCTGTTATGCCAAGTACTGATCCTTCCCCATCTCTTAGTGAGAAGGATTCATGGCAGAAGGAAAGAGATTTATTGACTGCAGCAAAAACAAAGTTGGAGGAGCAGAAGGGGACTGATGCAGTGAAGATCAAGGAGTTCACTGTAAGTAGGCTTCAGATCAGCTTTTTGTCTGTAATTCTAAACCTATGGCTGCTCTGCCTAAAGTTAATATTTCTTTCCAATGGTTTACCCCCAGCATTGGCTGAATGTTCTGGAAAAAGAGCCTACTGAGATTAGGAGGCAGATTTCAGAGGCAGCCAGGAAGATGACAGTTCTGCGAGTGAATGAGAATTCCCTGACACGCCGCTACACCACACTGCTGGAGCTCGAGCAACATCTGAGGAAGGAGAACAGCAAGCTGAGAGAAGACTTTGTTCAAATGGAGGCCACCGTCATTGAGCGAATTGGCTACTTACAGAGGTTTAAGGTAGACATATCCCATAGTAATCTTTCTGTAAGCAAAACATTGGTTTTGTACAAAATACGTGAGGTCAACAGTTGGGTGTTTGGTAGCTCAGATGTCTGAGAACCTATTTTTATGTCACACAGCTGAGTTCACAGCTTGAATCCCAGCTGCTGGAATAATTTCTGGCCAAGCATGGTAACATGATTTCATGGAATTTCTGCTTTTTTTTCACTTAAAACATTCTGGGTGGGCACGTTCCTTCTGCAGTATAATCTTATTCGTTTTTTCTTGTTTGATGCAAGAACTGAAAGATATGAAAGATCATTTGTATTTAGTTACAGCATAAATCAAAATAACTCAAATGATATATTTAAAGCAGACAGGTTTTTGCTTACATTGAGACTCATCACTGCTTGTGGCCAATGAGTAAAGCGAGAAAAGAATAAAGTAATTTATTGCAAGTTTGCCAAGCAATTGCGCCCCTATTCAGCTCATGAAAAGAAGCCAACGTGAAACCAAATATATAACTTATTATTATGTTATTATGATTGAAAGTTGGCAGTCAAAACGGTTTACTTTTAAATACAAATGACTGATTATTGCATATGTCAGTTGTATGTCTTGTACAACAGAGGACTGCTTTATTCCCCTATCCAAGTAACAGTTGTGACCAGAGGCATTATGTTGTCCATCCATCCATCTCCCCCATTCTTGAGAACATGATACCTCAAATGTACCATTAGGGAATTTCTTCACATTTGGTTGAATTGTTTTTTTGGACTCAAATATGAACAGATTGGAACTCACCTGTTAAAGGTCAAAATCACAATGACCTCACATTTTTGTGAACATGGAATATTATAAACACCTTGGGGTTTTCTTCAAATTTTGTTCATACTGATTTGATTTTAGTCTTAGGTCAAGGTCACTGATGGTTTTCCACCTAGTGGATAATTGGTTTGTGAAAGTATTCAAATCACAAGGGAGTCATTTTATTTTCATGTTTTGCAATCTTTTTGCTTTTGAACTATTATCTCAGTTTAAATGTAGTCATTTTGCCAGGTTTGTTGGTAGACTTATAATTTGCATTCATTGTTATGCATTGTATGCAATTATTGATCAACTCATAACTCACATTTACAGGAAATGGCAGATTTCAAAATAGCTTCCCTCCAAAAGGCTCTGGATGGCAGTGTTCCTGCATCAGAACTAGAGAAAGCAAACAAGCAGTACACTGATTTGACCGTTAAATACCGAGACGTCCTTCAGAAAGACAATTACCTTGTTCAGAGGACAACCACATTGGAGCATTTAGAGGTAGGGGAACACAAGAGCCCAGTTTTTCACAGGACTGTGTATTTGCTTTAACTTTACGTTCATTTTAACTTTTTTGTTTGTTTGTTTGTTTGTTTGTTTTGTTTTCCTCTGTAGAAGGAAAATATGACACTTCATGAGCACATCAGTTCTCTGAGCAAAGAGTTGGAGATTACAAAGGAAAAGCTCCACACATTAGAGCAAGCCTGGGAACACATGAGCTCACTGGGTACACTGTGAAATTGTTTGGAAAATAGGATGTTGCCTGATTATTGTGTACAATACAGAGGAAATCTGCTTTTGCTTGTTTATTGCTTGTGTCTGTTCTTATTCAGATTAATGATGACAGGCCAAGTTGTGCACAGATTTTCCATGTGGGATCTTGAGGTATTTTTCTTCTCCGCAGGTGGGGAGAGCAGCATGGATAAAGCAGCGAAGGCCATGGCTAACAGTGAGATAGTGTCTGTGTCTAAAAAGATCACCACACTGGAAATGAAGGAGCTGAATGAGAGGCAGAGAGCTGAGCATGCCCATAAAATGTATGAGCATCTGCGAAACACCCTCAAACAGGTGGAGGAGCGCAACTTTGACTTGGAGACAAAGTTTGCTGAGGTAGCTATTCCTGTGTAAGAATTTTCCAGTTTTGAGCTATCCTGTTCAAAATCAAATAAACTTAATTAAGCTGCAGTACTGAACCTGATGTTGTGGCCAGGTAACAAAGCAGAATCTGGAGGCGCAGAAAGTGGAGCGAGAACTCAGGGATGAGCTGGCAGATAGCGTGAGTAAAGAGGTCAGTGATGCTGACCGCAGGCGCATTGCCGAGCTGGAGACCGTTGGAGCTGAGCTGAAGAAGGAGGCCTCAAAGTAAGCCATGTCCTCCCTGTCCACTCTACCACAATGCTGTTTGATTTCAACCTTCTGACCTATGTCCACTGATGCCATTTTATGCCAGTGGTGTGACATACAATGAAAACAAAGAGGAAGGGAGCAGACATGACGTTATATATACTATAATATACTAGTTCATACTGAAATTGAAAAACTGATTATTCGGTAAACTTGCATCCTGTAGTGTTTTCAGAACATCATGGACTTCATAGAAAGTGGTACAATTACTGCATTACTGTGAAAATGTGTGTGGTTATAATGGGGACAAAAGCATGTTAATAATGATCACTTGTGTCATCTGCAGGTTAAGGGAAGTCTCTGACATAGCCAAGATGCAGGTTTCAGCCCTGGAGGCCAGGCAGCAGTCCAGAGAGAAGGAGGTGGAGGCTCTGAGGAGGCAGGTCATGGACTATCAGGTAAAAAAAACATAATTTCTTCCATTGTGTACAGTACATTCATGACAACATCTCGTTGCTTGTATTCTCCAATCAGGCTCAGTCTGATGAGAAAGCACTCATTGCCAAACTTCACCAGCACATAGTTGCTCTACAGCTGAGTGAAACCCTTGCTGTGAGCAAACTGGAGGCGGCCAAAAGCCGTCTGCAGAAGCTGGAGGCCCAGAAGCTGCGAATTGAGCAGCAGCTGGATGAGAAGGAGCAGGCGTTGTGGCACGCTAGACAGGAGGGCCGTCACCGGGCCCGCCACCTACGGCAGACGATACAGTCTCTGCGCAGGCAGTTCTCTGGAGCACTGCCCCTGAGCCAGCAGGAGAAGTTCTCCCAAACAATGATACAGCTGCAGCATGACCAGCAATTGACACGACAGGAGGCTCAACAGGCAGAGGAACAGAGGAGGATCGCTGAGGGGAAGGCCCAGGAGCTGGAGCTTCAGCTCAGAGGATTAGAGGAGCTCATTGCTACTCTGAAGGACACTAGAGGAGCTCAAAAGGTCTGTATGAACCATATGTAAGCCCACCTGGGGAAAAAAAAAAATCCACAGTTTCTTGATGGTCCTGAATACTCATTGTGAAAATGGAACACATATCACTGCCCACTTCAACTATCCAGGTAGTGGAGTGGCATAAAAAAGTGGAGGATGCCCGTCTGCTGGAACTGAGGCGCAATAGAGAACTGGGAGCTCAGCGGGAGGAAATCAGATACCTGAAAAATGTGGCGGTAGACCAGGAGCGCGCCATCGCTCTCTTGGAAGAAGACCTCGCTCAGCAGACAAATGTGAGATGTTTACAAACACATTTCTGCCCAAAGACCAGGAAATCAAATTATTTGATAAAACACAAATCTATAAAGTGCTGTTTATGCATGTTATGGGGTTTTGGCCATTTACTATTTAATTATGGCTGTCATGTGTGTCCACTGACTTTATGAAAGCAACAATTGTTTTCAGTCTTGTAAACTGATGGAGAACCTTCATTTTTTAGTCTTTAAATGTCTATGTTTGTGGCAGAAATAAATGTTTTTAATCTTCAAGGCTATAAGCGTGACCACACTTTGGCTGAAGCATGGTCTCCAAAATAGTTTCCTCCGAAATAAATGTGTTTTCAGTATGGAGAACTGCATTTCATTGGCAGAGACGGGTGTAGCGTGTATGCTGATTGCACAAGGCCTTTCCGCAGCTTCAAGAGGAGCGCCAGCTATCATGGGATCAGAGGGAGGTGGAGTTGGAGCGCCAGCTTGAGCGATATGAGAAACAGCAAAATCAAATCCTCACCACTGCCCAGAAGGTAAAAATGAAATAAATGAAACATAAACTACATACAATAACTGACAAACATATTATTCTAAGTCCAATTCTGTCTGTGAGAGTTACTTTTTTGTTCTTTATGTTCAGTTGATCCTTGTTTTTGTTCCATTAGTTTGAGGAGGCAACAGGTGCACTGCCAGACCCCAGCCTGCCTCTCTCCCACCAGTTGGACCATGCTCTGGCCAGAATCAAAGAACATGTCCGCACCATTCTGGAGACTCAAGCAACCTGCAAAACTTTGGATGAGGTATTTGTGAAAAATTGTTAAATGAGTTTTAATGTTATTTCACTCATGTGCTGTACTAGTTACCTGTGGAGCTCATTGTGTTTTTTTTCCCCTTTTAGAAAGTACGGGAGAAGGATGCAGCCTTGTGGAAGGCAGAGCAGGATGTTCTCTCCAGGGATAAGGTCATCAACGAGCTACGTCTGCGCCTGCCAGCAGCTGCAGAGAGGGAGAGACTCCTTGCTGACCTGAGCAAACAGGATGACGACCCCGAGAACCAGCCAGCATTCAAAGTGGCTCACCAAACCATAAATAACCTGCAGGGACGTTTGGAGCAGAAAGAGGAAGTCTTGAAGAAGTACCAAAACCTTCTGTCCAGAGCAAGAAAAGTTGGTCCACTGATAGTCATAGAGTCATAAAAATGACTTTATTTTTATTGTTTAAGGATTTATGGGCAGATATAAAACTCATTTGTGTCTGGAACTGAAATGTCCTCTTCCCACCCATAGGAACAGGAGGATATTGCGAAGAGACACGAAGAGGAGTTGAGGATTCTTCACCATAAACTTGACATACAGACGGACACATCTCTGAACAGCTTCAAACACACTGCTATGGTGAGAGCATTAGCTGGCAAGCTTAAGTTTTAAAGCAGCAAAGGGGGACAAGCCAGAACCTCTAGTTAAATAAGCCCAAACCAATATACAGTCCTCAAAAGGGTGCATCCAATTGTAATATATACAATAAAGTAGCTAAAAGAGTCAGGAACTACATACCGGTAAGTATTGCTGTGGGTGGTATGTGTTAATGGTGGGGTGAGAGGGTGTAAGTGTAAATTTACATTGGCAAACATAGATTTACTGTATATTGCAATTGATGACAAACATGAAGTCGTAAAAAGTAATAGTCCCTTGTGTGTCCTAAACTGCTGAGAAGCCCTGCCGGCAGACGCAGGAGACGTTACACAATTTCATGGCCACTGTGAGACTGGATCTCCTGGGCCATTTGGAAATACGCTTAGGTGATAAAAGATATATTGCTGGGCTCATGCATTTGCATTGTTAACGGATTTACCTTAGTTTCTGTAGCATCTGTCCTTTCACGTAATTTATTACCTTTTGGCCGCTCCAAAAACAGCATAGAAGAGAGCTGTGGCCACCTCAGAGTTGTAACACATCAGCAGCATGCTGCTGCAGACATTGTGTAGGACCAGTTGAAGGGTGCTGAAGGAACTGGAGAAGTGCTTTCCTTATGGATATAAACAAAATGGAGCAGAAAGAATATCCCAACTTCCACATTATTTCCTGGCTGGTTGTTAAGTTGCAAGCAGTCTTGTAGATTTTTAACAGAGAGGGTGTAGGGTGGGAACAAAAAGAGCAGCCACTTGTCAGCCACTTCTGAATCTTCGTCAGTCTTCCTTTTGTTTGCAGACAGTAGTTCCGTGTCCATTAACCCTGAAGCTGTGCACATTGAAATTGAATAGAAAATATACCAATCATCAAATAAAAAAAAGGTTTTTAATGTGTGCATGAGGCTATATTCGAGACAATTAAAAAAATGGCATATTTTAACTATGGCTGTCAAAATGGATGCGTTATGGCTTTAAAATAAATTAATGCCGTTTATGCCCGGATGCTCAGAGGCATTGCAGCAACACTTGAGGGTGTCTGCCACCCACCCAACACCGTAAAGATCTGAGGTAGATCTGACCTTCACACTCACTACCTACAGGATCCACAACTGTCTCCCATCCATCCTTCATTCGACACAACCTTCACACTGTCTCACCTTCATCTGTATCTTCCACCTGTCCACTAGATCTAATCCACAATGCTCCAAACCATCTCTACAGACCTAATCCCTTTCATTTCTTATATCATAAACAGCTTAATCACATCTTGTCATGTACCATCTGCCTTTAAAACAATCCTAAAGAAACCCACCGCGGATCCTACAGACATCAACAATTACCGACCAGTTTCTCTCCTCTCATTTCTTTCTAAAATCCTTGAGCGCTGTGTCTACAATCAGCTATCACTTCATCTGTCACAGAACAACCTCCTGGATCCTAACCAGTCTGGCTTCAGAACAGCTCATTCTACTGAGACTGCCCTTCTGGCTGTTTCTGAGAAGCTACATGCAGCCAGATTGGCAAAACTGTCATCAGTACTTATTCTCCTTGACCTCCCTGCAGCATTCAATGCAGTTAACCACAAGACTCTCTTGTCTATCCTGAAGAGGCTTGGAATTCAGGGCTCAGCACAGCAGTGGTTTGCTTCCTACCTTGATGATCGATCTTACCAAGTGACTTGGAAAGGATCCACCTCTGCCTCACATGTGTCCCTCAAGGCTCAGTACTAGGTCCTCTCCTTTTCTCCCTCTACACGAGATCACTTGGTGAGGTCATTTCCTCACATGGATTATCCTACCACTGCTATGGCCTACAAAGCCAAACATGGAGAAGCACCATCCTACCTCGCACTGCACCTCATATTCTCTGAGCCTCCAGTACTGTTCTCCTGAGTCATCTCTCAGACTCTTCTCTGTCTTGGCCCCTTGGTGGTGGAATGAACTTCCCCTTGAGGTCAGAACAGCTCAGTCACTGAGCACGTTTATACGGCAGCTCAAGACCTTCCTCTTTAGACAATATTTAGATTAACTTGTAACCTTCTTATTGTCTTACTTATGTACAGAAACTACAACATAGTGAATAAAAGACTATTCATAGTTGCGGGTCCTAGTGAACCAGAGTTGATCGCTTTATTGATGGTAACATGGAAGCACATAGTAAGCTGCTCTGGATAAGGGCATCTGCCAAATGCCTTAAATGTAAATGTAGGAGGTTGCTGACCCTTCCTTGGCTTTGTAGGCAAGCATCAGTATTTTGAATCTGATGCGGGCAGCTACAGCCAGTGCAGGGAGTGTAGTAATGGAGTGGTCTGTGAGAATTTGAGAAAATTAAAAATAAGTCATGCTGCAGTATTTTAGATCAGCTGAAAAGGTCGAGTTTGGAGATGACCAAACTAAACTACTGGACAAGTATCTGAGTAGCCTATGATGAAAATTGACACTTGCAAGAATATGTCGATGTAAGACAAGTAGAAGAGGGAGTTGTCCATGGTTCCCCAATGTGTGCAGTGCTAGAAGGAGAGATTGGCCATTTGTCTAGGGAGATTTTAAGGACTGTTGATTGGAGGATTCCACCGGAATGACAAGCAGTTCAGTTTTGCTGGGGTTTCAGATGGTGTGTTGCCATCCAGGATAAGATGTTAGACAGGCAAGCAGAGATCTTGGTGTGTACGTGTACATGTGATGGCAGAAAAGAGAAGAGTTGGGTGTCATCTGCATAGCAGTGGTAGGATAATCCATGCAAGGAAATGACCTCACCAAGGGATTTGGTGTAAAGGGAAAACAGGAGGGAAATACTGAGCCCTGAGGGACACCAGTAGAGAGCTTGCAAGGAACAGATGTGGATGTGGATGCAAGGAGCAGATTCCATGTCACCTGGTAAGATCTGTCCTCTAGATAGGAATCTATTGCCATGCCGATGGATGTCGTCTGTCAGAAAGTATGCAGAATGTCCTGTGTATGAAAAATAGATGTATAGTGTTTGCTGTGATTAATGTGTCCTGCCTGACAGGAGAATGAAGTCAAGTCAAGTATTTAGCTGTAGAACATGTAGAGTAAATTAATTCACATGACATGACTCTGACTATAAAAACTGGTGCCACTGTGATGTTATTTAGGAACTGATGAAGAAACCCACAATCACTGTGCCGACCACCATGCACTTGGTGCATCTAGCAGAAATGAAGCAGACGGTTGCTGAGCAGGACAGCTCCCTCTCCTCCCTCACAGACAAGTTGAAGGTGGTGACTGCAGAACTGGAGAAGCATAAACTCATCACAGCCTCCCAGGCCACTGAACATGCTGCAGAAAAAGCCAAGTAAGTACTGTCTGCTGAGTCCCAGGTATGGCCTCGGGTCTTTCTTCTTAATAGGAAAAACCAAACCAGGAAAATTTGAATTTTAAAGGGAAGCTGAGAATTAAACACCTTTCTACCTCAGTGTTTGGTGATTTAAGCCGTTTTCATGGGGGAAAAGGCCCTTTCTAGTTCTCTACCACTAATCAGATTTTGCAGTTGGACATAGAGTTGCACAATATGATAGACATACAAAAATCAAATCAGTCTGTATTGATATACCCTGATGATAGGGTTAAATTCCATCTCAAAACACGTGGAAAGCTTCTGCCAGTTGATTCCCATGTAAGATGTTGGGATCCGTATTGGGCTCTAAATGAAATGGTGTGTTCAGTAATTTATTGTCATTTAGTGCATAAGTATTGAGTACGCTGATGAGTGCTTTTGCTCTGTTTGCTAGGCTGGAAGAGCACTACTCCTACCAAATGAAGGCGCTTGTTGAAGAGGTTGAGGAGATTAAGGCTGTCATGACAGAGAAAGAGAATGAGCTTCAGGGTCTTCAAACTGCACTCGAGGCCCAGAAAGAGGCCAATGTCAGGTCACCAAGCAACACCATGAAGAACTTAGTTGAACGGCTGAAAGCTCAGCTTGCCCTCAAAGACAAACAACAGAAGGTAAACTGTCAACATATCCATATTGAAATGGTTACAGTTGTATATTTTGCATAATCCTCTTTATGTCCCAACAGCAGTGAGTAATTATAATATTCTGACAATAAATAAAGAGGAATCTGGATTTAGCCTGTCCTGTAATTTCAATCAGCATGATTCTCTCTACCAGTCTGGGGATTTCAACAATGCTAGGCAGAAGTGGGAGGTTATTATCATTTACATTTACAGCATTTGGCAGACACTCTTATTCAGAGACACTTGCGTAAGTGCATTAAAATGTCCATCATAGAAATCCCTTATTTGGTTCACTAGGGATGATCTGTAAATCCCATTATCTTAATAACTCTGTGCCCAACCATGTTTTTAATATAATTATACACATAATTGTTACATAATATGTATAATATTACGTTATTTACATTTACATTTGAGGCATTTGGCAGAAAATCTGTCTGCAAGGTTTGTTTTGTGGGGGGTGTATTCCCAATATGTCTGTAACAGAAATTATTGTTCATGTTTTTAGGTGTCAGAATTAATTACACACCAACAAAAGGCTGGCTGCATTAGTTCTCCCTTTCCAATATTCTGACAACTCACAAGCAATCATGAATACATACTTGATTTTTTGGGGGCTCTGGGTGCTCTTCTGCATTCTTCCTCTCCAGCTCTGACTCCAGTCTCTGGATCTTCTTCTGCAGGCCCTCCACTGTGAACCCCTTTGTATCACTGTCCATCTGACCATTTTTGCGAACATGAGCTATAGCTTTTATTGCACTTATACATCTTTGCTGTGACTACAAGTATAATGACCCAAGATGCCAAAATGAGCCCCAAAACCTGTGGTGCATTCTTCTCAAGGCCACATAATAACAATAAGCTTCTCAAATTCATTTTAATACTATAATGTTCTGAAGAATTTCTGCAAAATGTTACGGCAACATAGTTTTAGGTTTCGATCACATCTCAATGCCTTAGAAGACCTTCGGTTCTGAACGGTTGTTTTCTTGTGTTAATGTAGTTAGCGATGTGTGGTTTACCACAGAGCATATGTCTTTCATAGGCACTCAGCAAAGCTCTCCTAGAACTGCGTGCAGAGATTACTTCCCATGCCGAGCAGCAGATCATCGCCAATGCCACACAAAGAGAAGAGAGCCTCAACACCCAGCAAATTGTTGACAAGCACACCAAGGATCTGCGGGTGGGCATCTATTACTTTAATAGCTTTAATCGGTCATGTGCCACAGCTCAGCGTTGCTGTGGGCTCTTTCTTGGGTGTGCCTGAGTGTGTCAGTGAGTTGGCTGAGCACTAATGTCCTGTTTCCAAACGCAGAGCCGTGTGCAGGAGCTGAATGATGAGCTCCAGAGTGCAAAGGAGAGTGTCCATGCAGTCAGGAGCAAGGAAAGTTCTCTGAAAGAGGAGCTGGAGGGTCTTCACAAAGAACTGCAGAGGAGCCAGAAGGCCCAGAACAGACTGCAGAGTGAGAAGGAACGGCTGAAGGAGGAGGTGGAGGAGCTGAGGCAGAGAATCAAGAGGCTCAGCAGCAGCCTGCAGGTTAGACTCTGCTGTGCCCTGCTGGTTGGGCTGCTGAATCATTCTTTAATTTGATTATGGAACACACCATTTTTTTTAACTGCCTTTAATGAGGAAAACCGGGCCAAACCAGCAACTGAGTACGACATCCGTAATTGCCAGATGGTTTTGATGAAAGGTTTCCTGAGAGAAAAACAAATAAATTAGAATATGAAAATCTGGAGTGAAAATGCACTTCTCACATCCGTAGAAATGACACACATACACTCATGGAGTTTTTCCATGAGTTTGTAATCGAATAAAAACAAAATTGGTCAAAATAGAAGCTATCTGGTTGCTGAAGACCAAATAACAAGGTAGCACCCACTAGTCAACCATAACATTATGTTATATATTTGGTACATTTAGTAGGTTCACCCTTTGTTGCATCAAGGCATGGAGTCCACTGGACACAGCTAAATCTCTGAAGGTCTCTGGTACCACATTGGTGGCAAGTAAGCACATTGCACTCCTCAAAACATTCTTTAACTATTTTTACAGTGTGGCAGGATCCATTATCCTGCCTTCAGGGAAAACCGTTTTCGTGAAGATATGTATTCCACACAATATAGAGCAGAATATTGCTCAAAACATCGCAGTGCCTCTATTAGACTGTCTTGTTCCTAGAGTTTACCCTGGTGCCATATCTTCCTGCGATTCTGACACATCACTATGGCAAACATCATGAACTTTGTTCTATATAATATTCTGCTATTAGCACACCAATTTCCAGGACAAATTATTCCCTTGCTGCCTAACTCCTGAACAAAATCTTAAAACCTGTGGGAAATTGCAGGTACTTCCATTTTGTGCTGGTGAAACCAGATTGTAAGTAGAGGTTCAAATGCAAAACGAATAAACAGGAACAAGAGACAAAAAATGTATTGAAAAATGTTGTTGTGTAGCAAAAGCAGAGCCTCTCACAGTGCCACATCACTGATGAGGTTGCACACAATTTCTTTAAAAATCCTGAGGACTTTTTTTTTTTTTGGTCCCATAAACAAGGGGTACACCCCAACTGATCCAGCTGTCTATGAAGACACAGGCCAAACCCGACCCACATTAACGCACTTACTGATGCAGAATCCATACCAATAACCACAAGACAGCATCTGCAAAAGAAGGGCTTAAAAAACAAAATAATTCAAAGGCCATGTGGCGAACTGCAGGAGGTGTCAAATAGCACCTGGCCACGTAGCGATGTTGCAGCGGACATCCGTTTTGACAACACAGTCCTGACAAATTTTTTTTTTTTTTTTGTCTTGTTCCTGTTTCTTCTTTTTGCATTTTGAACCAGCACAAAATTTGAACTTTTTTTTTTTCTTAAGATTTGTTCAGGTGAGTACTATCCCACCAGGTCCCACTGAATGAGATAATCAGGGTGGTTGACTTCATAATGTTATGGCTGATCTGTGAATATAAACTGGTGTGCAGGTGACCAAATCAAGCTATGGGGGATGACGGGACACGGGTTACAAGATCGGGGTGGATCTGACTCATTAGTACGGGGACTTGAGTGCAAGGACAAAGAAACAGCACTGTAAGCATATAAAACACGTTATATGATATAAGGTAAAAAATAAAAAGATAAATGCAGCACAAATTAATTCCAAAGATGAAAGTCAAAAATATCACATTACACATTCATATCACCGAATAAGCTGTGTCAGTGTTGTTTTATCACACAGAATGTTATTTTATACAGCTTTTGGGATGACTACAATCCTTTACTGGATGGTCAAAGACGTAAGCAAGGAAAACAATAGTTTAATAAGGTGTAGGAACCCCTCTGGAATATATGTGGGGGTGGGGATTTATCCAGTTTTCAGTAGAACAGATTTCAGCATCTAACCAGTTTTCCCACACTGCCACAAACAGCAAACAAGAAGAGAACATGTTACCACATCTCCAGTGAACCACTCATCCATTAGGGTATAACATGAGTTTCACAACAAAATACTGGAGGAAACATTACCCAAAGTCCTCTGAGAAGTGGGTGGCCAGCCCATCGCCTGATTGCAAAGCAAGGCCAAGATGGGCTTTCCCATTCCAGATACATTGCAAAGGGCTCTGTGAGAATCATTCCCTCAGACTTGCAACATAATGGCTTAAAGCACGATGTGTCTGCATTCTCTCAACACTGATGTGTTAGTGTAATTTTAATCTAAGACATCTGTGTGTGTGTGTGTGTGTGTGTGTGTGTGTGTGTGTGTGTGTGTGTGTGTGTGTGTGTGTGTGTGTGTGTGTGTGTGTGTGTGTGTGTGTGTGCGCGCAATTGTATACGCGTATGGGCAGGGTCAGATGGACAGTGATACAAAGGGGTTCACAGTGGAGGGCTTGCAGAAGAAGATCCGGAGACTGGAGTCAGAGCTGGAGAGGAAGAATGCAGAAGAGCACCCAGAGCGAAAGCCCAGCAGAGATGATAAGGACAAGGTGAACTTCCATAATCCTCACCATATGATTCTTATCGCCAAGACACACGTAAGCAAGACACTCAGGGTTTTGCCTGGGCTGCCTCGTACCATTGCATATATTGAACGTAGCCATATGTGTAACATGAAAGCCTTATGAAAAAGATTTTTTTGAGAACTTTTTTGGCAGCATTAGCTTGTTAAAAAGTCACCAGGGAATCTGGACTAAACTTCTTCCAAGATTCTTAATCTTTAATTCTTTTTCACACTGATATCAATTTTTTCCTCACAGATATTCTCTCTCCTCCCCCCCCCCCCCCCCCCCCCCCCCCATGAGGCCTATATTTGCATTTTGCATAAACTGGCTTAAAGTATTTTTCTTTATAAATACTGGTCTTATATTTTAAATGGAACATTCCACTTGAATGAAAAAGGCTTCTCACATTCCACATTTTTCAGGCTGTCAAAGAAGAAATAGTGAGATGGGAGGAAGGTAAGAGGTGGCAGGCCCGCATGGAGAAACTGCGCAACGTACTGAGAGAAAAGGAAAAAGAGACTGAATCTTTGACAAAACAGCTGGGAACTCTTAAAGACCTTTATAGCAGGTCAGGACTAAATTTCTTTATAAAAAGCATACAGTAAAAATAACCAATGTGTTTACTTTTTGTTCTTCTACTATTCACTATAAACGGTTTAAAGTTTTAATGATTCTGTTTAATTGTAATGTTCTGGAAGGCTGGAGCAAGAGAAAGTTGGGTTACAAAAGAAGCTGAGGACTCGTGGAGTCACCGTAGATCAGGTTGTGGGCGCACGCACCCTTGAGGCTGAAAAGGAGACTCAGGAGCTGAAAAGAATGAACTCTGAGCTGCTCCAACAGATCCAAACTATAAAGTAAGACGGGAGTGTTTATTGGCCTGAGCAGTAATGGATTGTTTTTGTTTTAGTGGGTTAGGTGAGCATACGAGTTATATTTTCCCTTTGGTGACAGACACCAGCAAGCGTTACCCCGAGATGCCGCACTGGAAGACCTAAACCTCAGAAACCACTACCTTGAAGAGAGACTTCACTCCATGCAGTCCCAGTTAACCAAAGAATCCCCCTCTAGGCCATCTGTAAGTCCAGTTCAATCTAATCCTCTTGATGAAAAGAAAAAGAAATGCTGCTAAAAACCAAGTTGTCTACATGGATTTCCATCTTGTATGTTTTCATTTCATTCTCATTTTCTCTTTCAATATTTCTGTTCCCTCTCATTCCCATTGACACAACTACACTCCATTTTTGCATGCTAAGGTCAAATGTTTAATATCTGTAGCCGGTTCTCGTGGCATGAGATTTGATGCCCACCCTAAAGGCACTGACATATGGGCCCCACAGTTCATGTCTGAGACCTTTAATGATAGTGTATCTGATCTCATTGATCTAGAAGATACTCAGACTGTTTGTGTAAGAAAAAGAGAAATCGATTCCGCTAAGATGGGTATCCTCAGTAAAACCGCCTCTTTCAAATGTAAGATAAAAGAGCAAAAATCTGAAGAGATAACAAACACAGGTGAAGAATATGATCAAACAGAGGATGTTCAGAAACTGGAAGGAGGTGAAGCTGATCTAGAGGAAGAAAATAAGACTACAGATAAGACCGAACACATAGGTGAAAACACTATCACTCCCACACAACCAGAAGAAGATGAAGAGGGGAACCAACAAGAACCAGGCATAACTGAGGAGATGGAAGGTGTCAAAGAAGGGATTGAAGCTGCTGATATTCCTGAAGATGGTATAGGGAAGGTACAAGAAGAGAACGTTGTTGACAAATCTGAGGAGGAACATCTCAAAGAGGCCTGTAATCTAAGTGGTGGGTCAGAGGTGAAAGAACCAGATGGAGACGAACATCATCTGATGTCAAAAGCACCCTCCCCTCAGCCCATTGAGAGTGAAGCCAAAAAGGCTGAAGCTTCTGAAGAGGAGAAGCCAGAAGAGTCCTTCTTGACTGAGCCAGAGGTAGACCCCAGTGCCATGGTCAGTGAAGACCCTGAGAGCCTTCTCACCAGAGAGTTGGACACTGATGTCACGGACAGCGAACTTGACATCACAGACAGTATTCAGGGGGCGATCGACTGGGGTGTCATGACTGAGCATAGCAGGAGAAGAGAAAAACCTGCTGAAGTCGAGAAGGTAAAGGTGAAGTAGATATCCCAGTGTGCCGCTATTGCATCGTTTGCTCTTAGTTCTCCATAAACAGCAGTAGGTAAATAGATTTCCCTTCTGCTATAGCCTGTGCTATTTGTGAATGTTTATGTTCAGGCAAATTAGGTTAATGGATTTAATCTACTTTTGCCCCCAGACATCAGGCAGAGGTTCTGGTTCACCGTTACTGAAAGAGCAGGAGCTACAAAAAGAAAACCTTAAGCTGTCTTCTGAAAACCTGGAGCTACGCTTCCAACTAGAGCAAGCAAACAAAGACCTGCCCAGGCTGAAGGTACATGAAGTCCAGGGTGGACTGTATGGTTTTCATTTCCTTCAACTGATCCTACATCACTTATTGACAGGAACAAGTTTCTGACCTAAAAGAAATGTGTGACACTCTAAAGAAGGAGAAGAATGAATTAGTGAGGAAGCTTGGAAATGTCCGGGGGGTAAATAAACTAGTTTTTTTACACACACACACAACCTGTTTATCCATTGTAATATAAAATCTACATTTTCTATGCAGTTGGGCAGAAGTGGAAAGAGCATTCTTGACTTGGAGAAAACCATCGGGTTAATGACAAAGTTGATAGAGAAACTGCAGCGGGAAAATGAGTCTCTTAAAAAGGTCCCGGCTGCACTGATTCAGGATCAGCTGACTGTGTTGGAAAGGGATCATGAAAAGCTTAAGGTGGGCGGGTGTAAAGCTGTAATTATAATTGCCTGGTCATGTAACAAAGTTACAACCACTGTGGGACAAATAAAATAAGAGTGTTTAAAACCAGTTTCCAATGTATGATTTATTTATGCTTTTATTTATGCTCTTTATGTCACATTATTTTTTATTTCCCCTGTTGTAGTCAGAAAGTGAAAAGCTTAAAGCACAAACAGAAGGTCAGCTTGCCTCAAGACTTCAATCGAAAGCAAAAGGAGTGGAGAAAATAGCAATGGAGAATGAACGGTTGCGCAAGGATATAAAAAAGGTTCCTTCCAGCTTGTGACTTGTGGCAATTAAAATGAATTGAGGGCACGTCAACTTGAAAAGCTTGTTAATTGCTGGTGTTGTTGCAGGAAACTGATGCTGCAGAGAAGCTGCGGGTTGTTAACACCAGTTTGGAAGTGACCAATCAGAGGCTTCAAGAAGAGCTAGAAGAGGCTAATCAAAAGCTCCTTTTGGCTCAGACAAGGAAGTCTGCTTTAGAAGGTGCAGACAGCAAGACCTGGAAATCCACTGTGGTAACAAGGTGTGTAAAATAAACATATTTATTTGTGCAGAAAAATATAATTCACAAATGTAGAATTTATATAGTTGCATACAGTCAAGGATTGATGATTATTAAATAAATCATTCCCTTGATTTTCCTCGTTTTTGTTTTGCATTTTTTGACTATTGTGATGCAAACTTCAGAGCATTACACAGATCTATCCCCCAAACTTTTTATAATGCAGTATTTAGAATACATACTTAAAAATGTCGTTCCTTTTAGAATACAGCTGATTTGCAAAATATTTTTTGCAAAAGAAAAACAAACAAATACTGATCCAGCACAGCTTTTTTACATAGATTTTTCAGTACAGTATTTTCATGTATTGTGAGTACATGTTTTTTTCTGTACTGTAATGGAATACCTTCCTGAAAACATTCTTGGCAAATTATCTAAGCAGCTTATTATAAATAGAGGGTCTTGCTTCTATATTTTATGTGTTCTATATTTTTTGTGTTTGGCCTCTCTGTGGGGATTATTGCATTCCTGAGGTTTGAGTTGTAAAATCTTACATAAAATCTGAAGTGTATTATTCTTTTTCACTTATCGAACCACTGTGATGGGCACTCCAGCTACATCATTTCAAACTTCCGATGCAAAGATCACAGCATCTCTTAATATGTTCTAAACACCACAAACCAGCCATTAATACTTCTGTTACCCTGCAGGCAGTGTCTTGACTTCCCTTATTATGCATGAGCCATGTGATATTTGAAAGCCCCCTCAGCAGAGCTGCGCTTCCCTCCAGAAGAGACCGTCCACGCAGAGTCTTTAATCTCTGTGTCGTAGGTCTGGAGAATCTGTAATTTTATTACCTGCAGCTGTTTCTGCTCAGCTCTCTGCACACTATTTAGATGACAGTAACACGGTATACTCCTGGGCAATTAAATCACACCGTTAATCTTTTGAGAACCTTATGATTAATGAGGACGATATATTGCCTTAGACTGTTTGAAAACAAGATGAAGGAACTGGAGGCTGAAATATCCCAGAAGAGCTCCAGCGTGTCTGCCCTGAAACAACAGCTCAGAGAGGCCACGGAGCAGGAGCAGAGCACAAAGCGTGTCGTGGCTGAACTCAGGGAGCAGGTACTGTTTATATGCGTTTAAAACTATACAACCAAAGCGTTCTCGGGGGGGTGAAGTTTGAATAGCCTTGAACTCATATTCATATTTGTGGGATAAGACAAAACACTGTGCTTTGCAGGTGGAGCTGCTGAAGAATTTTCCCAGTGAAGCAAAAACAGATGAAGGCCTTACAAAGGAATTTCAAATAATACGGTGACCATAAGGATGCGCGTAGCTCTTAGCACATATGACTGTTACAACAGGGTAAACAGAGTAAATCATTAATGGTCGATCAACGTGTTTGGTGCAGCACGTAGAACAAAAGTCTTCTTGAGCATTTCATTGCATTCAGTACGAAGCATAAATCCTTGGACCTCCATTTCAGGTTGAGTAACGGCCGACTGCAGAGGGAAAAGGCGGAACTTCAGCAGCAGTTACGCAGGTATAAGGAGCAGTATGGGACTGAAGCAGCTGGAGCAGGTGAGCATGCGGTGGGGTAACGTGGGTTGTGCTTAAGGAATCGTACAAACTGAATCAATACAATGCAGCGGTGGGTGGTTCCTAAAGTTGCCGGTGTTGGGGTAATGAACATTGTAAGGCTTTACAAGGGCCTTATAACTAAACAAAAAATTTAAATTTTTACTAAAAATAAACTACAAATCAAGGTCTTCCAGCTAATATTACTATTCGTCAATTTTACCAATTTTTCCATGTGATTTTACAATCAGCAAGTATGTTGTGAAATGATTCAGAGAGCTAAGCATGTGCCAAGAACTATAATCACAGTGCAGAGGAACATATTGCAGACGTTTCTATCCTGTTCTGTTTTTCTGGTATGGCTTTTGATTATTGTGCTGTTGCCAAGACTGTAGGCGTCAGCATCATATTGTATTCAGTGTTATATAGCAGATGAATTCTGACTGCAGTCTCATTTTCCTCAAGGTTACACTGAGCTACAGGCCCAACTGAAAGTAGCAGACACTGAAAAGAAACATTTACAGGTATAAGTTTCACCTTGAAAGCTAATTGGCGCTTTTGAACAACCTAATGTCTTCATTTTTAAATGCACTGCTATGATCAGTATATTAAACATCTAATTAATTCACATAGGATGAAGTGAACAAGCTGAAGAAAGAGCTGGAACATTTTGATCCTGCCTTTTTTGAGGACCTTGAGGACCTCAAGTTCAATTACAATCTGGAGGTGAAGAAAAACATCATCCTGGAGGAACAACTGAAAAAAGTCTGTGAGCAGTTTGGTGTTGCAGTGGAGATCCCAACAGATGTTTCTAACACATGAACCAGTGTGCCTTTATGAGTAAGATTTTAATGTTTTATGCAGTTAAAGATTATTTACTATAACTGTTCAGTGCTTTTGAAGATATATATTAATCTAGAATGAATCTGTTTTGTACTGCGTGCAATAAACAGTCTCACTGTAGAAAAAAAAATGGCTGAGTTTTAATCAGTGTTTTTGAAATGAGGATTTTTTTCATAAATACACATTTTTTAAAACTTGAGCATGCCAATTTTCTTAATTCACAATATCTACAACATATCCCAATATGCATTTTTTAAATGCTTTGAACTATTAAAGTAACTGTAGTTATCAGAGGCGGGATAAACCCTGAGCTTTTAACAAGATGCTTTTGGATTTTTTTTTTTTAGGTGGAGCTGCTGCAATTTATCATTTACAAGAACATGTAGAACTCTTTCACAGTTCGTATAAACCTAGGTAGAATTACACTTTTTGGCAAACTTATAAAGTTGGCATGGTGGAGAGGGTGTGTACGTGGGCGCCTGGGTAGGAATGTGTTGCAGTCCTCAGTTCCATTTCATTATTAAGATTCAAAGTGGACGTCACGAAGGCAGCCGAACTGCTGCCCGTTGAGTTTTGAGAAAGCATGAAATAAATTCTTGCTCGAGTCGCACAAATGGTCCCCCGACCAGTCCACATGGACTACAACGGGCCTAGTGTTCAGGAAGGTGTCCCCAACAGGCCACTTGAGGTTCAGGTGATGCCGATGAAGCTGTACGAAAACCCCCCAAAATCCATTAGTGCTATGAAACCAGAAGTCAAATTCTTTTAAACTTTATTTTAAGCATGAATTTAACTCACCTTCACGAGCGTCCCATCCGCACAGTGCCAGACTATTCCCTCAACTCTGCCTTCATCACTCTGCTGAAACCATTCATAGATCTGCTGGTAGTGCAAAGATGGAGCCTTTCTGATCTGAAAGATCCCATGGGGCACCAGAACATGAAGAGGGTGTTTTTTATCACCCAATCCTGCAAAAAAAAAAAAAAGAATAACCTAACAAATTTTAATCTGAAGCAAATTACACAAAAAAATAAATAAATAAATTTCCAAAGACATATACAGTCCAGGCAGCAAAACAGATGAGAAGGTTTAATGACATTAATTACTAGGTGTGCTCTGTTCATTAGGTTAGACTTTTCAATGCAGTCCTGATGCTTCTGTATACAGTTTTACCATAGGGATTGCCATTAATATTTGTTCCAATGAGTTCGAGTGTTTGCTCAAGCAGTTCTGACAAGGGTCTGCTTGTGATTTCAATCATGTCTTCATTTTCGGGGTGTGGCCTCAGAACAAGAGCTAGTCCGTCTTCATAATCCACCACGGAGGAGTGCCAGCGGTACTGCTGGTTGTACTTCTCCACAGGAACCCAACCTGGTCACAGGCACATCCATCACTATTCATTCATTACCAATTTGCAGTTAGGACAGGACAGGAAGACATGACCGACCTAGAATATGTCCATTCTCATCAGGTACTGGATTCCCATTGACCTGCTGTACCCCATGTGCTGGAAGCCATTCTTCTGGAACATTCTTAAAGTCATCCTCAATATTCCAGCTGAAGCCTATGACAGATGCATATCATAAAACTCTGATTAATGGATGATAGGAGATCCCAGCAATTCAAAATATACTGCATGGTTAATCCAGGCCTACCTTTATTGCTTTGATGAAAATGCTGAAACCTTCTGAACCTTTTGTCTGCTTGCTTGTTTGGCTTCCGATCTAAGCGAGCCCAGAGGTATGGTTCACCTTAAAAATTCAGTCAAGAGGCATGATTCATGATTTAATATGTTTTAGAGCACTAGGTGAATCAGTGAAGTGTAGGACATTGATCGATTGTAGAAAGATATCTCTAGAAATCTTGTGTTTTTTTTTTTTCCCCCCACTGACCTTTATATGATGAAACATAGCAGCAGGTACCATCTACTTTCTCTGTGGCAAGTGCGGCGTCAACGTTTGAATCGAGAGCCACTGGGTTTACTCGTTCTGAGGCTACAACCTGAAATTGCTATCAATAAAAAAAAATAAAAAATCTAAATAAAAATTCATAAACACTTAAATGATTGACAGATTGATAGCCCCGACATCTCTTTACGATGTGAAATAATATCTGGCCAGCAATGGTCCATGGATGGATAGTGGTTGCGATGTAACCATGTAACATTAAAGGGCAGTAATTAGGCACAGAACATAAAAGCCTAATACATAAATGTTTTTATGGAAACATATTGGGAAAAAAATGAACAAGCCTGCATTTAAAGCTGCTTAATAAGGTTAAGCTAAAGGTATATTTTTGGAGTGCGGCTGGACTGGCCCGTCAGTTCCCCTGACCTGAATCCCACTGAGCACATCTGGGGCATCATGTCTCGCTCCATCCACCAACGCCACGGTGTACCACAGACTGTCCAGGAGTTGGTGGATGCTTTAGTCCAGGTCTGGGAGGAGATCCCTTAGGAGACCATCTGCCACCTCACATACATATATACAGTACAGGCCAAAGGTTTGGACACCTCCTCATTCAATGTGTTTTCTTTATTTTAATGACAATTTACATTGGTAGATTCTCACTGAAGGCATCAAAACTATGAATGAACACATGTGGAGTTATGTACTTAACAAAAAACGGTGAAATAACTGAATGTTTTACATTCTAGTTTCTTCTAAATAGCCGCCCTTTGCCACTGCTTTGCACACTCTTGGCATTCTCGATGAGAGGTTGTCACCTGAAATGGTTTTCCAACAGTCTTGAAGGAGTTCCCAGAGGTGTTTAGCACCATCTCGATTGGCCCCTTTGCCTTCACTCTGCGGTCCAGCTCACCCCAAACCATCTCGATTGGGTTCAGGTGACTGTGGAGGTCAGGTGTCCACTTTTTGTTAAGTACATAACTCCACATGTGTACATTCATAGTTTTGATGCCTTCAGTGAGAATCTACCAAAAACACTGTATATTTATATGCATATACATAAATACATTATATATATGGCATGTATATAGAATTTTACGGTTTTATGTAATTGTACAGTTTTTGTCACGTACACCCTAAAACAACCTTACAGTGATAATAACGTCGTACTAACATAACCATATCTATCTGAACTGGCTCTTTACTGTGGGATTGCGCATGCGCACACATATGGCTAAAAAATGCACTGCGGGCCACCTGATAAAATACGACGACGTAAGCGTACAGTTCCAGCGGTTCACGTGTTGCACTTTTCGACGTGGCTGAACGCATGTCTGGCTGCGCGGTCCGCTGGCCGAGGCGCGTTTCGGTGCAGCCACCAACCTGCCACTCGCGTTTCCTGGACGGCTCGTCGCGGACCTCGGTCAGGAAGGCGCATGGCATCTTCTGCTGCACGGAACCGAGGCGCCTCATCGCGACATTCACTCCGCTCGCAGCGAACCAGGCGACATGCGCTATCCTCAGCACCGGCCAAGAGCACCTGGCTGCAGCGCTTCCGGGTTTTTTTAAACCGCTAGTTGGCAAAGGGGATCGTTCGGTCGTCGGTAGCGCCCCCTGTCGCACTGGAGTAGATACGCGGCGCCGCTGTTTTGCGTCGACGTTTGAACCGATTAGCCTCGTTATATTTCCGCTTTCATCTTACCACCAGCACATCTGCCAACTGGCTGAACTGGCAAAGAAAAGAGGCTTTAAAATCCGCGTTTGCCTGCTGTACCGCTCTTCTGGCACGAGCTCTTTAAAATTCCTTCCATCCCTCCTGCCCAAGAGGACACACAAATAGACCATTAAATGTACAAAGTGTTCATCTGAAGGGGGGGGGGGGTCAGAATAGAAGCAGACGGGAACAATAAAACAGAAAAATTAGGAACTACACCGAAGACCTGGGGAAATGTTATTTGAAGAGGGATTTAATATCACAGAAACACCGTTTGATAAAAATTCTCCCCATGCTTTCCAGTGCTTTCACAATATTGGGTCCACACACACACGGCGGAATTCATTACTCATCTGGTCTCCTGTGGAGTTGCGGCGTTGAGAAACGCCACCAGTCCTTACTCATCACCTGAGACACCAATTTCACGTTCAAGGGGCTAACGGGTCACACACTTCACGGCCACGCGGACTGGTTCTCAAAAGCTGCCGTTTTATTTCCTTCCATGTATATAAAAATAATGCGTGCAGACTCGTCTTTCAGCACAGAAGTGCATCTCGTGAATTCCGCTGTAGGATTTCCAACACGCACAAGACCAGCGGCCCGTGCCAGTGAGGGGCGTGCTGAAGCTAAAAGCTTTGCTTTTCTGAGTTTGTTCTACATTAAAAAGGAACACATGCACTCTATCAAAGCATGACTCAATGGGAAGAAGTAGGTCAAGATCTCAGTTCTATACGGTTTTCGTATCCATATCTATGACAAGACAACATTTTTGTTGGGACAGCCAGTGTTAAGAGTCACCGTCACGTTAATACGGTGATGCTTTAGCTGTATTTGGTGACCTCAGGTGATGGTACAGATCCACACGGCCAGTTCCACAGCAGCAGGCACATTCCTTGGTCACGTCATAATACAATTCTTGCAAGCCGACGACTCCTACGCCCCTACAAAATATAATAAGGGCTGGCAACATCCTGCTGTGGCGGTATTCTATTTCATCTCGCTATCCGGCTTCATGCTGAAGGGTTCCAGCCGTTCACTCTCGGGCAATAGGTTGTTCAGGCGCTCCATCAGCGGTACAGTCTGGTCAATGCCCATCTGAATGCGCCGTAGGATCATGGACATCTCATTCACCTTCTGGATCTGCTCAGCATACTTTGCATATCGCTTCTGTCTATCTTGCATGATGCTGAACAGGGTTTCCACTGAAAGGTCCATCTAATAACACACACATTTAAATTAGACTTATCATTTGATCAGAATGATGCCGTTTCAGAGCAAAGACACATTCCATGATTAAAGACTAGGGCAGGAACAGTCGTGGGATCTGTACTGAACAGCACAGGGGTCCAACATTGGTACACGTTTTTAAACACATACATGTGTGCAATAGTTTATATTTGATTCAAAAACGTTTTTATTAAAACAGAATGTAAAAATTAAGCTTGAAAGAGCTGATCAAGATGTATCATTTGATATACATATCACAATTTTGCCCAAAATGTCCCCAATGATGAACCCATAAGTGATTTAAAGTCATTTCTTTTCGTAATTTTCTAAAGGTGGCGTCAGCCACACAAGTTACTAACAAATAAAACAATGATGTATTTCTTCCCTAAAATATTAATATTTTATTACTGGTTATTTACCAGTAATAAACCAGTAATATACTGAGATAATATCCAATTTTCGTAATATCAAACAAAAGATATTCAGGCAGCATGAACGTTAAACTGGGCGGAGCGACTGAAACGGCAGCAGTGAAACTGTAAAAACAGGCAGCGTTACTGAAAGTCTCACAAGACAAAATGGAAAAGAGCGAGATGAATGTTGTCAAAATTCCCACCTCTTAATTTACACTTCAATGTTGTATTGATTTTGTTTAAATATTTTGGCACAAATGTGACTTGGAATTTTTCTGGCGTCAGGGGTGCGCTGACTGAACACAGACCTTTTTTTTTTTTTTTTTTTTTGCTCACTGTTGCAAATCGAAGTGTCCACGCAGGCGTACGAGATCATGAGACAAGTGAAGGTTCACTCCTCTAGTAAAGAGCCACACACACCTCTTTGATCCTCTTGACAAGAGCATTCTGGTCAAAGGCCACGGCCTCCGCGCACTGGTGTAGGTGCTCCTGATACCGGACACACAGCTGCAGGACCTGTGCCGAGTCCAGTTTCTCCACACAGACGCTGCTGGGAGACGTCTGGCCGCCGAGCACACCTTCATAGAAAGATCATGATGATAAATGATAAAAAAAAAAAAAAAAAAAAAACACACCTGGTGTCGTGCGTCGTGATCCAGCACCTTTCAGCAGGGGCTGGAAGGTGGGGATTTCCTGCAGCTTGATCACGTCGGGGTCGCTGTGGATGTTCCGTAGAGATTGTGTTCCCTGGGCAACCACCACGATGTCGTCCATTTTGGCTCTCTGCTTCGCAGGAGAGGGTGCAGCTAAAAATAAAACAGTGCACACACGTAAAGGGTTAATATCCTTTATTTATGACATACTGGCTGGTATGAAATGTTTTAATAGAATCAAAGCTGCTTGGGAACAGGATGTTCACATGTCATTATGTGAGGACACATGAGACTCAATATTTAAACTGGTGAATTCAACATCGTGATGTGCCCGTCATTGTCTTTCACAGTTTAAAGTTGACACAGAGCTCATATGTCCAAACCAAGTCAAACTATCGCGTATTTACCCAAATGTGGATCCCTGCTGTGATAAATGTGGAAGTGAGGATGTCTCGCTTATCCATATGTATTGGTCGTGTCCTTGAAACATATTGGAGGGAGGTATTTCAAACCCTTTCGTCAGTCCTCAAACAGCGTATAAAACCAAATCCTTTCCAACCAAATTACGCTTTTTGGCATCAGTGATGATGCATGTCTCTTTTTGCCAGATGTGCAGTCTTACTCAGATGGAAAGGGGCTGCTCTTCCCACCCATGCTCAATGGACGAGGGACCTTATGTCCTGTCTAAGCCTCAAAAAGATATGCCACTCAATTAGTGATACCAACATAGAATTTCACAAGATGTGGGGGCGTTCGTGGAGTATTTTACAAGCATTTTTAAAGATCCAGTCTTGTTCTTTTTAATTAACCAATCTGGCATGAGAATGGGGTTATTATGTGGAAATGTTGTTGGGTTTGGAATAGCACTTGTTATTATCATTATTGTTCTTTGGATATGACTAAATTAATAAAAGGTAATGAATAATGCTCTACTGCAATGTTACCTGATCTTTGTATGTAACTCTTTCAGAATTAATTTACTTAGTGAGACCTTTTTTATATTGTTTTTTTTTTTTTGCTGTTGTTGTCATTCCCTTGTTTAAAGCCATTAAAAATATCTTTGAGTTTGTATTGCTTCTCGCACCGATGATGGGTAGACGCTGAAAATTATAATTAGTAGTATTTACATTTTCACTCGGAACTGGCCACGTGACAGCATTGTCGCCCTGCCTTGTACCTGAACCGCCGCAGTCCGGGTGCTTGTGCTCCGAGTCCCCGCTCTGCTCCGCTCCCATGATGAAACCTCAGGTGACGGATCCGCGAGTTCACAGCTCGACAGGACGGCCGGTGTCGCCTAGCTGCCCATTTAACTTCATTAAAGCCCGAAGTCCCCGCTCTTCCAGGCGGCCACTCACTTCTCGATTTCTGTTCCCTTCCGAAAGCTGTAGCAATGGTTTAGCCGGTTAAACAACAAGCAACTTTATTCTGCCTTTATTCTGTTTATTTGCACATTCGCATATATCTACGCATGGTCTAGAGAGTCGCGTTTAATATAAGCGCTGCCCCTGGTCAAGTAGAAATACAGACAGCGGCGCTGACTTCCGCGTCACGTGACGCGACTGTTGTCACCACGTAAACCAATCGCAGTGGACGCCGTGCGTGGTGGTCAAATGGAAAAACGCCTCGGTGTGTGTGGCCATCTGGCGCATCGGAGTAACATATCGACAAGCGCTCGAGTTGATTAATAAAAATCTAATTATGCTGGATTATACACACCTTGTTGTCCTGTGTACGTGTTATCTGAAAAAAAAATGGACATGACTATTCCAACTCAATTCGAACTCTGGAGTTTATTGTTAAATGACAATATATAAAAAGAGACGGAGGCCAGCAAACAAATTAAAGACTGGGGTGCCAGCAACAGAGCACAAATACACAACTACTGAGCCCCTGAACATCCTACTCAAGCGCACAGAGCAACTTACACTTGAATACAAAACAGGCAAATGCATAATGAACAACTCAAAACCTGTTCTTCTTTTAAAACATTAGGAACTAACTGTAACATTAACTACTGCTGCTCGTCTCTCATGTGTCCTGGTCCGTCTCTTTAGCGTCCTCCTCATGAAGCGGATAGGGCCTGAGGTCCACAGAAAGAAGGCGGCTGTACATGCACTGGTTAAACTGGGTGACACGGGGGACATAAACACGGGGCGCATGAGAAAATTGGCAGGATAGCATGAGGACTATGATGGTTCCATGCATAAACAACTACTGGTGCAGCACGCTGACCAACTGAGAGAGTGAAGGGTAACGGTGCGTGGCTCTACCTCAGAGTACACCCCCAGCAGTACGTCAGACCTGGAGTAGAACTCCTCCTTCAGCGAGATCACGATGACCTGGACGTTTTGTGTGGACTGCTCTCTTATGAAACCCGTGACCTGTACCGACAGAGATTACTCATCAATTTTCCAGCCATGGCACGGACAAAAAAAATGAAGCATGTTCAGCGGTATAGTTGTAACTGCGGCTCACCTTCCCAATGTTACTGTTGTCAAGAGCAGCATCAACCTCATCCAGTACAAAGAAAGGTGCTGGGCGGAAGCTAAAGCAGAAACAAGTGGACAGAGAGTCTCTCAAATAGACAATAAATAGAAAAATGTATTTTTCTTTTTACATCAGATGAAGATTTCTCTGAAAATGACCTTGGCTACGAAACATGTGCAGAGATTACCTGTGAATAGCAAAGACCAAAGCTAGTGCTGCAATGGTCTTCTCTCCCCCAGACAGGTTGTCCATGGCCATGAAGCGCTTGCCTGGAGCCACACAGTTATAGTTGATGCCGCCTAAGTACGGTTCGTCCGGATTCTCAGGGCTGAGCATGGCCTGAGGCGAGGCGAAACAAAACAAAAGACATTAGACATCGGTGCATTATAAACCGATTCATACATTATACATTTGTATTTACACCCCTAAACTGCATGTGCATTTTTGAGCACATAAGTGGAAGACTGACCTGGGCACTTTGGTTCCTGCATAGCTTTTTGTAGATCTGATCGATGACGACAGAGACGTGATCAAAGCAGTCACTGAACATACGGAAGCGCTTCGCCTTCACCTGTTCAAACTCCTGGTTGCACTTCTTGGCAACACTGGTGCTTGCTTCAAAAGCTGCATAAAGTGGAGAGGCCAAAGTTTCAAAAAAAGGCACAAATGTTGTCATTTCTATAATTGCCGAGATTTCAATTTCATTGTCACTTCCGCTCCGTACAGGTTAGACATATAGTGAACATAGTGAACATAGTGAACATAGTACATAGTGAAAAGAGACAACGTTTCTCCGGAACCTGGTGCTACACAAAGTTACGGACCGACACAAACAAACCAGGCTACGTAAAGTGCGAACATGGAACATGGGCACTGCACGACATGTAAACAGCGCTAAACCAGTAAAATAAGTGGCAAGTAAGTAAAAGCGGCAAGTAAAGAATGGTGCAAAGATACCGCTTTGCAATAAATTTCACAATTTAAACATAGAAGAGGTAGTGTGTGTGTGTGTGTGTGTGTGTGTGTGTATATGTGTGCCAGTCCAGCCTCTGAGTGCTCAGGTCTCTGAGCTCTTACACAGTCTGGCAGCGAGAACCCGAATGCTTCGGTACCTTTTCCCACATGGAAAAGGAGTGAAGAGTGCATGTGAGGGGTGTGCAGTATTCTTCACAATGCTGATTGCTTTCTGGATGCAGCGTGTGTGGTCAATGTCCATTATGGAGGTTGCGTACCGTCCAACACATCCCGGAAATTCTCTTTCACCTCCTGCATCTTCTCTAGGGCTTTCAGGTTAGGTGGTTTAGATCGATTGATCACTCCTTCCAAAGAGGAAATCACTTCTCTCAGCTTCTGAGCCTCCTTCTCCACGTCCCCATCCTCATCTAAAGCCTAGGTACACACACAGTAATGCTGGCTGGTTAATTATCAATTTGTATCAGTGTGTGCAGCATAAAAGGTTATTTCTGTGTCACTGTCATTCTACACATGAAAGCAGACCTTCAGCTCCTCTTTTAAAGCTCCATAGTCCATCACCATCTGTTCCTCTCGCTCATAGATTTCCAGAGTGCCAGTGGCACTCAACGACTCTGAGTCCAGCTGCAAAAAGACAATTCACCCAGTTATTTTAGTTTTAATATCTCTATGTTCAGTTTAAGTAACAGAATAAAGCTTTTTTTTCCTTCATTTTATGCACCACTGGTTTACCTGCACATCACTGATATCATCCAGTGACCCTGACAGCAGTGTAATGGGGATATTATCAATCTTGCACTCCTGTAGCAGGTTGTGTTTTATCAGCCTCCTCTGTTCTAATGCAGCTTCCAAGGAGATCATCTCCTTCTGCAGCTTCACCAGTTCCCTGACGGACCATTAAAATGGTCAAGAAACGTTTAATGAGATTACCATAACCAGTTAAAAAAAAATGGTGGTACAGGTAACACTGCTACCCAAACACAGGAATGGTTCACAACCGTAGTCCAGGGTTTCTGAAGGTCTAAGGAACCAAATTTATAAATTATTAAGACCTTTCCACTTTAATCAAACTTAAGACCTTGCATCAGTCACCAACTACATTTGTCCAAGAGCCAGAGATTTTCTTGACAGACACTGTGAGGACCAGATGCTCTTCCAGAATACAATAATTGTATTTTAGTATTAATAAAAGTAATATCCAATTATTTGATATGTTAATTGTCCTTACAAATTCCTGATATTTGAATGTTAACAGACTCATATTACCTGTTCTGCACCAAGCAACTGCGATATCATTGGGTTCTAATCTGTGAGTTATTTCCATGTGGCATTACTGACAGATTGAAGGTTTGTTTAATTTGATTCAGAAAGTAAATTAATGAACACTCCCCCCTCACTAGGCTATTCCGGATTCAGAGAAAATGTTAAAAATAGAAGTACAAAAGGAGTACAAAATTTAGCCATCTAGCCCATCAGGGGACCGGATGGAAAGCATATGTGAAAAAGTCCCCCTCCCACACACACACAACCGGAAAATTCCAATCTCTAAAAAGTAAAACACATTTTAGAAATTCACCATATTATTTAGAAAAGTTTAGTCCAAATTATTCTTTTTAAGACCTTTAAACTCCACCTCACCACAGCACATGAGTTAAAGTAGTCAGATTCAGCTCACAGAAGGGTGTCACCTGCACAAAAAACACTTGTGACACTGTGCATGTGACAAACCGCTGTCAAGATTCTTCTCCCTCTACACGCTAGCAAAATGAAACAATTGCGTATTTGCCAGAGCATGTGCTGACAGGGGATGAGATGGTGAAGAGAACAAAGAAATACCACCAGGTCTTTTACGGATTACAGGGCGTCAATGCGGCTTATAAAATGTCAAATAAATCCAGTACCCTGATATTCAAAGAATTTTTTCATTAAAAGCGAAACTGGCATTTAGTTTTCCACCCTGTTCAGGTGATCTTTGAATGGGGCTATGAATTTTCCCATGTCTCGTGTCTTGTGATTTATGCTTATCGTGTTTAAATGTATGTAAACCTGCATATGGTTTTAAGTGCTTTCCTTTCACTCCGGAACCTTGATTCATGTTTTGTTTTGAGATTATGCTAATAAATTGTTGAGGGTTTGATCCTCTGCCACATCCAAACACAGGACTAAGATACACAGTACACAGAGCTGTGAGAAAGTACTTATGTTTTCAAATATCTGGACCTGTGCAAATGCCTGAATATTACTTATTACTGACTTATTACAATTTGAATATTATAATTATGTCTCTGGCATCTCACACATCCTGAATCAATTCAGAAGCAAGAGACTTTGCACAAATCTCCTTCAATGTACAATAATTCACAAATATAAAGTGCTGGGGTGATAACAAGGTTTACCCATCCACTTCCATCCGGAGAGAATGGGCAAGTTTTATTACCCAGGCAGAGAGAGGGGCTCTTACATTTTTATAAGGCCTTGGTGGTCCAACTGATACACACCTGGACTTCTCCTGCTGACTTTTCATATTGTGGTCCAGCTCTGCCTTAGACTCACTGACAACAGACCTCTTCCCTGTCAGCACACTTTGAAGCTCCAGCAGCTTGGACTGGGCCTCATCCACAACACACAGCAGCTTCTTTTCCTCCTGAACCAGAATCAGATGTGCTCTTAAAATCATCATGACTGCCAAATATGTAGCCCATTATGATCCTCTATCTTTCTGAATATTTCCATGTATGTGGCTAGTTTGACTATTTTGGCCAGAAAGACCCAGCTATTCTTTAATCTCATATTACATTTTTGCTGTAATGTAATATGATACATAATCATTTATTCAGTTAAACCCCTGAAGTAGTGGTCTGTGATGGCTTTTATGGCTGGTGAGGCACAATATTCTTCTGGCAGAATGCACACTGGTGCATTATGTTTCATATCCCATCAGCAGTCTTTACAAACACACATGGATATTTGCCTAAGAAAGAATTTTACTTTAATGGATTTGATATGTACACTGAATGTATTCTCTATTTTCTGTTGCAATTCCACAATACAAATGAAAGTATACAGTGGTCATTTGTCACTTCCTATTTTGAATGAAAGGCAAATTTTGTTCTTCTATTCTGGCAAACCGACAGTAAATAAATAAATAAATAAATAAATAAATAAATAGATGGCTGCAGCAACATATGTGCCGATTGCATGCATCAACCCCTGTTGTGTTTCTCCCCTGCAACATCTGTCTCCCCTGACTGCATGTCCCTGCTACTGGTACTCATTCCAACACGAACCATTGATCTATTGAACATAGGTTTTAAATACTTTTACCTCCTTAAATTTAATGATAACCTCATCCTCCTTGCTGATGGAATCCTCCATGTTTTTCAGTTTCTTGCCCTGTTGCTCCAGCTGCCCCTGTTCATACTCCAGCTGTGTTCGGAGACGTGTGCGCTGAGACTCAAACTGCAAGCTGAGCAGAGCAGGGAACGTGTTACAAAGTGATATAAAGTTTTCCTGAACGATCATGGATGAAAAAAGCCT
Organism: Denticeps clupeoides; assembly: GCF_900700375.1. Taxonomy (NCBI): domain Eukaryota; kingdom Metazoa; phylum Chordata; class Actinopteri; order Clupeiformes; family Denticipitidae; genus Denticeps; species Denticeps clupeoides. The sequence goes on along the minus strand of NC_041723.1, from coordinate 11,681,916 downwards.
GAAATGGATGTGTCCTGTCACTGCATCAAATTAAACAGATTCCTGTTTAATGTGCTGACCTATAATAAGTCACCTAAAATTGAACTGCGATCTATTCCATAACCAAATATTACAGTCATTTAAGTAATTTACAGTCAAATATGACCAAAACATCATGTAGAATACAATGTTCTTTGTATGATTAGTAGATGAAGTGACATGTGAAGAAGGTTTAGTAGTGAGTACATATGCTGGAACTGTAAAGCTCGGCAGGTGTGCCTGGTCCCTGCAGTGACATACCATTTCCTGTCCAACTCCTGCTGCTGTCTGATGTGCTCCTGTTCGTACTCACGGATATTTGAGACCCCAATATCTAAGCAGAAGTCAGCAAACACCTGGTCCTCTGTCTGAGGAGAGAAGAGGAGAGAAAAGTTCAGCATTATATCACATTATCTGTCTAATAAAAGAGATGGGCGAAAGCTCCACCGGCAGCAGTACCTCATTGATCCTGTCTTTGATTTGTTTCACCTTCCATTCCTTCTGTTCCACACCATTTGTCTGTTCAAGGATCTGGCATTCTAGGTTGGACAGTTCACTCATTAGACGGGATATCTCCTGCAGAATAAACACACATGTATGTGTAAGCGGGGCTGGGCAATATGATCTAAAAATAATATTGCAAAATATTTAAGGTATATCACGATACGAGATATATCTCTATACCACGAAATTTCCTGTACATCACTGCATAAATACTGTATAAATGCTGTATACATTTGTTCATTTGTCATTTTAAGCCATGTTTTCAGTGACTCTGCATTTGTGTTCATTTTTCCTTCCTGCTACAAACTTTTAAATTTATCTTCGGAAGCAAGTCATTCGCCTCCATCTCCAATTAATGTCTCTGAAATCATGTACAAAACATGCATGTGGCAGTTTTCTGGATGTGCAGGTGAGCAGATGTTCGTTTTGAAGTGAACCTCAAAAGTGAAGTACATGCTGTCTGTTTAACAATAACATTTAGGATCTATACTCGATGATCACGATAGTTCGTGACCCTGGTGAAAAGCTGTTCTACCGCCTGGCAAGCAGGGATGGTCCTCTTGTGGAGGGAATCAAGCTCTGTCATGCTGTACTTCAGTCGTGTCTGGATGCCCTGAATTTGAACCCTTGTTTGGCTTAACTCCGCCTCTTTCTGCCTCAAGTTCATCAGGTCCTACAAGTGCACACATACACACACATACCAGGAAGTCAGAAAGAATGAATTACAAAATCCTTTACACACTTAATGGTTTGTTTTAACAAGATTCCCTATTAAAAAAGTTTTCTTACACCATATATAGTGAAAGTGAATTGATTGTGATATACAGCACAGCACACGGTGACACAACACAATGTGTCCTCTGCTTTTAATCATCACCCTTGGTGATCAGTGGGCAGCGATGACAGGCGCCCAGGGAGCAGTGTATGGGGACGGTGCTTTGCTCAGTGGCACTGTGGCAGATTCAAACCGGCAACCTTCTTAATACGGGGCCACTTCCTTAACCACTAGGCCACTTCTGCCACTGGTTATGGGAATCTGTTCCCCCATCAGTGGGTAACACACTCGCCTATGAACCAGACCCAGGTTCAAATCCCACTTACTACCATCCCTGAGCAAGACACTTAACCCTAAGTTGCTCCGGGGGGACTGTCCCTGTAACTACTGGATAAGGGCGTCTGATAAATGCTGTAAATGTAAATGTAGTAAATCATGGCCAGATGTTGTTGCAGCACGGCATGCAGCAGCCCTCACACACTCACCCTCAGCTCTACAGTCAACCTCTCCTTTCTCTCCCTCAATTCGTTCATGTCCTTCTCATCCCAGCGGCAGGCCTTGCTGCGCAGGTGCAAAGAGCCTCCAGAGATCACCCCCGATTTGGAGAACATGGTACCATCCAGCGACACAGTCTGCCCAGAAAAGACAGGGAACAACAATTAAAGTTAACAAAACCACAAAACATTGATTCTGTGCAATGAGGGATAATTCTCAATGTGACATTTTTAACATACAACTAAGGAGATGAGTTCGCACTTACCTTCAACCTTGCTGGCCCATCAAAGGCAACATGCCGTGCCTCTTTTATTGTCTCACACACAAGGGCATTCCCACAGACATACTGCACCACCTTCTTCAGCTGAGTTGCACACTGCACAACATCCACGACCAGTTTAGTACCCCGGATCTCGCGAAGACGCTCATTTAGTGGGGCTACCTGTTAGATCAAATGTTGTGGATACCTGTATATGCTCATGGATATATTTCATTCACAGTCAGACCAGATCACAGCCGGGTAGTTAAGAAACACAGTAACTCACATCCAGGTAATCAATTGGCAGGAAAGTCTCAGGCTCCGCCCTCTCCTGCTTCAAAAATTTTATGCATTCACATGCAACTTTTTCAGAGGTCACCACAATGGCATTCATGTGGTGACCAAAAACTTTGGTGATGGCCAGCTGGAACTTCTTATGGATTGGCTGACATAAATCCACCAAACGACCAATCTGGAATAAGAAACAGATCGATTCAGAAGGTCCACGTCAAAGGCAACATTCTGAGGATCCATAAGGATCCATGTTAATCTTTGCCCTTGTCTACTATAAAGACTAAAAAGACTCTTTTTGAAAATGTGACACATTTAATGTAGTAATTTTGCTTTGGGCAGGTGTCCTGACCTTGTGAGTGCTATCATGGAGTACGCAGTCATGGACAGTGACTGAGTCATTGTCTATGGGTCAAATATGGTCTATTCTAGAAAATATCGCAGTATAATATTATCTAGTAACACATATTGGATTTGGTGATTTTTGATAATGTATCTATTTGACATTTCAGGATAGCAGAAAGCACAGAGACTGAATGTGATGGAAATAACAAATCAACCTGCAAATTTGCCCAGTTGTTTATCCAGAGGATAAAATATGAGCTCTTGAAACCCAACAACATCAATTTAAGTAACCTTGACTTTCTATAGACATGAATTGTATAATGGTAATGGTTACTGTGATGGTTATAGAATATAAATGCTGAAACTAGAAAACCAGAATACTGTTTTTAATATATCTACTGTGTGCTGGACATTACAATAAATATAAGCACACCAGTACTTTTTATGAAAGATACACAAACTGCACTTCAATATTGTGCTATATGTTGTATTTAATAAAATCAATTATATTTGAACAAGATTATATAAAAATGAAATAAAAAAAGAAGCAGATTTGACGCGCAACAAAAATATATAGGATTGAATTGTGATTGTTGAACAATCACCCATTTGTTTTTTGACAGAACAATACCAGTGTATCAGGGTACTGTCTACGAAGGCTCTCCACGGCCTCCTGACGTTTCCGCTGCCGATGACTCTCATGGCTATCCAAACGGGCATTCTGCAGCGCGCCCAGCACCTCACACAGCTCCTTATTCACTTGTTGTCTGCGATCTTTGCCCTGCTCGAGCTCCTCCATCAGGCTGTGCTCCCGCTGACGCAGCTCCTCCAGAGAGGCGCTACAGCAAGATGCCACAGCTATAAACTCAATATCTGTGCCATTAAAGTTCCTTACAGCCAAAATATACAACACACTGAGGTCTTGCCGTACTTGCAGGTGCTGACGTACTCCTTCAGTTTCTCAGCTCTCTTTGTACAGTCTTCCAGCTGTGTCTGACCATTCTTTATGCTGACCTTCAACCATATAAATTTGATTTTAAATCATGATTGTCTTTTTTGTGGCAGCACTGTTATTTTTCTTCTGTGCTTACCTCAACTTCATATTTCCTCCTCTTGTCAACTTCAAGTTTTTCTTGGTCAGCCTTCACCTGCCAGCGCAGTTTCTCGGCCTGCTGACGTAAACCAGCCGCCTGCCTTGTAGCCGACTCTTTCAGCATTCTGTAGCGCTCCAACTGAGCCAGTACACACAAACACACATGCAAGTTTACCTGAATCTTACAGTAAAAGGCATGGAGCTATGCAGTTAACTTTTCACATTGACATCACAGATTCTACAACTTTTATGGATGAATGGATCTTCTCTGTCATTTAGGCTGCTTCAAATGACAGTTAGAGCCTTCTACATGGTCCTACTGTTCTCACCTGGGCCTCTTCCAGATGCACGTCTACCTCTTGTGTGGCTCGATGCACCTCCATCTCTCTCGCATAAGCTTTCCAGGCCCTCTCCAGGTCATCCAGGTCTTTGTGAAGCTCAGTCAAGTCTTGTTTTTTCTGCTCTCTTTGTTTATAGCTCTCATGCAGGCTGGCTCGGTTTGCTTCAGCCTTCCGCTCATGATGGGAGGTGTTCACCTTGGCTTTGATGTACTGAGTCCGTTGATGGCTTAGGTTCTGCTCCTGGACACTAAACGGAAAAAGCACAAGAAATGCATAAATTGATGTAGAGAAAGCACAAAATCAATGTAAATAACGCACAAAACTGCAAACTGATGTATAGAAAGAAGGCACAATCACCGAATCTCTTTCTCAGTCTGCTGCATTTCACGATTCAGGCGTCCATTCTCCTTCTTCTGGACCTTTACCAGTTGCTCCCACTTTTCCACACTCCTCATTTTGGCCGTCACGTCTTCCTGCTTCTCTCTGATGCAGCTAAACAGCTTGAAAACTCTTTGTTCAGTATGGTACATCCGGAAGAGGCTCAGCTGGAGCTTGCTCTGACCAAGTTCATTGAGTAAGGCCTGGTACTTCACCGCCTAACACAAAAACCACAAACGTAACAGAAAATACATTGTCTGTTCACCATAATGAAATTATTGTAAAAATAATTCAATAAAAACCAAATGGCCTTTAATTGGCCACATCACAAGAGCTAGAGGGCAACACAAGGAGCCTTTTCTAAAAATAACGGCAATTTCTCAATTAGTGTGAGGAAACGTCTACGTTCTCCGTAAACAGTCCAAGGTAGCACTGCATGGTTCTTATTACATTCATTTCAGTTAACTCAAGCGACATGTCTCATACTCCTTCTTCCAAAAAATACAAAGAAAGGAAATGGGCAGACCACAACACCCCAGTCATGCACGGGGGGCACCTTCTTCCCCCAAAACGAAAGGGATCCTGTGTCAGGGCTAAATGGTTAAACATGCTATGAATGATTTGTGACATGCTTTGCATGAGACAAAAGGCACTTATGGAAATATTATACAAACATCTTGAAAACATTTTCAAAAATGAGGAGCCTCAGCTATGGATTTCACATGACTTAATGACTATATCAGTTAACGTCCCTATATATTTTACTAAAAGGATACAATAACAATACAATAAAAACAGAATTTTCCCCCGTGTAGTATTCACTCATCCATGCCTGGATTTTTGAGGCGTTGTAGCAACACCACAGCGCCATCTAGCGAGATCTAACAATTAAACCCAACATCTTACTTCCACGTCCATTGCACCTCAACTCACCTCAGTCTTATCTTTGAAGATCTGCTTTCTTTCTGCCACAGCAGATCGCTTCCTGTTAAAATTGAATTGTGTCTCCTCTTTGGCCTTCATCAACGCAGCGTGCTTCGTGTTATATTCCTCAGCCAAATCTACAGAGCTGCTGATGCGTTCAAACATTTTTGTGCGTTCCTTGGCATTCTTCATTGCAATAGTCTCCACAGCACCCTAACAGGGCATATGAGGGCTATTACTAAAACTGTAATGACCGTCTGCTCTTTTCTGAATTATTAAATCAGTATTCAGAAATTACACTAAATTTACATACTTTTCAAAATTATTGCAAGAATCATAACTATTTCAGTTCCAGACGAATACATTTTAACCAGTGAACCTGAGTTTTTAATAGGAACTTCCTCTTAATTCATCGGCCATACCTGGAACACCAGACAGTTCCTGGCTTTAACCACAATGCCAATTTTCTCCAGCTCTACCGTGTATATGGACAGTGTCACATGTTTGCCGTTGATGTAAAAGTCCGAAGAGTCACCTTGAGTAAAACATGTACACACAAAATAATTCATAACATTATAATAACTACCATTCAAAGGTTTTGATAATTTGGGGATTTTTTTTTTTATAAAAAATATTAAGGTTAGTGAAAAATATTAATTGAGAAAATTACTCAACGTTTTGTAATTTATCCAGATTTACTGCAAAAACTCATGACTGATTTTTGCAGATAATGGACGTATCTCTACCACATGTGCAGTACCAAAAGTTTGCACACGCGTTCTCATTTACTTTACTTTACTTTATTTAGCAGACACTTTTCTCCAAAGTGACTTACAAGAGGAAGACACCAGCTATAGTACAGTACAGGCCAGAAAAGTTTGGACACACCTTCTCATTTAATGTGTTTTCTTTATTTTCATGACCATTTACGTTGGTAGATTGTCACTGAAGGCATCAAAACTATGAATGAACACATGTGGAGTTATGTACTTAACAAAAAGTGGAGACCTGACCTCCACAGTCACCGGACCTGAACCCAATCCAGATGGTTTGGGGTGAGCTGGACCGCAGAGTGAAGGCAAAGGGGCCAACAAGTGCTAAACACCTCTGGTGTTGAACTCCTTCAAGACTGTTGGAGAACCATTTCAGGTGACGACCTCTTGAAGCTCATCGAGAGAATGCCAAGAGCGTGCAAAGCAGTAATCAGAGCAAAGAAACTAGAATCTAAAACATGTCTTCAGTTATTTCACCTTTGTTTGTTAAGTACATAACTCCACATGTGTTCATTCATAGTTTTGATGCCTTCAGTGAGAATCTACCAATGAAAATGGTCATGAAAATAAAGAAAACACACTGAATGAGAAGGTGTCCAAACTTTTGGCCTCTACTGTATGCAGATAATCCATTTCAGTACAAGCCATATCCAGCTACCATAGTCATTTACAAAAATAACTGGACAAAACCAATTTAATACACCAAATAATACCTGTTTTCTATCAAAAATGTGGCTATTTCTAAATGACCCATAACGTGTATAGTCCCTCGTCTGTTGGCACAACGTTGAAGAAAAAAACCTTCTAAGAGCCAGTGCTAATGTCAGGTGTTTTACTGCCTTCACGTTTACGGTTGTAGGGGTGTACCGCCACACGGACAAATGTCGGCTTGGTACTCAGACCTGAGACGGTTCTAGAAAAGCGCAGCTCGCCGCCATGTTCGTCGCAGTAGCGCATGGTGACGCTGGCCGACGTGGACGCCGGCCTGCCGATGTGAGCGCCGTGGATGAGGTCTCGGAGGTGCTTCACCCGCAAACTGGACGCCCGTTCTCCCATCACGAAGCCCAGAGCGTCCATCAGGTTGGACTTTCCTGAGAAAAAGACGCCGGTTCTACACCTTCCAGCAACTTCTAGCAATTTCAGTGTACGGCGCTGATTTGTGACCCAAACTTGGCCACTGTGTTTAAAACACCAAATAACACACGCTGGATTCAATCGAAATACAAACTGTACAGAATCACCTCAGTACGTGAACAGAACCATCGCGCTAACTAAACTTACCAGAGCCATTGGTGCCTATTATGCAGTTAAATCTCATAAATGGCCCGATTATTTGCTTTCCCTCCCATGACTTGAAATTTTCCACATCGAGTTGCTTCAAGTATCCCATTTCCCCCCCTACAAACCGGACAATCTCGGTTCTACTCCGAACGAACTAAACCGGCGGCTGGTCCCTTCGCGGCGAACCACGGGTTTATATTGACGGAACCGTGCGGGCGCCACCTAGTGGCGGCGGCCTCCGTGGTTTCTGCTTCTATCGGAACTCCGACGTAGAACTTCGATAGAACGTCGTTTTACAACAGTGGCATTTTCATTAGACAAAACTGTGTTAGCAAAAAAAAAAACAAAAAAAAAAAACAATGAGACGATGTTTTTTTAATATATAATTTTACTTCAGTGAAAATACATTTCCGCATCTTTTTCTCAATAAGCATTGTCACGAACGTGCTCCATAATATGCTTCAGGGCAAGCCATGTTTCAGATGCTGTTGGAATAATCTGGCTGGCTGGCAGCAGGAAACCATAGCGGCCAGTGTCACGCAGCTCGAAGGCGAAGGAGTACTTGATGCCAATGTCGTAGGACCAGTCAATGCTTCCACCACTTGCTTGATCTACATTGCAAGAGAGTACGAGGGTTATGATTTCAGACTCAAACATCGTACATACCATGTTTATGTAATTTGGTACTTACAGATGATTCTACAGATGTTCCCCACTTTGTATTGGGTCCCATACAGGGAACTGAGGGCATTCACTGCAGACCTACCCACCGAATCCTACAACCATGAATGTATTAGAGAATGTATTAGAAAATATTTGAGAATCTGGCAAATGCTTAATGTTTTGGCTGATGAATAAAAGAAACTTGTGACTGGTGAATGGCAAATGTTTACCAGCTCTGCCTGGTCAGGAACATTTGTGCATGTATAGCCATATGGATACATGAGGAGCTGCGAATAGGCATGAATGGAGATGAAGGATTTGAACTGTCCATGGCTCTGAATGAAATTCACCACGTTCTTCACTTCCACCTCGGAGTGAGCGTAAGGGCCATGATAAGAGTCTGAGCATGGGTTGCTGCTGGCTCCAGGACCTGGGATTATTTGAACAGCACAGTATATAAAGAAAAATGATTCAGTTTGTGCCACACAGTTCAGAATGTCCACTTTTACGGGGCAAAATACAAAATTTACACACCACCAAACCCAGCATCCCAGTTTCTGTTAGGGTCAACGCCACGGCACATCGAGCCAGGATTCACAGAGCGTGTTTTACGCCACATACGGTCCTGAAGTTAAAGAAAAGTCTGTTTTGCTCATGAGAATTAAATAATAACTAGAAGACCATGAATATAACACTTCTGTATGATATGCAATGTGCTTACACTGGTGTGAGTGTAGACATAACCATCAGGATTGGTCACAATCATCAGGTAAATGTCCATTTTATTCAGTAGAGATGTGAGGGAGGAATCATGCCCGTAATCCGTAGCAATCTGAATATACAAGGATAACAGACCATTGTTATTATTTGCATATTATCTAGATATATGCATTATCTGTTTATTATTTCTATTTTACTGCTATGTTCACATTAAAATTGTGCCTTTTTATCAACAAGATAATAACAAATGAGTAAATTAGACCTGTCTCCTTGCAATGTTATGCGTTAGAGATTGGTTGGTCATGTGGTTGGAGAGGCTCAGTATTTGTCACCTTGTTTGCTGTCCACACAGCAGTTGCCGAAGACACCCACTCTCTTGCATGGATTCCAGCATCAATCCAGATAGCAGGTCTGCTGCTACCACCGGTGCTGAACTGCACAGAATTGTGATTGGAATTTTAAAAAAAGATAAAGAAAGAAATACAACCAAAGCTGCCATAGACAAAGATGCTTCTGTTACCTTGCTTATGCTTATCTTACCTTCAGAACATACATGGCATGGTTCTCGTAAGTCAAACCAATATGTTCTTTCGAGACCAGATTGGGGTACTCAGTGACAAGGGAGTCCATCCAGTTGTAAATCTGCAGACTCACAAAAACATTTATAACTTGTATGATATATGTATGTGTGTGTAATATATATATATATATATATATATATATATACACACACACACACACACACACACACACACACACACACACACACACACACACACATACATATATATATATATATATATATACATACATACATACATACATACATACATACATACATATATATATATATATATATATATATATATATATATATATATATATATATACACACACACACACACACACACACACACACACACACACACACACACATATATTATAGTGGTGGGCCGTTATCGCGAGACTTTTATCGGGCGATAAAAAAATATCGCCGTTATCTATTCACAAAGATTACTACGCAAGCTATTGTGCCGGCGTTAAATGGTTACACTAGATTTATAAGTATATTTCTTCTTTCTTGTGTCTTTTATTTTCTTATTTTCTAAAGACTTTTATTTTGACCCGGTACAGGTCTCTTGGACACATGGCGTGAGTTGTGAGGTGCGTGGGGTTTGTGTGCAAAATGTTATTTCTTTCATTTTAATTTATGTACATATTAGGAATATTTTGCATGTGTGTTATTTTGTGTATTTTTTTAATGTTCTTTTAATACTGTATATTGTAGAGAGAGGTGCAGAAAGACGCGACGTTCTGACGCGACCTTGCTTTTTGTACAGAATACACTTTGCACAGAAAATCTCTTGGGTGTCAGATCATCATTTGTGGTTCAAGAAACGAAATAAAAAAATTCCACAACGCAGAAGAAGAACCGCTACACTATGATGACTTTCACCTTGATATTTTAGCGAGGATGTATACCTAGCCGAATTGCACTGTAGGGGGCGAGAACGAGTCTTCGAAATGCGGAATTACCACATCAAACGTGACGTGGTAACATGGATGCAGCTATGTACGTCTTATTGAACATAATTTATTTTCATCACCAATTATCATAGTAGAACAGCTTTCTCAAGCAGTTTGTGATGCATTTTGGAAACAGGAGATGAGCCCCTGGTCTAATGCGTCTAAAGACTTACTTTTAGTCATTATTTGGGTAGCACACATATTCTAAATGCCTTCGGCAGAATTCAAATGAGCCATTTTAATGTAGATTAATGTAGATTAATCTAAAATATAGATTAATGTAGATTAATTTTGCTTACTCTAGATTAATCTAGATTAAGAAAATTAATCTATGACCACCTCTAATATATATATATACACACATACATATATCATGCTTACAGAGTGAGGAATCACCTACCGTGTACAAGTCATGATAAGCACCAAAGTTCAAACTCTTTGAGCTGCGTTCCTTTATTCTGTTCTTTTCCATCTCTGCCTGCTCATCTTCCAAGAGAACCTGAAACCCAAGAATACCAGCGCTGTTCATTTGGTGCAAGTTCATACTAATGTTTTCAAGATCTACAAATTATTCAAAAAGATTATATTACAGGGTAGGTTGTACTTTAAGTTGACTTTCATTATATAACATATCTTACCTGAAGATTGTTAATCATGACACTAAATGGGATGTTGTGTTCTTGGAGGAAAATCTTGACCTTTTGTAGATGGACTGAAGGAACATGGATATCAACAGGCAGGTCAACAGAGACAGGGTGAATCCAGAAATCTAGCTGTGAGATTGGGAGACAACTGACTTAGTCTGGTGTGTTGTTACAAGCTTTTATTTCTATAGAAACATACTACTTTTTGAGTATTTGTTGCTCATTTAGCTTTTTCCATGCTTTTTATACAACAAGCATAGACATCCTGTTCATATATTGGTCAAACTAACCTCCATCTCCTGCTCCTTCTGCAGTGTCTGCAGGATCTGGATGTGTTCTTCTGATTCTGCATTGATCCTGAGGACCTGGTCTCTTTATGGAATTAAGAAAACCCATTGTTTCTCTTTTTAATATATCACAGATGTAAGTTTAGTAGTCTATTAAAAACATACCCAGTAAAGACCCTCTGGCTATGAACTGCCAAAAAAAGGGTGAGGAAAACCACAAAATATTGCATCCTTGCTCACAATGGACTCACTAGTCAGGCGTTCTCGCTGATCTAATCTCTTCTTATATAGAGAGAAACGTGTCGATTTTCCATGGGGTCCAACAGGACTGTTTTAGATATGAGCGGTCCTGTTTTGTATTTGCTCTCACCAAATCTGGCCTTGTCACCATTGCTTCAGCTGGTAATAGTTCCCCAATTCCCAGGCAGCAAGAGCCAGGTGTTTGAGTTTAGATACGTTTTTCTATATCTAGATCTACATTTGGCAATAGATTAGATGTAACTGGATGCTTGCGAAATGTGGGTGCAGTAAATCTATTCAGGTATTCAAAAATAGATTTGCATAGAACCTGTACTAAAGGGTTAAAGTGAATAGCATGAGGGTTCGCAGCAGAACAGCAATAACCGTTCTTCATTCACTTCTGATTTACCTCTGTCTTTACTCTGATTGTTGTTACATACCACAGATACAAACACTAGATGTCGCATTCAGCTTTTCAGCATGAGTCAATACCGCCACCATATTTAGACAGGGTTCCAAGCTTATTCAACCAAGCTTCTCTGACGATACAGGCGAAGATGCTAGACTTTAATATTAATAATATCAAATTCATAATTCAAATTCAAATTTTGCATGGTATGATATGCAGTGAAATGCTTTGGTGACTGCTTTAGACATCGGTATTGCAAATATTGCAAGTATACAATGAACCTATATGCAAATATTGCAAACATAACCAAATATTACACATTTATTACAAAAAATAAGGGGAAGGGAAGCAGTCTCCTCTCAGTGTTTTACTTTGTATATGCATTAAGAAATGACATGTCTATGCTGGACTCAAACTGGATGATTTAACATAATCAATAAATGGTGACCATATCTCCTTGAACTTTTCCTGACGATTAGTTTGATTGCATCGCAGTTTTTCCAACTGCAACATGGAGAACATTTCCTTAATCCAACCATTGAAAGAGGGGGGCTTGTCTGATCTCCACAACAGAAAAATAAGTCTTCTGGCCATTAATGAGGTGAAAGCTACCACCTTGGCTTGAGAAATCATAAGAATTATATCTGGAGGGGGGGACCCCAAAAACAGAAATGTATGGTGTAGGTTCAATCGGTCTATTACATAAAGATGACAAGACTATGCAAACATTTTCCCGGAAATTGTACAATGACTGGCAGTTCCAGAACATGTGGCCTAAAGTAGCTGGCCCTTGGTGACATTGTAGGCACTCCGAGCTGGTATTAGGAAACATTTTTGCTAGTTTATCTAATGAGTAGTGTAGATGATGTAGTACTTTAAACTGGATCAAACATTGTCTAATATAGACCGAGGAGGTATGAATAGCTTCTAGGCACTGTAGCCAGCTCTCATCCGTAACTACAATGTTAAGATCCTGTTCCCATGCCACTTTAGTTTTATCCCATGAGGGTGAATTAATGTTCTGGATCAGAGTATATAATTTTGATATATTGCGTCTCATAAAGGGGTCCAGAGACACTTTTATGTTTTAAACATAAAATTTAATAATAACTAAGGATCCAGGCATAGCATTTCATTTACAGCATTTATCAGACACCCTTATCCAGAGCGACTTACACTCAGTAGTTACAGGGACAGTCACCTTTGAGCAACTTAAGGTTAAGTGTCTTGCTCAGGGACACAATGGTAGTAAGTGGAGTTTGAACCTGGGTCTTTGTACATAGGCAAGTATGTTACCCACTAGGCTACTACCACCTTAGAAAAAAGTAAGTCATTTTTTTTTCATCATCTTGTATGATACAGAATTTTGTGCTTGACAAATAACATTATTCATGTTAGAGATCAGTGCATCCATCTTCCAACCCCCACCCCATAAAGACAGCTTCTGTTCTGAAGCCTGCAGTTCTTGACAAAATTCCTCTGTGTATGGACTTGCCCTGTCTATAGTTGCACGTATAGTTTTTCCAAATTAGCAGGTAAATGGATGTTCAGCTTTCATATAAAATATAAAAAATAAAGAGTTTTCCTTGTCTGAAAAATGTATTGTATACAGTTCATTGACCTTAGTTAAGAAAGATTAAAAAAAGTGAAGTGATTTTCATACACTGCAGCACAGCACACGGCAGCACATCAAAATGTGTCCTGTGCTTTTAACCATCACCCTTGGCGAGCAGTGGGCAGCCATGACAGGCGCCCGGGGAGCAGTGTGTGGGGACAGTGCTTTGCTCAGTGGCACCACAGTGGCACCTTGGTGGCTTGCTATTCAAACCAGCAACCTTCTGATTACGGTAACCCCCATTTCGGACCGGATCCTGACAGAATCCCCCCTTTTATGGCACGACACCTGGCGGGCCAGATGGAGCAGTCCATGAAGGAGGGGGGAAAAGTCCATACACAGAGTCTGAATGGTTCGAGTGGAACGGAATCGACTCCAGGAGAAAAGATGATGAACAGGGAGGAATGATAAATGACTGAATGAATGAATGGTCCGGTATTCCAGATGGACGAGCGGCGGTTCTCCAGCGCAGACGGCTTCGGGCCAGTTTGGTACCGGCACCTCGTCCGCCGTCCGCATGCGTCCGCCGCTCCCTGTCAGTCTCCGGCTCGCCCCGCTGAATGGCCGCTCCTCACCTTCAACGCCGCCAGACACGGGACTGAGAGGCAGGGGTCGGGACCCTGCTGAATGAAGCCATGGAAGGCCAGGGACAAGGAAGCTGGCGGCGTCCTCCCGGCGAGTCGCGGCTCCTTCGATCTCAGCGGGGCTGCGTCAGGTGGCGTCCAAATGTCGGTCAGGTCTTTCTGTCACGTCCATGCGGGCATGACGCGGCGGGTGAACGTAGAGGACGAGGAGTGACGAGGAATGGAGGACGCTTTCACCTGACATCACGGAACAGGGGTTTAATTAGTGAATCACAGGACAGGGGAGACATCCGAGACGAAGACACTGGTGAACACGGAACATAACTTCAAAGACCTGACAGCGGACAGAAACGAACAGGGCAGCTTTATACAATTAAACACAGGTGAAAACGATTAGGGAACATTTCACAGGACAACAATTAAACTCCGGTCCGGATCCTGATCCTGATCCGGACCGGAGTAACCCCCATTTCGGACCGGATCCTGACAAGAACAATGTTTTTAAGCATCACCCTCCTCCAGTCTGCTATTCTAACTCAGTCAGCATGACAGAATGATCTCCAGCCTCAACACTCTCAACCTGTGTTAACGAGAGGAGCACTGAAATGATCTCAGGAGGTACTTTAGTGACAGGGCTGAAATGCAGTGGAAATGGTGGAAATGGTTTTTGTTCAAATTAAGTTCATTTTCATGTCAAAGAGGGGCTTTGCAATTCATCTGATCACTCTTCATATCATTCTGGAATATATGCAAATTGCAACAATAAAAACATGTAAATCCAAGTGAAATCTTTTTTGAGTGTCCCACAAACTCTAGCATCACAATCTGGTCCATGTCAAAGTTTCTCAGATCCTAAAACTTCACTGCATCCAACACATCAGCTTGAACAACTGACTGACCATTTGTTACATTATATGTCAGTGGTTATATTTTTGTGGCTGATCAATGTATAAGAAATTATATTGTTAATTCAAACAGCAGGCTTCCTTCCATTCAATGTAATATATTTTTACACTTGCATGGCATTGTGATCTATTGTAAAAACGGAAGCAGCAAACCTTGTGAAAACCAGTAATTGTGTCATTCTGGAAACCTTTGGCCACGACCGTATTTATCTACGGTTACATACAAGAACCATCGCGCTAGGACTCTTATTTCTAAACACCAACTCGAACCGGAAGTTCCGGTTAACGTTGTCGTTCGTCAGCTTCGTAGAATAAACGCGTCCTCGCTTGACATTATTTTATAAAAAAATTACATATTACAACTTCTTCAGACGAGAAATCTACCCGGCTATCTCGCATCGATACATTTCACGTTTTCCAGCGCAATCATGGCGTTAAGTGATGCGGACGTCAAGAAGCAGGCAAGACGACAGAACTCTGTGCCATGTTAGCCGTGTCTGGATACAAACTAGATTTTTTTGTTCGTTTCTTTATTAAAATAAAAAAAAAATCCTGATCTAGTGCCGAGAATGGAAGTGATAAATGACGTTTGAGGAAGTTGTAGAAGCCTTCTGTCAGGTGAACAAAGTGACGGAACCAGGAGACGACCGACAACCGTGCTGCTGTTAAATAAAGATAGAAAAGATTTTAAAACGTTTGCGATTTTATTAATATGCTTTTCTTTATATTGTATATGTTTTTGTAATGTTCGTATAACATTTATACAATACAGGCCAAAAGTTTGTGTTTTCTATATTTTCATGGCCATTTACTCTCTCACTGATTTTCACTGAAGGCATCAAAACTATGAATGTGGACTTACGTACTTAACAAAAAAAGGTGAAATACCTGAAAACACGTTTTATATTCTAGTTTCTTCAAAACAACCGCAGTTTGCTCTGATTACTGCTTTGCACACTCTTGGCATTCTCTCGATGAGCTTCAAGAGGTCGTCACCTGAAATGCTTTTCCAACAGTCTTGAAGGTGTTTAGCACTTGTTGGCCCCTTTGCCTTCACTCTGCGGTCCAGCTCACCCCAAACCATCTTGATTGGGTTCAGGTCCGGTGACTGTGGAGGTCAGGTTTTTGTTAAGTACATAACTCCACATGTTCATTCATAGTTTTGATGCCTTCAGTGAGAATCTACCAACGTAAATGGTCATGAAAATAAAGAAAACACATTGAATGAGAAGGTGTGTCCAAATGTTTGGCCTGTACTGTATATCTTTACAATATTGCTATTGTTATCCAGAAAAACAAATTCATGAACAAACATAAGGTTTCTCTTAATACAGAAGATCACCTAACAACTATGCAACCAGTTTTATTAATAACTGTGTCATAACTAACACCTATCCTCCACAGATTAAACATATGATGGCATTCATTGAGCAAGAGGCAAGTGAAAAGGCAGAAGAAATAGATTCCAAGGTACTGTGCTACAATACCAAAGATAGCAATTTGACACTTTTTTTGAGGAAATGGCATTCCGGCAGAAAATAACGTGTGCCATTTTATGGACATCTAAAATATAAAGTGTAATTGAACATGAATTCTTTTATTTATTCATTTATGATAATGAAATTTTCTTATATACATTCTAATAACTCAAAACATGCTATAATTTTCTGGATCATTTTTAAAAGAATAATGATCATTTTAGGCAGAAGAGGAGTTTAACATTGAGAAAGGCAGACTGGTGCAAATGCAAAGACTGAAGATACTGGAATACTATGGGAAAAAAGAGAAGCAAATTGAGCAGCAAAAGAAAATGTGAGTCTGTTGAATGTTTGTATTCAGCTTTGTCTTGTTATTTGATTATACGGTACAGTTAGAACATACCTTCTCATTCAATGTGTTTTCTGGACCATTTACATTAATAGAGTCTCACTGAAGGCATCAAAACTATGAATGAACACATGTGGAGTTATGTACTTAACAAAAAGTGGAGACCTGACCTCCACAGTCACTGGTCTTGAACCCAATCCAGATGGTTTGTGGTGAGCTGCACCGCAGAGTGGCAAAGGGGCCAATAAGTGCTAAACATCTCTGGTGTTGAACTCCTTCAAGACTGTTGGAAAACCATTTCAGGTGACGACCTCGAAGCTCATCGAGAGAATGCCAAGAGTGTGCAAAGCAGTAATCAGAGCAAATTTTGAAGAAACTAGAATATGAAACGTGTTTTCGGGTATTTCACCTTTTCTTGTTTTCTTGAACTCCACATGTGTTCATTCATAGTTTTGATGCCTTCAGTGAGAATCTACAACGTAAATGGTCATGAAAATAAAGAAATACATTGAAATACATTGGCCTGTACTGTTTATACTAGGGGAGGTAAAACATTTTCAAGTAGAACAGTCTTCTAGAGAGTGTTGCTTTTTTCTTTTTCATTCATTGTTTTGATGCCTTCTTACTTTACTTCTCTAAATAGTACTATCTTTTATATATTTTGACAGCCAGATGTCCAACTTGATGAACCAGGCAAGACTGAGAGTGCTGAAGGCTCGGGATGATATGATTATAGTTTGTAGCTTTACATTTTGCAACAATGCAATTAAAACAGTATTATTTTTCTTTGTACTGTAATTTCAGTTAAGTATACTTTTCATCGACTGTTTAGGATTTAATGAGTGAAGCACGTCAGAGGCTATCAAACATTGCAAAGGATTCTGTGAAATACCAAACACTACTGGATGGACTGTTGTTGCAGGTATGATTTTTAAACATATGATTTGAATCATACTGACATTTGACAAGCATATATTCATGTGATCTAATTTCTTTTTTAATATATATTTTTTACAGGGCTTCTACCAGTTGCTGGAGCCCAAAGTGACAATCCGATGCCGTAAACAAGATGTGGACATGGTGAAGGTCAGAAATATTTCATATGTTAAATGCTGGTATTTAAGTTTTGTGATGCCTTGAGTTCTATTCCGTTGTTTTGCAGTCTCTGGCTGTTGTGTATTTTAGCTCTGTTTTTTTTATTATTTTTTAGGCTGCTGTTCAGAAAAACATCCCCATCTTCAAAGCTGCTACAAAGAGTAATATTGAAGTTAATATTGACCAGGAGAGCTTTCTGTCACCCAGCATGTAAAAGATTTCTGTATAATACTATTTACATTCATATTAAAAGTGTTTTCTGATAATATACCAGTTTTTTTTTTTTTGTTCCTTTGTTTAGTTCTGGTGGAGTTGAGGTTTACAACTCAAATGGAAAGATCAAGGTGGCAAATACTCTCGAGAGCCGACTAGATCTTTTGGCTCAACAGGTAGGAGCGAAACAATCACTGTGCATTTGAAGCCAGACATATCAGGGTTGCATAAACCACGGGTCCCAGGCAGTTTTGATCGCTGCAGTCACTTCACTAAAAGTGTTCCATTGTCATCTACAGATGATGCCTGACATCCGAGTGACTCTCTTTGGTCCTAACTTGAACCGCAAGTTTAAGGATTAATTGACTGTCTGGAGACTCAAGCCAGTTTGATGGTTTTTCTGTGTAATCCATTCAGTTCAGATATACATGAAGCACTTGTTACATCTTGTATCTGTATTACTGACCCTGTGCCATCAGTGCCTCTGTTACTTAGTGCCTTACTTAAATGTTTACATTGGGTTACAGGACCGGATATTGTTACCTAAACTGTTACCCTTCTATCATAGTACATAACTGTATTTCTGCACTGTCCTTCCCTAGATAACTTTAACATTGTTTTAATATTTTACACGGATGGAATTTGTTACTTGTATTTTCATACACTCAGTTATGAGAAGAATAAAATAAATGTACATATTATAACATAAAACAAGAGGTGCAGTTAACCCGTGGTTAATTTATACTTTAATTTCCATGATGAAAAACATGTTCAAAATGAAAACATACATACACTTTGCAAAAAAAAAAAAAAAAAAAAGTTAAATTTGTACTGGGTCTTGCTGCCCTCTTATGGAGGAAATAAAAACAAGAAATTTATTGAGGTGCTCTGTTTTCAAGAACTGGAAACATATTTAAATGGAAAAATCTGGAATGTCTTTAAAAGGTACATTTGATATTTTTACGTACAATATATACACAGACATGTCCATTTATTTTATCCAGAGGTTCTTAGTTAAATCTCTTAAATTGAAAGAATACAGGACATTCATGTAAATCCAAATGTAATCCATCTGCATCTTTGTGTGCAAGTGGAATCTTCTTTGTAAAGTGCTTTCAATTAAAATATCCCCTAAATGTAAAGGTAACATTAGCACCTATTAAGAAATGTACACTGTACAGCCACAATATTAAAACCACCTGATTAATGTTGTAAAGGTAACCCTTGTGCCAACAAAACACCAGACATGGACTTCACAGAACCCCTGAAGTTGCCCAGTAATGTATGCTGAAGTCAACATCATGAACACCAAAATATTTTTGAGTGTCCCACAAACTCTAGCAAAACTAGCATCACAATCTGGTCCATGTCAAAGTTTCTCAAATCCTAAAACTTCACTGCATCCAACACATCAGCTTGAACAACTGACTGACCACTTGTTACATTATATGTCAGTGGTTTTATTTTTGTGGCTGATCAATGTATAAGAAATTATATTGTTCATTCAAACAGCAGGCTTCCTTCCCTTCAATGTAATCATTTTAACACTTGCATGGTATTGTCTGCTTTGACAGCTATTGTAATGGCAAAATTATGTCTCAGATGCTGGCTGGGCAGAAAATCATATTGTTCAAGTGCCTAGAGGTTTCTAATTAGCAAAATGTTTAATAACATATCTATCTACAGAAACAATATCAGCAAGCTGCCGTGAAAATGTCAGTTAAAAACAAAAAATCAAATATTAACTTTTTAACTAAAAATTAACTATTGTAACACTACTATGCAATCTATCAGATAAGTGCATTTTTGGGCGATAGATGTTAGATTATGAAATAAGGCTTTGTTTGCATTTATTTTACTGTGTGCACAGTAAAATCACCACATCACACTTCATTAAACTCAAGTACTGAGTGATAACGAGCTTGGTGAGCAGCCATGTCAGGCGCCCGGGGAGCAGTGTGTGGGGACAGTGCTTTGCTCAGTGGCACCTTCGAACCGGCAACCTTCTGATTACAGATCATTTGGAGAATATAAGTTTCAGTGCAATACATTGTAAGATGCACTGAATGTCCAAAATATGACACCAATTTCAAATTGGCTGCCAGTTTACTTTATAAATGTATGAGTGGTGGATTTTTCTCATATCGAGTCATGATGCTGAGTTTCAGGCATAAAGGTAATGTCCAGGGGAATAAACCATTGCAAAACATGGTGAGAATTCATAAATAGAGCGCTGATTTATGATTAAAACCCTGTTTATAGTATAAAAAATCACAATAAAAGGAGATCTACAGAGCATTGTGTGAAATTAGTGTGAAATACTGTAGCCTGCATTATCTTAACATTTAGTGCCTGGTCCCTCTCACCTCATTTGCTCGTGGTTTAGTAAGTGTGTCTGTCTTGTTTTACTCGCTGCCGAAGCAGACAGGCCCCTAGCTTCCCCTCCCTCCTGTCTTTGCAGTGAAGCGATTACCGAATTTGTTCATCTGAAATTGGGACGTTTGTGCTGCTATCCCAGCAGCCCTAGCACTTGTTCACCCACGCCCAAGAAGTAAACACCCTGTGCAATGCCAAACAGAGGTGCGATGACCAGTGCGCGACATGTTGCCCCCTTCAGGAAAGCTGCCGGCCCCTCGCGTCTCAGGATCCGACTGCACAAGTGTGGACAAAGGTGAGGGGTTAATATATCTTATATACCACTAAAAGTGGTAAATAATGCAGACACACAGAAGATGGTAACTTTAAACCTGTAGCCTTCATTCAAATTAATACATAAAATATGGAGACATAATAAATATATTCTAATTAACTGGCTTACCGCGTGCAATCAAGAATACCGCGGTATGAGTCCTCTCCTTCACCTTTCTGCAAGGTCTGCAGGCGTGTTTTAATGACTGCCAAAAACATATAAGGCATACTGTTAATTCGCAGATCTGCATGGTGCATTCATCACTTCTTCACTGTGGTCGATCTCACCATCCATCGGCGTGACGGCCACGGCTGCCACTGATCCAGCCGTGCAGCCTGCCAGGAACGACTGCAGGAAGGGGGCGCGCTCTTGTGGGTCACCCTGGCAACCAGGGGCTCTTCGGCCCAGTGCATTTAGGTTGGCAAACAGTGGGAAGTAGATCATTGAGAAGGGAACGTCCCTAGAAACAGAGGAAACCAAAACAGTGTATCAATGCCTTGGATGGATTCAAAAGGAGCCTTCATCTAATGAAATGAAATGGTCCATGGTGATCAGTCCTGAGGCAAACTGTGGGTCACATTTGGTGAATTTTGTATGAATTGAACTTTTCAGTCTATATAAGTTGTGTTCTGACCTGAGCAGTGTGGCTCCAGCACCTCTGTACAGCCCAGAGAGACCTTTGGTCTGCAGAAGCTCCAAAGTGATGCGAGTAGCAGAACGTCGTGGAGTAGATGCAGGGTGAGTGGGATTTGGGGCCACCAATGAAGGTGCTGGGTCCGGAGCAGCGGTGGTTGTGACACTCCTCTGTGCAGCTGACCAGAACCCAGAGTTGCACTCAGTGTATCACACCCGTAAAATGGTTTAATGGTTGAATGCTACAGGATGAACCCGTGACTCACCCAACCTGCCTGCATCCTGTAACTGAATTTTTAGCATCTCCATGGGCGTTGTCACCACGACTTGGCATGTGCCAGCCCCACAACCTGCCAAAATCTCTCCCCACAGGGGCAGCTTGCTGTGGGCCACAGAAACGGGAAGGGTCATTGACAACTGATCTAGGAGATCGATTCAGCAGTGACAGCTAGAGCAGTTACCCATCTCGAGACAGTTGCTGTCTAAAGACATCATTTGCTGCCAATTTGATGGCTTTCTCTGGTGTGACAAGAGTGAGGTTCACCGCTGCACCTATGAGATTTAAAAAAAGGCTGGATGAGAACTCCCAGTTGCAGTGTTGATGTTCATACCTCCATTGGACAATGAAAAGAGCTCAGAATGTTCATGGTCTAACAGCCATAAAGCAAGATGAAAGAGGGGAAAAACGTTACCTCGATACATGCCAAAGTATCCTTCTGCCCTAATGGTCTTCGCCAAGCAGTCTAACCTAACATGAAGAGAAAGTAGAATTAACCATACTAAATCCTTGAACGACATTGAGAAATAATGTCAAAGGAATATAACAAAATGCAACAAAGACAAAGAGAGGTTAAATTAAGCAAGATTGGTTGGCAAATAAAAAGAAAGACGGTGTGGATAAAACTAAAGAAAAAAGAAGAGCAGTTTTAGGCATCAGACTACTGAGTTGGGTCCATATAAATTTTCATAAATGCATCAAAAACATATTATTTATAAAGATTTACATTTGCTTCCACGTCCTGGCCATTTAGCCAGCACAGTGAGAGACACAATGTGTGCCTATACATTCTGGCATCACTTGAGGAACAAAATGGGGACAATAACAAGGCATTAAATAATGTTTAAAAGAGCCAAAACTCAGTGGGACCCGTGCTCCCCAGACTCGGACTGCACAGTAGTGCTTCAACTCAGGTCGGATTGAATTCAGAAAAGTTATTTGTCGTTTTCTGAGCAACTTACTGATTCTAAGAGATTCTAATCAGTTACAAAGACAGTCTGACTGGAGCAATTTAGGGTCTTGCTCAGAAGCAAAATAGTAATAGGTGGGGGTCGAATAACCAATCAGTCGTTTGTAGCAGTTGCAGTGGTTTCATGTCATGTTTTGGTATCGCATCAGCTCGCATGGAACCTTGATGTGGGTGATACTAAGTTACCAAGCACAACTTTTGTCCAGTAGAATGTCAAACATGCTAGTAGAGGACCACACAGTGAAAATGTGCCCAGCGTGAAAGACAGTGTGAAGTTTAAAGCACATTTGATACATTTGCTAGGAAAAAGTCAAAAGATTCCAAAATAGCGCATATGTATTACACTGAACCGATGAATAATGTTTGCTCCTAAAATATTATGCTTTATTCTCGACATCCATTACAGTTTATTTTCATCAGTAGCCATAATAGTTCAATAATGATGCTTCTTTCTGAGCACTGAACCACTGTTTAAAGAACCTACATTGAATACCACCCAGCAAGCTCTGTTCACACCGTGCAGCATTTAAAAGCCCCCAGGATGTAAATGATTGTGGCAGCGGATTTCTGTATTGACAGGTTCACAGTATGTTAACAGCTCATTAATAAACTGTGTTTCTGTGTTCTGCAGAAGATCTAAGCCTAATGTTTCATTCCCAACAACTACTAACATATTTACGGCTATAATGGCTTCTGGATCTTTGGATCTAATTAGTACAAATAACAGTTGATTAGTGTGACTACTTTTTGGTGAGAAAGTGATCGTAAAGTGTATATTGTGTATAAAGTGTATATCCCCGGGCGCCTTTCATGGCTGCCCACTGCTCACCAAGGGTGATGGTTAAAATGGGCCCACTAGCCTTACGGATTTTTTTTTATAGTTAGTCACCTTGGTCACCATGGCCATCTTTAGGAATTGCATAATTGACAAAATACTTTACTTTAATCTATTTAGCAGGCCTAACTTGTCAGGAATAGAATATGCTAGGGAATTGTGTGCTAGACGAAATTTTTTATTTTGTGCATTGTGTGTGCATGTGTTAGACTCGTCTGAAATACTTTTTGAACAAGAGGGTTTTCAACTGCTTCTTAAAGGGGGTGGTAGTCTCGGCTAGTCGAATGGAGCAGGGCAAGTTGTTCCACCCGCCAGGGACAACAAAGGAGAATAGAGTTGATTGGAATCGGAGACCCCGTGAAGAGGGAATTTTCAGTCTCATTTCATTTGCTGATCTGAGAGAGCGTGCAGGAGTGTATCTAGGTAGTAGTGTATTGATGTAGGAGGGTGCAGTTCCATTAACAGCCCTGTAGGCAGCATCAAGGATTTGAACTCAATGCGAGCAGCTACCAGGAGCCGGTGGAGGGAGGTGAGAAGAGGCGTAACATGGGTGTATTTTGGCTGATTGAAGATGAGACGGGGTGCCATATTTTGGATCATCTGGAGTGGTTTTATGGTGACTGCAGAGGCTCCAGCCAGGAGAGAGTTACAGTAGTCGAGTTTGGAGATGACCATTGCCTGGACGAGGAGCTGCGTTGCCTGTTGTGAGAAAAAAGGCCGAATCTTGCGAATGTTGTAGAGAGTGAACCTGCAGGATCTGGAGATTGCAGCAACGTGATGGTTCAGACTCAGTTTGTCGTCAATCCAAACTCCAAGGGTTTTTGCAGATGCCGTGGGTGTTAACAGTAGCGAGACTATTTGAATTGAGAGGTTTTGCTGAGGGGAGTTGTTGCCCAGAAAGATCAGAATCTTTGGATAAATTCAAGAGTGACCCCAATGTCCCTAGAACTAAATTGATGAACATGAAAGCATATTTTTGTGATGGGCAGTATGTGCACACTTTTAGAAGGGCAGAGGCCCCTTGTCCAAAACTGGTCACAAACTGGAATGGACTGGAACGTAGCATTTGTGTGATCATTTCGACAAAAATGCTCAAATGGATTTATTTAAGAACTGGTTTGTATTCTCATGACAAATCCTAATTTCTAGCATATTCATGGTCAGAAGCCTCCCAAGAAAGAAAGGATTTCTGGCCGAGTTTATTTTTATGGGATGACTCATGAGGGAAGCACTGTGTTCACCATAACAGCGCTCCACCCAACTGTGGACTCATTTATTACAAGCACATGGGTGAATTTGTGCTGCATCCAAGGACCCCTCCCAGATCCTTTCAAATGTCCAGGGCAAAGTTTAAAGCACAACTTTTAAACAAAGATGCACATTTTCCAGAACAACGTAGCTGGAACCGTACTCACATGCCACTGTAGACGCGGGCGCCCTGCTGGTTCTGCAGACGGGTCTTTGCCAGATCAATTGGAAACACGCATGTGACGCCTACTAGCCCTGCCACGCCCCCATTAATCAGCTTAGCAGGCAGGCTGCAAGAGATCATGAACGCGGACATTCACATCACCGAGCAACAGCCGCAAAAGTGGGTCTGAGAACAGTAGCAGGAAGCTGTATGCGAATGCGTTTAATAACCCCGAATATGACTTGATTACCTCACTTTCTTCTCAGCCATTCTGTCACAGGTGAAGCGCAGCGATTCCCTTCCCCCAGCTTTCACGTCACACGTCTGCCGTCTTCCGTCTCGCGCCCACGCAGCGGCTTAGCCCAGGGAATCACCAGCACAGGCCCACCTTGCTGGCCGGCCCGCCTGCCTCCAGCGCTGCCCTACAGGATCACAACGAAAAGGCCCCTCTCCTCTAGACAGTAGCGCCTCCCATACAGGCGTCCGCCTCGTCTGCACCCGTCTCTGCCACGCCGGAGCTCCTCTGGTCTCTGCGCTGCCTGTCATTGTAGAGCACAGGTCACCGCTATGAATAACAGGGTCCAAAACAATGAGGCTGACCCCTGTCCTGTTTTATTGCACGGCCTTTTGGGCACATGCGTAATCCTTTCGGCTATATCCAGCCCAGGTTTACGCTAAATGTCCACCGTAGGAACCTACAACATTTCCGGAACAGAACATCTCCATCTGTACAGACTCCGTAATCTTGCAGCTAAAAGGGTCAAGACCTCTTTATTACTTAGAAGGAGCGAGCTGAGAGGCGAGGGGCTTAGAAGCTCCTTTTATTGTGTCAGACATCAACCATCAACAGCAGGCTGGGACAGGGAGTGGGAAAAAAAAAAAAAACTACAGATCCCCAGAATTCTAGTTCTGATTAGTCTAAAAAGTCCCGTTATCTTCCCTCCAACATTACTTTACATTCTGTTTCTTTTTTTTAATATATTTTTTATACTTGATCTCTTGTCGACCATCCAGTCCATCCTTCTCTTTAGCTCTAACCCCCTTTTCCCTCCTTCTCTTCTCGGTCAGTTTTTTTTTTTTTTCTTCCTGGTGCCCAGTCACATTCTGCACATGCCTTTCACCGAACTCCCCCCTCCCTTCCTTTCCGTTCCGTTCTTTCTCCTTTCACACCCATGCAGTGCCAAAACACGGACAACGAACCGTCCCGCTCTACACACAGAAAGAGACCAGAAGTTCCCAGAAATCAAACTTTTTTTCTGCGTACCGTGTCAACGCAGCATCCCGCGTAGCTGGACGAAGTCTGTGCAATGCGCGCAGCCGACAGAGCCCGTCGCCGCTCAGGGGCCGTGGCACGAACACGAGTGTTGTCCTTCCGCCGAAGTCCCTCCCTCTGGCGGCGACACCGGCCACAACGCACGCACCACATCGTCCTGCGAGGAAGGATTAATGCGCACCATCTTGACAGATACTTGAGAAAAAGTTGGAAAGTTTAAACGAGGAGCGGACAATTCCTTCCATTTATTTTTTCTTGCAGGAACCTACATAAATACAGTACAAGCCAAAGGTTTGGACACACCTTCTCATTCAATGTGTTTTCTTTATTTTCATGACCATTTACATTTGTAGATTCTCACTGAAGGCATCAAAACTATGAATGAACACATGTGGAGTTATGTACTTAACAAAAAGTGGAGACCTGGCCTCCACAGTCACCGGACCTGAACCCAATCCAGATGGTTTGGGGTGAGCGGGACCGCAGAGTGAAGGCAAAGGGGCCAACAAGTGCTAAACACCTCTGGTGTTGAACTCCTTCAAGACTGTTGGAAAAGCATTTCAGGTGACGACCTCTTGAAGCTCATTGAGAGAATGCCAAGAGTGTGCAAAGCAGTAATCAGTAAAAGGGTGGATATTTTGAAGAAACTAGAATATGGTGGTGGTAGTAGTCTAGCGGGTAACACACTCGCCTATGAACCAGAAGATCCAGGTTCAAATCCCACTTACTACCATTGTGTCCCTGAGCAAGACACTTAACCATAAGTTGCTCCAGGGGGGGACTGTCCCTGTACCTACTGATTGTGAGTTGCTCTGGATAAGGGCCTCTGGTAAATGCTGTAAATGTAAATGTAGAATTTAAAACTTGTTTTCAGTTATTTACTTTACTTTACTTTACTTTACTTTATTTGGCAGACGCTTTTATCCAAAGCGACTTACAATGGGAAGACACCAGCAATTCTCGTTCGATTTCTATAGAATATCAAGTATACAAACTAAGAGCCCTGATAAGGCTTAGACTTGTCATTGAAGAACATGCTCGGAGAGTGTTGGGTGCTAGACTAAGAAAAATTATAATGTATTTATACATTTTGTATTTGTTTGTTAAATGTGTATGCATGTGTATGTGTTAAATTTGTCTGTAATATTTTTGGAATAAGAGGGTTTTCACCTTCTTCTTAAAAGTGGTGATAGTCTCGGCTAGTCGTGTGGAGGAGGGTAGGTTGTTCCACCAGCCAGGGACAACAACGGAGAACAGACATGATTGGAATCGGAGACCCCGTGAAGAAGGAATTTTTAGTCTCCTTTCGTTTGCCGATCTGATTTTTTGTTAAGTACATAACTCCACATGTGTTCATTCATAGTTTTGATGCCTTCAGTGAGAATCTACCAACGTGAACGGTCATGAAAATAAAGAAAACACATTGAATGGGAAGGTGCGTCCAAACGTTTGGTCTGTACTGTACATACATACACCTTGTTATGTATGCAAGTCATGCAATATATTAGTTTTCAGAGGACATGTTGTAGACGATCCCTTAGGCTCTCCCGACACCCACCAATCCTTAAAGGGTTGAAGCGCACCAATGAGAGCGCGGGCCTTCCCGGCCCTGCAAGCCCGGTGTCGGGTTACATAACCCGCGCAGCGTCCCGGCGCCGACCGCGGGGATTATTCCCGTCCATTGTGTTCTGACCGTTATGATTTGCTAATCGGCCTCGTGCGCGTGTTTCTCGTGAGGATAAGAGGACCTTGATTTCGCAACCTGGCCACGTTTAAAACACACAACCACACACACACACACCAGCGCACATTTAAAGCAACAGCGTTTCGCGGCAGATAGGCGCTTTACGCGGAGAACCCCGAGCAGGCGTGGGGATTTCACGAAGACCTTCTGACGATAGAGGGCGCTACAGAACGAAACATGTCCAAAGTTTCCTCCAGAAACTCTGCAATTCTCCGCAGATTTAAGCATGTTTATCAGTCGAAACAAGTTTTTGTTATTGTTTCTATGATAATAAATGTAGCTCTATTTCGATATCTTGTGGAAGTCTTCAAGACGATAGTACCCCCCAGCATAATTGGCAACTTAAATGCAACTTTTTTTCGTAATACTCAACGTCAGCTTAAACACATGCTTTGTAGTGCATCTGCGTCGTTGTCATTTTGACAAGTGATTCAAGTGATTTTTATAATCGCTACATTTACATTTTTTTTCATTAGTATTTTTACGCAAGGGTCAAATCTTCCTCACTACCCCGAACGCTTGCCGGCTGCCACTAACGTAAACAGTTACCATTATCAGGTCGAGAAGCGCTTCTTTTTTTCTCATTAACGCTGGAAGATTAAAAACGTTCCCTTTAAACGGGACGCAACCTACGCGCCAAAGGGGAGCGAAGTAAAACCAACACTTTTTAAATCACACGCCCGACGTCGTACCATCGATACTGGACGCTCGTGTGGTTGTGCCACATTAAAACGCCGCGCCTGTTCACGACAAGCCTGCGAAGGCGAGACGGTCGGCGACATTGCGTCGGGTCGCCGTGTTTTTCTTGCGAGGACACCCCCCCCCCCGCGTTCGTGGACGTGGTATCGCCCGCCCATCTGTTCCCTTCTTGCGAATTCTGATTGAAACAGATCGCTCTCTCCGGGTAGCAATGGCAGCTGACCGGCCAAAAACAAGAAGTTTTGCTCTTGCGATAAGGAAGTTGCGGGCGAAGTAGGCGGCGCGCAAGCTTATTTTTTTTCTTTCTTCTTCTTCTTTTTTTTGTCGACGCATGTCTGATGTGAGAAGTACACACTTCGCGGCACACTTTTATTATTTTCTCCCGGCCGAAGATGTCCCAGGGATGTACAATTTCTGTGGAGGAGATCCAGTCTTGGTGGGAAGTCCCCGCCATAGCCCACTTCTGCTCGCTGTTCAGGGCGGCGTTCAAACTACCCGACTTTGAAATTGAGGTAACCGCGTTATTTATGCGATGTTTCCGCCCGAGTTCCGCGACGGTTTTGAACGGAGACCTTTTTTTTCCGCTTCTTGTCCGCTAACTTTGTGGCGCTAGCGCGGCGGTGCGGGTTAAATGGAGAAATGGGTGTAACTGGTGCGGTTTGAGTCGCCTGGTTGGGAGCGTGCGAGTTAGCTGGAGGTTTTGGAAACCGGAGCCAGCTAGCTCGCTAACAAACTTCGCGACGCACCGTGTTGTCGTTACCGCCGCGGTGCCACGCCACGTCGTTTTCGCTTCGGCGACACGCAGCTTTGTTTTGTGGCCAATTTGAGGAACTTTTCGAACTTTCACAGCCCGCAAATGTGGCCTCGGCCGAGTCGCGTGTGACTTGTCCCGTGTGTTCCGCGCACCGTCGGTCGTCGACTTCGGCCCCGCGCCCGAACTTTGTTGTTTTTGTGTGCGGACCCTGCGTGTGGCCGAGTTCACGTAACGTGGCCCCGAGCGCGTATCGCGTCGCGGGGAGTCGGACGTGACTCGAGTTCGGCGACGACCGAGGTCAACAACGCGCGTCGAATTCGGCGTCGCTTTGTTATTGGGGCGCGGGCCTGACGCGTCCTGCGCTCGGAAATAACCTTCAACCAACACTTAACATTTATATTTTCTTAAAACTTATCGTCTGTTGTGACCTCTAGCATTTATTTTGCGTAATTTTGTGAAGTTAAACATTGCTTTTTAATATTTTTGTTTGTAGTGTTGTTGCTCAGCCATGTTGAATGTGTACACAGAAGCGTTTGAACCATTGCAATTACTGTAGGCGTTGGTCTAGCATTTGGCTTATGATTGTGTCACTTTCTTGCTTTGTCACACGTTATAAATGTTTTTTTCGGCACAACATGGAAATGCAAGGATCCATAACAAGTCCAGTTGCCTGTGAAATTAAGAACCATGACCTGGATGACAGAACTTTCACAGATATGTACATGCAAGACTTCCCTGGGGACGGTGAACTGTGGGACAATTATCAATACTTACCCTGTTCTCTGTTGCATCCTCTATCGTATTGTGGACTCTACGTATGTGGGACTTTATCATGTTTCTATGAGCAGCATCTTCTGCTGCTCATTTTGTAATAATCGTCCATGGGGCTGTAATAAGGCGCCATCTAATGAATGTCCCTTGGTGTGGCAGGAGCATGGCCTGTCCTCGCTTGCTTGGGTTATTGCTACATTTAGCTCTCTGGCCGTACACCTAAAGGAATGCTCTGATGAAAGCAGGTGGCCAGCACAGTAAATAGCCCACAAATCCGTGTGTAAGAGGATCTACCGTCTTCGGGGTGGAAGTAAACCAAGCCTGCAAGGTGATCGCAGGACCATGGCGCTTCAATCAATGATCGGATGACGTTGTAGGAAGCAATTTTTTTTGCTACAGCTTAATGTATAAAACCTTGTATACTGTATAAAGTGCCCTGGAAGTTTTTGCATGCGTTACTGTGCAAAATTCAAGACTGGGCCAGACGAGTCATCTATGTGAAAAACAGGCCAGAAAATCTGTAATGTGGACTGAAATCAAGTTTTATTTGGTTATGTGTGTGTTGTGGCATCTATCATTCGGTCTGTCTCTTGTCATTCACTGCTATTCAGGTAAGCCGTCTTAGTGACCGCTTATCCGGGGCTGTGGCAGGTCAGGAACAATCCCAGCAGTATTGGACGCAGGAGCGGCATGCCATGGCACACCAACATTCGCACCCAAGGGTGACTGGGAACTGGAAACACCTTGATGCTTATAGTCATAAAAACCCAAGGAGAAAATTGTTGCCTCTTCATCAAAGGGGGAATGATTTGGACCTTAAATTGCTAATTTTGCGCATGACAAGTTGTAGGTTTGTTATATTAGATTATGTTTTCTGTGGAGATGCCATAATTTATCCAAAACACACAGGAAAAAAAGCCCAATGCTTTCCTTGAATCACTGTTTAAAGCAGGACTTTTGCTTCTTTCTGAAGCCGTTGCCAACTGGATATTACAAAGTCAGTGATCCAAGTGATCCAGTTTGAAGGTGCTAGTGTCGGCCAGCTCCTTTTCTCGTGGGCTTTGGTTCAATAATGGTGTGCAATAATGGAGGACCCCCTTTTCTTTTTTGGCAGGCCGACAGAGCTGCCCGCTTAGACATTGTTCCTTGGCCACACTTCGCCGTCCTGCTCAGTCTACCAGGCCTGGAGAGAGAAGGGCACGGCAGGAAGAGGCCCTTCTTGTGGTGTCCATCCCCCGGTTCTTTGTCTGCTGGAAGCACGCTTGATTTCCTGGCAGTCTGGCTGTGAAATGAGCCCTGAAATCCCAGCACCTCCAGGACCCCATTGGCTTTGAATCATCCGGGACGCGTTGTCGTGCACACACACCGACACGGCACACAGAGGTGTGGGTTACGTAGCTCAGTGCTTGTGTTTTTCAGCTTGTAACTTTTTTTTTCTGTTGTAATCTTGCTGTAGCGTATGCTGGTGAAGCCATAGTGATGATTGTTCAGAAGCAATCGAAACGGTCGAAATGTTTTTTATATTATAATATTATTGTTCACTTGTCTGATTGGTCTCCGAGTCCCCTGTTGCGAGAACCTGTGATTCTCTGAGGCGCATCTTGCCTTGTGTTTGCTCGGTGCCAATGTTGAATAGCCCTTATTCATGCCTCTGTTAGTGGACTGCTGCACCGGGCCCAGCCCTGGCATCACCATGACTAAATCACAGATGGTGGCTCTTTCTTTTGCTTTCCCCTGGAGGGTGGCGGTGCACTGACTGGGTGCCGCAGCTTGTCTGGGGGTTTCTTTTCAAGGCTGCTGTGCTGCCTGATTGTAAAAGGGGAGATTTAGTCCCATTAGGTCTTTTGGAGCAGAAGCTCAGGACGGGCTCTTGTATAAAAGCAAATGGATTAAAAAGGAGGGCAAAAAAAAAAAGATCTAGTGCCGTTCATGTCTGTATATTATGTCCTGCTTTTTTCCACTCGGATATTCAGTGTGGACTTTTATTGGAGATAAGTCACTTGCCGAGTGTGCCTGTAGTCTGTAATGCTTTGATTTGTTTTGGTGGGGCGGGGGCTTCCGTGTAGCCTCTGTGGTTTTGGGGAGGAAGCGAGCAATAGCTGAGGGATTTGCTGTATCAATAAGTGATGGGTCAGCAGGCCATGTATCAGACACCAAATGCTGCAGCTTGGGAAAAAAGGGCCCAGTCAGTGTAGCTTTCATCCCAAATGTCTTTACCTATTAACCCTGCTAAGCTCAGCTCTTTTGTAAGCCCACATGAGAAGAAAGGATTCCCCCCACGCTCACAACAATGATCCTTTCTTCAGCGCAGTTTGTGTTGATTCTCTTGTTTTTCCACCAGGTTCCGATCTCCCTCTCCATGTTCTGTGACCTTTGTCATTGTGGTGCACCCATCCCATACATCTGCGAGTCCTGTAGCCTGATTAAATCGCAACTGTGAAACAATACATGCCAACAGGCCACTCTTGAAGGTGTTCGTCTGCATATCAAAGAGGCTCACGTCCACCCTTCTAAATATGTTGTAGTTTTTTTTTTGTCTAACAACCATATCCATCCACATTGTAGGCACACTCCCCTCCCCCAGCTGTGATTGACATGTTAGTGCAGTGGTACATGCATCAGATGGTTTCACATGGGGAGCTGGGGGGAGAGGGGCACGTACACTCTGGGGTTTGTTTCAGCCAGTTCCATTGTTGTAGCTCCCCATGGCTCCCAATCTCTGTCTCCAGTCTGGGGCTGTCCGTCCCCTCTCTTCTGCTTTCCACAGGCCTCATACTGGAGTTTAAAATACAACCAGGGGGAGCTCCCTAACCACCAGGCTTTTCCACAGTGGCTTTCTGTCCTTTTAGACGCCTGGTGTGTGGCTGTATTTGGCTCATAATGATGCAAGAACCTCGTTTGGAGCAAGAGAGGAGAGCATTTTGGGCTACCGAAGCACACGGGATGTCTGCTCTCTTAAGAGTCAAGTGGGTGGAGGTGGGCTGTGCTGTTACCAGTGGGAATGCCACCCCTCGGCTTGGGGAGAGAGGGGGTGGTGAAGTGCAGTTTTCACTGGAGGCTCTTTCTGCAAGGGGTGTGGTAAGGGGGGGCTGATGTGGGACTTAGGGCCTAGGGAAGGAGAAGACATGTACGTGTTTGGAGGGTGGAGGGGAGTGATGTGCACTGAACATCTGGGCCTCATCTGGGAGCAGATTTCAATTTTTAATGTGTTATTATGTCTGATTCCAATGTTTCAATGTATTACATATAAGTTTATTCATTCGTGGATTTTAGGCAGGACCCAGTCCTTGTTTTAAAAGAATTGGTCTGCGCTGATATATACCTCTTACCTCAGGCAAAAGGCTTAAGATGAATAGCTGTTGGTATAAAGTATGAGTGCCATGGCATTGGTGAGCAGGTGTGTACCACCATGGTTGACTCTTACCTGCACCAATCCACTGCTTCCTGTGCTAAGGGACATTGGAAAAAGCTATTGTTAGGGGTGGGGACACAAAATGTTAATATTGTGACTCATTAGCAATACAGTTATGTCTGGGTAAAGAGAGGTCTACGCCACAGATGTAGGAATGAATTACTCAAATATATGTATACACTGCTTCGAGCTGATGTTCTTCGGCACAATGCTCCTGAGCGTTCTTTATTAAGATGATTGCATTGTACTTCACAGTGCTGCGGCCACCCCTCGAAACATTGACAAAGTATCTGTTTGACATTTTGGTGTAGCAAGCGTGAAATAACTCCACTCTGATTGCATTTTATTGGTAGCTCCTCTCCAATGCCATCGGCAAAGCACAGGATGTAATGTGTCAGTGTATATTTGCTAGATTACATTTAGGTTGGTTTTATATATTGACAGTGTTTGAACTGCTGATTATCGCAGAATCTAGGATCGTCTGTGATTCCCACTCCTAGTTATTGTCTAGAGTGAAGCTGATTTTTTTTTTTTTTTTTTTTCTAAAAGAAAGTATTTGGAATATTTGATGTATTGACTGGTCATGCTTTACTAAATGGGTTTTTGGTTTCTGTGTGCACCTTTATTAATCTCCTGCTGCTAATCATCCTTACTGGACTAGTTTATGTGGTAAAACAGCCCTTCTGTAGCTGTCCGTAGTGAACTCAACATTCTCTCTTATGTTGCCGTTGCTTTTCCTGTCAGAGTCTGTTGGACTGTTGGACTGTCTGTTGGATGGTGCAGTGAACTGTGTTTACAACCAGCAATTCCTGGTAGTTCCTGGGCCCTTGGCAGAATCATGCCTGCTTGCAGGCCTGCATGCATGCACTGCTACCTGAAGATCTCAGACATCCGGTATTGATTTTAGAGAGTGCATTTCATATTCTGTGAAAGTGTAGCTGTGTGGTTATAAAATAATATATATCATACGGTCGATAAAAGTTGACCTGTTGGGCCAGCATCTATTCCCTTGGGCCTGGGGAGAAAAATGGCATTGCCTGATTCCATCCATTGAAATTGTGCATTGATGCCCACCAAAACATGTTTTTATGCACATTGAGTGAATGTAAAATCTTATTTCAGTGACTATGGAGTCCAAGCAGGATGAGGTTACTTTGCATTACTGGCTAAAATTACCATCCATTTGCCTGACCCTCCTTCCAGTACTGGAGCTTGAACCATAAAGGCATGTGGCATTGGTCTTCTCAACAGACACTGTGAGGCAGATGGCAAACAGATTTGTGTTGATTGTGTTGCAGGGTTGAGTGGTTTGCTTTCAGGCAGCAGTGAAGCTCTGATGAGCTTCCTAGCAGGTCAATGGTTGAGGGGCTTCCCTTGATTACCCCTGAAGGACACGTTCTGAACGTAGGGCTGCCACCTAATCCTTCCATAATGCTGGATTCTGGAATGTTTTTTTTTTTATTTGAACGTCCAGTTGTTTTTCCACCTTCTGGGGTGCAAAAGCATTAGCAGAGGAGCTGCAGCTGCGTTGGACCTTCTGGGTTGTCATGGCAGCAAGGGTCGCTGTGGCTCTTCCCCCAGGGCCAGTGGTGTGTGTTATGAAGGTGTTTCTCTAGAGGGACGTGGGGTGGGACGGGCTAGTGTCAGGAGATAGTGAACTGTGTTGGGGGTAGGTGTGGAAGAACAGCCCTCTCTTCCCTCCCCCTTCCTGTTGCTTTCAGCAAGTGCTGTTATCTGTTCACCTTCAGCTGCGCCTGTCACCCACGTCTGCTGCGCATTAGACTCAAATTTCTGCCTGGACTCTGGAACCACTGTAAAACCCTGCAGTTGAGCATTATCTCAGCACCCCCCCGCAGAGAAACGGTTCACTATGGCAGATTGTGTCCAGTGACTTATGTGCTTCTCTGCCCAACAGCGGCTTCACGCACATAATTGAGGTGGGCAGGGAGGAAATTACTGGACTGTTCCGGTAGCTGAATTCACATCAGGCTCTAAAGGCTTTGCAGAACTGTTATTGTTCGGTAAACGCCGTAATGGTGTTGCCGCTTGTGTGTGGTGGTTACTCACGAACCTGTTCTCCAGGTGTGCACCCGGCAGTAATGATATCCGAGGCGGGAGATGCTTACGAAGGGACTGGCTCCTGCCTCCAGGCTTTATGTGGAAACGTGTATCATCTCTTGCCGCAATGAGTCTCCATTTGTCTTTGCGTGCAAGTCGGTTCCTTTTGTGACGTGACTGATCAGTCACACAGGCTGCTGTACCGATTCCACCTACAGATACGTGGGTGAGTCCAGCTGCACTTTCCTCTGCTTTCCGGGAATCTGGGCCCCGTAATCGCGGCAAACGTGTTAACAGCGAGGCACAGTGGGAGCCGAGGCCGTGCTGAAGAAAGGGCGCACACACCACGTTAATTCCCCACTTCTGCCATCTGAGCTGCTGAATGGCACTTCAAAGCTGGAGAGGGGTGGCATTAATCCCCCCGGCTGGCCTCAGGTTTGAAGTGTGATCAAAGTGGGGGCTGCCGTGATGGATGGACCCTCTCTGGTCTGAGAGGTGTCAGGGGACCAGGAAGTTGCAGCGAGCGTGACACAGGATCTGAGGGAGCCGCGGAAGGGCTGAGTCGTCTATCACTCAGGTGTGGAACAGGATGGAGCCTCCGTACCTATTCACTCGCACAAGGGCAGCAGGAGACCACTGATGAAATGTAGATTTTTTTTTTTTTTCTTTTTCCTCAGCCAGCTTGAGGTTCACAGGCCATTGATCAAACCGGATAACGCAGTGGCTTAGTTGTCCCTGTTTTCCTCTGGTGGGAAGTTTAACTTTTTTAGCACTTGTTAACTTGCAGGCCAGGATTTCTCAATCTCTGGGCTGTTCTCCGCTGCTTTGGCAATGAACTCTCTACGGTGGTGTGTGAATCAGTGTTCCTGTGAGAAGTCCACTGGTCCATACAGAAGGGCTCTAGACTAACTTTTTATACTGGTTGCCCTGGTGCCACCTAACGTCTTTTCTTAGGAGCACCAAATTTTTGACAGCACTGCATTTAATAATGCATTTTTAAACATTTCACTTTTTCTGCTTTTTAAAATCGCTGTGCACATGGGTAATATTGACTTGTAAATGGTTAAATATCAATATAGTTACCAAAGTTCTTAATTTAAAGCACATTTCTACAAGAAAGGTAACTTGCTGAAAATGTGTTGGTGCTTAAAGTGCTTCATTGATCTGAAATTAAAACAATATAAATGAAACAAAAAGAAGTGCAAGTTTTAAGGGCTTGAACTTGATTATCATCTTGGCCTGATGATCTGTTTGCAGCTGCCTGTTGCTGAAAGGCAGCGGGGATAGGAGCCGCTGGTCCAGTACATTTATCGCTGTGTGTAATGTGTTTTCTAGATGCACTTTTACAGCATTTCATTTCTACCATTTTACTTGCCGGTAAATGCGTGATCAGCTGAAGCATTTTGATCAGTGCTAAAATGGCATCTGCATGCATGTGAAATGAAAGATAGCTTCTGATGATTTAAGAAAAAAAAACTTGGCTGTGGTGGAGGAAAAATAGGGGAAGGGCGGGCCTTTGCTAACAGATTCATACAGATCCTGCAGTCGCTCCACCTGTGAATGTGTTTTGTGCACAAGGAAGCTGCTATAGTGAACTAGCTGGAAAGTGTTTGCACTTGTGTGGATTTTGTCAACGATATTTATGATTAAATATTTTCATCAACAAACCTTTTTGACGTGACTAAAACGAGATGCAACATAATTGCTGGTCATGTGACTTATAACTAACGATATACCATGTAATATTTTGGATGAATTAAAACGATACTAAATATAATATGGTTTTCAAAATAAAAACTTTCTCAAAAATCTCCAATTTTGTTGAGTAAAACTAGACCAGATGTTATTTTCTCTTTGTTAATTGTGTGCGGACTGAGACTACTAAAACTAAAATGACAGCTTGATGCAAAGACTAAACTAAAACTAAGACACCCTCAATGACCCTCACACATCTGTCTATCTCCAGGCAGCATGTAAGCTTAAAATGTAAAAAAATTCTTAAAAAGAAAAAAAAAAATTCAGGCTCAGTGATTTTTCACTATCAATCCTGAAAAATGGTCTCTTTCACTTGAGAGATTATTTAACATTAACACAAGTTTCCCTAGCCTTTCTTTGGTCCTGCGGTGGCTAGAAAGAGAGCGGTGGCTCACATGGTTTGATCTGGAATTTGTCCCCCTATGTCATAATGGGAAAGCTTACCTCACGTTTCTCATGCTTTTTCCTCCCAGGGAATTTCACACCCCTCCCCTAAAACAACTGTCATGACTTCCGAACGTGTGAAGCATTGCAGTTGCCTGAAGATTGGATGTAAAAATGAGCACAAATGTATTTTTTTTTTCCACCATACAAGACTGTGAAGAAACAAATGGGTTTATTTTAGTTTTGACATGACTTTCTGTCTGCACCAAACATTGTGGTTTGTGAATGCTGCCTCAACTTCTCTCACCTTCTCCCCATCCTGCCTCTTTCCTTGGCATTTAAAGCTGCAGACACCAAGACAGATCGTCCTGGGGAAATCTCATTGTGGGACTGGCTAAAAGTGGCTGTAATTCTGCACCA
The DNA here is from genome assembly GCF_900700375.1 of Denticeps clupeoides. NCBI lineage: Eukaryota > Metazoa > Chordata > Actinopteri > Clupeiformes > Denticipitidae > Denticeps > Denticeps clupeoides. The sequence continues at coordinate 11,643,625 of NC_041723.1, read as the reverse complement.
CAGCTGAATTTTGGAAAGAGACTTCAGATACAGTATTAGGGGACTACTAAGATTTATATAAAAGCAAAAATGTTCATGCCAGAGGACCTAGAATGAATACAATCTAAGAACATCTTGCTAGTTTGCTGGATCTCAAAGAAATTATTATTATTGCCCTCAATACTTCACCTCTCTGCTCCATTCCTCCTCTGTTTCATTACAGTTTATAGGCTGATTACACTCCTGTTCACCAACTTGACAAAGGCAGTTGCGCTTATATGGGTCTCATCCATTAAAAATATGGATTAGGAATCCTTTAACTCAAGCTTTCTGATTTAGTGAATGACATTAGCACTGACTCCCCATTTATTTGTCCTCCTGTATCTTTGACTTGACAGTAAATGGACATATGGCACAAGCAAGTGAGACGGCCCACAGTCACAGCTACTTTTTAATGGTCAGTAGTGTATGTGTGACAAGTCACTATTTCAATACCCACCTAGGATCTCACCCACAATGATATCATGAGACTGGGCAGTTGTCTACAATACATTTCAGCGCGTCTGCATTTTTGGGGGAGATTCCAAAACTGATCTGTGTACGTTTGACATGACTGTTCTGTGGCATAAATGGTGCTGCTTCAATGAATCAATAATTTCAAGCATAGCAATACATTACTGTATTGATTTATTGTCCTGCACATAATGATTAGGTGGTGTGTGATTGAGTCGAGGTCGAGGACCCTTGCTCTAGGCTGCTACGCCCTTTTCCCAGTGTTATTCCTACTGACAAAACACATACAGTGATCTGATCCTTAATTTTTTTTCAGTTTTGCACTGATCAACGTGAGTGTTTTTAGGTTGTAATAAGTCGCCTCTCTCGAGCAGTCGCTGCGCGGGAGTGTTTGAAGGCGGATAACATCTGTTTTAATCTGCCGGTGCTTGACTGAGTCTGCGCTTTACCCTCAGAAATGTGTGTCATCCTGTTTTTCAACCTCTTCTGTTTTTCATCCTGCTGACTTCAGCTCTTCTGGTTTCCGTGCTCCTCCACAGCTCGGAGGGGCGTATGCTCATCTGTCCTGACCCTGAGCTCGCTGAGGTTTTTCTGGGGAGATGTAGCAATCTGCATCCTTGAATGAGGGTCACAATGAAGCGCAGGCCTGGATCGCCCTTGAGTTAATTGTGGACCATCACTCTGCAGGGGGGGGTTATTTGGCTTAAAGTGCATGCATGTATGATTGGAGAGTGAGTGAGAAGCTGGCTAAATCCCTTCAAACCAGGCCCTTGTTGCCATGCTTCTGGTGAGAAAGGAGGGCTGTGGGTGGAGGGTGAATTGTATGGCCACATGGGTAATGGAGCACTTTGCATTTGCATTTTTTCTCTTAGCCCTCCTCCTCCTCCTCCTCCATCTGAGGGCCATTGGGTGGAGATGTGGTGCATGCTGGGTAATGCTGTGTTGAGGCTAGGTCATTGGTAGAGGTTGGTTGTGGCCTTGAGCTCCTGCCGTCTTTTTTTTTTTTTTCCCCAGCTCTCAGGAGTTTACTCTCCTACTTACTGCCGCTTCATAAACCCTCAATAACTCCACACAATACCAAGCAGTAGAGGGGTCAAGGTTGAACTTGAACCCCCAACCAATGCTGGAACCTACCCCTGACACCATTTCACACAGAGAGTTCAAAAAATCTCTTTCTGGGTTTTCAAAAGAAAATTGTAAATAAGGAATGACAGCAGTTGTCAAGTCCAGTTAACAGGTCAGTCAATAATCAGAATCGTGTTTATTGGCCAAGTATGTGAGGGAACACATACAAGGTTGATGGTGTCTCTCAAGAACAAGAGTATAAAACCACAACAAGAAACAGGAATTGCAAACTGTTCCCAGAACATGCGCCCACAATCCAGAGGGAATTTTACTTAAATTTGAGGCTGATCTCTTAACACAGTTGCACAGGCACGTCTCCATTCATCTGTAGGGAAAAGGTGGGTGGGAATTGCAACTGAAGGTGTACAACCGATGCCGGTGTTGGAAAACTTGAAAAACGTGTGGCAATATGCAAAACCTGTTGAACAGCGACTGGTATTGTGCACTGACTGGTGCATGTGGGCCAATGTAGCCAAGGTCTAAAAAAAGAATTCTATAGATTTTCTATCTAGCACCGTTTACAAAATTGGCTATTGATAACTGGTTATTATAATGTTTATATATATATATATCTTGAAGGGGGAAAAAAGATACAAAGGCCATAGTCACAAACATTTGGTTTAAGTTTAGGTTGCCAAGCTGTAAAGTCTTATGACTAGACACACTCAGCCTCTTAGTCTGCAGTTAAAAGGTGTTTCATGAGTCTGATCCTGAATGTGAACTCTAATAAATCTGGTCTCCGGTGCCATACCTGACCCACTGTGTCCTGTGGTTTTTCTGTGCCTCAGGAGTTGGAGCAGGCATTGCTGAAGCAGAACCAGGATTTCTTGGCAGACCTTCTCTGCTGCCTGCTACAGGGATGCTACCAGCGCAGAGACATCACGTAAGTACATTGACCAGTAAAACATGCCTTTTTTTTTTATTTTTTTTTTTTATTAAAACCCGACTGACTCCCGGTCTATGTTCAGGCGTGATAGATGTAGGGGCTGAGCACATGAGTGCTGTGTATCAGTTGAGGGCCCTCATTCCTGGAACTTGTGTGTGGTTGGGTCAGTGGAACAGAGAGTGCTGATCTGGCTGTTGTGCCCCGAGGCCCAGCTTTCCTGCGTCTTACTTTAGCAATGCCGCCGGAGTCTGTGACTCAGCCTTGAGTAATGATCCACATTCAGTATTTGGACAGGCAGCGACAGGACTTTTTAAAAGGAGGCCTTTATACTGGCTTCTCCCAGATGGAGCTGTGGATTGGGACAGGGTGACATGGTACAAATAGTTTATTTAGGATTATCTGTTCTTTCTGAAATATCTTTCTTTATTTTGTCTTCTGCCCTGACCGAGTCTTTGTTCTTTTTGTTCCAGTGTGCTGTTGTAACTAATGTACAACTTTTTTTTTTTTTTTTTTTTATACACACCTAATTAGTACTTAAAAGTATTCGGCATAGAAAAACATTTTGACTCAATATGTGGCTTTGTAATACATTGGTTACACCTCAGTTGTTTTCCTGTCTCAGCGTTGTATTCTCACAAGTCCTCATCCATTTCAATCATGCTTCTGGTTTCTGTCAGGCCTCAGGCCTTCAGTGGCTACCTGGAGGACATAATCAACTATCGTTGGGAGCTGGAGGAGGGCAAACCCAACCCTCTGAAACAATGTCCCTTTGAGGAGCTTCCTCCACGAACCCAGGTGGAGCTCCTACACAGGCTGTGCGACTACCGCTTGGATGCCGCTGATGTATTTGATCTTCTCAAGGTAATCTCTTTTGTCTGTGTGGTTTCTGTAAATTTGAACAAAATAATAACTCTGCCACTACAAGATCTAATATTGATGTATTTTCATGGTAGGGTCTGGATGCAGACAGCTTACGCGTCGAGCCACTGGGCCAGGATGGGAATGGTGCCCTGTACTGGTATTTCTATGGCACCCGTATGTATAAGGAGGAACCAGTCCAGAGAAAATATACTTCTGAACTATAGTATGCATTTTCTTTTTTATTATAAACAATCTGTTTAAAAGCGAGAGATCGCATTAAAGTAAAGCTTTATGTATCTTTCTTTCCCTCAGTGAAATGCCTGAGAAAAAGAAAAGAGGAAGGCCACCAAAGAAGAAGACTCTAGAAGAGAGCGAGTTGAGGTTGGAATGGAGGAACTCGTAAAGTATTTACTGACACTTCCACCTTCACTAAACTTACCATGATGGGTACATGTGTCTTTCAGTCCTGCGGAAAGCATGATTACAGAGGAAAGTGAGGAATCATGTGACTCCAGCTCTGCCTCAGGTACACTGGTGCATTTACCAAGTCATGATGCATCATGCATGGAATAGCAAAACCGCTGTGTAAATTTTGTCTGAATGTTTCCAGTCATCTCATCCTCTCATTGCGATCCAACATATTGTGAGGGCCAAATTTGCATTTGCCTCCTTGATGATCCTGAATGTGTGTCTGTTTCTTCTCAGAGCATGAACGTGGGGCTTGGTCACTGGTCTGTGACACAGAGGAGCAGTGGACCAGACTTGCTGAAAGCATCAAGGACAAATCTTCACCTCAAGATCGCCACCTCTACCGCATCATTAGCCAGAACTTCCTGCCAGAGATCAGAAGTATGATTGAGCACAAGGTCGGTATTCAGCCTTCATTGGTTCCACACCATCAAAGGGAACCATTACCCTTTTTGAGAACTTATTTGCATGTCCGCATAAACAACAACATCAATATATTAGTACTGAAACCGTTAATTATGAATAAGTATCTGCTTCTTGCTTTAATGTGTCAGTGTTCACCTACGTTGTGGCATGTATATTTGATTGATTTATTTATTTTTTGTAGTTTTGTATATGGTTGCTTGTGAAACACTTAGATGCTGTGGTTCCCTCCTCAATTCTGTCAAAGCCACCTGGCATTCAGAGTCGTCAGGAGGTAGCCCCTCACCTTGAGGCTGGATGGACTGTTGTGATTGACTGCCTGCAGCACTGCAGTTTTTTGACCTCTTAAGTGGTGACTTCTGAGGCAGTCCATCTTGCCTGTATGGGATTAAGTGCTGTCAGTACAGTGAAGAGCGAGGCCGGGCCGTGTCGTCGCCGTGGTGGGGGAGGGGCTGTGGTCCTTTCAGTGCTGTGACTTTGATGGGCGCAGCTTGCCACAGGCACCATCAACCCGGGGGTGATAGCTTCAGTCCCCTGCCTCCCCCTAGCTGCTCGTAGAGTTCCTCTTAATAGGCCGTGCCTCTCAGAATGTGCACGACAGATGGCCCCTGACAGGAGCTATAAAAGGCTGTGATGCTTCAACTCCCTTTTTACTCAGTTTTTTTTTTTTTCTCTCTCTCTCTCCCGATTTGCACAATCATCTGCGCTCACAATGTCCACTCTCTTTAGCTACTGTCCAGAAGAAATCTGCTTCAGTTGCTTTTTTGCGACTGTTTATTTAGATAAAAACTTTTCAGTCAGCTGGATTGTGTTAAAAGTGGAAATCTGTGCGTGAACAAAGCGTTACAATTCCAAATCAGATTAGCTGTTTCATTACATGTTTGAATGGAATGGGGATGAAAAGCAGTCCTCTGCATCAATAAATGATCATATTTTGCGAGCTGAGAGACTACTTGCCACAGTCGTGCTGCTGTTGCCCTGACCTTTGTGCTCTCCCCAAGGAGAAAGAGCTAAAGCAGAAACGTATGGACCCTGCTGCCATGCGCACTTCTTACCGCCTTTCTGAGAAGCACATAAGCAACAAGGAAGAGGTGGAGGTGAGTGCACTCATCTGACACCAGTCTGAATGTAGATGCCATGGTTGTATAGGACATTACAACACGCTGGTCTCTCTGTCTGTGTTTGTGTGTAGGACCTTGCGCTTGCAGTGGGGGAGAAGCAGAAACAGAAGGAGGAGGATGTGGAGAGACAGGCACTGCTGGCTGAACAGCGGCGGGAGGAGGAGAGGCTCCTGCTGGAGGAGCGGCAGCGGGAAGAGATGGAGCGAATAAAAGCCGTGGAGGGTTAGTACATCTGTGAACGCTGCCTTGCTCCTCTCTTCTTATTAATGACACATTGGTCTACATCCACCATAATCTTTAATCTTCGTAGTAGGGGTTGCAAGTTGAAGCGTTTAATATTGTAACATAGAGCCACTTTTATCTGATCCCTGCCTTTTCATTACTCATGCCATTTTAAAGTGGTGAGTGAACAGCTTTCATCGCCGTTGTCTTGTGTTTTCTTAAAGATATGTATTTTTAACAGTATATGTGTAACAGGTGCAAAATGTAACATGAAACAAACATAAGTTCTTCTTTCAAGCCTGCTTTCTCCCCCCCGCCGTCTCATGCGTCTCAATTTGTTGCCACAATGTTTTAGAACGAGCCAAGCGGAGGAAGCTGCGTGAGGAGAAGGCCTGGTTGCTGTCTCAGGGAAAGCCCCTGCCCCCCGAGCTGCTGCATCTGGAGCCCCATTCACCCATCCGACGTGCTCGCAAGACCAAAGAGTTGTAAGAAGCATGACTACATTGCTCTAGGGAAACTGTTATCTCTCTTAAGCTAGAACGACATTTTGTTAATTCTCTTTGTGTCCTACAGTTATGAAATGGATGATGATTACACAGCATTGTACAAAGGTGAGGCTTTTTTTCCCCCCTCCAATGCATGCATGAAGATTAAATAATCCTTAAATATTTTAATTATTTCTTCCTTCTAACATGTCTAATTAATTCTCTTTAGTCTTGGAAGCCCTTAAGGCCCATAAAGATGCTTGGCCTTTCATGGAGCCTGTTGATGAGTCCTACGCTCCCAACTATCATGAGATCATACAGGTATGTGCCATGGATAAAAAAACGTCTTGATTATGTTGCTTCAGACAGGAAATTGATACTTTTGGATGTTTTCTTTTTCTAATAGACTCCAATGGACCTGTCTACTATTGAAAAGAAGTTGAATGAAGGAGAGTATGTAGCAAAGGAGGAGTTTGTGGCAGATGTGAAGCTCATGTTTGAGAACTGCCTTGAGTACAATGGTGAAGACAGTGGTATGTTAATATGGAATATTGTCCATACTGCGATTGGACTGTTCATCCTACAAATAGCTGTTGTTGGGCTCATTGTAGTTTCAGCCATCAATTGTAGTCATCTGTAGATCCAGGGTGAACGTGCTTGTTGTTCGATAGATGAATTCTGCTTTTACATTAGATTATGATTATGCCACTGGGTGATAATTGAGCCAGGAAGATGGTCAATCGGAAAAACACAACTGTGGTGCTATTCAAACAAATTTACACACCACACATCTCAAATTGGAAGAAGTACCTTGACACCTCTCAGTACATTGAGACTTAGAGTATGGGTATGTTTGCTTTAGTGGTCTGTGTGCAGAAGGCTGGACTTAGCAACCTGACAATGATGAATTGAGAGTGATTAAGTTGTCCTCTGCCAAGACCTTGAATGTTACAGAGACATTCTGTTCATAAAGACTTTGCATTGGAATGTGCTCCATGAGGAACATTGTCCGGCTTGGGGTCAGGAAACACCAGGTCACTAGGTGGTGGTTGTGTTGTGTTCTTAAAAAAATAAAACAAAACCAGTGCTGGTCTCAGGTACAGTGTGCTTTAAGAAAAGCTTAAATTTCCTAGTTTTATTAATCCAAATAATTGTATGGAATACCTCAGTAGATAGAATACCACAAGTTATGGAATACCTAATGATAATGTAAAGTAAATAAGTTATTTTCTTGAAATGTTTAGCCAGTAATACTTGACAAGTATTAGTATGCCTTAAGATGTCTGAACCTGCTCCTGACAACCTGCTGTTCTGTTCTCTTCAGAGTACACAATTATGGCAGAATCATTGGAGCGCTGTTTTAGCAGAGCCCTTCTGAAGCACTTCCCATCTGAGGATGGAGACACGGATGAGGAGTTCCAGGTCAGCAAAGAAGACAGAGACCGGAAGGAAAAAAAGCGGAGCAAGCAGCGGCAATCAGGGCCAGAAAGCCTCATCCGGGCCACAGAGCAGGTTCAGCGCAGGCGTACTACAAATGGCAAGGCTGATGAGGACATTCATAAAAGTGGTCCTCCATATCCTCCCTCCCCCTGGAAAAATGGAACGCCTTATCCACAATGTGTTCCTCCAAATCAGCACAATCCTGGATTTGATGGACGTCCCAACCTTTACCATCCTGCACAGCAAGTAAGACGTGTGATGAGTCCTTTAACCCTAACCCTAAAATTATGCTTTGTGTATCTGTAAAGCCATGTATAATAGTTATTTTATTGTTCATGCCTAGCTGTGAGGTACTGAGGTCAGTGTTTAAGCTACAGCACCACAAAGTTGATCAATGCAGGGAAAGTCAAGTGGCTTTTGTGTACATAGTTTTATTTCTTTGTTTTAATGGTAGGGGTAGAATTCTTCCCCCCATTGTGGAAAATCAATTTGAATCCCTGGTATTAATGCAACCATGGCACTGTGACTCATGTCGTGTTGTTAAGTAACTCTTAATGCCCAGCATTAATTATCAAATGTCCTTGATTTAATGAATAACTAATGTTACAACTAAACAGCAGCTTCACCATCCTGCTGGCTCACTTGGTCCTGGCATGTTTGTTCAACGCATGATGATAGACCCCAGGTACCCTTACCCTGGGCAAAGACCTGGTGATCCTGGGCTTCAGCGTATGCCACACAATTTTAATATGCAGGTAAAAAACAGAATCATTCTGTTTTACTGAAGTTCCTTTTTGCTCTAAAAGTGCTAAGTAGTTTAACCATTTGTCTTTGATAGCCACCTTATGGAAATGGACCACATTTTGGCCCCAGATACCCTGTGGGTCCTGAAGGACGGCCATTGCAGCCACAGTACCAAGAACAGCAGAGACATTCATATATGGGTCCAACTCATGGCCCATCACTGGGTCCTAGACCAATGGCCCTACAGTCTGGAGGACTTTGTACCCCTCCCACAGAGGGCCACATGTACACGTCCCGCCAGCGCCCAGAAGGCCAGATAGTTCATCCAAATGGCCCACGGTATCCAGGTTCAGAAGTCCCTCCCCAGCACAGTTCATATCCTCCCTACTGTCCACCTGGTATACCTAACATGTGGTCAGGAGTTGGACCCCAAGGCCACCAACGACCAAATGGACCTGTGATTTCAGACCCAAATATAAGTAACCAGCACCCATTTAACCACAACCACAGCTTAGCACCCAAACCATGGCCAAATCAAGCAGCAGGGTACCCTCCCACCAGTGGCCAGTACAGGATGTCCAGCTCTGTGGGCTCCCCTGGCCCTGTGTCCCAGCGGCCTGTAGCATCTCATCAGGACCAAAAGTCTCATCTAGCCTCCATGCTTGAGAGCCCAGAGATGCTGGCTTTGCAGCAACTGTCTTCTGGCTCCACACACCAGCGCACTGGCACATTTGCAGGATTTCCCCATGGCAACAGTGTCCCACCACACTCTCCTCAGCAGTGCTCAACAGAAAAATTTGGCAGGCCTTCTGCAGAAGTCCACAGTGCCCATAGTTCTGATGTCGGTAAGAATGTTTTTTTTTTTTTTTTTTTTTTTTTTTTTTTTTTTATGCTTACAGAGGTGAACCTCATGGACTTGCAGAAGTGAACCCAGAGGTTTCATATCCTGTTTCAAGTCTTGTTTTTGTGATCTTTAGGTCCATTTTGAGTTTAATTTGCTAATGATACAATGCAGTGATTTGTATAATTAGTCCAATAACTTCTGATTTGTTTTAAAGACATCATTGTTTTCTCTAAACCAGTCTATACTGTTTTACACACTTTTACAGGTTTGACAGAATCCAAGATGCCAAATATGCATATGGCTCAAGGCACAATGGCCTCTGCTAATTCTGAAAACACCCCACTTCGCAACTCTTCTGAGTTTGCCAGTAGGCCAATTGGAAACATGCAGAGCCCAGAGTGGAGAAGAATGCGTGATCCAAGTGAACAGGCAGGACCTCTGCATGGCACAGACCGGGACCATCACCAGAACATTCCTCCTCTAATGGTCCACAATGCACACCCTCAACATGTTCCCTCTCAGCAGACTGCCCAGAATACCACTCTTCAAAATATTCCTCAGCACATTCCTCAAACTATACCTCCTCAGCAAATGCACCAGAACCCACAGCCTCAAGAACATCCCACAAACACTTCTTCTGAAACCCCTGTGAAAAATCACAATTCCTCACCAGAAAAAAATCCTACTCAACATACACATCAGAATAGCTCCACCCAGGCTCCGCAGAATGCAGATCCATTGGGCCCAATGCATGGCATGCCACAGAGCGCACCACACGGAGCCCAGTCTGGCACGCAGCAGCCAGCTCCCCTCACGTCTCTGCCCCCCAGCCATCCTGTGTCTCAGCTGCCTCCCCAGCCAAGCCCAGCAGACCATGGAGACCAACGGCCGAATGAGCCCCCAAGCAGGCAGGAGTCAGGTGGCAGTTCTGGCCCTCAGGAAGGCACAAACTTAAGGACTGCCAAGTCCGCACCTGCCAATGGTCATTACAAACAGAACTTTGGTGCAGAGGGGCAATCACAACTGGCTGGCCAACCCACAGGGCACATGCAGGGACCTATACCCAATCAGGGCGAAGCTGTGCCAACCCACCCTCAGGTTCAAGAGAATGGAAGCATGGTTAGGTATGGTCTGAGTGGACAAACACATCAACCCTACGGCCAACATGCAGGCAAACCATTGCCGCAGGCAAATAGCCAACCTTTCCTAAACCAGCAAATGGCACATCCCATGAGTCCTCACCAGAACCCTGCTCGGTATCCCGGTTATCATCAACAGTGTTCTCCTTACACTTACATGGGCTCCGAGCCCGCTCATGGACCCGCAAATGCATTTCCTCAGTACCAGCAGCAACAGTACTACACTCATCATCAAAGTAATTCCAGGGGTGGCTATCCAGGGGAGGAGTGGTTCAGACCCCAATACCAGCCGAGACCCCTCTCCAGTGCTTTCCCACCTACAGGTGGCACCAGTATAAATGGCCGTCTGAAAGACAGCAGCATCTCACCTATGGGCTCAGAGGGCTCTGGAGGCAGCCTGATGTCCCCAAACTCAATTTCTGATGGGCACCATGGTGGTGCAGTGGTGAATAGGGATGCCAGAAGCCCAGTAAAGCCTCCCAGGACAGGCGAGGTATCGGACCGGTCAGATAGCCCCAAGGAGATCCTTGACCTGGACAGCCATAATGCTCATTCCCGCAACCCACAGATGCAGCACATGGTCAACCTCATGTACAATCCACGCGGTATGCACCCTGGGATGCAGCAGGGTGGAGCACTGCCTTCACACATGATGCCACGTTCCCTCTTCTCCTCTCATCCCTATCCGGGTGGACACTACGCACCACAGCAACCGCACCCTCACCTGATGGAGGCTCTGCAACGACCTCAGCATCTGCCCTTTCCTCCTGGTCAGACTCGAATGGCTATGTACAGACATCCACAAGCAGGAGGCCACTTTCAGGGCATGATGGTGCCACAAAGAAGCATGGTGCCTGAACACCTCCTTCACTCAGGGTAAGGGTCTTCAGTCTGTGCACAGGGGGCCATCTAAGCAGTGTCTCACGGTTAGGTTACGATTATCAATGCACTGTGATTCATCACCTGTCTGAACAAATGCCAGAAAAACGGCGGGCGTCAGGTGAGCACGGACCTGAACGCTGACTAATTTTATGCTCATTGAAGCTAATCTAAAGCCACCAACTGCGACATGCGCTGCTCTTGCCATGAGGCTCAGAGGATAAATATATGTTTGGTCGTGCAAAAATGTGTCACGGCGTGCAGTGGGTGAAGTTCAACAAATTTCTGTTTTTACCGTGATACGAAGCGTGAAAGTCCTTCCCAAAGTCACTAACTGCACTGTTTTTATACAGCCGCCAGAAAATCACCAAGCAATGTGATTATTAAATAATCAATTATGTTCTGCACTACATCGATGCAGAATCATCCAGATCTGCACAGCAATACATTGATTATAAGATTAATTTCAGCACATGATGTACACAACGAAATGTACAATGGCCAAGAAGGCTGTGCACAAATCCACACCAGAAGTTACGAACACTGCATTCATATATCCAGAAGACCCAAGTTAGACTCCCGCTTACTACCATTGTGTTCCTTAGCAAGACACTTAAGTTGCTCTGGATAATGTATATCAAATATCGTATATCGTGCATGTTTGATGTATGGACGTAGTGTCAATTATCCCTTACATAAACACATAGTTAATAACATAGCTCATTATAACAGACATTAATTAATGTTTTCTAGCATATGACAGGCGCGTAACTACTTTTGTGGCTGCAAAAGCCACACCAGAGTTTACGCCCCAATGAAAATGAGACCCATTACTACAACTGAAGCGCTGATGCTAGAAAACATTTATTAATGCCTGTCATAATGAGCAGTGATGTGTTTACGTAAATAATAATGGACAATGTGTTCAGATATCAAATATTATGTGCAATATACAATTTTGATAAATGAACGCGGAGTCCTTAACTTGGCTTATTTGTGTTGATGCATTTGCATTTCTATTGACGCGAATGGGCTACCGTTGAAAATGTCTCCTGCATTTAACCAATTGCCCTTAGTGAGCAGTGGGCAGCCGTGAAAGGTGCCCGGCGAGCACTGTGGGGGCACAGTACCTTGGTCAAGGGGGACCTTCCTTACCTTCTTGGCCACCACTACCCCAGTAACTAGTTGTGGCATGTCTCATGGATAGATGGCATGCCTCCGTCTCCTCCTTGATTAGCGGTGCTCACATTGTTGGCCACTAGTTTTGATGGCAAGACAATGAGAGGCCCTTTATCAGATTGAATTGCTTGTTACCAACGTGGATAAAGACTTAGTTCTATTTAACATACTTTTCCCTCACTCAAATAAATGTTACTGTGTCTGTCCTGCACGCATGTGGCCGTGTCTGTGTGTAAACACCTACCCACATCTGCCTCTGGTTGGCTTACCATGAAATTTAACTCAACCTTTGCCAATCATCAGCTCACATGCGGTTATCTCCCCATTGCCTAAAATTAAAAAATGGCTGGTTGGATGAAAACAGATTATTTACCATAAAGCGCTGCATGTAATTGGTTTATTTCTGTGGCCCATTTACAGCATTACTTTAATGCCGTTATTCCCATCGCTGCAACTAAGCCTTGGTTTTCAAATTCTGATACATGTACTACCATGGCTCCCTCTAGTGGTACACTGGGAGTTGCTGAGATTATTCACAGGTTTTCAATGCAGTGTAGATATTCTTGGCAGAATTGACAGTGGATCACAGTTCACATTGGGAATAAATTTTCTTCTCCTGTTTAAACATACCTACAATTTAGGGCTGCACGATTTGGGGAAAAAGACATATTGCGATTATTGAGATCAATATTGCAATTTGTGATATGATAAAGGACACTTGCTTGTATATCAATGAAAAGTCGCAAACTAATAGTGAAATGTTTAATTTCAAAGTGAAACATACAAACTACTTATAACAACCTGAAATGCCCAGTGCTTTCAAAATACAATATTCTACAAATATAAAATAGTCACAAAAAAATAAAACAATCACAAAAAACTCTTTACATTACTGTCGAACGACAAACCCTGGTAAGGCTAAACAACTGTTTTGATTATATTTGGCCATTATAAAATCCCGTATTATAGTTCTTACGTTTAACCAAAACGTTGTTTGGAGGCTGACTTGAACACAGGGATGCATAGCTTTGCTAGCTTAGCTAAGGTTAAGATTTGTAAACTGAGGTGAATTTCTTTAGGAAACCTTCAAAGTTTGAAAAAAGTTAACTAAACAGCTAAGAACAGTCTAAATAGTTAATGCCTACGTTTAGCCAAAACGTTGTTTGGAGGCTGACTTGAACACAGGAATGCATAGCTTCGCTAGCTTAGCCTAGCTTAGCTAAGGTTAAGACTTATAAAACGGGATTTTATAATGGCCAAATATATTCAAAACAATTGTCCCGCTTTACCTATGAAATGTAATCCCCCGGGATCTGGTTTGGAGCGTACAGCGGTTTGTACAGCCCCAAGCAGCACAAGAGTGAGGCATTTTTTGCACTTCTCTCCATAAACATGTATAATCTTCACGCCACTGCAGAGCCTATCGCAATATGGCGGCGACGTTGACGTACGATGCAGCTCGTCATGCGCCGTCTACCCATATGTCTCCGAATCGAAAGTCATGTGACCAAACACGTCACATCTGACTGAGATGTGAGACTTCAGTCAGCTCGCCAACTTTGGATCGGCAACATATCCGATCCAATCCATGTACTATCATTTAAATCGCATCTTTTTGCGTTCATGTAATCGCACAGACTGACATCGCGATTATGATTGCGATTAGATTAATCGTGCAGCACTACTACAATTCTGTTTTTAATGCCGTCCACTCATCTACGAGCAAGTGCTGAGCTTTTTCCATTTCTGTCCGAAACAGACAGCAGATGAAGAGCGGGGTGTCTTCCACTGCTCAGAGCAGTAAGCAGGGTGTGTGACTTGGCCGAAGGTGTGTAAGTGTTGAATGCTGCACATTTCAATTAGCCTTGTCTTGACAAACCTGTCAATAGCTTCATTTTCATTATTCTCTCTTTATCTCCCATAGGTAAAAGAAGACTAAATTAAGGACTTGTCCTTTATTCACCAGCCCTTCTCTGGAAATTTTTGTTCTTTGTGAGAGATCAAATTTTGGACTTTTCTTTATGATCTACTGTAATATTTTCAAAATATGAATGTGACTCTTCTTAAAAAAAAAAAAATTAAGTTATGAACTTTTTTTTCTGAAGCCCATCACTGGAGCTACACCACTGGAATTCTGCACTTCACACTGTAAATGGCTACTCAATGTGCATGATCCAGAATTTGGGATCCGACTGCCTGCTATTCCAGAGGATTAGGCCATGGCTCTTTGTGGGCACATTGCCTTCAAGAACAAGGGGGAAGGACAAATTGATACACATTTAATGTTTTTCTTTCTCCCAAAAATATTAATCTCAGGTGTAAAAAGGGGGGAGGAAAAGAACTTTAGTGTAAATGTAAATAAGTTATGTTTAGGTCCTTGCTCGGACAGGGCATACAGATAGTTACCTTTGCGGTCGTGATTAATGTGAGGTACAGCATGGTGAGCATTTGTGAATGTATGGAACGGTCACCAGGCTAATATAGAAACTATGAGTTGTTTTCCCCCTCTTTTGGTAGCTAATCTCCATATACACTAAGAGCAGTTTTGCTTTAGATCTTTTCTTATGCATCATTTACAAGTACTAGAAGGGAATGTCTTTTTTTCAATTTACAGAGCTAGTGGGGTTCTCTGATATGCACTAGGATCCTTTTTATGGAAATTTGTAGCCTTTAATTTAAGGTTGGGGCTTGTTGCCATGTACATATGAACATATCAGATGACCCTTTAACCCTTTGAACATAATTATATTCTCATAGTTATAGGAACCATTACTGAGAATCAGCTTGCACAGAACTTTTCCAGAACTTTCTGAACCTCTGATTGTTTTAAATTTCTAATGTTTGTCCAATGCTGCATTCTACACAGCTCCCAAATATGTGGGGTTTCTCTCTTGCTTGTGCTGGGGAGTATTTGTTTGTGCTTCACATTTTGTATGAATGCATTTTAATTACTTCCCAATCCAGTTAACTGTATGTGTCCTCAGGGTGTCGTGATTTTAATACGGGTATTTTGAAACAAACATATGTCTCTTAAATGTGATTGAATATATTGACCTTAGTTCATGTGTTCAGTTGTTCAGGCCATTCTGAAGGCAGATTTCTTTCAGAATGTCTTCAATGTCTAATGTGCGTTGAGGTTGTTAAGTTTTTATATAGTGGTGTAGGTTATTGGTTTGGGCAATGTTATTAAGCTGTTATTCTTTGATCAACACTGATTATGAACCATTTTTTCTGTCCTCTTTGAATTTGTTTTAACACTGATCTGAATATGCTTTCACTTCCCCTTTCCTCGTAACAGAGCATTGAGGTTAACAACTTGGGTGAATATGGGTGCAGATAAATCTACCTCAATGCCAGAGTGGCACATATTGCGTCTTCATCAGCAACACTTTCTTGTGGAAGCCTTAAACTAAATCAGATGCTCTTGCAAAATGTCAGGGTTTGCATCTGTGCACCAGTGCCAACTTGAGCTGTATTCATCACATCCCCCTCTGTAATTTGCTGTGATGTGTATATCAAAAGCACCACATTGCTGTACATACCATGTACAGTGGTGCAAGTGTGTGTGTGTGTGTGTGTGTGTGTGTGTTTTTTTTTTTCCTAAATATTGGACACTGGATTGTAAACTTTCTGTGATGAATGCCAGCTTTGGTGATTCCTCATAGTCATCAGTTGTCAGACAAGGGCTTTTGTAATCATTTCCTCAGTGGCTTTTTTATATCTTGCTCAGATTGTCAAGTCTGTGATCACATTGGGTCAGATTATAGACTTTCCCTCTCTTTCAAAAAAAAAAAAAAAAAATTTTGTCTGTTGCCCCCAACTATATCTATGTACATCTAATACGCATAATGCCATTTCTGGTGTAAGTACGAGGGTAGACCGAAATTTGCAACGTTTTATTGCCATTTTCGCTGCGTTTGAAGCAGGTTATGTGTGTGTCCTCCTCTATCTGTGCATCTTGTGGGGCAGCCTAGTGTACAATGTTTGAGATGTGAGTTCATGCTCTGTACAGTACCATAGTGACCCTGGTGTATTTACTGCACTAGATACTAGATGCATTTAAATTCACAATTTCTCTTCTGCTGTTGTCCAGTTTGTCTGCACTAGTAAAATCAATTAGATTTGATTTAATGTGAAATCATATTTATTTGTTCCTTTTTAAAGTTTTGTACATTTTTGTTGACTTTTTATTGTAAATGTGGTGACTGGCTTTTAAACAGTTGACTTTACCTCACTAGCACAGTTCCATTTAAAGGACTATGTATGTTTCATTTTAATGTGACGTTTACATGTTCTTATCTGACTGACATAGATTATTTTGGAAATGGACCGAAATATTTTCTATACTGTACATTTTCTTAGAATAAATATGTTAAAGGATGTTTGATACTGAGGTTTCACATTTTGTGTATGCTGTTTGTGTGTTTTTTTTTAAGAAACATTCACAGTGAATGTTTCAGTGAATACTCATTACTTAATACCTGCATGTCCCAACAACAGCAGAGATTATTAGTTTATATTTCGATGGACCACATACATACAGTACAGGCCAAGAATTTGGACCATTTGCATTGGTAGATTCTCACTGAAGGGATCAAAACTATGAATGAACACGTGGAGTTATGCACTTGGAGTTACTACCATTGTGTCCCTGTGCAACATACTTAAGCCTGAGTGTCCCCGGGGGTGGCTGTCTCGGTCACTACTGACTAAGTCACTCTGGTTAAGGGCGTCTAATAAATGCCATGATAAATGTAAAGGCATCAGAATCAGACATTTAGTGCAGCACGTGCCATATTGTTCATATAACTATTCACAGCTGTGGCACAATGTTAGCTCTGACTTGTGAGAGTACACACACTCAGCGGTCATGTCGGGGTTAATGTTTAACGTTTAAAGACCGGAATGCCAGCCAGAGTGCCAAATAAGTATAGGGCTGTACTATAAATCGCAATTTATGAAATACTATTTTATTTTATGGAACTAGAATGCAGGTCTGGAATACTGTTTATTTAAGCCAAACCAGTCAAAATTAGATATAAAAAGTAATCACTTATCTGTTTTCAATTAATACAATAGCGTATTAAATCGTAGTTTCAACGCACCTTGTGTGTGTGTGTGTGTGTGTGTGTGTGTGTATATATATATATATATATATATATATATATATAAAACCGATCGTTGGCACGGATGGCGTGAAACGCGCGAACCTGGCAACCGTGGGCTCCACGTTGGTCCTCCCTCCCCGCGGACGAGTCGCCGCCTTCCCCGCGCCGCGACCGTGTCGATGTTCGGGGGTGTTTTCGCGGAGCCTCTGAAGTCTAGTCCGGTTCCCCAAAATCTGCGGCGTGCGTCCCCGCCGCTGCTTTCCGGATGCGGCTGGACGTGACTGTCGCGGGTGAGACGCGACACTCGCGTGGTCGTAAACTCGGGGTCCCGGGGATTTGTCGACGCCAGTCGGCTTTGTTCCAGCAGCGGCGACGGGGCTCTGGAGTTAGCTCGGAGTTCCTCGTTTTACGGTCACATTCATCTGTCGCATGTGTCGCACTGTTTTAAGCGAAGGACCGACATGCTACCACACCGGTTCATGTCGTGATTTATTTTGAAATGTTGTGCTGAGTAATAAGCAAAAATTCAGCAGATGTAGCTGACAGGTCGCCTGTTGCCCCGAGAATACGGGACAGTTGTTTGTAGAGAAAAGTCGTTTTAGTCATAAAATACGTATACAACAACTGTGCGTCGCAATGTTTTAAATAAGCGGAAATAAATTGTGTTATTTATACACATTTATTATCTGGCAGTAATCTGGTGGTCGGAGCTGTGACACTCTCACAACTATCACGTTTCCAAAATGTACATTTACAGTGACAGAATGAAATAGCAGTAGTTTTATACAGCCACATAAAGGAATAAGAGGACAACGTATCGTAAATGTCAGTAAATGTCAGCGTGTTATTCTGAACACCGTCTCACTCATTACGGGGTCTCGTATTTAGCGCCATCTGCTGGTACGTATGTTTCAGACACATTTATATTCAGGCCACGAAGGTCATTAAAAACTGGACAGTCTTTGTTGTGATTCAAATGTGATCTGATGTCGCACAATGTTTATTTATTTATTTTATATATATATATATATATATATATATATATATATATATATATATATATATATATATATATATATATATATATATATTTCTCTCCTTGATTCATTTGTACAGGATCAGCCACCATGTCTCTTCATTCTTTGATAAGAAGCGGTAAGGTCTCTGTGTTCCTGCTGGTTCTACTCTGCTGCCCAGTGTTGTGCAGTGGGATTCCCGATCCTGCTTATAGGGACTATTTGATCAAAGAGGAGATGTCGAGGCAAATGGGGGGCAAAGTGCCCCTGACCGATGCAGAGATGCAGCTCAACGCCCAGCTCCAGAAAATGAAGCGGCAAGAAATGGGGGGTTCGCAGTTCCCTCCAGCCATGCACTTCTTCCAGGCAAAGCCTCTCATTGAGCGCAGTGCGGTTTACAGCTTCATTCAGAGAATGCCTAAAGGTACAGCGTTTTATTCACTATTGGTCCATGCAACACAATTACAGGACATCTCTCCGAGAAGTTTTCTCTTCTTGTGTTTCAGGTGCAGCCCTCCATGTCCATGATTTTGCGATGGTGGACACAGCCTGGCTGGTTAAGAATGTGACGTACAGACCACACTGTTATGTGTGCTTTACTGATGACCAGTCTGTTCGGTTCCTCTTCTCTTTGCAAGTGCCCAAATCTATTCCACATTGCTCTGCATGGACTCTGCTCCAAACGCTGAGGGCAAAAATGGTCAACTGTACAGACCTTGACGACAGGTAGAAAGAATCTGTTGTGTGAAAGTGTTTCTTGAGAACCACCAAGAACCTTCAAGGCCCTTCAGTTAAATTCTTTGACTCCATGCTTATTCGCAGTTTCATCCGCAACCTCACGCTGTTCACTGATCATCCAGAGGAGGCATATCCCAGCCAAGATGTTGTATGGAAAAGGTTTGAGCAGGCCTTCCTAGTCGTTTGGGGACTGGTCACATATGCGCCTGTATTTAAGGACTACTTTTATGAGGGACTGAAGCAGTTCAGAGCAGATCATGTTATATATCTGGATCTGAGGGCTTTATTACCAGAGGTGAGGTGTAAAATGGGGTATGTTCATACAGTCCTCATTTCATAACTTATAACATGTCAAGAGGACCTCAGACATTGTCTTTTTTTTAAGTTGAAGTTTTTAGCAAATATTTTACATCTAGTTTTTTGTTAATTTCTGTGATATATATATATATATATATATTTTTATTTTTTTATTTTTTTTTCTCTCCACTTTTTAAACACATAGACCTATGAACTGGATGGTAAAGTCAATGACAGGTCCTGGACAATGAGAGCCTATCAGGAAGTGGCTCAACAATTCATAACAGACTATCCGGACTTTCTTGGAGCTCGGATTATTTTTACAGTCCATAGGTATGTGTGTTCTGCTGTAAGAATAACCGCCCTTTATTGCATACATTAGCCATTGCATTGCATAAATGATCTTTTAAGATAAAATGAACATTTTTGTTCAACTAGTGTACATTTTGTTGAATGTACGAATCTATAATTGAATACTATTGAAATGCTGATACTTAATTGCACTGTGTATTGTTTTTTTTTTTTACTTCTGTTTCCCAAAAGAGGGTTGAATGTGTCCTTAGTCAAGGAAGCCGTGAAAGAGGCAATGAGATTACAGAAAGAGTTTCCAGAGACTATGGCAGGGTTTGACCTGGTACGTGTTCTTGGCCATTTCTGCATGGCGATTGCATCTTAATTACAGATGTCTTAATATGTTCTTGCATCTGAGGTGGGACGAGAGGATGCTGGTAGGACCCTGTGGTACTTCAGAGAAGCTCTGGCATTGCCAAAAGACCTTGGAGACAACTTGCCTTACTTCTTTCATGCTGGAGAGACCAGTGAGCTTATTCTGAACGTTAACTTTATTTTGTTCAGTCTTAAGATGTGGATTTATTTAGTTAACCTTTTGTGTAGATTGGCAAGGCACCGATGTTGACCAGAACATGTTGGATGCTCTGCTCTTCAACACATCACGCATTGGACATGGGTTTGCCCTGACCCGTCATCCTTTGGTCAAGGAACTTTCCAGGAAAATGGGGGTGGCAGTGGAGGTTTGTCCAATCTCTAACCAGGTACAGTAGATCACAAACACAGAACAGAAATCAAACTTGGATATGGTTGTAATGTAGCCACTGGATAAACTACATGTTTTTGATGCATCACCTAGGTCCTGAAACTGGTTTCAGATTTAAGGAATCACCCAGCATCTGAACTGATGAATGATGGCCACCCACTAGTGATTAGTTCAGATGACCCTGCCATATTTGGTGCAAATGGCCTCTCTTTTGACTTTTATGAAGCGTTTATGGGGCTTGGTGGATTGAGGTCTGATATAAGGATGCTAAAAGAACTGGCCTGGAACTCAATACTGTAAGGCAATAATATTTCATAAATTGCGATTTATAATACAGTACTTAATACCTTTTTTCTTGTAGGTACAGCTCTTTATCCTCTCAGTTGAAGGACAAAGCCATGGATATGTGGACAAAACAGTGGGACAAATTTGTGGAAGAAAGCTTATCATACCAGAATTAATTCCAAGCAGGCGTTTATGATTTTTGGAGAGGAATCAGTATCATCACCCCGATGCATCTCATTAAACATCATTCCACTTTAATACATTGTTTAATACATCACCATCACCATAAATGTTGCGTTGCACATCTTATAAATGTGTATCAGGGAACTGGTTCAACTTTATGGCGTTTCTAACAGAAAATGTTACATGCACTGCCAACCGGTGGTAAATCTTAAGAACTAGCGAATATTTTAAAACATTTTGAACGTTTACACTATGTTGTACTGATTCTTAAGATGTGTTCTTTTAAATGATGACTAATAGGTGTGTATTTTTGTATGTCAATGAAACTGTAAGAACAAAAGAAAAGCTGTTTTATATCTTTATTATTTGACTTAAAAGATTGTAATCTGTTTTATCGACCGTTTCTGTTGAACTGGGAGAAGTAGCTCTCGTCGGGGGCGTTGGTATATACTTCCTTCTCAAGGTATTTCTTCCTGCAAGAAAGAACAGCTTTGTGGTAGAAAGTTTACTACTATGTGTAAATGTTTGCTTCTGAATAAAATTGGCACATTTTGCAAATGTGTCCCGCTTTCAGATCTCGCCCTGGGACTCACTGAGCACGGTGGGCCGCTGCTAGTTGCGCGTTGGTGTTGTCGAGAGTGCAGCGGAGCTGCTTGGTGACTCTCGCCTGGTGCCTCTCCGTGAGCAAAGCAGCACGGGCCGAGTCCAAACGCTGCCGGTCCTGCTGCAGGTCCAACCGGTGCTGCTGAAGGCGAGCACTCTGCAAACGCAACAGTCACCGCGGAGACACGCGGCATGCGTGACATGCGAGATGACACCCAGGCAGAGAAAAAAATTGCATTATAGTTCTAAACTGAACTAACATACAAACACAAGGGGGCTCCAGAGTGCAGAACCAAGCCTCAGACTCGTACCCTCTTCTCCTCTGCTTGTCGCAGTTGGCCATCTGTGAGCTCCCGAAATTGTCGGGGTGTCATAGGTGTGTAGTGGTCTCGCTGCAAGCGCGATCGGGCCAGCCCCGGGTCGCTCTGTTTCCGACTCTCACAGAGCAGGTCTCCCCGAAGCTGGTTCAGGACCTCGACCTCCTCCTGCTGCTGCTCCCGGAGTTTCCGCTCTCTGTTCTCGGCTGCCTGAGGAGCAGAATTCACTTGGAAGTGGTCAGAAAGGGGCGATCAAGTTTGAAAATTGTGAAGACGGGCAGGAGAATCGTCTTACCAAGGCTAGGTTGAAGTCTTTAGTGGCAATGGCAACAGATCTTTTGCTCTCTTCCTCCATCATCTGGAGCTGCAGAGCCCTGTTGTCCAATTTCACCCTGCTCTTGTCATAGTAATGATCTTTGGAAAAAAAAAAAAAAAAAAGAAGTAGGTCTTTGAGATACTTGGAGATGCAAAAAGGACCAATGGTGCTTTTGTGCAGATGGAAGCATGGAGTGAGATTTTACCCGCAAGGCTCTGCTGCTGTCGTGCCGTCTGTAGCTCAGCCTGCTGCTGTAGGGACCAGTCCCTCAGCTGGACCTGCTGCTTCTTTAGCCTCTCCCTGCTTTCGGGGTCTTCACCAGCAAGGCCTTGCAATATCTGGATGCCCTCCTGTGGTAAAATGGCGGGGTCGTCCAAGTCAAACTCTCTTCTGCATGAGGGCTGCGGAAAGCTTTGTGTGAAGAGCTCGACTGCGCTCTGGAGGTGCAGGTCGTCCCTCTTTCCCCTTTGCCCCTGAACGGGAGTTATGTGGCCACTGTTGATCATGTCTGCCTCTGGACAAAACAGAGCAATTAACAATGTGAATTAATACATTATATAAACAATGCAGACCATTGAACATAACCAAGATGGTAGTAGCCTAGTGGGTAACACACTTGCGTATGAACCAGAAGACCCAGGTTCAAATCCCACTAACTACCATTGTGTCCCTGAGTAAGACATTTAACCCTAACCCCGTCCCATGTGCAAAATTCTAATAAACATGGCCAACAACGGATCCTTGAAAGAAAAGAAAATGAGGTGGTGCTTCGTGGTAAGCATGCTAACTTCAATAAATATCTGTCCAACACAGCGCATCATGGCTCGGATATAATGCCACAGCTGCTATTTCGACACATTCTATAGTAGCCTAGTGGACCAGAAAGACCCAGGTTCAAACCCCACTTACTACCAGTGTGTCCCTGACCAAGACACATGACCCTGAGCGTCTCCAGGGTGGGGACTGTCCTGATGGCTTTGAGTCACTCTGGATGAGGAGACCAGCTAAATGCGGGTAGATGTTGTTTCCTCTTCCCACCACACGTTCGAGTTACTAAGTTAGTTAGTTATTCGAGTTGGTTTGTCATTACGTGGGGGGTCTGATTGAATTTTGGGGCTTGTGGGGGTAAGCTGGGGTTTGTAGCTGGTCGGATGTGAACATACAGAAAGACAGAGTTCTGTTCTCACCAAAGGCGTTGTTTTCCTCTGGCGTTTTTCTTTCCGCCGCTTGATGATTACAAGCGTCTTCATCGAACTGAAATCAAACATTTCCAGAATTAATCACTTCATTGATTATAACATGGAAGCACGTTGGGGGTCTTCCAAATGCCTTAAATGTAAATGTGAATGCAAACATGAATTCATATGTTGGTTGAAAGGCTCGAGTGTAAAACAGCTACTAAATGAAGTCATCGTCACTTACACCTGTAGTCCGGTGCTGGTCGCCGTAAGTCCCGTCTTGTCGCCGAAGCTCCGTGCGACGGCCGACGTCAAGTTGTAAAGCCGCTGGACGATCCGCCTTTTGCTCGGCGTTCATCGCGGATCTGACCGGAGAAGAGAGACCCGCGGCGGAAGACCGTAAACAGCGCTGTTGCCTGGACAACGAGACGGATCCATTTTGAAAGGGGTCGGGGGGGGGGCAGTGAAGGTGAAGTGGAGCTTTAGTGTCACTTCTGCTACACACGTGTTGAGACGGTACATAGTGCAACTGAACAACGTTTCTCCGGAACCTGGTGCTACGTAGAACATTTAAACAATCAGACAAAGTTACATGCTGACATAGAGGTCACGTGTGCGACACAGACAAACTGGGCGACATAAAGTGCAAACAGGGGACACATTTAACAAAAAACATGCGGACAAGAGTGAGACAGACAGTAAAAAAAGTGCAAATACTGCTGGCTGAGCAAAATGGAACAGTGCAATAACAGATGTTATTACTCAATATAACAGAGGTAGTGTGTGTGTGTGTGTGTGTGTGTGTGTGTGTGTGTGTGTGTGTGTGTAAAGTCCCTGTGTGTTCAGGTGTCTGAGGGCCTGTGGGATGAAGCTGTTGCAGAGTCTGGGAGCGAGGGTGAAGAGTGCATGTGCGGGGTGTGTACGGTCCTTCACAATGCTGGTGGCTTCCCTGACGCAGCGTGTTTGATAAATGTATCTTCTCAGCTGTCAGAATCAGAATCAGAATCGGGTTTATTTGCCAAGTAAGTGAAAGCACATACAAGGAATTTGATTCCGGTAGATGGTGTCTCTCAAGTAGAGTAGGAGAAAACAGCAACAACAATAACTAAAACAATGTGCAAGGATGTGTGTAAGTGTTATTTGTACAAGTTGTAGAATATGTTAATACTGTTTAAAAATATATACTGAATATAAATATATGTATGAATGTAGGTCTATAAGTGTATAAAGATGAACAATCTGCAGTACAATAAATAGGTCAAAAATCTAAATCCTATATACAGAGTGTACATAAAATGCAGTGGAATGTTAAGGTGATTCGCAGTGGGACAGTTTCAGCTGTTTAGGAGGCGAGAGGGAAGAAGCTGTTCCTGTGTCAGGTGGTCCTGGTCTGCAGGCTTCTATAACGTCTGTCAGAGGGCAGCAGGTCAAAAGGTCTGTGACCAGGATGTGAGGGATCTGAGATGATTTTTCCCTGCCCTTTTCTTTTTTTGGAGGGATGATCTTCTCAGCTGTCCTCTCTATGCGCTGTAGGTTCTTGTGGTCCGATATGGTGCAGTTCCCAAACCAGACAGTGTTGCAACTGGTCAGAAGGCTCTCAATGGTCCCTCTTTAGAAGGTGG
This sequence comes from Denticeps clupeoides, assembly GCF_900700375.1. Taxonomy (NCBI): domain Eukaryota; kingdom Metazoa; phylum Chordata; class Actinopteri; order Clupeiformes; family Denticipitidae; genus Denticeps; species Denticeps clupeoides. The sequence continues at coordinate 11,618,600 of NC_041723.1, read as the reverse complement.
TGAGGATGGGTGGTGGGAGATGGGCTCTTCTCAGCCTGCTCAGGAAGTAGAGACACTGCTGGGCTTTCTGGTGTGGAGATTCCAGGAGAGGTTCTCCCCTAGATAAACACTGAGGAACTTTGTGTTCTTGACATCACCACACAAGAACCATCAATGTTCAGAGGAGTGTGGTCCCTCCGTTGTCAACAATCATCTCCTTCGTTTTGTCCACGTTCAGAAACAGATTGTTGACCTTACAACAGCCCATCAGTTGTTGCACCTCCTCTGCGTACACGGACTCATCGTTCTTGCTGATGAGACCCACCACGGTTGTGTCATTGGCGAATTGGATGATGTGGTTGTGCATCTCTGCAGTCATGGGTCGGCAGGGTGAACAGCATTGGACTGAGCACAAAGCCATGAGGAGCTCCAGTGCTCAGTGTGGTGGTGCTGGAGATGCTCTTCCGAATCCTTACCGATTGAGGTCTGTCAGTCAGGAAGTCCAAGATCCAAGTCCGGTGTTGCCAGGTCATCTGATTTCAAACGACTTCGCTCTTGTGCTTTAATGCAGCGACTTTCAGCAGATAGTCTTCAGTTCAAGCATTACTAAATTACTTAATGTTTCATACGGGGGTTTGGAAGCACATATGGATGGAACAAGAACTTTTTTGCCAGGAAGAGTTTTGTGAAACTGTCACTGTCAGAGTCTTGGCATTCAACAAATTAAACGTTTTACTAATAATTAAATTTTACATTTAATTTTTCTTCTAGTGCCATGGTATACATAAGCGTGGGCAATTACTCACTTTATTTAATGTCACATTGCATCGTACTGATTCTAACAAACAAAAGCACATCAAAGATACACAAAAGAGGTAATAAGTTTTTTTTATTTGATAGAATTTATATACAGATTTTCAGTCAGATAAGACTTCACACACATGGAGAAACAGCCACTGACTGAGGTGGTGTCTGGTTTTGAAGCTCCTAAAAAGTGACTGTTTTGGGTGGTGGGGTCTGCCCAAGGTCTGCTTCAAGGAAGCGGTAACGACGATGACGCCTCAGAATTTCGATGGCCTTTTGCTCCACTGATGATGGCACAATGCCCAGATCATCAAGGCCGGGCAGTTCTGGGTGCTTCATGTCTGTTGTGTGGAACTGGGGGGCAATGCAAATGTGAAAAGAACGGCACAGTGAATAAAGTGAGATCTCATATGGTGCCTGAACATACATACAGTACATACCCGGTCTACTTTGTCAGGTGTTGTCCAAGGTTCAAAAGGGCTTTTCTCAAAGAAGCTTGCAATGAAACTAAAAAGAGACGTTGGTGTATTTTTAGCTGTACAAAGAACTAAAACATTTAAATCAAATTAATGTGTGTCTGATGAACTTCAGAGAAAATCTTTGTAGGGGGTTACTCACTGATACAAAGGGCGAGGCAAGGGATAAGCAACAAAAGGTCTGTGAGCCACAGCATAAACATATTCCACCAGATCATGAAGCAGGTACCTGTTAGGACTATAAAAAGAGCATTATTACTAGACTACATGCTTCTAAAATTAGTATACTTGTACTACTATATGTCTGTTACACGGCACAGCAAATTAATTGGGGCAGGTGTGGCCTAGCGGTAAAGGAAGCGGCCCCGTAATCAGAAGGTTGCCGGTTTGAATCCCGATCCGCCAAGGTGCCACTGAGCAAAGCACCGTCCCCACACACTGCTCCCTGGGCGCCTGTCATGGCTGACCACTGCTCACTAATGGTGATGGTTAAAAGCAGAGGACACATTTCGTTGTGTCACCGTGTTCTGTGCTGCAGTGTTTCACAATGACAATCACTTCACTTTTACACTTGTCAGACTGGGATGCTACGTTTCAACAACATCTCATGACCAATGCTGAAATAATCATGCATGACTTGTCTTCCTCTGCTTAGCTAAATTTTTACTCTTCTACTTAATAACTTTAAGAATCATCAATTTTACAGAAAGAAGAAACAAAGAGAACGCATCGAGAACCTCAGGAAAAAAAATCCCAAAACATTACAGTGTCACACAAAGCTGGATGCAGTTCATACCCGGCAAGAGCGTATGCTTTTCCAACAGCATCAGGGTCTTTAATGGCACTGACAATGGCCTTGGCCACATCCACCACCTATGGGGAAAAGAATAAAAGTTAAATGCGCCCAGCAACTTAAAGAGCAGGAACACTGTTAGTCCAAATTCAAACAACTCACATGAACAGGCTGCTTAACAGTCTTCTTCCCCATGGAGATCAGTGGAACAGCTTTTCCAAACCACCTCATGTCTAAAGGCAGAGAAAAAGAGAAAAGGTGAAATACCAAAAAAAAAATGAAAATAAATAAATAAAGCAGTCAAGAAGAAATGGTGGCAGTCAGAAATCATGGACACAATCAGGCAGCAAGATACTAAAGCATCTTGTTAAAACAGAAGAACAACTGATGGAGCAAAAGCTTTCTGAAAATGATTCCGCACAAATTTCCTAAAACTGTCCTAGGGCCAACCTGATTATGGAACAAAAACCAGTCCAAATCGGTTGAAAATATCAATAAGGATCTATAGACATCTCAAATTTTGAAAAAGACCTCTGAGGTTATATTAGAAAAATATATTTAAAAAAAAAAAACTATTCGGTCAAGTTATTTCTCATGCAGCATGGTCATTTCATGGTCAAAATGTTATAGTGCAAGATATATAAAATAATGACACACTGTACTGGCAGCTTATTAAAAAAAGCACCACCAAAGAACTATATGATGATATACCCTGAATTATATGTTCACCATGTCTACTCTGCATTCACATACTTGCGAAGTGGTTGAAGAATCGGTCCTCCCGTCCAAACAACTCAGCTGGTTTCATGATGATGGCATCAGGAAACTCATCTCTTACAGCAGTCTCACCTACCGCCTGCAAATTCAGATATTACACTGCTTAAAACATGCCGCATTGGCTTTCTCGGAAGGCCAAAGAGACATTATTGCTGCATACCTTATTCCTCAGGTATTTTGATGGGCTACGGATGTCCGCATTCAGGTGGGACATGTGGATGAACTTTTCAATGCCAGCTTGTCGAGCAGCCTTTGCAATCTCCTGAGGGATTTTCACAAAGACATCCTCGTAGCGGTAGTTCCTTGACACAGGGAAAATTAAAATGTTTCTAAGGAACATTTCTTAACAGGATTTGATGTGGCGTGACATTTCACCTGGGCACAGACTGTCTGGAATAGTTGAAAAATATTCCAGATAAAATGTTACAAAATATTACTACCGTTGTGTCCCTGAGCAAGACACTTAAACCTAAGTTGCTCCAGGGGGACTGTCCCTGTAACTACTGGTTGTAAGTCGCTCTGGATAAGAGCGTCTGATAAATGCTGTAAATGTAAATGGAATATTGTTGGAAATACCTTGTCTCCCACTCCCTTCCGACCAGATTGATGACCACATTGGAATGAGCTATTGCCCGCTTAATAGACTCCTTATCTCTGGCATCCCATTCCTGCACACCAGCAGAGGTGAGATTAGTTCACTGTAAATACTGAAATACTTTTCCTTTTTTAGTCTTGTTATTTTTTGTGTTTATTCACCATGAAAATGATTTGGCCGAGATCCCCCATTGGCCTCAGGTACATGAGATCATACTGGTCACAGCGGTGAGGAATTACCACCTGAGAACCAATGCGGCCTTCGCACACAGAAACACATGATAAGAGTGATCACCAGAACAGTATTGTAACCCTGCATCACAGGGCGTGGAGTTGACAAAAATGCTTCATTTGGATTTTTTATTCCAACGCTTGTTGCCTGCTTACCAAGTCTGTTGACAACGTACCGCCCGAGGAACCCAGTGGCTCCAAACACCGTAGCTGCTATCCCACTGGAGGAGGAGCGGCCTCCTTTTCCTTTGGGAATGACGGCATGGTGGATCTTCCTGTGCTGCACAGTCCCAGCGGAGGATGAAATCACAGCGGGGCAGCACACGCCTGTTGGTGAGAAAGAAGGTAGCAGCGCAGCCCATCAGCAAATGATGTTTGGTTGGCAAATTTACTGTGACGTGTCAATAAACGGCCATCAGGCGGTAATATCTTGAAATTATTCATGTTACGACACAAGAAATCACACATACACACGCGGGACAGATTATAAATCAACAAATTACTGAAATTAGGCATCTAGGCATCATGTCACTGAATTAATCTACGTAAGTAAACTCTGCACATTACAGCAAACACACGTCTGTAATTGAAGTGCGATCGTGGTTATTTTTGGAGAGGTGCACTGCTGAGGTATGCTCAACGTTACTGATGCGCCAAGCGAATCAACAAATATACTCCTGGTTTTACTGTGTTTACTGTGTCCTTTGTGGCATGTACCAGCTGAGCGGCAAATGGGAAAATGACGTTAGCAAATCGGCTAATCGCTCGGGTCACGTCACGATGCAGAGGTCAAAACTTGGACAATATTCCCATCGAATAACACTCTTAATAAACGTAAAACCACGGACAGAAGCACCGTGAAATACACACGTGCTTGACAAACGCTGAATCGCTGCGCACCGATACTTACCCGAAAGCCGAGGAAGGACACTCACAGGACGGCTAGCCATCACTACGGCCGCCATGTTTTCCGAGCTGGTCGTACGGAGAGCGGAGGGGGTCAGTTCGAACGCGAAATTTAACGCAAAGATTCCAAAGCATCGACACTTTTGAATATATTCCATTATAATATTGATGCGTTCTTGAGACAGTCTTGTGTGTTATGATAAATAATTAACAGACCAAAATATTGTTCAATTCAATTAAATGGTCAAAATAAATTATATTTCTTTTCCATAAATGGTTAAAGTGTTTTTGTGCATAAATAACTTGTGAGATATAAGTTCCTGAGTAAACTTATATGCTTTCCCAAATGACAGCGTATTATTTACAGTGGTGTATTTGACAGCCACCAATTGTACAAGTTGTCCCACTTAAAAATATGAGAGATCTGTCATTTTCATCTCATGTACAATTCTACTGTGAGAAACAGGATGTAAAAAAAATCCAGGAAATCACATTGTATAGTTTTTAAAGAATTGATTTATATAATGGTGCAGAAAATTGGTCTTTGGTCAATAGCAGAAGTTCACCTCAATACTTTGTAATGTAACCTTGGTTGGCAATGACAGAGGTCAAACGTTTCCTGTAGGACATCACCAGGTTTGCAATGACTACAGCTGGTATTTTGGCCCATTCTTCCATGCAGAGCTTCTCTCTGGGAGGTTTTGGGGCTGTCGCTTGGAACAGATTTGCTATTGGATTTGCTATTGGTCTGGAGATTTGTTAGGCAGTTCCAGAACCATGTAATGCTTTTCTACATAGCCACTCCTTTGTTGCCCGGGCAGTGTTTTTGGGATCATTGTCCTGCTGGAAAATGCCCAAAATCTCACGATAGATGGTCCCCTTCAACCTTTACTTATGCGGATCAGTTATCCTGTCCCCTTTGCAGAAAATCAGCCCTAAAGGATAATGTTTCCACCCCCATGCTTCACAATGGGTATGGCGTTTTTATGCACACTTGCTAGCTGACCTTTTTGTATATAAATGGATAAGGTTATTTTTAATAAACAAAAGGGATGACACATTATAACCTCAACTAGTTCATATTTGACCTATAAAGTATTAAAAAAAGACATCTCTTTTATTTTTTAAAGACAAAATTATTCTTGTAAAATATATTTAAAATTATGCAATGAAATAAGCCCTACAAATGCATGACAAACTGAAGGACTTCAACTACAGTATTTAAAAAGACGATAATGTCATGATAAATGTACAAAATACATGTGGCTGAATCTAATGAGCTTTGCATGTAAAGTGCAAGGGTGCTAATACCGCAAGTCACCAACTATGAATTAAAGATTAGCCAACTGTTTATAAAATCAATTCCACAGTAAACAACAGTAATTCAATTTCATTATTTATACTAAATAATACAAATGTACAAGTAAAACCTTGTCTAAACATAACTTTCAGCATACACATACTGTGCATGATATAAAGGGTATTAACATTATAACACAGGTTCAGGTTAATCTACTGAGTATGGCATTAACATATACTATATAAATGTACAAATTAAAATTCACAATTTATAAGTTCATGTTATTACATTACATTATTACATATGATTACATTCATACTTCATGATACAAAGGTCAAATTACAAAAACTACAGTCATTTTCTTTGGCTCAGCCATTACATTTACATTTACAACATTTATCAGACGCCCTTATCCAGAGCGACTTACAATCAGTAGTTTCAGGGGACAGTCTCCCTGGAGCAACTTAGGGTTAAGTGTCTTGCTCAGGGACACAATGGTAGTAAGTGGGATTTGAACCCGGGTCTTCTGGTTCATAGGCGAGTGTGTTACCCACTAGGCTACTACCACCCCATTACTGACTAATAGAAATTATATTTGTGTACACACTAAAATATAACAAAAGATATCTTCAAATGTTCAACGTGCAAGGCACGTGCCAGACTAGAGCTCAAAGACTAGTGCTTGAGAATGGAAAAACAGAGCAAAATATAGGAAAACAATGCCGGGCAAGGAACTGTGTCCCTGTTCTCTGGCACTAACTTTTTACACAATTACTAAGTGCATATATGCTCTGTCTAAGACAAGCATATGGTGCCTGTTTATAACACATTTGCAATAAGATCTGTACCCTTGAGAAATATTATAATTCCTTGGTCAGACAAAAATGTGAATATTTGATGAGGGCTATTAAAAACATAATGTAGACAGGACGCATGTCTCACCTTCTAGCACTGCTGCATGTAGCAGGTATATGTATATGCATATGTATGTGCATAGGTGTACATTTAAGTCAAACGTAAAAGTAAAAATCCAGCCAATCATGTGCCATCTACTGAACTGCTTGGTTGAAGTAAAATCTTGGTCCGGATTTTCACATTCTGGAACGAAAATGTCCACCTCTGCATGTGTGTCACAAATGCAAATCATCTGTATTTAACATGCTAAGCAAAAACTTTTTAAAGACACACTCACACTACACAACCAAGTCCAATTATGGATCTTGTCATATGACACTATGTAGTTACTGATATTTTGGTGCCCCACCTTCCAAGACTTTACACTATAGGGGGCAGGCACTGTATGACATCCTGACATGCTGTATTTGTGTTTGCGTCCAGTTGAGGTTTTAGGATAATTTGCACACTCCTGTGTCCTCCAGATTCCAGTCTGCCTTCGCTGTTTACCCTAGTCTTACTCTCACATGGCTCTTCTTCAGCTGAAGCTCCAATGGGTCTGAGACGCTCAGCAGTGGCAATTTTATCGTCCTTGACTGAGTTCGTTCTTTTAACCTTTTCATCGTATCCCAGTCTCTCAGCTGTGGAATACAACAGGTAATGACTATGAGTTAACAATTTATGACAAACGAGACAAATTAATTGTGAAAATGTTGAGAAAATTCAATTACCGATCCTGTTAGTCATTGTTTTCCGATAACTTTGTTCATTACAGTTGTCTGTAGCTATTAAGTTTTCTGTGGGTTTCTTCACGAGCCGCATTTTTTGACGGATCTTATTAGAACGACCCTCCTGGATCCATTCATGCTGCATGGCCTCATCTGGTGTCATGCGCTTGCTGGGGTCCCAGCTGATCAAAACAAGACCACAAATATTCCCCTTGAATAAAATCAATATCTACAGTAGGGAACATTATTCACACCCGTATTTACAGATACGGTTGAATCTTTCGTCTGACACTTGGTCAACACTTTGTGAAATAGCATTTAATAAATGAATTAGTAGTCGTACATCTGTAGCCATAGGAAAATATTTAACTTCATGCCAATAGGTGGCAGTACTACTTACTTTTTAGGACACTGAATCAAAGATTTTAAAGACAAGCCTGCAGCACAATGCAACTTGCTGCTGATTACACACATTTTCTGCAAGTATCATATACAAAAGACTGTCTCATCAGCAAACTTTTTTCACTTTTTTCATGTGGACAGACCCTCTGACGCAGAACAACATGACCCAAGTAGAATGCGCCCTCATAGCCCTCCTCGGTGCTGGCCAATAGACCATATTTAGGTCAGGCATGCTATGTTGTTGCACTAATTAGAGTTATTCACACCTCCATCACTCAACCCACATCCACAAACCCTTTTTGCCATTCATTCATTCATAATTGACAATTTATAACAATTGAGAATGCAGAGTTCCACCAGGAATTAATGAAGCTGGCAGCCATGCTCTAATCAAGCAGAAAAATCAGTTTGGCGCTGGAGGAGGCTAAGATTCAGGTTACAGACGCGTATGGAAAAGCAGTAGATGAATGAGCAGAAAAGAAAAGACTTTCTGACCTCCTCTTAAGCGGAGGTGCAAAACAACAGCTGCTCAGGAGCGGTTTGGTGGGACATCTCCAAGACAGATTAAGCTCAGAGTGAGGAGCTCAGCTAACCTGGAGAACCTTGACCTGGAGTGTTCTTCTGCACTGTTAGTTCTGTCCAATTTTGTTGCATCTTATTATATATTTATAATCAATTGTATTTCTTTTGCTCTTGTATTTGGTTTTAAGGTAGACTTACATGAGACAGCACTTCAGAAAGTCAATGAAAAGAGCGTCGTTTGTCTTCAGTACACTAGCTAGGTCTTTTGAGTTGGGACGCCGTTTTTTTCCCTTGCTGTTTGTGATATTTCGTGGGTTCCCCTTGGAATCTGCAGAGAACAAGCAAATTTGGTCAATCTCAAAACTCTGAATGTTTACTCCCAAAGATGAAAAAACGAATCACAGAACTAAGCCACGCACCAAAAAACAGCTTCCGTCTCGATGCGGTCTGAACAAATTCAGCTTCAGGCATTCCGAGTACCTGAGAGAGATAAGGGACAGTTAAAGAATTGTACTTTACATAAAATTCTAGTTTATTCTAGTGATAAACGTGCTACTTTCCTACCTCCATGATGCAGGCGATCTGCTCCACCTCACTTTCCCCTGGAAAGAGGGGGTAGCCTGTATATAACTCAGCCAGTATGCAACCCAGGCTCCACATATCGATAGACATGCCATAGGAGTGTCCAAGAATCACCTCGGGGGAGCGGTAGAAACGGCTCTGGATGTAGGTGTACACTGCAGAGGGTTGGACACGGCATGATGTTATGATGTGGAAAATGATGCTTCATTATTGGCAGATCTTCCAATGATAATTAAATTACCTCTCTGGTGTTCATAGCAGCTGGACCCAAAGTCTACCACCTTGATGTTTCCTTGACCCTTCTGTGACAAAAGAATGTTCTCCTGGAAAACACAACACAGTGCTGTCATTTTATAACACACATTCATACATTCATGTAGACAGGGTATGTTATGCGACCGATCGGAAAGTTACCGGCTTGAGATCACAATGGATGATCTTCTCCCTATTCAGCATCTGCAGGCACTTGACAAGGGACTGAGCAAAGCGACGGATCAGGGCTAAGCTGAAGCCCTGGAAATTGTTCTTTTTGATGAGCTCATACAAGTTCAATCTGTTCAAAAATAAACAGACAAATAAAACATTTGAAGTGAAATTCATCAGTTTAATCTCCAGACTGCAAATTATATGAGTAACTCTTGCTTGTTTGGCCGAGAATTCACAAATTCATTCAGCCTGTCTGAGGGAGTTATCACAAGCTGAGAGGTGGCATTATTTGGCAGTGGTGGTACTCACAAGCCACTGTCTCTTGTAACAAGAGTCTGTAAGCTATGGCCAGGCCGGGAAAGAGATAGGGGCCCTAATCAATGCATTAACTAAGGTATCTGGTGACAGGAAGGCAAGCGAAGGTGGTAGTACCCAACCTGTTCTGTGGCCGTTCTGGATTTTTCCCTAATTAACCTCAAACAAAGACACTTTGCACCGCTGGCAACACGTGCCTTTAATGCAAGTATGCGAAGGAATAGCAGTGCCGATGAACTTCACAATGCAACATTCATCAGTAATTTAATGACTTTCTATTCGATTCCAAGGCAAAAAATATTGGCCATGGCTCCGTTCATCCCGGGTGTCTTCATCTATCATTAAATCTTACAAATGTCTTCCCTTCATTTCCAGTTTTTGTCTGTCCTCTGTCTGTACTACTCTAAACAGACTCTGACCATTGATGCAAATAGAGTGTTTGTATTTCTTCCACAAAAAAATTTAGAGAATTCTACTTACCCAAGCAGTTCGAATGAAATACAGAGGTGGTTGCGGAAGTAGAAGTATTCCTTCATGTGAATGACATTGTAGCAATTGTCCTTGTCTTTTCTCCGCACTGCATCAAGGATCTTCAGTTCAACCAGTGCCTGGTGATGGAATCTGCAGGTGAAAGAATAAGGTCAATGTACGAGGCAGAAAAAAAATATTGATTTGCATTTGTGATCATTTAATCCAAGCAGGGAAGCTGGTCTTCAGATATTCTGAGCAGCTTTACAGTTCATAAAAGCAGCAATGGCCCTTTAACACAGGCTGATATCAGTCTGACATGGAGACACTAAGCACCCATTTTGTTTCCTGCATTATTGAAAGGCTGTAAAACCCCAATGGCAACCGAATCAAACAAAGGATGAGACCAAAGCAAAGAACTTCAATTGTGAAGTGAAGGTCATGTAATGTGATGCCAGGTGGAAACTCTTAACATCCAAGATAGTGGATCCAGCACCCCTGGAACGTCCAAATCAAAACTTCTTTTCTCGTAAAAGTCTGACAGTTGATCCCTCACCTCTTTTTATTCCGAATAATCTTGACGGCGATTAATTCATTTGTTTTATGGTCCAGGCATTTTAGCACTTGTCCAAAGGATCCTTTTCCAATGACTTCCAAAATCTCAAAGCGATAGGCAATGTGATCATGTAAAACCTGTATGAACAGACAGTTAGTATTAGTTAGTACTAGACAGATAGTATTATTTGATTGTCTACTTGTTATTATTAGTATCAGCAGTACTGCATTTTTTTGAGCATTTGGAATGTAGACAGACTTTTCCCTACATAATTCCTGAAATGGAGCAGTCTCCTCGACAGTGATATGCGGCAAAGTTTTATTTTCACTTGAGCTGTGTGACCTTTAAAGACACCAAGAATGCAAATGCCTACTGACACGGCGTTTCTAAGCGAAGCGCCTGTGAGACGACTCTTCTGCAGAGTCCAGGGAAAGACAGGCCGGCTCACATGAGAATCTCACAGCCCCCCACTTGAGTAATTACCTCATGCTCTAATGCAATTTTTCAGGCATTCATAGTTTAATAGGGAAAGAGGTTAGTGGGTCAAAGTATCTGCCAAGTGCTCCATTGTATTCACTTTCTCATGTTCCGAAAGGCTTTTATTCTTTGTATAAAGATGCATTTTGCATCAATGGTGTTCTGCTTTTCTCCACTAAGTTGGACCATACCTTATTATAGCTGCCATGTTCATCATCATATCCTGAATTCTGTGGCGTCCCAATGGCGGATTCAATTTTCTTTGACTCTAAACCCATGTACCAGATCTCAGAGTAGTCCATGATTTCTTCTTGCTCAAACTCGGTCAGGCGACTCTGAAAGTGCTTCAGTGCCTCTGTGTTAAAGACAGAAGTAACCCACCATGAATGTAGTAAAAAGCTGGAGCTTACTGCATAATTACATTTATGTAGTTACACAATCCTCCCTAAGATTATGCCGTACCCGTGGGTGACATGGGCAGTCGGTGTCCTTCACAGACTTTCTCATTTTCAATGAAGTGACTTTTGTTAGTCACTGGTTCAGGGACATTCTCGACTGAAGAACTGAAACGCGTTGGAAACTGGGAAGTCCTCTGTTTCTCATCCTGTAAATCAAGAGGTTATTGCATTGATTATTTCTTTAAAATACAAAAGGACAATTACTGTTTTGTGCTTCACGTGTCCTTACATGAAGTTTAATAAATGCGTATGAGACATTGTGTACCATGCATTTAAACACCCAAGTTTACCTGATTGGCCTGGAAATTATTCTGGACCCCTTTACTGATGATGTGGGGTAAAATGCTGTCAGGCTGTTGGAGGAGTTTTCCATTACTCACCACCACCTGCTTCACTGGCACCTCCAGATGAGGCAGGGTGCCAGTTCCTGTACCAAACTTCTGAAAATTACAGAAAGGTGGACAACATGCTTCATGAAGGTATCTCTCATTCACATGAAATAAACAACGCAGCCCAACTCTGGCCATCAAGCAAATTGCTGCATATTGTATAACACTACAACGGACAGGTGTAATACAGCATATAGTACAGGTTTACAACTCCCAACTGGCATCTGTGCAGCGTTCAGTTTAGTCTGCATAGGTTTATTGTAGGGTGGTAGTAGCCTAGTGGGTAACACACTCGCCTATGAACAGAAATCTCAAGTTCAAATCCCACTTACTACCATTGTGCCCCTGAGCAAGACACTTAACCCTGAGTGTCTCCAGGGGGACTGTCCCTGTAACTACTCACTGTAAGTCGCTCTGGATAAGGGCGTCTCACAAATGGCATAAATTTAAATGTATTATTTTTAGTTAAGGTAGTAAAGGTAGTTTGCAGCAATGCAGTTTCAGACAGACGCTCCACATATTATTTCATTTATTTTTCCTGAGACTGCAGAGCAGAGCTACTGCAGGAATAAGTAGGTCACACCAGCCTCAAAGTAAAATTGCACAAATCATTTACACGTGTAGGTATTCAGACCCAACATGCTTTATTTGTACGGTGAATTGTAGATGACATTAGCAGCAGTTTTTCTATTGACTCGTGCCTTTCAATTCTCTTTTGATTAAATTTTTACTAGTGCTTTTGATGAGCGTGTCCATGCACGTGGCACACGTGAGGGTGGAAAAGCAGTGTTGTCACCGAAGATGGAGGCAAACAAACACCACGTTCAAATTAGTATGTCTATTTATAAGCAGAATTTTTATTTTAACGGCGCGCATTCTGGTGACTACAGCATCTGCCAGCATTATTATGGCACATGGAGACAGGTGCTAAATATAGGCATGCAGCTTCTGCAAAAAAAAAATAAAAAAAAATACAGGCAACAAGTAAACAAAGTGGCCGGCCGAAAAAGCACGTGGGCGCTACCTGGCAGGTTTCTAACCAAAATCCCACTTCGATTCCGACTGCATTAAGTTAATGGCAGCAAAGGGGAACTTTTCGCTGTCCGTCTCTCACGCCGAGCGCATTAATCATTTAACAGCCCATTGACAGGTGTTAGGATGGTGACTGAGAGCATTAGGTTAGGGGATAGAGTTTAAGGTCACAGTCTGGTAGGGTGACACAACTTGACCATTAGGTGTTTGTGCCTCTGTTTGATTTAGAAGTTTCTTGGAGGACACCTGGATGGGGCTTACTTGCGAATATGGCCGATTGGATCCCAGGCGGCTGTTTTCGGCCTGGCCTCTGTGAGGGGAGGCCTCGGGTCTCGCTGGCTGTAGAGGGAGCAAAAGTGACACATCATTAGGACCGGGAGGTGACACATTCACAAGTCCTACACCTCCTTCAGTTTCAGAACAAGATCGTTTTTCCTTCAAAATAGACTGGGTGGTGCTCATAGTATTGGCATCATTTTACATTTATCAAAATACCATCATTAATTGCTGTGCATGAGACTCTGGATTGCCATCAGATTTATTTGAGACCCCGCCCAACACAGCAGCAGGTCTCACAGACAATAGTTTTTGGCAGCAGAGCTGAATATTACCATTGCTTCATGGTTTCTTAAAATAACGTTTTCCTCCCACCGTTTCCCTCCTACTCAATTCTCTCCTTCTCACCCAGCTTTGCAACAAATCAGATTCCTTTGGCTAAATATATATAAATATGCCACATTTTTGCTGCAGAAACGAATACACTTTTACATCAGTGTATTTTAGGGGCCTGTACATGTCAGCTCTGTGCCGTCAGAGTAATGGCTGCACCTGAAATATTGGACTATGTTTAAAACTCATTCATACGTCAGTGTTTTTGGCATTCCGTTGAAATGTCACCCATGCTGTCCCCGAGATTTAAGTACATATAGATCTGCGAGTTTCAGAAATTAACGAATGCAGCAAACCTCCCTAAAAAAAAAAAAGAAACCCTTCAGCAGAACGGGTCCTGCACCAAGTAGTGTAATAAAGGACAAATATTTTACAGAGTTCAAGAGGGCTTCTTATCACTAAAATAAGGACAGACTGCACTACGTGAGACAAATTTGAGTTACTCTGAAATAAGACGATTATATTTGAGAGCATTTGGCACTTGATGCTTATGGGATGAATTTTCTCGGCACAAACTGTCTTTCAACGGCTCTACTATAAAAACATCAGCTCATTTCAGATGGTTTTTTAAAATCCACCAATTTTATTTCTTTCATTGCTACACTGACACTACACTGACTTTTTAATGAATGAATCCGTACTAATGCTGTTTGTTTAAAAAATTTAAGCATCATTTATAAAAAAAAAAAACTTGGAACTTTTGTTCCCAGAATCAGATGAAAACCGCTCAGTGAAAGTCTATGAAAGATGGGCTGAACGTGTTTTGAGATAATTGTAAGAAAAACAGATCCGAGGGGTTGAAATAAACGCTCAGCATCCGTGCCAAGCTCAAGTTCTCCAGCCAAATGTAGTTTTTTGAGTTTTGATGAAGAAATACAGCAAATACCACACTGATCCAAAAAAAAAAAAGAGACCATGTATTCTACCTATGTTCCGCTGCCACAGAACACGTTTAAAACAAGCAACACTCACGCACCAACGGACCTCATGGGCGCGATGTTTCTTGTGCATGGTCCTTCGAGTTAAATGCACATGCACGGACCTTACAACAACTAAATACTGATTAGAATAATTAAAAAAAAACATTAAATCCACATCGAAATGCACGTTACCTTGTTAATTTCTGGAAACATGCCGGGTTCTTAATATACGTTTTTTTTTCTCGTTATCCCAGACTCAGCATGAGTAAACGTTCCGAAAAGCGCGCAGATTCCACCACGGCGGCTCCGACAGATCGGCGCGTTCACGCTCCCCGAGCCCCTCGCGCTACAGTGGCCGGTGCGCGCGCGGCGCGGCGCGAAGCCACGCGACGCGACGCGACGCGACACGACGCGCTGTCGTCAGCAGGAGATTACCGGGGACCGCGCAGCTGCCACCTGTTCGGCTTTACCCGGCCAGCACCTGCCGCCTCGCCGCTCTTTACGCGCCTGTAGCTGCCCGCCCTGCGTGCGGGCGTGCGTGCGTGCGTGCGTGCGTGCGTGGGTCCGACTCGCTCCCGCCTTATTTTGCAGCCCTGTGGGGGAGATCTCTGGTGATCCTGGAGATCCTGCAAACCCATGTCCCATCATTCAGCCCTAATTCAACACTAGAGGGGGACTGAAGCAGGGCTCATCATCAGTTCTGGCCATTTGAAGCACATACCATGCCTACTGATGTCAATATGATAACATATGTTTGATATTAAGAGCATTTGTTTCTTCTCCATGGGAGTTGTGCAAGGTTGGGGTGTCTTCTGTAAGGTTCTGTTAAAGCCCATTGAGACATAAAAAAAAAGAAAAAAAAGAGCAACATAGGAAATTATTGATTATGATCATTGTTGTTAATAAGAAGACTGTAAACAAGCTGTGGTCAATTTTGCTGATCAGTTTTCTTTTTTCAGCCGTAGAACAAAGGAGGTCTATCAAGAAATCTGAAATATATGTTTAGTCTCGATGTGCACGGCACTTTCCACTAATACATCTTCATCCCCGTTAAACTGTAGACATGCATCAGACATTAAAGGCTTAGCCGACGTTCGCACCCTGGACAAGTGATGTAAGATAATTTTCTTTGATTACATGCGGCACTGCTGACTCATCAGCCCTAGGGAACAGCAAACAAGCCTGTTCCAAGCACTGAAGGAGAGCGGGGGATGAATATGATTAGAGATGTAGTTATGTAATACCAGGACACTCCAGTAATAAGACAGAGCTTGGAGGATGAGAGCTCCATCAGCACTGTTGGGCTCAGGAAGAAGGTGGAGACTATCGCCTTATTGCGTCCGGCCGCCACAAACGGCCCACGGCTCGCAGATTCTCCCCGCTAATGACAAGAAGTGGCGTCTAATGGCACCCACTTGCTTGGACGCCCTGCTGCGATACAGCATTTTCAGACTTGGACTGATTAGCAGGGTAATTTTTACACCTCATGTTGGAAAGTACAGTACAGGCCAAAAGTTTGGACACACCTTCTCATTCATGTGTTTCACTCATGTGTTTTCTTTATTTTCATGACAATTTACATTGGTAGATTCTCACTGAAGGCATCAAAACTATGAATGAACACATGTGGAGTTATGTACTTAACAAAAAGTGGAGATCTGGCCTCCACAGTCACCGGACCTGAACCCAATCCAGATGGTTTGGGGTGAGCTGGACCAACAAGTGCTAAACACCTCTGGGAACTCCTTCAAGATTGTTGGAGAAGCATTTCAGGTGACGACCTCTTGAAGCTCATCGAGAGAATGCCAAGAGTGTGCAAAGCAGTAATCAGAGCAAAGAAACTAGAATATAAAACATGTTTTGAGTTATTTCTCCACATATTAACTCCACATGTGTTCATTCATAGTTTTGATGCCTTCAGTGAGAATGTACCAACGTAAATGCTCATGAAAATAAAGAAAACACATTGAATAAGTCACTCTGGATAAATGCTGTAAATGAATGAGAAGGTGTGTCCAAACCTTTGGCCTGTACTGTACATGATGTGTTTACAAAGGCCACTAAATGGTTCATTCAACCAGTGTAAAAATTAGTGCTGACTGGCTGCAAGAGCAGGTTTCCAAAATTTGCATAAACAAGGAAACGTCAACTGGTTTTAATAAACAACTACCAAGGAAATGGCATCAGCCGTTGCACCTTCCCTTTATTTACCTCGGGTTGAACCTTGTTCCTGCTCCCTTGTCTTCCCCAGCAGGTCTGGAGAAAGCTAAAGCCACAGCAGGCAGGTAGGTTCCTGTTTCCTCCCATGATGGAGCTGCTCCATGCTGATTTACCCCCGGAGCTCACCTGACTTCTACAGCATCTGCTGACTGCTACAGCAAACCGCTTAAAACCAGGTTCCGGTGTCTCTAAAGCGGCGGGCTAAAGCCTCAGCGTCAGCATCCATCCGCTCGCCGTTTATTACCACCGTGTCGCCATGTACTTCTCCGACTCCCGGTTCCCAGTCCCGGGGCTGACAGGCAGGCAGGCAGGAGGAGGAGGAGGAGGCTGCTGTGTCGGCTCAGGATGTGTGCTGATGTGTGGAGAGGGCGGAGATGGAACTGCAGGGGCCTGCTTCTCGCTTCCTGCGAAACGGGAGTCTGGGGAGGAGTGCCGCAGGTGACAGATCCCTTTTCCCCAGGCAGGTGGGCTTTTTGTAAGGCCACGGAGTCAGACAGAGGTGGGGCCAGCCCCTAATGGGGCTCCCAGATGGCAGCGTTGACACCTCCGCCACCCTTCTCCACGCAGCCGTCTCCTAGAGACAGAGCCGCTGGAGCTGTCATATTTCCTTTCCGCTCTGCACCAATTCCCACGGGCCGCAGCACGAAACCACAGAGAGGAAATCCTACCCTTCTGCACGTGTGCAGTGGGACCTGCTCCCACAGTTCAGCTGCTAGAAAGTTCACTCAGCTCATCATAACACTGGAAGATTAAAACAATGTCTCTCCTTTCGCATAATGTGAATCTTAGCCGATGCACTGTTGACCTCAAACCTAAATATGACCGCAGCATTGCTGTCCAGGGTCCATGAAAGTTTTATGAATTGATATGAATAAAACAGGGCTATGGCTAAAATTAAAAAATGCAACATTCCTCAGGTGATCCCTCAGTCTGATCTAGCGACTGCGAATGTTCAAGCACAACAGCTCGCACCTCTGGGGGAGACACAGGCCGAGTTGGCTAGAGTTCCACTCAAAAGCACGCCGTGTATTCTGCTTGGCCTCCCTAATCCGAGGCAGGTGCCAAGCAGCGATGGCCGAGTGCCAGGGCGGCAGACAGTATTGGTGTCACCTGCTGAATGACAGAAGCCTCAGGGTAATGACCTGGCTGGCAGGCAACGCTGCCGCAGCATCTGTCTAGGGCGTCCGAACGGGTGAGATGTAGCTCTCATAGGTGATAACAAGGTCATCTCCAGGCAGGTTGACTGCATTACGGTTATGGCCGCTGCGTGGATTAACCACACCATGCAGGTTAAGTGGATAAGAGGCGCGGCAGACTGGCAGCAGGGTCTACTGATTTATTGGCAACGTGAGGAATTTCCTGTGCTGTTGTTCTGTGAAAAGCTTCATGAGTCTTGCAGCTTCTATTCTAGCCACTTAATTGAATATTCATGAGTGTTTTATTTCCAACCCAGCCATATACAAGTAAACAGAGGGTGTACTATATATGTCTATGGAGTCGTCATGTAAAATGCTGAATAACAGTACAGAAACGATATAAAACCAGTATAGGTGTTGAACAGTTTGTGTAAAATCCAGTGCAGTGAGACTGTTTTGTGTTTTGTGGCGAGTTTACTCAGAACATTGCTCTGGTATTTGGAGCTTTCTGCAGATACAACATAGCGTGAGACAGTGGAGGGGACAAAGCCTTGATTCGCTCTGTGTATAAGGTAACATATTAAGGTCAGTTTTCTGGGCTGGTGATCAGATCTCCCATTAATCGCCCTGCATCGATGGATGTTCTGGTTCAAGGGGTAGATTTTTGTACTGGCGTCACATTCCCCTCGGAAGAGTGACGTGTTTTCATGTTTGATATAAATATTTAATAATCCGACCCTCTGAAGGGGTCCAGAACACAAGTCCTGTCTGACCTCTTTTGGTTGAATTGTGCTGACATATGTTCATTGTCTTCTGCCCCCTTTCGGGGAGCATCGTAACAGGAAATTCTTTATCCGAGTTTTGGACAGATGGACCAAAAGCACAACATTTTTATTATCACTCAGGTTGAAAATTGATATTATAGCTGAAAATGGCTGCTAATGAATAGAACATCTGCATAAATTTACAATAATTTCACAATACTGTACACCAGTGACAAATAATGAAGGTGTCAAGTTAAAATTGTGCAAATACCACTGTGCAAAATGAAACAGTGCAACAATAGATAATATTGTTAAGCATAAAAGAGGTAGTGTGTGCTTGTCAGTTCAAAGAAGAAGGTCCCTCAGTGTTCAGTTGGGTTCTTATTAATATAGTAATAATTTCTATTCAAACAAATGTTTTCCACTGACATTTCTGAATAGTTCTAAACTCCTGAATGGTAGTGCATGTGAAAGTATGCAATCCTACACTCATGCCCCACATTCATCTGCAGCAAAACCCATCCAAAAGTCTTCAAAAGACATAGCAGTAAAGTGGCAGAATGTGCCTAACCCACACCATTAGTTATGCCTAGATAACTCAGCTAAAAATACAGCACAGGACTTGGTGATGGCTATGTGATAGAGAAATGTGATAGGACTGAGGTCAAGAGCAGGTGAGACAGACTGCTTGTTTGCAGGAAGGAGAGCAAATTGGTCTAATCTCACAGGACCCTTAAAAGGAACTCACAGGACATCAAAATGAACCCGATATTTCCGATATCACTACTTCTCCTAAATGCAACCCCTGCTACATCTAAAGCACAGTAATATAGATATTCTTTTTTAAACTCATTTTTATCTCATTTGCTTACCTTTGAGGAAAGCATCTGCGGTTTAAGCTGTGGTGTTGGTGATGAAGACACTTCGAATCCCAGGGTCTGTTTGTTCCTCCGTCAGAGTATTACTTTGGTGCACTGTGCCGTCTCACCTTCCTGACCTTCTGACCAAATCCATGGACCTATGTCTAGTTCTCACCAGCCTTAAAGGTGCCGCCTGGGTTCATTTAGCAGGTTACGGTTAGGACTGCCTATATCCTGAAACCTTTTACTCTGGCACCGACACTGTGCCTGCCACAAGTCACAGACAGATGGGCCAGTGAGCCAGGAACATGAGGACAGACCAGTGAGTGATGGCCTCATGTTGCTGTCTAGGCAGCACATTGTGTGCATCTGCTGTTGTTTTTTTTATCTTTACAAATCTTCAATATTTATCCTAATTATATTGACGACAGTAATTTCACACAGTGCTCATTGATATGGTATATATACACACATATATACGTACATACATATATACACACACACACACACAGAAAAGTCTATTGAAAAGCAGCACTGCTATGAGACCTCTTGCACATGAACTTTCTTCTTATGTCAACAGTTAAAGTGACGTGACAATAAAAGTTATTGCATTGGATCAGAACATTAAATGTGGCTCGTGTGGCTATGAACCAGATGACCACAAAGGGTTCAGTCCCCACTTACTATCATTGTGTTCCTGAGCAAGATACTTACTTGCTCCAGGGGAACTGTCTCTGTAACTACTGATTGCAAGTCACTCTGGACAAACGCCATGAATGTAAATGAAAAAAATTAGTAGTATTTTTAGTAGTAATTTTCAGCAATACAAATTCACTACAGCAATTCATGTTTCAGTCACATGCAGGCTGGCCTTTTGGTCTCTTCCTGTAACATCTATCAGTATGGTACTATCAGCATGCAGTGTCATTAGATCCCTAACTGTACCCCAGGTTGCCTCTGAATGCTTCCTGGCTGTAGTTTGTTGTCATGGAGAAGTGACAGCCAATAGGGCTTTGTGCTACTCACATGACCACCAGATCAGTGTTCAGTCACACAATCATGTCAGACATGCTGATAGTTTAGCATTATGGTTTGGTTTGCCATGTTGTGCACCCAGGACCATGAATGGGTGGAAAGAAAGTCTGGGCTAAACTCACACCAACACTCAGATATATTTGGCCCCAGTATGGCATCACATGGGAAGCGAGTTTCCAGCTTCTTGTGAAAAAAAAGATCTTGGTCTTTGAACTCCCTTGTGGTAGTGAACAAAAATAGCCTGGATGTTTTATCCCTACCAAATGCAGTTTGTGAATGCAGTTGTGTAAAGATGCAGCAGAATCTATTCAGATTCTGTACCTACTGACTATATAAAATCTGTCTGCATCAGAAATTAAGGTAGGTGAGGTAAACTACCAATTTGTGCATTTTTTTTGTATGAAAGCGACTTACACATTGATAGCACTCTGGGTGCAAGTTTACTTATAATTCTCTGCAAATCCAATTATTTCTTTTAAGGCTGAGGGGGAATCCCAGCTGTCACCCTATTGCGCTGCCAAGTGTGTATCAGGTCCCATTACAGTAGGACCGGTAACAGATGCCGCTGACACTGGGGACACACTACTCTTCATTGTATTTATGAATCTTTGATCAAATTCACTTCCACACAGAAAGATTAATAGTATTTGGGATATTTTATTCTGATAGCAACTAGAGAATGGTGAATTATTTAAGCCTCTTGCAGTGCTGTGCAATTACTGCTAAGCAGAGCTGATTGGCAAACAGACACAGACTCGTAACCTCAAAAGATTAATTGGAATATCTTTTGTTTTCCTTTATCCTGAAACTGATTAAATTAATCTGTCTAATAATTTAGCTAGTTGTGCTGAAACCCAGATCAACATGCTATTTTGCTTTGATAGTGGTCTTAGACAATAAAACTGTTTGTCACACAATCAGTTTTTCTGGAAACTCAACAATCTTGTTTCAAGTGATGAATCCAAAACTTTGCCTATAAGTGGGTCGGCCTCCTTTAACTTCTATATATATAAACACTCACACACACACACACACACACACACACACACACACACACACACACACACACACCTGGCCTCCACAGTCACCGGACCTGAACCCAATCGAGATGGTTTGGGGTGAGCTGGACCGCAGAGTGAAGGCAAAGGGGCCAACAAGCGCTAATAAAACTTAGTTTTATACTTAATTTTTTCATTATTCTTGCATATCCTTACACGACTACATCTACTTGTTTTTAACACCTCACCTCAACAGGATTCACCCCAGGTGAATAATTCAAGATAGGTGAACATACAGTATTTTCCACCTACACTTAACTTGATGGCTTTAACACTTTCAGGTTAAAGCCAACTAGGTCACAGTTTAACCCTATGCAGACAGCACCTTTTCAAATCATCACGCTGCTTCTGTCATGTCAGATGTCCTTTATTGCCAGTTTGCTTTAGTTAACATGTTTTTATTCTTCACTGCTGTTATGCAAGTTAAAGTGACCAATGCTAAGAAACCCAATTCTTGTGATATAGATACAGTAGAGGTGAGGCCTTTCTAAATGGCAAGCTTTAATTCAAAGTATCCAGTTTCAGTAGCGTACAAAGCTTTCAGAAGAAACCTTATCTTGTAGGGAGTTCATCAAGATAATGGCAGCACACTGCAGCTCAGGTCCAAGGGGGCTTGAAATTTGCAGCAGCTACATGGGGCTCATGCAGTACATATCAACAGGTGTAGGTCAGTAGGTCACTATGGGTGTCTATCATTTTTAAAGCATTTCCTGGCACCTTACAGAATAAAGACTGACATGAACCCTGTGTCTGCTGCTGAAAAGCTAAACTGATAGTGAATCCAAGGAAACCATAAAATTTCAGTGTTTTCTGCTGAACCAAAAGACCTGTATGTTTATATGACTAACATGTATATGAGAGTGGATATTTGATGTGAATATTTGATATTCTTGATGTGTTCAGTTGATATGTTCATGAGTTACTTTCATGTTTATGTATTTGCCTACAGTAGTCTAAGTATAGTCTTGTACAGAATGATTAGTATTCTATATCTGTTTGTGTTGACTTTACATGACATTTGATGAGTGCTGTTTTGTATGCTGCTGGAATTTCCTTTGTGGAATCAATACTATTCATCTATTGTCGCCCATTTTGCACATGCAAAAAATTAAAAGAACAATGATGTCTGCTTCACTTATAATAGGTATAATAGCACTTAATTCATGTCTGATCAGCAAGGAGTACAGACTGTTCCTTGCTCCAGGCCACATTTGCAGGATGCATGTATCTTTCGAACAAAGAGAAGTCAGCCATGGGTGCCAGCAGCAGCAAAAGCTGGTTCCCAGGCTTTGTGAAAAGGACCATTAAAAAATTGAATGCAGTAATTAGATAAAGTGGACACGGTTTATACACAGCACATTTTCATCCTTGATATAATGTGCACAACTATTTATAGCTTTGCATAGTAATCCTACAGCATTATTAAAGGATGTCCCTTACTGATAGAGAGATAATCATGTAGTGGTCAATGAAACGTATTATGGGCATGCTCACCACAAAATCACATGGATAAGAAGGTTTTGTTGAATAAGTTACAGCACTAATTGCACAAAGTGACCCTAAACATTCTAAAACGAATAATGAATCAGTGCATCATTAATGGGTCGTTGCACACCGCCCTCCAGTTCTCCTTCTGAAGCTCTGTGTGTACAGTAGTAGTTAAGGAACCAAATATCTTGTTCAAATTTAGATACAGATGGGGAACAAATAAACTGAAGCTGTTAATGTGCATTCATTATTGATAAATATTAATTGCCAGATTTACCAGACTGGAATTCATGTGTTCCTATGTTCAGTGTGAATTTATATCATAACGCAAAATCCAACCGGATCACACTGGGAACTGGGCAGGGAACAAGTGCAGAGAGATTATGCTATTATGCCATCACATGTCTGTGCACACTGTCGCTTATAGACTTTGTGTCAGCACTATAAACTCAATTTCCATATTGAAAGGCATAATAGTGTTATAGCGGTGACATCAACACATTACACAACAGGCTCTTGGACGTAGGAGCTGGGCTGAGAACAGACAGCTCTGATATTGGCTGAGTCAGAAATGCAAGACGGGATTTAAATTTGTCCGCAGACTTTCAGGTGGAGAACAACAAACGCTGGATACACATTGGGTACATGCAGAAATAAAAATGGAAGAAGAAAAGAGAGAAAATGAAATAAAAAAAGAAAAAGAAAGTTGATTGGTCCCACCACCTCTCACTTAGAATATGTTTGGGTGACATTGGACTAGCTACACTACAGGCCAAAAATTTGGACACACCTTCTCATTCAATGTGTTTTCTTTATTTTTATGACCATTTACATTGGTAGATTCTCACTGAAGGCATCAAAATTATGAATGAACACATGTGGAGTTATGTACTTAACAAAAAGTGGAGACCTGGTCTCCACAGTCACCGGACCTGAACCCAATCGAGATGGTTTGGGGTGAGCTGGACCGCAGAGTGAAGACAAAGGGGTCAACAAGTGCTAAACACCTCTGGTGTTGAACTCCTTCAAGACTGCTGGAAAACCATTTCAGGTGACGACCTCTTGAAGCTCATCGAGAGAATGCCAAGAGTGTGCAAAGCAGTAATCAGAGCAAAGAAACTAGAATATAAAACATGTTTTCAGTTATTTCACTTGTTTTTGTTAAGTACATAACTCCACATGTGTTCATTCATAGTTTTGATGCCTTCAGTGAGAATCTACCAACGTAAATGGTCATGAAAATAAAGAAAACACATTGAATGAGGAGGTGTGTCCAAACTTTTGGCCTGTACTGTATGTTGCAGACATGTTTACATGGCCATGGAAACCTCCACGGACCTGTACACCCGCAACGTTTAATCCGCCGAAATGCAGTAGGGGGCGCGCGTCCCACACCCACGCTGCCAAGATTTCGTATCTCTCTACGTCCATTGTGGCACGCTAGTGTACGCGTTGCAATCCACTCGTATTTGCTAATTAATTTCATACATTTTCTTTCCAACAGTGTCAAAGAAACAAATATTAATTTTAAGTTGTTTACAGTTTAGCCTATGTATTTCAATGTATTTATTTTCACGTAGATTCGTCATATTATGTAACAATATTCCGAAATTAATCTCTTCTCCAATCACATGTTAATTCGTAACATAAATGCTATTCTATGTATAGATTACTACCATACAATCTCAGACTCCCCGTTTTAATAAAACGTGTAAAAGTGTTGAAAGTGCAGCTGTGGGCTGAGCGACTAGTTTACTCCACTTGCATTACAGTCAGCTGATCTTGTTTGAGGAAGTCGTTGTTATGTGAAGGCGCCTGACAGCGGAGCGATTTTACAGAAATAGTTTTAAGGTAAAAGCGATTGGTGAAAAATCTCCTCGATACATTACTAAATTGATCTAAATAATCTACTTTACTGTATGATTAGGGGTTTTACCTATATTATTTACATCGATCATCGAAATGTATTATTGTATTAATAATTAATTATAGCGGGGCTTTTGCTTTTTGCAGGTTATTGTATTTGGAGAACATTATGCATATTTTCCACTCATGCATCATAATTTAGCCTAATTCTGCGGGGAAGGGGAACCATGAAGAAGAATAAAGGGAAAATAAACTCCACTGAAAAGGAATTTGTGTTCGAGTTTAAAGCTGGGAAACATCACAATGTCTTGAAAGTCCCACTGCAATTCCCTGTCGAGGAGAACATCAGTGACCTACATGGGCGTCTGATGTTGCTGCATAGAATTCCTTGCTTTGTCGAGACTGGTGAGCTTTTAGCATTTGACATGTGTCTTCATATTCACATGCATACTATCAGTTTAACAATATCCACACCTTTTTTTGGTTTAGATCTCAAAAGCAGCCTCGTCAATTTTATTGAAAGCAAAACCATTGAGGATTATGACAGAGAAGCGGAATTAGCTCTACAGAGACTCACAGCAGGTGAAGTGGATCTCAATACACTTACAAATGCATGGGCCAAAGCTTACTCTGAGGTAAGAGGACATTTCAGATATAAACCGATACCTGTGTTCCCTGCATTTAATTTTCTTATCCCATCTCTGCACGCAGAGACAGCATAACAAAATATCAGGTTTAAAAAATCGTACTGTGGTATATTATGGCATTAGGAAATCATCAGGCCTCTTTTCATCATGCTAAAATAACACCGTAAAACACCGTAAAACACCGTACACCGTAACACTGTAAAACACCGTAAGCTTTTGGGGTCTTCTGATTTGGTCCATCTTCCTGATCCTCAGTACCCCAAAGCCCTTTGTTTTTGGTCATCTCTTGCTTATCCGTATTTATGTTTAATGGATCATGATTTGGGTTTCTTGCATATCTGCACTGACTTTTTAAATTGAAGAACACAGTCCACCACCTACGTATCTCTACAACAAACCCCACAAATAAGACCCCAAAATGCATCTTAATTGCCCCACTGAAACAAGTTCAATTTAACCCTTTTGACTCTGAGTCTGTATGAACTGTGATAAGGTAATTCAGATGGATCTGTTGATGCCCATTCTGCACAGGTTAGGAATTCTCTTGAAACAGAATAGCCTCTTCATTTTAGCTGCAAAGGAGGTCAACCATATCATCTGTGTTTCTACTTCAAAGTATGGCCACTTGTTCCACTACATATAAAAAGAAAGTGGAGTTGGTCCCACCCCACCCCCTCTTGCCTATAAAACACTGTTGGCTCACTGCTTGCTCCATGCAGGATAACCATTAACATTTTACTGCCTCAGGACATAAATACATATGGACAGCATCCATCTTATTTACAGACACTTCTAAGGTATTTAAATGTTCACATGACTGTTGCATAAAGATTCTTTGGATCTTTGTAAAGTGCCCACAGAAATTCTCTATTACCAAACCGTATTAGCATTACGATAGCAGTGTGCTGTTTGAATAATTAGATGATTTTCTAAATGATCATAAAGACTTTTTTATAATGTTACATCAAATAACATTTACCTCTGCCAGGCTTATTTGTATTTTATTTTGTGTTCACATTGCTGCCTACCCTAGACCACACTGGAACATTCTCATCCTGAAGAACCCAGCTGGGATGAGGACTTTGCAGATGTGTACCATGAGCTCATCCACTCCCCAGCCTCTGACACCCTGCTCAACCTCGAGCACAACTACTATGTTAGAATCTCTGAGCTCATCAGTGAGAGGGACATGGAGCTGAAGAAGCTGCAGGAAAGGTGTGTATATGATTCCTGCTCACCGTCCCCCTGCCACGCCGATAATTTGCCCCTCGTTTTGTATTGACGGGTTCATCCCTTCTGGTTCCAGGCAGGGTGCAGAAATGGACAGTGTGATGCAAGAGCTGGGGAAGACCATGAGTGATCATGACGTAAATGCAGTGGCCTCACAGCACTTTGATGCACAACAAGTAAGGCTCCATGCAAAGTATATTGTTTTAAGCTCCAAGAATAAGAAGCATAAACGGCTTGTTTTATTCAGTACTTACATTAAATGAGAGCTGTGGAATGGAGTCTGGACCAAAGAGCTTTTATAGGTATCTATTGAAAAAACCCTACCGTATGTAAACCCCATATATGTGTGGAGTTAGATTTTACAGTCACAAGATATTTGTGTCTGTGACTGTTTACTTCTAGACAAGATGTTTCCCTCTGAAGCGGGCTACTGATGAATGGAAACACTGCAGCTCTAAATTGTGCTTTTAAAGCTATTAAAACAAGTTTATGTATAAGATTCTTATAAAGGAGCCAATAAATGCATGAATTGTCAATATATGAATTATATTACTGACAAATGGTGAGGGTGTGGCAGTCCAATATTTAACAATCCTAAGAATAACAAAAAAAAATTCTGACCCCATTTACTACTGCATCCCTGAGCAAGATACTTAATCCCGAGTTGCTCCAGAGGGGCTGTACCAGTCACTACTGGTTGAAATGAAAAGGGATGTAATGTAATTCCAAGAAAACCACAGGTGAATGCTGCCGTTTTGTACTCTCAGGTGCTGGAGACCAAGTGGGCCAATGAGCTGAAGCAGGTGACAGCCATTCAGAAACAGGAGTATCAGGAGTGGGTGATAAAGCTCCACCAGGATCTCAAGAACCCCAACAACAGCACAATCAAGTAAAATAACTGAGTATTTCTCAGATGTGAATGGTGTCATATTTGTTTTTTCTTTTTCACTGTGTTTAAGCTGCTTATGCTTTTTAAGGCTTTTTTAAACATGTTTTTAACATGATAATCAGCATTTTTTGTTCTGAACCGCAAACTTTATGAAGTCACAGGATAATAAGGGGGTTTGGTAGGATGGTGAAGTGCTTAGAAAGTAAAAGGTGCTGACGGAGTGGTGCCTGGTTTTGCTGGGAGGTAATTAGGTTTAAATGAGCAGTAAGGAATTGTGCTGTAGCGAATGGCCGCTGAGAGCTGCTCTGTTTCAGCGAGGAGATTAAGGTGCAGTCCAGCCAGCTGACTGAGCTGCCGGACGCTGGGGCCAGACACTTCGAGGAGCAGCGACAGCTGGAGGAGAGCTTCACCATCCACTTAGGTACAGCCTCTTCCCAGAAGCCATGCGTGCATCCCCTTCGTCAAGTCAGTGTAAAAATACAGAGTTATTCGCTCTCTAGCAAATAACTCCATAACCTCCAGGAATAACCCCATAAATCTTGGGCATTTCGTGTATGTGACATGCTCAGTTTTCGGGCTTTGTGCTGCCAAACAGGGGCCCAGCTGAAGACCATGCACAACCTTCGGCTGCTGCGCGCCGACGTGCTGGACTTCTGCAAGCACCGTCGCCATGGCAGCAGTGGCGTGAAACTGCGGAGGCTACAGACGGCACTCTCCCTCTACTCCTCCTCCCTCTGCGGCCTGGTGCTGCTGGTAGATAACAGGGTCAACTCCTACAGTGGCATCAAGAGAGGTCAGAACACACTGCACCCCACGCCTTGTTGTTTATGTGCACTGCCCTTTCTTCCGTTGTGGGTGTGTAACATGGAAATGGAAGTTAGATTTCAGGAATCATTTTTTTAGTGTGAAGGAGAGTGTCTGAAAAGGTTACAGCTCTGATGAATTGGAGCCATCATTTAGTTTGACACCACCCCGTAACTTTATCACTAGTTTGGCTTAGTAGACAAATAAAACTAGCAAAATCTGGTTAGTGACTAAATGTTTTTTCTTTTAATTATTGGCTAGGTTATGCTAGTCGGAAATACAGTGTTTCATAACCTGCAAAAATGCAATTAATTAATGACCATTCTTAGAGGATCATGGTCCTGTGGTCCAAAATCCCGTTTCACAAAACCAGTCATTTTTGATTAATACGAACACGCCTTTGTGTTTCAGGGTATATTGTACTGTTTTTTTGACCTTTACAGTGCACTAAACAAAAAAAAAAAGACCACATCTTTTGTCTTACAGGTTTTGCTCAGGGACATAACTGACTTTATAACAATAAGGGCTTTTTGAACAGTAGAATACTTCGGTCTGTTTATATACCATCCCATTGTATCTGTACCCTTTGCAGACTTTGCCACTGTGTCCATGGAGTGCACAGACTTCCACTTTCCACGGCTGGAGGAGCAGTTGGAGGTGGTGCAGCAGGTGGTGCTCCATGCCCGAGCGCAAAGGAGCCACCGGCAGAAGGAGCAGCCGGGTGAGTGGCAGCCACAGGCCGCCGCCAACTGTGACTGACTGTGATGAATGTTTTCAGTGAACCGCTTCCAAAAAACACATTTCTGTACCTCACATATCAGACTTCACTCATGGGAAGTAAGAGCTCTGTTTCTTTGGCAGGAGTTTCCCTCTAATGATATACACCTCTAAGCCGCAGTCAAAATGACTTGATTTTAAAATGACTGAGATGATTTCTTTTAAATAATGAGTCAAAAAAAGCCTGAACAATATTCTGATTTCACATTGAAACTGAATTTGTTCCCAAAAACATAAATCTTTAACTAATCAGTAACACCGTGTGGTCAGATGTGTGTCAGTCCACATTTTATATATGTGCTGCAATATAAAAAATTAGATCTGTCCTGTTAAATGTTCAAATTGGGATGTTCCTGTTGAGGCTGACAAGCAAAAAGCAATTGACATATTCAGTATAAACAAGTAAATATAATATAGCAGAACTGTTTTACACATTAACACTCCTAAATTTGATTTTTAAAAAGTATTCTGAATACATATTTTGTACTGACACATAATGCATTCTAAAGTATTTTGCCCAACCCTAAAACTACTGTTGATTTCACCATAGAGGCTCCTAGAAATGGAGGCGGAGAAGAAAAGAATAAAAACATTGAAAGAAATACATCAAATATTCTACCAGGTAAATTAGTACTTCCTTTTTTTGTGAGGGTGCCGTTCCACCATGTTGAATTTGCCATCTCTCCTTCAGGTGAATTCTACATTTCGCGACACTCCAACCTGTCTGAGGTGCACATTGTGTTCCACCTGTGTGTGGATGATAATGTGCGATCGGGCAACATCACAGCACGCGACCCGGCCATCATGGGTCTCCGCAACATTCTGAAGGTCTGCTGCACTCATGACGTCACCACGATTACCATCCCTCTGCTGCTGGTGCACGACATGTCAGAGGTTAGAGACACTATTTATATTTATATTTATATCTCTCTATCTATTTCTCTCTATATACAGTACAGGCCACACACCTTCTTATTCTCAAATGTGTTCTTTATTTTCATGACCATTTACATTGGTAGATTCTCACTGAAGGCATCAAAACTATGAATGAACACATGTGGAGTTATGTACTTAACAAAAAGTGGAGATCTGGCCCCCACAGTCACCGGACCTGAACCCAATCCAGATTGTTTGTGGTGAGCTGGACCGCAGAGTGAAGGGTGGTAGTAGCCTAGTGGGTAAAACACTCGCCTAAGAACCAGAAGACCCAGGTTCAAATCCCGCTTGCTACCATTGTGTCCTTGAGCAAGACACTTAACCCTAAGTTGCTCCAGGGGGGGACTGTCCCTTTAACTAATGATTGTAAGTCGCTCTGGATAAGGGCGTCTGATAAATGCTGTAAATGTAAAATGCTGTAATTGTAAGGCAAAGGGGCCAACAAGTGCTAAACACCTCTGGTGTTGAACTCCTTCAAGACTGTTGGAAAACCATTTCAGGTGACGACCTCTTGAAGCTCATCGAGAGAATGCCAAGAGTGTGCAAAGCAGTAATCAGAGCAAAGGGTGGAAACTAGAATATAAAACATGTTTTCAGTTATTTCACCTTTTTTTTTGTTAAGTACATAACTCCACACGTGTTCATTCATAGTTTTGATGCCTTCAGTGAGAATCTACCAACGTAAATGGTCATGAAAATAAAGAAAACTCATTGATTGAGAAGGTGTATCCAAACCTTTGGCCTGTACTGTATATCTCTCTTTCTCTTTCAGATAATAGTTAAGTTATTTTATTTTAAACTGTGGTACAGTATATGCAGTGTGCCCCAGTATTTTTCTTTATAAAGGAGCATGTGGTGAGTGCTGTCTAGGCCATGTTTACCTCAAAAGGCATTTTGTGGGTACAGCCAAATGATATTACAATCACTGAACTGACCGCTTCCTCTGTGGTAGGCAAGTTGGTAATGAATAAGATGTCTGGACAGGCAGACAGATTGTTGGAGCCACACCCTTCCTTTCCGCCGCCACAGTAAAATGAGGACTTTTTAAAAATAATATGTCCACCCCGCTCATGCTGGACTGACTGAAAGTGTGTCGGGAACTTGTGTGTGAACGCGGGCTATGAAGGGTGTTTAAACAGCACAAGGTCACTTGAAGACCAACTGAAAAATTGAGGCATCTATAGCCATAATTTGTAAACATGCTGCTGCCTGGCGTATACCACATCAGAGGAGGTCAGAGAGAGACCTGTGTCATCAAGCAGGAACATGCTAGATGAAAGCACTTTTCATAAAGCAAGAACTCTTCCCCCAGACATACACAAATAGTTTCTTGACATTTTCTCTTGTTAATGTTGTCCTAAATTTAAATTCTTGCAGAAATATTTGGTAATATTGTGTTTCTTGCCTTTTCGTTGCATTTTGTTTGGCCTGAGGGACGTGTACAAGAAGTTTTTCTATTTCCATTTGTTGAATTCCAGCTATTTGGAAAATGTAAATCCTTTAAATGCGAGTTTGTTGTGCTAAAAAAACCACGGTGCACCTATATTTTGTGCTTTCTTGGCTTTATACTGAAGAGAAACTGTAATAACCAGATGAGGGCAACAGAAACCGATAATGACAGAGTTTCAACCCACAAAGTGCTGTATTCAGGAATGCCTGCATCCTGCACTGAATGTTTTCTCACTGCTGGACTCCGACGAGTAAACAGTGAGAAGCTGAGCGGCGTTCAGACTGACCGCCGATGTGGCCTCTGTCCTGCAGGAGATGACCATTCCCTGGTGTCTGAAGCGAGCCGAGCTGGTCTTCAAGTGTGTCAAAGGTGAAAGTCTCCACATCTTGGTCTAAAACACATTCTGTCTTGACCGACACCACGTAGTGCAATTAATATGGCATGTTAATCATGTGTTTATTACGTGAATGAGACATGCAGTGTGATGAGTGGGAACGTGCAAACTCAAAAATCTTGAAATATCCTAAAGCAGTGTCCAAAATGATATGATTTATGGAAATGATTTACGCAATCTTAAATACAGCTTCTGTTACATCCATATGCAGATTTGAACATATTACCATATGTTTATGCTATTTGTGAAGATCGCTCTTAGAACTTATAACACCATCCTGTAATGGGTGAGGGTTAAGAAGTCGGCATTGATGTGCTATTTCCCTGTGAAGGTTTCATGATGGAAATGGCTTCCTGGGATGGTGGGATCTCAAGAACAGTCCAGTTCCTTGTTCCGCAGGTAGGAATGCTTGACCGGGATGAAATCGTTCGACATAGCCGCTGTTTTTTCCATTCAAGCGGACTTGCTGGGTGACTGAGGCCGTATGCCTGCTGCTGGCTTTCGCCGGGAATCTGATTACAGATGTTGACAGGTTGAGAAGATAAAAAAGAGCATCAAAGACCTCCATTCAGTATTGCATTTGGTGCAGCCAGGCCTGCGCTCCGAAATAGCACTTCTATATCGGCTCGCTTTTCTACACTTCCACCAGACGTGAATATCTGAGCGTTTATATATTGGTTGAGAATGCCAACCAAATGTTTCCCAATTAAGCAACAGCTGTCAGAGTGTCATTTCTATATCTTGACCAGGCACACAGTGCATTCGTGTGGAAGCCCTTGCTTTCAAGGTTACATTCTTGTAGGACCTGATATGTTGGCCTTATTTTGTGCTGAGTTCTCTTTTGCGGCCTTTAAAAAAAAAAAAAAAAAAAAAATTTGCTCTCTGTTGTGGTTTCTCTATTTACAGAGTATCTCAGAGGAGATGTTCTACCAGCTCAGCAACATGCTGCCCCAGATCTTCAGGGTCTCCTCCACCCTCACGCTCACTTCCAAGCGCTGACAGCCAAAGCTGCTGAAGGCCTCCTGCCTGTTTATCGTCACCATGAGGAACAGTTCACTGTATAATGAAGTTTTATCATTCCTGAGTGCGCCCTTGGTTTTCTGTATCCTCCGACTGCATCTGGCCTATGATCTCCACACTTGCCGCACTGCTTTGTCCTATACGGTGCTTTTGTTTTCCTACCCAGTGTTTCACCTTCACCCTCAAGTCCTTGATGTTCTATAAATTGAACTATTCAAATGTATTTTCTTCCTCTGTACATTATTCTCCTTAATGCACATTATTTCATAGTCTTCACCCACAAGCTCACTTGTTTCTTTTCATAGCTCGGGCACAAATTTTATGACTAAAGTAACTCTATTTCACTCCCAAGGTTTATTTGAGTTCTAATTCTTCCCAACTCCTAGTCTGATCCATTTATCATCTTATTCATATGCACAACTTATGGCTGCACTGTACAGAAAAATATTTAGCTGTCATTCATTCAAAGCTCTTAAATGCTTCATACAGATTTCAGCCACATGTAATAATAACTATTCAGTGTGTGTTATTGTCACACTTCCACTACATTTTCTTTCACAGCAGGAAAATGGCATCACCATATCCCCAGTTAATTTTCTGATGTTTCAACACAGAAGAATGCCTATTTTTCCTTTATTATCATCATCATCCCCGTCTTTTATTTCCATTAATTTTCATCAGAACATACTTACATTTTCTTGTTCCTTTTAATTTTGATCACAAACCTATTTTTTGACTATGCATCAGTTGTTTGTGTACATTTTCAACAGCTTATACAGTCTGTTGGAAAAATGTGACTGAGCCTCACACCTTAGAGCTGGAACTGCTCTGCTCCTTCACTTCTCCTTCAGTTACTGTGTGGCGGAATCCTGGATCCTGGGTGGCAGTCATGCAGGATGATTGTGAACATGTGGTCTAGTTCTGTTACAAAGTTCTCATTCCGGCGCTCTGTGTAGATCACGACTTTAACCTTGTAAAGACAACAGCTCCTGTGCAAATAGGACGAGCATGAGCGGCATGCGCTAACATCTTCGCTGCACTGCAGTCTGCTGCATTCCTCGTCTACCTCTCTACACTAGGGGGCGCCCCCTTTTTTTTCTTAGAGCCAGTATTACATTTGTAAATAGACTGAGAAATACGATCTTGCACTTGCTGTCCTGGTGTAGGGTGACCACCTGACCTGAAACGGGCTCATCTGGCTGCTTGTGGTTTCAAGTGGAAAACCGCAATATTCGATTGCAGTAGCCGTGCTGCACGGTGGTGTGGCTACTTGCAGGTCGTTTTGAGGAATTTGGACAGTTGCACAAGCAGCCAAAGAAAAGTTATTCAACATAATTGCACGTCTTCTTAACATATGTGCCGTTTTCATGTTGATGTGCTTTAATGGTCTGTGAAGTAATTTTAAATCAATTACAATATAGAGTGAAGTGAATCTTTGTCTTTGCAGCAGATTTGTCCCAGTGTCATGAGTTTCGTAACCTTCATTTACATTTACAGCATTTATCAGACCCCCCTTATCCAGAGTGACTTATAATCAGTCGTGACAGGGACAGTCCCCCCCTGGAGACACTCAGGGTTAAGTGTCTTGCTCAGGGACACACTGGTAGTAAGTGGGATTTGAACCTGGGTCTTCTGGTTCATAGGCCAGTGTGTTACCCACTAGGCTACTACCACCTTTTAGGCAGGTTCAACCTGAGCCATGCTGTAGAGATGCTGGGGAGCTCCACCCAAACATCACAGCGAGTTCCCTTCCCAGCAGGGTCTCGGCGTTCCCGTTGTATTGGCTTCCCTCGGACATGAGGACTTGCAAGCTGACTCAGCTGGTGACCTCCACGTCGGTCTTCCTTTCCCTCCCCCCGGGTTGGGTTTGCAGGCTTTACGTCATCCCCTGCCACCCACAGCCCCCTGAGCCGCTCCAATCCAGCTACTGTAATCCGGCCTGCTGGACTCCCAGGGCCTCTTATTTTAAGGGTTCTTACCAGGCTGATTAGGAGATGTTCCTCACCACAGGGAACCGAGCCTGGCCTTCTAAACAGCCGACCAAGAATGAGCCAGACATCACAATCTACAATGATTTAATTCATAGTTATTAACATTCAGGGTGAGAATTTAAAGGGCAGAAGTGACCTGTATCATCATATTCAGAGTTATGGAGTTACCGCACATACCAAACACTATAATTACTCCATGAACATGCTCGTAATAATAATAATAATATTATAATAATACATAATAATATACATTGTGCTGATAATGGTGGGTGCCAAATGCAAACTTCGCTGATTTAACAATAAACTGTGTTCAGAAAGTTCAACTTTAAACCCACAGCGTTGCATCCTCACAGTGTAGATGTTCCTGAAGAGCCCCCGAACTGTCTAAGGTTGAGTGAAATGGTTCCACACCTCGCATAATGTCCGTGGGATTTGGCTCCCCGGGTAACCCGACCTACAGGAAGTTGTGGGAAGAGCCCGGAGGAGCCGAGAACGCGGTTCTGTAAGGAACCCTGGCGGTTCTCCTGCGTCACTCGGTCCTCCCGCTCCGGGAGAAGCGGACGAGCCGCCGCCGCCGCCGCGAGGTGAGTGGAAACGCCGCGAAGCGCCACACTTTCCGCGTTTATTTCGCGACACGGTCGGCAGAGGAAACTTATTCGTCGCGTGGACGAAAACTTCCGCTTCCTGCGGTCCGCGGAATTCGCCCCACGGATTCCGTTCTGTGCGGAGCTTCTTGTTCTCGCCGCTGTTTTTGTTGCGAGTTCGTGGAGGTTCGTGGAGGTTCGTGGAGGTTCGTGGAGGTTCGTGGAGGCGCAACGCGTGGCCGCGATGCCGCGGACGGGGAAAAAGTTGGCGCGCCTCGCGAGTTTCGGTGCCGAATTCGGGGGAAAATCGTGGATTTATTCCCCCCCACCCGCCTCCGTGTTGAGGTTATGCCAAGTGCCACAGTGGCACCAGTGATGGTGGTGATGATGATGATGATGCCACGCGGCGCCTGTACACGTTTGGCGATCATGCTGCCGCCGAGACCCCCGCTGGTCTCGAGTGGGGTGGGGGCGAGCAGGCATTTCCACAGATTGTGCAGTTTTGTAACGATTGGGAGTGGGGGTGTCATCATCATCATCGTCGTCATCATCATTATCATCATCACAGACTTTACAGGAGGTGAGCTGTTTTAATACCTTTTTCATTAATTATATTCTTAAAAAAAACCCTTCAAGAATATTTTCATATTTGTAGCCCTCCATACCTGTTATCGTCATCTTATAAATATTTATCTGTGTGTATGTGTGCGCATGCAACACATATTTCCATTTCAAGTACCAGACTCAAGTACCAGTGTCCCCGAGGTCTTTATTCTCTTTAATTAATTATCAGAAGGAGAGGTTCTGCTGGAGAGGAACACGTGCAAGATGAAGAGATGAAGCGTCTGTAAGTGCTCCAGACTCCAGATCATGTGCAGGTTGCCATATTTCATCCAGTGCTGGAATTCACTGCTGTCCAGTGCTCTCTTCTGGCCTTTTTTTATTTCGTTTTATTTTATTCACCTGAGATGCTACGTCCAGTCCTCCAAGGACCGGGTCACGGTGTAAAGTGTGTGTTTCTGAGAAGTGTCTCAGATGCGTAGTACTTTTTTATGAAGCCTTTTAAGATAAATCCAGAATAAAATAACCCAGCATGGCATGCAGATTGATACATGTATTACATTTGTGCATTATTTGGCAATATTTAACATATACTGATGGTTTTAAAAAGCATATGCATATGAATTTAAATTATTGTAACTATTTGTAAGTTGGCCATGTCCACTGTTGGCTTGTAAGCCTTAATTTAAACAAGAAAAGAAAATGTCCAAAAACGCAGGAGAAAACCTGACATTTATTGCGTAATATTGACACAGGACTAGAGTGGTAATATTAACTCAGGAGCACAAACGGCTCACAGTTTCAGGGAACAAAAGCAGGCCCTGAGGTCAACTTCCAAAAACGCTCCCCTGTAATGTTCACCCAGTCCAGCTGTGTTTGGGAGAATAGAGTCTGGTGGCTGTCTCCACATAGCCGAATCAATCATTAAGCTGACAGAAAATGTGACCAAAAAAATACCAGACTTGAAGGATCTGGTGACGTCCATCCAGTGCATACACATTTCGTGGGAAACAATCAGATATTGTGTTAATCGTGCTCGGAGCGTTGGGCATATGAAGCGGTGCCGTTCCGCCAGGACTCCATGGTGGCAGGGGCTCCACACAGAACACGTGCTTCAAAAGCTAAATTATGTATCCTGTTTGGTTAAGCAAACACTAAACCCATCTTGGTGATCTTACACCAACTGTTTGGACTTCCTCACTGGCAAAGCAAAGACTTCCTGAGTCCCCCCTTTGCCAGCTTATGTTGGATCCTTGGCAGGAACCTGTCTCAGCCACGTAATGCCCGGCCGGTGCCGATATTTGCCGTGTTTAGATGCATTTTTGAAGAATGTAACAGTGGCAGGATACGTAAACGGTCTCTCTTAACGCTTGGTCCGCGTGACTGAAGATGCAGAAAGATTATACTCGTAAAAAACACCCATTGCTTTTTCCTGAGATGGCATTTTCCATCAGAATAATTGAGGGTTTTTTTTTTTTTTTCTTTTTTTTTTCTTTGCATAAACAACCACCTCCTTGTACGGCACATCAGGCTGACAGCCGTCTAGAGCTTAATTCAATCTGGAGTCTTTACCCAGTTCCACCCACTTGCTTTAAGTGTTTTTTTTCCACGGGGCCCCACATGATGTGAACTAAACGGGGCTCGCAAAGCTCACAATGTTGACAGGGAGAGGCGGCGATAAGGCCGGGCTAATTCCTCAGTAATGAGACGCCGCTCGCAGCCGCTCTGGGTGCCACCGCGATGTGCGAGTCCAGTCCTGTAGGTGGGATAAGGGACGCTCGTCTCCGCCGTGCTTTTGCTGTGGCTCTGAGGCCAGATGCTTCTTATGCGCGCAAAGAAAGTTCTACACACAATGAACCCCCCTGGATTGGATCAAGTTTCTTTTGTATTAAGAGAGCTTGCGGCTATGTAGGAGCTGGTTCATGTTCGTTTTAAATACCAGGGCATTTTTCAATATTGGTGATTGGTCATTCAGATTTATAAAAGTATTCAATTGTTCAAATACTTCTTTTCTCCATCTGTTTTAACACTTAACACTTCAAAAGAAATCCTGACAGTGTTGGTTATAGTTATAAACAGTGTATAACCTCATAGATTAAACAAGAGCCATTGGTTCATTGTGTGATAAGTCGATTACTCATTTCTCGATTACTCGAGTGATGGGTTGCAGGCCTCATGATGCGATATGCCCATGTTGCTGTTCACTCTAGACACTTGATATAACCCCAACCTGGATATATAAGAAGAGTCCAGGATATCAGATCATCCCGCCTCACTGACTGATTCATCGCCCCTGATTGGCTACCACCTTCCTTCTGAATTAGAACCTTCAAGTCTCTTTGCCGCAAGTCAATTCGCTTTGCTCTCAATCCCATAATCCCTTGCCCAGGTTTGCCATCTGTCTCTTTTGAGAGTCAAGGATTTCTTTATTCAATTCCTTTCACGCAGGGTTAGACAGTAAACACTCTAAAAATACCAGGAGGCATCAGGCACCGCAAGCGGTGAAATGACGAAATGAAAGGGAGTGATCTGCTGGTCTTTCAACTGTCTCCATGCTCAACAACAACATTGAAAAATATGTCGGGCAGAAGGAGCCTCTTTGATGTAGCAGGCTGAATGGGAGGTACTTTGAAAGTCTAAGGGAGAGAAGAGGGACCTTTGATATCTGAGAACCTCCATCCTCTCAAAGGATCAAGCTCATGATTTAAGTTAATATGTCTGTCTGCTTTGATGCTTGTTTGAGCTGGACCTCTTCTTTTCTGCAAATTCCATACAATGGGACTTTGGAGCAGTGAAAATGCGTGAACTACAACCTGCAGTTTTTTAGTTTTGGTGCGAAGACACAAGTCAGTGTTACTGTATGTGGACACTCACTGCTTGCCAGTGATATTTCACAGTGTCACAATGGTGGCTGAATGGCTCTGGATCGGTGAAAGGACACGATGGATCGGTGTGCACTGCAGAAACAGTTCTAAACAGAGGATTTGTTGTGCAGGGCCACGAGGGCAGGGACGATTGTCTACTGTCTGTGTCACTACTGCCATACTACCAATGTTGTAAATGGCCCTTATTGATACCTCCATACAACAAGTGGGACGTTGGATCACAAAAGTACAGGTTCGATGCATAGTCATACAGGCTCACTGTAGAAAGTGGGAATAATAACTTGAAAATATCAAACACAGAATGGTTATGAATTAAACGTTTGAATATTTTCCAATATTGGAAAATAACATGGGAAATGTGGATGTCCTAAACAGGAAATCTGCCTCTAGTTGCTATCAAATCCAGGATGTGCGGGGACAGATTTCGTGTAATGTACCCACAGAAACACTTCACCACGTGGTATAAAGCCAGCTCTTAGCTCTTCACCGTTCTTTGGAATCGAGCTGCCGATGGTGAATGAGTGCGGTTCGTTGCCCCCTCCCAGCCGGCACTAATCGTCCGATCACGGAGCTGGAATCGCCTCTCCAGCTGCGGAGACGAAGAGACCTGTCGACATCCTCCGGCCAGATGTGACTCTGCGCTTGATGATTAATGATGATTAATATGAGATATTGCAGACACAGTTTTGGCTGGAAAGTGATTTATTCCTAAAAACGTTATTGAACGTCCAAAAGCTTTGGGCTTATTTGGTCTTTCTAATGTCTTTATCACACTGTGTTTTATCTCTTGATTCCTGCCGCTGTCTGTAGACATTGCATTGAATCAAGAATCACCATACGTATCCATTCACGAGTACATCTGTCCGTCCATCCAGGACAAGTTCACTGGTACCTGGGGCCTTTAGAGACAGAAACACTCCCACTTCATTTCGGGTAGACAACATCTAAATGGTGCGTGTGTGAGTGAGTGTGTAGACATTAAAGAGACCTCAGACGGCATGACCTCTCCTCTCAGGGTGGAGAGAATGCGCCCCGTTTTTCTGGGGGTTTCCAGCTGAGCGTGAGAGAGGGGGAGGGAGACGAGAGGACAGACAGGTTAAGTAAGATGAAGAGACAGAAAAAGAAAAGTCAGTCATGGATAGTCATGGATATAAATATGGCTGTGCAATTTGCATATTTTGCAGCTGAGAATTCGTTTTATTTTCACACCCAGCAACCCTGTTTCAGTTCTGTTGTTCACCATGTCTTGTTGAGGCCCGATTTGTCTGGTTTATGTACTTTTGTGATAACAGGAAACGAAAGATATTTGGTTAATGCCTCTTAATCATCTCTTTACATATTTGTTAGTGAATGAATTTGTCTGATCTCAAGTTGATGCTGAGCAGGCTTGATAGATGTAGGAGGAGGTGTGTGTGAGTTGAACGTGTGGGACTATGAATCTGTCAGGCCAAGGAATTTAAATTATCAGGGGACGTGGCACTTAAAAAATGTCTGTCACACCGAAATGATAAATTTGAAGTGGGTAAACTTGGACCTTCAGAGGAAATTGCATTATGCCACTAAATCACTTTAAAAGTAAATTAGTGTGCTGCTGCTTCTCTTTGAACTATGACCACTTCACATTTTTTGCATTAAGGAGCACAAGATAACCTGCTGGCTGCAAAGAACATTAGGAGGCAGCTGCTGAGGAACCCCGTTTAGAACGCAGGGAAATGTATTAATGACGGAATGTGGAGTCGTGCTGCCCTTCGCTTAGTCCACCAAGGCTGCGTGTTGCTGTGGTCAGTCTTCATTTAGTTTTTACTACTTTTACAGTTTATATTTTTACTATGGGGAAAAACATGAAATTGAACAGTCGGTCATAATAATGGTCAGAAATAATGATGTCG
This sequence comes from Denticeps clupeoides, assembly GCF_900700375.1. Lineage (NCBI taxonomy): Eukaryota > Metazoa > Chordata > Actinopteri > Clupeiformes > Denticipitidae > Denticeps > Denticeps clupeoides. The sequence continues at coordinate 11,577,418 of NC_041723.1, read as the reverse complement.
TTGAACCCATATTTGCTGATCCACCAGATACTCATCTAGTGTGAATTTGGCCTGTTTTATTGCTTCTTTAATCAGTGCAACTGTTTTAAGATAATTGCTAATAGCTCTACTAAGATCATTGCAAATGGTTTTCTAAAAAAATGTAATTGTATTTATTGGCTTGGAATCCTGATCGTGTTTGTTACACTCTTTCTCATTGTTAGTGTATTATTTCTATTAATTAATGTATTATTTTTAATTCTAAAGCAGTCGGTCAAGTGTTGATTTTTTATAAATGAACTCGACTTTAATAATCAGTGAACCTTTTTAAAGTGAGAGATTTACATTTACATGGAGCGCTTCTAAAGCACTTCTCTACATGTATGCAAATATCCATCATTAACACCCATTTCTGGCTATTCACAGCATGTGCTGTAAATTAAACCATATTTTTTTTATCCTGAATGCCCTGTTCACGTTTTTTAATGGACGCTGCAGTGGACTTGAGGGTTCGACTCCGCTGGGACCCCTGGCCCAACCCCATCTTCACTACTGTAGTGACAGCGCGTATGGATCCTGTGTAACCCCCCCCCCCCCCCGTCCATACGTTGCTTTCAGAGACGTTCCAGGTTTAAATCAGGCTTGTGCGACTTTAATTGGACACATTATTTCTGCTTTGGTGAGCACGCTGATGGTTTTGGTACAGTAGTGGCTCTGTCTGCAGACAGCCAAGCTGTGATGAAGTGGTGGCGATGCCTCCCGGGTAAAAGCTTTTTTTTTTTTTTATTTTTTTTTTGAGGTGTCATTTGCACAGATGGAAAAGAGGAAGGCGGCAGTTAATAAGGATCCTCTCCCTCTTTATTTCCACACACTGTGGTTTGTCCGGGTGTAAATGAGCACATCGCTGAATGAAGTGGGAAGGGGAAGAATGCCGCTAATTGTGATTTATGAGCCGTTTATTAAAGCAGCCCGATATTTGTGAAGGGTCTGCAAACAATGCAGGTCAACGCCGAGCCTGACCTTGTAAAAGGGGTTTGGGGGGGGGGGGGGGGGGGGGGGGGGGGGGGGGGGGCACTAGGCCCTATTGAGGGTGGAGGGAATAGGTTTTGATGGGTGTGAAATGTGCCCCTCGCCTGGGGACCGAAGCTCCTCCTGGTTCCTGTCGCAGACAGCCTGCCACGGCGTTCGCTTTTGTCCATTGTTCATTGTGCTCAGAGTCTTGGTGACACTGCAGCCTCAACTCTGATGATGACATCATTAAAACCTTTAATAAAAAACACACATTATGCCTCCAACGGCTGCTGACATTGGCCCGCGTGTTTGTTGCGCTGTACATTGCCGTTCCTCAGTTTCTCAGCAAAGAACTCGGGAAGATTCGCAGAGTTTGTAAACTCTTCAATCACATCATTAATGGGAGAACAGATGGGTCCGGTCGCTGGAGAAATTTCACACCAAATATGAATTTAGCACCTTGTTGTTAATTTTTTTTGTGCCTTTTCTGTGCTGGTCTGTGGTGAGGCGTTGGCTGTGCTCGGTGTTCTCGCACGTCTCTCCTGCTTAGATGGCGGCGTAGCAGAAGGCTCTTGCGTGTGACTGTAACAAGGCGGTAAGACGTGACCGAGTCCATAGTCGAACCCTTGAGTCCGTAGTCAGGGTAGTAGTGCCCTGAAATATACACATAGATCTCACACAGTGATGACAACAGGAAAACTATTAGAAATAATGCAGAATCTACACTTCAAAAATGTCTCGGATTGAAGTAGGTCCAAGTAAATATGGAATATCTAGACATTAATATCTCCGAATGTGATAAATCATGACCTCAGTGAAGTCTCTCTGAAATTAAAAGTCATTATTTAGAATGAATGGGTTTTAACCATATCTTATCAGATGACAGCAGAGTTAAGAAATAATATGCATTACTAAGAAAACCCCAATTATTATCTTCACTGCAATTTCAGTTGTACTGATCACTTCTGATCACATTCACACTTCTAACAAAATTGCCTACAGATAAGGAAAATTGATTGATTTACACGAAACTCCGACTGTGCATATGATATCCTGGGCTCCCATGAAGAAAATGCTGGTCTGCGTCCCATATCTGCGAAATCTCCGTAATTTCAGGTTAAGTGAGTTTTTCCTCATCCTTGCGAGTGACAGACAGAAGCCTGTCTGCGGATCATTTTTAACCCTTAATGACGTGAGATTCTGAATGCAGTGGCCGCTTCGGGTGGTTAACCGTAATTCACTTAAATTGAATTCGTAAGGGAAAAGAAGCCCGTCGCCTACAGGCAGGAAGGAGAGTTCCTGCAAAATGCCTCCGCGTCGTGCCGCACAAACGCTCAACGCCCCTTTCAAAAATAAAGGGAGGTGTGACTAAGCCAAATGGGTTTTTCGCCGCGCGCAGGCTGACTCATTTCTTTCAGCCTGTGCAAAAGATCAGCGGATATGACAAATATAAACTGCCGGGAAGCCGCATGTGTTTTTCTGTGCTGCGAAGCACCTAGCAACAGGTGCTGGTGCCGCTGTGGGTGCTCGTGTTTGGGTTCTTTGCGGGGTCGCTGAAGTTCTGGCGCTTTACGGCGCGAGCCGCCGCGGACACTCTGTGTGACGGCGCCTGTCTCTCTCTCTCTCTCTCTCTCGCTGCCACAGATCCAGAATGCTCAAGACAAGATGGATCCTGCGGGTCATCTGATACCACAGTGTGTCCCAGCTCTTCCACACCCGCGGCCACCGCGTCCCCGGGCTCCAAACCGGAGACCATCTGGCCCTGGCAACTCCCAGTAAGAGGACGGCCGGAGAGGCAACCCCAGTAATTATGCCTGGATGGAGGTCCCAGTGGCGACTCGTCCTGCTGAATTCGCTGACCTGCGGCCTGGAGATCTGCGTGGCGGCCGGGATCACGTACGTGCCGCCGCTGCTGCTGGAGGCCGGCGTGGAGGAGCGGTACATGACCATGGTGCTAGGTAAACCTGTCTGTTCATTAAACGTCAAACTGACCCCCTCCCTCCCTCCCCCACTCAGCACTTTTGGTCCGGGTATGCGGAGCCTTGGGGAGAAACCGGAGAGAGCCGGGATTTTGGCATCAATTCTCTGATTTGCTGAAGGTGCCGGTGGTGTTCAGTTTCACCACATGTTTCACACTCTCTGCCCGTACTTTCCAATTCAGCTTATGCTACAAGTCTGTGGGGGAAAAATAGGAATCGCTGGTGTTTCTCTCTATGCAATATTATCACAATACCTTGGTGCTGATAGTGTTGAGAAAGGAATTCATTTTGTAAAAATCCTGATTCAGAATGTATAATTTTTTTCGCAATTAAAAAAAAACGAAAATTATTGTGTGAAAAATGTTAGGTACAGAGGTACAGAAACACGATAACTACTAACTCTGCAGGAAATAAGCGTCGGGCGGGTAACTAGCTGGCGCTAGCTGGTTAGTTAGCAATGTTATCTGCGTTGGTAGAAGCCTGTAGTAGCCACTTCACCAGTTGTTGACATGCTTATTATCTAAATGGCGTTTACACTTTCGGCATGTACATGTACGGCATTTATCAGACGCCCTTATCCAGAGCGACTTACAGTCAGTAGTTACAGGGACAGTCCCCCCCTGGAGACACTCAGGGTTAAGTGTCTTGCTCAGGGACACAGCGGTAGTAAGTGGGATTGTGTTACCCACTAGGCTACTACCAGCCCACCCATGTCAGAGTAACTTCCTGCTCTGGGTTGTGACCCACAGCTCCAGGGATGGCTACGATGAAACATTTTTTCGTGGTTCTGAACCAATCTAGTGTCTAGTAACTGGATTTCGGGAGCATGGCAGGAACTGCTGGGTTCATTAGCTGCAGTCGCGTTATCCTAATAGCCAGTTGGTTTGGTAACTTCTTGATTTTCTGGTTAAAAAGTGCAGCTGGAGCTGGCGGGACGCGCGTGGGCCGGGAGGCGGGTATCTTAATGCCGTAATGGGTGGCGTCGCTGGCGTTCTTTTGATCGGGTGGTAATTGGCGGCTAATTGGAGGGCAGCGGGAGGCCTGTGGGAAGCGGCTCCGGGCTATGGGAGATAACAGCTGCTCCGGGAACGCAGCCGGAACGGTTTTCCTGGATTCCTCCCGTTCAGTCGCGCCAGAGAACAAAGCCGCTGTGAACCGAACCTGACAAACAAACACAAACAGTGCGGGGCATGACACTAAACAGGAAAGGCTGACGTCAGGATTCCTGTTCTGGTGGAGAGGAGCTCTGGCGGAAGCCACAGACAGGGCGGAGCAGGGCGTTGGGAGGGCATACGAAAGCCCCAAACACGAGGCCTGAGGGAGGATGTGCCTCCTGTCTGAAGCAGGATGCTTTTTACCGACCAAAATGAAGTGTGGAGAGTAACAGAGAATGGCAAATGGGTGTCTGCCGTAACTTCACTGCTCGGGATATCGTGATTACATGCCTCGGATGTCGGACACTCAACTGCAAGCGTTTTTATTTTAAGATAATGAACGCTTGTGAGGTTCTCCACGATCATCCCTGCAGCATGTCAGAGGTTGAAAAACACCCGCCCTGTGGACATTCCCTGGCTTGCTCCGCTATAAATGGCATGAAAAACAGGCTCCTTCGCTGCCTCAATGGGCCATGGAGTCATGAGAGATGTTCTCTCTCGATTTATTTGACTCTGATCTCAGAACGCACACTTGTTCGCCTGATAAAACTTCGGCGAGCTCTGCAGCTCAGGCCTTGTTCTGGGAAATGCAGAATTTGGCCTTGGCAGACATCCTTGAAGAACATTGTGATTCTGGTGCATTTTCCATGAAACGTCTACTTGGAAGGATGCTTATTCATCTCTGAGTACTTGTATGGTTTGTTCGTGTTCTTTAGACTTCAACTGCATTGTCACAGTCATCATATGCACAGTGTTACAGGCCAACATATGATTAACCTCATTGATCAACCAAAATGATCTATTTAATAAATATTATATTGAAAGTACAATAATGTTGCTGGTGCATTTTTAAAACTGGTATTTAGCTAATAAATCCCCAAAATAGCAAGGTTGCCGTGTCCTTGCATGCTGAAAGGTCTTATATGAAACTTGATCAGGCTACTGAACTTAATTGTCTGCATGCTATATATACTGCTTTTGGCCCCCATGGGGTGGATCTGTCTGCATTTCGAGAAATGGCCGCTGAAATACTGCATAGTAGGAGATAAATCACCTGTTCGCCAGCTTACACAGCAACCTGCCATCTTTTCAGTGTGTGAATAGAGGCATGTGAGGCTTACAGCGCTTGCTGACAGGCATCCATTGAAATATCGTCTCTAAGGGCAGGTAGTTCCCTCGGATATCCTGTTTCACTGGGACTCCACGTAACATCCCTGCGCCAGAATGCTTTGTCCCAACCTGTTTTAAAGGCTTTTGTCTATTTTGGGTGGTTTTAGAGTTTACAACTTTATGTACAAATCAACCTGTTTAATAAAAAAAACTCAGATGGTTGTGTTGGCAACACTGTACTTCCAGGTCATGACCCTCTAATTCACTTAGCCATTCAACTTCTTCTGCTTAAGGCTTTTTTTGTACGTGAACCCTGAATCAAACTCCACCCATGTTCATTCCACCACGGACGTAGGCTAGATTGACCCCTTACCTGCTCAGAAATCAGCTACTCCTTATTATTCAGTAAGTACATGTTATTAATGCAGGAACTACATGAAAGAAAAGTGTAGAATGGATGTCTTGTGAAATTATCACAGATATGGTGCAGTGGTGGCCCAGCGTTTAAGGGAGCGGCCCCGTAATCAGAAGGTGGCCGCTTTGAATCCAAGGTGCCAGTGAACAAAGCACCGTCCCCACACACTGCTTTCATGGCTGCCCACTGCTCACCAAGGGTGATGGTTAAAAGCAGAGGACACGTTTCGTTTTTTAAAATCTTTGTATTTAGATAGTAGGAGACAGATTGCCCGTCCACCAGTTTACACAGCGACCTGCCATCTTGTTTATATTCACACAGCTAATTAATCATTAGTAATTATTGAAGCATTTCACAATGACTTTGATGATAATATGCAAATTCACTCCGGTAAAGTACAGTAGTAAATGGCTGCTTGATGTATTTTTTGAAGTTTATAAAACCATGGCACGTCAGTTTTAGAATTGGTTTTGCATACAAATTGAATGATTTCGAACTACCTTCTTCCCTCCATTCTGTGTCTAGCCACGTTGGTATTTTAAGTCTTTAGAAAGCTTAAATGATCCTCTCTTCTTTTTTTTTGTAGGTATTGGACCCGTCCTTGGCCTTCTCTTCATCCCTCTGATTGGCTCAGCCAGTGACCACTGTAACAGCAGCTATGGCCGCCGCTGGCCCTTCATCTGGCTGATGTCACTGGGTGTGCTCCTGGCTCTCCTCATCATACCTCACGCCGATATCCTGGCAGCGCAGTTCATCCGGGGGGGGCGGACCCTGCAGGTGGGCCTGCTTATCCTGGGCGTGGGCCTGTTGGACTTCTGTGGCCAAGTTTGCTTCACCCCCCTGGAAGCTTTGCTCTCAGACCTGTACCACAAAGAGGAAGACTGTGGCCAGGCTTTTGCCATGTTCTCCTTCATGGTCAGTCTAGGCGGCTGCATTGGCTATCTGCTGCCTGCTTTGGACTGGAGTCAGGGGCTGCTGTCCCTTTACCTGGGTGGGCAGGCTGAGTGCCTCTTCTCTCTGCTCATCCTCATCTTTGTGGCTAGTGTCCTGATTACCATGAAAGCATCTGAGGGCCCCTCCTGCGCCACAGCTGTGCTGGAGCCCGGACCCCTAGAGCCGGGACACTGCATGCCACGTTCCTGCTGCTACCTGCCCAAATGTAAACTTCGACTGCTCAAGTCCGGCCCCTTGCTGTGCCTGCTGCGCACGTGCTGGTCCATGACGCCTGCCATCTACCGCAGCTACTGCCACCTGCCGCGGGTGATGCGGCAGCTGTGTGTGGCGCAGCTCTGCAGCTGGATGGCGGTCATGTCTTTCATGCTGTTCTACACGGACTTTGTGGGAGAGGGGCTGTACGAAGGCGTGCCCAGCGCTGCGCCTGGGACGGTTTTAAGGCAGCGCTACGATGAAGGTGAGAGCGCATGTTTCTCTACGTTAAAAAAAAATTATAAAAAAATAGACAGAATAGAGATAAAATGGAGACGGTTGACTTTATACTTGACTCTATATTGGTTTAGTAATTAGTAGATCGTTTTACAGACAAATGTATTTGGCATTAAAAGTGGACCAACAGCTATTTGAATGACTGAATATCATTTTTCTCTATATTTAGCACTGCGTATTAGAGACCAAAATAAACCAAAAAAAGAGATTTTAAAAACATGATCCTGTTCTCTGAGTCAAGTTCTGTAGACTTTTAAAAATTAATATGTTTGCAGAGGTGTGAGTCCCTCTGTCAGTTCTTAAAATATCCAGTGTCACTTTTTCATTTTTATTATTTGTGTGTTTTGCGCATTCATATAATCTAATTTTTTTCAACAATATCAGAGATCCTGGTAAACACTTCTAATAAAGGACTTTTAAATGAAAGAAAGCGGTGTTACTACACTATGCCTTGTGCATTTCAAGTATGTTTCCTGAAATAAGACCTAAAAATGATCTGTTTTACATGAGACATTTTAGGCTTAATTTATTTGTATTATTATTAATGCCTTTTACATTTATTTCTGTATGTATTTTGGGACACACAGGAACAGCATTAAGTCATTACCAAGTTTTACCTTGTTGGGAATACTTTTGTCCCAGGTTGACTGGTTGCTTGTTTATGCTCCAAATATTACACACATTCAGAGGACTAAGATGGACACTGTGACTCAGCCTGTTAGTGTATTTTCCAAAGCTTGTGTCCACTGTTTATTCTTCATGTCCCTCGGTGAATTCTGGGTATGACATAACAGGATCCCAAATGGCCGTATTTGTGTAGATTGTGTAAGCTGCTGATGAAAAGGCAGCCATCGCTGCTCTGCAATAAGGGGTGGACAGGCGGCTTCAGAGTTAAGTGCTACAAATGCAGTCTGTCAGCAGGTCTATCAACAGGCACGGCAGCAGCCACCACTTACGCGTTTTTGGGAGTAATGCTTGCTCCCACTGCGGGCAATCGCTGCTCTGTTTGCAGACACATCCGTCCAAAGCGAGACACTCTGTGTTTAAAGAGGGAATTCTTCCATAACGGCTGAGGGCTGCCCCCTGTCTGATTGGACAACCCACTGCGTCTGCAGTTGTATGCCTTATCCACAGGTTATCTGGTGCCAGGGCAGTCTGATCTGGTCAATTTTTGCCAACATGTCTGTTAAAATGTTTGTTTTTTGGGGGAAAAAAGGCACAAAAAGCATCTGTTTACTGTGTTTGTTGGGTCAGGGACCAGTAACAGCGTGCCTATTCTGGTTATACTGGATATACTTGCTTGTAAATCAGGTATTGAGAATGTTATCTATTTATTTTATTTTATTCAGATATTGCATTGGCCAGGACCTCATTACGAATTCATAAGATTATTCTTCAAAAATAATAGCGCCTCTTAATATATATCGGAACACATCCCATTCCTTGCTGTAATAGGTGGAATAGATGCAACATGGCAAACAAAAATATTTTTAATGAGCTCAGGCTAATCAAGGACCTGCCACGGTGGGTGTGATTGGCTGTCTGTGCTGTACTTGTACTGCATTGTCATTCCCTGAACCCAATACCGAATGTGATTGACAGGCATCAGGGTGGGCAGTCTAGGCCTCTTCTTGCAATGCGCTACCTCAACCTTCCTCTCCCTGGTCATGAGCCGACTGGTGTGCCGCTTTGGTTCGCGAAGGGTCTACTTAAGCAGCATGGTGAGCTTCACCATCTCGGCACTCGTCATCTGCCTTTCCAAGAGCGTGGTTCTGGTCACCATGATGTCGGCTCTCACGGGTTTTGCCTACGCCACCCTGCAGACGCTCCCCTACACACTCACCTGCCACTATCACAAGGAAAAGGAGGTGAGTGCATTCGGTGTTTAACAGTGAAATATATGAAAATGATGAAAAAAAAAAAATTGTCCTCAACTGAGGGATGTCTAAGAGCAGGTATTTTTTCTTATATGTACACTCTATTCTGATTTATTTATTTCGTTTTTACTACTGTAATTGTTCTCTGTTTCTTTCATTATTCTACTGTCTTGTGTCTCTCTGTGTCTGTGTGTAGTGGCAGTCGGCCCACAAACCATTTCCTCCGGAATAAATAAAGTTTTTCTGATTTTTCTAGGTTTACATGCCAAAAAGTAAGTCCAAAAACCTGCACACCAATGGCATTACACTTAACCAGGAATCTGTGCATCTGACCCTTGAGGAGGACAGTTTGAACCACAACGCAACTGGGACAAATGGACACGCGTACTTCGGCAGGGACAGTTCGGATTACTATGCCCCCATGCAGGGCCTTGCTGGTTCCCCCACTGGAGTGGACTCCGCAGAACAGGAGGGCCATGAGAAGCGAGGAGTTGGGCTGGACTTTGCCATCCTGGACAGCACCTTCCTCCTTTCTCAGGTATTCCCAACTCTCTTTATGGGAATGATTGTCCAGTTTACTGAGTCAGTGACTGCTTACATTGCCTGCTCCGCTCTCTTCGGCGCCATTGCCATATGTCTGGCAAACCATATCATCTTTGATCAAAAGGACCTCAGAGACTGAGCGGAAAGGAAGAGCGGTGAGAGACTTCAATTGTTCAGTGAGGAAAGATGGATAAACAATTGCTTGCCCACATCCTCTCTGTGCGCTGAGCTAGCGTGTGGATACTTCCTTGGCTCAGGAAAACTAAAAAGGACCCGAGTCTACAGCATATAGCACCACCAGCACTGTGAGCACAGTGGAGACTCCAGGCTCCTCCAGTGCGTCCATTTAGTCCGTCCCCCCACCCCACCCTCAGGCTAGCACCACATCTCACTGCAGTGGCACTATCCTCAAGAGAAGCACTACTTTTTGAGTAGTTTTGCAAAATGCATACAGTGGTTGTGGGATATGAGTCAGTTCCTGCCTTTCTTCTGGATTTTTAAAAATCACTGCAGGGGGATGTTTTTGTTGTCCTTTAGAGAATTTGAAACAGTCCAAAAAGCAGGACATTTTTCACCATGTTAAAGAAAGTTATGGTTTCAGTTAAGACATTTCTACATTTATACCCTGGTCATACATTTTTATACTTTTTTCCCCTAATGATGTGTAAACAACATGCCTTAAATACATTAACATAATCAATCTACTAGGACCAAGCTACATGCTATGTGTGATGATACACATGCCCTTAATGTTTTAAATAGCTTATGTTAAAAAAAAAAAAAAATCTGTACATATTTTTGTATATTGATAATATATTTCTATTTATATTTCTATGGGATTATTTTATGCATCCTGTCAGGGTGAGGTCATCTGTGTTGTGATTGTTGCTACTATCAGACTTCATAAGGGGAAAGGATTTTCTTTTTTGGCCAGCAAACTTCAGCATTATATAACAATGCAACATATGTTATCAAAATTGTATTGACGCTGGGAATTTTGTTGCTAATGGGAAACAGTTTTGATTAATATATTACTGTATAGATAGGTCCGTAATGGCTTCAGTGGTTCAGGGATTTTATATATATATTTTTAAATAATATGTAACTCTATATAAACATTGCACTCAGGATGGGCAATTAAAACCATGTACCCTCATATACCCACTTTCAAAAACGGACCAAACACGTTTTTCCCCTCATGCCAGACAAATGCAGCTTTCTGCGTCATATATAACAATCCTGCTGCTGAGTGGTACTTTGTGGATTATATCCATTTCTGTTTCATCGGCTCATTGATTAATTCAGGCATTAGAGGTGCGTGGTAAGATAATACATTTTTTTCAGTGCATTCATCAGGTTGAACAATATAATATGAATTACTGAATTTGTGTCTTTTTTCAGCCATATGTGGCAGTGCTTCGTCCATTTTAATTGAATTTGTTGATGCCAAGATTTCTTTGGGAAAAATGACCAGCTGACCTCTTGCAAAGTAAAACTGATTTTAAGTGCCTATAACATTTTGTAAACAAGTATTTATTTATCTCTGTCAAATGTTAAGCACACTATACTGTATATGCTCTGGAAAATGTTTTATATGACTGTCTTTATTTTAATGATACCCCCAGACTCATGAGTTCAAATAAATGAAATTAAAGGCTGCATACGAATATGCATCCTCCCAAAAACATCCTTTATATTTGTAATGCATTATGCATGCTGTCCTGTTATTAATAGTATGTTACTGTACAGGTATGCCCAATTACATGTTAATACGTTAATATTGCCATTAGGACTCACTACATGTTTGTAGAAAAATTATTATTATTCGTAATATGTATGGTGATCTATGGTAATATGTATGTATGGCAGTGGTGGCCTAGCGGTTAAGGAAGCGGCCCCCTAATCAGAAGGTTGCTGGTTCGAATCCTGATCCGCCAAGGTGCCACTGAGCAAAGCACCGTCCCCACACACTGCTCCCCGGGCGCCTGTCATGGCTGCCCACTGCTCACTCAGGATGATGGGTTAAATGCAGAGGACACATTTCACTGTGTGCACCGTGTGCTGTGCTACTGTGTATCACAATGACGATTTTTGAATTACAGTATAATAAGTATCAGAGTGAAACGTTGACAGCGGGAGACCAGTCAGTTCCGGCTGTAATCGGCGAGGAAACAGCGGCGCCCTCTGGTCATTCCGGTTATTACACCGCGCTCACGCCCAAAAAAAAAAAAAAAAACTTCCACCCCCTGCTGAGAGTTTGCCATTGTCTTCTTGGTGCTCCAGGTCACCTGTGCCACTTATTCGCTTGTTTTACAAAATCTTAGTAATTACAACAAAAAACTGAGTGTTGGGCCTCACTCGGCCTTTACAGCCACTGCGAGGTCACCGTCAAATGACACGAAGCAGACCGCGTCGACCCGTTCAAAAAGCTGCACAGGAAACCGCCGGCATTGCTCCGCGATGACAGCTGCCCTGTTTTTGCACCTTCCTTCTAAATAAGGAAGCGGCCCGGGGGACATATGACCCCCCAACCCAACTTGGGAGCTGCCAACGCGCACGCCGCGTCCCGTGGTCGCCCCCTTCCCCCGCTGGGATTGACAGGCTCCCGGTCCCGCGGAACTTCGATTTGATTCCGTCCCCGCCGCTCCTTTCCTCGACTATTTTGGTTTTGATGGGGCAGCTGTTGAAAAAAAACGGGTGGGAAAAAAGAGAAGGGTGCGCGTGACGTCACGGCGAGCCCCGGCGGGGTGACACGGGGCTTTTTCGGGGGAGCGAGTGGCAGGCGACCCTCCACGTCCAGCATCGCCCCGTCGGAGAGAGGCGCGGAGCGGCGAACCATGGTAATCATCATCGGTAGCACCTCAAGCTCTGCTGCGCCCGACCCCTTCTCCGCACCTCGGTCCGGGGGCTCTCGTCTCGTCTCCGTTCCAAAAATAAGCCCGTGCCACCATGCCGAGGGGGGAAAAACAAGGAGAGCGGTATTTTTAGGGCCATTAATTTCGACCACGTGCCCCAAAGGTAAACCGGATGGCCGCTGCGCAAAAGCGCCCCATCAGTATGTCCTGCGAGGCCAGCGCGCACCGGACGCCCGCCGCGATCGTCCTCCTGGGGCTCCTGCTGGGCGTCGCGTCGCCCCATCCGATCCCGAGCAGGACTAACGCAACTTCGCTGGAGAGGAGGTGGGAGAGCCTCTTCTCCCACTCCGTGCTGGGGATCTCGGGCGAGAGGTCGGACCTGAACTGGGAGAGCGACTACCTGCTGGGCATCAAGAGGGTGCGGAGGCTGTACTGCAACGTGGGCATCGGGTTTCACCTTCAAGTCCTCCCCGACGGCAGGATAAACGGTGCACATAACGAAAACCAGTACAGTGAGTTGCATTCACGAATACGACACTCAAATAAAAGCGAGGGGGGGGAAAAAATGACCATCATCACCATCATCATCATCATCACGGTTAATCAGCAGCCACGTTTCCCGGCTATTTTCTGCATGATATTCTAGCGCCGTGGCAGCACGGCGTGTCCCGGGGCAAAGACGGATCTATTAAAAACCCCAACAGTCGACCGAGGCTGCACGGCCGAAATGCCCGGGACGCATTTAGCCGCCAACTTTATTTTCTGCGGCGGATCGTTTTCGCGGCCGTGCGCCGGCCGAGCCCGCGGCGGCGACGACGGGAACATTCGGGACAAAAGGAGCCCGCCTCGTCCCGGCCGGCCGCAATGTCTCACTGCCATTTGCTGTGTGTTGGTGCCTTTTGATGTTTCTGTTCTCTGGCAGGTCTTATAGAGATCTCCACGGTAGACCGAGGAGTGGTTAGCTTGTACGGGGTGAAAAGTGAGCTGTTTGTCGCAATGAGTAGCCGAGGTCGGTTGTACGCAACGGTACGTATCCCCCTCCAGCCCCGCAGGGCGGTACATGTGCACATAAAACCGAAATGACCCTAACAGTCGTGGCGATGATGTCACCTCTGGAATGCTTTAGAACCTTTGGTCGTGGCGCGCGAGAGGACGGACGCGTAATTTACGCCACTCCAGAGGAGTCACGTGACTCGACGGGTCTTATTTAGCGAGGAGATTGTGGCATCACTGTGATACTACATACAATAATCGGCCACATCAGCACCACCATTATTTCCCATACATACACCATACATTCACAGCTCTTTGTCATATTTATAGGATTTTTAAAGATCAAAGTAAGATGATTTTAAATGTTTTACGTCACAAGGATAGGTGAGCTTTACTCGCATTTTGCTCTGTAAGTCCATCTACAGCCAAAAAAACCCCCCAAAACACTCTATTCCAGCAACCGTGTGTAAAATGACCCAGCCTTTAGACGTGTGGACACACCAAAATGCTTCCGCTGATCCCTTCTCCACCCTCTTCATTTTCAGAGAGTCTTCCAGGATAACTGCAAGTTCAAGGAGACCCTGCTACCCAACAACTACAACGCCTACGAGTCTTCCGTGCACAGAGGCGCCTACATAGCTCTCAGCAAACATGGCCGCGTAAAGCGAGGGTACAAGGCCACCACCGCTATGACTGTTACACACTTCCTTCCCCGAATATGAGCTAGACTGGCAATAATTCACTAATTTGCACATGCGGATGTTATCCCAGGTAACAATGCATACAAATCCCAATTGCAAGAACTGCAACATTGCAAGAACTGCGAATATCACAATAGTAGTATTTATTCTCTTTATATATAAAAAAATATATATATATCTATATATTTCGGTAGCTGATTTTGTGTATGTGCCATTCTATGCTGCTCATCATTTCTGTTATAATTACATGAGGGACGAGAGGCTTCTTAAGTTCTTCTTCACTTTAAATGGGTGCTCACCATAACCGGAGTGGACATGTCCACTGACATGGGGATGACTAACATCCTCAGCTTTTAGAAGTGACATGGATACTTTTTATTACCTCAGTGACCGATAAGGTGTGCATGGAAGTTGTACTGGGGAAAAAAAATGCCTGTTTTTTTTGTTTTTTTTATCTTTAGCCGAATATTTCCCCGCCGCTGTCATTGTCCTGAAGCAGGAAACGAAAGCACTTAAAAAAAAAAAGAAAAGAAAGGAAATATATTTAAGTGATTTGATTTGGTGGTGCCTTAGCTTCTTTACTGTGGCCCCCGCGTGTGCACGCATGTCAGAAATAGGGATGATACGCAAGTCATGGGTCTCTTGCACCCTGCAGTGGGGCTTTAGCCCAATTCCTAGAGGGTCAGAAGTATTTCCAGTTTTATTTTGCGTCCAATATTAGTACGGTATCAGTTGAGGAGCTGATGCCCCGAGTCTGTAACAATCAGAGATGCTTGCGGTCAGCAATGATCCGCCCATGCTCAAATTCTCTGGATTTTATTTTTTTACGAATTCTGACAGATTATGGATATGCTTCCTAATACCAGATTGACTGACGGACGTTGATGATGAATTTGAGACATTTGACAGGCTGTATAATAAGAAACTCTTTCTTTGCACGTGTGAAAAACTGAGGTGTTTATACTACCAGTCCAATGCAAGCATGATCCCAAAGCTTCATTTCAACCCAATTCAAAAAGAATATATGATACTCTTTCCCGTTTGCATTTAGCAGTGCTGTCGTTCTTTTTCTTCATTGTTTGGATCACGCGGGGACGTCAGGGTATGGCGGGATTCCTGTATTGTCTTTCTTATTGAAGCTTGAGTACTGTTTAGGGGAGGACCTCTCACTGTTGTAGTCTTCAGATTAAACGCGTATCTGATATCTCGCTATTCCAGTCAATATACTAATATTAACTTATTTTCTCTACTGATCAATGAATGGTTCTCAAAAGCAGAAGTGTTTTATATATTTATTTTCTTGTTTGTTGCATGACGATGGACTATGTTGCCGTGAGGGGTGACTTTCAGCCGCCCCCTGAAGACGGGATGCTATCTGTACATACAAATAACAGCAAAGATTTAAAAATGAGGGTTTTTCTTTTTCTTTTCTCTTTGAATTGCTACTTCTCATGAACGTTTTAGTGATTTACGTCCCACGGTTCGTCTGGAACAGTCCATTACCACTTTGTATTGAGAGATGGTAGCATGCTGCTAATGACCTTCACACTAGTCTGACTGATGGGGGACTGCAGGGTTTGTGCAGCGTCTGAGATTATTGAGCCAAAAGAGACTAGAGGAGTGTGAGAGGGAGAGAGAAGGAGAGCGATTCTGCCCGTGCTGCAGCCTCGGAGAAAGCGCTTGGAGATCATATTGATTTACCATGAGTCAGGAACCTCCTGTCCCATTCTGTGTGCGCTCGGGATGGTAGACAATGCAACACAGTTTTAGGGTGAAGCAAAATCGTTGGAAGGGGACAAATTCATAATTTAATAACGCCGTAATAACGTTCTGAGAGGACCTTTAGTCTTTGTGCTGATAACGTTCAAGAACAGAGAAGGACGTTCGCTCACAAATGCCAAAATTGCCTGGCAGCTCTTGGGACGATACACACTACAGGCCAGGGCGCCAGGGCCACTCTCAAGTCTTCCCGCTTTCTCGAAACATTATTACAGCATCAGTAAATGTAACCGACGGCTTTATTTGACGGACTGTACACGTTATTTAGCCCAAACTACAGTTAAAGAAGTCTCTGACACTCACTCTGCATGCCTGTAAAGGATGGAAAACCTCCGCTGCCGTGAACAGGGCGCGATGGCAGTTTACTCTGACGAAGCCGGCACTTAACACCCATTCACGTACAGTACACGTGGTTACATCACAGTCGCCTGCATGCGTTTTACGTGTTTTATTAGGTTGCCTTGTAATAACATTTCGAAAGAGCGCGGTGTAGTTTATTGTCATGTAGATGTCTTTGTGATCCGAGGGTGGGCCCAAACTTCTGGCCTGTAGTGTAGTGACCATCAGCCCTTCGAAAGGGTATTGATGAGACGGCCGTGGTTAGCGAAGACAGTTTTGAGCTTTGAAAAGTTGCCCTCTTGCGAGCGAGCGACGGTGCATCTGTGTGCGTGTCTGTATTTTGCAAGCCTTTTATGTTTCTGTTTTATTTTATTTTATTTTTTTGGTTTTTCTCTCTCAGTTTTGTATTCCTGCACTGAGGGGTCTGTGCTTCCTCTCCAATTCCCCTCCTCTTTTTTAACATATACCTCACCTTCTGCCTTAGTTTGATTTGTTAAAATGATTGTAAATTTGTTGCAAACAAGACTTCGGCAACCATTTTGTTTCTGGAAAATAGGTACAAATATATTACAAATGTTTTCCTTTTATTTTTGTACGTATGTGCTGTGCACAGCAGTCAGATGTATTACTGAAATAAAAGGTTTCTTTTTTTTAAATGTGTGCTTCCTTACTGTGCTGCTTTAGTTTTTTTTATCACAGCCTGCAGAATCAGCTTAGTGAGACAGAATAAAGCTGTCCAACAATACAGCAATGCTGCTTTTTAAAAATGACTTAAATCTCTTAATAGTTTAAAATTCACACAACACACACACAGCCTTTTATTCTGCAATTTGATAAATAATGTAAGAATTGATCAAATTCCCACTCATTGCTATGGTTATATTCAGATAAAGTTTCCCCCGCTTTTCATTTTGGAAGGCTTCTAAAGATCCCAACAGACTTGAGACCGAACCTGCTGGTTCTTCAGTATTCAAATAAGACCTTTGGACCCCTTTTATTTCCTATCATACACACAAGCGCAGAGATCTCCCCGTCACACGCAGGTGCCTGCAGCAGGAACATGCTCTCAGCTGTGCTCCTAGTTTGCTTGGCTGCCTTTCCTCTCTTCACACCTGTGGATGGGCGCCATATCCACTCGGAACGTCTTGTACCAGTCAGAACCTCTGGGACAAGCTTCAAAAGGTTGCTCGACATGAGGCCATCAGGAAACATCAGGAGAAACTTACTGGAGACGCACATTAACAACAAAGGAACGGGTTGGTTGTTTTTTTTTTTGGATGAAACATTTCAGCTCTGTCATGTTGAATTAAACATTCATTTTCACGTGTGTGTAAAGACCGTGAAGAGGAAAAATGTAGACTGATTTCTATGAAAACATGTTGTAAATTTTTCTTTTATTAGTTAATAGTTCCTCGAAGATGCACAGAAGGGATTACTTGTCGATTCTGAAGAGTAATTTATTTCTGTGTCAAGATTCCAGGGCCATGGTCAGTAAATAATAATTATTTTAAGTCCCCCTTATTTTGGAAGTAATTACAAGATTCCTTAACCCTTGAGTGTTTAGTGATTAAGTTTAGTGCTTATTACATGTTAATACTTCAGTAAATCTCAAATGAAGCTATTCCATACTGACAAGCAAAAATCATCCATCAACAGGTTCCCTGCAATGGTTTAAACTTGCTTTTCTGCTTCATCCACTTCATGAACCACCATGAACTGCCATCTTCGTTCTGGGATAAGGTGTTACCTAACAGGACCAGAGATAAAATGGAAAAACGGGAGCACACACTTCCAGTCAATGGGCGCAGATGGAAGCGCAGCCCACCGGTAAACCCATCAGACCCATTTGGCTCAGAGAACCTGCCGCCCACCAAGGAGCAAACCCTGGAGCAGGACAGGGAGCCCATCAGCGCCGTTTCAAAGGAAACGATCACATCATGCGACGACCCGTTACATGTGCTGTTATTTGATAGCCCAGGTAGTCCCAGACAGTCAAAGACACCGACTTTAAAACACAAATAGTAAGCAGAAGGCACAGTGGTCTAGGCTACCCACAATACCACGGCTTAGCAATACAAGGTTTATCAAGGACCTCATTTCAGTTATGTAAGAGGTGGTCAGTGATTTTTTACAAATATTTTTTTGTATTAATGGAGTGTGTGTCAATGGGTCAAAAGCAGCCGGTTCCTAGCAGTTTTAAAGATAAAGCTAATGTCGAAAACTGATTAACCCTTACAGAAGAGAAATGCCATTCGGTCATGCCAAAACACCACGCTTTCAGATCTGAAAACATAAGCTGGCCAGAAATCACAAAAACTGTAATGCTGTTGAAAATCAGGCAACACCGTGATTCGTCGGTCCTTTTACTCATTCTGAAAGTTAAATTTAAAACAGGTTTGTATTTAGACCTGAAGCTTTAACAAGCCTGGCCTTTGTTGATTTGCTTCTGTAAGACTGCTTGAAAATGTGACTTGAATAGTAAGTTACGTGTCTATTTATGTTTTTGCAATCAGTAGCTGTGGTGTAATATTGCAGTGAAGATTATAACACGGCATGCTGTGCATCAGCAATGTTAATAAGTAGCATGAGTTATGCAACAGGCCTGTGTTGCAATAAGCACTTTTATAAGCTGAGTACAACAATATCCATCATTCATGGAATCACTGAAAATATGCAGTAATTGTAATTCAGAAATATTTAATTGGTGCAGGACACCTTTAAAACTTATTTATTATATAATACTTTCATACTTGGATATTTATTTTATACACGTGCTTTAAATATCTTTGTAAACCTTATCTATGTTTGCTGATCATGATGATGAAATATGGTTATTGTCAACACGGCAATATAGAAAGTTATGATACCCTAAATGAAATAAAAACCCACACTGCTGCATCATTGACACTGTGTACACTGTTCCCATTCCTTATCTCTGTTTCACTCATCTTCTGACCTAAGATGGTCTTTTCTGTTAATGAAGATGCATCTTAATGTAGCTGGAATGAGACTGTCATTATTCTTCTTCACAGCAACAACAAATCGGCACATGCCAGTGTTGGGACAAGCCGAGAAGACGTGAGACATGTCGATGCCTTGAGGAAGTACGCACTGCAGGTCGTCTACCAAATACCGCACAACCACGCGCATGTAGGCTCCATGACTGACCACCAGTGTGTGGACTGGTAAATCCTGCACGCCATCATCTGGGCGTCCGGTCTGTGGGGCCTCAGCGCAGTTGTTCACCGCGCTCTCGAAGGGCTGCAGTTTATCTCTGTGATCGTCCATGAGTCGCTGGAACATTCTGTTCAGGAAAGCAGCGAACCGCAGCTTTACCTGCACAGGGCACAGTGGACTAGCTCAGAACCAGCCTGCGCATGGTCACACCTCATCACACCATACGAGAGCCATATCAGCTGCTGGGACTACCTTAAAGCAGTACAGCCAATTTATCTTCATGAGATAGAGTCAACGAGGTCAGTATTGCATGTGGAATCTGTCATCACTGATAGACAAAGCTCATGAATTTTAATACCATTCACCATTTGAAGTGTAATAACATAACAGGCAGCGAAGCAATAAAGCATTACAATGATAAACTGTGTGTAAATAAAAGTATACCTGCAGATTTGATGACACTACGACTTGTAATGTGTTATTTTTTTTCTTTAAGTTGATGTCGCCATCTAGTGTTCGTTTCAGTGAAATGACCACAGGGCCGAGGAGAAGTGGCCTACCTGCTCCACTGTCTCTCCATCAGGAGGGGTGAATTCTGGAACTGACTGGCCCGCTGCTCTGGCCATGGTCCTCATGTCCTCAACACGCTGCCCCTCCGCAATTCCAAAACTCTTGAATTACAAAAAAATGAAAAATTATAAAAATGTTTTTTTTTTTCCAAATAAAAATAAAACCATGGTTGTCAAACTTTGTGTCTTTTGTGTCCAATTATTTGTATTGTTTCAGTGTTTCATGTGGTTGTAGGTCTTGAACATCAGGTATTTGTTAATTAGTATACTGGTTATTTAGACCTGACTAAATAGTCAAAGTTGTCAAATGACTCTAGCAAGATGTGATGGATAATATTTCTGGTTAGACAGCTAACCAGCTAGTTTGGTTAAAAATATTTTGGTTTTTTGAACATGCTGTCTTTCCAGTCTTGTATATGAAACCAAAGGAAACTGAAGTAATTTACTATAAAACTCTACTTTTATTTTCATTCAACACTCCTTGAGCACTTTATCACTCCCCTTCAAAGTTTTAGGGTCATTTGTAATTGTGTTTTTTTCTCTATAAAAATTAAAAATACCACCCAGACATTAATGTTGTAAGCTGGAAATGGCTGTTAAAGAATGGAATATTTTACATTTACATTTACAGCATTTATCAGACGCCCTTATCCAGAGCGACTTACAATCAGTATTTACAGGGACAGTCTCCCTGGAGCAACTTAAGGTTAAGTGTCTTGCTCAGGGACACAATGGTAGTAAGTGGGATTTGAACCCGGGTCTTCTGGTTCACAGGCGAGTGTCTTACCCACTAGGCTACTACCACCTCATATGGTGCATCTGCATCCTGTTATCAGAAACAATTAGTCTTGAGTTCCAATCTAATGCATGTCTGTCACCTTAAAAGCTTCAAAACAGCAGCACTAATTAAAGCAATAAATAGAATAGGTCTAATGGGCAATAGTTCGAGTTGCTAATGTGACTTAAGGCTGCATGACATGTCAGTGTTTTGGAATAATGCACTAAAACTATTTTTCCTCTTATATAACATGTGTTGAATTAGTTCGAATGAACCATTGTGACTGTTGCAGCATTCTGGATTTGCTGAAGGCCTAGATGTAGTTGTAGATGTACTGGAATGAAAACAGAAACCGTCTTACCCGTTCTTTAAGTAGGGACTCACAAACTAACTCTAAGCCAGAAGATTTCCTGTTGTTTTTCAAAATGATCTCTGCAGTCTGCGGAAACAAAATGTTCAGAAAATCTACATGTTGAGAAATATTTTCAAAACCCACATTCCTCTGCGTGCGGCTCACCTGCTTGGCCCGTATCATGTCACTGACGAACACGTTGGTGAAGCCGACGTCTCTGAGGTACGACCCAGCGGCTCGGGCCTGCCGCTCTCCGGCCTCCGACAGGGGCGAGTCGATGCTCTGTCCTGGGGCAGCACAGCAAAGCACAGTGCGGTCAAGACTGACCGGATGGGCAGCAAGCGACCACACTTCGTTTACCTTGCAGCAGCCCGTCCTTGTTGCACTGGGTCTCGCCACTAGACAAGCACATTGAAACACCATTCAGATTTTGGACAAGAGGACAACTCTGCGACTAGACACTCCGCATTTCAGCATGTGCAATATGGTCCACTCAGGGCTGCGAGGAACTAACTCGGAATTCAAAATGGAAATATGAAATGTTGAAAATATGAAAAGTACATGATGGTGCATGCACAGCTCGACCTTCTTTACCATATTTAAGCAAAGCGACACGCTGCAGAGCGACACTACAAAAAAAAAAACGAAGGGCTCGGACAAAACGCATCGTTTGGACGAGACAACTTTTCCTGCCACCAAATAAGGCGACAACCGTCCGCCGTCGCGGATTAACGCCACACGCGCGCCAGGCCTGTTCTCACTTACTGTCGCACTATCGTTAGGACAAAAGGTAGCATGTCTGGCTTTTTTTTTTGTTTTTATTTTTTACTGAAGCTGAGGCGAGACGAGGTTCAGCAACCGGCAACAGTTCTTCTCAGAAGCCTCTGACATTTAAAGCCGCACGGCGCGTAACCCGGTGACGTAGACGAGTGACGACATGGCGCTGTCGCACCTGATTGGCTGGTCGCGCTGCGATTCCGAGACGGGGGCGGGGCTGTTAAGGCAGGCCAAAAGCGACGGCGACACAATGGTGTTCACGAAAAAACGAAATATTACACGGCAGCCCGGTGTTCTTTAAGGGGTTAGATTTTTTATTATTGCCGTGTGAAGGCACAACCAATTTTTATGTGTTTATTTCATTAAACGCGGTTCCACAGTGCGCAAGGAACACTTGGTTACATTTTATTCAAAATCATTTTTAAATTTCACAAGCTTTGTCACAAAATTCGGTTCAGCGTGCTTCAGTGGGTTCAGTGTTAAGTCATTATTGACTCATTTTTGCAAATTGACATATTTTGCACCCGTATGGTGCTCATACCTCAATATTGTCCTGTACATCATAGAGCAAGTCTGAAACCCAAATGAACACATTCATTATCAGTGGAGCACCTATTTAAACGAATTTTATGAACTATATAAACGTTTCTATGGGGGTGGGGGGATGTTAAGTTAGTGTAAGGTCATTGTGATACAAGGTGACACAACGAAATGTGTCCTCTGCATTTAACCATCGCCCTTGGTGAGCAGTGGGCAGCCATGACAGGCGCCCGTGGAGCAGTGTGTGGGGACGGTGCTTTGCTCAGTGGCATCTGTTTCCTTAGCGCTAGGCCACCACTGCCCCAATACATCTGTTAAGTGTCCAGATCTGTAGATTTTTGAATGTGAAGAACTCTAATGATATATTTAAGAACCATTTACAATTGTGTGTACTGTTGTGTGCAAGCATGTTATCTTGGCTTACATTGCAAAGTGTTCCTTAATGATAAGAATACAAAAGTGCATTGCAAAGCTGTGCAAATAAAACTGACATTACTTGTTAACGTTGCACAATTGCATTGTTTCTGACAACAGAATTAAAAAGACAAGAGCAGGTTTCATTTCTTTGTGAGTTTATTGATCATGCCCAGATCCTTAACACTTAAGGAATTAATTCAAACAGATCAATAAAATAACTGATTAACAAAACAACATTGCCAATACTGAAATCAACACTATCTCTGAAATCAGCTCAATTCACTTACTAATCCATCTTGTCTTGAACGTACACTGGTGGACTTGAGTAACTAAAAAAAGGGCCAATGAATAAGAAAAAAAACTAGTCCTGTTGTGTCTGAAGGATATCTTGTCATTGTTGTTTGTTTATGTCAGCTGTCCAAATGTTGTCAGGGGACAGACAGCTATACAAAAATGTTCACTGTTGACACAATCGTACTTTATAAAAGCCCAAATAACCCCTACCTCTATTTTACATGCCTCCTGCTCTTTCTGTCCATCATCCCTTTAAACTCTTTACCACAGCAATCTTTCAACCACACACGTCTCCACTAGCTAAACAATAAAATAAAATAAAATAAACAACGATAAAATAACACTTAGAAAGTGAGAATTACATTGGACTGATATGGCGCTTCACTCTTTAAAGCAGATGTTTATTCAACAGAGCTTGTGCAACAGACATAACTGAGGTACATGGAATGGTTAATAGTGGAGGGAGGAGGCACAGTAAGAGGGGTTCACTGTGCTTACAATTTGTTGTACATTTTAATGTTGCCGATATTGACATTGGTGGAGCATAAAGATGTTGGTTTGACCAAAAAACTGCTTTACACTCGTTCAGCACGCTGTTTCGTGCCATGGATCAGGGAATGGATGTTTGAAGAATAACTTTTCAGCAAACCACAAAGCTGCCTTTGCGCTCAATTAAGGCTAATTTCAGCAACGGAGTCAGAAGGTGCAGAACTGGCGATGTTCACCCCTCCCACCACTATAGTTGAAATCCAAGTGGGAACCTGAAATGTTTGATAGCCATCTACTGGGAATTGATCCCCCCACAGACTAGTTTCATTTAACACAAGACGACCCATGTCTACAGTATACCATATTACTATACAACTTTCAAGGTTCCCTTAAAACGGCTGTGAGTTGTGAGGTATTGTTCATTTTTCTGTCCAGTAAACCTGAGGTTAGGAGATATTTGCAGGATGTGAGTGTGAAAAGGGCAAAAACAATTACTACAGAAGAAAAAAAAATGCCTTATAAGCATTGTACAAAGAGCATTTCCAGTCGAATACTCAATTCATGTTCTTCTTTTACCACCTACTTCAGTATTCTGAATGTATTCAAAAAGCAGTAAAATAATTATAATACACTTGTTCATAAAATAGCAGCACACTCATGTGACATCACAACTAGGTAATGTTATTTTTGTTTATATGATGAA
Organism: Denticeps clupeoides; assembly: GCF_900700375.1. Lineage (NCBI taxonomy): Eukaryota > Metazoa > Chordata > Actinopteri > Clupeiformes > Denticipitidae > Denticeps > Denticeps clupeoides. Next base: position 11,553,144 of record NC_041723.1, on the reverse strand, counting down.
ACAAAATAATAGCTTTTAGCAGCAAAAAAAAAAAAAAGAAAAAAAAAAAAAAAAAGAAAATAAAAGTCTGTCAGACTCATTCTCACTTTTACTTTGGAATACAGTATCAAATGCCTTTTTAGACAACCATGAAAATAATTTTACCTCCAAATTAACCAGAAATATTTGTTTTATTTCAGTTTTAAAGACTAGTATCCCGATAGAAACACGGTAAAGGTGACCTGAAATTGAAATGGGTTTTTGTTGATTATGATCCATGGACATATATCCCTATATCAAAAATATCATACACATACACAGACTCCCCTAAACACACACAATTGGCCACTGTTGATGATGTACCCTGTGTCAAACTGGACAAAACAAATACTTTAGCCGACATTTCACAAATGACACAATCTTCCTTTAAAATCAAGCAATTTCAGATATGTGAACGATGTTTTTTTTTTTAACTAAACTGCACACTCAAGACAAGGTATCACCATATACAAGGGCCAAAAGATTACAAGGTTACCCCTTACATGTTTATTATCTAGCTTTATGAAAAAGCACCAATAACATGTGCAAATTACAGAAATCATGTTTGTGGGACACCAATTCGCAGTAAAACAAACAAATTTCAAGTATACTTTACATGTTTCTGCAGGGTGTAAATGGAAACAAAAAATGGGAAGCATTAGCATTTTTCTTTATTTAAAGTTGCTGTATGCAATTTTAATTTTGAACATTTCTGCTACATTTGGTGAAACCTGTCCTTGTTGTCAATAAATTAGATGTTCACTGACTTGAAAATCCAGTCTCTGGGAAGCCCAGGATTTATTCACTGAAACACAAAAAAAACTGTTCTCAACCAATCATGACGGTTCTCTTCAAGCGGGCAGTGCCAATACATTCGTCCAGCAGTCTGCGCAGGCAGTGCACATTAAATAAAGGAGGGAACTGGTAGCGCAAAAGCAGCAAACAGCAGAGACTGCAAAAGCTTTCGAAAAGTGTCATGGATTTCATGTTTCATTGAAATATTTGTTATTTCTGGAAAAGAAATATGATGCACTGCCCAGAATAGGATGGGGGGGGGGGGGGGGGGGGGGGTGGGGGGGGGTAGTATTGGATTTCTTTGGCTGCATACTTTCATGATCTATCTAGCTTTGACAAATTTTCACCAAAATTGCATACAGCAGCTTTAAACACAGTCAACTCCCACACAAAAGATAGGCTAATTTGTTAATTTAACTTTTAGTTTTTGGTTTGAATGTCCGCAACGACATCACAATAGATCCCGCATGACAAGGTTTGGAAACCAGGGAAACCAGCCCTATAACAGCGTCAAGAACAAGTACAGAGACCCTTCACCAAAATTCATCTGCTTGTCTTTGCTTTCAAAGTGCTTTGTAGTTGATTTATTTCACGGATGCACTGGCTAACAGTTTTCTGAGGGACTACATTATGTCTGCACCATCTTAATTTTGCTAATCTGTGTGGACAGGACTACCATTCCATATAAAATATTTGCCATTTTGACAAACAGAACTTGCCCATTTGACACAAAAGTGTAAACTGGTCTATGTCTTGCGATTAAGCATCCAATACCCCACAAATCAAAACAAACACACACAACCAAAAAAAAAAAAAAAAAAAAAAAAAAGGGTAAAAGGGTACATGTCATTAAAACGACATGGTGTGATCTCTGGAAAATGTAGATGCTATTCTCCTTTGGCCTTCCCTACATTTTTCTTCTCATAGGCCCTCCACGATGTCTCTCTCCACACAGCAGCATGCTTCTAAGTCCTTCTTGACATACGCACCACTCTGCTTTCCTGTCTCTTTCTCATAAGGACTCCTTGGGAAGACCTCCTCAAAGTCCTGCCCCGTCCTCTCAATGGAGATGCTAGCACTCTGACAGCACAGGCCCATTTAGAACCACAGCAGCCTCAGGCTCCTTCAACAACGTTAACAAAAACGAGCCAAAAGATAAAATACAAAATACACTATCTGTATACAATACAATGTAATATAATTATTGGGAAGTTGGCGTGAAATACAAACATCTCAACCAATCCTTTTTTTGAAATCAAACAGAGGTCTCTGTTTTACACAGTCTGAGGGACAACAGTCTCTCTCTCTCTCTCTCTTTCTCTCTCGCTCCTTCTTTTCTTGTGTACTGGCTGGGGCCAGCCCTCCAGCAGTCCCCAGGCCAGTCAGAAAGCGCTTGAATAGAAGGCAGTGATACAGGTGCAGTGAAAAGCAGGCCGAAGTGGCCCCCCTCCTGTCCCCCGTTTTACTCGTCAGCGTGTGTGCTTGAGCCCAACCCAAGAGTCTTAATCACACATCACATTTGGATACATACAGACATGCACATGCATAAGCATAATGCATATCCTGCATGAGCACACACATACACGCGCACACATATGGACATACACACAAGCAGCCTGACAAAAGCTTATTGAAGTCTCTTGAAGTGCTCAGAGACAATACCTTGTTTATAATAATAATATTAATAATAATAAAATAATAATAACATTGTAATAAACCTGTGCCCATTCATTGGGACCCATGACAAAAGACTCCTGTCTCGGAATAACATTTTGCACTTTATGCATGAAAGGCCTTCTTTCTGTCCCACATGCATGCACACAACCACAGAGCTCCATCTTGTGGTGGAATACCTCACGTTTTGGTCTAACGGAACCACTGTGTGTGCGATAGGCACAAGCATATCAAAACATACACCAAAAAAATCAAAACTAAACAGAAAAACATAGCCCCACTTTGTACCCACATATGCCAGTCTTATACGGTTAACCCTCTACTATAAGACATATTAAGCTATTGCTTTCATTTTAAATATACTGTATTATGCATGTACAATCAAAAATAGTATGCAGAATCCTATAGACTTCCCTTCTATTAATCTAAGGCACCATAGATGTTTGTTTCATTTTTTTAATATCTATTTCATATCTAAAATAAGATTTTTTTTTTAATAATATAAATGGAGCATTTTTTTGTTTTGAGAAAAATAACTATGAAGACTAGCAAGCACTTTTGGGGTTGTTTGTTTTTTTGTAGTTTTTTTTTTTTTTAGTTATTTCAGTACGATCACGGCGCTCCTGCGAGCTCACAAGTTAATGTCGCGCACATCTGTCGGGGTGCTGGACTGATCCTGCTCTTCCACAACTTTGCTGCGGGGTCCAGCCAGGTCCTGCTGTTGCTGCTGCTGCTGCTGCCGGCACTCCCTCAGGCTGCTCACCAGCACCCGCTCGATCTGCTCCTGACACTCCTTCAGTACGTCCTGCGGCAACACACACGCAAAAACCCCACTTCAGATCCCCTTCCATAGGCCATACATGGTCAAATACACTCAAATACACACATGCAGATGGCAACCTTTAAACCCCCGCGCACACACACCCCAACACCAGTAGTCTTGACGACAGTGAAAACACAGGTAATGCCGAAACTATGTAAATTACATCCATGTCCTCTGAGAATACGAAGGTGGTGATTTGCCCGAAGGGCTTCCACCTGAGCCCAACGGAGCCCTGCGTGCAGCTTCAAAGCACAAAATCAAAATCACAGCGGCCGCCCCGAGACCGCAGGTTACCCGCCTGCACTTCCACAGCAACATTTCAGTAGGAACACACAAAACGTAGTTCGTAGCTGGCAAGCACGGGGTGTGTATGGGAAGTTCAGAGATCCGCGGTGCAGGGGGGCTGAAAATGTGTGTGTTCTTGCGGAGGAGCCGCATGTGCAGGGGTGACATTCTTTCGGAATTTACAGCTAATTGAAGCCCGATGGGCCACAGTCTGGGCCCGTGTTATGGGCTTCTGAGCCAGGCAAGTGCTGCATGCACGGCTGAAGTCACTCCGGCTGACCACATGCGATGCGTGTCGGGCCGGGGGCACGAGGTTACACTTCTTGTTAATAGTGTCAAACCAAAGGTCGAGAAACGCAGCATACTCGACTCCCTTGTCAAATTGTGGACTTTTACACAGATATGATTCACTGCCTGAATACAGCATCCAGGCCCTGTGTACAGATGTGGCTTTGGGAGCTTTCTGGTTGGTGTAGACAGTTTTGAGTGTGGTTTTGGGGGGGGGGGGGCAGAGATGGGTGCTTCATCTGCATCTGCCCTAATGACGTGGAGGAAACCAACCAGCGTCGTTGTAATCTTCTCCAGAGGTCCCCAACTTCCCACCGCGACGCTCGCTATTAGTCATAAAAAAATAAATTCCTCTGAGAAAATTAACTAAAGCATAAAACATGTAAAGGAACTGCCTGTGTCTTACCGCAAGAATGCCAGCCTCGACTTCTTATGAGACATTCCCTCTCTGCTGCTCTTTATAGCTGCAGTTTGAATCCCCTGCCAGGGCCCACAGGCTTAATTCAAGAAACTTTAATAGTTTCAATGTGTGACTACTGGAAACGGCACCACTCTGTGACTGAGCGGCTCTTCACGTGAGGGGCCAGCGGATGGCGGTAATGAATAAGACGAGGAGAGGATGGAGGCGGCGGCTGATCATAAACCCAGTCCCACACCCTCCGCACACACCCCACAGCTTTTGCCGGGTTCCTTCAGTTAGACAGAAAAAAAAAGTTGGGTGGAACCACACTTATTCGCATCAACCCTCAGCATCCGGTGCAGAGACAGGGACAAACAAGACTGACATTCTATCTAAATCCTGACGGCAACGTGATCACGTTCAGAACCATTTAACAGATTACGGGGTGAAATGCCAGAGGTCCAACAGGAGGACATTTTAAATGATACCATGGAATGTGATGCAGAAGCCCACCACACCCAGCATTGAAAAAGGACAACTCAAACATCCACAGCGAGGTAGACGTCTTCCAACATGGAGGGAAGAGTTTGCCTCTCAACTTCTTTAGTGAACAGGCGAGGCCAAGCTACAGCTCCTGGCCCAGCATTGTTCACTTGCACGTCCCAGGGGGGAAGAGAAGGGCATGCGGGGGGGGGTTGGGAGAGGGGATCAGGAAAAGAATGCCAGAAACATAAGGGTGTATGTGGGGGGTATGTGGGTTCATTCTGAGCAGGAAAGATGAATGAGAGAGGAAAAGGTCAAAGAGACAAACGGGGAAATGGATTCGCCCCCTTCGTAGTGAGTGACGGAAACTTCCAACAGAATATTTATGGGGGTCAAAGGAATTTAAATTCCATTCAGAAAATACCTAAACCAAACAGGTTTTATTCAGAAATCAGTCATAAAACAGTTCCACTCCATGTTTGCCCATGGGCCAAAATGAAAACCACACTTAGTTTAGGCATTGGAAACAATGGCTAAACAAACAATTTTCAAATGCAAAAATAGCTGTACAAAATGTATATGGTCCAAATAGATATGGTCTTAGCTTACACCATGTTCCCATATTAAGATGAAATTAAAATAGTATTTCTGGGAGAGAATAAAAAAAGCTGGTTCTTTCTATGTGTAGAAATGTGTGCTAAATATTACAGAGCATCATATCTCTGTTAAGTAAAATATTAGTGCTCAATTTACAGTCATGAGCGCATGAATAACAACCACCATTTTTACTGTAAGTCTTAAACCACTGGCAGGTTCAAAAGAAACTAAAGGCAATAAACCCTGAGGTGGGGACTGCAGGGGAGGTGGCAGGAAGCCTGGGGTACAGAAGCTGGCAAAAATGGTTTCCAGCTTAGTTAGAATGACCATTTAAATCCAAACTACACATCAACAAACCTGATGTATTACCTTATTCATGGACAACACCACAATGAGAATGATTGACGGGACTTAATTTATGAAAAGATATATTCTGATCGCCCCTCCGCCCCTACCCCGCACAGCTACTCCTCTGTGTTTTTAAAAGGTATCGCTTGTTGACATCCAGGAATCTGACGGGCCAAATCACTGAGATGGCAAGATGGCAGCTAATTCCCAATGCTTCTGACCGAGCATGCCCAGCACACAGAGGGCTTGTGCAGTTCAGACCAATTATTTGTTTTTCCCCATCTATGGTGCAAGACTTCACACGCCGCTCACTGCGGCAGCAGGCAGCCCATCGGGCCTGGCGAGCCGCACTCTGTGGTCCCTCTGTGCCATTTTCACACTTTGACTGCTCTTTCCAGCCCGCTCACTTCACCGTTGCTTTGAGAAGCCCTGCATGACTCCAGCTCTGAGGGCCGGCATGCGTGTGAGAATGCATTTTAGGCATCCACAACAACTCCCCCACCATCATCACACTCCACTTACCTCCCAGCAAGTGCAGGCCTGCGGCTGGTCAACGTGAGGGGGCTACGCCGACAGTCCGCCTCGTCTACTAACTGGCTCCTACCACCGCCACCACTCTGTCCCCACCTGCACACTTCCCCCACCCCATTCTGACAAAAGCCAGGCGCCTCGGCTGTGTTTGGATTGCACGCTCGGCCACTGCACGTTCCCCAGGACAGCTAGCCAAATTAAGAGCCTGTGAGACCAAGGGTAGGCCAAACTCACCTAAAACAGACCAGCACGTTGCATTAGCAGCACAAAAAAAAAAAAAAAAAGTTATAGCTCCCCTCGGGTGAAGTTACAACATGCTCCCTTTAGTGAAACGAGTCCACCGTGAAAGTCCATCAGTCGCCTTCGTATCCTTCATAAGACATGAGGTTCTGAAGGTCACAACTCACCACTTCAGTGTTTGTGATTTTGGCAAGCAGGTCTGTCAGATTGTCGCCCCATAGCGATTTGTCTTCACTGTTGAACTGGAGCCCACAGATGGCTGCTCCCACACTGCCCGTGGCGATCATGGATGGCGGGTACATGGCAAACGTGTAATCTGTGGATAAAACGAAGAAACGGGTCATCATGTGATAACTGGTCCTTGTGTTTTTAAGCACATGTTTTGCAGCACATTTCAGGACGTTCCTGGGCGTCCGGGGGACGCGAAATGCGAGAGGCCGCTGCCGAATTGCGATCTGATGTAGCCCCGCAGGTGATTTGATTTGGTAATGTTGTGGTAATAAATCAAGGCCCTTTCTATTAGGTCTATGAGCAGCCTGGCTAATGACCGAGTTGCCGGATAAAGAGGGTTCACTTGGCTTGTAAAGGAGCTGAAAAGCGCACACTCCCCCTTGCCCCCCCCCCGTACCCCCCACCCACCCTGCTCTGCCCTCCTTTCTTCCAGCTCCCGAGTAAATCGTGTGCGCCCTGAAAAAAAAAAAAAAGTCCCCGGCCCTCGGAAAGAGGCGAATAAAGAGCCACAGTGCCTCTGCCAGCGCTCACTGCTGTAGGTCTTTTTTTCCACGTGTGGTCACAGGCGTGCGTCTCAAAGACCAAATACCTTGTTAGCTCCCCTCACTGTCATTCATAATGCAAATAAGACAGCTTGAGAACGAGGCCGAAGCCCGAAAGGCTGACTGCCCGAGAGAGAGAGAGAGAGAGGGGCAGAAAACGATCGCCACCCCCCGCGCCCCAACTGTATTGCTTTCTGTCTGTCTGTCTTTTTTACCTTTCTTTTGTTGGACGCGCTGAATGGAGCACATGCTCTGCTTTTGTTGCAGCAGCAGTCTGTGATTTGTATTAGAGCGGCTCCTATCTTTTGGCATATTAATTGAGGGCTGGCGCGGAACCCGAACGCGGCGAGCGGCGAGCGTGGCCACATTGTCCCGAGTCATCACCTCATCTTATCCAATTGAGAGACGCAACATCGAACCCTCCCCGCTGATCCCGATTCAACACGGAAGGCGGCACAATGACCGGAGAATTGAGGGGTTGGGGTGGGGGGGGTGGGGGGGGGGGGGCAGAGGCACCGCTATGCAGCACATCATTCTTTCGTCTGCGTCCAGACCCTTGTGAGGGCCCCCCCCTTCTTTTTTTTGAGAAGAAAAGGGCTCCCCCACCCAACTCACTTCCCCCATCGCTTTTCCTCAGTAGCCGGGCCACCTATGAGGAGTGGACAGAGGCCTAAAAAACAGCCTGCGAATTAACATATTGCCATATTCAGTTGCAAAGCAAACTGTGTGTGATGGGTCTGAAGGGGATTTTTCTTCCTTTTCTTTTAGGGAAATCAAAGAGGTGGGCCCTTTGATAGCTGTCGAGGCAGCCCTTCATGGGCTTTTTAACATTCAGGGCCAGACGCTTTCTCATTTTGTGGCTCGGTGTTGACAAATAAACTTATTATACATCCCTGTGTAAGATGCTGGGCCTTGGCCAAGGAGAGATTTATTTAAGACGACTCTCGGGCCAACAGAAAAACACATGTAAGAGTGGTCAGCAGCCCTACGGTTAGATGGTGGTGGTGGGGGGGTATAGAAGACAGTATTAAAAAAAAACAAAAAAAAAACGTATTGGCGCATGAGTGGGAAGCAGGCTGACTTTTTTTTTTTGTGTGTAGCACTTGAGACAAGGCAGGTCTGCGCGTGCGAGCGATAGGGCCCTGATACCCTTGGAAGGGGGGGAGGGGGGGGGGGTGTTAAGAATGGCTGTATTTTATGAGCCTTCATTGATATTCATGTGGAGGATAAACAGAGTATGTAGCTGAGTGGGGACGCCTGCGATGGAAGGCTCCTTGTGAGCAGCGGCTGGCCGGGCAGGCCTGCTGGCCTCTCACCCCCTTCAATGGGCCATTCTCTGCGCCCTGCATCCACCAGCCCCCCTGGCTGCCACCGCTAACTCCCGGGTGGGTGAGATGCACTGTACATGCATCAAACTTGTAAATTAATTAAGGCCGGAAAGTTGAGTGCCTGCCAGGGAAGGCAATGAGCATGTGCCAGAATTCCAATGTATAGTTTATTAATCCCCAAAAAGGTTTGGGAAAGAAACTTAATCAAGAGTACCTGTGCAAAAACAATATAAAGCAATATTTTGGAGTTTTGGAAAATGATTGCATTTCTATTCAGTGATGTTATTTAACAAAAAAAAAATCTCCTCAGTCCAGACATACCGTGCAACGTATTTTAAACCAAAAAAAAAAACTTTCAAAATTGATGTTTTTGCCATTTGCAGTTTTAATTTGTACAATTTGTGGTCTAATGTAAAGTGATTACATTGCATTACGCCTCTTCTGACAGCTGGTCCATGCATGTCATGAGAAAGAAGACACACTGCTCAACCCTTCCAGGTTAGTCCATAACCCAATAAACTATAAACTGAAAGAGCTGAATTCATCTCCAAATCTGATTTTCATAACGTCTGTTTTCAGGTCTTGGCTGGTGTCTTCATAACTAAGGCACCGTAAGACCAAAAAAATGAAAAGGAATCCTCCTTAAATGTTAAATCTTGTAGCAACTTGCTTCAGTCTTGCACCACAGCTGAGAGGCTTGAGCAACAGAAACCAGGCCAGCGTGGGAGGAAGCAGACCTCTTGAAACAGGAATAACATGAACTGGCAGCTTTAGATTTTCAGCCATGTTGAACTTCTGTGTTTCCTTATTTTTACTTTTCAAAGGGATTTTGCAGACAGGATTGGGAAAATGGATGAAAAGTGGCTACTTGGTCCTCAATCAAATGCAATAAAAATTGACTGTTTAACTTTCATTTAGCGAATAATGTGACCAGTGCGCTCCACTTACAGGAAATGTATTAATTACTGAAGAGGATTTATTGGTCTAAATATGAATCATTCTGCAATCTTAAAATGCCTCGTCTGTGTGTTAGCTTTCATTATGGGGCATTTTTGTAAAATCCGATGTGAAGTGACGCTTTGGTCAGAGTTAGGTGGAAGTTTAGCAGGGTCTGTCCCCAACCCCCCAACTCTTCTGACCATTTTCCCTCTATTGAAAGAGGCTGTGGGGGGAAGCGGGGAGGGCATGCCGTCTCTGGGGGAAAAAACGGGGTATAATCTCCTTTAATGAGCTTGTTCCTCCACCGCTATCCGATAGACTGCACCCAGAGAAATGCTGGTGTTTCCTATCAAGTGCTCCCACTGTGCTGACCCTTACATGCCTCTGCACAGAAAACGCAGGGATGGTCTTTGTCCCCATTCTTGCCGCCTCAAGCCGAGTCCCTATCCATTTGCATAGTTCTGAAAGGGACTTCGATGTTATTAATTAATACCAAACCAGGCCGTGCTGTCTCACCAAATCCCACAAAGTGCCTCAAACGGAACTGTTTCATCAAAAGCAAGGAACCATTAAAATTTTGCTGCCTTGTCTCTCCCCCCTTTTCCCTTCCTTTCAAAAACACAGGCCTTGATTTATGCAAATTTCTGTTTAAAAGAGGGAATTTCAATCCACCAGATACTGAGGCAGGAAGAGAGGACAACATCTGCCATTTACTTGAGAATCTTGGGGAAAACTGCCTCCTCTATTCTTGTCCTTCAGTGTGTGCGTTTTCTCAAGATTTCCCAAAATGCCTTCGTTTATCATCATCTTTGTATTAGAATGTGCCAGATTGTTTTGGGTTTGGAATGAATCTCGCAGAAACCCATTCAAACACATTCTGTTGATAATCCCAGCTAAATTCCTTTAAAGACTTCAGGATGATAAGTCCATCGGGACTACCATTTATTTACCATTTCTACGACATTCAAGCAATTAGGAGTAAAGTTCGTACAGCTTATTGCGCAATTGTGCAGTTATTTGAACAATGAAAAGCGTACAAGAAAGTGAAAAAGAGGAAGCGAGAAAATGAATGGCTCTTGGTGTCCTCAAACAGGACTGATGCCAGTTCCCATGGATACCATCAATGTCCCTGTCAAAGGATTTTCACAACATACTTACAGAATCCATTGCACAATCGGGAAGGGGATCCCACATCAAAAAGTGCAATGTTTAAAGACCTGTCACCTCTGTCCCACTCTCCTCCGACAAGTGCTTCCTCAGCACAAGCCCAGCGTTCCCCACAGTGGAGCAGAGGGCCTGAGGATGGAGACCAGAGCTCGCTGAGGTCAGGAGCCATCCTGGATCGATGTAGCTGCACAAGGGTGTTGATGTGGATCTCATTACCCCAACAGAGGAGGGTGCGGGCCAGGCGGGGAGAACCAGCCTCACAATGACTGGGGAACATGGGAAAGTCACAATGCCCTCAAGCAACTGGGAGGCGTGAGAAGAAGAGATGAGATATGAAAAAAACCACGACATGCCTCACTATCCAGCTAGGCAAGAACAATATACTCCTCCTCACATTTTCTCACCCTCCTCTCCAGTCCATTAGATCATATTTGAGCCGTCCATCCCTCCCAAGACTCTATACTTGATCTGTGCAAAACAGTTCACCTCAACAGCAGGCACAATGGCCTCTCTGAACATCAGACAGATCATCGCTTCCACCTGAAGAACACAGGAATACGCCGAACTAGCCCAGCCTTTGAAGTGACACCGTGAGCCATGGCCATGCCCTCGAAACACGAATTTACCGGCCAATGTCAGAAATGGAGAGGGTGGACATCAGACATCTACAGGAATGTTCTCAGTGACTCATACCACCATCACTAATGGGAACAGACATGCAATCGCATGCCGATTACAAGTGTGTCCTCATTTAGTGTTAAGAAAGCAAGTACTCTACTGTAGACGTTTACAATGGGAACTTATTTGGAGGTATAATGTGAAGTCTACTGGCTTGCGGCACGCAGCAATATACAAACTAACATGCGTCATATTCACTAAAAAATGCCATTTACAGAAATGTTCTGATATTCCTGTGATGTCGAGCCTCCTAACACATTAAAGGGAGGCGGCAGTCTACATTTTGGCTGACCCGGGAAAATCGCGTGGCACAGACCCCACTATTCGCAAGGGTTATTACTAGGGGTGTTGAAATGAATCTGATAACTGATGCATCGCGCTGCAAACGTGGATAATTCTGCATGGATGCCGTGCGGAACATAATCCATCTATCATAATGACATTGCTTGGCGTAAAAATGCTTGTTAAAAAGTAGTGCCGGTGGCACAGCGCCCCACTTCGCGCTCCGTGGTCAAATATTTTCGCGGGACCAATATCAAAGAGGAAAAGCTGATCTTAACAGTCTGTGACTGTCCAGAGATGTGCAACATGACATCGTCCTGCCGGGAGTTTAGAAAACCACGCCTATTTTTTGCAGTGAACTCAACTCGCTGTTTTTTTAAGAAGATGCACAAACCTTGCAGATGGCGCAGCACATGCCACGTTCGGTCTGAAAGTGCCTTTAAATTTGCCACAATGAGCAAAAAGCCCATCAGCACGAGCTCACTTGACTCCACGGACGTCTTGCATTCGGAAACAACACGTGACGTAAATTTAAAAACGTACTTCAAGAAATTATGCATCGCGATGCATCGATAAACGAGCCATTGATAGTTGTAAATGAATCAAATCACCTCTGGTTATTACTGACTTCCATGCACTCTCAACCTGACTTCACTTCGTCACCTCGTTGGATGATGTGCATCATCTTCCAAGCTCACGAAAGTTTTCATGCAAGACATATTTTTCCACGGACCTTTAATAATTATGCATAATAAGATGCATGACAACAGAATGCAACAGAAATAACACATAATGAGTAGGTTGGAATAAGAAGTTTGTGGTTTTAATCGTTTCAGCTCGGGTTGTTTTTTTTTGGCCGTAATTTATCAGGTAACACCCTGCATGCTGTGACGAAATAAAAAATCAAAAAGATAAAAAAAAAAAAATTCCATGACCCCGCACTGCTACAGCAGCTCGAGCGCATCAAACGCAGCCAGTTCCAAAAAAAAAAAAAAGGGAGGGTGGGGGCCCCCCCTTCTCGGATCCCCTTCTCAGAATCGGCTCTCTGAATCATACGTAGCACCACACCGAGGCAGCTCAAGCAGCTGGAAGCAGTGGTCATGTTCGTACGGGCTCCTCTTCGTCTCTGGACCACCGTCCGCCCACCCCGTGACACTCCGCTTCCCCTCCCACCGTACCTGTGGCACAGAGCGCGATGAACGTCTGCACGTGCTTGCGGATCAGGGCCAGCTTATCCTTCGGCAGCGGCAGCTTCCTCACGATGTGCTCGATGAAGTCGTTCGGCGTGACGGCGGCCAGGTTCCACTTCAACTTCCCCAGGACCACCAGCTCCCACTCCTGCCGACAAAACAGACAGGGCGTGTGTTGATGCGAGGGACCTGCGGGTGCGGGATTGCTGTGTTAAAGAACTCTGCATTTAACCCATCACCCTGAGTGAGCAGTGGGCAGCCATGACAGGCGCCCGGGGAGCAGTGTGTGGGGACGGTGCTTTGCTCAGTGGCACCTTGGCAGATCGGGATTCGAACCGGCAACCTTCAGATTACGGGGCCGCATCCTTAACCACTAGGCCACCACTTCCCCACTGACACACGAACGCACGGCTGAAACCGAGCATGTCACGCGAGAACGATGACTAACAAATCTCACCGCGAGTGAGGCTTTCTACACAGCTCACAGTCCTGAGGTGGCAAATCGCACGAGCTCTTTCAACAAGCGCACTTCTGCAAGGCGAGCCACTTCATCTTCCTGTGAGCAGAAATGTACGCGGTGTCCCCATCGCACTTCCACCCAGGCCTGGGTGCTGCCCCGCTGACTTACTCGCAAGTCTGAGCCACACGGACCCCTCCCTGGCCCGACTTTCGGGTGTCACGAGTGCACGGGAGCCAAATAATTCATAAACTGCCACTAATGAGTCTCAGCGCATTTTATTTGAGGCCTTCCCGTCGCTGGATATGCGTGTACGCTCAGCGAAAGAGAAGAACAAACGCATGGTCCCCTGATTACATACTTCCTCAGCATGGCTGTGGTTTCCAACTAAGGTTCTCAGCAAGCAAAGACGTGACTTAAACAGCTGATCGCCACTTTCCTATGTCATTTACATGTAAAAGCGGGGAGTGTGATCGACAAGGCCGCCACAGCACTTTTCTGTTAAAAGGAGAAGTTTTTTTTTTGGCTTTTTTAAATGGCTTTCATCATGTGTGAGCAGTGGCAGTAAAAAGAATCTGCTGACATCAACATACTTGCGCAGTCGGCATATTCTCTTCTATCTGGTAGACATTTACGTTTAGAGGTAATCTTCAGTACATTCTCTTCTGTGTCCTTATACGTTTTTGTGAACTTATATATGTGAGCCACCCCCCCACGCATACTGTTGAATTTGTGCTGCTGTTGCTGTTTTATGTTGCGTGTATGGTCCAGGAGGATGATATTTAGGGTAGAATGATGATATTTTGCTACTACACTACAGCTACTAAAATTATTCATATAGTTTCTTTCTTTAATCTAGTAAAAACTGACAATGTACAGCTCACCAGATGAATTACTTGCGTCTACATTGAGGTCTTCATTTAAAAATGCCAATGAACGCCGATTTCCTCGAACCTCCTACTTTGAGGAAGGGGGGGTGCATACTTACCACTAGGTGGCGATAGAGACCCACAAATCACGAAACGCATCAGCGGCAAAGCAGCTTACATCACTGATTAAAAACTACAGTTCTCTATTAAGTTCTCGATGGTCACGAAGCCAGAGCTTCAAGCTTTAACGCATGTTCGTGATCTCAGCGCCGATGTCACAACGGGAGCTTCTTTGCATTTGCCGTGATCATTATCAGTAGTATTATTACTCGGTAAATTACTGGCGGCGGCGCACTGGCGGATTTACAGGTTGTGCGGGCTGAAAGGAATTTATTAAAAAAAAAAAAAAAAAAAAATTTTAAACCTGGCACCGACCCCGCCTCTGCAGCCCACGCTTATAAATTAACAATGAATGACTCGATTACCATTAATGTTTAAAAAAAATATATATTATTATTATTATATATATATATATATATATATAGGTGTTCATCCACAGACATATAGACGCACGAGCAGCGAGTTATGAAGAGAACCTGCCTTTAATAAATCCTCGCAGCTTTCACCCCTGCCGCTTACCAGGAGCTCCTGAGGCCGGATGGAGTTGTCCGTGTAAATGCACAGCTTCTCCGCCGTCAGCGGCCGCGTCTCCTTCAACTTGGACGCCAGGAACATGCACACCGCGCCCAGCAGCTGCAGGTTGCGCTTCTTGGTGGGCACCACCGCCAGGAACCTGTCCAGGTAGTTCATGGCCAGGGGGAAGACCTCCTCCTCGCACTTCTGCTCCTCGCAGACCTGCGGTGGAGGGGGGGGGGGGGGGGGGGGGGGGGGGGGGGGGGGGAAGCGGGCCTGGCGTTAGCGGGGCCAGAACCGAACCAGAACCGGGGAGCCACGAACGGGTTACGGGGCGGACGGGCGGGCGGGCGGGCGGCGTGGTTAGATAATGGTGGCGGCGCGACGTCATCGGCGAATTAAAACTACAGTTGATTTCTTGAGAAGTTGGGAAAAATAAAAGGCATCGCAGGAATCGCCGTGAAGGGCCCGGAATTCCTTCCGCTCGATCAGACAGAAATGAATTCGAGTCAGAAACGAGCCGAGGACCAGAAAACACCCGGACAGTCCGGGCGAGCGGCTCCTTTTTTCTGATTCGTCATATTTTCATAAAATATTTAAAAATACAAATAAATTGCCTGGCGTCGCGGTTTTCGCGTGTAAATGTTCGCCGACCCCTTCCACATCAATCCCGACCGTTGACAAGCGTCTCCGGCGACGTCTTTGTGGAATAAAACGTCGTTTTTGAGCCGAGGTAGCATCGCGCTCCTCGTCCGGCGCGTCGCCGCGACGTCGCGCTTCGAAAATTAATTTAAAATCGCGGGCGCGGCCGAACCCGACGCATCCGGCACGAAAACCAAGCCCGGGGTCTCGGCTCTCTCCCCCACCCGCCCCGGGCGACAAACGTCGCGCGCGTCGGCGACAATTTGACTCGAACCCGAGCCTGGGCGCAGGCAGCCCGCCGCGGACCGGGCCCGCGCCCCTTCCGCCGCCGAACACGTCGCGGAAAAAGCCGACAAATGACCCCCGGCGCCCCTTATTCCCGGCGTTCTCCACGCGGGACGGCGGATTAAAAGCCTGCGTGTCGCGTTTTTAAGGTGACAACCGGTCTGTCGGGACGAGAGGAGCCAACATGGCGATGGAAGTTCGATCGCAGGACGTGGGGAGCAGCGGGTCCGCGTACGTGTGCGGGGAAATATTTGAATCCCGGTAAATAAATGAATTCGTCGATGGGCAGCACCCGCGGGGACTTGTCGTCGGAGACGCCGGGTCGCTCGAAGCGGCCCGAAGTCGCGTCTCTTCCGCCCGCGGCCGCCGTCGACATCTTACAAGACGCGAGTGGAAACGTGCTCGTACAGACAGGTTCCGAGCAGAAGTAAAAATGATTAAAAATTAACTCTCGGGGTTTTACGAACCGGAGGTTGTCTGCGCGGAAATCGTTTTTTTTTTTTTTTTTTTTGTTCTGTCGGACACGAACCTCTAACATCCATGTCGCCACCATCCTCCTCATGAAGGGCTGAATGTCTTTCTGTACGCATTTGAAATAGGAGCCCTGGGGTAGAAACCTTTCTTCTATGGTCAACAGGCTCTGCAGGACCCTGTCATCGCAGACCAGGTTCGGGTCGGGACGGGCTCGGATGATGGTGTCCATTTCGAGGCAAAGTAGCTCCATGATTGTTTCTCAATGTTCTCCGTTTCCGAAAGGATCTCTTCCAAAAAACGACTTATCTATACACACACACACACACACACACACACACACAAAAGAATTATCTAAAAAAAAGAAAGTTTTTTTTTTTTTTAAGGGGGTGCGGGGCGATCCGGGCGTTACTCCTGGCGGCTTTTCCCCGAAACTTTTCCTCTCGGCCCCCTCCAGTCTCGGCGAGCAGCCTGCTTTCCTTGAAACCGCATTTGAAGCCGGAGAGCTTGTGCGCCGAGTGACGCAGGCGCGCCACACTATCTCATTATGTCGCCGAGGCCGGCGGCCACGCGCTTTAAAGGCCGGGCCCCGCCCCGCCCCGCGCAGCCCCTCCCACCCGCCCGCGACGTAACAAAGAGCACGCTGCCCGCCGTTCGCCGTGTCGTCGTTACCGTCGCCGTTATTGGCGTGGTTATTATCACGCCGACGGCGGCCGTGGGGCGCGGCGCGTGCTCTGCACCCCCCCCCCCCCCCCAACCCCACCCCACCCCACTCGACGTCCCCGCCTGCGATCGGTTCAGATAGCTTTCTAGGAAACGACTTTTAACACCGAAAAGTTGCGGGGACGAGACACCCCCACCCACGCACCCACCCACGAAGATAAGCGCCTCTCTCCGCGTGGCGCCGGTGGGGTGGGGTGGGGCTCTCTATTCCTCGCCTGTTTTATTATTATTATTTTTTTAGCTTATTTGATGAGTAGATTTATTTCATTTCTTATAATAACTTTTGTCATGTGAGTGTACAGAGTCTTCGTGCTCCACAAACAGGATGGACGCATCTGGAGCGCGTCACGGCACTATAACTATAACTGATTATTAATAAACTCCAGATAAACTGCACCAAAAGCCCCATCCGCATCACGGGGAGCAGGACAAACTTAAACCAACTCTGTAGTTTTTCGTATTTGCTCTTTTAATGCTTTTGTTCTCCTTCTTCTGGACTTGCTTCCTCCCCTCGAGAGAATTTGCGCAGCCAATAGTTGCCGAGCGCGTGTTACCGGGCAGACTACAGTCGCTGAAAGTTCGCCTGGAAGCCAGGAAGGGCCACTTCCACCGGGCGCCCGCCCGCCCGTTCACCAGCCGCACTTCCGCCTTTGTTCCAGGCAACAATGCCTTCAGGTGGGTTCGAGCATCAAACACGCGTGTATGGGTGTATGGGTGAAGGTGACGTTCATGAAGTTTCATGAAATCGTTTAGCTACGATGCCATTTAGAACTTCTGTTTTTGGTAGAAAACAAAACAAAAAAAAACAAAAAAAAAAAACAAAAATGATTATATTTCAGGTTGCAATTAAACTAAATGGTTATAACGTCCATGTAAAACCTTTATAAGGGTGTAATGTACCTCTAAAATACACTTTAAATAATTGCACTGGAATCAATTGATCTCATTTAAATAAGCTAAGATGATTAACACAGCAAACCAGAATACGTCCAACTACATATATAGAGTTGATTAAAATGTCATTTCGGAGACACTGTTTGCATTAAATACAATAAAGCTTGTGTACAACTTTAATCGTCAAAAAACAAATTTCACCATGGCTCATCTTCACTGTACTCACCAAACAATAACCCCACTCCTCTAAACAGAAAGTGACGATTAAAAAAGAACCTTCTCCGCATCATCATCATCACCATCATCGTCGGGTTCTGGACAGTGAACAGATCTGGCAGCACTTTTGTAGGTGAAAACCATGAACGCGTGTGCTACAGGACACGAAAAAGTGTCGCGAAATGACACGCGGGACGCACATGGCTCTCTTTGTGGAGGGGAGGGGGCGTTATCAGACGTGCCCATGCTTCATTTTCGCGGAATAATGACGTCACGCGGGTGTTTTTTTTTTTTCCCGCTGGCTGAAATCTGACCACCCCGTGCAGTTTCCCGGATGTTCGCAATTAACGCGATACCCGCGAAGACACACCCGGAGCGAGGGGCGGGCCCTTCACTACCTTGATTCGGGGTTCAAAAAAATACTCCACAAGATTGCAGATCCGCGTGACGAGTAAATGCTCGTAGAATTGATCTGTTTTAAAACGACCCGCTGCGGGGTTGAAATTAAAATAACTACAAAATATCTAGAAATTATAAATAATTAAGTGCATCACACTTCCGTTGTGAGATTTTATAGAAGCTTGTCTCTCCTCTTTACCTGACCACAACTTTCTGACTTAGAAATAGAATTACTACAAATTATTAGCTTCCCAACTTGAAGTTGCTTTGTTTTATTAACATTTTAGTTTACATTAAATTACATGAATAGCATAAATGAAATATTAAGTTACTTAGAACATTTTATTGTACACAATCATGCAAAATACATTTTAAACTTAAAGCAAAATTGAACCAAGACAATGTAAGTAAACAATATAAACTGTAGAAGCCTGAATATTCTATCATTAATTATTAGTTAATTATTTCTGAAGTTCAATTGATTTAAAACAAATATTTTTTTAGAAGAAAATTTTTTTTTAAATAATTTAAAACAACAAAGGGCCCAGCAACATTGAACAATTGCATTTTATAACATTATATTTAAACAGAAAATTAGCAATAATTTTTTATGTGCAATGCAAACCTTATATTGATCAATATCTGGATGAATGTTTGCAGCAACACACATTCTATTAATGCTTTTAAACATCACGAATCCTTGAAAGAAACTAGTCCACAGACTCATTCTGAAGGTAGGGTGCATTGCAGAACATTAACATGTCATTGTCACATTATCCGTTTATATTGTAATAATTACATATTCTAATATTACATCAAAAACATATGTCCTGAAAATAAATCTGCTGCAAATCCACTCCTAGCAGCTGTGTTACAGCTAATAAACCAAATAACAGATGAGAAGTTTATTTAATTGTGTGCTTTATGCAGCTGAATAGCTGCAGATGTCCTTGTCAAATAACAACGCAGAAAACGTATTCAGCCGTCACATCAAAAACAACATGCTTCACTAAGCCACAGCACATTACTGCCGGCATGACCAGCAATTGTGCTTCCACATATATATTGATATATTTTAGAAAATGCAGATAAAAGAGCCCGCTCTTAAATTAACTTACAAGTCTGTAAACAAAATACATTTCTAAACGTTCATTTGTTCCAAATGAGCAAACGTGTAAGTGAATGCTAGTCCTGTTCATGGTCACCTGTAAATGTAAAATGTAAAACAATTATGGAGTATTATCTGCAGCTCTTTCCAGGTCCCACAGTAAAAATCCACCAGATCTTTCACCTTAGAGATTTGCTGGAGACGTATGTTGTAAGGGGATGAGAACAAAGTCTAATTGTCAAACCCCACCTAGTCCCGCAGTGAAGAATCTGCAAAGTGAGAGACGAGAGTCTGGCCAAGGTGAATACCGTCTCTGTTTCAAGACATAAAGTGATGCTAAAGAGATAATGGGTCTTGACAGGGGGTCTTTTTTCCACAAATTATGTCTGTAAGTACATAAATACATACTGCCAGATCTTAACTGTCATGGTTTAAGCAACAAAATAAATGCAAACATTTGTCGCAATTGCCGTGGCGAGAAAATTGGAAAAAAAAAAAAAAAAAAAACACGGTGATCAAACCGTGTTTTATAGCAGGAACAGTGATGCAAATGCAGTCATAGCATAGCTTACAACACCTTCCTGACAAGATGATGATGACGATGGAGACAGAGATGCATTATCAAGCCCAAATCACCCCGACAACTCTGTGCCTGAGGAGCTACGTGCCAGCAGAGCCAGTCTGGTATTCATTTACCTTTTCTTAACAAACCCCCCACCACATTCACAAGCATGACCCCTTGCATTTGAACCCCCCCGGTGACCTTCCCGGCTTCCCTCAGCGCCTACATCCCCTGTAGGCTGCCAGATGCCTGCCAGTTGGGAACTGTCCTATCAAGCGAGGCGAGTAAATATTTCCTCACTGGCGCAGGAGCGATGGATTGTCATGTCCTTCTCGCACGGCAGCGTTTCTCCGAGCTGCTGTGTCTTCAGCCCCGCTCGCCGCTCGCATTTTCCCATGTTCATATCGGCACAGCCCTTGAGCGCGTCACTCGTGCGGCAGCTGCTCGCTGATAACGCTCCATTCACCATTCATTTAAAAGAACAAAGATGGTGGTGGAAGGACATTCATGCAGAAGGCGAGGTCTTCAGAGGGCATGGAATATCTTCAATGTTATGCCATCAGAAGAAAAAGCTCACAAGACCAAACCTGGGGCTGCTGCCAATTCCTACTTTGTGTTCTGTTAGTCCTACTTAAATATACCCCCATATGACTTTAATACATCACAACACTGCGCACCACATGTTGAAGCCTTGTTGAATTGATCCTTTAAAAATGATAAATTTGGGCAAACAAGGCGAGGAGAATGGCAGATGCGACGACCACGCGAATGAATGTTTTCCACGTGATTGGTATGATCGTGCTTCTCTGTGAACTAAGCCAATATAAAACCATGTGTGGTGCTGCTCTACACGACTAGCAATGAGTCAATCAACTCATTGAGTGAAAGTCACTGACTCTACTGCAGCTTACACAACAGATATTATCAGCGTAAATTGGATCAAAAGGTTGTTTCTGAACATCTGAAGTGATTTGTAATATAACCCAGCAGTTCCCTTCAACAGAACACTGCAAACATTCAAAATCACATTATTTGTGGTGCCACATGTTGTTTCTCACCTGCCATTTTGATTCTTTAAAAATCAGTCAAGTCAAAGCTTATTGTCATTCATTTACATACATTGCACCCTGTTTTCACAGTGGTTGCATTATTACACAATATAACAACAAATTGAGATGAAATATGAGCCTTCACCTAAGTTCTCATTGATTAGAAACATTGAAAAGTTGCAAAAAGTGTGTGATTTTTATTCTCAAAAAGACTTCGGTACCTTTATGCTCATATAATATTTGCAAAAATGTCACAACGAAAAGTGTCCTCTGCTTTTAACCATCACCCTTGGTGAGCAATGGGCAGCCATGACAGGTGCCCGGGGAGCGGTGTGTGGGGACGGTGCATTGCTCAGTGGCACCTTGCCGGTTCGGGATTCGAACCCACAACCTTCTAATTACGGGTCCGCTTCTTTATTCACTAGGCCACCACTGCCCCTATGTGGTTTATAATGCATTAACCGGTTCAATGAACCATGATTAATTGTCACATGTGACACACCACAGCATAGCATCCAGTGCACACAGTGAAATCTGCTCTCTGCATTTAATCCAGCAACTTTATGATTACAGCCAACCTCTAATACAGCATCAAGGTCAAATGAAGATCAAACTAAGATCAAATGAAGTTTATTCTAAAGTCTGACTAGTGCAACAGGATACAAAGGCTTTTTCTTGTCACTGTACAAACAAGCAGTTCCTTGAAAATATTTAATACTGACTAGCATTTCGAATGAGAACCACATTCGCAACGGTTCTCTATCTCCATCAAGACCTCAATTTCATCAGTGCCGCTGCTGCCCCAATTTTATCTAGAATAGCACCCTTACACCTGCAAACACAAATACACACACCACAGTTTGTGAGTGCTCCATTTGTGGTGTTGTGTTACTGTACACTGGGTATGAAGCAGATGTTTCAGTGTGAGAAGACAGGGATGCAGCAGAGATGAGAAAGATTACCAGGAACAATTACAGCGTTTTACTTTTTTGGTTCCCATCAGGTGTCTGAGTCTGTTTTGAGTTTAATAATAGAATGTAAGACCTTGACTAATTCATAGTTTTAGGAATGATTGTGAACAGTGCCTTTCTTATGAGCCTTTGAAAAGACTAGTCACACAAAAATCTTCCCCAAATTTTCATCACGAAACTCAAGTGTCGGTGTGTAATATACGACCTGAAACATTCAAGTCATTACTCGACCCTGCTGGCGGCCTCAGCTCTCAGAGCTGCTGCATGTGTTTAATGGCAACATGTGTCGTTTCCCTATCTCACTCTCGGAGTCGCACAAAGGTAAAAGGAAGCTTAACAGCCTGGGAAAATGTTGAACAGTGTGAAATTACCTTGATCCAAAGATTCCTGCCACATACCAGCTCACTGCACCCATAACAGTGCTAACTCTAAGACAGACACACTACACACTTTATGGAACAGCTGAAGAGGACAAAGAAAGACAGGAGAGAAAAAAAAGAATATGAAATATTAAATCTATAAAAGCCACGCAAGGTATCCACTGCACATCCTGTGATAAATTAGACACGGTTTCTGCAATAAGCCTTTTGGGAAAAAAAAAAAACCCCACACACATTAAATCAAACGGCCGGAGACGTGTGATTTATTCAGGGAGTAGGAGATTCCATCGGACTGCTGACTAGTGCATGTAGCTGCAGCAGCCCACAGCCTTAATTCCCATCCAGGGGAAGGTGAAGTGAAAAGGTGGCCCAGGTAAAATGCAAATGAATAATGGTATCGGGATGGAGAAATCTATGGGCCCCAATTAGATCCCGGTTAACCTACATTCTTATCACACTTCTTCTATGTGCATATGCTCAAAAACAATTTACTTTTCCAGGGTTTTGCCAGTGGTTGATAATCAAGATACGTGCTAGTTTTTGTAGAGCGTTGAGTGCGGCTAAAGGCACAACTAACTTTCTCAGTGTGCTTTCAACGAGATAACGCTTTTGTACGTTAATGTATTTTGGCAGAATGTAGGCTACTAGGCAGTTTTGAAAGATTAAAATGGAAAGTAGAATCGGTAACATCTGTGATGAAGTCTCACAGCACCTGTGAACTTTGCTGATTCCCCATTGCTGATTTCTCACAGTAGGTCTCACATGACAATCCAGTTGACCTGGAATACACATATTAATTCACATTACATGTGTGCCACGTGTTCCTAACAGCTTCTAATCTTTTTGCAGGCCTTTGGGGGGATTCTCCCATGTTTTTTAAGTTGTTTTAAGTTGTTTAGTTTTTTGTCCAGTTCCTTAAAATTTTGACTGTAAAACATTCTGACTACAATATTCTGACTGTGAAACATTTATGTCACAGGTTGCCTGAATATGGATAATTGCCCAATGTGCATGTATATATTGCCATGTACATTGCCATGTGTGTGATTTTGTGGACTGTGCATGATCTGCAAGGGCATGAGTATTAATGTAAAGATTTTACACATTTTATGCATTTTAATGCATTCTATGACATACAATTATATCAAAACATTGTGGTAATTGACCAAAAACGCAAGGTTGTGTAGAATGCACGGGTGAATGCTGGCTGAATTTGTGTGAACATTTCAAAATCCTGGATAGTTTAAGCATACCACTTTATGAGTTCAAAAGTGGGAGAAATTGCTTTTATTTCTTCAATGTGACAGTCTTGTTTAACGCATCACCCCTCCTGCAGTCTCATGCATTCTAATTCATTCTGATGCGTTTTTCAGAACGTCCTTCCACACTCGCTCCAGACTGATTATCATGAGAAGATTGCTCTTGATAAAAAATAGTATTGTATGATAGGGTGTGTGAAACACAATCCAGCAAATCTTTTGCTACCTTGAATAATTATGACAACCCCTAACAATAATTTATTATTTATGTAAAAAGTGTAAAGGACTTCTGCTGGCTAATGCCTTTTTAAATATCACAACACCGAAAAAAAAAAGAAAATTTCACATTTTTGTGTTCATAACACCCACAGACCTGCACAGCGATGCCCAGCTCAGCACCATCCCTCAGTTATTCTTTTGTAGCCTGGAGAAGTTTGTTGTCTTTGGTCCTCTGCCAGGTGCTGGTAGATATTTATCACATGATACCCACATTCACAGCGAAAAGGAGAGAACATTCTCGTGCCATTATTTCATAAAAATACCGCACAGTGGAGCATAGGGGTGGATGGACTCATCAGATCTGCCACTGCTTCACGGGACAACTGTCTGAGCGAAACAATAAGGCATTCAGCATGGCTCATTTCCTCTACTGTCCCAATCAGACTCCAGCATGCTGTGTATATGCTCATAGTCACTTTTCAATTCACAGAGGAGGCTTAGCCACACCTGCTTTAATGATTTGTGGCCGAGGCAAAATGGCATATGAACGTCACTACAGGCCATAAATTTTGTTCCCAACCCTTGATTAATAATACACTGCTTTGCCATAATTGTATTATCGATAAATAATTTCATTAGCTTGATATGGAGTGTGTCCTTGAGCAAATGACAATTCATGCAGATTAATGCATCAAACTTTAGATAGAATTTTAAGGTCTGTTTTTTTTCTGTGTTTGGGTCTTTTTGGAGACTTTTGGTATGAAATGTCTGAAAATGTAATGCGACGATGTTGACAAGATTTAGACCTGGCAGTCTGCATGGTACCACCTGAATGGAATGGATATATCCCATGGAGCACATAATCAGCAGAATGATTCCAGTGATGACATGATTCATGTTTTCCGTGTTTTCCACCCAGCACCAGCTCTCCAGTTAGGCAGTAATGTGACATGTCTGGCCCCTCAGCCGGCAACTGCAACCGTGAGGACGAGGTGAGAGTCAGGGAGGCGGGTTCGTTCTTAAGCCTTCTCCCGTTTTGCCTGTATGAAGAGGAATCCATTCAGCATCCATTACCTCTGGAATTCCACCAGTGAGCAGGGAAGCTAAGGCACATCACAGGCCCGCATTCACCTTTCAATCACTCCAAGCCTTAATCATGTTAGCTCATACATAATTGCATTTCAATTACTGACAGGAGTGTGACCTTTGCCTTCCACCAGCCTAATCTAATACATGTGTTTCCTAAAAGAAAGAGAGGTGTGTTGTGTTAGGGAGAAGAAAGTGTGTGGAGGAGAAAAAAAAAAGAAGAGAAATCTACTTGCTGTGTCATTCCGGGGCTATAAAAAGGGATGCTGGCTTTTCCTGAATCAGCCGGTGAACTAAACGGCTATTTTTAGTGGCTATGCAGGGCAGCAGACGTATAAACAGTTACCATGGTTTGAAGACCGGCAGACGACAAACAGCCGGCGAGTCTCCACCAGGCTCTCTGGAATCTTCGGCCAACCACAGGCTCCCGTAGCCAGAGGTGGTGAGGATAAATTCCCCTGTCCTTCTCTATAAAGACTGGCTTCATCGTGGATGTGCCTTCACTGTCTCGCTCAGCTGTGCAGACTGCATTCTCATGGACGTCTTGCACCTTTTCTTTCGGATATGAGTTCCACTGATCTTTTGACATTCTAAAGAGGAATTCCTCTTATATTTCTGGTTGTTCTAGGTATTTTTTTTTGTTGAGTCTTTACAGTGGCACTCATTCATTCATTCTTCTGTGCTTTTCTCATGAATGATGAATGACACACATGCTTGTTAAGCTTTAGATGAATCACCACCAAAGTCCTGATAAGAATTAGTCTGAAATGACATGCAAAGGTAAGACAAATCCAAAACAGTTAACTTTTAAGCAAGTCGTTAGACGTAAAAATATTATAGAGGAAGTCACACAATTACTCGCATGTGTCCTCACAAACTAATAAAAACATGTATGTGCCTGAGAGTCTGAACTGAGTTAGTATGTCTCACATAACAATTGATTTAATCAAATGTCAACAGCACACCCCTTTGTTGTGAGATCACCAATACAACAACTGAATAAACTAGCTGAATAAATAATTGGCATAAACCTTGGCATAAATCTATCTGTTGAAGCAGTGTCTGTACAATACTGACCTTAATATACCTTTCACATGCACAAAAATATAGACTGATGTTTCAGTCCCAGATAATGCTGGACACCTTCAGGTGTATAATATGTACACGCTATTGCATTATTACACTGCAAACATAAAGTGCCTTCTAAAGTCACAACCAGATACATGGAGATTTCCCATCTCTTCAACCCATTCAGGAAATGGACCATACCATGAGATGACTAAGCGATTGCATGGGATTGCTTGCTAGGACTTATACTAATGTGATTAAGGCTCCTTCTGTCACCCACCCAAAGAACCCAATGTAGCGCACGAAGCTTCACTCAGACCAAAATGTTCAAGCTGGGCCAGACCTTTTCCCTCAAACTCCTTTCACATGTTTCATCGCAAAAACACCACTCAGATAATTCTGTTACAAGTATCAGATTAGTGGAACGGAGGCAAAGTGGGGCTGAACAGCTGACTCTGGGATCAGTTTGGGATGATTATGAGTGTAAGTCATCTGCATAAATCACACAGCCGATGCGTCGGGCCGGTTGACATGAAACAAATACACAGGCCATCGGAGATGCTGGGTTTGACAGCCTATAGCAGGATAATTATTATTATTATGGTCCAGGCAATTTTATTGCTGCACATAAACTACCCGTCGCAGCACAAAAAGCCTTTGACTTTGTACCGAACAATAAAGCGCAGCGCAGAGCAGGATTCTGACCCTGCCAGCCTCTAATTGCGCCCATAATTCCAACGGGCCGCTATTGAAGCCACCCAGAGTGTGAGGTCAGGCAGTTCCTGAGCTGAATGGTTAACATCAGGTAACTGTCATGGTGAGCATTCGCCCCTACACCCCCCTCCTCGCGGTTAAAACACTGCGCTCTGTGTGTGTGTGTTGTGGCGGCCACAGAAACAAGTTAGTCCGTTTCTGAGATCAGTTGGAGTGTAATGCACATTATCTGATTGGCAGAGGCGTGTCTGTTGTGGATCACGAGCTTGTTCACGCATCACGTACATGCCTACCAGAGGTGTGCGTGTGCGGTCTTTATACAGGTTTGCAATTAGAGACGTCTTTCTTGTTTTATTTGCCACAGTGAATAAAGAGTCTGTGACAGCAGTGCACCGACAGGTTTTACTTTCCACGCCCGCTGGGAAAATAAATACCCCCTAATCACCGCTTACTAAAACACGAAAACCGGCTAAGAATGAAAGTGTGCATTCCATAGGAAATCTGCAACATGCAAATACACGTTCACTCATCAGCACAGGCACTTCAGAGGGACGAAGCATCCGTGAATGTTACGCCCTCAGCTGCATGTCTGCCTAGAAGGCTTGATGGCCAACAAGGTCTGATTTACTGCAATCTGTAGCCTTGCTGGAGCACCATACATGATATAGCCGAGTCTTTCCATCTACTGCAAAGCTCTGCATGTTTCCATGCACAGAACTACACTTACAGCTCTCCTTGTCACAGTATAAGTGCACTAGAGGGACACTGATTCATTGACAAGCTGTTCTACAATGCATGGCGGTTTGCTTGCTAGCAAAGCGCTTTTTCTGTTTGACCCATTATGTCACAGACCAAAACAGCAAGCTTAGCTGGTACACGGACAGCTAACTGGACAGCTTTACATCTCTGTACATTTCCCATTTCCCATTGATCGTGTAAATGCTTGACGATCAAGCTCAATTTAATATGATGCTACATGCACAAAAACTATTTTCTCTAATGTCATCTAATCATACCGATTGACTATGTTTACAAAAAAATATTTTGTGTTGGTCGGACAGAAAGTAGACTTGGGAGTCGACATTCTTTTGCATGCATACATTCAATGGGACCTAAAGTGGACAAGCTGGTCTGCATACGCAGTACAACTCTGTCTCCGAGCTTTGACCTGGAAGTAACAGAAGAAGCATAGTACAGAGGTTGAACTGTTGGGACACTCTAGGACCATAAAGTCTGGCTTCACCTGACACCATAACCACGGTGTATAACTTGCATCTCATTTGCAAAAAAAGTAAAGCCTGCAGCAAGAATGACACGTACAGAGCTGTAAAGCTGTTCAGTTCACGTGGTACCAATTTGCTGCCTATTAAATTGTTTGTCTAATTGACATAATTGCTCAAACGCAAAGAGTGCAATGCTAACAAGCTGGAATCACCACCTAGAGTAGTAGAGTTAGACATAAATCAGCTAATGAAACAATTCCCACCTGATGCTTGTATTATTGTACTGTAATGTGATTAAATGGAGTCATAACCGTAGATTGACTAAACTGTACATGGAAACATACTGATTGTTGGAGACAATAGCGCATTGAAGTGAACGGGGAAAAGCAAATAAAGGAGTCTGAGCATTTCTTTATTGTTCTAAGTACGAGAGGGCGTGTGTTTTATTTAGGAAATAATCATATCAGCTGATCATTAACAGTCGAGATTTGTGATAACAATAAAACGACTGGCATTTTGCACAGATGTAACTTGAGTTCACAGCTGTGGCAGTGACTAAAGCCTTAGAGGCTATCCATTTCCATGGAAGAACTGCGAAAAGCATCCACACGTGCGCTCATGTGCACACGCACACCTCCCCTCGTGCAGCCATTTGCCCACGCTTTTGCCCGCTCTGACTGTGCTCCACGCAAACGGAGTTCGAGTTCCAGCTGTGCTGCAAGTCTTTGCCGTGCCAGATGGACAAAAGTGGAAATTCAAAATGCTGAGCGGAGGAGTTATTATTGGACAAAATAAAAGTGGAATGAAGATGTCATTCATGATAAAGAGCCAAGATATGAGGGAGCAACAGGGGGAATCTGGCCGGCCCCGGCTTCAGCTGTTGTTCCACATTGTGTGTTTATCAGGGAGGCTTTCGGAGACACTGGCAGCCTGTGCATCAATCAGGCATCCCAACCACCCAAAAGCTGCCAGGGAAGCCTGGAGACCTGCGATGAAAGGGGACTTTGTGTGCGTGGGAGCCCTCCGACGGTGGGCTTATGTGTCCTCCTGGTTCAGGTAGAGCGAGTCCCGAACAGAGACAGATGACCTGGGCGAAATACTTGTGTATTGAATTCACATCCGGGGGAAAGCTCAACAATGCGGAATATGCCTTCGAGCCATCCGCTCTTCCCCCTTCACATTTGTCACTTTGAGAACACTAACAAAACAAGAAATGTCTGTGTTATATCCAAAAGTTCAGGGGTTAATGACAATTAAAATATATAGATATGTGATTATAACAATAAACTTATCCAAGTTTCTGCCATCTGTCAGGTTTATGAACAACAGAGAAGGAAATTGGCTTCTTTGGTTGTTTGGTTCCCCAGAATAATGAGGCACTGAAAATGACTGCACAGGATTACCTCCCCTTTCTATTCTCATATGGAGCCAATCGAGGGCCACTCTGCTGGCTTCAAACAATCAGGAATAAATCAATTGGCTGTTATGGGGAACAAGGAGGGAGAATGGAAGTCTGGGCGCAGGGTAATGACATCCGCTGAGCCCCGGCATGAAGGTGCTGGAAATACTTTAGTGAAACAAGGTGCGCCATGGGTGCACACATACATTTGGTCTACAGGCCATTATCTGCACTAACACTGGCTCTTCTCAGCACGTGGGATTCGGGGTGTGAGTGAGTGTGTGTGTGTGTTTGCATTGTATTTAGGGGCTGGATGGCACTCAGACAAAACAGCAGATAAGGCCAGAGAGGAAGCAGTCTTGTGAACCACATTCCATCTAGCTACACATATACAACCCTGCAGCGTGTTGGGAGGGGGCAGCGTGTCTGTGAGCTGTGAACACTCAAAATAAACATGAACTCTTCAGGTTTAAAAACCCTCGGCCCGTCATTTTTGAGCAGCCCTACTCCCGGCCCACCACGACCTTCCCCACCATCCACTGTTTACATTACACCCTGGGAGAAAAAAACGGGAACTTTTGTTTCCGCATTTTCACATTTGCGGCCTTTTTAAGGGGTCGGGGGCCGCATGGGCACGTCTATATATCTGACTGGTGCTGACTGACAGACGCCCTTTGCCCTGGGACAGGAAGTCCCCCCCCCCCCCCCCCCCCCCCCACACACACACACACACACACACACACACACACAGCTTCAGTGGGGTTGAATTATGATGTGCGGCGATCATTTGCTGGTTCCTGACAGCTGCCCTGACAATTGGTGAGTGTGCCACAGCAGCAGAGGCAACGCTGCTGGGCTACGCAACACCTACTCATGGCTCTTTCTTTTTCTGATTAGTTTTACTTTCTAAAGGAACGCTGAAGTCTTAAAACTAGGAAAAAAGACTATTTGAGCTTATGCAGTAAACAAAATAAATTGTAAACATTATCTTCAAAGCAGCAAACTTGTGTGATGTCAGAACAGAGTTGGAAAATGGGGATGCTTTTATAACAGCCCTGGGACATTTCCTATGTTGTGCACTTGTTGGCTTTTTTCTCTTCACTCACTTCAATGATCTCATGAAGCTGCATATGATGATGTAATGATGATGATAGTGTGCAAAGCAGTCACGAAAGTAAAGAAAGGCAACTTTCTTCCAGGATTCTGTTCATCAGAATTCCCTCCATAGCCTTCATAGAGTAGGTGTACATATACATGCATATACATATACATATACACATTTACACACACAAACACACACATTCTGATGCTGTACTGAAATTCTGATTGCATTTTTAAATGTTTGATGAAAACATAAACTGAAAGTGTGTATATTAAGAGGCATTCAGTACATAGTTCACACTTAAGTCTTTGTATATGTATTAAAGTATTCTATCACTAACATGAAATGACCATCCTGCATATAATGCATAAAAGGACCATGTTTTCACAATCAAAGATTTTCACAATCAAAGCTATTCAAAACCAAATATATATAAAAAGGGCTTTATTCAGCATGCAACAATGACAAATTCCTGTTTATCATCTAACAGAATATAGTGTTTATAAATCCGAGATATAGTGATACATGTATATATAGTAACTGTACAGTGCAGAGCATTGTTGGCAGGGGAGCCTGCAGCACAGACACAGGAAGACAGACCACCCTGCATGCTATTAACCGTCTCCTCTCTTCCCCTCAATAGATTAAGCCATGAGTAGGAACGACATAGGTTGGATTTTTGAAGGATGAGATCACATCCTCTTTCCCACGAGCCAGAGGAACGCATCTTCGGACGGACAGCGCAGCGTGCTGCAAGCCAACCAGGACATCCCTTACGGCAACAATGGCACCCGGCCACAGTCGTCAAAGCCCTCAGCACACGTGCGCTTTTGAACCCCAATCTGAGACACCAGCGCGGGAGAACAGGCAGCCCCATTATGAGTGCATGCATCTGTGTGGGCGTGGGGTATAGGCGGGTCAGACTGTTACATAACTGTGCAGTGGGGCCCCCTGTACTGTTCCATATGGGGGCACCAAAAGTTTCTCAAACACCCCCCCCTCTACCGACCCCCATCGCTCATGAAGAGGAGCTTTTTGGGGGAGCGCTGGATGCATTTACAGGACAAATAATAATTTTAATTGTTAAAATACCATCTGGCAGATGTAATTTGCATGAACATGCATTGCACGCATCATCAGGAGTGCAGCGACTGCAAGCCAGGACCAGTGCGGCGTGATGAGTCAAGCATATCCAGCCTTCCGTCTTGGCTCAGATGGCAAAAACAAACCGGAAAAACACAGTCCAACTCTTGCGGCTAATTACGATCAATCGCCGGCAATTAGGATCGGCCGCCCCCTTCAGTAGCGGCACAAGGCTACACATTTTCGGTGTATTAATTGGCCCCATGTGTTTGGGAGCAGAACACGTTTCCACCCTGTCCCACACAACTCCTACTACGCCATTAGTGCAACTAACCTTGACCTCTTTGACTGAAGAGAATAGGGGTGGAGTGGGCCGAGTTGAGGGGAGATGGTGTACAGATGGAGCTATTCTCCCCTTACAGACTCAACACCATAAAAAAATCTTCGAAAGAAGGAACAGAAGGAGGGGGGGGGGAGAGAGAAAAAGAAAGAAAAGAAAAGAAACAACCTCAGTGTGTTGTGGTAACTTTCCTCCCTTCCTAAAATATTTCCTCCATGTCCTCAGCCGAGCTGGCTGTTATTCATTCTCTCAGCCCCCTAACCACGCCAGACTGGCTTCTCTTTGGGGGGCCCTCAGACTGCTGCTGCTGACCAGGGAGCTTTCAAGGTACCCTGATGGATGCTAATGCCGGACTCTTTCATATCGTTTTACAGGGCAGGCCTTTGATCTGCCAGCAGCTCCCCCTCCAGTGGCCGGGTGTCCTGAGAACATGTAAATCCTCTCCTCACAAACACCTGTGAAAAAAAAACCCTGGAAAAGGAGAGAAAAGAAGTGACTGTGGAAAAAAAAGGAAACTAGACGGGTCGGGAGGGGGAAGCTGATGAGTTTAAGAGGGAGGAAGGGGGGGGGGGGGGGGGGGGGACAGAGGCTGAGACTGTCTCAGATGGTGAGGAAAAGAAAGTGAGAAAAATGGCGAGGGAAATATTCAAGGACAGACAAAACAGATGGCAAAGGAAGAAAAGATGTTGAAGTGAGGGTAAGGACAGAGAGAGAGCGAGAGAGAGAGGAAAGAAGGAAAGGCGGCTGAGCGGAGGAGGTTGGCCGCATCTGAGGAGGCGGTCACAGCCAGAGACGGATGTGTCTGTGCAGTTGAAAATCTAGGAAGGAAGAGCTGAAAAAGAAAGTCCGATGGTAAAGGGTGCAAGACAGCTGGTGGCAGCTGATTGGCCCAGAGGCCTGAGGAACTCTGGCTTCCTGTGGCCAGCTGCTGTGACAAGGGTTATAATTGATTACTGGTTGGCAGTTCAGCGGGGTGGATGGAGTGTGCAGACGCGCTGAAGTACTGTACAGCTGGCTCAACTGTCTGCTTTTCAAAAAAAAGAAGTAGACGAAGAAAAAAAAACTGAAAGGTTCTTTCAGCTTTTTGGTCACAACTCTCTCAATTAAGAAAGAACTGGTGGAGCACGTGAACATGGGATTAGCAAAATGAAAACACACTTAATCGAAATATGGCAATAAAAAAAAATTCTACATTACGTTATATTTTCCATCAAAACAGCAGTACCACACTTTTGCAGGTCACATGTCGTTTTACAAAGAGTCATATGACATTCTAAATCACCTAGTGCAGTATGTCTAGATGGACTATCATGTCCAAGAAAACTGTTACCGCATATACATAACAGGTCTGTGTGGCCTTTTATTAAAAATAATAACAGCTACTGTGGCTTCAGCAAGATCCTGTCAAGATCTAGAAAGTTCTGACCATTCATTGCCACAATTCTTATCTGATTGTGTGAGGGGAGAACACATTTTTGTCGCATATCATCAACAGTAATTTTGCAATTGTGTTCATTGACATTTCTAAAATATTGCTTTAGTTCTGCACAAATGGAAATGCAACTATGGCATACTTCACCACCAGAGACTGACTTAACTTCAAAGCTGCACGTTAGCTATACAGATGACTTGTGTGTATTGCACAGCAACATTGCTGGTTTGCATTGCTGGGGACCTTCCTCATGTGCGCTGCAAGAAGAGCCTCAGCCCCATACTGCACTCATGTATAAAGGGCTGTTGTGAGGCCCTCTGCCCTAATTCACTTTATTAGTTTCACTGCTTTATTAGATTCTGGAGGAGGAAAAAAAATAATGTAAGTTTCTAAAATAATATATATATATATATATATATATTTCCAAGTCGGATTGGAAGCAGAGCGTTGGCCTTGATCAAAGCCTTCTGGAGGCCTCCAGCAGACTTGAGCAGAAAGAGGGAGAATACAGTCGCTTGCTCTCTCTCTCTCTTCACTCATTTCCTATACCGAGGCATGATGTCATCCTAATGGTTCCTGAAAGAGGGACACAGGCCCTTTGCTCACCCCTCTCCAGGACACATCCGCCCACATGGCCTCGCTGCATCCAGAGGAAGGAAGCTCCGGCCAGGAAGCTCTTGCATGCAGCCGATCCACTCCAGTGGCATCTCTCACTGAGGAAAGTCTGTTTGTGCTGTGAAGGGGCATCACAGCAAACAATGCATATGCAGTACAGTACACCCAGCAGGGACATTTAGGGCCCCGAAACAGCAGATCCAACATTTGTTGGATCTCATGTTGGATCTGGCACCTACTACTACTCAAAACTTCAGCCTGCTTCATTGGAAAAAATAAAGGGAAAACAATGTAATTCCAAGTCAAATCAAACTGTCCACTTAGGAAGCAACACTGCAACAATCAATTTCACATGCTGTTGTGCAAGTGGAATAGACAACAGGTGGAAATTACAGGCAATTAGCAAGACGTCCCAATAAAGACGCGGTTCTGCAGGTGGTGACCACACACCACTAATCAGTTCCTATACTTTCTGGCTGATGTTTTGGTCACTTTTGAATGCTGGTGGTGCTTTCACTCTAGTGGTAGCATGAGACGGAGTCTACAACCCACACAAGTAGCTCAAGTAGTGCAGCTCATCCAGGATGGCACATCAATGCGAGCTGTGGCAAGAAGGTTTGCTGTGTCTGTCAGTGTAGTGTCCAGACCATGGAGGTGTTACCAGGAGACAGGCCAGTACATCAGACATGGAGGAGACCTCCAGCGGGCCACAAATGTGCACGTGTCTGCTCAAACTCCATGATGGTGGTATGAGGGCCTGACATCAACAGGTGGGATTTTTACATCCTAACACCGTTCAGCACGTTTGGCATTTGCCAGAGAACACCAAGATTGGCAAACTCGCCACTGACACCCTGTGCTCTTCATAGATCAAAGCAGGTCCACACCAAGTCTGGAATGTCATGGAGAACATTATTCTGCCTGCAACATCCTCCAGCATAACCATTTTGGCAGTGGGACAATACATCAAAGTTGGATCAGTCAGTATTTTTTTCCACTTTAATTTTGAGTGTCCAGACCTCTATTGGTTGATAAATGTGATTTCCATTAATAATTTTTGTGTGATAATGTTGTCAGCATAATCATCTATGTAAAGAAAAAGTATTTAATATGAATATTTAATTCATTCAGATCTAGAAGGTCTTATTTTTGTGCTTCCTTCATTTTTTGAGCAGTGAATTTATGACGACCAGCGGAGGAACTATACTGATGTTTTTATAAAATTATTAAAATGGAGGAGAACTTATTTTAGATGGTTTATATATATATAGTGTATTCCTCTGTTGCATATAAAGGGAGCACCTTGCTCAAATGCATAAACAATATCAACAAAAATACCTGGGAATGTATAAAAGAAACCTGCTGATGACCCAAGAGAAGCCTAAAGCTTCTGATGGACAACATCTTCTGAAGGAGTAGTAATTCTTCTTGAATAAAGGCTATTCATACTATCTCAGCACTTTGTATATATGGTGTTGTTTTCATTTTCTTTTCCCTGTTAAGAAAATCCTCCTGATAAGACGTGGGCTTGAGAAAGCATAAGTGTTGCCTGCTCTTGTTCTGCTGCTAAAAATACCCAGTGAAGTAATGTGAAAAACTCTGCTCTATTTACATTCTGGTGAGTTAGGGCTGCAAGAGCGTCTCTGCTGAGATGGGGAATCTGTGCAAGATGACTGAAGGGAAATTTCAGCACAAGAGAGAGAGATAAACAGAGAAAGATGAGGAACAGCACAAGAATGATATAATCATAAAGAGAGAGAGCGCGAGAGAGAGGAGAGGAGGAAGGAAAGCTGTCATGTTTTTCAAGGTGCTGCCCTTGAGACATCTCACATCCGGAGATGCTCCTCTGATAAGCTCCCATTCCAGCATAATAGTTAGAAAGATGGAGATAATGAACAGGATGGATTGTCAGAATGTAAACCCCCTGGGGTGAGGAGTTTATGAATGATTGGGATAACAGCAGCACGTGCGATTGGCCATGTTCACTTCGGCTAAAAGCTATACTACAAAT
Source organism: Denticeps clupeoides (assembly GCF_900700375.1). Classification (NCBI taxonomy): domain Eukaryota; kingdom Metazoa; phylum Chordata; class Actinopteri; order Clupeiformes; family Denticipitidae; genus Denticeps; species Denticeps clupeoides. The sequence continues at coordinate 11,517,095 of NC_041723.1, read as the reverse complement.
GTCTTGCACATTTGACTGGATACCTTTTAACTTTGATTACACCGTGCATTTGTTTCTATAAACATTTGCAATGCTACAGCATTAATTTTAGTTCAGAGATGCAATAACTTTTAATGTAATAAGATTTTGCGTTGAGGAGGGGAGAATGTAATGTCTTCTCTAGTACATGCTGAATATTCTCTGGGGTTACAATCAAGACAGTCAAGTGGTGACTCATGCTCCCTGAACAATCCATTCACAATTGCAATACACTGATTCTTGGCATCGTCATCAAAAAAATCCATTAATGCAAATATGTGATCATTTAGAATATTCAGTTGACTTCTTTTTATTGTACCTGACCACTGAAGCAACTCCAGATCATAACTGTGTCTCCACAGGCTTGTACAGTGCTTCCTATACCCAATGTGTGCACCACTACACATGCTTTACTTCTTACCCCTAAATGTCCATCTCTCTGGAACAGGGAATGCTTAAACGTTCACTATAAAACTCATCTGTGAGTTGTTGCACCATCCATCTACTACTATGACTTGACCACACAGTTTTCTCATTTTATTTGCATGGTGTAGACCAATAATGTGTCCCTTCTTAAATGTTAAGAATGTATTCTCTGCTGCAGTAAAAAAAATGAAACATATTAGTCATTGTGGTAAGTGAACAAATGTTGCCTATTTGTTCAATAAAATCCAGGTGACAAGATCACAGGTCTCATGTCCACAGCTAAAGAAAAAAAAACCACAGAAAATATTTATCCAACTTCTATTGGCCCCACAAACGATGTTAACTGATCTTTTAAGCTGGAAACAATTTAGGAGGTCTTGGGTGAGTAAAGTAATCGTGCAATGCAGGCTTGATTAAACCACTTGAGAACCAGAGAAGCTGGAGGTCTGCTTGGGACAGGACAACCATTTGGCAATGAAGGACAGTGAGAACAGGGAGTACAGTAAGGGTTCTGTACCCAAATGAACATATCACACCAGCAAACAATTTACCATCAGCACAATTTAAAAAAAAAAAGATTTCTATATATTGATGAAAGGAACAAAAATGTTATCTTGCACTGAATTATATCTAAAGGACCTCAGCCTCCCCACTTTCAAATAAGCCAAATAGGAGAATGTTTGTTCTTATCTGCAGGAAATAGCGTTAGATGAAATTGCACTCTTGGGCCAGTGCATGAAAGTGATGGCATGGTCCATGCTCTCATTAGCCTGGTCCCCCGACACACGGCCTGCCCTTGATCTTGAGACGAGGAACATGGAAGGTGGGCACGGAGAGAGCCAGCGGATCTGGGTGGGCTCCCCGCTTGCCCGTCGCTCTGGGATGTGCCACCATCAGGCTGGTATGTCGGTATGTATGGGGCCGCAGCTTTTCCATGTCAAGGGACCTCATTCATTGCCAGTGGAGGTCAGCCCAGCCCAATGCGGCCCATCTCATCTCACAGAGATACGGAACGAGCGCAACACAACAAACCTCCCCTGGAATGCAGGCGGCTCTCTGCTTGGCCTTGTTCAGTCTTTTGTGTACGTCTTGTCTCTGGTCATGTGTTTCTTGTAAGCGTCCCATCTTGTTAGGAATAAAACATCTTCAGTCTGTACCCCAAATATCCTGTTCCTTCTTCCCAAAGCATCTTTTGTTCAAGGCACAAAAACACAATGTAGCAGGGTTGAAGTTACAATGCAGATACTTTTAGAATTGAATTGTACAAATCTGTCCAAAAATATTTCAATTTGACAGTTTGCCACTATTAGCTATTGTTAATATTAGAACTCTGTTAATAAAGCACTCTGTATAGAATGTATTGTTTCAAAAGATAATATGATTATGGTTACACAATTTGTTAAAAACTTTAAACTTGACTAAGAAGGATATCCGCTGACACCCCCAGGAACAAGGTGTAGTACAAGATGAGAAAATGGCTGGAAATGGAGGAGGAAACGTGTAGACAGGACTATGCATTACTCTTGCACATGCAATGTACTGGCAGAAACGGATCCAAAATTAGAAAGTGTTTGATAGTGATAGCACAGTTATAAATCTAATTACAGTTCTGGGTCTCATAACTACTTACACTCAAAAAGAGAATAGTTCAGGCCCAACATATGAACTAACAGTGAGACACAACCCTTTAGATATACTTTTGGGAAAAAAATCGTTAATACTAAGAAAAAGTTATAATGCCAGTGGATCATCAGAGGTCCCTCCAGATGCCCAGGGGAACAAGGACACTGTCCTCTGTCCCTGGAGATGCCAAAAGGAAGTGATCGATTCTTCCCACCACTTGCTGTGGAAGGAGAGGTCTTGCTTTTCCCTTTTGGTAGCAGGGTTATTATTAAAGTCTGCTGGAGCCGGCCAACTCCCATCTATTTCTGTGTCTGGTCAAGACGATCGCACAGGAAAGTAACAGTCCGCCTCCCTGTTAGACCCGCCTCTGTGGCCCTTTCTTCCCAGGATTAAGGACCTGTCTCTGGGGATCAAGTGTGTTCACTATTCTTTACACCACCTTAGGGAATATGTACTGATCAATACCCACAAGACAACTAGATATAATATTCTATATTCTGTAGCCAAACACAGAATATTTAGCTCTCAAAAGGTAGTCTGTTGTCTAGGAATATACATACAAATGCAATGAACACACAAACACACACACACACACACACACACACAGCAGCTGCAGTGTTGCAAAAGAACATAAATGCTATAGCATGAGAGAGGTGTGTGCTGCTGTTGTTGTGCAGCGGTGGTGTGCATGCATGTGAGTGTGGCGTGGGTGTAAGTGTGCGTGGGTGTGTGTGTGTAGATGTGCAGAACAAGAAGCTCTTCCTTTGTCTGTCACAAGCTAGCACAACCAGAATCACGCAGAAACAGATGTTTCCTTTACATAGCTACCGAATGCAGACAAATTGGGGGGACAGGCCGGCAGCTCTCAGTGATGAGGGCCCCAAGAGCAAAGCGTCTCACTCTGTAAGTAGGCCCCTCAAGGGGAAAAAAAAACCAGGAAGAGGAAGTTGCAAAAAAAAAAACGAAAAAAAAAAACAAAAAAACAAAGTACCATAAGTCACTGTTACCTGTGCTTGAACTGCATTTCTCCAGTCGAAGGATTTGTTTAACGCGAGCATCAAAGTCAAACGTCCACTCGAAATGTGAAGAGTCAGGAGCCGACGAGCAAGACCAAAGATAACGCAGAAATAAAAATACGCGCAACATTTAGCAGACACACAAAAAAAGTCATAACAAAGTGCCATAGCGCAGTCCCGTTCCATAAATGTGGGGTCAGATTTGGAGTGTGAGCCACGGAGGGAACAGACCACTGAAACAGATGTGAGCTCCAGGAGAGTGGTGTTCCAGGGTGGGGTGGAATCTAGCACCCGCTGCCCGCCCCATCGGCCTCTGATTCTGGTCAACTGTGATGTAGCAGCTGCAGAGGCTGATCAAATTTTTATTTTTGGTAAAATCCTAAACAAATCTGAACACAAGTGTGAATTTGAGCACTGGAGTAATACCGCCACAAGTACTGAAGTATCACTTCACCACCATGGGACTCTGAAGTGGTCAATAAGGGCATTTTTTTTAAACATTTACACAAACACAGCTATAACAAATAAAAGTAAAATAAATAAATGGTGGACCCTTTCAGACTTATGCTAAGCAGAGTGCTACATGCTAAGTATGGGGCTTGTTTGCCAGAGTAAGGTAAGGCATCCAAGAAAGAACAGTCCATATCTCAGAGAACAGAAACCATTCTTTTTGTTGCTATGTAACTATTTCATGTCATGCATAACATGATTTTTAATTATACTTTTATAAAATTAGTTTAAAATGGGAGGAGCCCGATGATGGAAAGCTCACACGCTACTTCCTGATCCTTCGTCATTATAATGTGCGCTCTGCAGATGTAACATAAAAAAAATCATGAATCTTAATTTTCCTGTTTCTAAGATGGGCCCAGCATTATGCTTTGACCAAAATGTAGTATATTTACCCTATATTTAGCCTCAGAAGGGTACAGAAAATTGTGCCATACAAAGACCATAAAAAATGAAGCCATTGGTTAAAACTAGTCCAAGGCCTCAATTATAGAATCACCTGCTAAAAATGCAACTTGTCATGGCACAATTCTGTCAAACCGGAAAGTTATTCTGGGCCTGGCTGCCACAGAGGTCTTCAGTGTCCGCAAAGGTAGTGGCAGATCATAAAGGCTGAAGACACTGGCATTACAGACTGATTGATAACTCTGAAGATCAAGGTCAGACTTTCCCAGACAATACCTCAGCTGGGGATATCATTGGAATTTGCACAAAGTACTTTAAGGAGCTTCACCTTCTGACAGACATAAACAGAAATGAAAGACCTTGAGAACTCCTTGTGGTAACAAAAGGCGCTCGAGTTGTCGTGGGACTTCTCAGAAGAAACCAGGGGTAGCTGAGATCTGTTCTGAGATGTTGTATGCCAAGACAATCATGGTGTGGGGGGATGAGGCTGATTTTGGATTCCAGGGAAGACCCAGACAAATATGCCCCCCCACATTAGAATCAGAACTGTGAATACAGTGAGAAAGTGTGTCCTCTGTGTCCTAATGTGTATAATGTGATCTGTAGAAAGATCATTTTCCCATGAAATTTTGCCATTTAAACTGTCAGCAAAAGACAAAGACATGGTGACACGCACATCAGAAAACCTGACAAAGGCAGCACTTGTGGAACAATAAAAATTAACAGATGAAACGGTGGAATGTCGCTCTTACCTGAGTTGTTTTGCCTTGCAGGCTTTCCTTAGAATTTCTCCAACCCCTGAAACAACAATGTGGTAAAAAAGAACGCGAGGTGATTATTTTATCATTCACTCGGTTCACAGCACATGCTGCTGATTTAAATTTGCACCATCGCTTGCCCCTCAGAAACCACCATATCGCGTAGCAGCTCTGCCTTTCAAATAACATGTATACATTACATAACCTAATGCCACTGATCCCCCGTCCCAAGTGCAGACAATTTAAAAATGCACACACCACCGCATCCTGTTGTAACAAAGACTACTTAGGGTAAATATGGGGTAATTACTGGGAATCTACCTGTCATTATCTGTTAAGCTGAATCACATGGAGTTTCTTTAATCTTACCTTTGATCCTATCAGGTAACATTGGCTAAAACACATAATTGCACTTGGATGTGGGAAGGAAGGACAGGTTTTCTTTCTTATTCCTGATAAATTCTTCATTTTTATGTTCTGTAAGTGCACTAAGTAGATTGTGGAGGGTGGCGGCGCCGGGGGATGTTTTAAAACCCAAACAGGTCAGGGTCCTGGGACTTCCTGCACCTACTTCTGAAAGTAAATTCCTCAATCATCTGGAGGAGCAGTTGATTTAACACTAATTTAACACTAAGACAAGGTTCAATTCACCTGGCAGGAATGCGGAGAGTGGGAGCGGACTTCTTAAGAAATGGAGGGTGGGGGCAGGGGATCACCAAAGCCAGTGAGATGGAAAGTTGTCAAAACACATATTTCTTTTCCCACAAAGTAAGTGAGGAGTGCACACACAAAGCACTTGAATGGAAATCTGAAAAGGTCAAAAGCAGAATCCCCCCCAAAACTTCAGAGCTCAGGAAATGGGAGAGATAAATGATGCCAGAGATGTGTAGGACTTAAGTTCCGCCATTGTTCGAGATCTTTCTAAAGTTCCTCTGTTCTCTCCAAATTTCTTTGAATCGTGAGCACCTAAGAAAGGTGTTTTTATGCGCCGTTCTTTGAGGTTGCTATTTGATTTAAGATGAACATTATTGAAATAAGTACACTGTATCATTAATGAATGGTTGCTGTACAATGAGCTGAAAGGTGCCGACTAATCAATGGGGTAAATGTTGACAAAAAGAGCACCTGCGTGAATAGCTACTGTTCTCTCTTGTACAAAAGCATTGGTTCTTTGCACTTTACAATGCATTTGTAAAGAATCTTTTTGAATGAGGCTTAAAAGAACACGCCAGGAGCATTTGCATTCACGGTGACTTTCAGACCTGCAGACCAACACTCAGAGCCGACGACCTTTCGGACGCGGCCACTCTGTCCGCTGCCTGGCGTGACTGGCCTGGTGCTCAACAGCAGAGTGGGGTGGCCCTGTGGTGGTTCCCACAGATGCAGAGGCCTGTGGGCCTCTCCTGACCTCCTGTGTCTGCAGGGCAAAACAGCTCCACCGATGCCATGGATCAGTCTCACGTGCTGGCAGACATATCACCTTTCAGCCTTGTCACGTCATGAAACGCAGGCTGCTGGAGGGACAAACCAGTGTGAAAGCTGAGGGGAATTTCTGTGTGCTCTGAGACACAGGAAAGGGAATCTAGCAGTGAGAACAATGCCATAGTCATTATCCTCCGACCCTCTTTTCAAGGGCCCCTCATCTCAAAGCATCCCGTTTTCCCAATAGCAGCAGATAAAGGCAGCTCTATTCCAGCACAGTGGCTGGAATGTGTGCTTATGGAGCAACTTGGCAGCGTTATCCAGGATGGTGTCAATAAAGACTGGCATTTCTTGACTGCAGCAAAATCCACCCCACATCAACCTCCACTTTAAAGCAGCCGCTTTGATTTATGATCCCACAAAGGCCGAAGTAAACAACTGTCCGACACCACCCACACATGAACTGAAACAGACTTTGGTCTGCACAGGTTTTTGTTGGTGAAAGGTTTACCTTCCCATTCACTCGCAGGGCACTGCTTACAACAGTGGATTAGCGTGGGGCTGTCTCTTCTCAATCGCGTTTGTCTCCGCCTTTCTTTCTTTTTTTTTTTTGAATCCTATAGGAATGCCTGGGCTGTGTTTATGCATGGCTGCTGTGGTCATCCAGATGTTTCACTAGCTGTGGCCAGGACATGCACACTGAGAGCAGGCGCTGGCAGAGCGACTCATCAAAGAGAGGAGTGGAGGAAAGAGGGATGAGGAGGGGAAATCTTCCATTTAGAATGGGCGTCATGCCTTCCTGATTTCGAGGCCTCCTGTGTTATTTGTTCTGGGAGAATGAACAGTGACTTGGGCTTGAGATAAGGCACACGTTGCTATAGTGATAGTAGGGTAGGACAGTGAAGTTGCTGAGATTGCAGAGGTGTAGAGCTTCACACCTTTTTAGGGGAATCTGACGGTGTGGGCAGCTGTCTTCATCCCTCATGACATGTACTGCACGTTGTGATGTTTTCAAAAAAAATATATAACTATTTTACTATATAAAACAACAGAGTGAATTACAAGCGCTCAACTTTTAACTGTGTCAGCATATTCATAACAGTATCTGTATGTCAATATACTAATGAAGTCCGGGAAAGTTTTAAATCAGTCTTGCAGAAACTGAATGAAAACTGCTTCTTTACTTAATGCTAAAAATCTAATTATGCAGCATGTAGAAAATGAGCAGTAATCATTAATGATAGAAAACTGGAAAGTTGAATGAAAGCCACTTTTTACGGCTGCTGTGGTTCTTGGTGCTGGTTACGGTTTCAGTTATGGAAGTTCAGCGCTGCAGGTGCTGGGTGAATGAACTGACCTATAAGGGAGATACTTTGTTCTAATGAGACCAAAAAATTATTCGCCAATAACTGTTCTGTGTCCTCCCAGAGTTATTCTGTTACTGATATTCAAACCCACACTTTTGTCTTTTTTCAGGCGCACACACCACAAACACAAACACACACACACTCACACTCACATGAGTAAAGGTGGAAGATCACACCTATCTACCCATACACTCTCTGGAATCAGTGCAAAATTCATGTCGCTTTGGGGTGCTTTCACGCATCCGTTTGCCTCTGTTGAAGAATCACAGCGGAATTTTTTTAGGATTTTGCTTAATCAATTAGCATGTTGCTATGAATGTGCGCTGAAGGAAAACTTCACTCATCACATATGTATAGTTTGAGTGGAAATAGAAAACTTACTGTTCTATGCTTTATGACTTAATTAATGATGTATAAATATATAGTTTTTGTAAAACATAGGTAAATCTTCTCAATTGATTTATCGTCACAGGCTAGCTGACAGTGATTAGCCTAGCATCCCCAGTACATAAATTGAAAAAAAGGATTCTGTTAAATTAAATTGAAGATCTCATAATCATTAATGTGACAAAAGAGTTTTTCAAAATGTTGTTAAAGCTGTAGGCTTTAAAACTCAATTGGTTGAAAAATCTGTAATAAGCCAGCTCTCCAGCTCCCCATTATGCTGCATGAAAGGTTTGCGAAGCCAGTTGTTTGCAACTGAAATCTCATGCACTTGTGCAATGGCCCTTTCCTCTAGACGGAAGCATACGTTGAAAAATGTTAGCACACTTCATACCAAATGACGACAGAGCTGGGCTTTCTTTAGGAAAACTGCAAATAGCACATGGGGGCCCATTCCTTCTGCCTCATCACTCAATGCATTGACCCTCTACTGACAGGAGACTTCCTGTTTCCTCAGGGTGATGCTGGGCAAGCTGATTGATCAACTGTGTGGCCAGTCCAAGCATGCCTTCTCTTACCCACCCACACCGACAAAGCAGCCTGACCGGGTCACCGTACTCCACACAGAGGCCAAATGGACATAATAACAGCTGCTATACACAGAACTCTGGGCCCATGGTGGACCTGCTCTCTGAACGTGTGCTATTGATCCTTCTAAACTGCCATCTCAATACTGCAGTAGCCCTTGGGGCTTGATACAGTGGGTTGGCCAGTGGAACATCGTCAGAGAGGAACAGCTGCATGGGTCAGCCTGGACTGGGCCCAGCCACCTCTCCACCACAAAGGGCTGTTTGTGCCCTGGCCCAGCAGAACATAAAACACAAGAGATAAGCTCTGCAACAGTGTTTGCCAGGACCAGCAGACCTCCCCAAACAGGATCTGAGTACAAGTGGTTGACACACACACACACACACACACACACACATGCGTAAAAGGCAGGGTCAGTGAGGGCTGCAAACAGGCCTTCATCTGCACTTTGGTTGCTTATTGGCCATAGTTGCATGTTTGGCATCTGGTGTCATGAAGGTCATGTGACTAGCATTGAGACCGCAGTGGGGTCAGTTGTAACCCCAACCCCCAAAGCCAATCCCAGAGTCATGTCCATGCAGAAACACCACAGCCTGGGTATGGTGATGTAGAGGACCTCACTACCCATGCCAGAACAAACATGACCTTTCCCAGGAAGTCCCAGTGACCTGCTGAAGCTTTCACACTAAGGCCTCTGATGTGTGCGACAGAGTTGCACCTATCGCCATGATGACTCACACTCAGCCCTCCCTCTGCACTCATGATACTGCACTTTCTGGCTGGATGGGATCAAAGCCCTGAATATACAGGGTCACAGAACCACAAAAACTGATCAGGACTGATTTCCCCATCCTTCCCCACACTCGTAATCTCTTTTTCCCTTTCTCACTCACCCCTGACATATATGATCTGGAGCCACTAAGATGGCCCGCTCAGATCAACTCACTGACCCTTTTCTGCTGTTTTAAATATTTACGTCCATTACGTCAACAGGGTGTGTGCGTCCGAGGCCAGATGTGTGCGACACGACTGGAGTTCAGCAAAATAAATGGTGCATCATGCGCAGTTTATTTTAATAATTTCCTCCTCATCCCTCAGCTGCTCAAACTGTCGACTGAGCTCTGCAGCTGCTGGCCGTTCGTAACACAACCTGCCCTTCCCCTTGACCCAGAATGGCCAAGCACCCTGACCCGCAGGAGCCCACTGGACACGGTCACACACTCAAAATCGGCAGAGCCATGGCGATTGCTGTGACTGACGCTGTAGCATCAGAGACCGGGCGTGGCCGCAGTCAGTGTTGCACAATGGGAAGAAGATGAGGTGACCGCACAAATGCACTCCAGCATCTGGCTATGCAAATGGAGCGAGAGCAGGCCGCGCTGAACACCTGGCACCTGATTAGTCATAGCCGTAGCCACTTCCCTGTAACGCTGGCATCACTGAACAAACGCGAATCCCATGAGTCAATGCATGTCTGTGTGCACAAGGATTTGTACAACTGCTCAAGCACGCATGCACACAGAACATACACCCACAGACACTGGTTTGTCCCTACTGTACACACCCTGCCCGAGGACGTTGTTGATTTTTTAGAAGGTGACATCCCTATTTAACTGGAACAAATTTTTATTTTTAGAGTTGTGCATACAGTTTCAATTCAGTCATCTGTTGGTTTTAGGATCGTCCTCCACTCCCACACTCTGCATCTCAACCAGTCAGTTTTGGTACAAGATATATTCCCCCAGTTTGTCTGTTTGTCACTATTTGTGAATTGGCGCAATGCTAAGCAGTGCAATGCTACATGCTAAGCACTGGGCTTATTCACAAGTGTAAGAGGTGATGACATCTTTTGCATAACAATTTACATAAATAAATAGATAAAAATAAATGTACATATTGTGCTTTTGCATGTGGTGTATTAATAGACATGGGTTTAAATTATCCAAATGTGTTATCCAATTCTGTTAATCATCAGAATCCTTTCATTTAATCTGTTTATAAAAGCTTCATGAAAGATTATATTCTAATCACAAACCAAGGTACAGCTAACTACCAAAGCAGTTTTATCTATTCGTCTTGGCCGTTACACAAGCAAACAAGTCCCAAGCTTAGTGCATAGCACACTTTGTTAGTCCAACCTGGGGCAGTGGTGCCCTAGCGGTTAAGTAGGTTGCCGGTTCAAATCCCGATCTGCCAAGGTGCCACTGAGCAAAGCACCATCCCCACACACTGCTCCCCGGGCGCCTGTAATGGCTGCACACTGCTCACTCAGGGTGATGGGTTAAATGCAGAGGACAAATTTCACTGTGTGCACCATGTGCTGTGCTGCTGTGTATCACATGTGACAATCACTTCACTTTACTTTACAACCCTAGGTATGTGGGGCAGTGGCGGCAGTGGTGGAATCGGACCTGTAATCGGACGCAGCAGAGCACCGTCCACACACTGCTCCCTGTGCCCCTTTCATGGCTGCCCACTACTCACCAAGGGTGATGGGTTTGTTGTGTCACCGTGTGCTGTGCACAATGGTATAATAATGGTATATACAATCACTTCACTTCATCAGTTCATTTCATCTTAGTGTCTAAATCTGCTGTCTTGAAACAGACTGTTTGTCCCTGTAAACTGCCAATCAAAGGGTTTTGATAGAAAACAACTGTTTCATCTATTCAAATAACATCATATTGATCCAAAATTGTCCCAACACTGCTAATGTTGTAAATGACAATGGTAGCTGAAAATGGCTGTTAGTGAATGGCATGTGTACACAAATGTCCGCAGCAGAAAAGATTGTTCCCAAAAAGCAACTGTGTGACTGTGTATGACCTACAGCATAATATGATCTTTGTAGAGTTCTCCTTTGTCACTCATGGCGACAATCGGTGTCTGCAGTTCTGTCAGAGCTCAGCGCTGCCGCTCTGGCCATCGTATAAATTCTATTCATTCATCTCATTCAGAATGCAGAGAAAAGTTCAGACAGAGCATTTAAATGGACATTCATGTATCCTAAATTCCATTTATTCCACATAGGGATTCATGTTTGACCGGTAATGCAATTACTGTGAGTCACAGCTTGGATTAAGGCTTGAGGCAGAAAATAAGTTTTCCCTATTTAACACCATGCATGGTGAACTCACTGGCACCCAGAAGAGGAATTCTCTAAATGTCTCACTGATTAAGGCTAATTCCTACATCACATCTGTGGGTTCTGAAAAACTATTCTTCCTGTTTCCATTTTTGAGGAGGTATTTGACAGATTTCTCTTTATTTAAGACATATGCAGCAACCCCGGAGGAGTTGGAATGCCTGTGTAGCAGTTCAACTATGCTCCAGAAGTGCTCACAGCAAATCTAACTAAACGTTAACCATTTTCAGGCAGAAATATGTGCACATGACAGGGGCACCCACTCCCTTGTGATTGGTTGATAATTGCCATGTTTGGGTGGTGGAAATTTTTCTGTTATCGCACTCTCTATTCCCACTGATAAGTTAACATTCATCACAATACATGACTATTAAAGTTGTAAAAAAATATTTAAATTTATCTTCATGATCAATATTAGGACATGTTAAAAATAATGGTAAATATATCCATTCAAACAAGCAGTAACAAACTAAATTCTATGACTCTTGGATTAAGTACATATAAAGAATACAGCAACTCACAGTGGTATCCCATTAAAACACATCAGTAATCACACTCTCCCAGGATCAATTGAATGCACTGGTCACATTATTGTGAAGGTGTTACCATACACGGCTACAGATGGTCCCAACCGGACACAGATGCCCTTAGGAGAGATAGATTTCATTACTCATGGTGGCATTTCTCATGGTGTTATAATCCATAATATGATGAATTATGACAATGTTGCGCATAAGATACTGTATGTGGCTTTCAGATGGACCCCAAGAAATATAAGATGAACATTTCTTAGTATCAAAGGGGCTAGGGCAAACCACTGGTTAAAGAGTGGTGAGGTTAGAACACACTGTTATAATGATGCACAAACTAAAAAATATTTCACCATGCTAAGACAACTTACAGTGAAGCATGACAACTGGTGTATATAAGAGTCTGTGTGTGAGCAAGTGCGTGTGTGCATGTAGGTTGCTTGGTGATACATATTCACAGATTGTGCAGACACTGCCCTAATTTTATGCATATAGATCAACTTTTTGAACAAAAAAGGTCACGTGACATTGATTGTAAAATTCTTAATTAAATTTAAAACACACACTTTTTAAAACACATTGTCACATTGCTGATCCTCTCATCAATAATTATTTATTTTTATTTTTGACCACATTAACATACATAATGCTGTTAGAAATTACATTTGGTTCTTGACATGGGAATCCCCAACCTCTTATAACAACTGTAATAACACTGGAATTACATCACATGCAGACACGCAGTCATTATGTAATTACACAGTTATAAATTGATCTAAAAAGTCTAACAGAAATTTGAACGAAATGTATACAAAATTTAAGACTAACAAAAACATTTATTTAAACATATTTTGCAATGTACTGATAAGGGGGTTGAAAGACAGTCAGTTTGTACTGTAAAGGGAGATCCGGTGGTGGCCGTGCGTGGTGGGGTCAGAAGGGTAGGGTGATGAAGGGTGTTGTCTAGTGACTGAGAGATATGGGACTTGAGATTGTGAGGCACTGCGGTCCAACACTCTTCTCCCATACATGCAGACTGCAGAAGCAGCAGCTACAGACCATAGAGTCTTTCCCTGCTTCTGCCTTGCTTGCGCCCTCTATGGGAGGTACAGCTTAGAGGAGATTTTACTGACTGGCTTTGATCTTATTATTATCTCTCCAGCACCTTGGCTTCAATGTGGAAGGATACAGGTTTATTTGGAAAATTAAATTTGTGTGTTTCGGGGTATTTTTGTGCAACAGAAAAGATGACGGTGTGCAGGAGTGAAGACAGAAAAAAGGTGAAGGGTGCAGGTGGAGAAACCAGGATGGCAGGTGAAAGTCAAAAGACGGAGGAAGTAAAATAGGGTGAAGGGAGTGACATCACACATGCATCATGACTCCTTCCTTCCATATCCTTTTATGACATAACAATGTAAAAAAATTATAAAAAATATTAGAAAAATATGCATATATGCTTTTCCAATTTTTTTTTTTTCAAATAAAAACACCACACACACACACCACTGCACCAATCCCTTAAGATCAGGGGACATCTTTTCTAACTCAAAACTGAAACAAAATACTCAATACAAGAAAAACACTGGCGAAACTCTGTGGCTTGGTGATTGCACTAACCCTCCAGTGTTTGGGTCTGTGGGACCCAAAAAAGAAAAATGATGCACAGTATTATAACATAGCATATAACACAACACAGTTTTCAGTTCATTCTCACTGTACATCCCCCTCCTCCTCCACTGGACCCACAAAAATATGCACACCAACATCTTATAAAAACTAAAACTTATTATTTCACAAGTTAATGAACCCAGTCATGTCCTTAAAAAGAAATCGCTTTTAGTCAATGCCAGACTGACATGCCATTTCTGCGACCAGGAAACTGGTTAATATTTAAAATAAAATAAATAAATAAAATGAGTCTCCTGCCCAGACCCCTCTTGGAATAGCTGTTACATGGCAGCGGAGTTGTGTTGGTCTATATCTCTGTGTGTGCGTGTGTGTATGCATGTGTATTTGAGCTGAGGCTGTGTCCTCTGCACTGGGCGTGTTTGGTTGTTGCTGAGTGTCCAGGCGGCCTGATAAAGGTGATGGCTGTGTAATCTTATCAGCTGTGCCGTGGGTGTTATTTCCGCTGGCACCCTTTAACGCCCCTGTTTGCTCAGGAATGGCCTCTCCACAGCCCTTGGGCTGGAAAGCCGGTTATCAGTGCCAATAAACAGGAACGTGACCATCTCAAAGAAAAAATGTTAAGGGCAAATAAAATCTTCCTACGAACGAGCCAAATACTGAATGGCCTGCTACAGATGAAGCTGAATGGACTTATGGACTTATGTCCAAGTAGATCCGACTTTCACCTAAGAAGCAACAGGTTGCAGATTTGGCAAGTGCTCTGTTTATATTATATATGTAACACACACACACACACACACACACACACACACACACACACACACACACACACACACCTGTAACTACTGATTGTAAGAGGGACTTACAATCAGTCGTTAGAGGGACAGTCCCACTGGAGACACTCAGCGTTAAGTGTCTCGCTCAGGGGGGTTTCAACCTGTGATTTTGTGATCTTCTGGTTCTTCTGGAGTGTGCTACCCACTAGGTTACTACCAGCATTTTTTCCAGAATAACTGATTTGTAAAATGTAACATTCATTGTTGTATTCTGAATACGTTTCACAATTACATGTTTTCCTTTACGCCCTAGCGCTATTTTTGAAGGTGTGGTTTTAAGCAACTCAGTGCCAAAGAACATAAAAGCAGTTCTGGCGGCCTCATTAAACTTCTCATCAATTTGTTCTTATGTAACATCAGTGAATGCACCTAGGCAGTAAAATAAGCCTGCAGGAACATAATCATCAGAGTTCTCTTAACATATGCATGCTAACAGGTATACAGTCTTGCAGTATTGTGCGAGCAGGAGGAAGTTCTGAAATAAAGAAATGAAACAATGCTTTTACATGTAATCCCTGGCTTTTTAGTCTGATTCAACTGAAGCATGTAGACTTGAGTTAGTCATGTTCTGAGAAAGAAACCAAAGAAGAGAACGAAACTCTTTTATGGAAGTTTCCACACAAGTGTTTTTCCTTCACATACTGATTTATGAACTGGACTGCAAAAAAAAAAACTATTTCTACCCACTTTTGTTTTTACTCCTTTATTGGCTGTAATGGCAGCAATTTTTTTATATCCTTATCCGAAGCAGATCTTTGAGTGGAAACAGTGTGGCACAGAGTCCAGTGGCTGGCTTACTGCTGCCTTTTGGAATGTCTTTGTCCAAAACCGGGCACGTCTGAGGGACCCTGTAAAGTGGTGCAATTGGTCAGGGAGGGTGAGGGAGGAACAGTGGGAAATCGTATCATGTGGCCAGAGCTTCCTCATCATTCTGAAATCCTGCCTTCTCCTCCTCCTTCCTGCAATCCACACAAACGCGCCACAGTGCCATATTCACACGTTTATTGCACATATGCACGCATTTCACCTTTGCTTGTCTTCTCCAGTTATAGTTTTTTGCTTTGTGACTCGTTAGTTCATTCATTCATCCAACCATACATCCATTTGTATATTCATTTACAGCATTTATCAGACGCCCTTATCCAGAGCGACTTGCTTCATGTTCATTTTCATTGCTTCATGTTCTCAGACACATTAATATTATAAATTGCCCTAACTTGAATGTCTTCAGGCTGTGGGAGACAACATGGTTTAGAGTTGACAGTGGTAACCACTATTACCATCCACCCGTATTTGGGGCAGTGGTGGCCTAGCGGTTAAAGAAGCAGCCCTGTAATCAAAAGGTTCGAATCCCGATCCACCAAGGTGCCACTGAGGTGCCACTGAGCAGAGCACCGTCCCCACACACTGCTCCCGGGGCGCCTGTCATGGCTGCCCACTGCTCACCAAGGATGATTGGTTAAAAGCAGAGGACGCGTTTCGTTGCTGTGCTTCACAATGACAATCACTTCACTTTCACTTTCATATTTGCCAATCTAATTCGTTTGTGTTTCGTTAAAGCCAATACACATCTTCAAAGGCAAGAACACAAACCCCTCATTCAGAAGCACTGACACTGAGTAAGCAACTTGTTTCAGTGTGTTAGTAATAATAAATCTCCTGAGTGAGTGAAGCTGAACGGTGCTTCTTTACCATCTACTCTACCATTGGCAGGGCTCGGGAGAAAACAAAGGAAAATAAGCGATTCTGTGCCTGGAACAGGTACCATGTGTGTTTGGTTTACCAAGCGGTGTGGTCTACACTGGAGAGTCACATACCTCCCTCCGGTTCCCAAAAGGAGGGAACCGGAAGAGCCTCAGAGCTCTTAGCACACTGGAGGTGTTGCTGTTAAGTGTTATTCACTTTCCTGGCACCTTAACCCTCGAAGCTTCATTTTGCCATAAAACCTCTCCACACACTTTCCACACTATTCCTATTACCACACTACGCTCACGTGTGAAGCGTTTTCAGAAAAATCCCAACGTCTATGACCCTACATGAGCAGAGAGAAAAATGGTCAAATCTTATTTTTGGCCCCCAAATCCCTTGTACCTTGCAGCTGTTTAGCTTTTGCTGAGCAAGAACATGTCAACAAGTCTCTCATTTCTGTTATTTTTACTGCAGTAGAAGGTGGCTGGTGAATGCCTGCCTGTTTGTAATGAAAAATGGATCACCATAGGTGTTGTTATTGAAGCAATAAATTAGCCATCCTCAGGCAAAACTGAAATTACTGAACAATAAACACACATTTCTTGTAGCAAACTGTGGGGGAAAAAAAGATTCATGTTTCCCCCACTAAGGTGTTCTTTTGAGTTAATTAAGCGTTCAACATCACATAATGACATTTATGTGTCAATCTGATTCCAAATGTCAAGTCATGGAACAACATTTCCATTGGTTACTGGAAAAAGAGGGCTTTTTGAGTTAGGAAAGAAGCATAACATAACTGATGCAAGTTCTTTATCCCAAAAATGAAATAGAATATAGCAAAAGTTTCATTTAAAGAGTGCCATTTAAAACATTGCCATTGTCAAAATGTCACATTTCATAGGGTGAATATATCTCTATGCTTTCAAGATGGATATTTATGCCATGTATTTCACTTTTATGGCATTTATCACACGCCCTTATGCACAGCGACTAAAGGCTATTTCCCCCTCTAGTTATTTATTTGGATTTCCAGAGAATATCAAGGTAACCTGTCTGCAGACCTACATGGACAGTCATTTTTACACATTTGGTTATAAATCTTCATAAAATCTCTGAATGTGAGACATACTCATTTGTTCATACTAGGCAGTAATGTGTAATTTATCTATCTACCAAACACTGGAGAGGGGAGGTTATCTATCTCCTTTCTCTTCATGAGCAATGACTCAGCAGCAGGGATCCTATTTTACATCTGGGAAGACATCTACTACTGCAAATCACCCTGGGACGATATCCTATGCATGCACTGTATGAAGGATGACATGGAAACCCCGAGATAACACACTCTCTAATGTCAGACTGATTGCCCACAGCCATACTGCAGTTTTACATGACATCTCAGTTGGACACAGACATCACGCTATCACCTCTCTCCGGCGGCGAATGAAACGGGACCATAAAAAAAGGATGACCTTTTTGCAAGTCAGCTGATAAAGTTGACTCTACCCACTTCCTGTTGTTTCACAAAGGTTTTTATAAATCTAGGGACAAGAGGCATGACATCGACTTTACTCTGTCAACTTTTCTTTAATAATTTAATGACCTATTCTGTGTAATAGCCAGAGGCCTTTGTGAGGTTTCTGAAGATGAGGTCACATTCACAACAGAAAGTCATTTCTTTCTGACCTCTCTCAGGAATTCCAAATTAGGTATGTAACTGATGGGCTGGGACTTTAGGGTCCTGTATTCTGTATGGATCACATAAAAAAAAAAAAAAACTTCATTTAATTTTTAAAGGTTCTGTTCTTTTATAGTAGGTGTTTCTGCACACAAGCAGTATGGAGATCATCCCCTCTGCAATCCTGTGACAGTCTTTAAAGGAAAGCCATGGAAAGAGTAAATACAGTGCATCAGAATGCAGTGTGCACACTAGTGGTCAAAGTCTGGAATGAATCTGCAAGATCTGCACTTCATCTGAGATCAAGGGCAAGAGCAATGTGTCAGGCTCGAATGAAGCCACATCTTCGGCGTGTCAGTATTTCCACCATTCTTTAAGAGCTGCAGCCTGTGCCCTTTGCCCGGGGGCTGCTGACTTGCAGTTTGCCTCTGGCGACAACTACAAACAGATTCCCACTGCCCCCCTCCCCAAGCTCTCTTCTGACCCTCGCTCCCCGCAGGGGCGGGTTCAGCACGCGGGTCAATGTTTTCTGAGAGCGAGTGGGCTGCTACTGGCAGAGGGGCAGGCACAAACATGTGGAATTTCCTGTCACAGCCGCAGACCCGGGTCTCTTCTCGCCTCTTATATTGCACAGCAGCCGTCACACTTGTGAACACAACGCACACGACAAACGACGTTCCCTGTTTGCGAGATCAGTGGGTTTATGCAATAGCAGAGAAATCGCTGAAAGGGAATTTGGTCTCAGGCTGGCTGTTTTGAGAAAATACCAGGCACCAGAGGTCAGAGGGGCATCCTAGAGGCTACATTTACAAGAAAGTTCCTTAGGGCAGATCACCAGGAACAATATGGATCCAATCTGGATCAATTCCACTGTAGCGACTGGCAAGTGAGGATGAAAGCTCCTCAGACAGACACATGTTGGCATCAGACCTGTTTTTTCGTAACCAAATTTACAAGAAAATTAATACCCCATTTTTTTAAAGCAGTAAATCCTTGGATCTCAACCTGTGGTACTCAGGCTCTTGCTAGAGATAATAAAGGCTGCTGCTTTTAAATTTATTTTTCTTAATATCCTTAATGTAGTAGAGTTACTATCATCACTTTCTGTGCATGCTCATAAAAATGGCAATTCTTGGAGAGACATATATTTCAGAGATGGTACTCATTGTGGAAAATAGACCCACACTCAACACCACAGCAAACCAAAACTAAATGGCTAAGAGCTGCATGAGTCTGGTTTTGGTCTGGCAAACAGACAGATGAATAGATAAAGAGTGGATCCAAAGTCAAAGGCACTGGAGTGTACGAGGATGAGCTTTTCTTTGTTCTCTCCGCCACCTAATCAATTTTCCTTGGCGAGATCTAAATGAAGTCATAAAGTGGTACTAATGTTTTAATTTAGCGCCATATGTTTGCGATACACTGCTGTCCCTGTCTGCAATGCTCCCCCGCTGCCTGTCCTCCATGGAGTGACAGGACGAGAGGAACAGTTGCTCTGTGGCCCCCGGACGAGAGGGAAAGGGAGAGAATTAGAGGAGTGGAGCCTAGGGCAAGAAAGTGAACGAGGGAGGGAGGGGTAAGGGGGGGGGGTGTGAGAGGGCAGGTGGCGGCGGCAAGAAGAAGCGACGAGAGCATTCCTCCCGCGGAGCCTGTGACAGCTCACATATTCACTTTCGACGAGAAAGAAACATCCCGGAGGACAGATGAAGAAGAAAAAGGGGTGAAGAGCAGTGTGAATGAAAGAGTGCCGGGCTCAGCAAGTTAGCGATTACTTATTAGCCAGCTGAGTCCCATAGGGAGGCCTGTCTGTCCTTGGCTGGGAAAACAACATGAAAGGGAGCCGGCGGTTTTGTGACGGGACTTGAAAGCGAAGCGGCTATCAGAGACATTAGCCTTATCAATAGCCGGTGCACTAGAGCTGGGCTATATGGAGCAACAAGGGCAGAGTGTTTCCAGCAGGGAGATAGCTAGCACATACCTCGAAATGCATTTGCATAAACCAGGGTAACAGGTGGGGGATGGACAAGCAGAGGGGTGGGCAGGATTTTGGAGCAGGGGGACAGGAAAAAAAAAAAAACTACTGAATTAAAATTTACCAGCACTGGGTGGCTGTGCCAGCCGAGTTCCACATGCCAGTGGCGGCTGCATGCCCAGAGAGACTGGCACAGGGCTGGTGTGACCCTAGTTCCAGATCTGTCACATCTGCTAAGCCGAGCTGTCCTTGGGCGGTTCAAACTCCCTAGAGAGGGTAGAAAAAGAAAAGAAAAAACCACGGTATGGTCATTTGTTACAAGTTGTATATTACCACTGTAACAGTAGAGGCAAGAAAAAAGTGATACAATTATTTTCATCACTGGAACTAGAGATTATATATTGGTCTCTAGTGTTAATCAAGTTAATCAGGATTCTTTCATATTATCCACTATCCTGAACAATCTGAAAAACCCAGGCATCAATATTATAAAAAAATAAATAAATAAATAAATAAACACACACACACACACACACACACACACACACACACACACACACACACACACACACACACACACATATATATATATATATATATTTTTTTTTTTCATACAGCACCACCAAACATTATATAATTACATTTATGCATAAACTGGAGAAATTCTGAACATTCTAGAAATTCTTTCTCTGTGTGATAGGCTTGAGATTCAGATACATGATATGATTCGCTGTTGCTTGAGGATTTGGAGCGCACTTCAGCATAAGTTTCATTAATGTGATTCAGCAGAATATTTTGAAATTGAAGTTGATTTATGTACCTATGCCTTTAGTCTTATGCAGTATTTACATGGTTTTTCTTTTTATTTTACTTCCTTATGCATTTTTTTATATTACCATTGTATCCCATGTAAATATGTGTCATTATATTTTATTATATTGTTTAATCATTTATGAACAGCAGTTTTGGGATGACGTGTTTGTGATTTATGATTAAATTTTGCCTTCTAATTGATGTATTTTTTTTGTTTTTGTGAACATTGAAAATGTCATGCTGACTCTAGGGTTTGTTTAAATGAAATGCTATGTACAAACGAACAGGGCAAAGTGCACTGGAGCACTGCCCGACTGCACCACCAAAACTTCAGATCTCAGGCGGCAGCATTTTTTCCCCCTGGGTTTCAGCTGACAGGCTGGCACGCCTCAGAGAGGACAAAGTTCTCCCCCGCAAAAAAAAAAGAAAAAACAAACCAAGGTCCCACGCTGCCATCCTTGTACCGGCAGTATGATTGAATAATATGTATGGTGCGACTGTGGTCTACAATTTGTTACATTGGGAGTGAAAAGTGAGTGGGGACCAGTTTGATCCATTGACTGATCAATTGCAGCAGCATTCCACAACCCAGATTAATTAACAGATATTATTGAATAAACTGAAGGAAATGCATGCATGTATTGTATGTTGATCAGTATGAAGATATTTGCGCAACACTGGAATGAACACATCAACATACAGCAACCCAATCCTGTTTTACTTCCTGTTTGGGAGGCATCTGTAATGCATTGTGCACTTTTGCAGACAGAGGCTGATTTAAATGTGTAATAATGATGAGGGCAGATGACTGGAGTTCAAAGCATCGCTATCCTGACCCAGAGAGGAAACTCGATCACTATGTTTGTCTCTGTCGTCAACACAAGTAACCGCACTTAACTCTTCATCGGAGAAGGCGGGGGTGCTCACATGGACGTTATTTGTTCTGGCAGCATACCCCAAGTGTGCCTCCTTCACAGAGGCCATGCGATAAATGGTAGCAAATGGAGGCCGTGTCAGGCGTGCTCCTTCACCGTGGTCACATATGACTGCCATCTATCCCAATCCGCTGTGCTTCCAAAGGATCCAGTCAATTCGTAACTACCAAGGAAAATAAATACTGGCTTCTGAAGGCCTCCCAGCAGGGCAGCTCTAACAGGGAAGCTGATTCACAAAAAAGGCCATTCTGAGCTGGCTGATAATAATCTGACTTTAATTTAACTGGTAAATAGCAATGGATGGGGTTATGTGTGTGGGAGGAGAAGGTGGGGGACATTGCTGGATAATAGAGAACGTATTTTGGAGCACAGCAAAACCCATATCACGATTCTACTGCATAGCTCCACTCTGATGTATGGCAGCAAGTGCAGTTTACTGAAGGGAATGGTCTCTTTGTGTTTAGGTTACAGCAGTGATAAATGATATTTAAAGTGAAAGTGAAAGTGATTGTTTTTGTCATTGTGATACACAGGACATACATTGCCCTTAGTGGCACCTCGATGGTTTGGGATTTGAACCTGCAACCCTTCAGTTACGAGTTCGCTTCTTTACCCGCAAGACCACCACTTCATTTTAACATGTATGAGGGAATAATTCATAATTAATTTAACATAAGAGAGAAATAAGTAACCACAATTTTCATGTAGTTCATGGACTGAACTTTCACTCCCCAAATCTTTCTGAAACACAGAACTGTTCTTTTCTTCAAACAATTGAACTCTTAAGGCCTCTATAACATAATGACCTGGAGTGGAAGTGTGGTCACTGCGGTTCAAAAGGGTTTTTCTCATTCTGTAAATCAGTCTCGGGTACATTTTGGGCAGAACAGGCTATGAACCAATCATCTCACATTCCATTTAAAAGCCAGGGGGTCATGCACCTTGGCAGATTGCTATTATAGTAGCTGTGGTGCTATTCTATTTGCCATGTATTAGAAGAGAAGAGAGGAAACATGCTGATGCCTTTAGAATCAGAGTGAAATTCTGCTCCATGGACTAAGAGTTCGGTTTTTTTTGGTTAATGGTACATTATAATCAGGCTGGGAACTACTGCTGAAGCAGTTGGCACTATTTTAATACTACATTTTGTGATTGTGATAAAATAGCATGCAACATACTGCATTTGGGGAGTAGGAACAGCCTTGTGTAGCATTAACATGCTAAAAAAGAATGAACATAATTAACATGAACTAATAATAAGAAAAATAAATACATAGATAAATAAATAATGTCATTGGTGCATGTTCAACTTTTTCTCAGTTTAAATGAGACACTTCCTGCATACTTCTCATCACATTCTACACCATAAGCTATTTACATATCCGATGAAATTGATCTCAGTCTTATATGTCTTTCTAAAACTGTCATCTGCATGGATATCTTGACCACAGTTGTCATTCCCAATTAATCATTTATAAGATTTATTTAAAAAAATGTCATACATTTCTGTCAATCTCACTGGGACCAGAGCATCAGTACCACAAGGAACATTTCCAGAAATGCAAACATTTGTACTGTAGTGTATTTTAAATGGCAAATATTTGAGTCTTTTTAATGCTTTTAAATGTTCCCACATGTTGCTATATCTGTGAAAGTAATGTGCATGTATTTTTTTCATCTTGATTCCAACAGACCTGTAATTTGGAATGCTTTAAATGCATCCGCCACGAGAAACATCAGCAATGCGGGCTATGGAGACCATAGCACTACCATAGGATGAGCCAAAATGGGAGACAGTAAGCGCCTAAAGCTCTGAATTATTGTAATTAAGATTTACATCAGGAAATTCCTCAACCAGTATGTGTGGTATTTATGCGTGTTAAATAAAAAAAATGAAATCCTCTTTTCAAAGCCTAACCAACCATGAGATTCCCAAGGAGGACACCGACCAATCTGGAATACAGTGAATTTCGCACATACTCTTGTGAGCTAAGTATAGGATTCGTGGTAACACAGAGATTACAGAGCTACTGAACATCAAAAAAACCTTTAAAAATCCAAAAACTAACATGTCTAGAATCATTCAAGTGTATGTTGTTTTACATACAGCTCCTCAAAGACACAGTAGCCTAGTAGCTACTGCCTCAGTCACCAGTGCTGTAGTGAATACACAGGTGGTTTTGTGCTGCCATTATCTTTTCCAATTTAAATTTGCAGATTGCTGCAGAGTAATGGCTATTGTTGTAAGTACACAATCAACACCACCAGCATACTACACCAAACCACTTGGCGAATTACAGTATAAAAAAAAAACAGTCTAACAATATCCCATGTTAACACAGCTAAATAATGCACAGCTGTTGCATGCATTATTGTCTTCCTGCAAAATTTCTCTGGTTCATAACATGCAGCAGTGAGCTCATGATTACAACAAGGGAAGTTGGGTACAAGATTGCTTTCCCATTATTCAAGAGCTGAGAACAATCTATCTATCTATCTATCTATCTATCTATCTATCTATCTATCTATCTATCTATCTATCTATCTATCTATCTATCTATCTATCTATCTATCTATCTATCTATCTATCTATCTATCTATCTATCTATCTATCTATCTATCTATCTACACACATACATACATATGTATATATGCACTCGTATAAAAAAACAGGGCATGCAGGACACACACAGAAAAAAAAATCTCCAAACGTGCATTAGACTCGCTGTTCTAGGACTTTGACAGGCATGCTGAAGTATGTGCAGATCAAAACGTGATGGCCCGGGGATGCAGCGATCATGTTGCGCTGCATTTCTACATTTACAGTTGGGCCCAGCCCTCACTGAGGCCCCTCTGCTTCTCCCTCTCACTCTTTTAAGAGCTAGCAGACACTTGCACTCAGAAGAAGAAAGAAAACCCAGAGCATCTGACTTCCATTGAAGGTCCCGGTGTGTGTTCCGCCTGGCCACTGGTATTTGGCGAAACAATAAGTAATAGGCATGGAGCGCAGTTAGCAGGCCCTGCTCTCAAACGCACATGATGTCATTGAGGTTCCATCATTACAGGCTGCAGATGAGGGTGGGCTGCATGGGCCGGGTCAATTCCCACGCTTGTTTGGCAAAGTGCAGTAATGCAAAGGAGCTTCTGGACTAGATTACAGTTGGAAAGAGAGCGAGAGAGGTAGAGAGAGAATCCCATCTGAAGACTTCCTGTTTTTTTTTTTTTTCTTCCTCTCACTGCTCTCAAGTTACATTTCATATTTCAGCATCTGGCCAAGAGGCTTTCTATGTTACTGAGCCTCACGAGTATCAAAGCATTTACAAAAAAAAAAAAAAAGAGCATGGTGAGAAAGGTTGTAGAGCATATTCCCTCACTCTACACTAGAACATTTTTGTGCCTGATAGCAACGATGGGGATAAGACCACCTATAGTGGTCCAGGAGCTTCAAGTTTACTGTCCAAGACCAAGTCAGGGAGATCAAAGCCTAGTCAATAAAGATGTATTCTTTTGCTGCGCTCACCTTTCTTTAAGCATGCTTCCTGTTTGTGTTTTTGGACATTTGCTCTGCTTTATCAGTAGCACATGTGTCTTCATTCCCTCATATATGCTCATATCTATTCACTTAAGCCGAGGTTCCTTTGTGAAGCTTTATGGCTTTATGGTTATAGGGTAATGATGAAGAGTCCCGGCTCCTGTTTCACTTTTGGTTCATATTTTTGGCAACATTCTTAGAAATAACTATACAAGATCTTGTGCACTCATGAAACATGAAAGAATGATAGAACAACACAGACAAGGGAAAGGTCTAGCTTGTGGTCTCAGGAGTGTTTAAAATTGGGGTGGTGGTAGCCTGGCTATATCCAGCTTGATTATCCCTGTAACTACTTTTTTAAGAACTTAATAAAATGCATGTGAAAAAAGGTGGGTATTTTTTGGGAAATGCATTTGCAGATATGCATCTTGAAATATGAGTGAGGAGTTGTTCCTGTTGGATAAAGTGCACAGGTTACCTGCATGGCCTGAATCAGCTGCCAAAACTGCGGACCATTCAGAGGATCACTGCATGTTCCTTCCAATCAGATTGCACTGTAGATATTGCCGATAAAACTGGGCAATAAAATAAAACAATGCAGCGCTTTGACACCACAAGTGCCGCCGGCTTGGGCTGGAATTTGCTCTTTGAACTAGTTTTATTTAACAGCGAAATGGCATTGACTCAACACACCCCGTCAGCAGAGCAGCCTCATAGATGATTTGCCCCTGGCCTGGGCACGTCAGACTCTGGGCATCAAGGTCAGGGAGCTGGCATCTCACCCCTGGCACAAGTCAATACCCTTGGGGGTGAGACGTTGACACTGGCCTCATGGGGTGTTCCAGACAGACAGGGGCCTACCAAACAGCTTGTGACCATAACCAACAGTGGCAGAACAATGAATGCAATTATTTACCAGAACACAGTCCAAGTCTCAGAGTCCCTCCATCAAGACTGTTTACTTTGTGGCTTTCATGGGGGTTCATGACAGGGCAGTGACCTCCCCAAAGCCAGCAGGGCTTTAAAAATTGTTCAGTTGTCATGGTTTTTCACCATCAAGGATGTCAAGTGTCCAGCTGGACCTTCATTCTGAGCCATTGATGACATTGATGTATTTTTCAATTGTATTCAATTCTCTGTGTCTGAAGAAAGGGTGAACTCTGGGGTAGACTCCTAATGTGAGCGACAGGTTTGCTCTAGGGTATGTATGACAGTTCAAAAGTGCAGTAATAACCCAGGTCTTAAGCCAAAAGGTCAACAGGAACGTTTTGTTGAAAGCTACAGATCCCAAAAAAACTGGAATTCTTTATGCCATTGTATACATCATGGGTAACTGTAGACCAACACCTCCAAAATCAATGACTGGGCAACGAGTAACGTCACAACGGAGGCTACAGCTACCAAAATGTCAAAGGAAATAAGAAATAGGTCCTTCATGTGAGTTGATATAATCTGATCTATGCTTTTAAACATTTTGTCATATTAGGGCCTGTACGTGATGAGAAAGGGGAAGGCAGTGACAGGCGATTCCCTGCTTACTTAATCAGCGCTGACATGAGCCCTCTGCTCAGTCATAGAGTTCAACTCCTAAACTCAGTAAGCCTGATCTTTTTTCCTTCCAGATCCAAAGTCTCCTTTTGTTGTTCCCCTCCCTTTTCGAACGGCAATGCCAGCGGATGTTGCAGTTTTGTAAACCGACTCACGTACGTAAAATAAAAGGGTGATACTCACCACCTCCTTTGCAAGCTCCTGCATTGGGGCTCCCTCGTATTGCCGAGATATCATTTCACAACGCCGAATCTGCCTTTTGTCGTGACATTTAGCTTTTCCTGGCTAAATTCTTGTTAACAATAACTCTCATGCATCAGTCTTAGTTTTAACATTAAAGTGTTAAAAGTATAGTTGTTTTCTCTGAATGCCATATAAAAGAGCAATGTATCTGAACCATTTTCAGAGGTGTCGCAAAAGTAAACAGTTTTCTTTTAAGCTTTCTGGGCCCAGTTGCTTTTCCCTTTAGTCCCCCTTACTACGACACCTATTGTCATTTTGCTGATGGTCCTGCCGCCCATTTGCTGGTTTGATTGGAATGGACCAAGATGTTTGAATGATTATTACAACAGAGCCGGAAATTCTACATCCTTTTAATCCTGTACAGGCCAACACCTGAGACCTGCAGCTGCATCTTTAAAGATACATGGCAGCACTATTTATCACACCAGTTTTATTTCCACACAAACATTAATTTTATAAAGGAGATATTTTAAGGTGATTGCGCCGAGTAGCATGAGTCACTGTGTCACTAATACTAGCTCTGTTAATACTAGCTCTTTTTCGGCTGTGCAAACATTTCATGCCAACTCAAGCAGTGAATCGCTTCTTTCATGGGAATTTAGGATGGAATTGCTTTTTTACTCATTTTCACAAGGTTCAACCTGAAACTAACCTGGATGAAACTTTTTTTTTTATGTGTGTGTGTGTGTGTATGTATATAACTGGGTGGAGCTCAAGAGCAGGTGCTCTAAAACCTGCGACTCTACAAAGTTGCCAAAAAGGAAAGAAGAAACAGCTGAGCAAACATTGTATAAGTTAAGGTAACACTGTATCTCGATGGGTTGCCAGATGTTGCAGATTCTATAGGCGTTAAGGCGAGTTGTTATTGCTGCTAATTTTCAGAGAGCTGCTACTCTCGGCAGTGCTCCCTCGATGCAGAAGAAGAGACAGGCCAGCCAGTAAAATAACAATTAAAAATAATCACTGTTTGTAAGTCCCTCTCTGTGTTAAGGGCCACACAAAGCCAAGATGAGCATCTGAGAGGCATCTGCTGCACTTTTCCACCACTGGCCTCTGACTGTACGTATTGTGTGCGTGTTTGTGTGTAGGAAGGGAAAGTGTGTGGGTGTTACAGCACAGGGCTCCTCTGTATTGTTCTGGAGCTGGCGCAGAAGATGGGGGCGGAACAGGCCAGAAGGAGGGAGGTGAGCTGCTAAAATGCTTCAGAACTGCAGGGCGCTCCCCCAGATCCCAGCTGCCCATGCCTGGCTGAGAGCTGCAGGCAAGTGGCAGGCTTCCTCGGCCCTTCTGGAGGACAGCCAGCCAGCGTGGGAGGAGGAGGTAAGCTGCCCGAAAAAAAAGCCAAAAAAATGTCTAGTACTATATAAAGCAAACCTCATGAGATGGACTTTGCTGAGTCACACAGAATGAAAACAGAAACATGCGGATCTTTTCATTGAATACCACATGTCATATTCAGAAAGAACAAAACTTGATGTGTAATTAATTGTGTTGATTTTTTTAATAAGGATCTTCATCATAAAGTGAATTTAGAAGCACTGGAAGCCTCTGGAAGCACTGGAAGGCCAGTAGCCCGGAGTAAACAGCAAAGTTTATTTGGAACCGTTTCATTATTTGTCTAACATGCAAAAATTGGAGGGAGGGAAGGGGGTGTTATTTTACGGATAATTATAGCTTTTGTTGAGATGATTGCCAAGATAAGCCCAAGTTACGAACCATTACCCAGTGTGCTTGTTCTGGCAGGGCCACTTTGTCGAGGTGCTGCTCACCCAAAACTGTCACAATTCAACTGAAGAGAACCTGACAGTGGGGTGCGGCATAAAATGGTATACCCTCTTTTACCTTCTGGAGGCATTCTAACAACAAGCCGTACTGGATATTTTCCCTGAACCATAAAGTCACTGTGCTTAGTTTTTGTTAACCACAAAGCCATTTTGGCCTTATATTAGGAACATTTACAATATTTAATCCCTTACATGCATTGTCTCAAAACACACACAACACAATAATTCCAGGCATGCTCTATTCAATTCCTTACAGTGTCCAGATACTCCGTGCAAGATGTCCAGTAGGCCTGAAACGATTATTCGACTAACTCGAATGATTCGATTACAAAAAATATTCGAGGCAAAGAATTTTCCTCGAATATTTTTTGTAATCGAATCAAAGGCTTCGTTTAATTCATCACCAAAGTCCATCTATTATCCTGACGCTCCCGCGGAGCTACGCATCACCGGAATCACTGTTCTACACGGACTGTTAACAGACGCGCATTTCAAAGATTTAAGGAGGAGCGATTTATTGTCATAATTGTCATAAGAAGGCATAAAATGTCTGAATTGAAGGACTATTTTAAGCTGCATAAGGTGCACAACGTAGTACGGGGTATACACTGTAAAACGTACCTGGCTTACCATAATAGTACTTCGTCAAAACTACAGCACCTTAACCGAAATCATCCTCACGTAAACTGCACTTCTCCAAGCGACTCGGAGCTTCTACAAGGTATCGAATTTTTATGATTGCTAACTAACATGACCGCTTTTTAGAACGTACATTATTTGTAATTATTTGAGTTATGAGTCGATAGTGACAAGGCATGATAAGGCATGAGATCTCACTCATGTAATTCATCCCTCCCTCCCACGCCACACACACACGCACCAACACACACAATCTACTTCCATCTGGATACAACTGGAAACTGAACTGTATTGTTTAAGTTGGATTATTAGTAATACTTTAATTATTTATTTATATTTACTCTTTTGTACCTTTATACTTTTTTTCTCTTTATTCTCAGATGGGCTATAGCACCCCTTTTTCCTTTTTTAAATGAAAATAAAACCTATGTTTCATTTTTTGTGATGTGCATCATGAATGTTTCACAGAAAGATTGATTAAATGGGTTTAGTTCTGGAGCCAGTAACCCAAAGGTTTTAAGCTTTGATCAATTAAAAGTATTGAGTTTGATTTTTTTTTGTGAGGAATAACAGCCAATTGCTTGCTCATTTTAAGAGGATTTTCATGTTGCATAACACACTATTGATGGAGTTGTTTAAAAACGCAAAAGTATGAGTTATCCGATTACTCGATTAATCACTGAAAAAAATAGACAGAATACTCGATTACAAAAATATTTGAGAGTTGCAGCCCTAATGTCCAGTTCTGTGCTAGATCGCAAAAAAATTCTTCTATCCAACCCTGTTGGATTTCTGTCGACTGCAGAAATTCCCCAAAAGACATAAATATAGTGGGGATGAGCTTTTCAAGCATTAAGAATGGACATTTGGTGTATATTTCAGGTCGTGTGAGTGTGTGTGTTTGGGGGGTATTGTTATAGTCCTGGTTGCAACCTCTGGAATGCCCACACTGCCCTCAAAAGTGACCCAGGAAGGGGCAGAGTGCTAATAACTGCATTTTTTTTCCATGGTCCAGAGAAAGCTACTTTCCTGTGAGTCCAGATAAATCACAGCAAAACACAACATGCATCTCCTCTGACCTTGTAATGGAGGGAATGTTTCAGAATCGGAACAAAAACTATTAATGCTTATTGCACTATTAATATGCCCTTGCTCTCCTTATATCTTTATTGATATATTGCAGACGTACATGAATCTCAGTGTTTCATTTCAGAGGGTCATAATTATTTAGTAAAGTGATCACAACATCTGTTGTGGCTCTGATGTACATGCAGATGTACATGCAGGTAGGTAAATAACAGGTTAGGTGATAACTCCACATAATTGACTGTTTCTACAAACATGCAGCTTTTAATTGAACTGAGGGAAGAATAGATCAAACTGACCAAATTCGACCCAGTTTTACTGCTACAGATTTCTATGTGAAAACGAATCTATACAATTCAATAAAAAAAAAACACTGTTTATCTAAGCTGCAAGCAATTTTGTGGAATAAAAACATTGGTTAAATATTTCTTTACAGAATTTCCTTATTTTCATGGAACAATGACAACATTGTGTATATATTCATATCATTGTTATTTATGTTTTTTTTTTACACTTTTAGATAGTCCCACCCTGAACATTTTAACAGATATTGTTGCAACAACCTTGAAATAGTTTTACTACTGTTTAAATCTTTTATACAGTACTGTATATCTCTAGAAAAGATGAAACATTTCACTGTACAACTATTATAACTTATTATCAACAAAAATAGCAAAAACTATAAACAGTGCTCAACTGTTCTGTAGCTGAGGGCGCCAACCTGAACTCCTTCTCTTGAGTAGAGGAGCTGGCCATGGTACCGGTGATGCCCCTGTATTCCACTGGACCTGCCTGTGTGGCTCAGAGGATGTCTGCCCTGGAGCCTAACCTTTCCTCTGCCTGGTTTGCATGTGTTTCCATGCCGTCTGCCCCGAGCTGCCGGTGACGTGTCTGGACTCTGTGTTTTCCATGGTCGGATCCTGCCTGTGGCCAACTTCACTATATTTGTCGTGCAATATGAGTCCACAGGGAGTCATCAGAGTGAAGCAGATGATACATCCTGATATGTGGTGACTCGCCTAATCATAAATAAATAATTCAGACAGGACAAACAGGATGTCATGACTAACCAACAAGGATTAGAGTACCTAGAATCCATAATTGCCAGTGATAATTGCTTTTTTTTTTTGTTGTTGTGCACGTTCCCACAGCTAAACAGAAGGTCCCAATTTCAGTGGCGGGCAAATACTTTAGTGACATATATGTTGAGGCCGTGGTGACAGATCCCTAGCCAAGGCACTTTTCTTCCCTTTCGCAGTTCCTGGTAATTTCAGTGATAAATGTCCCAATGTGCAGGAGCATGGAAAAACTCATTTCCTCCTCAGCTAAAAAGCATCAAAGCCCCAGAGCCCCTTCAGAGGCAGCAGCCAGCACGGATGCAGAGGCGCAAAAAAAAGAGGAAAGATAACAGTTCACTTCAGTCATGTAAATGAAGCAATTTTATATGTGTGCTCAGGTCATGACAACGTGCCATTCAGTTCCTTCAGTCTGCACCCCACATGTGTTTTCAGTGACCCTTTAAGTGGTCATGACATGTTCCGTTAAGTCAATATGGTCACGAAAAAAGTTATACAAATACAAACTGTGCAAAGAAAAATTAATGTATGAGATTCTAAACAGTATTTTTATTTAAAACATTCTTAACATATTAGCAAATGATTTCTGAAAATGTGCATGAACACAATAGCAACAAACACATTATCAGTAAAAAAAACTACATGCTAGAGTAATTACTCACATTATAAGACAGCTATGCTTTGGTCCAATAAAATATATTTAAGTCTGGATGCCAGTGTTTACAGGACAGCTCATCATGTTTTCTTTAATATTTCCCATTGATGATGACATAAAGAAGAGGTGGACTTGACGGTGAGCTGAGGATCTTATAACTTTCATTAGAGTCAATTCAATTCACAGATAATCCACTGGTTAGCAGGGTTATGCTTGTACTTAAATTGTATTATAGTTCAAATTTCCATGAATGATCAATACAATTTAAAAACCAGTCATGAAATTATTCATATTTAAAAACTACCATTTATAAAATGCGCATAAAGCGTGTTAACATGTGTAGATTTCAAATAATTAGATAAATAATTTGTGAATCATGTTGAATGGAAATAATAAAAATATTTATAAACCAAATAAACTGAAATAAACTTGTAATAATATTTTCATATCCCAAGAAACCCAAATAGAAATTTGGGGTCTTTAAAAACGTGTTACTTATTTTTTCCTAAAATAAACAGATCATGTTAACAGACAGTGGATCACGTGAAAAGCAGGTAAAACCATAATAACTGACCTTTATTGTTTGCAGGGGGTAGAGACTGCTGAGTGAAGTCCCGAAACAGTCGCCTCCCAGGGAGCCCCACCCCATCCTACCACATGCAACCCACACCCCTCACCAAACCACTCCAACAGCACGCCGCCCCAGGCGCTGCTGGGACAGGAGTAATATTTCCAACTGAGCGAAACCTTCCTGTCCCCAAGGACACCCCAGGGAATTTAAGGCCATGTGTGTTTTGCCGCTGCCAGACCTGAACACCCCTTTGTTTTACTTTGATTTTCATTTCAAGTGTATTTTTTCATGCTGTTTGGGTGTTTTAGGGTGGTTTTTCAAACTCGTGCCATTTTCAGTAATGCAGACTGCACCTTGACACATCTCTTACCGCCTCACACTGTGCTGCTGTGTAATTATCATATCAGGTCATGAAGAGTGTGTGGGGACGGTACCTTGCTCAAGGGGACTTAAGCAGCACCTTGAACTTTTGATTACAGTCCGCTTCCTTACCCACTAGGCCCCCACTGGAATAGTGAATGTGAGAACCTCTGATGTCACATTACTTTTACTACTAATACTATTATTATATTCTGTATATACTAGATATACTAAATATGCACATGGTACGTTGTATGTATACACTGGTATATTATATTATCATATTGCTGCTACTTGTCTGTCTGGTTTGTCTCAATCTGCACTATATTAAGGGTCAGTACACAGTGTTCCCAGAATCCCCGAAGCTTCCCAATGTTGTCTCCATGTGTACTTGTATATGGTAAGGTGACCGTGAAGTTCCCTTTGACATTGACTTTGACTTGAAATGGCACAAGATAGACAGCACCAAGTTCATCTCTGGTGTTATTGTTCATATCTCTTTACCGCTAAGACTCTCAACATATGAGTCACTATTAATTCCACACCGGTTTGTGGTACATGAATGTCTCAGTCCTTGGAAAACCAGCACACACCATTTCCTGTAGAGTTTAGCAAACCTGAGGACATGCCTATGAGGCTGCTCACCACTTGCTCACCCCAGCGTCAGGAGCCTCATGCTGCTGCCCTCCATGTGTGATCTAAAGGGTGCTTGCAGTGGAGTGAGGACGTCGGAAAGATTCTTTTTTTTTTTTTTTTTTTTTTCTCTCAACTAGCAAGTGCTGGTCGCAGGCGAATGGATCACCGGCGATCCCAGTGTGGGGAGAGCTGCAGGCTGTCAGACTCCTGACAGGAGCCTCCAGTGATGTGGCCTCATCCACTCTCATTACTAACTGTTCTCCAGCTGCTGGCACTACATCCCACAGGCGCTGACTGCTCCTTCCTTTTATGACTCATTTGAAAACGTTCCTGTGGATAGACGCAGCGAGGCCCGACGGACAGCTTTAAATGGCCTCTGAATGCATCAAGATGCAGATAATGATAGATATTGTGTGGTGGAGTCTGTCACACAGATGGCTTGCTAACCTCTTTAGGTTGTTTTGTATAAACACCCCATTTTGATGGCTCTCCATGAGCCACAAGACTTCCCCACAACTGCCATTGGCTCACTGCTGCTTCTCAATGAAAGGAAAAGGAACTACAAGACGTATGAAGAAGAATGAATCTCTGGCATAAGAAACTGGGGAAATCCTCACGTGAAAACGATGGTAAGAAAAAAAAAACTCAGCCTCAGCCGAAACCTCAATTGTTGCTTATGACATAGTCCTAAAAAATGCTGAAATTTAAGAGATGCTGACTCAGCAAAAACAGGCATTGACTCAGCAACAGACTGTGGGCTTAGTGTGGCACACCAAGAGCATATTTTGAGGAAAGGGTTAAACTTAAGGAGATCATGGGAAAAATAGGTCTGATGCCCGGTGTATCCTGAAAAGATTTAACAGTGGCTAAAAAAAAAAAAAAAATCAAATCTGTCACACACAGTATTTTGATAACAGTAACATTGATGTAATGTAACAGGCTACAGCAGGGTTGATTGGTTTATTTACATTACGTCATCGCTAAAATATTAGATTTACATTTACATTTATAAAATATTAGGTGAGACAGATTACTTACATGTTTCAAGTTAAGCAAAAAAAATGTTTGTATTGTTCCCTTCCAAGATGGCTGCCTGTAACCACTAGTAACTTTTCACAGCAGTGACAGAAGGTAAAGAATTGAGCAGACATTATTGTTCTGCTGTAATACAAATCAACAGTGAAAAAGTAAATGTCAGTTTTTCAGTGTTTTATGAACTCAGTCACAGCATAGAAATGAGATGTTTTCTTTTGAAAAAGGTTACAGGCAATCACTTTGAAAGAGAACAATACAAAGATTCCATTCAAGGCCTCTATTGTCAAGATTAAATTAAAGAACATTTGAAATTGTAAACAGTTTTATGTAACTATAGACCTGGGTTTATTTTAATGTCTAATAACTTTCTATTAACATTATTTTCATTATTAACACAGGTAAAAATTGGTAAACAGTTGCATGTCAAAACCTTCATTGAACAGCAATACTGAGCGTAAAAAAGATCCAGCCCTGACGTTATTGTGACATCATAGTTCAAAACGGTATTCTTTATAGAATTCAAACTTTAACATCCCATTTCACATGACCCTGATGGGACTATGGGATGCTTTCATTTGCTACAATGAGCAGGAAAATGCCTGGTTCAGACGTCCGTGGCATCAGGTGAGCGTTCTAGACCGCTTTCAGACCAAACACGCTGTGGGCGCCTCAGGGCTCAGCACAAAAGTTCTCTGGAAACTCCAAGAAAGATCAGCTTTTCCTCCATTCCTGATTTGTGTGTGCTTTTTCAAGTGGTAGAAAGAAAACTCGTCCGCTTGGATTCTATTGGTCGTGCATCGCCGGGTGCCGCTCAGCATCAAACTCCGACCCAGTGCGGCGCTGCACTCTGTAGATCAGGCCGCCACAGTCACTATCAGCACTACTTTTTAACAAAAAAAATCACCAAACAACATCATTATGATATGATCGATCAAGTTCTGCACTGCATTGATGCAATATCGATGCACGTCTGCATCACGATGCATCGATTATATGACTCATTTCAACACCCCTAGTGTTCACTTTGTTCAGTGTAAGATGGGGAGACTTTCAGAATACATCCTCTTTGGCTTCTGGACGTGCTTAAGGTGGGCTTCAGAATGGTGTCTGACATGACTGTCATTATTATCTTACATGGACACAAGGAAATAAAGCCAAACAAAAGGTTATCCCAATTCAACAGGAGTGAAGGGGACGTAGATCCTCCTATTAAAGGCTATGAACTAGTTGTCGCAACATCAAAGCTTTAAATAGTACAGCGTTTCACAATGACCCCTTGCCTCCATTTGGACGAATTCCTAGAACTTTTGAACATTAATGCCAATAAGACAGGGCATACATTATAGTGCCCCTCTCATGTCTTCACAAGCACCGATACATCCGAAAACAAAACAGCAGTCGGAATAAAACGCACACAGGAAAGAAAGGGAAGCATTCATGCCATTCAAGCAATTAAAGTTCACTCAAGTTCTATCACTCAAGCCCAGAATTGCCAGAGGAAGATTCCTGAGTTTGATCATTTCATGACATTCCATTTGGACAATTTCCAGCAAGTTGAATCTCATGCTGTTGCAGCCTTGAACTCTTTTTTTGTTGTTGTTGTTGTTACTGCAGTTCTTTTTCCCCACGAGACATACACCTCTGCAGGCATCAGGCCGACTGGCACCAAGGTCAGTATGGGCACTTGCGCCACTGAGACCATGTCTAATCCAAGCCTTAGTGCACGAGAGGGTATCTGTCTACCTCCCAAACAGCGAATGGCGTCTTCTGCCAGCCCATGCCACTCTTGGTCGGTGAGCCCCACTAACAAGGTCCCTCTATCGCTCGCTGCCGCTTGCACTGTTCTCTCACTGGCCCAGCAGGCTGTTGTGAATATTCATAACTCTCTTCTGATAAGCATGCAAAATGAGTGTCAAGAGAACTTGGCGACTTGACAAAACATGGCGACATGGCGAACAATGAGAAAAAGGGGAAAAGAAGAGCAAGGGAAATAAGCAGCAGAGCAAACAATGTCTCTGGTAGTTCAGAGGGGGACATGATCATTCAGCAGAGGGTGACTGAGGTTAACTTTGCACACAGCCATGGGGTTAAGCCAGGGGACATCAAAGCATCATTGTATTGCCTAAATCTGTGAATGATTGTGAAACGATTCCTATTACCATTCAAATATGGTATATGGCCAAAAATGCAGTGTGGACCACACAAAACCAAACCATCTTTCGACAGAAAACATTGACTCATCCTTGTAGCTGCAATTTTCAATTACAAAGTTGCACAAAACTTAAATGACATGTATTGTAGAATGCCATGAAAGAAAAAAGTAAATCATTTTCTATCATTTTTTAAATATATTTTGTTGTATGCATTAAGTTTAATTTTTACTCTCAGTTTCAATTTGTCTCTTTTTCAATTTGTCAGTGGTTAATAATAATATGACTATTGACAGCTTATTTTCAAGTGATGATTCTGGAAAGATCTGCACAAACCGTGAAGTACTCCTTTTGCACAGTAATCCATTGTGAAGTGTATTGACAATCGTTTTAACTGAGGCACAGTGATCGTTCATGTCCAATGAGATTTGACAGCAGAAAGACAAACTCTGATTGTAAATTATTCAAATTTAATCAATTTATACAAACTGTTCAATGCAAAGGTGTGTGCTCTCCACCCCCCAACCCCAACTCTATATGGGGGTGGACATCAGGCCTAGAACCGCCTTCATTGTCCCTACAGCTGGACCCTGAGAAGCTGGACATCCAGCTATGCCGCAAGAAAAGAGACAAAGCCCACCACCCAGACCACTAAAATCCCTACTTCCCCTGTATCCACCCCCAAAACGTCCTGGTCAAAAGAAGCAATCCAACTTCTCCAAACCTGGGACCTGTTTCATAATCTGCACTAAATCTGGCCTTCCAGCTTTATCTGTCTTTTGTCAGTGCGGGTGAGACTGGTGAATGCTGTGGGGTCACAAGGCTAAGACGTCTATTCCTGCCACTGCTTTCTCCTCACCCTCTGCAACGACCCTGATATTTTGGTAGAGCCACCCCCCCCCCCTTCCTTTTCCTCTTCACTAAAAGCCAAATAAAGTATGTGATGGATGAGCAAGCAGAGGCAACACCTCCCCCATCAATCTCAGCGAGCAGGAGTTTGTGTTGAAAGGGACTGAACCCCTTCACAGGCCTCTGGAGACCCCCTAACCCCCGACATCTCAGTAACACATGAAGCGAACTCCCCCACGGCCGAGCCAGACTCTGCACAGCTCAGAGTAAATTATGCAGAATTGTCATAACCCAGACAGGAAGGGGAAATGTATAAAAAGATGGCGTGGAATGAAAGGGATGAAGAAAAGAGGCAAACGTGAGCAGCACAACCAAAAACATGACAGCAGCGGCTCCGGGGTTTTGCCACGGCAGAAAAGAAAGATCTGCAGAGTGGCTGACTGTGGTAGGTTCTCACCCTTTGTGAGCACACCAGTACAAGGAGGCAAATTCCAAGCACATGTCATCATCAGCGGAGACCAAAAGACAGGGACGTGTTTTGGTAACAACCTGCTTTTCACTGAGCAGCATCGCAGACACTAAAGTATTCACAGACAGCCATTTATACACACACACACACACACACACACACACACACAATGAAGCAGAGGAAGAGGAAAGGGAGTTATCCTGACTGGCTGACACAGTGGGAGGGGGATTCCCTGGGCTGCCGGGTCTGAAGTAATGACAAGCTGTTCGGCCTTCATGCTGGGCTATTGCATAACTGGCCCTGAGCAGTAAGAAGGAACACATGTAAGGATTAAATAATACTTAATATATATGTATTATAAGTATTATAATGATAAATGAAAATAGCACTTAGCACATAAAAGAACTTTTTTTTTTTTTGGCTGCTGTGAAAAAGAGACCATCTTTCCTGAAAAGTTTCCTGAAAAGTATCCACTTCAAGCCTTTGTGCACAAGGGATAACTGTCCACTGTGTAACTGGAACTATGAGCATCAATAAAGGGTGGGTTTGGAGGGGTGCGGTAAGGTATTGATTAGCTTCCCCACCCTAATTCAAGCTACAAACCACACGCAAAAGCAAAGAACACGTTATCCACAAGCCGTCTAACGCGCTCATTTCTCCACGTCCAACAACAAAGGAAGTTCATGTTCATGACTACAGTTCATCTGCAAAAGCAATACAGGGTTCCCATTATTCTCTATGCATGTTCGTAAGTGAAATCGCACGATAACAGGGAGGCTCACAGGTTATCAATCCGCCAAGGACCAAATGAAAGCGGAATAACAGTAACATGTGCAACAACATCAACACACAAAAAAAAAAACTGGCTAACAGCTGTGAACATTTTCCATTCGAAGTGAAACATTCCTCCACTGGGCCGTCTCTGCTGCAGTGGGCTTCCTCTCATTTCCATGCGGTATTTGTCCCCAGCTGAGATCCAGATACTGCAGGCGAGCTGCAAACTTTCCCAAGGATACCATCCAACCGCATGGTGCGCTCTCTCCTCCACAAGTCCTTCCTGCGCCTCCTGGAACGTTCTCTTTCCAGCAACACTTTAGCATGTGCTTCAAAATGTCAGGCATCTGTTTGCGTTTCCCTCGGGAACACCTCTCCATTCTTTTGCTCATCCAAACCTGAAAGCACAGGACATTCTGTCACCCCAGATACCGCCTGATCTTTCTGATGGCCATGAGGAAGATGGTTTTTAGATTTTATTTCCTGAATACAACTGCCTGCTTTATTTAACTGGAAAAAAAAAAGTACCTCCAGCCACTAGAGGGTGGTACAATGGTGTACACCACAACACCACACACCGGCGATCAGCAGTATTCTTTATAGAAAAAATGCTGTGCTGGGGGCTGCATTAATATAACTGGAGGCAGTGACCTAACAGCGCTTATTCTGCAATCTTAAGGGATAATAGAATTCGGCTTTAGTTTAGTTTTACACTCGTTGTGGGTTATTTTAAGATTCAGGAAAGGCTTTTGCGTCATCGTAGTAGCGAAGAACCATGCAGCGGCGTCTATGATGTGAGGCGTGCAGGAAACAGCAGCACCAAAGCAGGCAGTCAGTTGCAAATGGGGCGCATGCATGCATGCGCTGGTGATTGCTTTAATATTTAAAAAAACAGAGAAGCCTACACAG
The DNA here is from genome assembly GCF_900700375.1 of Denticeps clupeoides. NCBI lineage: Eukaryota > Metazoa > Chordata > Actinopteri > Clupeiformes > Denticipitidae > Denticeps > Denticeps clupeoides. The sequence continues at coordinate 11,477,035 of NC_041723.1, read as the reverse complement.
ACTGGTGCAAAGGTTTACTGAACACACACTGGCACACACACACACACACAGTATTTCATTCTGACGAGTACATCTGACAAGTCAAAGAAAAATGTTATTTTTTCTGTGCTCACTGTCTTTAATCTCTCATGAGACTTCAGGTTTGGGACTGTGGGGCGAAGGATCAGTTAAATAGTCATTTCCCATAATGCATGAATTCCCCTCACAGCTTTTTGAGGTTGCGTGGTTCAGACATTACTGTAACATTTCATCTGCTAAGAATAATTACGTAGAAACTGTTACAAACGTTTTTCTTCCTTTAACAGTTTAGATCTGGTAAAATTTTGCCATAGCAAGAATGTGGGACCCGTTCGGATGGAAAAAAGGATACTGCCTCAGACAGGACTCATAGGCAGGAAGGAATCAACTCATGTCTGAATACCAGGTTTACCAGCCTGCTTCTCTGTTTTCTGGATCCCTCAATCCTGTGCAATGAACAGAAGTGGCTGGTTCCGTGCAATCAGAAATCACTACAGTTACACATAAACTCATCTCTGCTTCTATTATGCTTCACTTACTCAAATGATGCAAGTGTCACTGATGAAAAGAAAAATCATTTATCAAACACACCCAAAACACACAATTGTGGGGGGTCAGGGCCCCAGAACAGGAAAACCAGCAGGCAGTGGGGATATTAAAGCTACAGGGCACCATTTTCAAATTGTGGGGCTCGTTCACTAGTGTAGGGTCAAAGGTGGCCTCAGTATTGACATGAAGATATAGTACAAGAAAGAACTCCTTAACAGTTATCTGTATTTGAAAGTGATAAAAACTTGGTGTGCAATTATTTCGGTATAAAATGGGAGGAGCCTGATGATCGACAGCTATCACACATGCAATGTCCTCATTCTGGATGACTTTACATTTCAAACATCATTTATCATCATGTTTCTTTCTGGTTTTATCTATTTATGTATGAGCATCTTTGCTCTTGACTTGGCAACAAGTCCCATGATCTGCACCTAGCGCATGTTTGAAAAAGCTGCATTGAGAGGAATAAAAAACAACAAAAAAATGGTACAGTAATCTGAATAAACCCATTCCGCACCTTTATTACAATAAGTGCCAATTAACAACATGAGTAACGGTGAAAAGCACCTAGCTACGCCCGTTTTTTCATGACAAATAAAAATTTCTGCGAACATTTTACATAACAGAAGCTTTTCTGCATGTTTCCGGGTCTGACGGCAATGAACTATTCAAGGCCGGGGGACAGAGGGACCCTCTGAGTGTGCTCCGTTAGAAGCGGTGTTGGGGCAGGAGTGTGATGCCTCCCCAGAACATTCACCCTCTAATACCCCTCCCTCTCTCTCAGCCATTGCTCCTCCATTCACAATGGGACTGTTCAAGCAAAATAGGACCTTCGTTCACGGACGCTTCCTGCCCGCGGCCCCGGGCGCGCCATATTTTTTGCCCTGTATCAAAAGGGGGAATCCAGTGGATTAACTCGTCCATATGGGCAGCCTGCGCATCTGCCTCTGGCTCAGCAGGACAAGGCACGCTCAGTTGCGTTTTCCTCCCCGGGCACCTGCAGCGGCGCAGAGCCGGGCCAGTCAAAGTGGGCAGCATCGTCTCCGCAGCGACCGACTACTGCAGGGTGCGGGTGGGGGTGGCAGCAGCACACCAGCCCTCTGTTCCTCTGCCCACTCCCTCTGTGTGGGTGCAGGTGAAAGCTGTGCTGAAGCGGCCGGCAGATGGACAAACTGACTGCAGTTTATTTTGCCGACCGGCACAGCTGGCACGCGGCACGTTCGGGATCCGGCTTGATAAAACCGAGTGACTTTGTGACAAACACAAAAACAGCATATGCACATTTTGTATGCATGGGAGACAAACATATGCACACGTGCACAGTAACAGGCCTTTAAATAGGCTGCCACCTCTGAATTCCCCTAAAATATCAGGACAAACAAACACAGAACAGGAAGTAAAAACCATATTCAAAAGGATTCAAAGTTGCATACTTTGTACATTCCTGTTAGTCATTAAAGAAATAAAAATTTGCATCGAGTCAGTAAACATCGTGCACTTGTTTTTCAATGCTTTCATAAGTGCAATGTTTATTTCTCTGATATAAAGCTGCCTCTGATCACTATTTTCCCCCAAAAAAACCTTTTACTAGAAAAAATACTAGTTATCTACGTGGGCGATCAGAGATTATTTTCATTTTCCTCTTGTGCAGTAATTGCAACGTCTGGAAATTTTATCGTTTAATGAAACCAACTCTTTCTTTAACCCCAGTTTTTGTGTCCTCCGGCCCACATGTGTACGCAATAATTGGCCAAAAAATAACAATTACAAGGACGATTCTTGTTTTTGATTGATGGCATGGTTACAATTTACAATAATTATAATGAATTATGTTCCACTGTGTGTTTTTATTCACCATTAATTTCTCCAACTCTTAGATCCACAGGAAGTTTAATTTTGCAAAATGTGATTGTTGTTTAAAATTTAAACTACTTACTTTGAAATAAATGAAAGAGGCCTATATTTTTCAAATGCTCTTGTTTTCAGTGGCTGCTTGTGTATGTCTGGGCCTAACAGACGAGATGCTGCATTCATCATCAGATGAGAAATGAAATGTGGTGAGGAGAGGCAAGAAGACAGCGTATATGGTCCGCTATCTGACGTTCGTTCAAGCCACATCATTTACATTGACAGTGAAAAGCCCACAGACCTTAAAGAGATTATTGGACCTCTCTATCCCAGAGGATCGATGGGCTGCCTGTAGAGAAAAAGTTACTGCACAAATCTGTGTTTTCTCACCTCTATCAAACAATTTATTTATCAATGACTGATACAAACAGTTGAATGCTTAAAATTGTGATTGAAATGTACACAAATTAAACACAGTAAAATATAATAAAACTACAGCGGCTTTTTCTGTAACCAAATAAATTAAATAATCTATAAAACAATCCATTTAAATAAAAAAAATGACATGGTCATATCAATTTGCTTTGTCATATATCATGGGCTGCCTTGAAGCAATGATTCTGATGAAACTATGATCTCACATTTATTCTGTGTTTCATTTCCATTGTTGGATTTTTATTGAGAATTTCAAAAAACACTGTATTTGAACAGGGACAACATCTTTGGTAGACTACAGCACAGAGTGATGTGTCTAAAAGTTGTAAATTATTGCAAAAACACTCACCAACGGAATATTGATGCAACTGTAAACTAATTTGGGAGTATATCTGTTCCTTTATGCATATATTTTTTTATTAATTCTTTAATGTTTTGCTAGTATGTAGTTTTTTACGTCTCCAGTGTTGTGTTGTGTAAAATTTGAATCACAAAATTTGGATGCAGAACTGTAATAATAAAATAAATAGAAAAATGGACTGCTTTTAAAAATGGAATAATTGATTTATTATTTTGCTCATTAGATTTCTTGCATTACAGAAATCGACAGATTCCTATGGTGTCTTACTAAATCGAAGAAAGGGCATGTTATGTTATGCCATAATATTACTGTAGAGTCAACTTTGTGTTTCAGCAATTAAAGCTGAAACACATGTTGAAAGTACAATACCTGACTTCCCAAAGGACTGACAATTCAAACAATACAATATAAAATCCTGACCATCCCGTGGCACTCAAACACAATACAAGCTATAGAAGCACAACAAATAGTTTACACCTCTAAGGTTTCCTTGAAAAAATGCCTGTTGTATCACTAGTCGTCATGAGCACCTCCTCTGCCTGCAGAGGTGCAGTATTAGGTTTGGCCTCTTTGTGCAAAGGGGGGGATTTCCAAACTGCCGAGCATTGAGATGGTTGGGAATGGGCAATCTTCCTCTGGGCAGTGTTACTATTGCTGTGTGGGAACAGACGCTCTCTATGTTGCTGCCCTACTCCTGTTGCCAGTGGGAACAGGTGAGACACACACATATACACACACACACACAAACAGACAGCAGTGTAGGTGGATGGAGGTCCTCATCCAGTGTCATCACACAGCCCCTCATATATACGCAGTGCCCTCACCATGGGCACCAGCAGCAACACTGGCAGCCATACAGCGGCACTAGGGAGGAGCACATGTGAAATACGGCCAGGGAAGAGTTATTGCGCCTGACACTCCATCGTTACATGCACACAGAACACCCACTGTGCGACTGAACGTAAATAAATAGACCCCTTCTTTATATGCACCATACTCCTTGGTTTACCATGGCACAATCAGGTCAGTAATCAGCACGGTCGTTTTAATGCGTTTAATGCATCCCTTTTGGGTCAGCTCGCCAGTTTGCCATGGCTGTCCGAAAGAAGCATTCTAATGAGTCACACTGACAAACTTCAAAGCCTTTGATCCACAAATTAGATTTCAGCTGACCTTCCTGTTTGTGGCCTAATGCATACCACAATTAAGTACCTGAATTTCCCCGGGAAATCCATAGAACAATTTACTTCACAGAACACGCTAATCTGTTCTGTGAAGTGAATAAACATAAATAAAGTTTATTTATGCACTTCCAAGGTTATTTATGTACTCCAACAACAATAGATTGGCTGTTTAATAATAAATACATTGTGATATGAAAATATATAAATATTTAAATAAATAAATATAAACAAAAATATGATGTATTTTACTGTTTAATAGATGCCGATTTAGGGATGAGATGAAATTATTAATTCACAATTCTGAAAAGGTTGATTTAGGTTCAGATTCATTCAGCATGTGAGCAGATGTTATGTTAATTAGATATCCTCTCTAGACGTCAAGCGAGCGCAGACAGAAAAGACCCATTCTTCTCTAACTGAATTCTTATATGACTCATGCAACATGCAAGGAATGCGAGAGAATGCATCAGCTCCTATTTCTATGTCAGTTGTCAGGGTTCAGGAAGACCACTTTGCCTTTTATCATTCGGACATCCAGGATGTTTACTCTAAGTGTGCCATGTACAGTAGGGGGTTGGACAGAGTCCCGCATGAATATTTCAATAAGTACTGTTATGGTGGAATATCATTAAAATATCTATGCCAGTTTCATAATGAGGAACTCCTCTGAAAAGAATTGGCTCACCAAAAACCACCATTATGACTGGCATTAACATCAGTAATAATAACTACACTGCAATTAAATATTCAGAAGGCACAATTTTAACAATAAACCAGATTGATAGACAGACAGAAAGATGCTGCTTAAAGAGCAGGTTTTCATCCAGGATGTCTCTGTACGTTGCTGCAGACATCTTTCCCTCTATCCTGACTAGTCTCCCAGTTCCTGCAGCTGAAAAACATCCCCACAGCATCCCCATTACCATGGTTCACTGTAGGGATGGTACAGCAGGTGGTAGAAGCCTAGTGGGTTACACACTCGCCTATGAACCAGAAGACCCAGGTTAAAATCCCACTTACTACCATTGTGTCCCTGAGCAAGACATTTAACCCTAAGTTGCCCCAGGGGGACTGTCCTTGTAACTACTGGTTGTAAGTCTGAATAAGGACGTCTGATAAATGCTGTAAATGTTACTATAAATGTATTGGCCTGGTGATGAGTGGTGCCTGGTTTCCTCCAAACGTGACACCTTGCATTCATATTAAAGAACAGAGAATTTTGTTTTCTCATGGTCTGAAAGTCCTTCAGGTGCTTTTTGGCAAAAAAAAAAGCACCTGTCATGCGCCTTTTACTAAAGAGGGGCTTCGGTCTGGCCACTCTCCCATACAGACCTGATTGGTAGATTGTTGCAGAGATCATTGTCTTTCTAGAATTTCTCCTCTGTCCACATAGGACCTCTGGACCTCTGGCCGCATGACCTTTGGGTTCTTCGTCACCTCCCTTACCAAGGCCCTTTCTCCCCTCAGTTTAAGTGGCCGGCCAGCTCTAGGAAGAGTCCTGGTGGTTTAGAACTTTAGTCTTGTCTTTGCGTTCTACAGAGAATTCCTTTGACTCCATGCTTGGTTTGTGCACAAACATGAACTGTCAACTGTGGACCTTATTTAGACAGACGTGTGCCTTTGCAAATCAGGTCCAATCAACTGTTTTTTTACAGGTGGACACCAATGAAGCTGCAGAAACATCTCAAGGATGATCAGGGCAAACAGGATGCACCTGAGCACAATTTTGAGATTCGTGGCAAATGCTGAATACTTATGTACGTCTGCTTCTCGTTTTTTTGTATTTTGAATATATTTGCCAAAACCCAACCTGTCATTATTCACATTGTCATTATGAGGGTTGTGTGTAGAATTCTGAGGAAAAATAATAATTTAATCCATTTTGGAATAAGACTGTAACATACAACATGTGGAAAAAGCAATGCACTGTGAATAATTTCCGGATGCACTGCAAGGCTGCACGGATGCATCCCTCCTCCAATTCTGATGGGTCTGTGACCACCATGTGGATTACTTTCTTTGTTTGATTAGGAGTTCAAGATGAGTTTGTTGTCATGACATTGTTGAATGACAGTGGGACATGTAAGGCTAGTGACCATAGTGGACCTTTGCATTGAAAGGTAGGTTAGTGGGATGCGAAGGTGGGATCATACTCAGTAAGTAATTGGACTCGTCTATCCATGATGCCGTTCACTTAATTCATCAATTATATCAATTAATGCCAAATGCTCAGATTAAAATCTGGCATATCTTTTATTCTTCTCAAGATGAACCGTGTAATTGAAAACCGAATTATTAGGTTAAAGGGAAAAAATCACAAATATATTAATTGTTTCAGAAATCATTGAGAATCATCAGACTCATCATGAGATCAGGGACACAGCACTGCCACCCAGTTCCAGGGCCAAAATAGTCTCAGCATCGAGTCTAAAGCTCTCTAAATATGTCACATTCCACACGACATCCATCTCAGTGGCAGCAGACTTTCTCACAGAACTTAAACCCTATTTTCTTTGAATGAGAGTCCTCCTTTGTTGTGCGACTCGTCCACCCAGACCCTAGCAACTTCCCCAAAACGGAATGCTGCTGGAATTCCAGGCTCCGCTGCCAACTCTGGCTACCTGGTAAAAAGGATTAGGGCAGCTTTATCCCTTAGTCAGGAATGCGGAATGGCTGAACTTCTGACCATGTCACACGACGCTGACATTTAATGTGGCGTTCCGGGTGATGCTCTGACATGCCACACTTAACCACTGACAATGTGATAAGATTGATCAAATTACTGTATTCATCGGGAACAGGCACAAGAGGAAATACTATCATTGGCAAGTTTAGAACTTTAATAATAGAATTGAAGAAATCACAAAACAGGAACTAAGCATCGACTAAATAAATAAATAAAAATTAATATAATTAAGCAAGCATGACAGATGTCACCATGTCTAGCAGTCATTTGGGAATAGCATTGACTCATTACCCTTCCTGACCCATTATGACACAGAGACCAGGATCAGTTCTGCATCCCACAACAGACCTTCTTCCACCATAAACACATTCAATTGGCCCAGCAGTCCTCACAGATGACCTCGTCCACTGCTGCCAAATGGCGGGACAGGGGTGGTCTGCTTGGGCAAAAAAGATTATTGTCTACTTATTCTTTTAGCATGTTACTGCTTTATGACATTAGCATCACATCAGACGCACTTTAAAGGGAACGCTGTAATCTGAACTGAGCTGCAAAAGAATGCAGCCTTCAATTCCATTAACATTTGTGGGGGGAAAGGAAACAAGAAAGTGAGCAAGTCATGGGAACTGGCACATAGCTCAATGCATGCCAGAGCAGGAGGCTTGCCGGCTGTGATGCAGCTTGTATTCTGCACACATCCATCTGCCGGAACCATTTTGGATGCTTGCTGTTATGCATTTTCATGTATCTGCTTAGTAGCAGATAGCTTGGACAGGTTATATAGTGCAGGCTACTCATTATTGATTGTCATGGGGTGGTAGTAGCCTAGTGGGTAACACACTTGCCTATGAACCAGAAGACCCAGGTTCAAATCCCACTAACTACCATTGTGTCCCTGAGCAAGACACTTAACCCTAAATTACTCCAGGGTGACTGTCCCTGTAACTACTGATTGTCAGTCGCTCTGGATAAGGGCGTCTGATAAATGCTGTAAATGTAAATGTAATGTAAATGTCATCCGCATTCAACCCAATATTTTTTTTCACATCACAGCAGAAGTACATTTTATTTAAAAAATGCATTCTAAATAATGCTTTGTAAGCTGTAAAGTGGACTGAATACTGAACTGAGTTCTGAATGTTACATGTATTCCATTACATCATGTTTATATGAGTGCAGTCTAACTGAAAGGTCTAACTGGGTATATGACATCTAAATGTACATGTGCTGAATAGTGTCTCCGCTCTTGCATCATTGCAAGCCACAAACCTATTGGACAATGTGTTCTTTTTCTCAGGTAGTTTTGTTCTCAGTACAAACAAACAAAGAGAACATTATTTCAGGAAAAAAAACAGTGACAGAATGACATTTATATTTTAGAATCTCACAGCAACATTGTGATTCAAATTTGAATGAATAATACTGTTATTTGGATGTAGTAAATTTATATAGTTCATTTCATAGGATCTAAAGGTGTACAGGTTCAAATTCAAATTAATAATAATAATTCAATCTGCTCTTTTAGGATGTTCCACAGGTTTTTTTTTACACAGATAAACCTGCTCATACTGAGTTCTTCTACTATACCCAGGAGGGATATAATGTCTGAAGTGATTGTCATTGTGAAACACTGCAGCTGCACATGGTAAACCAAACAAATACCCAGTCCTCTGCATTTAACCATCACCCTTGGTGAGCAGTGGGCAGCCATGAAAGGTGCCAGGGGAGCAGGGTGTGGAGATGATGCTTTGCTCAGTGGCACCTCAGTGGAATGTTGGTGGTCCAGTGATTCGAACCGGCAACCTTCCGATTACCTCCCGGGGATTAAACCCGAGACCTCATACATGTGAAGTTTTGCACATAAGATAGTGAGAATTAGATAGAAAATTATTAGAAGAACCACTAAAAGAGCAGTCTGCTCTAAAATTTTGCATCCATATTTTAATGTACTTTTCACATAACATTGTCCTCACCACGTTCTTGATTTCTGTTGATTTCTGGTTGCATTGACCTTGTTTTTCTGGTTAAGCATTCAAAAACACAATGGCATTTAAAGTTACAAGTGTACACATTGGTTTTTGCTCTTCAACCCAGTCCTTTGATTCAATTCAGAACAAGAATAGTAAACACTGCAGGTAAGCAGATGAATAAAACATATATGTGGTTACTGTGCTGCTTCTTTTAAGACAGAGTCTTTTAAAAGTACTTGGATTTGTTCAATTAAAGCAGAGGAAATTGAGTTGGGTGTTCATTCGTTTTCTAAGAAATTTTGGTGTGGTCACAGCACAGAAAACAAAACACCATCTTAGGCGCAAAACACATAAAACACACATGTTTAGATGGCACGGGGGCTTTTTCTCCCCATCTTGCTCTGCCCTGCCCACACCACATGAGAGTAGCTTCAACAAATAGGAAATCTCAGAGGAACATGTTATTGTGCTCAAGTGTTGAGAAATGTACATTGCACAATTGCAACCATTTACAGGCAAAGAAAAGGAGAAGTCCCTTCTGCTGCACCTGACACTACTGCTGCCCAAAGCTACCAACATCTACACACACACAAGCAGTCTCACACACACACACACACACACACTGACAGGGTCACATGACAATAGTTATTTGAAGCATGCTAGTATCCGTGAGGGAAAGGGCAACTGAACAGGGATCTCCTGGCTAGTATGAAAGTGGGATGGAGAAAAGGCTGCTTTTGTTGTTCACTGGGGGGATAAGAGGCACCTGTGAGGGGGATGATGCTCTCAGCCTTGCTCCCGACTTACAGCTGATAGTCCTCACCAGGAAAAGAAGACAAGGTGAACTTCAGCAGCGTCTGCCAAAATTCCGTTCGTAAGCATTATTCTCATCCTGCTGTCCTATAGGAAAAGAACTGGGCATTGTCCTGAGCATTTTTCTTGTCCTACTGAACCGTTCTGTCACAATGGCTGGACATGGCAACGAAGGAGGATGCATACGCACAACGTCACGAGACAGGGGATGTATTACATGAAGCACAGGACAGGAAATATCACCAAACAACGACCCAACAGAGAACAGACACGAACAGGGCAGCTTTATACAGGCAGATACAGGTGAAAACAATCAGGAACCATAATAACACAGGACAAACACCAAAACCCCGGTCTGAACCCCGGATCCGGAGCAGCCCTTTTCGGACCGGATCCTGGCATGTTCCCATCCCTTCCTTAAAGGTAGCCTACTGACATATTCAGTCTGGACTTTTTGCATTTGTGATAATGAATAATGTATCAGACACCCATCTGCTCTTAGATTCTTCTTCTCTTCAAATGAAGCTGCCTCATCTCTAACAGTCCTTGTTCCATTAAGTGGTCAACAAAGTGCAAGCTGGAGCCTCAGCTCAGATGCTCTCCTCCTGGCCGCAGATTCCAGAAGGCTTAGAAAAGGGTTGGTAGAGAAGAGGCCACAGACTCCTGGATCCACAATGCATCTCTCAGGGGAAGGTCAGTTAATGAACCACAAGGCCCGACAAGGCACTCTGCTCTGCTGGGTCACAAGAATGCTGTAGGTAACCTGTTTCTGAAGCAACCCTCTGTACGACTTTCTGCCCGGAAAATTCCATATGTTTTGTAACTGATGTTCACAGACTAACAGAAAATATGTATCAAAAGTGAAAGTAAAAATAGAAAGTGAAGTGATCGTGATACACTGCAGCACAGCACAAGGTGCACACAACGGAATGTGTCCTCTGCTTTCAACCATCACCCCGGGGAGCAGTGTGTGGGGACAGTGGCTCCTTGGTGGCTCAGGATTCGAACCGGCAACCTTCGGATTACAGGGCCGCTTCCTTAACCGTTAGGCCACCAGCGCCCCCTAAAAAGAACTAGAATGACAACCAAGGTAAATCTGTTAGTGGAAATGGTATTGTAGGCATTTGCACAGTAGTCAGTGTAAAGCCACATGAGAGGAGTTGCGAACAGATCCGCACTGGGAGGCAGAGAGGACCAGTGCTCTAGACCTGTCCAGATGGACACAGGTTTGGAGAGGACACAGCAGGGTCAAAACAGAAACTGGAGAATCAAAGCGGAGAGAGCCACTTCCCGAAATTTGGCACTTTCAAGCAGCACTTACCCAGGGTATCATATAAACTTAACCCTGCTGTCAGAATGGCCATGCACAAGGAAATGGTGAAGGTCATGACCTGGAAAGCACAGGTCAAACGTCGCTGGCCGCCACTCAAAGGAAGTCCCAAGATAAGCCATGCAGCTTGTACAATGAGCAAGCAGATGGCCCTAAAATTTGAGTCGATGGCTGATGGAGAGACAGCAAATCTCAGAAGACCAGAGTCTAGGTCTTATAAACCAGACGGACACATAAGAAACAGGGCAACTGTCACCCCAGGACCACCCACCATCATGAAGCAATTTTCCCCCATTTATCATTATTAAATCCTGCTCATAAATGTCAAGATTCGGAAAGGGGAAGGTTAAAACAACCTGGTTAACACAGACACTGACCTGTTTTCCAGATGAAAAACAGTTCTTCCAGTTCATTAATCTCTGTCTATGATATGACTGTTAAAAAAATTTGTTCTAAAAAATTACAACAATCTTATGAAGAATAGGATTATTTGTAGGAATAGGCATAGGATTAACACCATCATGAGTGTAGCAAAACATGTAGCCTTTTTCCAGTTTTGGTTCCCAAGACACATAAATGCATTTATATGGAAAATGACCACATGATTTGAAATGTAAACATGTTCATTAAACAAAGTAAAAAAATCAGTGAGAGACTCCATACCTAGGCCAGATATTAGTTTATGATTGAAGGGTTAATTATTAAAACATTTTTCATGGTTTTTGCTGACATCAGCCATGACATGGCTACAGTTTTAAACGCTATGAACAGTTTTAAACGCTATGAGCAATATAGCCGTAATTATCCATTTCGTTTTGTGATTCCATTATTCAACACATGAAACACAACTTCAGGAAAAAAATGTTCACTTGCTGCCGATTTTATCCAACCCTTTGCCAGGTGCCACTGAAACAAGATAATTACCGTTATTCCCTTAACCTGTCATAATGTTATGACTGACTGTTGTATAGTGTACTATAAACTGTAGAAAGTACAACATGTGGCGGTGTGAGGGAGAGGCGGCAGATTCATTCACAACAGAAGTGTGATAAAGAAGACATTTACAGACACAAATGCAATTAGAACGATCTTTACAGGTGTAACAGTACACAAAAAGCATTTGTCCCTGCTGCTGCAACCTACTAATAAAAATCAACATCTCAGGTCATACAAATATATAGAGACACAACACATATAATGTCACAAAAGTTTAACTTAAACCATTTCCTCAAAAACTATTTTTAAAATTAGCAACACTGCAACACAATTCAAGACATAAAAGTGGGCGGGGCTTGGCACAAATTTAGAACAGCCAAGCTTAGAACACGGTTCCTTCACTTCCAAAAATACATTACTTAAAATGTTAGTAGTAAAAGCCCTTTTGACATGTAGGTATAGTTGTTTTTGGTGGTTTGTCTTAAATTGTCTTAAATCACATCCTTACTCGTTTTAGTCTAGTAAAGTTTCAGTCGACTAAGTCATAGTCTAAGACTTTTAGTTTCCTGTTGTGAGAATTATCCATGATAAGTTGAGTATTAGTCAATGAAAATCGTACTTAATCTATATAACCATATCATACATATAGAAGCATATCACAGCAGCTGTGAACGTAACTCGCCGGACTCCAGCTGATGCAGTTTATGTTTCCCTAGTGATGTGTTTAGCAGGTTTAGCTAAAATTCTAGTAATGTGTTCAGCTTAGTTGACCTAATTTCAAAATGATGTTGCATTTCTGATCCTGTCTGATAACAGAACCAGATCTGCCATGGCTGAATATGATGACTGTCATTGCTCTTATTTAACACTTATTTAACTTGTTTATTCCTCTATGGTATATTTCATTACAATTATCGTCACATGACCAGCATTTACGTTGTGTTTCGTTTCCATCATGTCATATGGTTCATTGATGAAGATATTTTTTTCAAAAATTATGTTGACGAAAACAACCCTACAAGTAGGATATACAACTTAATAAACATGGCTTGTGAACAAATGTTGTCATAGCCACCGATACACACAGGAAGTAAACAAAGCCGGGGTCGACATTGCATATAACTATCCAGCGGCCATCTTAGAGGGCACATGCTCATTCTGATTCATTCTTTTGCTGCTTTTTCTGATTGATTCTGCCTCATGACGGCTGACTGCCTTTAGACCACATCTTTCGGATTATCCTTGTCTGTTCCTGTTTTGACCCAGATGTTATCGAGCACCCGCTTTGTCTCTGACCATTCTTACGTCTCACCCTCCTATGTATCAAAGCCTGATGTGGCTGACCCATGCCGCCTCACACTGCCCATACGGGCATGCCCACGCCCACTTTCCTGCATCTGCTGCCACACTGCTGCGCTACAAAAGCCCTTGCCCTGCCCTCTCCAGTCTTCCAGTGGCATCACCACATTTTCACACATTTTCATGTAAACATTAACATAACATAAATCTCTTTACAATTATTCTACTGATAAAGTGAATTCTGAGCATATAGTACCAGGTAAGGATGTTCCTAAATAGTTTTAGCACAGAACTATCATAAAAAAAAATTAAATCCTGCATAATGTATGGTTTATCCTTTAAAGAGAAACTCAGAGAAGTGATGGGATTATGATGTTGGTGTTTTCACAAGGAACCTTATAATTCCCGGCTCTGCTTATCTATTACTACATCAAAATGAAGGCAGGTTAAAGCGAGAAAAGCCCCCCCCTTGCCACATGAATCCTGCCCTGGCCCGGACTCTACACCCCACCTCATCAGCCATGTTACCACACCTCAGCTCCTTCTCCAGGTGCACCCACCCTGAGAGAAGAGCCAGTGGGTGGAGACAGCAGGAGCTCTACCGCTGCCTGCTCAGTACTGCATCAAGCAAGAGGGACAGTGCCCACCACAAGACAAAAACAGATTGCCTCTAATTGGTGCCGCTTATAAATTCAATTATCGTTCACTTGTTTACCCCTCCATATTTGATGGTAGGTAGCCTAGGGAAACTCATATGAACTATTCAGGACAGTTCTATCATCAGTTCTTAATAGCCTTGTTCCATGCATTATATTTTTTAACAATTTGTTTAGACTATTAGAATATTCACAACATGTATATTGGTAAACTGTATCTAATATTAAATAAATATGTGATAAAATTCACATTTCACAATGTGTCACACAAAAAAAAAAGAATTAAACAAACCCCGAATCCTCCTCACTTGGTGCTACATATGTGCAAAAAATATTACAATAATTTCATCCTCAGTTCATGTAAATTTCAGTTCATTTCAAATAAAAAAAATTTAAATAAAAAAGTAAATACATTCAGTATAAAATATAAAATGCCACGTTACAGTAAACTTAGTTTCAGCATTTCCTTGACATTACAAGTCAATTTGTTTAAAAATGTTAATTTACACAATCTAAAACCAATGTAAATGTTTCTGTTCATTATTTTATGTACATAATATGTTTTGTGCCTACACATAAATTTTTATAAACATGCCTTAATATCATTATAATATTATAGTGCCTGGTTTAGTCATTATAAGATGAAACGATCAGATGAAAGATAAAAGTACAAAAAGTTGTGTAACGAACATCAACTACAATGAAACTATTTACTGCATAATGTCCTTTTTTGTAAAAAAGCCTTAAGCTAGTAATTCTCTAATTATAAGCTTTATGGTAAAATCTACTGTATTAGGCTCCATCTGGCAGGATTACCTTTGAGATTGCTAAGCCATTTTGGTTTCATTAAATAGATGTAATATATATATTGCTGACTGTTCCGGTTCATATGATATTGTGAAACCGTCCTCCTCATAATAATTACACTTGGCATATGAGAACTCTTAGCAAATAAACAAAATTATTTCACAATATATTGTTGACGTGAAAGGCAAGAGAGAACAGCAACTTCCTGTGCTGTGCTGTTAAAACCCAAAATCCGTTTATGTATGGCTACTCTGCATCCTCCAACAGACAATATATATGATTGCATATTCCTTCCAATTGCAGACTGTCACAAACAAGGAAGTCATGGTCAAAGTGACATTTAAGGATAAATGTTCACAGCACAGTTCTTATTGTTTTCTCTTCAAGAAAGTTCACAGTTCGGCTGCAATGCGAGTTGTTAAGCAGCAGATGAAAAAATAGTGAAAAAGTATAAACTGTTTTTTAGGGGGGGCTGGGGGGGGGGGGGGGGGATGATAAAAATCATAACTGTCTCATTTTAGAATACCAAGGACCGGACGTGCGCTGCATCTTGGTTACGTTTTCAGATTATAACCTCATTCAACCCCTTTTTTTTTTGCGAAATAAAAAAGAAGGCACTGCTCAGCAGTTGAATTAATGAGGCCGCATCGCATTTAACCTGTCGACTGAGAACGGCACCTATACCACTATGGCTGCAGAGACATCAGCACGAAAGCATCAGCATGCCATGCTAAAAATTGTTGGTTATCAGCTGACAGAATACAGTGCCATGGCTGAAAAACTTGTTTAGGACATCTAAACAGTTTACCTTCCACCTTCCAAATGTCAAAGGAGCTTCAGCTTTGTCAAAGGACTTCAGCTTTGTGTACAGTACTTTTCAACTACTTTCAGGCTGCCTTGTCTAACCCTGCTGTTGTTGGTACCACTGCAACACGAGCAAAGAGAGTTTTTACCATGTCTGTTCTAGTGAAATGTGTGGTTAATGAAAGGAAGCGACACCGATGTAAAAAAAAAAGAAACACATTGTATTATACAACACGCACATCAAGATGCCTGTTTCCTTACGAACTACCAAATCTACTTGCACTTAAGTCCCTCCCCTTCCAGAAAGTGAATTATGGGTAGGCAGAGGGAGTAATATGATTGGCTGTAAGCACAAACAGGAGCCATAGCTCAGCGCTCGGCGAGCAGAGGACTGGGGCCCATCACCCGGGAAGTTGGTTCAACGGTTTGGCCCCAGATGGTTGCACACCTGCAGGTCCCAGCTCTGAGATGACACTCCACCAACATCCAAATCTCCCTCCTTCTGTCGCGTCCCTAAACAATACCCCCAGCTGCTTTAACAGCTTCAACTATTCAAATCCAAGAGTCACAAACAATCACCCCGCCCGGGGAGTGGCTACAGTCCAGCAGCTCGATTACATGACATGCCCAGCACAGTGAAAATTACAGTTAATATAGCCACCGGCTTAAAGCACTGGGCAAAGGAGCTGGCAACACGAGGCAACAGCTCCATATGGCAAATTAGATTAGTTTTTGTTACCATTTCAGCAGATTAAAATAAATACTTAAGTTATTAGCAATTACACATTCAAATTATGTTGTCACTTTCCGGTACAGCAGGTCACAACTGTGCTTTTGCACCTGCTACTGTGCTAAGCCAACAAAATTTGCTGATTAACTAATTTCCGTTAATGTTACAACAAACAAAAAACATATCTTAATTAGATTATACTTCCGATTGTGTGGCGTAAAGGGCATTATCCAGAGTTTAATAACGGAAGTCAGCAGACTGCAAGCCAGGATTCAAATGCATTTTAATCTCGTCCTGGTAGAGGAGTCTGAAAACCCAGGAAGCTCCGGTCAAAAGTGGCAATGCACAAAACTGCAACTGCTTACCACAATTTATGATGGGCAGTTAACATCTAACCTAGCAACCTCTGAATGCAAGAACAAAATGTCCACACAATAAAACACCTGCATGCATAAAAATAAAAATATATCTTTTTTATTTATCGGATTTATACAGTATTCAATGACCATTTGTTGTCCAAAGCATCTACTCTATATTTGTTTTTAACATTTTCCAAGCTACAAAAATTATGCAGAAATATTTTCAGCTAGTTAACCTGATGGCCATGTTTTACAGTCTGTGGTACAGTAATGTTGTACTTACCCACTATAGCAACAGGCTGACCACTGGTGAACGCTAAGCATGGTGGCCTTTTTGGCAAATAATGAGTACAGTTCCATCTAAAGGATAAACGTGGTACTGCAGGTCTCCAGATGCACTGGTGTGACTCGATTCCTCCTTCATCTCAGAACAATTTTATCATAGGCATAGTTTATAATGTATGCCCTGTATCTGAAATGACACAGAGACCTTGGCAGGGCAGAAAAATGTGCGGCCTGCGTAGGAAGCCCTGATGTCAGTGACTGTAGCCATTGAGGAAGCTGTCCTCTGAGGAATTCGAAAAGACTGCATGTAATTGACCACAAGGTCTTCCCTAAGGAACTTTACTTTTTGGATGTCAGCGGAACAACGGCTATGTTTCAAAGAAACAGTTGTTTTTTCCGGCGTGCACACATGCACATTCAGTAAAGGGCAGCGTTCAAAGTGCTCAGCACCTGATCACACTGATTTTCCCATGAAGCATGTTTAGGGGGAAACAGCTTGGCCTGATTGTGCACGATTAGTCAGTAGATAGTGGTCTCAGTGTAAATGGGCAATGAGAACAATCAGCAGTGGCTCTAGAGGTCAGCAATAAGCCCTGATAAAGCCATATGATTACACGAAAGGACTTTCCTTAACAGCATACCATTCACTAGACAAGAAGGGGGCCGGTTAAAGGACAAGGTTGGCAAAAGTCCTGGCATTCAAGTAAATCAAAACGGAGCACCATGGGAAAGTACGGCTAAGAAATGTGTGACCTTAGGATAAAAGTTTTCATAAGAACCCTACGGACCAGGGAGAGCCTCACTGTCCAAACGAAGCTTTATCCAGCCATGTTCTAGATAATGACTTTGGACAAAATGACCAAGTTGCTATTTCAGTGGAATGCAACGAGGTGGGTCAGATCTTTCAAAAACGTATACCTCCATCTACACAAACGTCTCCTCAAACCCACCTGTTTGACATTTAACGCTGCAAAAAAAAATTATGATGAGTTTTCATCCCTTTTGTGTTCAGGAAGTTTTGGGGCGAGGCATAAATTAGACTAGGCTCCACCTCTAAAACTGTATCGCTGTAAAAAAAACAGCGGATTGGATTAGACAACAGTGGTTCTGAAGGCATCTTCTAGCCAGCTATGCCTTCGTACTGCAAGTCTATCTGGGTGGCAGGATTTACAGAACAGCTTGTGTCTTCATTTTAATTTTAAGTTTAAATGTCAATTATAGGAAAAAAATGTAGACAATAATTTTCAGAGGAAAGAGGTACATCAATGTCCTCTGAACCTGAATCGAATTTTGGCTCTTGCCAGAGTGGAACCTCCATTTTTCAGCTCTTAGTTTTAATTGAAACTTGAGAAAGGGTGGTTGCAGTGAGCATATCAGGGCAGAGAATATTGTTGTTTTAAAATCTATTTTTAGAATGATTCAAATTTGGCTGAATGGGTGATACCACATTTCTTAAATCACACCCCATTTATTTAATGCTATACACAGACTTTAACTGTGTTTCAAGTAGACTGTGATGCATGACAGCAAATGCTGACAAGTTCAGCAAGATCATTCTGATCCTTGTTTTGTGTCAGTTCCCATTTAGCAGCTAATTGACGAGACTTTGTCAAGATGGGAACTCACATAAAACTCACAGGTAATGGGAGGAGTCCAGTTCTCATTGCTCTTAAAGAAATGTCTGACCTTCTGTTTTCACCCCAGCCTCCTATGGCATATGCAAAAATCTAATTCTGAAGAGGCGTTAATGTGTTAATTTCTAACAAAGTGATCTGATCTTATTCCACAAGGCAAGGCATATAACACTAAGACTGGAGCCACGTCTTCTTGTCTCTCTGTATATCTGTACAATATATAGAAGAGATGACAATAAAGTTTACTTGAACTTGACTGTACAAACATATTATATTTTAGGCTATGAAATAAAGTTTTGAAAGCACTACTGCGAAGGTTATAAAAAGAATTCCTATAACATCAGTAATGACCGGTAATCCTAACATTACATGGAAACAACATCAATAAATCCCCCAGTCTTTCTGTATGAGATTGCGGCACAGTCAGTTCAGCTTCTACTGAAAACTGGCAGAAGCAGGGAAAGACTTTGGGATACAGTGCAGCACTGTACGCCACATTACATCCAAATGTTCCAACAGCTGACAGCTTTACAGTTCACAATGCTCAGAATGCAATGCACCAGTGAAAAAAACATGCCATGGACACTGATACCAGGAAACGGACACTTCCCACAGACAGATTCTTGTGTTATGTACAGTACCAGGTTTCGACCAAGGGTCTTAAGTCATGCATGCATCCCAAGGTGTCAGGACTACAAAGTTCTCTTGAGCAGGGGAATTTGAAGGCCCTCTATAACAGCTGGGTAACCCATATAGGAGATGCAAGACAGCAACATCTGGCCAAAAGGAAATGTTGGGAACAGACTTCTAGGAGCAGAGCTAGGCTGCGCTTACAGCACCACATATAGGCTTCAGGATTTCTGGATGATGGTCTGAGGGTTGTTCAATATCCCAGCAGAAAAGCCAAGCATGCAGGGCCGGAAATAAAAAATGAAGTTACAATTTATGAAAAGTATGGATTGTGTAGCAGGAAGCCCCATTTCACTCTGCTCCGGCTCAGCCCATGGAGATTTCAGAGCATAAACATTTGCAGCTTTCAACCAGAATCAATACGTATGGGGATTGCGGAGAATTTTAGTTTAGAGCAGATCAGAAGCTCAGATTAGGTGGTCTATAAAGCATAATCAAATTCAGATCCAGTCACATTTCTCAACAGTTCCCCTTTAACGTTCCACTCTTCTTTCTCACGGTGGTATCTTGAAATAGCCTGGTGATTCAGCAGCAGTCAGAAAAATGAAGGTCAAAGTAGGTTATATGCATGCACAGCGAAACATACAACAGTTGCCTCTTGTACAATATTAAAACCACATACATAGATGAAATGATTGCTCCCCGTGACTTTCGGGAAACTGGCACAATATAGGCAATTCAGGGCATTAAGCGGCTACATATGCTTCCCTAGACACAAAATTACTGGTTGCAGTGGAACATACGACTTAATTCAAAGAGCAAAGTCGGGGCGCACATTCAGTCTAAACCGTAAATGTAACCAAATGAGCCAGAGTCCCACGAGAAGAAGAGCTGTTGCTCATTTAAATGGGGCATTGTTACGAAAAAAAATTATACATAATCCTATCATTCCAACTTTACTGGTGTTTGTGTGTTTTTAACACTTTCTTGTGTGTCGTCACTGCCATTAATCAGACACACATGATGAATGCAGCCATTGCATTCTGACACTGGGCGTAAGCTGTTTGACTGCTCAGTTTGCTCACACACTAAGCTCCAAAATAAAGCCTCCTCTTTAAGAGAGATGGTTTTACAGGCCTTCCTAACAACTGCTTTCTGGTGCACCCACCCAGCCTGTGTGCTTCCAGACCACCATAAAGCTCATTCTTTGGCCGGTGAAGAAAGGCAACCAGCGCAGATTAGGAGAGGTCATAAAATGTGATCTTAGCTGAATGGTGTTCTAACTATGCAAAAGTTTTCCCTCACTTCTTTAAAATATTATCTGGGCGTCTGTTTGTCAAAGCTGTATCATGCACAGGGGGAATGTTTTCAGACACTGTGAAAGGCTGCACCAGGCGGCATGTGAAAATGAGTGGGCTGCTCTCACACTGATTGCAATGGTGTCTCCATTAGCACAAGAATGGCCACGGTGTGTGTTCTCCAAAAAGCAGCTGTAATACCGGATAGTTTTTACAATGCCCTAAAATTAAATGCTATATCAATTAGATGCCAGCAGGAGGACACATTTGCTTCCTCTTAGCAGTCATATACAGGAAGTTGCAGGAAGGAGCTTCACATACTTTTGAAGATGGTCTGCCATTTTGTCTGATCCGACATGTTTTGTTCTTTTTTTTGCAATGATGTATTCCTCCTGACCAATTTGACACACTGCAAGGCATTGCCATAACTTGCAGAAACTAAAGATAGTAAAGTTTTACACCAAATTGTTGAAAATTCTTAGTTAATGGAAGGATGGATGATTTGAATGATGGTGGAGAGCACAAAATGGCCAGTGGATGGGGACGTGAATCTGAATAAGGTGAAATCCCCATGATGTCGCTACAAATTTTAGAACCCAAGAGACACAGCTAAATCATCAAAAAACAAGCTGTAGGGTGGAGCACTGAAGCATGCAAGCTATGCACTAAGAAAGATGTGAAGGTCGATCGGTTGAGTTCTCCCTTTGGCCCACGAGGCACAGATGCTTGAAGAGGAGTACTCCTGACGTGTCTCAGCAGCTGCCTGGCTGCAGCTCAATACACATATCCATCTGTTTAAAGCCAACAAGTCCAAATGTTTAGAGTATCTCTGCATCTTCTCCTTCATAGACTGAAGCATGGACCTGCACCGGCCATCCAAGAGTCTTCTGACCATTCACCAGCTTTACAAATGCACGTCACACACTTGACTTGTGCACTCATGCTAACACGTAACACTCCACTCAATCCTGCACTGCAGTGTGAAAAGGTCAAGAGGATGACTCAGGTAAGAACTCCTACATCAATATGAAGCCCTCACTCTACGCTTACATTAGGTTCCATACTAGCCATGTAGCAGCAGTCTCTCCATTCACTCATGACAGTTTTCCGCTTCCAATAAAGCAATGAGTGCAGCTGTTCAGAGTTCAGAGTTTCCATTGAACACATACAGTCAGGTCCAGAAATATTGGGACATTGACACAATTCAAATCTTTTTGGCCATATACACCACCACAATGGATTTGAAATTAAACGAACAAGATGTGCTTTAAGTGTGGACTTTCAGCATTAATTTGAGGTTATTTACACACTTTTACTTTTCAATACTTGGTTGCAAATTCTTTCCAGTCAATCACAGCCTGCAGTCTGGAATGCATAGACATAAGCAGCTGCTGGTTTACATCCCTGTTCTGCTCTGCCAGGTCTCTAATGCAACTGTCCTCAGTTCCTGTTTGTAAAATGCATGCTCAATCTGAGTCACATCAGGTGATTGACTTGGCCATTGGCTAACATTGCAGTTTTTTTACTTAAAAAAACTCTTTGGTTGCTTTAGCAGTATTCATCCATCAGTCACATCATCAATAAAAAAGGGAACCAGTCCATTGGCAGGCATACATGCTCACGCCATGACACTACCTCCATGCTTCACTGATGAGGTGGTATGTTTTGGATCACGAGCAGTTCCTTTCCTGCTCTAAAATCTTCTCTTCCCATCACTCTGGTACAAATTTGATCATTGTATCATCTGTCCATAGGATGTTCTTTCAGAACTGTAAAGGTTTTTTAGATGTTGTTTGGCATTATATGTTAATCTAGCCTTCCTGTTTTTGAGGCTCAGAAGTGGTTTACATCTTGTGGTGAACCCTGTGAATCTACCACAGTTGTTTTCCATGATCTTCCATGGTCTTTTGGTGTTGTTGAGCTCACCTTTCTTCTTAAGAATGTTCCAAACAGTTGATTTGGACACACCTAATGTTTTTGCTATTTCTTTGATGGGTTTGTTTGTATTTTTCAGCCTAATGATGGCTTTCTTCACTTATAATAACAGCTCTTTGGATCTCATATTGAGAGTTGACAGCAACAGATTCCACACTTGAAATGAGTTCCAGATCTTTTATCTGTTCCTTGTACATTTACATTTATGGCAATGTGCTACTTACAACATGCTTTCAGGTTATCATCAGTGAAGTAATTAGTTCTGGTTCACTAGGACCCCAACTGTGAATACAATCATTTAAAAGAAAGCTAGAAGACAAAGAATAGTCTAGATAAGTGTCTTCCCTGTACCTTCCTTGTAAGGTGAAAATGGGATAATGACCCACAATGACCCACATGGTCATGGAACAGCTGAGCAGCCAATTGTCCCATTACTTATGGTCTCTTAAAAAGTTGGAGACACCAATATTTATGGACCTGATTGTATGTCTTAGTGAATTAAGTTAATGGGATATTCTTTAAATCTTAAATTGTTGTTAGAAGAACAGCTTCCATCTTTTATTGAACAACATCTCCTGAGGATGCAGACAGGCTCACTATGAGATGAGAATAGTGATAATGAGAACATCCATCCATCTTCTGAGCCTGATGGGATTCACATGAATTTGGGAATTATGTACAAAATACATGCAGGGAGAAATGAGTGTAGGTTTACTGGTGAGAGGCAACACCACCAACTACCGGCAAAAAAAGAATAGCCTATTATTGGAATTATCAATGTAGAATCTTTTTGAAGGTATTCAAAACCTTCCTAGGATTATTACGACACACAGGTTTAAACCAATTTTTGGGAGAATCAGAATACAA
Organism: Denticeps clupeoides; assembly: GCF_900700375.1. Taxonomy (NCBI): domain Eukaryota; kingdom Metazoa; phylum Chordata; class Actinopteri; order Clupeiformes; family Denticipitidae; genus Denticeps; species Denticeps clupeoides. Next base: position 11,453,598 of record NC_041723.1, on the reverse strand, counting down.
AGAATCAGATCAAACATCAGTGGAACAGGGTGCCTGCTAATGGAGCCCATCTCTGTAATCATTTTTGTCATGTTTTATTCCCTTTGACTTTGCAAGAAAGATGAAACATAAACCTCCACACATTTGAGATGTTTCAGACAAATTGAGTCGCATAGTCTGAATAACCCACCGCATCTTCATGAGAGTCATTGGAGTGATTCAATCACCCTGTCACACACATCCTACTACATCTTAATCATAAGGGACACCTTTGATGTAACAACTGGTTTGGTTTAGATGTGGAGCAAATGAGACTTCCTAGTGATTTTGAGAAAAGATGTGGAAAAATGTCAAATCTCATCAGTACCTCAACAATAAATGAGGTCTGAAATGTCCACCCTTGTCTTGGATCAGTCAAGCCACAGGTTGTTTCATAAAATCAAATTGAGAACACAAAAGGTACTGCTGTTTCCAGTTTCTAATATGCTGTGCAATTTTAGCTCTCGTGAATTTTACAGAGTAGAGGTAAAGTGCGAACTCCTGACAATTTCACACAGTTCTTTGCTGCTGAGTCATGTTTCCAGTAGTATGTAAAGTAGTGATTGGGTTCCATTGGTGATGTCACACTGAGTGATTGATGAACATCCCTTCTTATGTAAAGTAGACTGCAAAAACGTGTTCCAGATAAATACTAGTCAGCAACAAAGGAGTTGCTGCTAAAGATGCCAAAGTAGCAGGCACTAACCTTGTAGCTGCGTCAGCAACAGAGACTACGGTTGCGGCCATGACATCCATGATTTCCAATGGGCAATCATTATCATTACAAATCATCATTGCTTATGATGCTGTTCCTTTAAGATAATGCTCATATAATGTCGGTTACAATGTATAGTTGTCTAGGCCAATTATTATTCCCCTACTTGATTTAAACAATGGAATAATGCATGCTTGCAAAGTGAACCATTTCAGGGAAAGACAGGACTAACTTTAAAAAGCTACTCTGACCTCGGTGTCTGTTACACATTATCTTTTAACGGGCTTCCCTGATGTTCCAGCCTGACTATAAAAATGCTATTTAATTATCCTCTTAAATACAAAGGCAAGTAGACGTGTCATTAGGGAAGAGGTAGAAAGCAATACAATGTCCCTCAGCAGTGCCTGGGGCACAATTTGAACAGAAATGACAGCTATGATGCCTCAGGATAGGTTTGCGGTGGCTTAAAGCCCTAGGCTCATTTCAGCTTTGTGCACTGGAACATGAGCGTGCATTTTGCCAGGTGGTGGCCTCCATGATTAACCTATGGCACACGCCAGCCATTCCCTGTCAAATGGATCCCACAGAATGACATCTGGTTATTGTTTACCACAAGGGGAAAAAAGACAAGCAGAGGAAAAACACTGGAAAAGAGTAGAACAAATGGGAATACAGGGCTGGTGTTAAAAGAATAGGCTTGTGTCAATACAGAAGAGAATTGTGGAGTGTTTTTGAAGAAAAAGTTTGTTTTCACTACCCAAACAGACCTTTTCATTCTGTGTACTTACTTCTGAAACCCAGAAGATAAAACTTTAATGATGTCTTTAAAACAAAGTTTTAAATGGGAGGAGTCTCATTAAACCATTCCTGTCAATACGTCACACAACTTTTCAGGGTGGGCTGGAGTTTGATGTTCATTGTACGTGTTGATACTGGGACTTGAGTTGATCCGGTCATTCTGTCATGGATCCATTAGGGCAGTACATAATCCTCAATTCACAATTCACAACAACTACAGGGCACATAGACATCTACACACAGAGCATCGTAAAAAGACAATGACCGAATGTGCATGAGACACAATGAAGATACATTTATACAGATGATGACATGTGTACACAATCAAGGCATCAGGAATGCACACAATGAATACACAATGAAACTCTGGCCTGGAACATGGCACCCCAAAAAGTCAGGCTGACATTTAAAGCCCCAAACCAGCTTCATGTTTTGACTTACTGTTTTTGTCGCCAGCTTAATTTTCTGAATCGCCTGTTTGTTTTCATGTTCCTGGTGGTGCCCAAAGTGTGGAGGAGCAGTCTGGCTGAATGGGGTTTTCAGGAATATGACAGGAGTGGTGGACGTGGTCCTGTTTTCAACCCCAACGACTACATCTGCATTCGCGGCTGGAGTTTAATGTTCATTGCACGTTGTAAGCACGTTGTAAGTCGCTCTGGATAAGGGCGTCTGCCAAATGCTGTAAATGTAAATGTAAATGTCATTGCACGTGTTCGTAATGTCCTGATTGTGTACACCTGTCATCGTATGCATAAAAGTATCCTCATTGTGTCTAGTCTGCATCCAGTCATTGTCTTTTATGATGCTCTGTCTGTAGATGTGTGTTGATATTTAAAAAATCCCTGTTCGTGAATCAAGTGGTTGCCTCCTTTTGTCCCTGATGGATCCATGACACACGTGCAAGTGTAGTTCAACAACCTATCTCTTCCCGTCCTCCTCTGTTTCCCTTCTCCATTTCCCTTATACACTGAGGTATCCGTAGATGTCACAAACTCTGCTGTAGACATCTCCAAGCCATGTCCAAGCCATGGCCGATTATGGCAAAAGATGGCACTGGTGATTCTGTCAGAAACATAAAATGAAGATGTACTGTCTCTATATCCAAGCGCTCCTGAGTGGGCTTAGTGTGGGCTGCAGGCTGGAACTTCTGGAAACAAACTTGCAGGTCAGTCGAAAGACCAGCGGATTCGTGCATAGTTTTGTTAATCTTCCAGAGGATAGGAATACTGAAGGCAAACCAATATTTTAAAAACTACCTCATTTTGAGTACCTAAAATGCACCTAAATACTAAAAAAAAAAATCTATGTAGTGTTATACAGATGGGGAACCAGTTGTGTTTTTATAGAGAATTTACAATCCTTTGGCACAATGTGATTTGTGCTCATTATTTATATGTTTGCCCTCAAGGGAACAATTTTTCTGTCTTCTGTGCTTGAATGTGCAGTAAATTGTAAACTGCTGCAAATAACTTAATGTCATGTTTGTAAACTTGAAAATTGGTTCATGATTGTTTCATGTATGTGAAAATTGAAAAAGCATTTGAGAGTATCTTAAGCAGTGCAAGCCCACAATTTTCAGAATTCATTTGTCATGATGTGTTCCTGTTACTGGAATGATCATTTGAGATGTTTCTAATTAGCTACTTCTGTTAAATTATCGGTGTACCCCTTTCCAAATATCACCAGCCAGAAAATAAATAATTTGGTAAAAAGGAATGGATTTACCTTGATTGTGATTGCTTATCTGGCTGTAGTATCAGGACACATTTCGTTGTGTGCACCATCTGCTGCGCTGCAGTGTTTCACAAGGACAATCACTTCACATTCAAAGAGTCCACACAGGTGTAGGAGATCTTAATCCTTGTATTTGAAAACATGTGACCATGTAGAAAATGTATGTGCTGCATCGTAATGCATCGATATCGAGGCACTGATAATCATAATCGAATTGTGAGACCAGTGAAGGTTCACACCTCTAGTGAATATGTGTGAACAAGTTGTCAGGTGAGCAAAGAAACTTGGTAAAAAGGTAACATGGCCTGTAGCATTACAGACTACCAACTTGCAAATTTCCCACTTTTGGGACTAATACAGGATTAGCTTGTCTTAAAAAACAGGACAACTGAATAAATCACAAAGCACATTTATTTAAATAATTAGTCTAATTTTAAGATCAATCAATAATTCACATACAAACAATTTATTGGATTTGTTATTCGGAATTAAGAATAACCCTCTGCCCAACGACTCCAACACTCTCCTGTCTGACAAAAGCCCCAAGTGACGGCATTAGGGAGGCTGCAACTGGAATTATATAACGTTCTTTTCCATTATTTGTACTTTTTACCGGACGTTGGTAGGGTAGAACACTCCAGGGTGTTCAAGGTAGTTTTATAAGAGTTGGCAGTAAGGACCACTTCCATCTTTCCCAATCCAGACATCTTTTCACTTTGTGCAGTCGCTGCTTTGTAAGCCAAAGGACGTGTGTGCATGTGTGGAGGCCCTCCACAAAAGCTTATATGGTTTTTAAGCATAAGCTGACACTTTTGTGTCCTAGCCAGAAGTCATTAATATTGCAAGGATTAGAGAAAGCAACAGAACAGCCACAAGAGTCATGGTGCCCCAAACACAGACAGCAGTTAAAACAGCCACTCCAAACACCTCCACTCCAACCGCAGCTGGAACAGCACGACGGAGGCAAAGCGTTTAACGCAGGGCACGGTGCTCTGGGACAGGCCAGCTATCAGCTTTAACTGTTAAATCATGGAAATGCATTGACTAGTCTGGGTGTCTCACACACACACACACACAAGACCCCAGCACGCTAAATAAGGCCAGGCTCCCTGATTTGCGACATCATGCTCCGTCTCACACATGTGGCAGACTTTTGATGTTTCTCAGACCTCTTTTTTGTGCGTCTCTGTGTATTCACGTTGCCTGAATTACTTTATAGAGTGCAGCAGGCCCCGGCGGCGTAATGGATTTGGGAGCTGGAGTGAGAGTGATGGTGTGCGGTCCAGTGTACTGTAATATACAGTCACATGGTCTCACCACTGTGGTGGCACTGATCACGTTGAAATTGATCACATGGGCCTTAAAGCAGTTTAGACCATGACAGGGGATCATTTCTCCTCCCCCGTCAGGTATCTAGGGGTACCATTACCTCTAGAAATTAATCCGCAAATGGCAATCAAAAATGCACATTTAATTCCCTCCATCATACATGTGTTCTTACAGACAACGCATGTAAATGAGAGTGTCCCTGTGGCACAAAGGACATAAGGAGATTAAGCATTAACATGAATTTCCATCTGAAAGACAGACGCTTCAGAAAAATCCAAGTTTAGGAGGCTGAGATGGATGCGTGTTCAATGCTGGAGTCAGAATGCGGGCCTCCCCGTCTCCCCTCCCGTAGTGTAAACAGAGCGGTGGTACCCTCTGCATGCTCTGTGTGGCCAGAAGGCCCCGCTGAAAGCGCACGGGTCAGGAGGCATTAACGCTCCCCGTCTCCAGGCTCCACTCCGCCATTTGGAACCACTCTGAACCCATCACAAATTCCTCACTCTTGGCAGTGGCTCCGCTTGCTCACTCGCTCGCCGCCCGCTCTCCTTCTCACTCCCAAGCCCCCCCCCCCTCTCTCTCCTCCCTTCTCTCGCTCTGCCTCTCTCTTTTCATCAGCGCTGGCAGTGGAACTGTAGTCTGCATTCTGCACTAATTAACAACCTTCAGAAGAAGACCACCAAACTGGTGAACTGGCACACTCTGCACACACTTAAATGTACTCCACACCATAACAGTGACCCCACCACTCCAGTCCAGTCTACCCACACACACACACACACACACACACACACACGCGCGGCTGCAGTACATAAAGTGTGTATTCGTCGGGCGGAGTGGCCTGAGAGAGTAAACATATTCAAACATACTGTAAAGCACCACATGCAGATCCGGAAACATTTCAGACCTGCGTCTGTTAACTCTGTACTTCAAGGAAGTGAACGCTCTCAGCGGCTGCTGTTTTATGTAGATGGTTTTTTTTACAAAAAAGCCTGCCGCCTTCTAATGGAGACTCTCGTTTACACAAAGCAGTCACTCCAGAATTTCTAAATGTCGACTTTTTATTTTAACTTCACTACATAATGCTAAATCTGTCGATAACAGATCAAAGCAGAGAAGACTAGATAATGTGAAATAGATAATTAAATATAGAAACATGTACACACACGCAGTTGTGACTGGCCCATGGGTTTCTTCTGAATTTATTCCTATTATAGTAACTCTGATTTGCCCTTTATGTGCACACACAGAGCCATACAAATGCTATATAGTCAATGAAAACTTGTGAGTCTTGGTTTAATAGAATTCTTTTCATTATGCTTAACACATCTTGGTCATACAGAAAATAGTTTTTTGCCTTCTGTGTTTTTATCTTCAATAATAATACAAAATTTAGAGGAATTAAAATAGTCTCTTCACCTAAAATGTGAAAATGTGATAACAAGATAGTGAGGTGAAAACGATTAGTTGTCACATGTGACACACCACAGCACAGCAACCAGTGCACACAGTGAAATGTGGTCTCTGAGCAGTGGGCAGCCATGAAAGGCGCCCAGGCATCTGTGTATGGGGACGGTGCTCTGCTCAGCGGCACCTCACATGCACCTTGGCTGCTTGGGATTCGAACCCTTCAACAACCTTCTGATTACAGGTCCATTTCTATAAGAATCCATAAGCCATAAGAATCCACTGAAATTTTACTTTTTATTAAGAACATACTTTAAATAGTGTAATGTTTTATCTTGGGTATCTCTACTTTAATTCAAATGCATATCCTGGACACACCTGAACAACAGGTCTCCTCAGCACTCACAGAACACATCGTATCTAGCCCAAGTCTTGATCAAATGTTATAACTTCATTCAGCAACTGGCAGCAATGGCTCAAGATCAAACTCTAGGAACACACATGGAAAGATGACAGCCTGACCACTACAATCTGTTCATCTAAACCCAATCATGCTAGAGCATCAAATGTTCCTTCTATTCTCCCTCAGCCATGGTTGTGGAAAAACGCTTATATCGCGTTCCGGCGTTCCTCAACATGAAAGCGTTCCTTTTAAAAAAATAATCAATCACCTTCTCTGTGCAGGGCCCAACAAGACACATATGCTTTTCCTTTATAGGACTTGTCCATCTCTCTGCATCATCCATCATTCCACACAAACCTGCAGGCATCACACCACAGAAAGCAGTTGTCTCTAGTCTCCACGGTGATGCCGGGATACCACAGAATCAGGAATATGTAAGCAGTCATTAGCGGAATTATGTGGATGGGACATCACTATGAAGGACATCTGTCTGCAGAGAGGATGTAAGTGAAGAATAACCACAGTTATTCACACAGAAGAAAAACCACAATGTTGTCACTCTTTGACTGAGTGAATTTATTCCCATATATATATATATATAATAAAAAAAGTCTAATAAAGGCATGAAAATGGAAATAAATCCATTTTATATATATATATATATATAAAGGTGAAGGTGAGAACATGAAGCATGTTAAAGGAGTTTATTATCAAAGTGAAAGCATTACCTAACATGATTGCCTTTCATAGTAGAATATGATCACAAAATTAAACAAACCAAGATTTCTATTTGTCAGGGCACAAAACTAAATAAACCAAAAATAAATAAATTGGTAAAGTGGTAGTGCAAACGCTTTGTTAAAGAAATGATCGACTTTGATAAAAACACAAAAAAAAAATGTTTTAGATCGATTGCTTCAACCCCAAAAACATGGACCTGTTTCATGTACAACTTTATGTATACTATCATGCTTGCTGGTTAATGTACTTAATAGTAAAATATGAATGGAATAAGTTAACTAGAGAACTATTTAAGTACATGATCAGAACACAGAGTGAAGCACACTTTGAATTTCTTGCAATAATTTAGTACTTGTTTGGTTTAGAATAGATGCAAACTGCATGGATCTAGACAGCAGGTGGCATTTGCTCATTCAAACAATAAATTCAAGGTGGGGCCAACAGCCGCTTGGTTACTCCGTATCATCCGCACACTTCATTAGGGACAGACAGGCAGCACCAGCGAGGGACAGCCCTGTGGTGGACTTTCAGATGCACTGCGCCTGTCCCCACGCCCCGGCTGAGGAAAGGAGGAGAGACAAATCCGCATTGTGTTCGGATTTACAAGTGGGCATACGGTGGCTGTGAAACAATCTTGTTCAGTGACAACTGGACACAATGAACCTGCCTGCTGATGCTAACTCAATGAGAAGAAGCAGTGTACTGTACGCGGGCAAAAACAGGAAAAAAGTATTTGACAGTAGAGACTGCGGCACAAAAAGAGAAACACACACACACTCTCTGCTGAATGGGCAAACATATGAAAAGACCAAAGAGTAAAACTGAGTGGGAACTTTAAATGAAACTGACAACCATGAAAAAACAAGACAATAGACAAACTTTTACACAAAGAGAGGCGCAGCAGCGGTGAAGTCCTGTGCCTTGTGATCATTCCAAAACGTGTTTTACAGCAGCCATCGTCCCACACCCAAAAAAAAAAAAAAAAAAAAGCACTTCTTGCCCAGGCTACAGCCGCTGCATAATTCCCTCACATTAGACAGGCCTCCCTGTGGTGGTACCGTCAGGGATGGCAGTGCCTGTCACAGTCACCCAACATTCCTGAGCGGCAGGTGGCAGCAGGGCCACCCTGGCAGCTGACAGCGCGTGTGACTGTGCATGTGTATCGCGCCGGGCGCCTGCTGGCCACACGATTGGGAAGGGCGGGGCAGCGGTGGGAGGGGGTATTTGTGACTCTAGAGCTCCGCGGGCTCAATGTAAGTCTTGTGCTGTGGAGGTGCCTGGGTATCAGGGCCCACTGCATAGCGCAGACATTTTCCATTCTGTCAGCGAGAGCACACTGGCTCCTTCCAAACTCAGCGCCACTTCATTAAATGACTTCAGACTCTTGGCAGAGGCAGTGGGAAAAGTCTATATTAACTGTGTGTGAGATCCTCTGGGCGGCCAACAAAGGCTGTGGTTGTTCGTGAGTGCTGGGTGCTCGAGGGGGAATTCTAGACCTATAGGGATACAGTACCTGCTGGCTTCAGCTCTACTGTACTTCAGTATAACTCCCAGCCCTCACTTTCAGACTCCAGCGCCCTGGCTCAAAACGCAGAGGGCGCGTGGCCACACTGCCTGCCCGTGGACAGGGGGACAGTGACGCAGTCATCTGAGAACCGGTGACGTCACACTGCTGGCTCATTTGTTTACTGGTGGCTCATGGTGCTAGAGGGCAGCAGAGTTTCATGCTGAGCAATTGACGATCAAATACTGTAACGGGCCAGGTATAAGAAAAATGGGGTTCAGACAAAAAGGGAATGCCAGTAGATGGCGCCAAATACAATATTTTAAGTGAGACAGGTACAAGACAGTCTTGTCAGGTTGGTTGAAATAACATATTTTGAAATAACACATAGTGTACACCACTACCTTCACATATGTAAAAAAAACTTTTTTAAAACATTGCATCATGGCACGGAGTGAAACCAGACACAATACATGAATAGACAAATAAATACCACAAACAAATAATACGCATGTTATAGATAACAAATAAATATTATTATACAAAATACACTAAAGAGTTAAATATTATCACAAAAAAAAAATCTACAGGCTAAGCAAATAAAGACGTTTCACTGATTTTAACAAGCGTGCATTGTGTGAGCTCACCTTAACACTAAAAGTTAAGATCAGACAGGGAGTACTTTTGATACCTCATTTGGTTTCATGGCCATCTATCAAATTCCCAGGAAAGGAAAAAGCAACTTCTGGAGCACAATGGTTACCTTTTATTACACTCTCCCCATCCAGCCCAGTTAAATGTGCTTTTTCGGCCACCATGACCAGCAGTGATTAACAGTTTGTTTGGGAGAGGCAGAGTAAAAGTGCACTGAGGAGTGCTGCCTATGTCCGGAGTTGGGCAGTGGGGTTTTGGGAAGTGGGGGGTGGCGTGGGAGAGGGAGACCTACTGGGTCAGGAATCCATCACTGTCCTAAACTTCCCAGCCTGCCCTACGGTTCCCACACAACCCTTTAACAGCGTGACTGCACTCACCTTGCAATAACCTTGCACACACACACACACACACACACATACACACAAGACCAAGTGTGTAATGTAATGAAAACTCATTATGATAAACAATCTATGTCAAATCTATGTCAAATCTCCTCCTTTTTTTTAACAGTGAATTTTTTCAAGGTTCTGTGTGACAGTCACCCTCGCCCGTGACCTTTCCACAATCTGGTCGATTTATTTGTTCTAATTAACCAAGGTTACAACAAAATGCCTTCCATAATTAAGCTATTCATCTTTCCCTGTCAAGACAAAAAAGGATGGCCAATTACCCACAGGAAGGGTAGTGATCCCCCTCAGTGCAGGAAGGTAAGGGGTCCTTCTGAGAGGGTTAATGCTGTGCACTCTCACACATCCATCCTCTGCCACACACACAGACAGAGGGCCACTGTGTGGGATTACGGGGAAGGAACAATCCAACTTCTCTGCACTGTTTATCCAGGCTGGTGGAGGAGCCCTTTCAATGAGCCGCTTCAGCGCAGACTAGCTCCCGCCGGCTCCGAACTCTGTTTATGTAGACATTGTGGACTAATTTCAAGCCCTCAGCCATGCTGCAGTTTGGAACGTGCGATTTTTATTTTGATTTTTTGATTTTTGTTCCTAATGTGTACATCACCATGCTTTAAAGCTGAGGTACGCGCCATGGTCCTCCTCATATACTACACTGGACTGATGTGAGTCATGAATCCTAGTTAATAAATGGACCATCAAGACTATTCATGAGGTAAAAATATTTCTCTTGGGGGGAAAAGGATACGTTTACTTAAAGATCTTATACTGATCTGGAAAGTCTTTGCCATACGCTCCCTTGTGGAGATCCGACCTGCCCACATTCCCAGGTAATCCATATTCATCCAGCACACAAGGCGCAGCATATTAGTTTTCTTACAAGGTAAACTTCACCTTAGAGGTCAAAGGAACTTCAGATTACCATACTTCAAAGAGCTAGAACTGTGACATCTGAACAAGCCATTTTAACTTGACTTCAAGGATCTGGAAGGCAGCACAAACAAATATGTGATGCTTTTGCAATGGTAATCACTGATGTTAGCAACATGAAAAACTTTTCTGCAACTTTATACAAAAGAAAAACCAAGACAATAGTAAAGCCCAATAATGTCACACCTAAAATGGTGGAACTTTGCTGCCACTTAGTGGGCAAAAATTTGCACTTTTTTGTCACTGACAGTGCCCCCTGCCGGGCGTAACCATGTATAACTAGTACAATTACGACCTAGTGTATATTGACAGCTGTGCGTTGATCGAGAATGGGTTTATCCTGTCAGTAAATGCTCATTTTGGCTATAATTAGATGTCTGCAGAGATTAGCGCCTAATGCTAACAGCTAACAAGGCAAGATGTCAAAAACGTTTCTAATTTGTTTCTAACTGTCATTTATAGTAATCTATTTAGGTAAAGGACCCTAAATTTGTTCTTTGTGATATTGTCTAGAATGATTGAATATGTTTTTTTAGTTAACAGTATTAGGACAGTGCCAGACACCCATGTAGGGTATATTTTTAAAATATAGTGTTTATTGCAAAAGTAGTTGAAAATCTTAATGCTGACTATGAAAAATATTGCTGTTCTGATTAATCACTTTCTGTTATATCCTGCAGACTGTGTGTATGTATGTGTGTGTGTGTGTGCAAAAGGATGCATTATAAGAAAAGTGAAAGTGAAGTGATTGTCATTATGATTGCACAGCAAGCAATGCACATAGTGACACAACAAAACGTGTCCTCTGCTTTTAAACCATCACCCTTGGTGAGCAGTGGGCAGCCATGACAGGCGCCCGGGGAGAAGTGTGTGGGGACGGTGCTTTGCTCAGTGGCACCTCAGTGGTTCGGGATTTGAACCCACAAACTTTCGATTATGGGTCCATTGTACCATCAGATAACATTCACCCTTTCATGACAAACTGTTAGTTGATGCTTGATGACAGAGGTCTATTTCACTAGAATAATGTGCCCTGCCACATCTGAAAAAAATCAGGGGGGGTTTGAGGAGCATGACAAAGAGTTAAAGTGTTGACTCCCCAGATCTCAATCCGATCAGGAATCTGTGGAATGTACTGGAAAAACAAGCCACCAAAGAGGTCTTGTGGAGTCCGTGTCTCGACAGGTCAGGGCGGTTTTTGGGATGACCTGTTCAATATTTGAAAGAGGATTTTAAGGTACTTGTGTGCGCTTCATTTTTGATCGGAATGTCAAATTACTGCCTCCTACAGGTTAACCGGAAAGTAACATTAACAACAATCAAGCGTGTGGATCACAGACATATTAGCACTGCATGTCTTACATTTCAAATTCCTTAGAGAAGCTCCTCTGCAGATGCAGTTACACATCTTAGACGCATCTATACACTGCATCCCATCCAAAAGAATTGAATTGAAGACAAATAAAGCATGCCATGCCACCTCCAGAAATCCAGCATCTGCTGCCCCCTGGCTACCTCAGAAAGAACAAAGACAAGGTAACTTCACCTAACGGGGTAACTTCCCGCTAGTACACTAACGTCCTCTGACAAGGCAAATATCAACTACACTAATAGACAAAGACAATTTAGACTGAATGGAATAATGAGAATAACTTGCAATTATAAAATTGCAATAAATCTGCAACATGAATACCACAGGAAACTTAAAAAATAAAGTAAGTAATGGTAATTAAATGTAATTAATTATTGTGGTTTTTAATGCATATTGAATCCCATAAATGCATTACTTTTCTCTTGTGGAAGACATGTCCATTTCCAGAGGCTGCAATTAAAACTTTTAAAACAGATAATTTCAACTAACGGCAAGATACACTGACAACAACACATTTGGCAAATACTAGTATTTATACACATTAGAATTTATACATAATAGAAATAAGGATAAATATCCTTGTGTGGAATAAAAAAAAAAAGACTGATTTATTTTGTGAGTTTGATTTTGCAACTTTCCATGTGCAGATCTGTATAGTTAAGAACTGAACAAAAGAACTAAACCAGAAACAGAATGAGGAAAAGCAGCGAAAAAAAAAGACAAACAAGTGTTCATGTGGCCAGGCGCTAAATGAGCAGAGGCATTGCCCCGTTTAACACAACACAGACTTTTACTAAATTACAGATGCTAACGTGGACATCTGCTTGACAGTCCATGGTAGCAAAAAAAAGTTGGTCGAGCCATGTAGAAAGAGATCATTTTTTATTATTTATTAATGTTTATAAATATATGTCATTTTATTGTCTTCTCCCTATAATATATATATATATATATATATATATATATATATATATATATACACACACACACACACACACACACACACACACACACACACACACACACACATATATATACACACATATATATGGGATGTGTGTGTGTGTATATATGGGTGTATATATGGGATGTGTGTGTGTGTGTGTGTGTATGTATGGTGTATATATATGGGTGTATATATGGGATATGTGTGTGTGTCTGTGTGTGTGTGTGTGTGTGTATATATCTAACTTTAATAAATACAGTTTTTTAAATACAGTTTGTCGTTTCTTCCTTGGCTTAATGAACCTGCTGTTTACGTACGACCAATTCCGCTCTGATACAGCTTCATTTCCATCTGAGGTGGTTGCAGGAAACTCTGACGTCAGGCTGCAACCCTTGCAGTTATCGGATTATCTGAAATGCCACGACCACAAACAGCTGCTTGTATCAAGTACAAAAATATGTCACTTCCTGTTTGAGAAAACAGTAGACCACAACAAAAACCTTGTATGTTGCCAAGATGTTTACCGATTGAAGACTACCCGATACTGGCGTTCCACTGTAACTGTCAACACGGCTGTAGTAATATTTCATTTTAATGATGCATACATAACTACATTTACTACATTTAAGAGCCATCACTTTTTGCCTGGTTGCTCTTAGCTGCACACAGAGATCCAATGTTGAGCTCCGAGCAACTGAACCCAGACCACAGCAGGTGACGACGTTCATAAAGCATCAACCAAACAAAAGCGCCCAGGCTGCCGCCATCTTACCGCTGATCTGAGATGATGGCAGACATGACGCATTTAAACCCAAAAAATTAGGAACCTCCAAACAACCAACTTGTAACCAACTGTGACACGACTGATAAAAAGCAATTTCAGTACAAATACAATACTGTGGTACAACACAACATGACAGTAACTAATGGGCCTCGATTTTACACAGCATGTGTTGATATTATTTATTCATGACGTTTTACTGGTTTTCTTGGTCTGGAGAAGATCTCCAGGTGAGAAGTGTGTTACGGAGCCTGTATAACAGCGGCAGTCGGCCAGGAGCTCCTGATCCCCCTGACAGGAAACTGCAGCCCCTTCCTCACCCACCACGGGCGGGGTGCTGGATGCACCCGTGAGGGGGTACAACGACAACGGTGCCCACATCCTGCTACTGTACGTGGTCTCTCAACGTCGAGACGCCACAGGGAAACCCTTCAATGGGTCCTGTAAGGCTTTATTGGCCAAAAAAAAAAAACACTCTACTACAGCCACATTACCACTGTATTACCACCCAAATGCAACGTGAAGTGATGCAAACGCAGCTTTATCAGCAGAGGGGCTGGTGGTAGAAACCTAGACGAAATCAAACTCGCTAATGAGCCAAACCCCACATAAAAACACGCCCAGTGGATTTCTCTATACATGAGTAAAAAGTTAGGGGCTGTTGAGTACGTTTTTTACACTCGGAGCATCGCGCCTTACGGACTGGCGGTTGCGCAACTCCTGCCGCTGGCTTGTTTTCAAAAACGACGTCGTGACGTGATGCGGGTTCGGGTACGTTCGGAATCGCTTGTGTCCCTACACTGTCCCAGGAAAAGTCCGCGTCCCGGCCGTCCGTCTGCTGCGGAGGAGAACGACCAACTACTGACAGCAAGAAACCTCGTCAGGTTTCACCAAAACTACACTACAAAAAAAACAACACAACACACATGAAATAAAAAAAAAAAACACGCCTTACCGGCTTGCGCTTTATTCGTGGCGCCTCGTAGTAAAAGTCGCACGTCGGCGTGCGACCGCGTTGTTTACAAAGTCGCAGTGAGACCCGCGATTGGTTCCAGCGAAGTCAAGGCGACGCCCCGCGTCCGGTCGGTCGTGAAGCGGCGCTGGCGCGGACTGGCCGCCAGGCGGCGGTGTCGCGTCGCGGTGCTCGTGGCGGCGCGGCGTCGCCGCGGACGCTCCCTGTCGCCGTGGGCCGTTTCTGACGTCATACCGAGGCCATGCTTACGTCATGAGGTGCAAAACTGTCCGTCCACTAAATGATATTGTTTTCACTTCTTTTACTATTCTGTTGACCTATTCTGTTTTTCAATGCAAAAACATATTGCCAATCTTAACAAATTATACTGTTGATATTCGTCCTTGCTGTTCGTGAGTGTTCGTGAGAGGTGTGAACTCCAGTTATGAACATGCAGTTTAGCAGGTTTTTGAGGTAAAAAAAATCTTGAAAGTCGAACTTAAACGTCTTAGACATATTTTAATGTCTTCATTGCACAGAGACAAACTTGATTAATTGTAAAGGCATTGAACCAGACGATTCCATGCACCAGTCGCCTCCAGGCGACGTCTGGAACCCCCCAGCCCCGCAGACAACGAATAAAGCAGTACTGGAGGCTCGGAGTATACGAGGTGCAGTGCGAGGTGTAATAAGGGCTGTGAGGTAGGATGGTGCTACTCCATGTTTAACTTTGTAGGCCAGCATCAGTATTTTGAACCTGATGTGTGCAGCTACTGGGAGCCAGTGGAGGGAACGTAGCAGAGGGGCGGTGTGGGAGAATTTGGGAAGGTTGAAGATCAGTCGTGCTGCTGCATTTTGTATGAGTTGTAGAGGTCGGATGGTACATAGTGGTAGACCAGCTAGAAGGGAGTTACAGTAATCCAGTCGTGAGATTACTATGGACTGAACCAGTATCTGGGTGGCCTGGGTTGACAGATAAGGGCGGATTCGTCTGATATTGTAGAGAAGGAATCTACATGAGCGGGAAAGATTGCTGATGTGAGTTGAGAAAGAGAGTTGGTTGTCTATTGTTACGCCAAGGTTGCAGGCTGTTGCAGAAGGAGAGAGCTGTCTAGGTAAATAGCAAGATCCTGACGTGGTGCAGAATCTGCTGGAATGAATATTAGTTCAGTTTTGGGGGGATTGAGTTGGAGGTGATGGGCTGCCATCCAAGACGAGATGTCGGTTAGACATGCAGAGATTTTGGAAGCAGCATGTAGATCAGATGGAGGAAAGGAGAAGAGGAGTTGTGTGTCGTCAGCATAGCAGTGGTAGGATAATCCATGTGAGGAAATGACCTCACCAAGTGATCTCGTGTAGAGGGAGAAAAGGAGAGGACCTAGCACTGAGCCTTGAGGGACACCAGTGGAGAGTCTACATGAGGCAGAGGTGGATCCTTTCCAAGTCACTTGGTAAGATCGCTCATCAAGGTAGGAAGCAAACCACTGCCATGCTGAGCCCCGAATTCCAAGCCTCTTCAGGACTGACAAGAGAGTCTTGAGGATAACGGTGTCAAATGCAGCAGATAGGTCGAGGAGAATAAGAATCGCTGACAGTTTGGCCAATCTGGCTGCATGTAGCTGCTCTGTGGAATGAGCTGTCCTGAAGCCAGACTGGTTAGGATCCAGGAGGTTGTTCTGTGATAGATGGAGTGATAGCTGGTTGAAAACACAGCGCTCAAGGATTTTGGATAGAAATGAGAGGAGGGAAACTGGTCTGTAATTGTTAATGTCTGTAGGATCAGCAGTGGGTTTCTTTAGGATTGGAAGAACCCTGGCTGTTTTAAAGGCGGATGGTACATGGCCAGATGAGATTGAGCTGTTTATGATATAAGAAATGAAAGGGATGAGGTCAGGGGAGATAGTTTGAAACATTGCAGAAGGTATTGGATCTAGTGGACAGGTGGTTGGGTTGCCTGTGGATATAATCATATGTGAGCTTAGAAAATTGATTTAGAGTAGTTGTAGAATTATAATATCATAAAATATCATATAATATCACAATTAGATAAGTCTATAAAGAAAACTCATATATAACTATAACAAACATCACCTGATAAAACTAACTAACTGTGACGTCATTAATACTCTGTAACAGCTTGTAATGCGATAAATTGCGAAATGATCGTATGCGCGCGTGGTAAATGAGGCCTGTTGTGTTTTTCTATATAGTTTCCGTATAATTTGTGAGTCTTGTTTCACAACATACCATGTTGGTGGTTGGAATGACTGTCGAATTCTGTTTGACGTTCTGACTTGTCACAGTCATAACTGGGAAATGTGGACTGTATGTGAACGTGTTGGCTGGCCTGTAACTGATCCGACATATACGGCCAACTAGATGTTTTTTTTTCTGAAAGTATTTAGTATTAGTATTAGTATTTAACTAATAAACATGTTTTAAACGCTCACCTTCATTCAAACTGTTGTTTAGACTGAATGTTGACGACCACGTTGACTAAACGTTTTAAAAGGTGGAATCGAATTATGCACCATATACTTTGAATGTCCCACTGAGAAAAAAAAAAGTTCAACATAATATGTATTTTGGTTGTTAAAGCGATTTAGAAACCAGAGCGACATCTCGCGCTGACGTGTGGACGGCGCTGAGGCAACCGCCTGCAACTCGGCCGCGTTCGGCCGCGCTCGGCGCCACTTCGGCACTTTCCGGATGTTTGTGGGAATCTCCGCCCAGCGCGGCGCCAGCGTTGTTTGGGGACACTTCGAAGATGGCGGCTACCCCGCTGTACTGTGTGTGCCGGCAGCCGTACGACGTTAGCCGGTTTATGATCGAATGCGACATTTGCAAGGACTGGTTTCACGGCAGGTAAGCGGGCGAAAGACGAGCGACGCTGTCACGAACAAAGCCGGCGCAGCGAGCAACTCTCGGCGCTTTACTACGAGAAGCGACGTGAACTCGGTGTCAGCTGCGAATGGGACGAACGAAGGTTTTTTTGTTGTTGTTGTGTTTGTTTGTTGTCGCGTGTCTTTATGCTTATTTGCTAAATGCGAATTTGTCCTCGCTTTGCGTGTTTAAATCCGCGGAGCGGGGCTTCGTGGTGCTGGCCGTGTTCTGGGCTTTCTGCCGCGCCTGACAACCCTCCGTGTTGTCTTTGTGGGTTGATATTTTAATATTATTATATATTTTTCCTCAAACTTGTCTTCAAGAAGCTCTCGCTCGCTTTGTTTTACGTCACTTAACGCAACAAGGAGCCGGTTGGCGAGGTTTTAATGGTCGAACTGCAAAAATGTGTCCTGGATGTGGGAGTTTACAGCGGACGCTGGACAAGTTTGGCGTCGGCGACTTCTCTGTCTGTCGCATGGACGCTGGCGACGTTTCCGCGAAATCCGCTCACTTCAGACGCTGCACCAGATGCTTTAATAATTCCCTTTCTGACTTCTCTCGCTTGCTCTGCTTGCCACCAGGAGCCGTCGACTCTGCAGCTAAATAAAAAGACGGTCTGGCTGTCGGCAAGGAGAGCGTCTTCATTTTGCCCCTTAATTTTTTTAAACAATTTTGCACCGATGATTCGGTGGTGACGATGAACTTCATCGCGACACAATAAAAGGACTTAAAGTCGACTTTAAGAAGGCGCACGATTGAAACGCGATCTGGAGTCGGTAAAAACGCGTATAGGAAGATGGGACGTCTTCTGACTGGCGGCGGAGCTCGGACATTTAAACCCCTCCGCCTTTAACCAATACTCTCACGCGACGAGCGCCCCCTAGCGGCCAAGGGCTC
Source organism: Denticeps clupeoides (assembly GCF_900700375.1). Taxonomy (NCBI): domain Eukaryota; kingdom Metazoa; phylum Chordata; class Actinopteri; order Clupeiformes; family Denticipitidae; genus Denticeps; species Denticeps clupeoides. The sequence continues at coordinate 11,435,130 of NC_041723.1, read as the reverse complement.
TTAGATTGGCGTGCGAGTGCAGCGCGGTAACGTCAGTGTTGTTAAATGTGTGTAGAACACGACCGAATGAAGCCTTTAGTCAGCGCTGCCGCCGAGATTTGATACGCCCAGTCCGTGTTGCGAGCGGCCGAAAGGTTCCTCTGGCTGGAGGACTTTTTTTTTTTTTTTTTCAAGGCTGCTGACGGCAGCAAATGCTGCTCACATCGAGATCTAAATCATATTAAACTTTCTCTGCTGGCCAGTTGTTTTATGCAGTAGTGAAACTAACTCAACTAAAACTAAAGTTATTTCACCAGCGTTGAGGAAGCGACTATCCAAAAGAGTAAAACACACAAATAAAAATGATTTAAAATGTGAAAGTGCCTATAATTTATTTTGATTAAAAAAAAAAAACTGTTGTTATCTACAGATGTGTTACAACAACTAGGGATTGATCTGTCACAACTCTGTGAACTGACGAATTATCTTTCCTCTGGGTTTTCTGGTTCTGATCTCAAGCAAAAGTCTACAGATGGAGAACAATATTGTATTGTTGCTCAGAGAACAATAAGAGTCTCTTTAATGACATTATGTGTATACAGTGCAGCAATTGTTCCTGTCGTGCATTTTTTCTAATATTTCAGCAGTTTAAGGATTTGTCAGAGTCCCTATTGACCTCTTCATCTGAAATCTTCTCTGACATACTGTGCCTAGTTACAGTGTCTGACATGTGATTGGACAGTGGCCCATCTAGGGAGGGTCTTAATATCTCTTATGTGATAGGAATCAAAACCCAGGACTAGTAAAGATATGATAGCTACTAGTGTACCAATTTGTTATAAAACTGTGTTCTTATTATTTTAGTTTTTTTCTTCTTTTTTTCTTCACCTCTATAATGTTTTCACCCCCCTCAACCCTTTAATTTTCACTTTCACTCACTGTAACTTACAGGCAGACTATATATTTTGCTCCATGGTAACCATTTGAAAATATAGCATTGTGCAACTGTGCTAGAGTGCCAAAAACTCATAGCTTGGAATTCGTTCAGATCCTGCATAGTTGGAACAGAAGTACTAATGCCTGAAATGTTCAAAACAAATTGTCTGTTAAGTCAGAACTGATGCACTGACTTCAGTGACATGTTCTTTTATTTACCATTGTTATATTTGTGCTTTTTTACATTTGGTGGAACTGCTCTTCACTGTTGGGGGTTCTCCTGTCAGAGCGGCCTGCCTCCAGTGGGATTAAGTTGTCTAGCCAGCTGCTCGGCAGTTATTATCAGGTTCAGAGCACAGGGCAGTTTGGACCCTGAAGGAGTTATAGTGTTTAGGGATCATTATTAACCTCTGTGGTATTCATTATAGGCATGTGGTGCAGTATTCCCAAAACAATCCACTGTATTTTAACCCTTACTGAATGTTTTACTTTTATAATTTTACATTTGTTCATTTCTCACTCGCTTTTTGTCTAGACTGAATTACATTCAGTCCGGTTTGTCCTTGTATTACTGGATGGATAACCTGGTGTGAGCCAAGTCAGTTGAGTTGAGTAGTAGGCTACTACCACATGTTTTCTTTTTAACAGATGCCATTTGCCCCCTCAGTTGTCCCAATTATGATAATGTAACTTTGTGAGATAATTTAACATTACTACGAGTTTCCCTAACCTTATTATGGTCCTGCAGTGGCTAGAAATGGCGATATGAATAAAGAGTGCTTTGACCATTTTGCTTCGTCATTCAGAGAGTGGCAGCTCAGACGGTCTGATCTGGAATTTGTCCCCTTGTGATGTCATAAGGGGAAATATTACCTCCCTTTTCTAATTCTTTGTTCACCCAGAGAATTTTCCACCCATCACCTAAAAAAGTAGCTCCACAAACCATTATGGCTTGAAATTGTGTGAAGCATTGCAGTTGCTCGATGATTAGAAGTAAAAATGCACAAAATAGACTCTGAAGACACAAAGGGTTCTTTTTTCTGGAAAAATGTCAACACAATTTTCCTTTTGCACCAAACAGGAACTGTTGATAATTTCCGTGAATGCACGTACACTTCTATAGGCCGCTCTCCTCCTCGTCCAGACAGGCCAAAAGTGGCTGTAATTTTGCACCATGGCTGAATATCGGAATGAGACATTTATATACGTTATTAGGGGACCCATAAAATCAATATAAAAGAAAAATAAAATTCATAATAGGGGACCTTTAAGTGAGGAATTAGAGTGAGGAAGTGGAGCTGAGGAAGATCGATAGCCGTACCACTGGGCATGGGCAAGTTCACAGACTCATCTGTCAATGTCCCTCCAGGACAAAAACACTGAGGAGAGATGGATAGGTCCTGTCATTAGAGCTTAGTTTTAGTGGGATTAATGTGTGTTATGGAGCCTTGGTCATAGGCAGTAACCTTTTTTTTTTTTTTTAAATAAAGCATAAGTCACCTAATTCAATCTAGCTGTTATTTGTCTTGCTGAATTAGCCTGCAACAATGAATGTCATCTTTTCAATGACGTTTTAGACCCACTGATTAAAATGTTTTTAGAAATAATCGATTTTGATAAAACAATCATAACAATACAAGATTAAAGTTGCACAATTATGAGAATATATTAATTCTGTTACATGAAAATGAAAATCTCTTATATGCTTTGTCATCATCATGGATGACACTGAGGAGTTAAGAGTTAGTCAAGTTTTACTTTTGTATTGGATTTACAAAGAAAGAAATACTCAATCTGAGGGTACATTTATGCATTTTTTGGTTTTGTTGAAAATAATTTTTCAAACAGCGGCCATTTACAAGTATAACCAAGGGCCTATTCACCTTCCCCAAACATTCCCTTCCTGTTTATGACCCTTCAAAATAAAAGGCAGAGCTCATAACCCAGAGCTAAAAATATCCAATAAAATATCTCACAGAAGGATAACTGCTGGTTACACCAATCAGAATAATCATTAAAGTGATTAGTTTATTAGTGATGTTATGTTAGGGGTCTTACTGAAGCAATAACTTTGTACGTAATGTTGTAAATAATGTTTTTTGTAGAATAGAATTATCTTATGAATTGAAGTAGCAATGAAACTAGTGCCATGGGGTACTGGTTGGTGAAATTAATAAAAGTGGTTCATGTTAGATTTTCTTTTCTGGACTCTGATTGGGGGCTTGTTGCACGTCTCCAGTCAGTAGTGGTATTATTTGTTCTTGCAGTTTGTTCCATCTTGTTTATCCTTGACTTCTGCCCCCTGACCTTTACACTCTGTGTCTGCATGGCAGCATGGCAGTCATTGTTCTTTCTGGGTCCCTTTGTGTTGTTGCCTCGTTAGACTTGTGAGGATTGTCATGTCTTCTATAGAGATGTAATACCTTGCAATCCTTTGCATTCGAGCGCTCCTTTGAGATAGGACAGCTTTTAGACACGCTAGAATGATGTTTCTGTGCCAACTAAAACGTCACCCTTTGTTCTTCCAATTAAAAATGAAACATGGAATTTGTGTTTTGGCTGGATTCACATGCAGATTCTGCTCCCACATTAACTCCTATGAAACACTGATGCAATACTTCTTTCTAATGCTGGCAGGTAAATGCAATAGGCAAGGCTAAACTTCACATTGATAATGATTGAAAACATTTTTTGGTTCATATAATTTGTGTTTGCAATGAATTACTCTTAACAACCTTTTTGCCCTGCGAGTTGAGCAGGATTTTTAATAGTCCACAATTATCCTGAAGAGACCGTATTCAAGTGTGAAGCCTTTTCACCGTCATCCTATTTTCTCCAGCACACATCTCTGTCTGTTATTGTGCCTCTTAACACTCACTGAGAGCGGATTTCATCATCCTCTGTCAGGAAGGGTTGTGTTACACAGGCATCTCAGCATGGGGGGATGAAAGCAGCAAAGCTCTCTTCCAAACGCTTCTCTCTGTCCCCCGTACGAATGCTGCTTTCTCACAGACAATGTGTCTCTTTTTTTCATGACCTAGAACAGCGTGTGACACGGTGCCCTGGTTTTTAACAGGTTTACACAAGAGGCCCAAATTGGCTCTATTTTTCTACCTTGACTATGCAGGTATACAGTAGGACAGGAGCCCAGGCTGATGACTTAATCCTCCTGGTGACTCACTTCCTGACACTGCAGTTTTTGTCATCTTTTAGGACAATGGGGATCCATGAGGTTTTTGCATTATCTCAGCGCCCCTCTCCATCAGGAAAAGAGAGAATGGGCTGGCAGTGAGAATAGCTAAACTCTGTTGTGGAAAGAGAATCTGAATGTCCCACAGGAGAAAACTGCTGGGTGTGTTCTATTCCTTTCTACATTTTCCTTGAGATTCCATGCGTTGTTAATATATTTCCCAGATGGGCTCTCTGGGTGACCATTAAAATCAAGGAAGTGTGAGCTGATGGTTAAGTGGGTGGTTATTGCATTTGAGACCTGCAAGTGAGATAGAAAACAAATGAGGGTGTGGTGTTTTTGAAACACACAGAAAGAATACTTCTACCCATGCATGCATTTCCTGCAATTAACTCCTAGATCAAAGCTTGATAACAGCTGGAGTTTTGTCCCTCCTCTTCACTGGGACTAGCTGTGAGTGAAGAGGCTGTATTTACTTTCCAGGAAGCCCCAGGGCACAACGTCCTCCCATCGCACCCTTGTCCCTCCTCCCAGACTTTGATGTGAACACCTCTGCTGCTGTTCAAGCTAGTGTTGGGTTCCAAATGGCCTCCTTCCTTTGCATTTTCAAAAATTATAAAATTAGATAAATACACAAAAATTTCACAAACTTGAACCTGCATAGAAATATATTCTCAGATGTGCTATAGCTAAGTGCTCTCACCATATTACTTTTGTGTGTCTTCAGTGTCATTAATTATGTTGCAGATTTCAGTAGTTTTTGTTCTATATACTTTAAAATTACACAACATAAATAGTAATTAGTATCTACCTGATTTCTTATTTATTATGTTCTAGGCTTTGCATCAAGCTGTCATTTTAGTTTTTATTAGTCTTAGTCACGTCCAGACTCATTTTAGTCTAGTCAAGTTTTAGTCTACAAAGTCTGAGCATTTTAGTCTTATTTTAGTCAGAATCATGACTATTTTAGTCTAGTTTTAGTCAACAAAAACTGATGACAATTTAGTCTAATTTTAGTCTAATTGTTTTTATTAAATTAATGCAGTTGTATTTTACCCAGTCAATATAGTACAAGTACCTAGTAGAACAGACTTTAGACTTCATTTAGTCAAACCCATTTCATAATTAAAACAAGGATATCTTATTATTATATTATTGTTGGAGTATGGATTCAAGAATATACTACATCAATGACAGACACAGAAAACGCTCTGATAGGTTTTTCGACCACATTTCTACTTCATTGTAAAAAAGTGCATCCAAAGTACAGAAGTATCCTGATATCTAATTAACTCTGTGATGGCATATTACAGAAGTTACATCATCTGTGCAACCACATGAGAGATACAGGAAATAAGATCTTATTTCATGTCAAAAACGTTTGTTGACTAAGATATTTTGTCATAAATTTCATGACTAAAACAACACTAGTGGAGACTCAAACAGGCAACATCATCTGTGTTTCTACTGTATGAGGCACTAAATACACTTTGCAATTTTGCATTACACTTATTTCTATTTCACCTATTTATTATAATCCAATTGCTTTATTTAAGCAAATTCCTTCAGGATTAATAAAGTTTTCTGATTCTGATGATTAATCAATCATTGCCGTTGAATTGGGACTTTGAGACTGAGGTCAACTCCTACTAGCCAGTGAAATTTCTTTCTCTGTTCTTTTCAGTTGTGTCCAAGTAGAAGAGCATCATGCAGTGGACATCGACGTTTACCACTGCCCCAACTGTGATGTGCTACATGGACCTTCCTTGAGTAAGTGATCTCAGGTTCTCCTTATGTGATATTGATTTGTCTGCTGTGCTTTACTGTAGCCGCCACCATTAGCTTTAAGTGGCAGTGCTTTCCTAGAGCCCAGTGGTGTAATTGAATGGTGTGATCATCAAATTAAGATCGAACATGACCCGGGCTCCAGAGGACAGCGGGTTGATGGGCTCGTGATGGCATAATCCATCATTTACACATGTGCTTGTATCATTTGCAGCCTTTGTTGAAGGTAGCCATATTGACCTCCCTGTGTTCCCTCTGCAGTGAAGAAGCGCAAAAACTGGCACCGGCACGACTATACAGAGGCAGATGATGGAACCAAGCCAGTCCAAGCAGGAACATCGGTCTTTGTGCAACAACTGCAGGACAGAACTTTTCCAAGGTAGCATAGACACGAAGTCCCGATTTGTCCCGGGTTTTTGGTATCTGATATATATGTGTGTGTGTGTGTGTGTGTGTGTGTGTGTGTTTATGGTCACCATATGGTTTTGCTGTTTATCTGTTGTGTCTAGTGCGGATGAGATTCTGGTGCACATGCAAGGGATCCACGTTACCCAGAGGTATTTGGAGAGACGTGGCTTCCGTTATCCCATTGCGGTTCCCAAATTGGATGGGCTGGGCTTAAAACTGCCACCGTCTGACTTCACAGTACAGGATGTTGAGCGCTATGTTGGTAAGGATCATGATTCTCTCCATACATGTGTTGAGCTGAATCCATGCAGGTCCAGTATGTATGATTTTACTGACCAGCCGCCACTGATTTGAAGGGCAACATTTAGAAAAAGTGGGATAAGCAAGTAGACTCAACTTGTGGGATGTGGCTTCAAATCCGAAATTGCCAAGGTGGCACTGAGGCCCCCTTGAGCAAGGTACTGTCCCCGCACACTGCCTTTTGCCCTCTGCTTACTAATGGTGATTGGTTAAATGCAGAGGACACATTTCATTGTGTGCACCGTGTGCTGTGCTTGATGCGTATCATAATGATAACTGACACTTATATTCTGGCCCAATACCAATAGCTATTCTTTTGATGATGTGCTGTGTATAAATAAAGAAATTATTAGTTTTGGTGGACTTTTTTTAATGAGCTGTACTACAGCATGGTTCATGTCACCTTCCTGGCTCACCTATTACTCACCTTTTGACATTAATCACCCAAATAACAACATTAAAGCCACGCAGATAAAGTGGTTCATATTACATACAGCTGCAGTCCATCTCCTGGTAATTAAAAGATCACATTACAGTGCATCTTCATCCCAGGCATCTTTCTCTCCATCTCCTGCACTTTAAGCTTGGATTACACCACTCATCCATCCAAACGTGCTCATACATACTCATGTTTTATAAATGCACATACACACATGCTGAAACCAGGCTAAAATTCAGCTACTTTAGCTGGGTTCTAGTATTTTACACATGGAAACAGACGTGTGCTGTATAGTAATACATTTGACTTATAATAGACCTATTATATCCTGTGTACAATATCTGCCATTGTGTCATATGCTATATATAAAACACGCAAGTAGGAGGTTAAAGTTGTGGCATGCCTCAAGGAATTGAGTCTCACATGTATCAGTCACAGTTGCGGTGTTTCTGCACAGCTTTCTGTGTGGCTGGTCCATGTCATTTGTCACCCACATGACACTTGTTTGTCAAGCTGCCATCCCAGCGGTCACTGAAATGAATGAGCTCTGTGGTTTGTGATGTCTCAAAGGACAGTGGTTCTTCTTTTTCCTCCAAATTGCATTTTATTTGCAGAAAAAAAACAGAATAATTTTTTAGATTACCAATAGGTACTTATTTTGTATATGGATATGCAAGTCTTACATAGAACTATAAAAATTAATAGGAATACGTCCCATTTTCATAGTACATCTTAAAAGAATTGGGGCAGGGAAATTAGACCTTTACTTTAATTCCATTCATGGGTGCTCAATTTTTGCCACTTGAGTATAATAATACTCTTTTGTTTGCTGGGTCGGGTTCTCTCAGTACTTTTTAAATTTATGAACTATTCAGGTTTTATCTCTAAAATGCTCACACATAAATGCTTAAAGCCTGATATGATGTCTTTGGAACATGTTAAGTGGTCTGTCTTTATGTCCAACCCTCATTATCGCACTGAACACTCAACACAGGGCAGCTGCTCAGCTAATTTATTTACCTCAGTCGGCACCGTGCCTGACCTGCTCAGCAGGGACCTATAAGTTGATTGTATTGAGCTCTGTTCATTTTCCTCGGCTTTTGTTTCATCCATTTATCCTAAGTACCCAACCTGCACCGATTAAAGATGCTTTTGTCTCAGCTCTTTGGAAAGTGTATTTAAGAAGTGTATTTCATTCAGCCACACTTGCATCTTAAAAAGGCCGATATAAGATTACAGGAAACTCTAGAAAAGATTGATGAAAGTGTATTACTATTAGGTGGGGATGATTTATGTCCCTTGGGCTGCTGGATTCTGTTTGGGGCAGTCCAATGATGTGAATAGCGGTCTTGTGACCAGCTGCCTCTGCTTGAGAAGAACAGCTCTTACATTTAATTCTCCCTACCTGATCCAAATACACAAGTGTCACTTTTATGGAGAATAATGTGTCAGTTCATTTACTTTCAGCTTGTAATGGCCCATTCACACAACTTTTTTTCCTCTGAAATAGTTTTTTAAGGAAATTAAACCTTTCGTCCACATGGGAGTGTTATCTGAAATGTTGTCATCCACACGGAGAATGGCCCAAGAGCCCTCCACACCAGTAAGTGTGGTGACAAAAAATTGGGAGGACAATTTTAGGGATGTCAAAATGCAGGAATTCAAATGAATACATTCAAATACATTCCATTCAAATTCAGTTTTTACATGCACAAATATCATCCCATACATTAGGAGCTGGGATTTTGGTGGAAAGTTGTGGTGTTAATTGTGTAGTCTCTTTGAGTGACACAAAGCACATTTTCTCTTTCAGGTGGTGACAAGATTATTGATGTCATTGATGTGGCCAGGCAAGCGGACAGCAAAATCAAACTTAAGGACTTTGTGAAGTATTACTACAGTCCTCAGCGTCCAAAGGTGCTGAACGTCATCAGCCTGGAGTTTTCTGACACCAAGTGAGCAGAATTATAATTGTTCATTTTTTTATGTATTTAGAGCTATAATTTGAAAAAAAATTTTTTTTGCAAAAACAAAGTCGTTGTTTCAACATCATTCGTTGTACATGGATTGGCAAACACCATGATATGATCAGATATGGTTTTAACTTGATCTCTATAATGAGTGTATAATGAGATCTTTGTTCTCGGGGGGATATTGGTGATTGGCATATTGTACAGGCCTGACTGCAAGAACGTGTTCCCCCTGCTGAGTTCAGAGGAAGCAAGATGCAGGCTCTCCAGCTGAAACACTTCCACATGCACTAGAGCAGCATTAGCAGCATTCTCCTGGGAAAGGTTGCTAAGACTTTGATCCATGCTGAAGCCTCTGTCACTTTGTCTGTTTCCAGGATGTCAGAGCTGGTGGTGGTGCCTGAGATTGCTCAGAAGATGTCCTGGGTGGAGAACTACTGGCCTGATGACTCTTTCTTCCCCAAACCATTTGTGCAGAAGTACTGCCTCATGGGCGTCAAGGACAGCTACACAGACTTCCACATTGACTTTGGTGGAACGTCTGTATGGTATCATGTACTCTGGGTGAGCATGCACATGGTGTGCTGTATCTTCCTAAATGCACTCTGTGGTGATGTGCAGAAGATAATATACTTTTCTTTATTGTCATGGGATTTTTATTTTATAGGGTGAGAAGATTTTTTATTTGATAAAGCCAACCCAGGAAAACCTTGCACTATATGAGGAGTGGAGTTCATCCCCAAACCAGAGTGAGGTGTTCTTTGGGGACAAAGTGGAAAGGTGCTATAAGTGTGTTGTGCGACAGGGAACAACCCTTCTCATCCCCACAGGTGAGAACTGAAACAGTCAGCATTTCGTTTTCTTTTAACCTAAACACAAAGTATATTCACAATCAACCTCAATTTCTACAGAAGACAACACAGTCATAAATGTGTTATAGACTGGAAAATATAGCAAATTAGTAAAAGTTTATATGTACATATAAACAATATCTTTGCAGCTAATGGGCTATTGGTGCCTTTTACATTTACGATCTTATAAGATAATAATAGTGTCTGTAGTGGATCACTATATAGGAGTTAAAGTCCCAGATAAGCCAAGCTGTGTTTGTGTGTGTGGCAGTCCCTCCCGGCGTCATGCAGCCATATAATCATTGCAGCAGGGCGTCCCTCTTGGTTCAACCCCCACACTTGGGAAGCATGTGCAGCCAGCTTGACCCATTATCCATCATGCTCAAAACAGGTTTCCACAGGCTGCCACATGTTGCAGTGTCTCTGTTGTTTTTGGCAATTTCCTTTAATTAGATAGAAAGGCATTTGTTAAAGCTAAAGGTTATTTTAAATCCCCTTCCTAACATGTTGAATAAGTCCTTTTTTGGTTACACCAAATTTTTTTCAGTTGTTCTTGGGAAATATGTAGAAAAAAATGAGAGTCTGATTAATATATTGCAGCATTTGTTGGGTGCATGTTTTTACATGTGGTGCTTTGTGCAGGATGGATCCATGCTGTTCTTACCTCTCAGGATTGCATGGCATTTGGAGGCAACTTCCTCCACAACCTCAATATCAGCATGCAGCTCAGGTGAGTATGACATAATGACACTAGAACGTAATCCATACATAAATGTCTCGTTTTCTTGTACTCACTCACTTTTGTTGATGTTAGGTGTTATGAAATGGAGCGGCGCCTTAAAACCCCTGACCTCTTTAAGTTCCCTTATTTCGAGGCTATTTGCTGGTATGTGGCCAAGAATCTGCAAGAGAATTTAAAAGGTGAGTAGGACAGAACATTTGCATTGCACTCTTGTCCTCAAATTGGAGTTCCAGGATATTGTATACAATTGTATATTGTGTTTTTGGCAGAATTACGTGAGGATAGATTTCAGCCTCCAGAATACCTTATTAAAGGGGTGACTGCTCTGATCGGTGCTCTGAAAAGCTGGCTGAAGAGAGAGGTAAGACACTGTGCGGTAGCATCCATAGGGTTTTCGGCATTATAATGCAATTGTGACTGGATTCACAGTGGCGTGGCTGGTATCCAATAGCATGTGACCCTGGCTGGGCAATGGAATCCCCGCCTCCAAAGTACAAGCCCTTCATTGTTTTTGGGGTGCCTTTTCTCCCCAGGTCACAGAGCCAGCCAGCGAAGTTCCAGATCATATCAAACCCAAACATCTCATTAAGGAGCTTGCCAAGGAAATCCACTACCTGCAAGTAAGCATGAGACTACTGACTGTCAAGCGAGGGTCATCCACAGGATAGTACAAAGTGGAACCCTGGCCAAATAGTTTCTCTGTTTTCATGTAATGTAAAAGATCTTTTCAATTTTGCTGAAGTGAGATGCTGCTAATGCAGAGTTATGCGTTGACAATCCTGCATATGTTGCCTTAGGAGGAGCGAAGTGTCAGTGGCAGTAAGCCAATGAAATCCGAGGGAAGTGGAATTTGTCTAGGCACACGGTCCATGCTAGAAAAGGGGGGTCAGTCCCGAAAGATGGCCAGGCGGCTTCGAGACCACCCCCACAGCCAAAAGACCCCTTCCAACCTGGACATTCTGGAGCTCCACACTCGAGAGGTACTCAAAAGGCTGGAAGTACGACCAGTCAAGGAGGTGAGTACTACACAACACGGCAAATTTAGAAATGTTTCTATGCACTGAGGTTTTAAAGTTCATAAGCAGTGGTAGTAAAATGTGTGTGCTTTTTAGGATGACTCTTTGGTCACCAGGGTGAGCGGGAAGTTCAGCATGGCATCTAATGACTCTGCAGCGTTCGTGGAGCGAACCCTAGATAACCACCTGTGTCTTGTGATGTGCAACGGTAGAATCATCAGGTGACCTGCAAATCCTATTCTCATCTACCCCCTTTTGCACTGTTCATGACTCACTGAGTCACCAGTCATTAGTGCTTCACAGATCTGTTGGCACATGCTGATGCTTAAACATCTCTGAAACACATCATCATGCTTGTACTTGCATTGTCAGAATCCTCTCCCGCTGGAATCATTTTGGTATGCATTTTATGTTATACTTTTTTTTTTTTTTTTTTAGAGATGAACGGATTGTTCAGATAAAAAGTGAAGACACACTTGATAGAAGAGAGAAGGAGGCCGTCGAGGTAAAGGATACGTGGGAGCAAGAGATGCACAAGACTGGAGGAGACACAAAAGTCCAAAATTCAAACCTCAGGATTGGGGAGTCAGGGCTCTTTCATTCAAATACTGAACTAGAGCAACATTACACTGTACAGGTAATGTATCCAAAATTTAATACAACTTAAATATAGGAGCAAAAAAACTATTGTACCCACACATGATTTATACATAATATCAGGTCAACAGTGGTCTAATTGGGACTATTTGGTGTCTTATAAATATTGAGAAATATTGAACCTATACACTAACAGCTGGCCACCTCTCCACAGACAAACTGTTCTTCTGGTGATGGATCAGATAGCTCAGTTGAGGAGGAGGAGGATTCACTGAGGCCTGTCACTGCCTTCCAGTGCAAACTGGAGAGGAATGTGGGAAGTGCCACCAACCTCTATAAGGCCACCGAGCAATTGGTCTGTTTCAGTAATACCCTCAAAAGGTACGATGGGAATCGGAGGACATAATGTAATATTCCAAGAATATAGATTCCTGCTGGTCTCACAACCGTAAAACCGGGCTACATAGGTTTTCTCATTTGGCACAAAACACTTTAAAACTGTTAAAACCCACATCTGATTCCTTCTTTTCCTGTCCTGTGACCACATTTTACCTCTACAGAGAAAGTCCTCCCCCTCCTGGCGCAGAAGAGGAGGCTATTCAGGGCATGCTATCCATGGCAGGACTGTTCTGCTCTTCACAGCCAGAGGACAGTGCCCACTCCCAGGAGTCCTGGTGGTCTAGCCCTTCCCAGCGATCCCCACAGTACAGTAAGAACAGTCGAAACAGTCTTTCGTATGTAGTAAGCCTTAAGTTTGTTTTAAGTTTTTGCATGTGCCTTTCTACATTTTACTCTCTTTTGCGGGGGCAGTGGTTGGCCTAGCAGGTAAGGAAACAAACCTGTAATCGTAAAGTTGCCAATTCGAATCATGAATTTCCAAGATGCCTTTGAGCAAAGCACCGTCCCCACACAATCACTTCACTTTCACTCTTGTCTATGCTTCAGGTGGACAAGAACTTGGGTCAGAAGAAGAGAGTTTAGACTCAAACTGTAACACTCCATCAAGCTACCAGGTAATGTCATGCACTATATCCAACTGTTAATTATAATAATATATTATTTGAGTTACTTTTGAACCCCAGTTTGCTGCTTTAACAGGACATAAGGCTGCCGAATCACCTGTCAGAGGCAAGCGAGCTTCAGGACCATAAGAACTTCATGGACAGTCAGAGCAGCAATGAAGCATGGGCCAATCGTAGCCCACTGCTTAACAATTCTGACCAAGCAACAGGCTACCAGTACTGTGAAAGCTCACTTTCTCCGCCCCTACATCCGACTAAGAGGCCTGCTTCAAACCCCCCGCCTGTCAGCAATCAAGCCACCAAAGGTAGGCAGTTGAATAATTTCTCCCACTGATATGATCACAGAGATGTACGAAGTTCAGTGAACATAAAAAGTGAATAAAAATGGCCAAGATCAAAATTTAATAGAAACACTTTCATACCCTAGAAGACTGGATGTTTTAGTTCAATCTAAACGTGATTTAACAAACAATTTGTTGTGCACACTTACGCAACCAACTTTTTTCCTCACCTAACAGATGTTCCTTTCTGTTTGTGTTTTTTACATTTTTCAGGCAAACGTCCCAAAAAAGGCATGGCCACAGCTAAACAGAGACTGGGGAGGATTTTGAAGCTGAAGCATCACAGTCGCTTCTTTGTGTAGCAGTGATGTGTAACTCTCCTATCAAGACATTGAACTTGTTGGTTTGAAGCCATGATGTTGAGTTGGAGAATCCCCTACCCGGGAAAGCTAGTCTTCACTGTGCCAGAAAAATCCGGGTGACGGAGTAATTTCTAAAGTTCAAAGTTGAAAAACAGGACCAACTGATCTTACTACGACCAACTGATCAGACTATAATGCTTAGAAAGGCATGTCTCTCCAAAAAAAAACTCCAAAGAAATGCAGCAAAAAAAGACTAAACAATTTGATATTAGTAAAAACATTTGGGTCTCAGGTTCTGTCTTGTATGCGTTGGGCCTGGGCGGTCATTATAATAAGCCAAAGTCCCTACCCATACACTGGAGTGTTATTAAGCCAAGCACGACATGCTGAGATTTCAGCTTTTTTTCTAACTGGTGTTCGTTTAGCCGTCTCCTTTCCTTAATGGCTGTTGTGTAGCATTTGTAAAATAGACAAAATTTTCAGCACGTCATCACAGCATATCCTTCTAACCAGACTGACATCCATACCTTCCATTCCCAAGTCACAGTCACTGAACTGTTAAATGAAATTCAGGGATTATTGCGACCCTTCCTTCTGACTCTTTTTCCTGAGTGTTGAAGATTACTGCCACCTAGTGGCCTCTGTGCCCTTGTGAAGGAAGAGAGAAAGAGTCTAGGCATTTCTAAAAGAAATGCTTTCAGGCATGATGTTTTAATTTATTTGGTTTAAATGTGTATTTATTGTTGAAATTGAGGAGTATTTTTTTTAACAATGGGATTTACTGTAGTTGGACTTTTGAACACTTGTGTGGCAGAACAAGGCCAATAAATCTAAAAGAATGGCGCCATTGCTGTGTGCAGGTAAACACAGGCAAGAGTGATTGTTTGCATAAACAGAAATAAGCAATCTTGGATTTGATTAATAACAGTATTGGCTGACATTCTGCAAGGTGCTGTTATATGTGTTCTAAATGTTTCATACATGTGTAAATGATGGGCTAAATGTACTGGTTTGTGGCTCTTTCCTGAATTTGAAATGTATTTGACTCACTTTTAAAAGAATATCTAATAAGAATATTTATTTTTATAAATCTGCAGATCATTTTGTAAATGTTCCAACAATGTGTGTGTTGATATTGGCTGCTTTTTCTTAATCCTTTAAAGTTTTTGTGATTTTTCTAATCCATGTATTTTGTGGAAGACCTCAGGTAACTGTTCATTCCCGTTTGAAGATCTGGTTCCTTTTTCTGAAGGCCTTTATTTTCATTTCTGAACGTTGTATTTAAATACAAGTGTCTGTGAAGATTCTCAGTCATCCAGGTGAAGTTGTCTGAAAGTTGAGTCACAGCAACTGGACTTCTTTCTTTAAGGTAGATACATTTCATTCTGCGTCCGGAGAAATGTATCAATCTTGAAGATTAAATACCAAGTGGTCTTGCAACACTTTCTATTGACCTGTGCTGTTGTTTCTGAAAGCATCTACTGTTATCAACTTTAGTACAATGGACCATGTTGTGTCACTCAATCATTTACACCCTCGTTCCACAGGCAGAATGTCTGTAGAGACAATTAATACCCAACTCCTGTTTAGTTCAAATGATCAATTGAAAACAACATGCATCAGGTGAATATTGGCTTCCTGTTAATGATTTTAATGGCTTGTATTATTGTGTCTGCTGTTATAACCTAAATAGTGCTTTTTGTCCAGCTGTCATTGGCATTTGGTACTTGTTTAAAGGCCTTGCCATCTGTGTATTGCTAAATTTGTATTAATAGGACACCAGGACTCCATGGATGCCTTGAGCCTCCTAGAGTTTAAGACAAAAAACTGCAGACACAGATGGCATTCGCCTGTGCAAAAAAAAAAAAAAAAATTGCTCAGGGTTTGTTGTTATTGGCTGTTTAAAATATTTTTCATTTCTTTGGGAATTCAGCTAGTTACACTCATCAACTCACTGCATTTAGAGAGGTGGGTCATTAGTTAAAGTGAGAGGTTGTACTTTTCTTTCTGTTCGCAATCAGGCAGGACAAATTGCACTAGTTGGTGAAAGTTGTCAAGCAGCTTTACAATTACCAGTTACGTGTAATGACTTATGGTAAGTTACACATGACCTCTATTACTTGTTTTGGTGCTGCGTATTTTAATTTGTTATGATAATATTATTAAAATCTCCTGCAGTTTGGGTATGATTACTCATAACGCTACTTTTCAGTATCATTTTGGGCCTGCGGGCAGGATTTGTATTATGCAGAAAACTGGTTGTACAGTATTTATTTTGTCCTTTCTGGTGCTGTTTTTGTTTTGTTTAGTTTTTTTTCCTTTTTTTTGTGATTTTGTATTTTTGAACACAGTGTACATTTCTTTCTGGTTGCTTTACATTTTAAATTTTTTTAAATATTTGTGTTTTTTTTTTTTTTTTTCCTCCCAGAGTGACACTGCAAACCTTAAAATCAATGTTCAAAGTATGTCAATGTAACTTGTACAAATTAAAGAGATGTATGTGTTGAATGGTTCCCATTTTGACTTCAAGTATATTTCTCACGTGGCACTGGTGAATGGAATTAAAATAACAATTGTTCACTTTCATGGCTGACCTTGGCCCATTAATAGAGGATCCCAGATATTATGTTTAAGCATAAAAAAATCTGAACAGAAGTTAAAATTCACTTCAATTAATGTATACATATCTTTTAAAAAAGTAATGAAAAATATTGTTTTGGCCTGTGTAGTGGAATTTTGTGTCTTGTTAGTGGGACTAACAAGACTTGCGAATCCACAGATGATCGGTGCATAAATACATTATCAAATCGTTCGCCGCAGCGAGGACTGAAACAAAGAGATTTAAAAAAAAAAAAACAAGAAATACTGTGCGACTCCTGTCCCGATAGATGGCGGACGCGGGCGCGCGCACCCCCCTCCCCCCTCCGCTCGGGGTCGAGCTCAAGAAGGGCCGCGCGGGGAGCGCGCGCGCGCGCGCGCCGTGACAGTCGCCATTTTATTTTTGAGAAATCAAACTGAGCTGGGGAAGAAAGCGACCTCTTTTTTTAACATCCCTTTTCTGCCGTGTTAACATTAGAAAAAACACAAGGAAAATGGTCAAAAGCAAATGATTCGCGGGAGCGAGGTAAAGATCTCGTCGGGCGTACATTTGTCGTCTGTGAAGTTCTTAAAGCGCACAGTTTTTATTGTTGTGTTCTGTGGTATTGCTAGGTAGCTAGCTAGCTATCGCTCGGTCGAGGTGCGCTTCAGCTGGCGTTTATTCGTTCTGGAAGTTGTTCAGGGTGGGTTACGGCTGTCCTTTCAGCAGGGTGACCCGTTAAACACATTTTGTGGGCTGACAATTTGTAGTCTTTACTTTATGGTTTGTCTTTACTTCGCAATAACGCCTCCCGTTCGCAGTGACCAACGAAATCCGTAGCAAGCGCATTTACGGTAATGCTTATCTGTGTGTATGTAGCTCTATCGCGCTAAGCTAATGGTAGCCGATGTGAGGCGCTGCTACAAGTTGGCTAATCGGTTAATGTTGGATGAATTAGTGATCTCGTCGGGCATCTTATTAGTAAGATTAATGCGTCTAAAAGGTTAAGTGTAGTCCTTTAACGGGTGAAACTGCTGCGTTTCAGTCATTGCCGATCGTTTTGCCAGTTATTAATGAACATAATTGCTAGCCAATTGGCCGAGCTAATGTCGCACATTTGTTAAACATTACAGTAGACATGGACAGTGGACGTTTTTCCCACACACGTCTCGCCCCGCGCTCGGTTTTTGTCGCAATCGCCTCGAACTGACTCTGCTCGCGGGTAATCCCGACTGCCACATTTTAAGCAGCTTCGTTAGCCGTGGCGAGCGGCGTTTGGCCAGCCACCCGGCTGAAGTTTTACTACTTTCTGCCGACCCGGTAACCGCGGTTTTCGTCCGCGTTGCGCTCTTTTAATCCCGTTTGTTGGACACACGCTTAGCAAAGCGCAGTTGTCGGTGTGATCGACCCGTGCTAGTGTTCCAGATTTATCCGTTTATTCCCAAATGTCAGCCTGCTCTCTGTCGTCAACCAGTTAGCCAACTCGACAGTCAGTCGCGTGTTTGTCGACTTCGACACAACTTTCATGTTCCACAACGCAATTTCTGAGTGTGTGTCTGTGTTTACTTCTCTGTAGCGCCCGCGTATTTGTTATCTTGACTGAAGATTAACCCATTTAGCTTCTAGCTGGCGAACTCTTATCTAACGCGTACGCATCTATGGTGTAGTCGCGAGAAATTGTCGCGCACACGCCATTTCAGGAGGTATAGAGTTACGGATCATTTGGTTTTTATTCGTTTTATACCAACATTGTGAAACGTCTTAAGGCCTTGGGGCCTAGTAAATATGGCTTCCGTGTAAATGTAATACTGTCGAGTTTACTGAGACGTTTGACATTGGAAATTTTCGCCAAAGTTTTTAAAGTAACATGGCCATTTTGTTCTTGGTGGCAGATTTTACTCTCCTACTTTTGTCCTTTATTGTAGAGTATACGTAATTCCTTAAAAGAAGTGCAGTTGGTTTATGAAGTGAATGCAGTGTAATCCTTGTGTTTCAGATGCCACTTTTTCAGTTGAACTGAGGGACCCGACTACATCAAGATCAGACGAGAGGATCAGTACATTTGGAACAACTTATTTTCACACCTGGGGGGGAAGCAGAAGTAACCTATCCCTGAAGTGACTAAAGGGGAATAATGGTGATTTTGCGCCGGGCTCGGCCGCCTGCTTCCGCCCCGACCAGCAATGAATCTTGACTCGCTCTCGCTGGCTTTGTCTCAAATCAGCTACCTGGTGGACAATTTAACTAAGAAAAACTATAGAGCCAGCCAGCAAGAAATACAGCATGTAAGTTTGTTTTTTTTTTTTTTGTTTTTTTTTTTCGTTTTCTGGGTTTCTGTGGTTAGGATCAGTTCCTGGTTATCATTTGCTTCATTTTGTTTTCTGCAGATTGTGAATCGTCACGGCCCTGAGGCAGACAGGCATTTATTACGCTGTCTCTTCTCCCATGTGGATTTCAGTGGCGATGGTAAAAGCAGCGGTAAAGACTTTCATCAGGTAATCTTCATTTTTCATGAAATCAAATACCAGTCCATTTATAAAATGCTTGCAATATTGGGGATACATTTTTTGGCAGCTCTGTCATTTGGCAGTTAATAAAATTGCGTGCATTTATCTGAATTTAATCCTTTTTTTTTTCTCCCCTCTATCAGACACAGTTTCTGATTCAGGAGTGTGTGTCGCTCATCACAAAGCCAAATTTTATTTCCACTCTCTGCTACGCCATTGACAATCCTTTACACTATCAGAAGGTTTGTTGCATTCTCAAAAAGGTGCTTCTGTTAGTCTTGTAAAACTGTCCATGTCCTGAGCAACACATAAGCAAAAAGTTGTAATTATTGTTTTTGCACTCTTTCCCAAATAGAGTTTGAAGCCATCACCCCATTTGTTTACTCAGCTGAGTAAAGTCCTCAAACTAAACAAAGTTCAGGAGGTAAGTCATTAATTTAAGTCAAATACGTTTTCATTAAAAGATGTTGAATATTACTTATGGTTCTATTGTTTGTGATTTCAGGTGATTTTTGGCATTGCTCTTCTAAACTCCTGCAACTCGGACCTCAGAGGCTTTGGTAAGCTGTTCTGTGTCTGTAGTTGTCAATGTTAATGTCCAGATAGAACTTTTTTTCTTCCCCTCTCCCCACACACAAAGTTGAAATGACTGGTTACCATTTCTTATATTGCAGCTGCTCAATTTGTGAAGCAGAAGCTCCCTGATCTCCTTCGCTCATACGTGGACGCAGATCTCGGAGGAAACCAGGAAGGTGGCTTCCAGGATATTGCCATAGAGGTTCTGCATCTGCTCCTTTCCCATCTTCTGTTTGGACAAAAGGGATCCAGCGGAGTTGGACAAGAGCAGATTGACGCGTTCCTCAAAACACTGTGCAGAGGTGCTTGTTTTTGCCTAATAAAATGTTAATTGGTTTAGATAGCTGAAGGTATTCTTATTCTGAGATAGTGGAAGCTACTAGTCAGCGTTTCTGTTTCTAGAATTAGCATGGTCATGTTAACTGGTTCTCTTGTGCCTTTTTCAGATTTCCCGCAGGAGCGCTGTCCTGTGGTGCTCGCACCACTTTTGTACCCTGAAAAACGGGACATTCTCATGGATAGGATCTTACCTGATTCTGGAGAGTTAGCTAAGACCATGATGGAGAGTTCGCTTGCTGACTTTATGCAAGAACTTGGATATGGGTTTTGTGCAAGGTACATTTACATTTACAGCATTTACCAGACGCCCTTATCCAGAGCGACTTACAATCAGTATTTACAGGGACAGTCTCCCTGGAGCAACTTAGGGTTAAGTGTCTTGCTCAGGTAAACAAAGGTTAAGGTAAACATAAACATAAGGTAAACAAAAACATATTTTTTAAAAACTTGTTTTTTTTTTTTCTTGTTTGAATAAGAACCTGCTTGAGCATGAGAGAGGTTTTTGTGTAAAATGGCTCATAGTAAGATTTCTAAGATAAGATGATTCTTTATTAGTCCCACAAGTGGGAAATTTGTCATGGCAGAAAGTGGACAGTAGAAGAGCAGCAGAAGTAAAAACCATAGTATAAAACGGTGCAGTATTAAAATACATTATACAATAATCTGAAATCTATGTATGTTATATGAACGTACCCATCAAATTTATGTACAGAGTGGACATACACATACAGAAGAACCCTGTGGTGTATTGGATGTGTGTGTTAGTCTGTGTTGTCTATGCATGTGTGGTCAGCTGCAGGGACTTTGTTGTAGAGTATGAAAGCTGATGGAACGAAAGACCTTCTGAATCTGTACTTCCCACATTGTGGATGCAGGGGTTTCCCCACTGAATCTATGTGCACAAACATCTTATAGTTTTTATTCTTTATCCTCAGTCTTGATGAGTGCCGGAACATAATCCTGCAGTATGGGGTACGTGAAGTCACAGCTAGCCAGGTGGCCAGGGTGCTGGGGATGATGGCACGCACCCACTCAGGCCTGTCTGATGGAATCCCATTACAGGTGAGGGAGGGAGTACAACGGGCAGAATCATTTTATACAAACCCAGAAAGAAACTTGTATGTGGTGTTTTTATATAGGCATGGATATTTTCATGTAGATGTGTTTTTGGTTCAGTCCATAACAGCTCCAGGAAGTGGGATCTGGAGCGATGGGAAGGACAAAAGTGATGGAACTCAGGCTCACACATGGAATGTTGAAGTTCTGATTGATGTTGTTAAAGAAGTTGTAAGTGATTCTTTGCATGAATGTCTTCTTTTTGCCTTTTGTTGTCCCATATTTCAGATGAACACATTATTCATAGTTGCTTATGTTTTGATTTTATAGAACCCAAATCTGAATTTCAAAGAGGTGACTTATGAGCTGGATCACCCTGGCTTTATGATCCGGGACAGCAAGGGACTTCAGATGGTGGTGTATGGGATTCAGAGGGGTCTGGGCATGGAGGGTTTCCCTGTAGACCTCATCTACAGATCTTGGAAGCATGCAGAAGGGCAGGTGATTACTCTTACCGGACCATAGTTCTATGCAGAGATACTACTTTTCGGTCTTGTCAGAATCATTAATAAGCCTCACTTTTGTTTTTCAGCTGTCGTTCATTCAGCACTCCTTAATGAATCCAGAAATCTTCTGTTTTGCTGATTTCCCGTGTCACACAGTGGCCATTGATATCCTTAAAGCTCCCCCTGAGGATGATAATCGTGAGATAGCCACATGGTGTGTATGATTACAATAGCAGTCCAGCCTAAAATCAAGAGAAGCTTTTTCTGATGCACTTGTTAGGACAAAATCACTTTTGTGATTGTTTGTCTTGTTCCCTGATCATACAGGAAGAGTCTGGACTTGGTAGAGAGTTTGTTGCGGCTGTCAGAAGTGGGTCAGTATGACCAGGTGAAGCAGCTTTTCAGCTTTCCCATCAAGCATTGCCCAGACATGCTAGTGCTGGCCCTGCTCCAGATCACCACATCCTGGCACACCCTGCGGCACGAGCTCATCTCCACTCTCATGCCCATCTTCCTGGGCAACCACCCCAACTCGGCCATCATTTTGCACTATGCCTGGCATGGACAGGTATGCCAGCTAATGTGTTGCTGAGTTGTTTTGCTTTAATAGGGTTTTATGTAATAGAAGACTGGTGCCAACAAATAGTTTTGTCTCTTTCAGGGCCAGTCTCCCTCCATCCGTCAGTTGATCATGCACTCAATGGCAGAGTGGTACATGAGAGGGGAGCAGTACGACCAGGCCAAGCTCTCACGCATCCTGGATGTTGCTCAGGACTTGAAGGTACTTCTGATGTTACTTGTCATGTTCTTGAACAGAATTGAAACCATGTCTATTCCGAAACTGAAATAATTTCCCCCCTCTAGTCATTATCAATGCTGCTAAATGGTACTCCATTTGCCTTCGTAATTGACCTTGCTGCACTTGCCTCTCGCCGTGAATACCTCAAGCTTGACAAATGGCTGACTGACAAAATCAGAGAGCATGGGGTTAGTGTGATTAGATAATATTTTGGAATTTGTCCTTTTCATTGACCGTTAATATAATGACTTGTTATTTTTTGTTTGGGCTGTAGGAGGCCTTCATCCAGGCATGTGTAACTTTTCTTAAGAGACGCTGCCCCTCAATCATGGGTAGTATTGCTCCAGAGAAGGATCAGCCTAAAAGTGCTCAGCTTCCACCTGAAACACTGGCAACAATGCTGGCCTGCCTGCAGTCATGTGCTGGGTGAGTCTCTGCCACTAACCACACTTAGTTACGCACCACTCATTTGATTTTGCATGGTAATTGTTTATTTTATCATTTTTCTTCCTCGACAGGAGTGTTTCTCAAGAGGTCTCTGAGACAATCTTGACAATGGCAGCTAACTGTGGTAATGCGCTGAACAAACCCCGCCAGCCACCTCCTGGGGTCATGCCTAAAGGACGTGCTCCAAGTACCAGCAGCCTAGATGCCATATCACCAGTGCAGGTGGAATATTTTCTTGATTTGTATTTTTTGCTTTTATGATGTTTTATACACACAGGGTGAGAATTTCATTGTCTTTGTTCACGTAATGTACAAAAAATATGTATATAATTTTTTTTCTATTTTGAAAGTTTGCTCACTTGTTCTCTTTTCCTCTCTACTCATTGTAGATGGACATGATGAGCTCCTTGAACCTTGGGACGTCTGCCACCTCCCACACACAGAGCATACAAGGCTTTCCTAATCCACTGGGACCTGCTTTCAGCAACCCACAGTCTCCAGCCAAAGCCTTCCCCCCTCTGCTGAACCAGAACACCAGTGCATCTTTTGGAACCAGTCCCTTGTCAGCACAGATTTCTGGTATGTTTAATTTTGACACGTGCAGGGCTAGAAGGCCCATGAAGATGTGGAATCCAGGATGATTGTTCTGGAGTACTGTGGTAGCTCAATCTAATGTCAAGAATTCTGTGCAGCCTAGATAGGGTACAGAAGAATACATCGGTTTTATTTTGTTCATTTAATTGTGACTCACTAAATTTAGGTTGGTTGGGTGTGTTGTTCTTGTACAGGTACGTTGGGCACTAGCAGCTTGACTGGAATTGGAACTGGTCTGGGAATGCCTGCAGTCAGCAGTGATCCATTTGGGACTAGGAAGATGAGCACACCTGGTCTGAACGCACAGACTTTTCAGCAGAGTAAGATGCAGTCCTGTAAGTGGTAGTAGTGGGACTGATCTGAGTGCCAGGCACCTCAGCTGTATTTCCTCTTAGTACCAACCCCTTTTTTGGTTGCTTTTGGTAGCAGCACATAATACTGCATGGTTCCATCAGGTCTGTGCGTGAGGGCGCAGCTCTCATGTGCGTTTTTAGTAGAGTATATAAACAGATTGTTAAATTGGGAGAAGAGGAAATACAGGTCAGTCTTCTACTCCTTATGTCATAAAAGTGTGTGTAGCTACCAGTTAACATGTTTAGTAATCTATCCAGTGGCATGACCTTTTACTGTTTTAAAATTTTTATATTTTTTTAGACCCTAATGTGGGAAATTTGCATTGTCATAGCAGAAAATGGACAGTAGAAGAGTGTCAGAAATAAATAGCTATACCAACAATACATTATGAAAAAACTAAATATGAATGAGTGCATTAGAAAATATATATGTAAACTTAAAAAAATATGTAACTATATGTGTGTGTGTATAGATTTTTTTTTAACTATATATATATATATATACACACACACACACACACACACACACATATATACATATATATATATGTGTGTGTTTAGAGTGGATGTACACATTGCACATAAGAAAAGATAAACTTTTCTAAACCCTTGCTAAAATATCTAATGATTTGCTTTAGGAAATAAGTAGACTTATCTGTGTACTTGAACATTTTCCTTTACAACAGCATATTTGATCTTATGAGGTATTATGATCTTATGTGTTTATACTTAGGTTGCACCCCAGATTATTATTACTGTTATTATGCCTTAATAAATGCTTATCTTACAAGCAGTCTGTATTTGCCAGTATCTGCTATAAATACCAATGTGACCTAATCTCTTGCTCTTTTCAGCTGACCTGTCACAGGTGTGGCCTGAGGCAAACCAGCACTTTAGTAAGGAGATTGATGATGAGGCCAACAGCTACTTCCAGCGCATCTATAATCACCCCCCACATCCTACCATGTCTGTGGATGAGGTTGGTGATTTAATTTGCAGATTTATTATTATTATTTTTTAGGTTTACAGTGTGTAAATGTGTAACAAAGTGATTGTATGCTAGTTGATCATTGTGGAAAGTGTCAATTGTTTTAAAGCAATTGCTTGCCATTTGCTTATCACAGTGCCATATGATTGACTACAGGTGCTGGAGATGCTGCAGAGGTTTAAGGATTCCAACATAAAGCGAGAGCGCGAGGTGTTCAACTGCATGCTGCGGAACCTGTTTGAGGAGTACCGCTTCTTTCCTCAGTACCCTGACAAAGAACTTCACATCACAGCATGTCTGTTTGGGGGCATCATTGAGAAGGGTCTAGTCACATACATGGCTCTAGGTCTGGCCCTACGATATGTCCTTGAGGCCTTAAGGAAACCCTATGGATCTAAAATGTATTATTTTGGGATCGCTGCACTAGATAGATTTAAGAACAGGTTGGTGTGTTTCTTATACAGAACATTTAAAATGTTTATTATTTGAAATGTCTGTTTTTAATTAATGTTTTACTTTTTCTCTAGATTGAAGGATTATCCACAGTATTGTCAGCACCTAGCTTCCATAAACCACTTCCTTCAGTTCCCTCACCATTTACAAGAGGTATACAGGTTTCTTGTATTCCACCTTTTAGATTGTGTTTGCATCTGTACACGGGTTCCTAAATAAATGAATACTTGGCAGAGATAAATAAATCTCGCTCTGGATGTTTTCTGTGTTGTGCGTACAGTATATTGAGTATGGACAGCAGTCACGAGACCCTCCGGTGAAGATGCAGGGATCCATCACCACCCCAGGCAGTCTGGCGTTGGCACAGGCTCAGGCCCAGTCCCAGCCCCCCAAAGCTCCTCAGCCTGGACAAGCCAGCACACTTGTCACAACTGCTACTACCCCCACGACTGCTGCCAAAGCCACTACCATCGCTCGGCCCACAGTGGTCAACTTCAAGAAGGATGTACCAGTGAGTGCAAGTTGTTGGGCTTACAATGGTTTTTAGTTTTTATTTTTTTGCCTGTATTTATAATCCATTTTGCTTCTTTCTTAGCCCTCTATAAACACAACCAACATTGATACTCTGCTGGTGGCAACTGACCAAACTGAGAGGATTGTGGAACCACCTGAGAATGTGCAAGAAAAGATTGCCTTCATCTTTAATAATCTGTCTCAGTCAAACATGTCACAGAAGGTTTGTCTCATTCTCAGTGCTCATATGGCAAGTGCATTTGGCAAAGCACTTGGTAATATTTTGTGTTCCTGAACCTTTTTTACAGGTTGAGGAACTGAAGGAGACTGTGAAAGAGGAGTTCATGCCTTGGGTCTCCCAGTACCTGGTCATGAAACGTGTCAGCATTGAGCCAAACTTCCACAGCCTATACTCTAACTTCCTGGACACACTGAAGAACCCTGAGTTTGTTAAAATGGTCCTCAATGAGACATACAGGAACATTAAGGTTTGTGAACTGCACTTTAAATAATAGCTTTGACCTTTTTTTCTTCCCCTTACTGCTTCTTACTTTTTTTCTGTTTCATATGTTACAGGTCCTCCTTACCTCTGACAAGGCAGCTGCTAACTTTTCTGATCGTTCATTATTGAAGAATTTAGGCCATTGGCTTGGGATGATTACACTGGCAAAAAACAAACCTATCCTGTACACGGTAAGTCAATCATTCTTTTTTGTGTGTGTGAATTGCTTACAGGGTCTGTGAGCTGAGATTGTTGTCTTTGTGCAGGATCTGGAGCTAAAATTTCTCTTGTTGGAGGCCTATGTGAAAGGCCAGCAGGAACTGCTGTATGTTGTCCCGTTTGTAGCCAAAGTGTTGGAATCCAGCCTGCGCAGCGTGGTAATGCCCCATCTTCCCCTAAAGGAGTGAACATTTGTTTTATGTGGGTGTTATTTTTGTTGACTTATTCTTTTTCTGACAGGTTTTCAGGCCCCTGAACCCTTGGACAATGGCCATCATGAATGTACTGGCAGAGCTGCACCAGGAGCATGATTTAAAGGTTTGAGTCGACTCTTAAAAAGTTTTCCCAAGAACTGATTTAATATTAAGGCAGATGTATCTTAAAGAGATTTTTTTTTTCTAGCTTAACCTAAAGTTTGAGATTGAGGTGTTGTGCAAGAACCTGTCATTGGACATCAATGACCTGAAGCCAGGCAACCTGCTGAAAGACAAAGAAAAGCTGAAGAATCTGGAAGAACAGCTATCTGCACCAAAGAAAGAAGCTAAGCCACCCGAAGAAATGCTGCCTATAGTTACCCCAGGTATATAGTAAACATTTGTGTACTAATTCAGATGCTTGTAGGTTTGAGGCGTTTGTATATATTTATATATTATAAGACAACTTGCCTAACAACATGGTCAAATTTTTGATTCTGAGTTTCTAATATTGTTTAATAGAAATATTAATAGAACATCTATAATCTTTTACATACACCATATAAAAACATATTTGAACAATGACTGATCATGGATTTTTTTTTTTTTTCCCTCCCCATCAACAGTCTTTTCATCTGCAGCTGCTCCCTCCGCTCCTGCTACAACCACCACCTGCACAGCCACTGGCCCGCCTACACCTCAGTTCAGTTACCACGACATCAATGTCTATGCCCTGGCAGGCCTGGCTCCCCACATCAACATTAACATGACTGTAAGTAGGTGGTGTGAGCAAAATGCCCATGAGAGCAGTTTCAGACCGCATTAAGTATATCTTGAGTTTCCTGGCTAGCACAGTTGCACGAAGTCTGAAAGTGATGTTCATCTGTTTCAGGTCCCTCTGCTGCAGACCCACCCACAGCTGAAGCAATGTGTCCGTCAGGCCATTGAGCGTGCGGTGCAAGAACTGGTGCACCCTGTTGTGGACCGCTCAATCAAGATCGCCATGACTACTTGTGAGCAGATAGTGAGGAAGGATTTTGCACTGGACTCTGAAGAGTCGCGTATGCGGGTGGCTGCCCATCACATGATGCGCAACTTGACAGCTGGCATGGCTATGATTACCTGCAGAGAGCCTCTGCTCATGAGCATTGCTTCCAACCTTAAAAACAGCTTTGCTTCAGTTCTCCGGGTATGTTCTTTCACCATTCAATTCAACTTGGTGAATACCTTTCTGGGTTTTAATATAGTTATGTCGTCTTTGTAGGCTCCCACCCCACAGCAGCGTGAGATGATTGAGGAAGCAGCTGCACGTATTGCTCAGGATAACTGTGAACTGGCCTGCTGCTTTATCCAAAAGACAGCAGTGGAAAAAGCTGGCCCAGAGATGGATAAAAGATTGGCTACAGTGAGTGCTGCTATGCTCTCATAATTCACCCTTTCACATTGCGTCCAGAGTTTTTGTTGCAGCAATTAAATCAACCCCTATGACCCTTGCGGTTATGTCTTGTCACACAGAAGT
The DNA here is from genome assembly GCF_900700375.1 of Denticeps clupeoides. Classification (NCBI taxonomy): domain Eukaryota; kingdom Metazoa; phylum Chordata; class Actinopteri; order Clupeiformes; family Denticipitidae; genus Denticeps; species Denticeps clupeoides. The sequence goes on along the minus strand of NC_041723.1, from coordinate 11,407,109 downwards.
CATCCAATCATTAAATGTAATGTTCACATTTAATGTAAGTGCTCTTTGCAGTCATGCATGGTCCTTATGGCATAATGGACACCAAATGAGTGAGAGAAGATCTAAATTGACAGGCTGTCAGATATTGTGTGAATTGCACTCCTTGCTGCCATGCTTACTTGCGTGAGTGGAAATGAACAGACATGTAGTGTATTAAAAACTTACAATTCTAAAACCCTGACTGGATGCAATTTCCAGGTCTCAAAAAGAGGACACGTTGGGGAAAAAGGGGACGCCTGGTCACCGAAAATGGGAAAATGCCCATTATTGATAAAAGTGACGGCAGCGTTGTCATGTATGGGAAATACTGCCACCAGCAGCAATATGCTGTTGTTTTTTCAAAAATACGCAATAGAATTGAAAATATGCTTTAAATTGCTGTTTTTCATGGGATTTGACGATCACAGAATCACAAACTTGAGGGACTGCCTAATGACAGTGCAGTTTTAGTCTCTATGGAACAATTTGCCTTTTGGTTTAAAATATTGCAATATGCTGTTGACATTTGGGAATTTCGGACAAAAACAGTTTCCAAAAAATGCTTAGGACGCTTACCATGAATGATCTCTTGCTTACGTAAATTTGTCTTTCTTTTCTTAGGAGTTTGAGCTGAGGAAGCATGCCCGTCAGGAGGGCAGACGTTACTGTGATCCAGTAGTCCTCACTTATCAAGCAGAGCGCATGCCAGAGCAGATCCGCCTGAAGGTGACGCACCATTGCTTTTTATGTTATGTTGTTGACAACTTTTGTCATTCTTTCCTGCCTGTCTTGAGACCACGTGGATGATTCCTGCTTTACCTCAGGTTGGTGGTGTAGACCCTAAACAGCTGGCTGTTTATGAAGAGTTTGCCCGTAACGTTCCCGGATTCTTGCCCAGCAACGATTTGTCTCAGCCTACCGGGTTCCTTGCCCAGCCAATGAAGGTAGCGAGTGCCACCTTTCTAGAGTAACTACACTGGTTTACTTGCTACAAATGAAGTTGCTTAAGTGCTTGAATCTTTTTGTGTTGCAGCAGCAGGCCTGGGCAACAGATGACGTGGCTCAGATCTATGATAAATGCATTGCTGACCTTGAACAGCACCTGCATGCCATACCACCAGCTCTGGCCATGAACCCTCAGACTCAGACACTGCGCAGCCTCTTGGAATCTGTGGTGATGGCTCGTAACTCCCGTGACGGAATGGCTGCCCTCAATCTGCTTCAGAAGGTCAGTCTTCAGTACAACACTGACCTGTTTTAGTAGCTGTTGAGGTGAAGTCATTGTCTAAATTGTCTGTGGTTTCCAGGCTGTGGAAGGCCTGCTGGATGCCACCAGTGGTGCTGATGCAGACCTGCTCCTGCGCTACAGAGAGTGTCATCTGCTGGTGCTCAAAGCCCTTCAGGATGGCAGAGCATATGGACCTCAGTGGTGCAACAAACAGATTACCAGGTTTCTTTCCCCCCCAGACTAACCCCCAGCAGTGAATGATTTTCTTTGTAATCCTCCTTTGTTGCTTCCAACAGATACCTGATTGAATGCCGTGATGAATACAAGTACAATGTGGAAGCTGTTGAGCTGCTTATCAGGAATCACTTGGTGAACATGCAGCAGTATGATGTGCACTTGGCCCAGGTAAGTGCTTCCTATGGCAGCCTCCTGTGTCAGTGTTTTGCAGCGGGAATAAACTGGTTTTGTATTAATTTCTCTGTCTAGTCAATGGAGAATGGGCTGCACTACATGGCCGTGGCTTTTGCCATGCAGCTGGTGAAGCTGCTTCTGGTGGATGAACGCAGCGTGAGTCACATTACTGAGGCAGACCTATTCCACACCATTGAGATCCTGATGAGGACCAGTGCCCATGCCAGGGCCAATGCCCCAGAGGGGTAAGCAGACATATTAGTTTGTTCTCTGAGGCAAGACATATCCCCATGCACATCCCTTTCTCTCTTGCTCTTTTAAATATCCTTTATTGCTGTTGCTCTAAATTGATATTTCAGTTCAGTCACATAGTCTCAAATTTATTGCGGATACACTATTGCACTACTGTGTTGTCCTACGTTGTAAGTTTTGCTTGTGTACTTCATGCTCTTTTAAAGAAAGTGAAGTAATTGTGTCAGTGTACTCTGTAAAGATGCAGATCTTTATTCTAACCTGGATTGTTGTCTTGCATTTCTTGTAGCCTTCCTCAGCTGATGGACGTGGTCCGTTCCAACTACGAGGCCATGATTGACCGTGCTCATGGTGGACCCAACTTTATGATGCATTCTGGAATATCACAGGCATCAGAGTACGATGATCCTCCAGGATTGAGAGAGAAAGCGGAGTACCTGCTGAGGGAATGGGTCAACCTTTACCACTCTGCAGCTGCGGGCCGGGACAGCACCAAGGCTTTCTCTGCTTTTGTAGGCCAGGTAATGGCTTGTACACATTTTCAAGGCTGCTCCAGTCACGGTCTTAGGCACCAGTAAAATGAAAGGTGGTTTTCTAAGATTTAACAATTAAATAGTATTTGTTGCAGAATATAACTAGCACTTTAAAAAAGCACCTACTCTGTGGTGGTTATGGACCTTTAGATGAAAACAGCCCCCCCTTAAGAAATTAGACAACACTCTAATTTCTCCTAGATTATGGCCATTAACAACATGTGTTTGGTTTTTATAGGCCAGGCTTTTATGGTCATTAAAACCTGGAAAAGTAATCAAATTTCAAAAGCAAATTTTCCTGGTGTTGAAAAGTTTTGGAATGCAAAACCATTGAAATCTGACACATGAATGTATAACAAAGTACACAATTCCCGTAAGAAGGGCCGTTTACAATTAAAACATTTAAAACTAGCACAGATAGTATCTTTGCAGCCTTTTGTCTTTAAGAGTAATTAAAAAGTCAAATTCTTTTTTATAAATGTATAAGAACATTTATACAATTGCAGTCCTGTGTCTTCAGTCTTGTTCTATAATGTAAAAAAATGCAACTCATAAATGAGTAGGTGTGTCTAAACTTTTGAATTTTATCCTGGTACTCTTTGAGATCCAATCCAGTGTTTTTCTGTCCATGTACATTTGCTTATAGGACAACAAACATGTTTACAGAGGTGTGAGAGCATAACCTTCCATTCTTGCAGATCTGTAGGCAACAGTTAAATCAAGTCATTGCTTTGTATTTTTCCACCAGATGCACCAGCAGGGCATTCTGAAGACTGATGACCTGATCACCCGTTTCTTCCGCCTGTGCACCGAGATGTGTGTAGAGATCAGCTACCGGGCACAGGCTGAACAGCAGCACAACCCTGCAGCCAGTGCTGCCATCATCCGTGCCAAGTGCTACCACAACCTGGACGCCTTTGTGCGCCTTATTGCTTTGTTAGTCAAGCACTCTGGGGAGGCCACTAACACGGTCACCAAGATCAACCTGCTTAACAAGGTGACAATTCTAGAGTGTGGGTCTTTTTCTGGGGTCGATTATTGTGTTAGTGAAATGATATTTATGTTTGGGTTTTTTTGCCACTGTACAGGTGCTTGGTATTGTTGTTGGAGTCTTGATCCAGGACCATGATGTGAGACAGACAGAGTTCCAGCAGTTGCCTTATCACCGCATCTTCATCATGCTGCTTCTGGAGCTTAATGCCCCTGAACATGTGCTGGAGACCATCAACTTCCAGACCCTCACTGCCTTCTGGTGAGCACCAATTCTAAGTCTGCTAATTCAGTCTTGTAGTATCTGATTGCCTTGGTAGTCATTTTGCTCTTGTTTTGTGTCTCAGCAACACCTTCCACATCCTGAGACCGACAAAAGCACCTGGGTTTGTCTATGCCTGGTTGGAACTCATCTCCCACCGGATTTTCATTGCCAGAATGCTTGCACACACCCCACAACAGAAGGTAGGTCTATCTACAGGTAAAAAACGTCAGACTTAAAATTCAGACCTTGATTTTTCTCAATTTGGCATTCTGCTTCTGCAGGGTTGGCCCATGTATGCCCAGCTGCTTATTGACTTGTTCAAGTACCTGGCACCTTTCTTGAGGAATGTTGAGCTCACCAAACCTATGCAAATTCTCTACAAGGTAGGCTTTAGAGCAATGTTCTTTTTTTTTTACTAGTTATGGAAAGCCATATTTGTGTGTGTGTGTGTGTGTGTGTGTGTGTGTGTGTGTGTGTGTGTGTGTGTGTGTGTGTGTGTGTGAGATTCACGCTTCATCTTTTCTCTTCTCTCAGGGCACTCTGCGTGTGCTTCTGGTCCTTCTCCATGACTTCCCGGAGTTCCTGTGTGATTATCACTATGGCTTCTGTGACGTCATCCCGCCCAACTGCATCCAGCTGAGGAACCTGATCCTGAGTGCCTTCCCCCGTAACATGAGGCTTCCAGACCCATTCACTCCAAACCTGAAGGTACAATCAGTTGTACACTTCCAACACGTTCCAAATTTACTCTCAATTCTTATATCTTGCATTTTAATGGTCCTTCTCTTCCCCCTCGGTAGGTGGACATGCTGAGTGAAATTAACATTGCTCCACGCATCCTCACCAACTTCACTGGAGTGATGCCGTCCCAGTTTAAGAAGGACCTGGATTCATACCTGAAGACTCGCTCACCTGTCACCTTTTTGTCAGAGCTGCGCAGCAATCTGCAGGTGCGTAGTAGTGGTTTTGTTTAGGAATATTTACAAAAACAATGCAAATCAAGATTGCTGTAAATATTTGCTCATCCCAAGCTTCATTTTATTGCCCCATGTCAAAAACCGTATGCCTCAGTTGACTGATCTGAAATCACTTTTCTTTGTACTTTTCAGGTGTCCAACGAGCCTGGCAATCGCTACAACATCCAGCTGATCAATGCCCTGGTGCTTTATGTTGGTACTCAGGCCATTGCTCACATCCATAACAAGGGCAGCACACCCTCGATGAGCACGATCACTCACTCAGCTCATATGGACATCTTCCAGAACCTAGCTGTGGACTTGGACACTGAGGGTAGGTGAAAATGTCACATTCTAAATGACTGCAAATCTGTTTTTTCCCCCCAAAAAATTAGTTTTATTTATTTATTTTTATATTTTCCTTCAGGCCGCTATCTGTTCCTGAATGCGATAGCCAATCAGCTGCGTTACCCCAACAGCCATACACACTACTTCAGCTGCACCATGCTCTACCTGTTTGCTGAGGCCAACACTGAGGCTATTCAGGAGCAGATCACAAGGTAAGGCGCTGATCTGTCCGCTTTGTGCAATCTGTGCGTATTGTCTGAACTTCCTGTTAGTCTTAACTCACTAAACCCGGTTTACAGGGTCTTGCTGGAGAGGCTCATTGTGAACAGGCCACACCCTTGGGGTTTGCTCATCACTTTTATTGAGCTCATCAAGAACCCTGCCTTCAAATTCTGGAGCCATGATTTTGTGCACTGTGCACCAGAGATTGAAAAGTAAGTCTTCAACTCGGACATACTGCACTCGCATTGCTATTATATTTGGCATAACTGATTCTGACCGGTACTTTCATGCTTTCTGTCTGCAGGCTGTTCCAGTCTGTGGCTCAGTGCTGCATGGGGCAGAAGCAGGCACAGCAGGTGATGGAGGGCACCGGTGCCAGCTAAGCACCACGACTGACGCCTGTGTTCAGAAGGAACTACCCCAACTCACTCCACCCTGCACACTCACCATTACTGTCAGCACTGGATTAACTGGGACTCTCTTTTTGGATTTTGAAGAGTTTATTTTGACTCTGGTATATTGAAAGTTTTTGTTTTAATCCCCCCCCATTTTTGACATACAGTTATTCAATTTTGAAGCTTCATTGTAAATATTAAAAGGGACTCTTAAGAGAAGTTTTTGCATAAGCTCAAGGTGTCCAATATGCTTAATTTTTCATGGCAACGCACATCTGCATGCACACAGACATGTTGGGCTGTCCCCTCCCCTTGGCCACGGGATTTTTCTTTCTTTCTTTCTTTCTTTTTTTTTTTTAAGCTTTATGGTAGTGAAAAAGGAGCTGCCCATTTTGGGGGTGGGGCAGTAAGTTTGGTTTATGTATAATGGGGAAAGCAGGCAGTGTAGAGTTCTCCAGATAGGGCCGGACGGGTGTGTTTTCAGAGCGCAGTGGTGCAATGGGGTAAAGGTAGCATCATTTTAAACTGGGAGCCCCGGTTACTCCCTGGCACTTGTACAATTGTGGAATATTCAATTTGGTGACTTAGTCTTGCATTTGTACAAAGATCCAAATTGCTGAACATAAGGAGGACCAATACAGCCCATTTTGTAAGGATTTTGAATGTTTTGTAAATGTATTGGTCCGTGTGTTGTATTTTGTAGTACTTTATAGTTGCCTTTAGTTGCTACTTATTTCCTGTATGTATGCATTCTGTAGTTATTGCATTAAACACTTGAACTGCAAGCTGTGTACTTCTGATTTTACTCAATTCAGGCTAAATTTTTTACACAAGTTGTTTTAAACAAGTGTTTACCTTTTAATCCCTTTCACTGAATCTCAAAGGCATTTATCAATCATTCTTCTGCACAAGAAGACAAGGCCTCAGACGTTCTATTAATATGATGCACTGTCATCAATTGAGAAGAATCTCTTCTAAAGTTTAAATCTTTACACCACATTTCATAATACAGATCCTGTGATCAAATCCCCACAGAAATAGCAGCACTCTATTAAACTGGAAAATACCACATTGTATAGTCTGCTTAAGATTGGTCCGAGAGGGACTGTGTGGTTGCTCCTGTAGGCTGCGTCAGATGCCAGATCTTCTGCAGGATGCACTTCTGTCCATGCCTCACATGGAGGGCTCTCCTCGCCCTGCTGCTCAGATTAGCCAGAGCAGTTTCATCCCCCAGAAGCTTCCGGTCAGTCTGTATATCCTCTCCATAAGAGTCCAGCGTGAAGCCCACTGAAACATGCAGAATCTGCTTCCACCTGCAGTCTAGTGCTGGGAGACCCTCAATAGAGAGGGACCGGGTTATTTTTTCCTCCTCATTCTCATCTTCAGCTTCCTCCCAGCCTTCATTTTCCTTGAACTCCACGAACAACTCCGGCTGCATGCAGAGAATCTGAAGCAATATATAACCAAATAAAAGGCGTGTTTAACCACATCAGATAAATAAGTTGCACTAGGTTCAGAGCTACGAAAACCTGTGGTGAATCGGTTTTGTTTACCTTAAGTGTTGTGTAGAGCTCAGTGTCTGTAAGACACCCGGTTTTGCCAAAGATGAAAGTGCCCTTTTCACCAACCATGTCCATTTCACACAGCAGCTTCCACTTCTCCACCAAGAGTCCCTGTCCTGGTTCATCCAGCAACACTGTGTGAAGGCCCAAAGACAGACTTAGCCAGACTCTACCCTGTTTCTGGCCAGACATCTACATCCACAGGAAGTGACGCTCACGCTGCTCGGCCGCTTTATATATGCTGGACGTCTGAACGTCCGCCGTGTCATTGCTGTTGGTCTGATGTGGTTCTACAAAGCCGTACATGTGCAGGAGCTGCCAGTTGGCCATCTGGCCATAGGTGTTGAACACCTCTTCCCCCGCCCTGACGTCACGAACCGCCACCATTCTCAGAGAGTCCTGAAGACACCAGAAATGTGTTGAGGTTAAGCTTCGTTCAGAGTTCCGTTTTCTTTTCTCTAGCTTCAGTGACACTAACTGGCATGTACTCCAAGTTGGCATTGTGATTAGACACGTGGTTTAGCATGTCTGCCATTGGAACCATCATCGGAGGGTTGGGCACCTTATCTTCTTCATCATCATCATCATCATCATCATCATCAAGAGGCTCCTGAAAACTGAAAATGAAAACTACATTTAGAAGTTAAGCTTGGTTCTGGAATAGGTTCTGATTCGCCCAGGAACTTGGAGGGGTCAAAGGGCATCTTGAAAGTCTGACCTGTAAGCCATTATAAAGGCCACCAGGCTTTTGTAAAGGTCAAGTGTGTGCTGCTCTGGGTCCCACAGGTCTGGATGTAAGCGCATGAATGGCAACACGACATCTCTGTACTCCGTCTGGAGGTTCGCGAGGTCCGTCTCCACCGCTTCTGGGATTCCTGTCCCCTTTAAGAGGCTCTCCCTCTCTTCCCTCGACCTGATCAGACCCATCACAGATCAGTCAAAAGCTGCCGCTATCGAGTGAAGAGAGAGACTGGATCGGAACCTTACCAGAACATGGGATGGTCCAGGGCTTTGAAATCAGGCCAGAGCGACAGGTATGGCCTCCAGTGGGAGTGGGGACGCGTGTACTCGTACATCAGAGCCAAGAGGAGGGAGACCCAGCCAGACGCATTCTCCAGAGACGTCTTACCTGAAAAGGAGACAAACATCAATGATCTGAACTCAGTTCCTGGTGTGATTATGGAGATGATTTCCTATTCACGCTGAGCGTACCCTGTTCAAGTACAGATTTGACCTTGCTGGTATCTTGGCTGAGCAGAACATCTCTGGGTATGGTGAAGAGCACCTCGCCTTCTCCTATATCTTCCTTGGCCAGCATGCCATACTCTGCCACGGTGTCGCGTCGGCTGACATAAACCTGCGGGTCGAGGTGGCGACGCGAACTTTAACGCAATGATGGATCTCCTGGACCAGCGACCACCGAACGACCTTACCTTGGGACTGAGGGTCAATCCGACGCGCTCGCACCAGGATAAAAAGTTTGCCAACGGGGCATCGCTCCCGCAAACTTCACCAAGCTGTTGGGACACAAATCCGCAGCCAGTGAATTATACATCACGGCATGAAACGGCACTTCAGATGTTCAGAAATATTTTTTAATAGAAGGAGCTATTGTAAAACAAAATGCACATATTATTATTATTATTAACATTACGAATAAGCACAAACTAAAATATCAAAATTAATTCACGATCGGTCTCGAACCTTCGGTCTTTTTGGATCCGTTGCCATTCCTTTGAAGGAACAGCTCTGTCGCGGTGAAGTGAAACGTTTTATTTAGTTTGAAAATTAGATTTAAACCTACAGAACACCAGCTCCCTTCGCACATTTAGGCGCGACTTCCACGTGGTTTGTTGCTGTCGCGCTTTGTGACGTCATCTCCCCCCCCCCCCCCCCCCCCCCCCAGACCGTACAGCAGTGTCTTTAAAATTCTTGAATGAATTTTTCATATTACATTGTTTCTTTCTAGTATAGTATAGTATTGAATACGTTTGTTTTGTTTTAGATTTGTAATTACTTGGTTTTTAAATTAAATATTTTTATACAGTGTCTTGTGTGTAAACTTGATGAAGAGTTGATGCCTGTGCGCCTAATCCATACTGTGGCGGAAGAGGTAAATCATAATATATATATATACATATATTGTGTGTGTGTGTGTGTGTGTGTGTGTATGTATTATATATGTATGATATGTTGACACTTTTTAAATATTTCTTTTCAATCAAAACTGAAATGTGCTTTATAGGCTGTAATTTATATACAGTACAGTCGGGATGGTTTGGGGTGAGCTGGACCGCAGAGTGAAGGTAAAGGGGCCAACAAGTGCTAAACACCTCTGGGAACTCCTTCAAGACTGTTGGAAAACCATTTCAGGTGACGACCTCTTGAAGCTCATCGAGAGAATGCCAAGAGTGTACAAAGCAGTAATCAGAGCAAAGAAACTAGAATATAAAACATGTTTTAGAATATAAAATATAAAACAGAATATAGAATATAAAACAGTTATTTCTCCACATATTAACTCCACATGTGTTCATTCATAGTTTTGATGCCTTAAGTGAGAATCTACCAATGAAAATGGTCATGAAAATAAAGAAAACACATTGAATGAGAAGGGGTCCAAACTTTGGCCTGTACTGTATATTTTCTCCACCAGGAGGTGTCTGTTCTGTTTTGTTTGACTGACCGCTGCAGTGTTGGGTATTTATTACAAGACAGTCATATTTTAAAATCTCAGACCTATTGAATGAAATGCCTACAAACCCAGCGATCTGTAGCTATGAAGTTATAGAGCGCCTCGTGTCCTGTACAGATAAAGGGGAAAAATACTTTAGCACAGGAGCAAATTACATTTACTTCTTTGCTGTCCACCTCTGCTTTTAAACCCAGCACTACATTTCTGCATTTTCTGCACACCTTGTAGGGCAGCCATACCTCTTATACTCTTCTTCTTTTGTTCAAATTGGACAGTTTAACTGTGTTTTGAACTTCTTAAATGGTTTGGTTTTCAGATTGATCCACTATATACATATATTCTCTTTCTATATTGATTTTTTTCTCTAATATTTAAACATTATAGTCTGACTTTTATTGTCTACTTCTTGCACATCCACGAAAGCAAATTCTTCATGTGTAATGTATTTGGCATCACACTTAATTCCAATTCTGATTCTGATGTTGTGTAACTTATCTGATTCATTATCTGATTTCCAAACAGAATTAATAGCTAAACATTAACCAGGTCATTTACTATAACCTGTGTGTCCATTTTGGTTTGTCTGCATCTTATCACCAAGTGGAGTTTCATAACAGATCATTTGATGTGGCAGCAAAGGTCACTGTCTACCACCATTCTACCATAATTTTATCATTCTATTCTATCACCATTTTGTCATATTTGTTAAACATTTGGCACAAGTTAAGTGTCTTGGTGTAATTGTGAAATTACTAAAGTCTGTATGCATGCATTGATAAAAACATTGAGCAAAAAGATGACATTAAACTCATCAGTCCCTCTACCGAGAGCATGCAAATGCATGTGATACAGTAGAGAATAGAGAAGTTTGAGGAATTTGAGAAAAGTGCTTGTGGGTGGAGGGACTGGTCTCACATTTAACATAGTTGTTGGACACTCTTATTTAATTCTGAGGTCATAGTGCAGTGAATACTTTAGGTGTTTGTTTTTTGCAAAGAAACTGCTCATCAGAGAAAGTCCAGATCTGAGCACTCTTATGAAATACCATTCATTGCTCTGTTGCTATTAAATTGGATTATTGAAGAGCTATTTCTATCATTTACACTCCACTGTGATTTATCAAATCCACCTCCACCATTGTAATGTCTTGGCAGACACCACCGAATCGGTATAGATTTACTTTCTTATATGATGTCATTGTCCATGATAATTTCAGTAAACACTATACAGTATACAAAGCATGAACATATCTGCAGTGTAATTATGAATCATGGCCCAGTGACTGTTGTCCTACCGCACTCTGCTATGAGTTAAAATCACAGTCATTGTCATGTGACCATCTGACAGGTGTGGTGTGCCAGTGCCCCTTACATGTCTTTATAACAACAACAACATTTATTTCTTATATAGCCCAAAATCACATACAGTATGTCTCAATGAACTTTCATGGGAATTTCATGTCTGTTGAAATTACATTTCTACAGACATGAAATTCTCACCAGATGATGATTACAACCCATCCATGTAAAGAAATCAAACCACAGATGTTCATGAATTAATTTATGTGTAACAAAATGGACTGACAGAGTAAAAGTAATGAACACACGAAGAAAGGAAGGTGCATAAAGATATGGAAAGTCATGAATCCAGATGAAATCTATCAGTACTTAGTATGCAATTCTGCCACTTGCAAAATAATCTCACCTGGTTCAGTTCTTGCAAAACCTTTGCATTAATCTTAGTGTCGCAAAACACACTGGTGGTACTGGTTATAGAATCAAATTTGTAAGATTGCAATGACTTCAACTTAATTATTTGCCAAGTAGAGTTTGATTTCTTTGCATGTGTGGATTAAATATGTGTGGTTACAGATATCTGGTGTCATAGACAGGAACTGACAAGGGCAATCCAGGAGAAGCATCGGTGGATAAAAAGGGTCAAAAAGGCAGAAATAAAACATGGCGGCCAGGACCTTATACTGGATGCCAAACCCGGCCGCGTAACCCCTGTTTTTTATTTTTAATAAATTTGACAAAACCTCAGGTAAAAAAATTTCACATTGTCATTATGGGGTGTTGTGTGGAGAATTCTGAGGGAAACAATGAAATTATTCTGTTTAGAATTAGGCTGTAACATGCTGTGACTACTAGAGTATATATATGCATTATTATCATGTGTGTGTTTTTGAGAACCTTTTTCATTCCTTGTTCATTTCAATTAATAAAAAATTCATTTACACCACAGTTTAAAAATTCAACATTTTATTGTTGTGAACAAATAAAAAGGTAAAAGGTGCTCTGACCTTTAAATCCACATAGGAAGCCTGAATTACGTTTACATTTAATACGTATTCAGAATTAAAGAAATTAATTCTGACAAATGAAGAATTATTAGCTACATGCTTTGTCAGCCACTCACATAGATTATGTCCAATGACATCTTAGTTATTCTTTCTCAGCCTCACATCCATTTTATATGGCCTGGGTGACAAGGTGACCCCAAAAACAGGGGTATAGTCGGGTTTGCCTGCATCCTCAGGCCAAACGAACTTAAAGCGCTGAAGTAAACAGACCAAGAACAGAAAGAGTTCCATACGAGCCAAACCCTCTCCTAGACACATGCGGGGTCCTAAAAAACATTCACATAATCACAGATTATCATTCACACTGTAGAAACACCGGACACATATTAGAAATACTAATATGTATATATATATTTAAAAAAATGAACTCTTACCAACAGAAAAGGGCATGAAGGCCTCAGGCTTCACAAACTGGCCCTGATCATCCAGGAAATTGGAAGGGTTGAATTCATGTGGAAACTTCCACTGATTCTCCTGTTTCAGTGCTGAGGACAGGTTTGGAATGACCAGAGTCCCCTAAAGAATGATTTACGCAGATATCACAAAGAGTAAAACTTTATTAGAAAACATTCTAACAGCAGAATATTCTTCTAACAACAATATCTTTACAATCAAATCTAGTTCTCACCTTGGGGATGTTATATCCCATCAGCTTAGTGTCTGTGACTGTGCTGTGGAACACGCTGAGTGGTACAATGTCTCCGACTCGCTGTGACTCGTGGATTACTGCCTGGACATAGGGCATCTTGTGTCTGTCCTCAAACGAGGGACACTTGTTGTCCTGAAGGACCTCATCAATCTCCTGCTGGCACCTCTCTGAACACAAAAGGCCACCGAGGACTGTGATTCACCAGAAATATTTTACTTAATATCAGAAACAGTCACTGACAGAGACCCACCTTGAATGTCTGGATGGGTTGACAGGTAGAGGAACGCTGTGAGGAGGGTGTTGGAGGTGGTATCAGTTCCAGCCAAATACAGGTCCAAAATATACATGACAAGCTGGGACTCATGAAAAGAGGATGGATCGTCTCCTCTCTGAGATAAAGAGTTCAGCAGAAGGATGATATTCAGTAAAGGTTGAACAGAGGATCAATAAGATCTACAGTAGGTCTCATTCAAACCTTCTCCAGTTCATCCAAGTAGCAGTCTATGAAGTCCCTGGGCTGTCCTGGGGTCCTTGTCTTTTTATGCTGACTGATCATGTTACACGACATTTCCTTTAATTTATCAAAATTCTTAAATGCTCTTTGGAATGGCAAAGGCAAACCCCTTAACATTGGAAAAGTGTCGTAAATCTACAGAAAGAAATATAAGTATCTGATAAGAAACATGTTAAAGAGAATAAAATCTTTCTTATTATTAATGTAACCAACTATCATGAATTTACATTAATATGATTTACTGTGGCTGTAGATTTCACACAGATTTAAGTATTGATGTCTTACCATTGCCCAAGGTCCATTGGCAATTTTTGTGCTGTCAGTAATCATGTTAATTACAGACAAAAGGAATGCATCTTCATAATCATAACGGACTCCAAAGAGAATAGCGCAGACGATATTTGATGCAGCCTTGTGGAATAAAGTCTGAGGGCTCATGGATTTTCCTGTTTTCCAACATGCAGGATCACATGTATTAAAACAAGATGGGTTAGTCTTCAATGCCCAAAAGCATCAATGAAACATTATCATCCATAATAACCACAATGCCAGGGAGAATAATTTTAATGTTCAGTTATATACACGTCCATAGACAAAGGGAATAGATCCAAATATAAAGTCTGTGTCAAATAGCGGCCCCTAGTGGTCAAGGCCCCTAAAGGACGTCACAGTTATTCAGCCCACCTGTTCATGTATTTTAATGTAATGGCTGTGCGGTATATCCCATAGGATCCAATCTAATGATTGTGAGGACAATGTGTTGAATTTCTTACCAACACTTCTTTCTAAGCAGGTAGTGACGTGTGAAACCTCTACCAGTATCCGCTGCTCCATTGACTGTTTTCCCAGGCCGAAGTTCCTCAGGGTCATGAGTGCAAAGCGCCGATGATCTTTCCAGCTCGGCCCGTAGTTAGCCAGGATGACACCTGTATAACGCAAATGTATTTACATCAGGTCTGTCAAAAGTAACATGTTAATGTCCATCATCATGTTGTTTTTTTGGATCAGAATGACTCAAAATCCCTGAAATGTCTATGTCAATGCATTTTGGACAGTTTGTCCAAGTAGACTTTCATTTACATTTTACATTTACGGCAATTGGCAGACGCTCTTATCCAGAGCGACTTACAACGCGTTTTCAAGTTACCATCAATGAAGAGATCAATTCTGGTTCACTAGGACCCCCAACTATGAATACAATCTTTTTGTTTCACTCTGTTGGAGTATACGAGGTGCAGTGCGAGGTGTAATAAGGGCTGTGAGGTAGGATGGTGCTACTCCATGTTTGGCTTTGTAGGCCAGCATCAGCATTTTGAATCTGATGCGTGCAGCTACTGGGAGCCAGTGGAGGGAACGTAGCAGAGGGGTGGTGTGGGAGAATTTGGGAAGGTTGAAAATCAGTCATGCTGCTGCATTTTGTATGAGTTGTAGAGGTCGGTGCCCCATGTGCCCTTTGCACATGTGCAAATGGGCAGTTGATCTGGTAATAAAAGGCAGCAGAGCCAATTAACTGAATATGGAAGATAATAAACAGCTCATTGGCCCTCTCTAACACAATTTTGAATACATTAAAAAAACACCACATCACCAAGCATACATCAGTCAGGGGTGCTGCCAGCACTTTGGCTAACGCGTCACAGAGGCCAAGTGGATTGCAACAAACTGCAGACCTATTAATACTGTAGTGGATTTTTTTGTTAACATGAATGTTCAAGATGTAATAGACCTGTTAAGTGCACATATATTCCCTTTTTTTAGTCTGTTTGCTCATGCAAATAAAATGTGATTAATACAGATAAAAATTAGTTAAATTTTATCAGGGATAATCAAAATTAATCTTATTAAAATGTTTACTCCTTTGATAGCACTAATTTGCATGCATATTGTATAACTGTAACAGAGTTTATAGTTTATAAAATAAATACAAATCACATGTCACAGTCCCGGTGATGTGCTGCTTACCCTTGCTCTCGGTAACATGGCTGATAAGCATATCAAGGGGTCGCCCAGAAAAGTCCCCAGCCTTATTCACCAGCGCCTCTTTGATGTTTTCCACCCCGGTGAGAACAACTGCTGGCTTCGACCCAATGAAAAAACCGAAAACCTTCCCATACTGCTTTGAAAGCTGTGGACACAAGAACACATTACATAATCAAGGCGTTCCTTTAATTTTTAACTCTGCTGGTCTGCAGTCTGTTACTAGAGCCAGTGGAAAATCGGAACTTAATTTATATTTTAAATGCAGTAAGTACAACCACTACAATCATACGGTGCCACAATTTATATTTAAAGTTTTTTTAAAGAAGCATCTGCTCAGGACTCATTACCCTCTCAAGATCTTTCATAGGGTTGGCAAGGTTCAGCTGCAGCAGGTTCCCAAATAACGGTAAGATTCTGGGACCCGGTGGGAAGTTTTTGGGTCTCTGTGTCCTCAAGAGGAAGAAGAGGAGGCTGAAGCATATCCAAAGTAGTACCAGTGATCCCACCATGATGAATGCCGCCGCACTGTCCTGCACCTTCTGCTTCATTCACATGATAAACGTCAGCACACACCCACAAGCTGAAAGGGGAGTGGCTTCTGTGTGGCATTCTGTTAGTTTTCCCTCATTGAGGATGAGCAAATGAAACATATGTTGAAAGTCTGAGTTACAAACAAAGATATGAATAATTGGACAGAGGTGAAAAATACAGATGCAATTTGATGAGTTTCTTCTAAAATTGTGTGTATATAGAATGAATAGAATGTTCTTGGTGTGTTCAAGTTGTTTACAATAATTTTTGCAAAAGAAGAGGAAGAGCCCCACCCAAAACTAAATATTTGAATTGGTAAAGTTCAGCAGTCACATAGAAATCTTAAACCACACAATTTCATTTGTAAGATATCATGAACATATTGTTTCTGCTACATGCAGATGACATAAGCACTGTCACCACTTCTTCTGATTCCTGTCACAGATTGTCCATAGACGGCATTCAGTCTGATACATTATTTTATATCGTTTAAGTGACATGGTGACCCCAAAACAGGAGAATTGTCGAGTTCCTTACCTCCTAGGCGACCACTGCCCCCCCTCCAGGCTGTGAAGAGGGTGTTGGAGGAGGTATCAGTTCCAGCCATTTACAGGACCAAAATACGCATGACAAGCTGGGACTGATACTGATCGCTGAAAATAACAAACAGTGTCACCTTCTCTTCATGAGATGCAGAGATGAGCAGAGGTGTGACATTCAACACAGGTGGAACAGAGGTACAGCAAGATATATACTCTCAATCAGGGATTAAAACTGGAATCTGACTACATTTCTGGGTTGAACGTAATCAAAAACTAGAACATAAATAGTTTCAAATCTCTGTTTTTGATGGAATGCCTGATGGTGTAGGCTGATTTGTGGATGCAGTCGGTTTTAGTATAATGTTATTAACCATTCTTTTATAATTTTTTTAATTAGACGAGAGTCCCTGGAACACTGGAAAGGAATTAAAATATTATGTTTCATTTCCTTTTCAATCCTTGTTCCCAACATTACCATGGGTCTCATTCACACCTTCTCCAGTTCGTCCTGACCTGAGGTCCAGGTCTTTTTATGCTGACTGATCATGTTACGGAACATTTCTTTTAATATTATGTAATTCTCGAATGCTCTTTGGAATGGCAAAGGCAAACCTCTTATCATGGTAAAAGTGTCATAAATCTGAAGATAGAAATAAACAACGTCAATATGAATGGAACTGAGCTAAACTGAAATATGGTGAAAGTGAAGTGATTTTCATTGTGATACACTGCAGCACAACACACAGTGACACCACAAAATGTGTCCTCTGCTTTTAACCAACACCCTTGGTGAGCAGTGGGCAGCCATGACAGGCACCCGGGGAGCTGTGTGTGGGGACGGTGCTTTACTCAGTGGCACCTTGGTGGCAACCTTCTGATTATGGATCTGTTTCCTTACCTGCCAGGCCACCACTGCCCCCCCCCAGCCTAGTGAGTAACACACTCACTTGTGAACCAGAAGACCGCAAGGTCACAGGATCAAACCCCACTTACAAACATTGTGTCCCTGAGCAAGACACGTAACTGTGTGTCTCCAGGGGGGACTGTCCCTGTAACTACTGATTGTAAGTTGCTGTGGTAAGAGTGTCTGATAAATTCCATGTGTAAAATATCTCTTCCTTGATGTCTTACCATTGTCTTGGGTCCATTGATGCCATTAATCATGATGATTATATCCAAAAGGAATGCATTCTCATAATCATAATGGACACCAAACAGAGTAGAGCATATGATAATTAATGCAGACTTGCGGAATTCGAGATGCTTAGACAAAGTCAACAATGCGCCACATTCGGTCAATTACATCCTTACACTGTGGATGGTTCCAACCATCAGCAGTGAAAGTCCTGCTCTACACTTCATATAAAAAAGTGAAGCCACCACAGGTTTAACACACTGTACATCTGGCTGGCTGCAGTATAGCAGTAGTACTATCCATCCCCATGTGTTTCAGTTGAACAAAATAGCTTATTTCCATGTCGCTTTTCTCATCTTTCTACCGTGTTTAAGTCAGAGACTTAATTTTCCCTTATGATGGTATCTCTCTATGAGGTGATTGACAACCTTGGTGGGTAAAAAAACATTTCCAAAACCTACATTACATCGACCCATTTTATCAAGATAATCGGTTTATCCAGATGGCCTTGCTGTGTGTTTTAATGTTAAGGCTTATAGGTATTATTATTCAAGTTGGCATTGCCTTTTACATGATTACCAAGACTCCCAAGCAGGTAGTGACATATGAAACCTCTCCCAGTATCCAAATTTTTTTATATGCTACTTGGTCTGCAGTGTGTCAGTGAACAACAAGTGAAAAATTTGAACATATTGAATGTTTTAAATTAATTAAGAACAACAATCTTTTTTTTTTTGCAATAATTTCCTATGCAGCCTGAAAAACTGAAGATGTGAACATTTGAACAACTTAAGTGAAATCTGTGAGTGCAGAACGTTATGGTTTTTTTAATGGAATATTTTTAAAGAAACAAATGGCTTCACCTGACTTGAAACAAAAAAAAATGTTTATTGGTTTTACAACATACAATTTGTATTTTTTGCAGGATATAATTACAAAACATACAATTTGTATTTGTTGCAGGACATAATTACAAAAACTAGTCACAAACCATAGCTGCTATTGAAATAACTATAACTGCTATTTAAATGAACTATAGCTTTTTGAGTTGAGTCACACTGCAAAAAATATCAGCTAAATTTCTTTATATACACATAAACAGATTGTTCTCAGGTGGTTATTTTTTGTCTTTGCTCCATGTTAATCTGTCCTGACTGCCCTCACCTTTTGTCAAACCCTCGGCTCATCCATGCCGGTCAGGCCCTTCATTACTCTGCACCACCACCGTGTATTAAGGACTTGGTTTAGTTAATGTCAAGGCCATTTCTTCTGTGTGTATACATGTGCATACAACTCGAAACTGGGGAACCTGCTAAAACCTGCATTTTAATTGGTTTAGCAATTAATTATTATTATTATTTTTGCAACACTGGTGCTTGGGTCCTCCCTTCCTTTAACTTGACACATGCTAGACATTATTTTTTTCGCAGCTTTACACACATTTTATATGGCCTGGGTGACATGGTGACCCCAAAAACAGGGGTATAGTCAGGTTCACCTGCATCCTCAGGCCAAACAAACTTAAAGCGCTGCAGCAAACAGACCAAGATCAGGAAGAGCTCCATACGAGCCAAACCCTCTCCTAGACACATGCGGGGTCCTAAAATCACAAATAAAATAATTAGAGATCATTATTTATAGTAAAACAAAATGGAAAGAGATTGCTACGGTATCACTATAATAACTTTAACTGAACTCTTACCAACAGAAAAAGGCATGAAGGCCTCAGGCTTCACAAACTGGCCCTGATCATCCAGGAAATTGGAAGGGTTGAATTCATGTGGAAACTTCCATTGATTCTCCTGGCTCAGTGTTGAGGACAAGTTTGGAATGATCAGAGTCCCCTGAAGAAAGTTTTACAGAGATATCACAGACAGGAAGAGTTCTTTAGAGTACAGTATAAGAGTAGAATATTCTTCTAACAACAATATCTTTACAATCAAATCTAGTTCTTACCTTGGGGATGTTATATCCCATCAGCTCAGTGTCTGTGACTGTGCTGTGGAACACGCTGAGTGGTACAATGTCTCCAACTCGCTGTGACTCGTGGATTACTGCCTGGACATAGGGCATCTTGTGTCTGTCCTCAAATGAGGGACAATTGTTGTCCTGAAGGACCTCATCAATCTCCTGCTGGCACCTCTCTAAACACAAAAGGTCTCAGAGGACTGTGGTTCACCAGAAATATTTTATTGAATATCAGAAACATCACTGCAAGAGACCCACCTTGAACGTCTGGATGTGTTGCCAGGTAGAGGAACGCTGTGAGGAGGGTGTTGGAGGTGGTTTCAGTCCCAGCAATTTGCAGATCCAAAATATACATGACAAGCTGGGACTCATGAAAAGACCCATCATCTCCTCTCTGAAATCAGCAGCATGATGAAATTCACTAAAAGTTCAACAGATCTACAGTAAGATCTACACTCTCAATATTTCAGAGGGTCTCATTCACACCTTCTCCAGTTCATCCAGGTAGCAGTCTATGAAGTCCCTGGGCTCTCCTGGGGTTCTGGTCTTTTTATGCTCACTGATCATGTTATTGGCCATTTTCTTTAATATAACCGCATTTCTAAATGCTCTTCTGAATGGCAGAGGCAAACACCTTAACATGGGAAATGTGTCATAAATCTGTAGAAAAATGTTATAGTCATGCTTTTGCTGAATAAAGTATTAATTATGTATTAAATTATATATTAATATTACATGATATTAATACAGTATTGAATATTACATGATTTCCATATCTTACCATCGCCCATGGACCGTTGGCCATCTTTGCATTTTCAATAAATATGGAGATTATAGACTCAAGGAATGAATCTTCATAATCATTACGGACTCCAAGCAGAATGGAGCAGATGATATTTGATGAAGCCTTATGGAACAAAGTCTGCGGGCTCATAGATTTTCCTGTGTACAGCAATTATATGTGAATAATAATTTTAGAACATTTATATAGAAAATTACTTTTAGATTTAAAATGCCATTTGTTCATTAAAAAGGCATATGCCAGACAACTGTACTAAGTACTACTACTAATAAACTATAGTTAAATTACCATTTTCACTCAGAGAGATGAGATTGCAATGCTTTGGAGTGACACAGTGTGCAAAAAGACATATTGCAAATGGAATAACGCACAACACAAAAATTTGACAAAGGACATTGTGGACAATGTGCACTGACCCATAAAATAGTGCAGTTTGAGACAAACTAGACAAAGCAGACAGACAAGTAGCAGCAAAATGACAGTAAATCAGTGTATAGATGTATTTAGTATAAAGTGTATATGGTATACCAAATATATATGGCTGCTAAAAGAATTTCTTACCAATACTTTTTTCTAAACAGGTAGTGATGTGTGAAACCTCTCCCAATATCCGCTGCTCCATTGACTGTTTTCCCAGGCCAAAGTTCCTCAGGGTCATGAGCGCAAAGCGCCGATGATCTTTCCAGCTCGGCCCGTAGTTAGCCATGATGACGCCTGTAGCATGTGAATACATATATACATTTATAATTATTCTATACATGTAGTTTAACATGCAGTTCATTAAGCATTAAGCTCACAGTCCCGGTGATGTGCTGCTTACCCTTGTTCTCGGTAACATGGCTGATAAGTAAATCATGGGGTCGCCCAGAAAAGTCCCCAGCCTTATTCACCAGCGCCTCTTTAATGCTTTCCACCCCGGTGAGAACAACTGCTGGCTTCGACCCAATGAAGAAACTGAAAACCTTCCCATACTGCTTTGAAAGCTGTGGATACAATAACACATTACATAACTAAGGCGTTCCTTTACTTTTTAACTCTGCAGTCTGTCGCTACAACCAGAGTAAGATCTGACAATAATGAATGTTAAAATGCAGGAAGTTCAAGAAACACAATAATTTTTGCCACAATTTATGTTAAAAGTTTTATAAAGGAAAATCTAATTGTGAACACATTACCCTCTCAAAATCTTTCATAGGATTGGCGAGGCTCAGTTGCAGCAGGTTCCCAAATAACGGAAAGCGTCTGGGTCCTGGTGGGAAGTTTCTTGGCCTCTGGGTCCGGAGGAGGAAGAAGAGGAGGCTGAAGCATATCCAGAGTAGAACCAGCGAGCCCACCATGATGAATGCGGCTGCACTGTTCTGCACCTCCGGCTTTGGTGCGTGAACATTACATCAGCACATGCCCACAAGCTGAAAGGGGAGGGCATTTACAACGTCCTGGCGCCTCCAGCCCACCAGGTGGTGCCATATCTCTGTTTTGTCTTGTACCTCATTTGTATCCCATCACACTGAATTAATATGAATATTTAAAGCCCATTGTGGCTCATCTTGTTTGCATAACCCTTTATGTCTGTCTCTGCAATTTGCTTTCAGTTGAGCCTAAATATTGTTTCATTTGTGTTCTCCGCCCTCATGCCCATTTTTAGTTATTTGTGTTAAGTTTATTATTAAAGATTCAGTGTTTTGCACTTGTGTCTAGCACTAAATTGTTCAATAATAGTATGTACAGGTATTCTGTATATATTCCATATTTTGTAAAAAGTTTTCTGCTGATTAGTGAACCTCTGAGATACTACTTTTCATGAAATAGTAAAATTTCTCAATTTCAACAATTTCAAGTTTTCTTTGATTTATTCAGCCAAAAATATGGGTTTGTAAGATACAAATCATTACATTTTTATATTCACATGTTACAAAAAGTCTCAACGATATTCACTTTGTTCAAATCAATTAAATGTCTTCATAACATCTGCCAATTCTACTCAATTCTACATCTGCCAATTCTACAATTCAATGCCTTCTTCTACTTTCATTTCAGTTCCGTTTTCAGAGTCTAAAACTCTCTATGTCCACAGACAGTTTTCTGTTTTATTTATTGTTTCTTAGCTTCACACTTATTTTATATGGCCTGGGTGACATGGTGACCCCAAAAACAGGGGTATAGTCAGGTTCACCTGCATCCTCAGGCCAAACAAACTTAAAGCGCTGCAGCAGACAGACCAAGATCAGGAAGAGCTCCATACGAGCCAAACCCTCTCCTAGACACATGCGGGGTCCTAAAAACACAGAAAACATCATTAGAGATCATTATTTATAGTAAAAAATGGAAACTGAATTCTACAGCATCACTATAATTACTTAAACAGATGTCTTACCAACAGAAAAGGGCATGAAGGCCTCAGGCTTCACAAACTGGCCCTGATCATCCAGGAAATTGGAAGGGTTGAATTCATGTGGAAACTTCCACTGATTCTCCTGTTTCAGTGCTGAGGACAGGTTTGGAATGACCAGAGTCCCCTAAAGAATTATTTACGCAGATATCAGAAAGAGTAAAACTTTATTAGAAAACATTCTAACAGCAGAATATTCTTCTAACAACAATATCTTTACAATCAAATCTAGTTCTCACCTTGGGGATGTTATATCCCATCAGCTCAGTGTCTGTGACTGTGCTGTGGAACCCGCCAAGTGGTGTAATGTCTCCGACTCGCTGTGACTCGTGGATTACTGCCTGGACATAGGGCATGTTGTGTCTATCCTCAAATGAGGGACAATTGTTGTCCTGAAGGACCTCATCAATCTCCTGCTGGCACCTCTCTGAACACAAAAGGCCACCGAGGACTGTGGTTCACTAGAAATATTTTACTTAATATCAGAAACAGTCACTGCAAGAGACCCACCTTGAACGTCTGGATGGGTTGACAGGTAGAGGAACGCTGTGAGGAGGGTGTTGGAGGTGGTTTCAGTCCCAGCAAAATGCAGGTCCACAATATACATGACAAGCTGGGACTCATGAAAAGAACCATCATCTGCTCTCTGAAATCAGCAGCATGATGAAATTCACTAAAAGTTCAACAGATCTACAATCTCAATTTTTTCAGAGGGTCTCATTCACACCTTCTCCAGTTCATCCAGGTAGCAGTCTATGAAGTCCCTGGGCTCTCCTGGGGTTCTGGTCTTTTTATGCTCACTGATCATGTTATTGGCCATTTTCTTTAATATATCTGTATTTCTAAATGCTCTTCTGAATGGCAGAGGCAAACACCTTAACATGGGGAATGTGTCATAAATCTGTAGAAAAATGTTATAGTCATACTTTTACTGATTAAGGAATTAATTACAATGAACCAAAAATATAAATGCAGCACATTTTCTACATCCACAAAATAACCCATTACTTCACAAATTGGTGTAAATCTGTGTAAGTGAGCACTTCTCCTTTGCCGAGATAACCCATCCCACCTCACAGGTTTGGCATAACAAGGCAGGGCACTGGTGGCCTAGTGGTTAAGGAAGTGGCCCCGTAATCGGAAGGTTGATCTGCCAAGGTGCCACTGAGGTGCCACTGAGCAAAGCACCGTCCCCACTCACTGCTCCCTGGGCGCCTGTCATGGCTGCCCACTGCTCACTCAGGGTGATGGGTTAAATGCAGAGGACAAATTTCACTGTGTGCACTGTGTGCCTTGCTGCTGTGTATCATAGTCACTTCACTTTCAGGTGCTGATTCTACAGCATGAATATTGCACAGCTGCCTTAGTCTGCCCACAATATAAGGCATCACACAGCACAATGACACAGATGTTGCAGCTTTCGAGGAAGCGTGCAATTGGCATGCTGATTGTAGGAGTGTCTGGCAGAGCTGGATCTATGAAATCCTGAGGCCCATTGTTGTGCATGATAAGGATCTGTACACAATCCCAGTTCTTGCATGGCGAGCATACTCACCAGACATGTCACGCATTGAGCATGTTTACGACAGCGTCTTAATACGGGTACAACAGGCCGTTCCAGTTCCTGACAATATTCAGCAACTACTGAAGAGGAGTGGACCAACATTCCACAGGCCACTCTAAGAGACGGAGATGTGTTGAACTGCATGAGGCAAATGGTGGCAACACCAGATACTGACTGGTTTCCTGACTCCTGTGTCTGTCATTAATATTTGAGAGTAATGGGTCTTTTTTGTTTATGTAGTAAATGTTTAATATTTAAATGTTATTAATATTATTAGCTTAACATCAAATGGTTTTAATGTATTACCATTGCCCAAGGACCATTGACAATCTTGGCATTGTCAGTAAATATGGCGATTAAAGACACAAGGAATGAATCTTCATAATCATAACGGACTCCAAACAGTATAGAGCAGATGATGTTTGATCCAGCCTTGTGAAACAAAGTTTGTGGGCTCATGGATTGTCCTGTTTACAAAGATGATATATTAATAATAATGTCATAAAATATTTACATACAGCATTCATTCATTTAAAATATCATTAGTTCATTAAATTAGTTCATTATACAGACAACTGTGATAACGTACCATGCCAATACAAAAAACATGACTTGCTTCATTATTAATTTATTAACGTGAGAATTAATTGAAATTCTTACCAACACTTTTTTCTAAACAGGTAGTGATGTGTGAAACCTCTCCCAATATCCGCTGCTCCATTGACTGTTTTCCCAGGCCAAAGTTCCTCAGGGTCATGAGTGCAAAGCGCCGATGATCTTTCCAGCTCGGCCCGTAGTTAGCCATGATGATGCCTGTAGCATGAATACATATATACATTTATAATTATTCTATACATGTAGTTTAACATGCAGTTCATTAAGCATTAAGCTCACAGTCCCGGTGATGTGCTGCTTACCCTTGTTCTCGGTAACATGGCTGATAAGTAAATCATGGGGTCGCCCAGAAAAGTCCCCAGCCTTATTCACCAGCGCCTCTTTGATGCTTTCCACCCCGGTGAGAACAACTGCTGGCTTCGACCCAATGAAAAAACTGAAAACCTTCCCATACTGCTTTGAAAGCTGTGGACACAAGAATACATTAAATAACCAAGGTGTTCCTTTACTTTTTAACTCTACTGGACTGCAGTGAGAAATTAGCAATGGGAAATATTAGTATAATTAATAGAGATCCATTAAGTGCAAATACATTTGAATAAAAAAATAAAATTTACTCAGGATCACATTACCCTCTCAAAATCTTTCAGAGGATTGGCGAGGCTCAGTTGCAGCAGGTTCCCAAATAACGGAAAGAGTCTGGGTCCTGGTGGGAAGTTTCTTGGCCTCTGGGTCCGGAGGAGGAAGAAGAGGCTGAAGCATATCCAGAGTAGAACCAGCGAGCCCACCATGATGAATGCGGCTGCAATGTTCTGCACCTCCGGCTTTGGTGCTTGAACATTACATTAGCACATGCCCACAAGCTGAAAGGGGAGGGCATTTACAACAAAGAGTTTTCTGCTGATTAGTAAACCCCTGAGGTACTGCTTTGACGCAGACCTTTTGTCATTTAACTTTTTTATTATTTTTTAAAAATATCTTTTCTGTTTCTTTTAAGTACCACTTTCTTACTTCTGGCCTTTTGTTGGTCCCATTAAGTTTTTACTTTTGGAGATGCCTGAATGAGCTAATACTTTTCATGAAATAATAAAATGTCTCAATTTCAACATGTTGCATGTTTTCTTTTTTTTATTCGGAAAAAATATGGGTTTGTGAGATACAAATCAATACATTCTTTTACATTTACATTTAAGGCATTTGGCAGACGCCCTTATCCAGAGCGACTTACAACGTGCTTCCATGTTACCATAGATGAAGTGATCGATTCTGGTTCACCAGGACCCCCAAATATGAATACAATCTTTTTATTCACTCTATTGTAGTTTCTATTCATAAGTTAGACAATAAGAAGGTTACAAGTTAATCTAAATATTCTCTAAAGAGGAAGTCCCCTGAAGAAAGTTTTACAGAGATATCACAGACAGGAAGAGTTCTTTAGAGTACAGTATAAGAGTAGAATATTCTTCTAACAACAATATCTTTACAATCAAATCTAGTTCTGACCTTGGGTATGTAATATCCCATCAGCTCAGTGTCTGTGACTGTGCTGTGGAACACGCTGAGTGGTACAATGTCTCCGACTCGCTGTGACTCGTGGATTACTGCCTAGACATAGGGCATCTTGTGCCTGTCCTCAAACGAGGGACAATTGTTGTCCTGAAGGACCTCATCAATCTCCTGCTGGCACCTCTCTGAACACAAAATGCCACTGAGGACAGTGTTTAACCAGAAATATTTTTTTCAATATCAGAAACATCACTGTAAGAGACCCACCTTGAACGTCTGGATGGGTTGACAGGTAGAGGAACGCTATGAGGAGGGTGTTGGAGGTGGTATCAGTTCC
This sequence comes from Denticeps clupeoides, assembly GCF_900700375.1. Classification (NCBI taxonomy): domain Eukaryota; kingdom Metazoa; phylum Chordata; class Actinopteri; order Clupeiformes; family Denticipitidae; genus Denticeps; species Denticeps clupeoides. Next base: position 11,380,340 of record NC_041723.1, on the reverse strand, counting down.
AGCAAAATGCAGGTCCACAATATATATGACAAGCTGGGACTCATGAAAAGACCCATCATCTCCTCTCTGAAATCAGCAGCATGATGAAATTCACTAAAACTTCAACAGATCTACACTCTCAGTCAGTGGCGTAACTATAGCCGGTTCAGCAGGTGCGGTCGCACCGGGGCCCGTGATCTCTGGGGGCCCGTCACTACCTCAGACCCGCCTCCTTAAAAAAAAAAAAAAACCTCAGCATTAAAATCCAACCATCAAATAAAAACAGCAAAATAAAGTTATCATCTTTCATTGTCGCCAAACTGTCATGTGAGAGTACATTTGTTTCTACTGAGATAGGATTATTAAATGTTGGATCTCTCACACCTAAAACGCTCATTGTCAATGAAATGATTACAGATCAGGGGTTCGATGTACTGTGCCTGACCGAAACTTGGTTAAAACAAAACAAATTTGTAGCATTGAACGAGTCTAGTCCTCCTGGATACAGCTATGTACACCAACCTCGCTTAACTGGAAGAGGAGGTGGCGTCGCAGTAATTTATAAGGATAACCTCGGTATTACTCATAAACCCGGACAAGGATTTAACTCTTTTGAGATTCTACATACCAGTATAACTCATGTAGTCTCACAAAATAAAAATTCTAAATTCATTCCATTGATTATTATTTATAGACCCCCTGGACCTTATTCTGAGTTTCTTAGTGAATTTACAGATTTTGTCTCCAACTTAGTTGTATCTGTGGATAAAGCCCTAATTGTCGCCGACTTTAACATCCACTGTGATAAATTAGAAGACTCACTAAGAACAGCATTCCTGTCTTTATTAGACTCAGATGGAGTTAACCAACATATAACAGGACCTACTCATGAAGGTGGTCACACGCTCGATCTTGTACTGACCTTCGGTTTAAATATAGAAGATAGAGTTACTCTTCCGCAATCTGAAATGATCTCAGATCATTTCCTCATCGCTTTTAAAATATGTCTCAGACACAACAAACTCAATCCCCCTCGTTATAGAGACAAACGGACAATTACATCAAGTACGGCACAGAGGTTTATTAATACCTTACCAGATTTATCAACGCTGATAAACTCACCGTCAGACCCCGCTGAACTTGACCAAGCGCACAACAAATAGCTCCACCGATATTTCCATGGAAAATAATCTTCTAATAGACGACCACCGATTAGAACGATTCAACCTTATTAAAGAGCATGAATTAATCAAATGAATCTCGTCGTCAAATCAATGTACTTGCGCTTTGGATCCAACTCCAACAAGGTTCCTTAAGCAAATAGCACCCAATATTATAAATTCTGTCCTCAAAATTGTTAACTCGTCGCTTAGCACCGGCTACGTACGAAGTTCGTTCAAGGTAGCAGTCATTAGACCCCTGATTAAAAAGCCGGATCTTGATCGCAGTCAGCTTTCAAATTATAGACTGATATCCAACCTTCCGTTCATATAAAAAATCTTAGAAAAAGTCGTAGCCCAGCAGCTGAGCGCATATCTAGACTGTAACAATATCCATGAAGTATATCAATCAGGATTTAGACCTCATCATAGCACTGAGACAGCGCTGGTTAAAGTGGTTAATGACCTGCTGTTGGCCTCTGATCAGGGGCGCATCTCGCTGCTTGTCCTGCTTGATCTGAGTGCAGCGTTTGACACTATCGATCACGCTATTCTCCTTGCCAGGTTAGAGAATGTTATTGGGATTAAGGGAACAGCCCTTGAATGGTTCAGATCATATTTGACCAACCAATATCAGTTTGTGGACATCAATGGTGTTTCGTCTTCATATAGTAAAGTAGAGTTTGGTGTTCCAAAAGGTTCTGTCCTAAGTCTGTTACTTTTTTCTCTATACATGTTACCTTTAAGTGACGTCATCCGCAAACACGGTATTAGCTTTCATTGCTACGCTGACGACACACAGCTGTATCTGTCAGCAATGCCAGACCAGAGGCAGCAGCTGAACAAAATAGAGAATTGTCTGAAGGACATTAGACAGTGGATGCTCACCAACTTTCTCCTGTTAACTTTCTCCTGAAGACAGAAGCGCTTGTACTTGGGCCTCAAGCAGCCAGGCATAAACTGGCTGACTACACAATAACCCTGGATAGCCTTTCTATCTCACAGAGTATTGAAGTGAAGGATCTAGGTGTCATCATTGATGCAGGTCTCTCATTAAATTCGCACATAGATAATGTCACTAGGATAGCATTCTTTCACCTTAGAAATATTTCGAAAATAAGAAATATAATTTCAATGCATGATGCAGAAAAGTTGGTCCATGCATTTATTACATCAAGGTTAGATTACTGCAATGCATTACTGTCTGGATGCTCTAGTAGGTGCATGAGTAAACTCCAGCTAGTACAGAATGCTGCAGCCAGAGTTCTAACTAGAACCAGGAAATTTGACCACATCACCCCAGTCTTACAATCACTGCACTGGTTACCCATCAAATTTAGGATTGACTACAAAATCCTACTTTTAACCTATAAAGCTCTAAATGGTCTCGCCCCACAGTACCTGAGTGAACTTTTGGTTCTTTACGAACCGCCACACCCCCTTCGATCAATGGGTGCGGGGTCACTACTGGTACCAAAGGTGCAGAAGGTCACAGCTGGGAGCAGATCCTTCTCCTATAGAGCTCCGCAGTTGTGGAACAGCTTGCCTGTCAGTGTCTGGGACTCAGACACAGTCTCAGTGTTTAAATCCAATCTCAAAACCTATCTGTTTTCTCTGGCTTTTTGCTAAAGTCCTAGACCCTCATTTCACTTCATTTTGACACAGTGTCAATTATAAAGTCCAGTTTATCACAGAGTCCCCCTGTTAGACACAGACAAAGTTAAATTCACCCTAGTTAGGCTGTCCTAGTTAGGGTACCGGGCCACTGTAGCACCAATATACCACTATTACCACATATTTCAGTATCGGTCGTACAGTGCATGTATCTGCCGCTGCTTCTGTTTGTTTTTCTCCGAGACACTGAATCAGGCACCCAGACTACTGGCAGACCCCAGTGAAGAGACCAGCAAATAAATCCTGGTTCCTGACAACTGCTTAACAAGGACATACCATGAAACAAACCAGAGGGTCACCACAGCCACCACCACCGTTACAACTATATAATAATAATAAGTGAAGTGATTGTCACATGTGATACACAGCAGCACAGCACACGGTGCACACAGTGAAATTTGTCCTCTGCATTTAACCCATCACCCTGAGTGAGCAGTGGGCAGCCATGACCGGCGCCCGGGGAGCAGTGTGTGGGGACGGTGCTTTGCTCAGTGGCACCTCAGTGGCACCTTTGCAGATCGGGATTCGAACCGGCAACCCTCTGATTACAGGGCCGCTTCCTTAACCACTAGGCCACCACTGCCCCAGCTATAGGGATCTTCAAATGTACCAGTAACATCATTTTGGACACGTAATCTAGACCATGACACTGACTACATCCTGGACTTCTCCAACCCTACAACTGTAGGACTTATTATTATATCATCCCCAACCCTGCACTGACACCATTTGCAAGCTCACTCTACCCTGGAAGGGGGTCCCTCTCTGTATCACTCCTTCCCAAGGTTTCTTCCTTTCTTTTTTTCTCTCTCCTAGAGTTTTTTTTGTGTGGAGTTTTTCCTTGTGTGCAGAAGGGTCAAGTGTGGGGGGTGTCAACTGTAGGGCCTGTCAAAGCCCATTGAGACCTACTGTATGTGATTTTGGGTTATATAAGAAATAAATGTTGTTGTTGTTGTTGATACCGCAAGGGTTTCTGGGAAGTGCGAAATGTTTTATTATGATTTTTTTGAATGGACGGCTGCACATTGCAATCATCGTGCTGACCAAAACAAGTAGCATGCCCTTCAAACCCAAGAAGCGGCTGCAAGAAGTGGCAGTAACGTAGAGAGCTAAAGGAAAGGGTGGCAAAACTCCCGAAATTAGACCAATTTGGATTTTAAACCAAGAGTGGTCGTGAGGAGGACAGGACACGTAGCAGCAGTAACTGTGAACTGTCCTGCAACAGGTAAGCTCTGGACCAGAAGCTAGCCTAACATATAACACAGAACATGTTTGATTAGACTAGGGCTGGGAATTTAGCTCATTAATTAGATTAATTAATCACAGAAAAAGTATGGAGTAAACAGCAGGAGATCCGAGTCCCAGATCGTTGCTGTGTGAGCCAGAGCGCAGTTTGGTTCAGTGAGATTTGGAAGAAAAAAAAAACAAAATGGCTAATAAATGATGTCTTATTAATGTTTTTGGCCGATTTTGACGATATTTTCCTTTCAACCCAGTTCAACTTTGGAGCGCAGATGAGCGGCCATACAAGGTCACATGGTCACGAAGCACAAACACATGTTTATTTTAACACTTTGGCCATTGGGAAAGTGTGTGGCATTGGTGAACCTGGTCATAGTGTCTGCAGGAGAGCTGTTGGTCGAGCTAGAGGCAGCAGGAGAGGGAAAATTGGCCTGGAATAGCCGCATTAGCTTTATCCATCCAGACCTCCAGAGGGGTGGAGCTGTGGCCGGAGTGTGTGTGTGTGTGTGTGTGTGAGAGAGCCGTAATGTATCAACATTTACAACTGTCACATACTGTTATCTAATTTATAGGTTTGGTTCAGTCAGTGATAAAAATGCCATGACCATTGTACCCTAAGTTATAGGCTTGTTATGTGGCTAGGATTTTTAAATGTTAGCATTTACTATACTTCCTATTGTCTTTGTTGCAGCCCAAATCTAGAGTCAGAAGCTGGCAGTTCATTTGAAGTCAGTAGCACAGGTGGCCCGACTGTAGATGACACTGTCAGTGGTCCAGACCGGGTCCACAGTCGGTGGCAGTGCAGAAGAGGAGCAGGACAGGACAGGAGCAAGGGAAGACCTTTATCCTACAGACAGGGGACATTTTGGAGAAAATGTTTTGGACGCTTCCATTAAATGTTACATCTTAACTATGGGTTCTTGTAAACAGAGCGGTCCTTTCCCAAAAAAACAGAATAATCGCTGTTTTTCTGATGTGTTTTATCACACTGGAAAATTCTATACAGATACTCTCTGAATATCGGAGTGCTTTTTACCAGGCCAAAGCTACAGTGCAGATGCTCGCAAGTAAATGGGGTGTCCAAACTACATTTGAAAATGTTAGACCAAGGAGAGTGAAGCGTCACTTTGACGAACTATCAGAAGATGAGCGTTTAAGCAATGCAGAGAAGTATTTCAGAGTGCAGATATTCAATGCCACTCTGGACATCATAATCAGCCAGCTCTCTCAAAGATTTTCATGTATGCGGGAAACCTGTCATGTGTTTGAGGCTCGTAAAATGGCCTTCTAGTGGCCTAATTCACGCATATTGGGGGTTGTACGCATATGAATCATTTTCTTTCTTTTTTTCTGCACAGTTAAATAAGTTGGATTAAGTTTTGTTTCTGGGCTGTGTGAGTTTAAGCAAGCTTTCTACGCTTGAAGTTTCAGCGTTGAGTGTTTCAGTGCTTTGAGTGTTCCCATATTTCCATGCGAGTTGATGTTAATGCGGTTATATTAGATTACCCTGTAAATTGGTAACAAACATTTTTTAAATGTTTTCACATGTAATGGATCCTATGTAGTACAGTATTTTTGTATTTATAATTACAATCTATATAAACTACCTCTGTGCTTCTGGCTCTTTGCAGAGAGGATTGTAGTCACCCTTAATGTGTATTGCATGTATCAGAGCTAAAACATCCTCGGGAAAAATTTGAAAAAGTATAAGGGCCCGGATTGAATTTTCGCACCTGGGCCCATGACTATGTTATTACGCCACTGCTCTCAATATTTCAGAGGGTCTCATTCACACCTTCTCCAGTTCATCCAGGTAGCAGTCTATGAAGTCCCTGGGCTCTCCTGGGGTTCTGGTCTTTTTATGCTCACTGATAATGTAAATCATGGGGTCGGCCAGAAAAGTCCCCAGCCTTATTCACCAGTGCCTCTTTGATGCTTTCCACCCCGGTGAGAACAACTGCTGGCTTCGACCCAATGAAAAACTAAAGTGAAGTGAAGTGATTGTCACATGTGATACAAAACTGAAAACCTTCCCATACTGCTTTGAAAGCTGTGGATACAATAACACATTACATAACTAGGGCTGCAACTAACGATTATTTTAATAATCGATTAATCTGTTGATTTTTTTATTAATCGTTGAATCGGATAAAAAAACAAAACAAGAAAAGAATTAATCTCCAACCCTTTATTCAAAAACAGAACCAAAATCTTTAGAAAGTGCACAAACATGTTGCTCCTTGAGCTGTTATAATAATAATAATAAAATAAAAATTGACTAACACAAAAAAATACACATGTATGCTTTACATCTGCCAAATAAAGACTTTTTTTTAATTAAAGTGCCACCTGAGCTGCCAGAACGATAAATAATTTATTAAAAATACAACACAAAAAATATTTAATACAAATCAGAAAATTTAACAGGATTTGTTTGAATGTCAGAACTTGTTCTCTTCACTACACTGCAGATGCACACACTCGCAGACGCACACACTCACAAACTCTCACACTGACACACACTGCAAAAAATGCTTTTCTAACTTAGTAGTTTTGTACTGATTTCAGTCCAAATCTCTAAAAAATCTTAAATCAAGATACATTTACTAGACACATGAAATAGCATAAGAAATGATGTCTTGTTTCTGATAAAACATCTCAAAATTAAGTGATTGTTTAAAACAAGCAAAATTATCTGCCAATGGGGTAAGAACGCTAGTCTTAATGAGATATAATCTCAAACAGAAGTTTTAAGCATCACTTAATTTTCTCATGCCATTTTTCTTGTCTAGTAATCTTGATTTAAGATTTTTTAGATATTTGGACTGGAAACGAGACAAAATTACTAGTTAAGAAAAGCTTTTTTTGCAGTGTAGCTATACATGACAACAGATTGAAAAATGAATGGTCCAAAAAAGGCTAGTGAATATTTATTTTTGCTCCGCGCTGTCTATGAGGCGCTAAACTCTGCTAGCATCTGTGCGCGAGAGAAACCGAGTGTGTTCACTCCGCTCCGCGCTCAAATAAAGTTTTTTTTAAATAATCAAACGTCTCCGTGTCGCGCGACATAACGAATCGATTAGGAAATTCGTTGCCAACTCTTTTAGTAATCGATTTTAATCGATTCGTTGTTGCAGCCCTATACATAACTTAAGGCGTTCCTTTACTTTTTTACTCTGCAGTCTGTCGCTACAACCAGAGTAAGATCTGACAATAATGAATGTTAAAATGCAGGAAGTTCAAGAAACACAATAATTTTTGCCACAATTTATGTTAAAAGTTTTATAAAGGAAAATCAACTTGTGAACACATTACCCTCTCAAAATCTTTCATAGGATTGGCGAGGCTCAGTTGCAGCAGGTTCCCAAATAACGGAAAGAGTCTGGGTCCTGGTGGGAAGTTTCTTGGCCTCTGGGTCCGGAGGAGGAAGAAGAGGAGGCTGAAGCATATCCAGAGTAGAACCAGCGAGCCCACCATGATGAATGCGGCTGCACTGTTCTGCACCTCCGGCTTTGGTGCGTGAACATTACATCAGCACATGCCCACAAGCTGAAAGGGGAGGGCATTTATAACGTCCTGGCGCCTCCAGCCCACCAGGTGGTGCCATATCTCTGTTTTGGCTCGTACCTCATGTGTATCACACTGAATTAATATGAATATTTAAAGCCCATTGTGGCTCATCTTGTTTGCATAACCCTTTATGTCTGTCTCTGCAATTTGCTTTCAGTTGAGCCTAAATATGGTTTCATTTGTGTTCTCCGCCCTCATGCCCATTTTTTTAGTTATTTGTGTTAAGTTTATTATTAAAGATTCAGTGTTTTGCACTTGTGTCTAGCACTGAATTGTTCAATAATAGTATGTACAGGTATTCTGTATATTTTCCAAATTTTGTAAAAAGTTTTCTGCTGATTAGTGAACCTCTGTGTTCTGGCTGAGCAGTGTAATTTCTCAGCTCGTTCTGTTTGTTTAATTTGTAATATATTTTCTGTCTCCTCGTCTTGTATTACTCGCCAGTATAGTAGACAGTAAGTGAGTGACATCTACTGGACAGATTTGGTACTGGAAATTTCAGAGTTGGTTTTCTCAAAGACAGACGGAGGTTTGCCCATGCTTGTTGAAGTGTGTACGGTGCTTGTTTCTTGCGCTAGAAACCCTCGGAGTAGATACGTCTGTAAGTGATATCTGTTTACCGACACTTATATGTACGCTTATGTAGCTTTAAGAAATTTATGGGTTTGGAAAATGTTACGTTTGATAATGTTAAACAGTGTTCTTTTTCATGTTAGCATTACTAGCCTGATGTGGATTCACGTTTGTTAACGTACTAGCATGTAAAAGCAGAAGTTTGTAAGATACAAAACATTGCATTTTTATATTCACATGTTACAAAATGGCTCAACGATATTCACTTTGTTCAGATCAATTAAATGTCTTCAGTTTTCAGAGTCTAAAACTCTCTATGTCCACAGAGAGTTTTCTGTTTTATTTATTGTTTCTTAGCTTCACACTTATTTTATATGGCCTGGGTGACATGGTGACCCCAAAAACAGGGGTATAGTCAGGTTCACCTGCATCCTCAGGCCAAACAAACTTAAAGCGCTGCAGCAGACAGACCAAGATCAGGAAGAGGTCCATACGAGCCAAACCCTCTCCTAGACACATGCGGGGTCCTAAAAACACAGAAAACATCATTAGAGATCATTATTTATAGTAAAAAAATGGAAACTGAATTCTACAGCATCACTATAATTACTTAAACAGATGTCTTACCAACAGAAAAGGGCACGAAGGCCTCAGGCTTCACAAACTGGCCTTGAACATCCAGGAAATTGGAAGGGTTGAATTCATGTGGAAACTTCCACTGATTCTCCTGTTTCAGTGCTGAGGACAGGTTTGGAATGACCAGAGTCCCCTAAAGAATGATTTACGCAGATATCACAAAGAGTAAAACTTTATTAGAAAACATTCTAACAGCAGGATATTCTCCTAACAACAATATCTTTACAATCAAATCTAGTTCTTACCTTGGGGATGTTATATCCCATCAGCTCAGTGTCTGTGACTGTGCTGTGGAACACGCCGAGTGGTGCAATGTCTCCGACTCGCTGTGACTCGTGGATTACTGCCTGGACATAGGGCATCTTGTGTCTGTCCTCAAACGAGGGACACTTGTTGTCCTGAAGGACCTCATCAATCTCCTGCTGGCACCTCTCTGAACACAAAAGGCCACCGAGGACTGTGGTTCCCTAGAAATATTTTACTTAATATCAGAAACAGTCACTGCAAGAGACCCACCTTGAACGTCTGGATGGGTTGACAGGTAGAGGAACGCTGTGAGGAGGGTGTTGGAGGTGGTATCAGTTCCAGCAAAATGCAGGTCCAAAATATATATGACAAGCTGGGACTCATGAAAAGACCCATCATCTCCTCTCTGAAATCAGCAGCATGATGAAGTTCACTAAAAGTTCAACAGATCTACACTCTAAATATTTCAGAGGGTCTCATTCACACCTTCTCCAGTTCATCCAGGTAGCAGTCTATGAAGTCCCTGGGCTCTCCTGGGGTTCTGGTCTTTTTATGCTCACTGATCATGTTATTGGCCATTTTCTTTAATATATCTCTATTTCTAAATGCTCTTCTGAATGGCAGAGGCAAACACCTTAACATGGGGAATGTGTCATAAATCTGTAGAAAAATGTTATAGTCATGCTTTTACTGATTAAGGAATTAATTACAATGAACAAAAATATAAATGCAGCACTTTTGTTTTTGCTCAAAAATCTGAAACATTTTCTACATCCACAAAGGACCCATTATTTCACAAATTGGTCTAAATCTGTGTAAGTGAGCACTTCTCCTTTGCCGAGATAACCCATCCCACCTCACAGGTTTGGCATAACAAGGCGGACCAGTGGTGGCCTAGTGGTTAAGGAAGCAGGAGGTTGATCTGCCAAGGTGCCACTGAGCAAAGCACCGTCCCCCCCACACTGCTCCTGTCATGGCTGCCCACTGCTCACTCAGGGTGATGGGTTAAATGCAGAGGACAAATTTCACTGTGTGCACTGTGTGCTGTGCTGCTGTGTATCATAATCACTTTCAGGTGCTGATTATACAGCATGAATATTGCACAGCTGCCTTAGTCTGCCCACAATAAAAGTCCACTCTGAAATGTGCAGTTTCATCACACGGCACAATGACACAGATGTTGCAGCTTTCGAGGAAGCGTGCAATTGGCATGCTGATTGTAGGAGTGTCTACCAGAGCTGGATCTATGAAATCCTGAGGCCCATTGTTGTGCATGATAAGGATCTGTACACAATCCCAGTTCTTGCATGGCGAGCATACTCACCAGACATGTCACGCATTGAGCATGTTTACGACAGCGTCATAATACGGGTACAACAGGCCGTTCCAGTTCCTGACAATATTCAGCAACTACTGAAGAGGAGTGGACCAACATTCCACAGGCCACAATCAACAACCTGATCCACTCTAAGAGATGGAGATGTTTTGAACTGCATGAGGCAAATGGTGGCCACACCAGATACTGACTGGTTTTCTAACTCCTGTTTCTGTCAACAATATTTGAGAGTCAAGGGTCTTTATTTGTGTATGAAAATGTTTAATATTTAAATTTAATTAATATAATTAGCTTAACATGAAATGGTTTTAATGTATTACCATTGCCCAAGGACCATTGACAATCTTGGCATTTTCAGTAAACATGGAGATTAAAGACACAAGGAATGAATCTTCATAATCATAACGGACTCCAAACAGTATAGAGCAGATGATGTTTGATTCCGCCTTGTGGAACAAAGTTTGTGGGCTCATGGATTGTCCTGTTTACAAAGATGATATATTAATAATGATGCTTTTAAATATTTATATACAGCATTAATTCATTTAAAATATTATTAGTTCATTAAAACACCCGATATACAGACAACTGTGATAATGAACTATGCCAATACGAAAAACATGACTAATTGCATTGCTTCATTATTCATTTATTAACGTGGGAATGAAAAGAATTTCTTACCAACACTTTTTTCTAAACAGGTAGTGATGTGTGAAACCTCTCCCAATATCCGCTGCTCCATTGACTGTTTTCCCAGGCCAAAGTTCCTCAGGGTCATGAGTGCAAAGCGCCGATGATCTTTCCAGCTCGGCCCGTAGTTAGCCATGATGACGCCTGTAGCATGTGAATACATATATACATTTATAATTATTCTATACATGTAGTTTAACATGCAGTTCATTAAGCATTAAGCTCACAGTCCCGGTGATGTGCTGCTTACCCTTGTTCTCGGTAACATGGCTGATAAGTAAATCAAGGGGTCGCCCAGAAAAGTCCCCAGCCTTATTCACCAGCGCCTCTTTGATGCTTTCCACCCCGGTGAGAACAACGGCTGGCTTCGACCCAATGAAAAAACTGAAAACCTTCCCATACTGCTTTGAAAGCTGTGGACACAAGAATACATTAAATAACCAAGGTGTTCCTTTACTTTTTAACTCTACTGGACAGTAGTGAGAAATTAGCAATGGGAATTATTAGTATTATTAATAGAAATTCATTAAGTGCAACTAATACATTCGAATTTTTTTTTTTTACTCAGGATCACATTACCCTCTCAAAATCTTTCATAGGATTGGCGAGGCTCAGTTGCAGCAGGTTCCCAAATAACGGAAAGAGTCTGGGTCCTGGTGGGAAGTTTCTTGGCCTCTGGGTCCGGAGGAGGAAGAAGAGGAGGCTGAAGCATATCCAGAGTAGAACCAGCGAGCCCACCATGGTGAATGCGGCTGCACTGTTCTGCACCTCCGGCTTTGGTGCGTGAACATTACATCAGCACATGCCCACAAGCTGAAAGGGGAGGGCATTTACAACGTCCTGGCGCCTCCAGCCCACCAGGTGGTGCCATATCTCTGTTTTGTCTCGTACCTCATTTGTATCCCATCACACTGAATTAATATGAATATTTAAAGCCCATTGTGGCTCATCTTGTTTGCATAACTCTTTATGTATGTCTCTGCAATTTGCTTTCAGTTGAGCCTAAATATGGTTTAATTTGTGTTCTCCACCCTCATGCCCATTTTTTTAGTTATTTGTGTTATGTTTATTATTAAAGATTCAGTGTTTTGCACTTGTGTCTAGCACTGAATTGTTTGATGATGGTATGTACAGGTATTTTGAATATTTTCCATATTTTGTAAAATGTTTTCTGCTGATTAGTGATCCTCTGAGATACTACTTTTCATGAAATAGTAAAATTTCTCAATTTCAGCATGTTGCATGTTTTCTTTGTTTTATTCAGAAATAAAATATGGGTTTGTGAGATACAAATCATTACATTTTTATATTCACATGTTACAAAAAGTCTCTACGATATTCACTTTGTTCAAATCAATTAAATGTCTTCATAACATCTGCCAATTTCTTCTTCTACTTTCATTTCAGTTCAGAGTCTAAAACTGTTCAGATTATGTCCATAGACATTTTTCTGTTTTATTTATTCTTTCTTAGCTTCACACATATTTTATATGGCCTGGGTGACATAATGAGCCCAAAAACAGGGGTATAGTCAGGTTCACCTGCATCCTCAGGCCAAACAAACTTAAAGCGCTGCAGCAGACAGACCAAGATCAGGAAGAGCTCCACACGAGCCAAACCCTCTCCTAGACACATGCGGGGTCCTAAAAACACAGAAAACATCATTAGAGATCATTATTTACAGTATAAAATGCAAACTGAATTCTACAGCATCACTATAATTACTTAAACAGAGGTCTTACCAACAGAAAAGGGCACGAAGGCCTCAGGCTTCACAAACTGGCCCTGATCATCCAAGAAATTGGAAGGGTTGAATTCATGTGGAAACTTCCACTGATTCTCCTGTTTCAGTGCTGAGGACAGGTTTGGAATGACCAGAGTCCCCTAAAGAATGATTTACGCAGATATCACAAAGAGTAAAACTTTATTAGAAAACATTCTAACAGCAGAATATTCTTCTAACAACAATATCTTTACAATCAAATCTAGTTCTTACCTTGGGGATGTTATATCCCATCAGCTCAGTGTCTGTGACTGTGCTGTGGAACCCGCCGAGTGGTGCAATGTCTCCGACTCGCTGTGACTCGTGGATTACTGCCTGGACATAGGGCATCTTGTGTCTGTCCTCAAATGAGGGACAATTGTTGTCCTGAAGGACCTTATCAATCTCCTGCTGGCACCTCTCTGAACACAAAAGGCCACCGGGGACTGTGGTTCCCTAGAAATATTTTACTTAATATCAGAAACAGTCACTGCAAGAGACCCACCTTGAACGTCTGGATGGGTTGACAGGTAGAGGAACGCTGTGAGGAGGGTGTTGGAGGTGGTATCAGTCCCAGCAAAATGCAGGTCCACAATATATATGACAAGCTGGGACTCATGAAAAGACCCATCATCTCCTCTCTGAAATCAGCAGCATGATGAAATTCACTAAAAGTTCAACAGATCTACAATCTCAATATTTCAGAGGGTCTCATTCACACCTTCTCCAGTTCATCCAGGTAGCAGTCTATGAAGTCCCTGGGCTCTCCTGGGGTTCTGGTCTTTTTATGCTCACTGATCATGTTATTGGCCATTTTCTTTAATATATCTGTATTTCTAAATGCTCTTCTGAATGGCAGAGGCAAACACCTTAACATGGGGAATGTGTCATAAATCTGTAGAAAAATGTTATAGTCATACTTTTACTGATTAAGGAATTCATTACAATTAACCAAAAATATAAATGCAGCACTTTTGTTTTTGCTCAAAAATCTGAAACATTTTCTACATCCACAAAGGACCCATTATTTCACAAATTGGTCTAAATCTGTGTAAGTGAGCACTTCTCCTTTGCCGAGATAACCCATCCCACCTCACAGGTTTGGCATAACAAGGCGGGGCACTGGTGGCCTAGTGGTTAAGGAAGCGGCCCCGTAATCGGAAGGTTGATCTGCCATGGTACCACTGAGGTGCCACTGAGCAAAGCACCGTCCCCACTCACTGCTCCTGTCATGGCTGCCCACTGCTCACTCAGGGTGATGGGTTAAATGCAGAGATAACTTTCACTGTGTGCACTGTGTGCTGTGCTAGTGTATCATAATCACTTTCAGGTGCTGATTATACAGCATGAATATTGCACAGGTGCCTTAGTCTGCCCACAATAAAAGTCCACTCTGAAATGTGCAGTTTCATCACACGGCACAATGACACAGATGTTGCAGCTTTCGAGGAAGCGTGCAATTGGCATGCTGATTGTAGGAGTGTCTACCAGAGCTGGATCTACGAAATCCTGAGGCCCATTGTTGTGCATGATAAGGATCTGTACACAATCCCAGTTCTTGCATGGCGAGCATACTCACCAGACATGTCACGCATTGAGCATGTTTACGACAGCGTCTTAATACGGGTACAACAGGCCGTTCCAGTTCCTGACAATATTCAGCAACTACTGAAGAGGAGTGGACCAACATTTCACAGGCCACAATCAACAACCTGATCCACTCTATGAGATGGAGATGTGTTGAACTGCATGAGGCAAATGGTGGCAACACCAGATACTGACTGGTTTTCTGACTCCTGTTTCAGTCAACAATATTTGAAAGTAATGGTTTTTTTTTTGTGTATGTAGTAAATGTTTAATATTTAAATGTTATTAATATTATTAGCTTAACATGAAATGGTTTTAATGTATTACCATTGCCCAAGGACCATTGTAAATCTTGGCATTTTCAGTAAACATGGAGATTAAAGACACAAGGAATGAATCTTCATAATCATAACGGACTCCAAACAGTATAGAGCAGATGATGTTTGATCCAGCCTTGTGAAACAAAGTTTGTGGGCTCATGGATTGTCCTGTTTACAAAGATGATATATTAATAATAATGTTATAAAATATTTACATACAGCATTCATTCATTTCAAATATCATCAGTTCATTAAAACACCCGATATACAGACAACTGTGATAATGCACCATGCCAATACAAAAAACATGACTAATTGCATTGCTTCATTATTAATTTATTAACATGAGAATTAATTGAATTTCTTACCAACACTTTTTTCTAAACAGGTAGTGATGTGTGAAACCTCTCCCAATATCCGCTGGTCCATTGACTGTTTTCCCAGGCCAAAGTTCCTCAGGGTCATGAGCGCAAAGCGCCGATGATCTTTCCAGCTCGGCCCGTAGTTAGCCAGGATGACGCCTGTAGCATGTGAATACATATATACATTTATAATTATTCTATACATGTAGTTTAACATGCAGTTCATTAAGCATTAAGCTCACAGTCCCGGTGATGTGCTGCTTACCCTTGTTCTCGGTAACATGGCTGATAAGTAAATCAAGGGGTCGCCCAGAAAAGTCCCCAGCCTTATTCACCAGCGCCTCTTTGATGCTTTCCACCCCGGTGAGAACAACTGCTGGCTTCGACCCAATGAAAAAACTGAAAACCTTCCCATACTGCTTTGAAAGCTGTGGACACAAGAATACATTAAATAACCAAGGTGTTCCTTTACTTTTTAACTCTACTGGACTGCAGTGAGAAATTAGCAATGGGAAATATTAGTATAATTAATAGAGATTCATTAAGTGCAACTAATACATTTGAAAAATTTTTTTTTATTTACTCAGGATCACATTACCCTCTCAAAATCTTTCAGAGGATTGGCGAGGCTCAGTTGCAGCAGGTTCCCAAATAACGGAAAGAGTCTGGGTCCTGGTGGGAAGTTTCTTGGCCTCTGGTTCCGGAGGAGGAAGAAGAGGAGGCTGAAGCATATCCAGAGTAGAACCAGCGAGCCCACCATGATGAATGCGGCTGCACTGTTCTGCACCTCCGGCTTTGGTGCGTGAACATTACATCAGCACATGCCCACAAGCTGAAAGGGGAGGGCATTTACAACTGTCAGGATTGCCTGCAGCTGGGCTCCACACCTGACTCCAATCCTGACGCCCCATAAATGCCGGATGTTTCCGCCCCTTCTAGGTCTCCGGCATTTTCGTGAACTTGACATTGTAACCGCGTGTTAGTATTTTCAGTTCTGGCAATCGCAACACGCCTGCGGGTTTGTTTAAGTTTATTCCCTTTTATTTCCCGTTTTGGCCACCGCGCCATTGTTTATTTGTATTTGTTTGTTTATTTAATAATAATAAAACCCTTCCCAGTGTCAGGATTGCCTGCAGCTGGGCTCCACACCTGACGCCCCATAAATGCCGGAAGTTTCCGCCCCTTCTAGGTCTCCGGCTTTTTCGTGAACTCAGACATGAACTTGACTTCAGTGGGTGAATGTATGTGTTTTCAGTTCTGGCAATCGCCACACGCCTATGGGTTTGTTTAAGTTCTTCATTTAAGTTAAATCGTTTTCGGCCACCGCGCCATTGTTTCTTTGAGTTTATGGTTTGTTTATGAATAAAACCCCTTTCCAACATGTCAGACCTCTGTGCTTCCTTCCCCCGTAAGTCCGTAGTCGTGACACCCAGCATGTCAGACCTTTGCTCTTCCTTCCCCCGTAAGTCCGTAGTCGTGACCACAACAAAGAGTTTTCTGCTGATTAGTAAACCCCTGAGGTACTGCTTTGACGCAGACCTTTTGTCATTAAACTTTTTTATTATTATTTTTTTTAATATCTTTTCTGTTTCTTTTAAGTACCACTTTCTTTCTTCTAGCCTTTAGTTGCTCCCATTACTTTTTTACTTTTGGAGATGCCTGAATGAGGTAATAGATTTCATGAAATAATAAAATGTCTCAATTTCAACATGTTGCATGTTTTCTTTGTTTTATTCAGAAAAAAATATGGGTTTGTGAGATACAAATCATTACATTCTTTTACATTTACATTTAAGGCATTTGGCAGACGCCCTTATTCAGGGCGACTTACAACGTGCTTCCATGTTACCATCGATGAAGTGATCAATTCTGGTTCACTAGGACCCCCAACTATGAATACAATCTTTTATTCACTCTATTGTAGTTTCTATTCATAAGTTAGACAATAAGAAGGTTACAAGTTAATCTAAATATTCTCTAAAGAGGAAGGTTGAGGTTTAAGCTGCTGTTTAAAAATACTCAGTGACTATGCTGTTCTGACCTCGAGGGGAATTTCATTCCACCACCGAGGGGCCAAGACAGAGGAAGAGTCTAGATGAATGTGTTCCTTTTTCCTTCAGAGATGGAGGGACCAGCTGAGCAGTACTGGAGGTTTGGAGTATACGAGGTGCAGTGCGAGGTGTAATAAGGGCTGTGAGGTAGGATGGTGCTACTCCATGTTTGGCTTTTTGTATTTTGAACCTGATGTGTGCAGCTACTGGGAGCCAGTGGAGGGAACGTAGCAGAGGGGCGGTGTGGGAGAATTTGGGAAGGTTGAAGATCAGTTGTGCTGCTGCATTTTGTATTAGTTGTAGAGGTCAGATGGTACATAGAGGCAGACCAGCTAGAGGTCAGATGGTACATAGAGGCAGACCAGGCAGTAATCCAGTCTTGAGATTACTAAGGACTGAACCAGTATCTGGGTGGCCTGGGTTGACAGATGAGGACGGATTCGTCGGATATTGTAGAGAAGGAATCTACATGAGCGGAAATGATTGCTGATGTGAGTAGAGAAGGAGAGTTGGTTGTCTATTGTTACTCCAAGGTTGTGAGTTGGTCCAGGTAAATAGCAAGATCCTGACGTGGTGCAGAACCTGCTGGAATGAAAATTTGTTCAGTTTTGGTGGGATTGAGTTGGAGGTGATGGGCTGCCATCCAAGACGAGATGTCAATTAGACATGCAGAGATTTTGGAAGCAGCATGTTGATCAGAGGGAGGAAAAGAGAAGATGAGTTGTGTGTTGTCAGCATAGCAGTGGTAGGATAATCCATGTGAGGAAATGACTTCACCAAGTGATCTCATGTAGAGGGAGAAAAGGAGAGGACCTAGTACTAAGCCTTGAGGGACACCAGTGGAGAGTCTACATGAGGCAGAGGTGGATCCTTTCCAAGTCTTTTGGTAAGATCGCTCATCAAGGTAGGAAGCAAACCCCTGCTGTGCTGAGCCCCGAATTCCAAGCCTCTTCAGGATAGACAAGAGAGTCTTGTGGTTAACTGTGTCAAATGCTGCAGGGAGGTCAAGGAGAATAAGTACTGATGATAGTTTTTCTAATCCAGACTGGTTAGGATCCAGGAGGTTGTTCTGTGATAGATGAAGTGATAGCTGATTGTAGACACAGCACTCAAGGATATTAGAAAGGAATGAGAGGAGAGAAACTGGTCGGTAATTGTTCATGTCTGTAGGATCAGCGGTGGGTTTCTTTAGGATTGGAAGAACCCTGGCTGATTTAAAGGCAGATGGTACATGGCCAGATGTGATTGAGCTGTTTATGATATAAGAAATGAAAGGGATGAGGTCAGTAGAGATGGTTTAGATCATTGCGGATTAGATCTAGTGGACAGGTGGTTGGATTGCCTTTCGATATAATTTGATGATTTAATCTGATGTGATTTTAGAAAACAAATTTAGAGTAATTCTAGAATCACTTATAGAATCATTTATATTCACATGTTACAAAAGTCTTAACGATATTCATTTTTTTGTTTAAATCAATTAAATGTCTTAATAACATCTGCCAATTTCTTCTTCTACTTTAATTTCAGTTCAGAGTCTAAAACTGTTCAGATTATGTCCAGAGACAGTTTTCAGTTTAATTTATTGTTTCTTAGCTTCACACTTATTTTATATGGCCTGGGTGACATGGTGACCCCAAAAACAGGGGTATAGTCAGGTTCACCTGCATCCTCAGGCCAAACAAACTTAAAGCGCTGCAGCAGACAGACCAAGATCAGGAAGAGCTCCATACGAGCCAAACCCTCTCCTAGACACATGCGGGGTCCTAAAAACACAGAAAACATCATTAGAGATCATTATTTATAGTAAAAAAATGGAAACTGAATTCTACAGCATCACTATAATTACTTAAACAGAGGTCTTACCAACAGAAAAGGGCACGAAGGCCTCAGGCTTCACAAACTGGCCCTGATCATCCAAGAAATTGGAAGGGTTGAATTCATGTGGAAACTTCCACTGATTCTCCTGTTTCAGTGCTGAGGACAGGTTTGGAATGACCAGAGTCCCCTAAAGAATGATTTACGCAGATATCAGAGTAAAACTTTATTAGAAAACATTCTAACAGCAGAATATTCTTCTAACAACAATATATTTACAATCAAATCTAGTTCTTACCTTGGGGATGTTATATCCCATCAGCTCAGTGTCTGTGACTGTGCTGTGGAACACTCTGAGTGGTACAATGTCTCCGACTCGCTGTGACTCGTGGATTACTGCCTGGACATAGGGCATCTTGTGTCTGTCCTCAAACGAGGGACACTTGTTGTCCTGAAGGACCTCATCAATCTCCTGCTGGCACCTCTCTGAACACAAAAGGTCACCGAGGACTGTGGTTCCCTAGAAATATTTTACTTAATATCAGAAACAGTCACTGCAAGAGACCCACCTTGAACGTCTGGATGTGTTGACAGGTAGAGGAACGCTGTGAGGAGGGTGTTGGAGGTGGTATCAGTTCCAGCAAAATGCAGGTCCAAAATATACATGACAAGCTGGGACTCATGAAAAGACCCATCATCTCCTCTCTGAAATCAGCAGCATGATGAAGTTCACTAAAAGTTCAACAGATCTACACTCTAAATATTTCAGAGGGTCTCATTCACACCTTCTCCAGTTCATCCAGGTAGCAGTCTATGAAGTCCCTGGGCTCTCCTGGGGTTCTGGTCTTTTTATGCTCACTGATCATGTTATTGGCCATTTTCTTTAATATATCTGTATTTCTAAATGCTCTTCTGAATGGCAGAGGCAAACACCTTAACATGGGGAATGTGTCATAAATCTGTAGAAAAATGTTATAGTCATGCTTTTACTGATTAAGGAATTAATTACAATTAACCAAAAATATAAGTTTAGCACTTTTGTTTTTGCTCCCGTTTTTCATGAGTTCAAAGATCTGAAACATTTTCTGCATCCACAAAGGACCCATTACTTCACAAATTGGTGTAAATCTGTGTAAGTGAGCACTTCTCCTTTGCCGAGATAACCCATCCCACGTCACAGGTTTGGCATAACAAGGTGCTGATTATACAGCATGAATATTGCACAGCTGCCTTAGTCTGCCCACAATAAAAGGCCACTTCGAAATGTGCAGATTCATCACACAGCACAATGACACAGATGTTGAAGCTTTCAAGGAAACGTGCAATTGGCATGCTGATTGTAGGAGTGTCTACCAGAGCTGGATCTACGAAATCCTGAGGCCCATTGTTGTGCATGATAAGGATCTGTACACAATCCTAGTTTGTTCATGGCGAGAACAACTCACCAGACACGTCACGCATTGAGCATGTTTACAACAGTGTCTTAATACGGGTACAACAGGCCATTGCAGTTCCTGACAATATTCAGCAACTATTGAGGAGGAGTGGACCAACATTCCACAGGCCACAATCAACAACCTGATCAACTCTATGAGATGGAGATGTGTTGAACTGCATGAGGCAAATGGTTGCAACACCAGATACTGACTGGTTTTCTGACCCCTGTTTTTGTCAGCAATATTTCAGAGTATTGGGTCTTTATTTGTGTATGTAGAAAATGTTTAATATTTAAATGTTCGTATTTTTGTTCACAGTATGTATTAATACGTGATAGTTGCATTTTATGAATTCACCTTCCAATTATTAATATTATTAGCTTAACATGAAATGGTTTTAATGTATTACCATTGCCCAAGGACCATTGGCAATCTTGGCATTTTCAGTAAACATGGAGATTAAAGACACAAGGAATGAATCTTCATAATCATAACGGACTCCAAACAGTATAGAGCAGATAATATTTGATCCAGCCTTGTGGAACAAGGTTTGTGGGCTCATGGATTGTCCTGTTTACAAAGATGATATATTAATAATAATGTCATAAAATATTTACATGCAGCATTCCTTCATTTAAAATACCATTAGTTCATTAATGAACTATGCCAATACGAAAAACATGACTAATTGCATTGCTTCATTATTCATTTATTAACGTGAGAATTAATTGAATTTCTTACCAACACTTTTTTCTAAACAGGTAGTGATGTGTGAAACCTCTCCCAATATCCGCTGCTCCATTGACTGTTTTCCCAGGCCAAAGTTCCTCAGGGTCATGAGCGCAAAGCGCCGATGATCTTTCCAGCTCGGCCCGTAGTTAGCCAGGATGACGCCTGTAGCATGTGAATACATATATACATTTATAATTATTCTATACATGTAGTTTAATATGCAGTTCATTAAGCATTAAGCTCACAGTCCCAGTGATGTGCTGCTTACCCTTGTTCTCGGTAACATGGCTGATAAGTAAATCAAGGGGTCGCCCAGAAAAGTCTCCAGCCTTATTCACCAGCGCCTCTTTGATGCTTTCCACCCCGGTGAGAACAACTGCTGGCTTCGACCCAATGAAAAAACTGAAAACCTTCCCATACTGCTTTGAAAGCTGTGGACACAAGAACACATTACATTATCAAGGTGTTCCTTTACTTTTCAACTCTACTGGACTGCGGTGAGAAATTAGCAATGGGAAATATTTGTATTATTAATAGAGATTCATTAAGTACAACTAGTACATTTAAATTTTTTTTTTATTTATTCAGGATCACATTACCCTCTCAAAATCTTTCATAGGATTGGCGAGGCTCAGTTGCAGCAGGTTCCCAAATAATGGAAAGAGTCTGGGTCCTGGTGGGAAGTTTCTTGGCCTCTGGGTCCGGAGGAGGAAGAAGAGGAGGCTGAAGCATATCCAGAGTAGAACCAGCGAGCCCACCATGATGAATGCGGCTGCACTGTTCTGCACCTCCGGCTTTGGTGCGTGAACATTACATCAGCACATGCCCACAAGCTGAAAGGGGAGGGCATTTACAACTGTCAGGATTGCCTGCAGCTGGGCTCCACACCTGACTCCAATCCTGACGCCCCATAAATGCCGGATGTTTCCGCCCCTTCTAGGTCTCCGGCATTTTCGTGAACTTGACATTGTAACCGCGTGTTAGTATTTTCAGTTCTGGCAATCGCAATACGCCTGCGGGTTTGTTTAAGTTTATTCCCTTTTATTTCCCGTTTTGGCCACCGCGCCATTGTTTATTTGTATTTGTTTGTTTATTTAATAATAATAAAACCCTTCCCAGTGTCAGGATTGCCTGCAGCTGGGCTCCACACCTGACGCCCCATAAATGCCGGAAGTTTCCGCCCCTTCTAGGTCTCCGGCTTTTTCGTGAACTCAGACATGAACTTGACTTCAGTGGGTGAATGTATGTGTTTTCAGTTCTGGCAATCGCCACACGCCTATGGGTTTGTTTAAGTTCTTCATTTAAGTTAAATCGTTTTCGGCCACCGCGCCATTGTTTCTTTGAGTTTATGGTTTGTTTATGAATAAAACCCCTTTCCAACATGTCAGACCCGTAAGTCCGTAGTCGTGACAGAATGCCGGAGACCCCCCCAAAAGCGCAGAGGTAAAAAACAGAGGAGAAGAAACGCCGCGAAGGACGCAGCGCGGCGCGGCGAACGCGGACGCCAGGGGAGAGACGCGCCGCCCGTTCTGGTGGAGCGTTTTCTCCCCGAGAAGCCGTGGTACGCGGCGCCGCGTGATGACGTCACCCCCGGGAAACTCCGCGAAACCCACAAGCGACAACGTCGGCGGGTGAGTGGGCGGAGCGAGGACGTTGGCGTCGGCAGCAGCGAGGAAGTGACGTGGGCAGCGAGCGCAGAAGATGCGACCCCCACGATCTTCGGCATGTCGAGCCAAGAACTCTGCGCTCTGCTGGCAAGTCTCCCCGTGGACTGGGACGACACGGACGACGACGAGAGCACGGGAGACGAGAGTTGGGCTCCGCCCATCGCACCCGTCCATGATCGTCGCAAGGTCCGTGGGAACCCACGTCACTTCCAGGGGGGTGAGAAGCGACAACAGAGGCGTCCCTCCAGCGAGGAGGTGGGCAGGCTCCAGCCCGAATGGCCAGAGTACTGTCCCTGGGAGTTGATCGCACCCTGGGTCCAGGATGTCCGCAGGGTGGACGACCCTCGGAGTCACAGGTGGGAGGACACGGATGACGAAAGCGACAATGACGTGGATTTTCGTTGGGCAGTCGGGGCCGGGATGGCTCCACCCAGCGCGCGCGTCCGAGATTGTCGCGACATCCGTGAAGACCCACGTGACTTCCGAGGGTACGAGGTCGACACGGACTACGACGAGGATGACGCCGATTGGGCAGTCGGTGCCGGGATGGCTCCGCCCATCGTGCCCGTCCATGATCGTTGCGAGGTCCGTGGAGACCCACGTCAGTCCCAGAGGTGCGTCAACAGCGAGGAGGAAGACAGCGATGCGGGGGTAAGCTGGTGGAAGAGGCCAGCAACTGCACTGCTGGAACTGCCTCCCAGGGAAGATGCCCTCCCAGCTCCAGTCGCCAACCCGCCTTCCCTCTGCTCGGACGTTTCCCAGCTGAACGGCAGCGCATCACCAGCGCCCCCGCATGCTGCAGAAGACGTCCACCACCCCCCACGCCACACGCCCACCACCATCTCCAGCGACGTGCCCAGCCCCGTGTGGGACAGCCCAATGGTCCCAGGACCCTTCAGTGGGGCAGCAGACACGGATGAGATCACTACCATCCTCACGTGTCTGACTGGGTCAGCATGGGGCTGGAGCACAACCCTCTGGCAGCAGGGAGAGACCGACAGGAGTTTTTCGGGACTTCCAGCAGAGACTGAGGGCGGAGTTTGATCGACCAGAGCCTGAGCCAGGGATCGAACTCTGCCCCTCCACCACATCCAGCGCCAGTCAGGATCCGGGGCAAGAAGACCAAGCACTGGCGGGCGACGAGAAGGTCACGCCTCCCGAGATCCTGGCTGTGCCCCCTGAGGAGGTCCCGGAGAGCTCAGAGAGGGAACCAGACGACCCTCTCTTCTGTCTGTCTCTGTGTGTGTGTGCGTGGTATATGTGTCCGTATGTCGCCCCCACTTCCCCTCTTTGTGTCCACCAGATGGCGACCCAGCAGCGGAGCTGAACCCCAGGGAGAGAGTTCCCAACCTGACTGCACCGGTCCAAGGCGAGGTGGACAAGCCTCAAGGTACCCCTAAGTCCAGCCGGGGGGGGGGGGGGGGGGGGGGGGGGGGGGGGGGTGCTCCCCCAAAGAATTTTTTGGGGGGGTGCAGTTCGGGTTGGGGACTCCTCCTGAGGGGAGGGGAGGTGGGGAAGCGATGGAGCTGGGTCCTCCGGTAGCCGATAAGGAGGACGGGCCAGGCATGGGCCTGTGTCCGCCTCCAGAGGGGTGGAGCGCCATAGAGCCCCCTGGTAGGCATGAGGACCCAACGGACGCAGAAGGGGCTAGCCGGATGGTCTGGCAATGCCCCCCCCTTGGCACCAGGGCCGTGCAGTGAGAGGGGCTGCATAGTCCCAGAAGGCACCAGCCTGGGGTGCCTGGAACAGTCGCCGGAGGCTCTGGGACAATCTCCCTGTGCGGTGCAGGGGGTGACACAAGACATGTCAGAGGGGACGTGTGGAGACAGGGTCCACACGTACCCAGATGGATCGGCCCTGATTATTGTGTGCAGGTACGAGGGTCCGGGGCCGCCACGCGGGACCACGGCGGGGAGCCAGGCCGAGGGTCCGGGGCCGCCACGCGGGACCACGGCGGGGAGCCAGGCCGAGGGTCCGGGGCCGCCACGCGGGACCACGCCGGGGAGCCAGGCCGAGGGTCCGGGGCCGCCACGCGGGACCACGCCGGGGAGCCAGGCCGTGGGTCCGGGGCCGCCACGCGGGACCACGCCGGGGCGCCAGGCCGAGGGTCCGGGGCCGCCAAGCGGGACCACGCCGGGGCGCCAGGCCGAGGGTCCGGGGCCGCCACGCCTGACGACGCCGGGGAGCCAGCCCGAGGGACCGGGGCCACCACGCCTGACCACGCCGGGGGACTGGGTCCTCCAAGGGGAGGATACAGCAGGGCAGGAGCCCTGAGGTTGCCGCCGTCCGCCCCGCCGCCTCCACTGATGGTACTGCTGGGGCTCCGAGGACGTAGCCCTTGGAGGGGGGGCTTTGTCAGGATTGCCTGCAGCTGGGCTCCACACCTGACTCCAATCCTGACGCCCCATAAATGCCGGAAGTTTTCGCCCCTTCTAGGTCTCCGGCATTTTCGTGAACTCAGACATGAACTTGACTTCAGTGGGTGAAGGTATGTATTTTCAGTTCTGGCAATCGCCACACGCCTACGGGTTTGTTTAAGTTCTTCATTTAAGTTAAATCGTTTTCGGCCACCGCGCCATTGTTTCTTTGAGTTTATGGTTTGTTTATGAATAAAACCCCTTTCCAACATGTCAGACCTCTGTGCTTCCTTCCCCCGTAAGTCCGTAGTCGTGACACCCAGCATGTCAGACCTTTGCTCTTCCTTCCCCCGTAAGTCCGTAGTCGTGATAACAACAAAGAGTTTTCTGCTGATTAGTAAACCCCTGAGGTACTGCTTTGACGCAGACCTTTTGTCATTAAACTTTTTTATTATTTTTTTTTTTAATATCTTTTCTGTTTCTTTTAAGTACCACTTTCTTTCTTCTAGCCTTTAGTTGCTCCCATTACTTTTTTACTTTTGGAGATGCCTGAATGAGGTAATAGATTTCATGAAATAATAAAATGTCTCAATTTCAACATGTTGCATGTTTTCTTTGTTTTATTCAGAAAAAAATATGGGTTTGTGAGATACAAATCATTACATTCTTTTACATTTACATTTAAGGCATTTGGCAGACGCCCTTATTCAGGGCGACTTACAACGTGCTTCCATGTTACCATCGATGAAGTGATCAATTCTGGTTCACTAGGACCCCCAACTATGAATACAATCTTTTTATTCACTCTATTGTAGTTTCTATTCATAAGTTAGACAATAAGAAGGTTACAAGTTAATCTAAATATTCTCTAAAGAGGAAGGTTGAGGTTTAAGCTGCTGTTTAAAAATACTCAGTGACTATGCTGTTCTGACCTCGAGGGGAATTTCATTCCACCACCGAGGGGCCAAGACAGAGGAAGAGTCTAGATGAATGTGTTCCTTTTTCCTTCAGAGATGGAGGGACCAGCTGAGCAGTACTGGAGGTTTGGAGTATACGAGGTGCAGTGCGAGGTGTAATAAGGGCTGTGAGGTAGGATGGTGCTACTCCATGTTTGGCTTTTTGTATTTTGAACCTGATGTGTGCAGCTACTGGGAGCCAGTGGAGGGAACGTAGCAGAGGGGCGGTGTGGGAGAATTTGGGAAGGTTGAAGATCAGTTGTGCTGCTGCATTTTGTATTAGTTGTAGAGGTCAGATGGTACATAGAGGCAGACCAGCTAGAGGTCAGATGGTACATAGAGGCAGACCAGGCAGTAATCCAGTCTTGAGATTACTAAGGACTGAACCAGTATCTGGGTGGCCTGGGTTGACAGATGAGGACGGATTCGTCGGATATTGTAGAGAAGGAATCTACATGAGCGGAAATGATTGCTGATGTGAGTAGAGAAGGAGAGTTGGTTGTCTATTGTTACTCCAAGGTTGTGAGTTGGTCCAGGTAAATAGCAAGATCCTGACGTGGTGCAGAACCTGCTGGAATGAAAATTTGTTCAGTTTTGGTGGGATTGAGTTGGAGGTGATGGGCTGCCATCCAAGACGAGATGTCAATTAGACATGCAGAGATTTTGGAAGCAGCATGTTGATCAGAGGGAGGAAAAGAGAAGATGAGTTGTGTGTTGTCAGCATAGCAGTGGTAGGATAATCCATGTGAGGAAATGACTTCACCAAGTGATCTCATGTAGAGGGAGAAAAGGAGAGGACCTAGTACTAAGCCTTGAGGGACACCAGTGGAGAGTCTACATGAGGCAGAGGTGGATCCTTTCCAAGTCTTTTGGTAAGATCGCTCATCAAGGTAGGAAGCAAACCCCTGCTGTGCTGAGCCCCAAATTCCAAGCCTCTTCAGGATAGACAAGAGAGTCTTGTGGTTAACTGTGTCAAATGCTGCAGGGAGGTCAAGGAGAATAAGTACTGATGATAGTTTTTCTAATCCAGACTGGTTAGGATCCAGGAGGTTGTTCTGTGATAGATGAAGTGATAGCTGATTGTAGACACAGCACTCAAGGATATTAGAAAGGAATGAGAGGAGAGAAACTGGTCGGTAATTGTTCATGTCTGTAGGATCAGCGGTGGGTTTCTTTAGGATTGGAAGAACCCTGGCTGATTTAAAGGCAGATGGTACATGGCCAGATGTGATTGAGCTGTTTATGATATAAGAAATGAAAGGGATGAGGTCAGTAGAGATGGTTTAGATCATTGCGGATTAGATCTAGTGGACAGGTGGTTGGATTGCCTTTCGATATAATTTGATGATTTAATCTGATGTGATTTTAGAAAACAAATTTAGAGTAATTCTAGAATCACTTATAGAATCATTTATATTCACATGTTACAAAAGTCTTAACGATATTCATTTTTTTGTTTAAATCAATTAAATGTCTTAATAACATCTGCCAATTTCTTCTTCTACTTTAATTTCAGTTCAGAGTCTAAAACTGTTCAGATTATGTCCAGAGACAGTTTTCAGTTTAATTTATTGTTTCTTAGCTTCACACTTATTTTATATGGCCTGGGTGACATGGTGACCCCAAAAACAGGGGTATAGTCAGGTTCACCTGCATCCTCAGGCCAAACAAACTTAAAGCGCTGCAGCAGACAGACCAAGATCAGGAAGAGCTCCATACGAGCCAAACCCTCTCCTAGACACATGCGGGGTCCTAAAAACACAGAAAACATCATTAGAGATCATTATTTATAGTAAAAAAATGGAAACTGAATTCTACAGCATCACTATAATTACTTAAACAGATGTCTTACCAACAGAAAAGGGCACGAAGGCCTCAGGCTTCACAAACTGGCCCTGATCATCCAAGAAATTGGAAGGGTTGAATTCATGTGGAAACTTCCACTGATTCTCCTGTTTCAGTGCTGAGGACAGGTTTGGAATGACCAGAGTCCCCTAAAGAATGATTTATGCAGATATCAGAGTAAAACTTTATTAGAAAACATTCTAACAGCAGAATATTCTTCTAACAACAATATATTTACAATCAAATCTAGTTCTTACCTTGGGGATGTTATATCCCATCAGCTCAGTGTCTGTGACTGTGCTGTGGAACACGCTGAGTGGTACAATGTCTCCGACTCGCTGTGACTCGTGGATTACTGCCTGGACATAGGGCATCTTGTGTCTATCCTCAAACGAGGGACACTTGTTGTCCTGAAGGACCTCATCAATCTCCTGCTGGCACCTCTCTGAACACAAAAGGTCACCGAGGACTGTGGTTCCCTAGAAATATTTTACTTAATATCAGAAACAGTCACTGCAAGAGACCCACCTTGAACGTCTGGATGGGTTGACAGGTAGAGGAACGCTGTGAGGAGGGTGTTGGAGGTGGTATCAGTTCCAGCAAAATGCAGGTCCAAAATATACATGACAAGCTGGGACTCATGAAAAGACCCATCATCTCCTCTCTGAAATCAGCAGCATGATGAAGTTCACTAAAAGTTCAACAGATCTACACTCTAAATATTTCAGAGGGTCTCATTCACACCTTCTCCAGTTCATCCAGGTAGCAGTCTATGAAGTCCCTGGGCTCTCCTGGGGTTCTGGTCTTTTTATGCTCACTGATCATGTTATTGGCCATTTTCTTTAATATATCTGTATTTCTAAATGCTCTTCTGAATGGCAGAGGCAAACACCTTAACATGGGGAATGTGTCATAAATCTGTAGAAAAATGTTATAGTCATGCTTTTACTGATTAAGGAATTAATTACAATTAACCAAAAATATAAGTTTAGCACTTTTGTTTTTGCTCCCGTTTTTCATGAGTTCAAAGATCTGAAACATTTTCTGCATCCACAAAGGACCCATTACTTCACAAATTGGTGTAAATCTGTGTAAGTGAGCACTTCTCCTTTGCCGAGATAACCCATCCCACGTCACAGGTTTGGCATAACAAGGTGCTGATTATACAGCATGAATATTGCACAGCTGCCTTAGTCTGCCCACAATAAAAGGCCACTTCGAAATGTGCAGATTCATCACACAGCACAATGACACAGATGTTGAAGCTTTCAAGGAAACGTGCAATTGGCATGCTGATTGTAGGAGTGTCTACCAGAGCTGGATCTACGAAATCCTGAGGCCCATTGTTGTGCATGATAAGGATCTGTACACAATCCTAGTTTGTTCATGGCGAGAACAACTCACCAGACACGTCACGCATTGAGCATGTTTACAACAGTGTCTTAATACGGGTACAACAGGCCATTGCAGTTCCTGACAATATTCAGCAACTATTGAGGAGGAGTGGACCAACATTCCACAGGCCACAATCAACAACCTGATCAACTCTATGAGATGGAGATGTGTTGAACTGCATGAGGCAAATGGTTGCAACACCAGATACTGACTGGTTTTCTGACCCCTGTTTTGTCAGCAATATTTCAGAGTATTGGGTCTTTATTTGTGTATGTAGAAAATGTTTAATATTTAAATGTTCGTATTTTTGTTCACAGTATGTATTAATACGTGATAGTTGCATTTTATGAATTCACCTTCCAATTATTAATATTATTAGCTTAACATGAAATGGTTTTAATGTATTACCATTGCCCAAGGACCATTGGCAATCTTGGCATTTTCAGTAAACATGGAGATTAAAGACACAAGGAATGAATCTTCATAATCATAACGGACTCCAAACAGTATAGAGCAGATAATATTTGATCCAGCCTTGTGGAACAAGGTTTGTGGGCTCATGGATTGTCCTGTTTACAAAGATGATATATTAATAATAATGTCATAAAATATTTACATGCAGCATTCCTTCATTTAAAATACCATTAGTTCATTAATGAACTATGCCAATACGAAAAACATGACTAATTGCATTGCTTCATTATTCATTTATTAACGTGAGAATTAATTGAATTTCTTACCAACACTTTTTTCTAAACAGGTAGTGATGTGTGAAACCTCTCCCAATATCCGCTGCTCCATTGACTGTTTTCCCAGGCCAAAGTTCCTCAGGGTCATGAGCGCAAAGCGCCGATGATCTTTCCAGCTCGGCCCGTAGTTAGCCAGGATGACGCCTGTAGCATGTGAATACATATATACATTTATAATTATTCTATACATGTAGTTTAACATGCAGTTCATTAAGCATTAAGCTCACAGTCCCGGTGATGTGCTGCTTACCCTTGTTCTCGGTAACATGGCTGATAAGTAAATCAAGGGGTCGCCCAGAAAAGTCTCCAGCCTTATTCACCAGCGCCTCTTTGATGCTTTCCACCCCGGTGAGAACAACGGCTGGCTTCGACCCAATGAAAAAACTGAAAACCTTC
Organism: Denticeps clupeoides; assembly: GCF_900700375.1. Taxonomy (NCBI): domain Eukaryota; kingdom Metazoa; phylum Chordata; class Actinopteri; order Clupeiformes; family Denticipitidae; genus Denticeps; species Denticeps clupeoides. The sequence continues at coordinate 11,349,801 of NC_041723.1, read as the reverse complement.
CCATACTGCTTTGAAAGCTGTGGACACAAGAACACATTACATTATCAAGGTGTTCCTTTACTTTTCAACTCTACTGGACTGCGGTGAGAAATTAGCAATGGGAAATATTTGTATTATTAATAGAGATTCATTAAGTACAACTAGTACATTTAAATTTTTTTTTTATTTATTCAGGATCACATTACCCTCTCAAAATCTTTCATAGGATTGGCGAGGCTCAGTTGCAGCAGGTTCCCAAATAATGGAAAGAGTCTGGGTCCTGGTGGGAAGTTTCTTGGCCTCTGGGTCCGGAGGAGGAAGAAGAGGAGGCTGAAGCATATCCAGAGTAGAACCAGCGAGCCCACCATGATGAATGCGGCTGCACTGTTCTGCACCTTTGGCTTTATGCGCTTGATAAACATCAGCACAAAAGGGAGTGGCTTGTGATTTATTCCTGCGTTCTTAATGTTTCTGTGAGGTTTGTTTTTCCCATGGCAAAAATTTCACAAAACACTGTCCATGTTTTCCAAGTTCAGGAAATGAGCACTAAATTGGCACTAGGAGGGAAAGAGTCACTGCAACTAAAATGAACTAATTTACTGTGCAGGACTTTGAACAGTCTTATCTAGGCAACAGTTCAGTAAACACGGCTGCTGTAAATTTGACCTTTAATACATAAAAACAAAAAAACCCAATACAATAAATTGTTATATGAAGAGTTATATTGGATAGTTAATGTTAAAATGTATTAGAAATCTATATCAAGAAGGTACACGCTGAATACATGAGGTCATCTCCTTTCCTGTGACAGTAACACTTGTTGAAACAAAGATCTTATTGCCATATGTACAGAGTACAATGAAGTTCTCACGTGAATCCAGTAAATTACTATTTTAATGGTGCCATTTCACAATAAACTAATACTGTAAATGAGCAATTCAAGTGACTATGCAAAGACATGGGGGAGCTTGGGAGACATTCGGAATCACAATTACTTAATGTTAAATGCATAGGCAATATGTTTCCAGCCATTTGCATCCCTCAAAGTAATACAATTAAATATATTGGGTGAATAAGAAGAATGCAATACTACAAAATACAAAAAAAAAAAATCTATTTTTAAAGGAAATGCACAATACACACTCCAGGTAACACAAAAAAGAGTGTAGTGTATCGGATGTTTAAGATTAGACCAAATTAGTATTGTGGATGTGGAGCAGGATGCAATAAGCGACAGATCACTGATAATATGGGGATCATTGGGTGATGGCTTGAGGGACGAAATTGTTTCAGGCTCCATGGGAGGAGATCAGAAAAGGGTACAAAGATGGCAGATAGAGACATATCTTACATACCTCCAGGGTTGTGCTTGGACCTTGTGCATGCAGACTTTGCATGCTCTCCCTGTATTGGTGTGGGATTCCTCCAGGTTCTCGGGTTTCCACTAGGTGAAGTGGAATTTTCTGTAGGTTTGGGTGTGTAAGTGTACCACGACCCTGAGTGGGGATTAATGGAAAAGAATTTGAGGAAAATGAGGGAGTTAATGTATTTATTGTGTTATGGTAGCAGTTATTGTGTAAGGTAGCAGTGCAACACCTTCTTCAGTACCACAACCTACCCACTTAGTAATCATAATATGAAAGAGAAGTGATTGTCATTATGAGACACTGCAGCACAGCACACGGTGACACCATGAAATGTGTCCTCTGCTTTTAACCCATCACCCTTGGTGAGCAGTGGGCAGCCATGACAAGCGCCCGGCGAGCAGTGTGTGGGGACGGTACTTTGCTCAGTGGCGCCTTGGCATTTAGGGATTCGAACCGGCAACCATCTGATTACAGGGCCACTTCCTTAAGGGCTAGGCCACCACTGCCCCATATGTGAGGCCTGATGAAAGTAATGGTTGCGAACAAAAGTTTTCTACGTGAGTAAATGCAAGCACTGTAAAGCACGTGGTGGAGCGGTCTAATGGGCGTGCGGGTGGCGCCCTCTAACGGCGCTTTTGTTGAACTGCTACTGATGCGCTTGCTCAGTGCATCCCATGATGCCTCGCGAGTCCAACGGCTTCAGTCATTCAAGTCTGTGTACGCGTCTCCTGTTGATACTGTAACTTCCATCTGGATCTTCCTCCCGAGCGGACCGGACTCGCCCACGTCGGTCTCGCTGGCCCGCGTCCCGCGCCTCGGTGGCTGCGACCGCGTTTCGGGGGGACTTCGGCCGAGGCGGCAGCCCGACGGGACTGAAGCGGGACGGAAATAGGCGAGAGACGGTGCCCGAACCGGACTGCGGGTTTAAAACGGATGGATCTAGAGCCCTGTAGAACCGACCCGGGGGCGATGGGCGACTCGATTCACCCGCAGACCCCCAGCAGGCACGAGAAGAGCCTCGGGCTTCTCACCACCAAATTTGTCACCCTGCTCCAGGAGGCTAAGGACGGCGTGTTGGACCTCAAGGCAGTAAGCATGGCAGTCTTTGTTATTTGCTAACACAGCTAGCCGGTTAGCTGCCCCGGAGCCGCCGAATGTCAACAAAGCGGCACAAGTTATGTCGCTGCTTTGCCAGAAGCAGCGAACTAATAAGTCGCTCGTCCTCCAAAAGTTACGAAGCCCTCAGAGTTTTAGGCGACTGAAGTTTTTTTTTTAATTTTTTTTACTGAACTGTGTCAAAGTTCCTAGCCCCGTTTTCAGCCAGCACCGCGAGAGTTAACCTCGCGTTTGCAAATTGGATCGGACGCGAGCAGAAATATCCGTGCGACGTTGTCCTGTCGCGCCGATGCGGCGATTCAAAGGGCCGCGGGCACCGCGGCGCTGCTGCCGGCGAGCCGGCGTTCATTACAGCGGCCAGCCAATCAGCGGCCTCGGAGCCCGGCATTTGCATGGAGAACCGAGTCGACCTGACGGGTCCGAGCGGACTTACCCGGACGTCGGTCGGGACGCGTTAGGGTGGGGAAAAAAAGACTTCAGACGACTGGCCTTTAGATGCGGGGGCCGTGTGAAGGTCGCCTGTGGGTCGAAGGTTACAGAGGAAAATGCAGCAAGAATGGATGGTTTTGAACCTGCGGCACATGTGTGCCACGCCTGCATTTGTGCATCATGTCCCCTGTCCCTCGTTTGTGCCTGTTCTGTAGGCTGCAGATACGCTGGCCGTCAGACAGAAGCGGCGCATCTACGACATCACCAATGTTTTGGAAGGCATTGGGCTGATCGAGAAGAAGTCGAAAAACAGCATCCAGTGGAAGTGAGTTAGCTTCTCTGAAAATCATTCCAATATCTTATCTGATAAAATAATAAAACCTATTTGCTCATTTAGAAATTGATTAATACGGCTTGCTAAATATTAAAGTGCTATAAACTTTTATAATTCCCTCAGGGGGGTTGGTCCAGGCTGCAACACGCGGGAGATTGCGGATAAGCTGATAGATCTTAAAGTGGAACTCGAGGATCTGGACCGGCGAGAACAGGAGCTGGACCAGCAGAGGATTTGGGTCCAGCAGAGCATCAAGAATGTTACAGATGACTCTCAAAACAGCCCATATCCTTCAGTTAAACTGAGCTGCCCAGGCCTTTTCTATTCTTAATATGTGAAATAATTTATAGTTATTTCAGCTTCCTCCATTCCTGACTCTCTTGAGTAGGTGGGTAATATGAAATAGAAGACATTAAAAAAAAATAATAATTTGTATATATGCACTGAGCATGCAAAAACACTCTAGTTCTGTCTCATGCAGAAGTGCATGTGGTGTACAGTGGTTCATGTCTGATGATGTATTTAAAGAGTATGTTGGGCCTTGACAAACATGCACTCTGGCTTATGTGACACACCAAGACCTCTGCAGCTGCTTTAAAGGTGAGTGGTTGGTGGCCATTAAACATTAACAGCCTCTTTCTCCAGTGATCAAACTGGTTTTATATGTTTTTTCATGCTCTTGTAGGTGACACACTTCTTGCAATACGGGCACCTTCCGGCACACAACTGGAGGTGCCGATACCGGAGTCTGTAAGTGTTTTTAGTTCAATTCAATCACTGTGTCAATCTAAAACTCATATAATTATGTAAATACTGTAATCACCATTTTAAACTGACGACTTGGATGGGTTTTTTGTCCCAGCAGCTGATCATTATATTAAGTGTATTATTACCTTAAAGCGTGGAATAAATAGCTGCGTTTCCATTTCAGAGATACTCTAAATGTTGATAATACACAATAGCAAAATTATAGCATTTCCATTCAGTGACGTTTTGCAACAAAAATAAAGATTTTACAGATTTCACCTAGAAACTGTTTATTGCGCTATATTTTTTTGATGTCGTAAGGACATACCGTGACATTTAATTTAGAATGTCATGTGACCGCTATATGAGGGGAACATTTCCAGTTTCATGAAAAATTTACCTGAAACTCCACCTAATCTGATAAATGGAAGTTGCCGTTTCCATTAGTATTTTCTGTCACCAGTTGCACAGTTTTAGGGTTAATAGAAGTTAGCTTCCCCTCAGTTTTCAATAATATTAGAACTTTCTTAAAGATTGGCAAGATTGCTATCAATATTAAGCTAATTTAATGTAAATGCTCAAGATTCAACACATTTTATCCCCCTAGAAAATTTTTATTTCACTTGGTGTATGTATAGCGTCGTTATAACACATAATGTCCCATTTCTAAATCTTTGTTTTTAATCATTCAGTCCTTTTACCTAATTGCAGGTTGAATTCTGTTGTTTACTGTGTAGCTCACTGCTGCCCCCCAGTGTCTCAGATTATGAACACTGTCTCCTGTTCAGGTGGTCAATGGACAGAAAAAGTACCAGATCCACTTGAAGAGCAGCACAGGGCCAATTGAGGTTCTTCTAGTGAACAAAGACCCATCGAGTGCCTCTCCAGTGGTGCTGCCTGTCCCACCACCTGAGGACATTCTCCGAAACCTACCAGCACCTGTCGTAGTGTCCCTTCCGACAGAAGACCGCAGTTTTCAGCCCCCACCTCCCATCAGCACAGACACATCCACACCTGCCAACACACCCACTTCTGCCAACTCAGCACCGCCTACCTCAGGTCTGTGCTGTCCTGCTCCATTCTTCATTTTTATGTGAATGGTCAACTCCAGAGCACTTTATAAGGCTAGACAGAAAACAAGGGCATATTTATATTATATTTCGATGCCATGATGATAACTGATTACATGTGTTGCCTTTTTTTAAGAGACTCTTGATAGTTACTTTAATAAAATTATTGTTAAACTCTACTACTTCAGTGTTTAAGGATCTGTTCTGGATTCTTTCTTTCTGACTGGAGCAAGACGGACACCACGCAACATGTCTCACGTCTTCTCATGGGACAGGCCAATTTAGAAATATTGTTTGTTAAGGCAGTGCTATATGTAATACATAAGTTACATATGGCAGTGACAAAGGTCCGAGTGAGAATTGGGCCAGACAGCAGCTCAAGATCAACACCTTTTGGTGTCTCAGACGCGTATCATTTTGTTTCTTGTTGTGAAAAGATGCGTATTATTCTGCATAACATTGCAACTCTACAAAACCTCCCTAAAAGATATGGGGAGAGTTATAAAGTGACAGACTAGAGCTCCCCTACTGAAAAAAGGAAATGACAGAAAGAGACCAAAACACCCCCAACGTGAGTCTAAAATCTGAGGCAGTGGTTGGCCTGGCGGGTAAGGAAACTGACCTGTAATCGGGGGGAGAGCTCTCCGGGGGAGCTTTCATGGCTGCCCACTACTCGCCAAGGGTGATTGGTTAAATTGGTTTTGATTGGTTAAATGCACACATTTCTTTATGCTGTAGTGTTTCACAATGACAAAGACTTCATTTTTCATTGAAAATTGATAACCTCGTTTAATTTGTATTATTAAGCCCTCTGAATAAATGGACTCTTGGCTGTTGAGTGACAGAACTCCCCAGTAACTCTACTGTGCCACTCTTTGCCCTCAGACCTGCCATCCAATCCCACGCCTGCAGTGGATACACAGCCTCTGGAGTCCTCTGCCTCATTAGACAGCAGTTCCTCTGTCCCCGCCTCCACCGCAGACTTTGAGCCGATCAAGTCGGAACCCTCAGACTGTAAGTTGTTACCGCACATGCAGTGTGTGTATGAGAAAGGTTGTGAGTAGACACTTGAAACATTTTGTTTTTTTCCCCACTAATTTCTAGTGTTGGACTTTCCCAAAGAACTGTCTGAAATGTTTGACCCAACTAAAGGTAAATGTAAACACAGATGACTGACAGGTCAATGGATGAAAATGTAAACCCACTAACCACGTGGTGTGAAACTTCTCTTGTGCAGAAATCATGAGCACAGATCTTCTGGAGGAGTTGATGTCTTCAGAGGGTAGGTTGCTGTGCCTCAGAGAAACAGAGACAAAAGAAGCATATTTAAAGATTATCAGTGTATGGGGTGGGTGGGTGAATGGGTGGGTGTGCGAAACAGAACTGAGTGTCCAGAATGCCTTTCCTGTGTTTTTGCAGTGTTTTCTCCACTCCTTCGCCTCTCCCCTCCTCCAAGTGACTATGATTACACCTACAACCTGGATGAATCAGAAGGTCTCTGCGACCTGTTTGATGTTCCTGCCATCAACCTTTGACCTCTGAATTGTATCAGTTGGTGTTTTTGTATTTTTCTGCTTTTTACAGGGAAAAAAAAAGTAATTCTATTTGGACTTGTATATAATAATCTGATTTGTGAGTATATAAAGTTTGTTTTTACTTCTGTCCAATTTCAAACCCACAAATTGTTCTAAAAAGTTACAGCAGATGTGTCTCAAAATAGCCTTAGTTGTACACAACATATCTTCCCCTTTAGTGTCTCACACACATTATGTATATATATATATGTCATTGGTCACATCTGTTTTTGGCATGGCCATTTCCAGGCCAAGTGACAAGAACCTAGCACAGTGCCCGAACAACTGAAAACCCCAAAACCATGTACCTCCCACACACTCGCTTCTTTTCTGTAAAGTACCCATGAAACTCCCTGTCTGTAATCATCATGTCCTCCACACTGCCCAAATATCTTTGTTGTTTTTTTTTTGGCAAAAGCGTATGCTTGTCTGTCTCTCAATGACTTATCCTGAAGGTGTATTTAATTACTATTTGACTGTTGTTTTCCAATGTCTCTTAACCTCCATTAACCCCTTGCGTTCAAGGTTTTACTCTCACAATCAGATGGTAACTGCACTTATGCTCAGTGCGCAACTTTTGACGGATGGAGTCACGAGAACCTAACACGACAATGTCTGTTACATACTGACATAAAGTGCACGTGTGCGGCGACACGGACAAACTGGGCTACGTGAAGTGCAAAAAGTATTTGTCTCATAACCCTGCCGTGCCCCATGTACCCGATCTGACACTTCTTATTCCATGAGATGAATGTGATATTACAGAACAGACAAACTAGGTTTGATAGGATGAATTTATGTATTGCTGTTTTACATAATCTTAGCGTTTACAACTTTGGCTTTTCAAGGGACAAATAGTCTGAATCAGTGTTTTTAATTCATGGAACAGCAACAAAAGCCGATCAAAATGCTGTTCTCCAAATGCTAAAATTAAAATGTCGTTACGAATACTAATCAAATGAATTATTACTGCATTTGGCAGAGAGGTAGCATTTTTTTCAGTATGGAATTCAACAGTTAATATAATGGATATCCGAAAGATTTCCTAATTCTCCCCAAGACTCTATTGCATGAGAATTTATGGCTGTGTGATAAGTAGCTTGTCTGGGTAGCCATGGAACATTTTCAGTGGGTGCACATTCAATGGTTGGATTTATTGTCTGAACGAAATACCTCTGGTGTAGTAAACACAGAAGTGTAAAAAAAAACAACAACAACATTGATTTTGTAAATATTAACGGGTTGACATTTTGTGTTTTGTTTTCAAATGCTTCTTAATATGTACAGAAAAGATATATCCCAGAGGCACTGCTGTGCTTCGATACAGAAAGCCTGTACTGTTTATTTTTTTATCTCTTGGATATGGCAACTTGTTTTTTTTTTTTTTAAACTACCCCAAAATTGACATTAATTTTGAAATGTTCCCAACATTGCACTTTAAGGGGATATTCAACCTGGCCATTTAGCCGCCCCATGCATTTAACTCCATGATAACTGGCTTGTTTTGAATTTATTCCTGAACTCAGGAGCATTATCAGTGTTGGGTGATACCAGTTAATTTAAATTGTTTCCAGGCCTAACCTCATGGCATTAATATTTTCCACAAGGACAAATAAACAACATACTTTGTAAAGTGCTGTTTACTGACTTGATCATGATTCATTAAAGTTATTATTAGTTATTACAAATCTCTCTTGCAACAAAGACTGTAGTGTGTTACTCGGCTATGGTTGCATAGTAAATTATTGGTAAAAAGGCAGACAGAAGAGCTGATCTATTAAATAAAACCTTTATTTAACCAGGTTCAATCTGATTTGAGATTTAATTACAAAATTTTAAAGGACTGGCCAAGAAATTATATTTAAATGATCAATCACAAGACAAAAGGGCAATGATATCAGAGTTTAAGGTGAAAGTGACCTCAATTTGCGAGCATTCTATTAATAGAAGCTGGGTTAGACACTGTAGCTTGAGAGATTTCTGTAAATCATTCCAAGCAGAAGGTGCAACAAAACATAAATCCCTCCTAGAGGCACATTGAATAAAAAAAATCTATATAAAATTTACTTTTGTAAAATGTACAGTGACGAGTGAGGGTGTGGTAGTAGCCACACTCGCCTATGAACCAGAAGACCCAGGTTCAAATCCCACTTACTACCATTGTGTCCCTGAGCAGGACACTTGACCCTAAGTCCCTGTAACTACTGATTGTAAGTCGCTCTGGACAAGGGCGTCTGGTAAATGCCGTAAATTTAAATGTAAAAAAAAATCATCCGCATCTCGAGTTCGTGTTTATAACCTGTCGGAACTTCGGTCTCCTCTTCTGTCCTACAGGCGGCGGCTGGAGCTCAAGCTCTCAACCCGGAACTGCGGGATGAGGGGGGTGGGGGGTCAATTAGGCGACTTCAGAAAGTTCCACATCTGCCCCCCAGTCCCGGGGAACATCCGCGTATTAACTTGTCGCGGTTTCCGACGCGAGGCGGACGCGGACGACCGGGAACAGGTACGGTGCTTCGCGCGAAAGAGAAAAGCCGCGGTTCGCCGCTCTTTCCGCGGCTCGGCCGAGCGCACGGTGCGCTGTCGCGCTGCGAGTTAAACGGTGTCCCCGGGACCGCGAGTCGGGTGTCTCCTCGGCGCGACATGGCTCCTGTGCGTGGGCGACCCGCGCAGTAACCCGTGTTCGTGCGGGTCGGGTGCCAAATAGTGAGCCGTCCGATAAAGCAGCGCTCCCGGACGTCTGAGGGGAAACGCCGCGTTAGTCTGGGTCGTAAGGGGGGGCTCGGTACCTGTGAACCGGTCCACGCACTGCGCCTCCGAGAAGAGGTGTCACGCGTGGGTTCACCGTCTAGATTTTCACGCGGCCCCAGAGCCTGTTTGTGGCAGCTGGAGACCGCAGGGTTCGCCAATTTCCGTTCCGCAAAAGCAACGTGCGTGTTCGTATTCGCTCCCCGCTGCGGGAGGAGGGTGCTGTCTGGGCGCCCACTTGGGCCCGGTGCATGCTGGGACATGCTGGGACTGGAAAACGCATTCCTGGTTCTCAGTTACTTTTGGGCCGGTTGAAGTGCAGTGATGGAGCCGCCTGGGTCAGGAGCAGGATTTTCGCTTTTTTTAAGAATCCAGAAAAGCCCTGCAGTTTGTTGCCGATACGTAAAATAAGCTGGTTTCAGTGTAAAAGGAAGATATTTGAGTACAGCAACACTGGGATATGGGCTGATATTGGGGAAAGAAAGTGAAGTGATTTGTCATTGTGAAACACTGCAGCACAACACACTGTGACACAATGAAATGCGTCCTCTGCATTTAACAATCACCCTTAGTGAGCAGTGGGCAGCCATGACAGGCGCCCAGGGAGCAGTGTGTGGGGACGGTGCTTTACTCTGTGGCACCTTAGGATTTGAACCAGCAACCTTTCGACTACGGGTCCCTTTCCTTACCCACTAGGCCACCACTTACTTACTTATTCACTTTGCACAGAACCATATCAGTTCTGTGAGATGAAGAGAGTGGAGTTTAGACCGTTTACAACAGTTCTGCAGAACTGGCATAACCATGAAAACGAGAATCTGCGCTTCACCCCTTTTTCTGTGTCTTAATAAACTGAAACTGAACTGTAAGAAATGAATATGTAAGTATAGAGTGTTCAGTTTTTCCGCTCGGATAAATGCAGTTTCAAGTTCATTGGAATTCAGATTCAAGCAAAAACATTCGGATTTTTTTTACGGCAATGATTCAAACTGCAATTCAGATACTACTGGCCCAAATATTAGCCCATTCTGACATTTTCATTACAGGATCTTAGTAAAATTCAAGTTATTCCCTAGAGCAGTGGCTATAATTGGAATGGCATGCTATTCAACACCAAACCTTCTAGAGCTTCTTTAACTTCAGATTTGATCGAGTCATTTACACACTTCCTTTATAGTGTATAGTGTTATGCATGTGCTTTTCTAGACCCATTTTCCGCCACGTTCTGAGTTATACACCCTGGAACACATTCATGCATTTTGAGTAAGTCAGTTCCTAAATAATAACATTTCAGCTTTCTTTCTCTTTTTCCCCAACCTTACTTTCTCTTTATGCCTCTTGTCTGCCTCAAATCGCATGAACGCAGACAGAGATTTCCTCTCCATCTCCCAGATGGGAGTCCCAAAGGGGGAGAATGAGACATGGCTCCTTTACAGCATATGGAAACATTCACGCCTGTAGCACTATTCAGCCAAAAAAAAAAAAAAAGAAACAGCTGAACTAGTGTGTGCTTCTCTACAAGGTTGATTCAGTAAGTGCAGTTAATGTCATATTGCCCACATAGGCACTAATTGTCAGTGTGTTTGGACTGGTGTACGTGTCTATGTTTTACAAAGAGGAACAGTGGGGTTGGGCAGAGCACTTGTGGAATTAAAAAGGCTGGAAATAGCTGCTGACTCAAAGCAGATAGTGTGTGCGCTTCATAGCGAAAGTGTGTGCGTGTGTAGACATGCGAAGGTCGTTGACTTGTTGCCATTCTGATTTAGTGTTGAAGGAGCCTCGGCACCCAAAGCTCCATCATGCCTCAGCAGAAGGACATTGTGAAGATTGCTATTCAGATGCCGGGGGCTTACCCTCAGCTCATCCAGCTGGACCAGGTAAGAGAAGGTCTCAAAACGTCTTATTTCTGTCTTCCTGAAGCTGAAACAGGACATGAAACTAAGTCTTGTCTTCTTGGGAAAAATACAACTTTGGCTTCTATGGTGGGTAAAAACATGGGTTGCAACATAGACAAACATAACTGACTATAAAAGGGCTGATAATGGACTATGTTCACTGAAAGTGAGAAGAAGTGGGTTGATGGTAATTCAGATAATCTCGGGTGAATTTGTCCCACGTACCTATTCTTTGGTAAACAGAGTTTGCATAGTCCTCACTCGCATGTGCTGAAATTGCTTTGGAAAGTAGGCTTATAGTGAGAATAGTCTTAAGATGTCAACTCAACTGGGTAGTGTTGGTCATTTTCCATGGAGAACATGCTAAGCTCCTGCAAAACCAGCAATTTTTCATTGCAAATGAAATAGATTACAACAGATAGATCTGTTTTGTGTTTTGCACATTGACATGTGGAGCATTTTTATATATTCTGCACTCTGGTCAGAATGAGCTTCAAGAATATGTTTTACACTATGGTACATATTGTAGTGTATGACGTTTTCCACGTTTGTGGTTTCTAGGATGTCATTTTGACTAATGTGTGTGCAGGTTATTACTGTCTGGGTTGAAAAGTCAACATTAAGCGCCGCGATGAACACCTCCAGTACATTTAATGTCCAAGTAATGGCTGACCGCCGGTCAGGCCACAAATTATAGTGCATTGATCGGTGTACCACAATACACCAAAATCCAGGGTTGGTTGACCACCGTGTCCACCACAAATGACAGGGTTTAGATGGAGATGTGGAAGCAACTTTTTTTTCTTTTTTTTTTTCATTTCGGAGATGTAAGGATTTGGGAGAACTCCATAGTCTCCGCTTTAATCCAGGATCTACACCGAAATCCCAACCTTTTTGTACAGCCTGCTAACTTATTTTCTCTCTCTTTTAAAAATTCCCCATGCAGAAAAAGCCTCTAAGCGCCGTCATAAAAGAAGTCTGCGATAAGTAAGTGTGTTTGCGTGCTTACTCGACAGTCGTGGTGTGTGCGCCTCACGTGGGGGGGGTTACGCATGTCTTTAAATGTATTCTTAGGTGGAATAAACCAGATCCCGAAAACTATGCCCTGCAGTATACAGACGGGGTCCAGTGCTACATCACCGAATCAGTGAGTTATTGCCATCCCGTGTGTGTTTGCCCGTCTGTGGCTTTGGTGTCACCGGAGTCTCTGTTGCACAGTCCCTGCTGCTTGACGTGGCAGCGGCGGTCCATCAGCAGCTGTGCGGGGCTGCGCTGTTTCTGTGTTGTGTTAAGCTCTTTTTTTTTTTTTTTTTTTTTTTTCCGACTTCTAGAACCGCGTAGACATAAAGAATGGCAGCATTCTCCGTCTGACTACTGCACCGGTGAGGCTCGGAGTCTATCTACTGTTATCTTACAACACGGTCAGTGGTTTCTGAATGGTGTGTGTGTGTGTGTGGTTGGTTTGCAGGGTCGCTGTGCAGAGGACCTGTACAAGGGCATTCAGAGCTCCGACTCGGGGGTTCGCTGCGACTCGCTGAAACTCCTGGCAGCCGTATCCACCGATATCACATTCGCCCAGGAGTTCATCAGCCGCGATGGGCACTCTCTACTGGTTCAGATCGTAGAAGGGGCCAGCGAGTGCGTTATTTTCACTGCCACTGAGCACAAGCCACGTGCTGTGCTGCAGTGTTTCACAATGACAATCACGTCACTTTCACTTTCAATCAACCCTCTTTTAAATTTGGAAATCGCTATATTTTGCACTGGGTGGCACGGTTGGTTGTACTGTTGTGTGAATGGGCTGTTTTTTTTGTGTGTGTTTGTGTCAGGGAACCACTGCTCATGACCCATGCACTGACCGGCTTCCTCGAGCTGATGGACCATGGGATAGTTTCTTGGGAAAATCTGTCATCTGTCTTCATTAAGAAGGTTGGAAGCGGTCACATGACGTCGCTGTCCTCTCCCCTCTGTCGCTGGCATGCGTGTGATGTTCCGGTTTGTTTCACTGGTGCTGTCTACCCCCCCCCGGTTCCCTCACAGGTTGCGTCTTTTGTGAACGCTAATGCCGTGGATGCGTCCATCCAGCAGGTGTCCCTGGCCATCCTGGAGAGCATGGTTCAGAGCAGCAGCAGCCTCTTCCCGCAGATCATGCAGGAGGTCTCCCTGGAGAGGCTCATCACGCTGCTGCAGGTGTAAGGAGAGACTGCTGCAAGGCTGGCACCCCATACTTTTAAATTTTTTTTATTCAGACTCGCCAAGAACTGGGCCACATCTCCATTATCTGCTTCTTAGTCCATGCATGATGGTGTGCGTGTGTGTGTGTGACAGAATATAACACGTTCACCACAGTTAAGCACTTTTTAGCTTCTGGTTATATGCTAAAACTGGCTCGGGTGCATAAAATATAACCCTATCAGAAGGATTTCATGTTGCTGCAGACTAAAAATTACCATCATGTTCATATTACTATTGCTTGATTAACAGCACAAACCTGCAGATTCAGACCAAAGCCATGGCCCTACTGGTGGCCCTACTACAGACAGCAGGAGACTCAGACAGACAGGTCAGTTTTTTTTTTTTCTTTCTCTGTGTGTTAATCTAAGACCCGGTTCACACGAGGATGCTTTCGGTTTCTAAAAAACCTGCGTTCACACAGGAGTGTTATCTGAAATGTTGTCATCCACACGGAGACAGAGCGAATGTTCCAAAAGCTGTTTTAACCCCCCTCCTCACCAGTAAGTAACTTCCCGAAACCCAAAAGTGCTGTCCATGTTTCGTATCTAGATCTCCTCCGCGGTGAGTTAAACAGGTGGTTGTTCTCCAGCCTGGTCTTTTCATTAGTAACCGTGCAGCGTGGAGTTGTTTTATAAGGTTCTGCAGCTGCTGCAGCACGACCGCAAGCATTTGTGGTTATAGGTCAGGCTGAAAGTTGGCCTAATATCTTACAAAAAAGCTGCTTTGTTGTCCACACAGAAAAGAGAAATGTACTCCCTTGAAAAGCCGTTTTCACGTAGACGCCGGAGGCTGGATCGGGTAGAAATGTTCTCGTTAGAAATCAGTAAATTGGAAACATAATGAATGGCCCTGCATGAGCAGCACTGTGCATAAACAGAATCAGCTTTTCACCCTCACTTTTGGGCAGATCTGGAGTTTTGGGCAAATATTGCATTGTAATAAATAGAAAGTCCCAAATCAGTTTTGATTGCATCAGTCTTGTTTACATTACGGCTAGAAGATTTATCTAATTTTCAAATCATGTTATGAATGAATGCGATTTTATAAATCATGGTGACTCAGCTGCATTGGTCAGGGTTGTCAGGGTTGCTGCATGCTGGGTCAGACAGTCAGTGAGCGAGAGGTCACTATAAATCATGGTCTTGTTTGACAGTGCTTTTAAGTTCTAATGAGACTGTTGCTGCAATGCACAATAGTACATGCAAAACTGATCTTATTGAATTCTGTTTTCAGACGCTGCTCGCTTTTCTGTCAAAGAAAAACCTTCGCATGTATATATACAAGGTAAACATGCTCACTTTTTACCCCAAGACAAAAGCACTGGTGCTTGTGGCACAACAATGGCAGTCTTGCCCTCTAATGGTGTGACCTGTGATGACCGTTCCTCAGAACATCATCCATAGTTCGATGCCAATGGGGGATGAGATGGCCCACTACCTGTATGTGCTGCAGTCAGTCTCTCTCAACCTCCTGGAGTCCCGCATGAGAACACCTATGGACATCTACAGCCAGGTCTTGTCTCTTGCCTCCATCAGCCAATCGCAGCTCAAAATTCCCATGCATTTGTAGCTGTTTCGGTCTCTGGTGTTGGTCACAGCCTAGTGGTCCCAAAGTCCCATCTAAACGCTGTCGTCTCTGTGTTTTTGCCGTGCAGGAGCAGAGGGAGACGCTGCAAGGCCTGCGGCAGGCTGCTTTCGAGACCGAGAGCGAGGGCAGTTTGAACAATGAGCGCCGGCGCTCCCTCTGCGCGAAGGAGTTCAGGAAGCTGGGATTTTCTGTGAGGCTTTACAGATCACTCTCTCTAGAATGAGTATAAGAAGAATGTTTTAATTGTTTGAATTGGTGCATAGTTTCTAGAAAAGGTTAAATGCATAAGCCTTGTTTCATCACAAACCAACAGAACAACAGTAACCCAGGTCAGGACCTGATCCGGATCCCTCCAGGCCTGCTGGCACTGGACACCATGTCCTACTTTTCCACACGCTACCCTGATGCCTTCAGCAGGGTAAGAGTCGAGGGCCCGAGGTGCACTTTATCTTTTCTTTATAACCGTATACCATGTGTTATACCGTTTTATGATTTAATTCAGCATTTTTTGTTAGATGTTTGAAATCTTATGTAGCTACTATTCGTTCATTTGCTTTCTCTCCCGTCCTCCTGCCTTTTCTCAGTTTGTGCTGGAGAACAGCAGTCGGGAAGATAAACACGAATGCCCTTTTGCCCGTAGCAGCATCCAGCTCACCCTCATACTGTGTGAGATATTACGCATCGGAGAACCACGTGAGTGTGTCTGTGTGTTCCCTGCGAGAATCCGCTTAAGTGTGTTTGTATAGAGGGGGAGGAATAATAAGCCCCTCTTCTCCCCTCTTTTCCAGCCTCGGAAACAGGCTCAAACTACCACCCAGTATTCTTCTCCCAGGACCGTCTGCTGGAGGAACTCTTCTGCATCTGCATCCAACTGGTCAACAAAACCTGGAAGGAGATGAGGGCCACACAGGAAGACTTTGATAAGGTGCCACGCTCTGGTTTATCTATACCGCTTCCTCGAATGAGCAGAGTTGTCTTTCCCGGGAGTTTCCTGCTACGCTTTTTAGTCAGCCATTAGTAGCCAGTGGCTCGGGAACCCTTTGATCAAACATTGGCAGTGTCAACAAAAGCCTTGGCTAATAAATGCCACTGAGTAACTGACTTCACTGACAGCTGGCACCCGCTGTTTGGACGGCAGTGCTGTTATATATGGCTGTAGATGGAAAAGGGCCCATATGGAAAATTGATCATTGATCTGAAGGGACGTCACAATGCCCTATTGATTGGTTCATCTGGATAAAGACGTGCCGCCGTAATGACTTTGTCGCAATGGGGAAAAATGCCGGTGTCTAGACAAAGAGTGACCGGGGTATTCTAGTAAAACGTTCTTCTCTTTTACAACTTGTTAAATTGACTCTTTTTAATGCTAAACCAGAAAAATTCCTGGTTGAATGCAAACAAAACAGGTCTGCCTTTAACAAAGTGCTTTCAGGTCATAAACAGCCGACCTTTAGACCTTTGGGACAGCGCAAGGGACCGGCTTTTGTCAGTACTCGACACAGTGCTTGTCTGCGGGCAGAAATAACAGGGCACATCGTTTAATGAGAGTATTAGAGCAACAATAGCAGAAATAGCAGGCCCACAGCAGAAACGCTGAGCGAAATGAGTACCGCGCACAATCGCCTGGTTACATCAGCGTTAAACACACGAGGGTCAGTGACTGGATTTAGTGACTGAGAGAAAAATGAAATGAAAAGATAATAAACCTGATGTACCTGAAGTGTAATAAGATGAAAAGTCAATATCACAATGCAATCATGGCTTCATGAAATTTGGAAAAATAACTTTTCATTAAATGTTGCCTAATTTTAAGATATTAGCCTGGGATGGTGCCGGTTCTTTTTTACTATGTAATGGCCAGCCAGTACCAGTAATAATATCACGTAGTCGCAGCTAGAGAACCATCATGCTGGACGCCAATCTGCATATATGAGCCGTTGAAAGTGCTAGAATTTTTCGAGAAAAAGTTCAGTTCTGGGTTTCTCTGTGAGTGCCCGTACTGTGTGTGTGTGCTATCGCTCACGTCCCATGCTGCCCAGTGTCCTCTTCGGCAGTAAGCTGCTGCTTGTCCTCCTGGTGCGGTCATGGACGGCCATTAATCGCTCCCGGCAACACGCTTCTGCCAGCTGGTTGCCCGGGACCAGGACCAACAGGCAGTGTGTGGCTTGTGTGAATGGATGTGTCCTTCATAGGGGTGGATGTGTTTTGGTGCGCAGGAGGTAGTTGGAGGGCGGGTCCTCATTCACTCACACACACACACACACACACACACACACAGCAAGGCTGTGAGGGAACAGAGACAGCTGCTGCTCTTCATGGCTGAGGTAAGAACCACTGACCCTGATATGCTCTCTTACACTCCTGGGCTTTGAAGGTACATTGATCAGTAAGGAATAGTTACACAGGACCGATAAAGAGGGATATGGAGGAGATGGAGCACAGATCAGGGGTGTCTGTTTAGAAGATAGGGGTGGTAGCTGCCTAGTGGGTAACACAGTCGCCTATGAACCAGAAGACCCAGGTTCAAACCCAACTTACTACCATTGTGTCCCTGAGCAAGACTCTTAACCCTGAGTTGCTCCAGGGGGGACTGTCCCTGTAACGACTGATTGTAAATAATATCTGGATAAGGGTGTCTGATAAATGGCGGAAATGTAAAATATCATCAGCTGTGGAGCAGTGATGCTGTGACAGTGTGATGTCATTTTTTTATGTTGTCTGGAAAGTTAATGCATGGATATCACATGGAGGTCAGTATTATTTGTACTGTATGGGTGTTTGTGTTTTTCTTTTTTCTGTTGATGTACGAAATAGCTGTTTGAGATCAGAATAGAGCTTGGAAATATTTTGATGTTATTAATATCAACATCGGTAACAGTTCACAGTCATTTATATCTACAGTATTGTAACCAGGTTATATGACTATTCAGAGCCCTGATTACAGATTGTCTAATTCAGCTGATTTGGTCCTTTGTTTCTACACATCTGATTATTAAATACTTAATTTGATCTCCAAAATGTGTATATAAATAGAAATTCCTTCATTTGTAGTTTTCGTATGTAATTTACTGTGAGCTCTACCAGTCTGAGTCAGATCCGTTTAACATGCGGCCGTGATTCTGTATGGCAAGGAACTCGCAGACTGAAACTTGCCGGTTGAGTGGATGGTGGACTTCAGCTCCAGTTTATGCTCCTTTCGCTTTAACTGGCTTGTCACTGTGGTCACATCCAGCAGGAGACCCATTGTCCCCTGGCACCGATGACTTTACAAGCATAAAGGGCTTGTTTTGGGGGGAGGGGAGCAAAGACAAATCATTATGTAGTTTTAGGCCTTTAATAGTACCGAGATAGCAATGACGTACTTGGTAATGTGCAATGTTTTTTTTCTATAATGTTAAAGTATGTGTGCAACGCTGGTTTTTATGTGAGGGAACCAATTTATGCAGGTAATGCAGGTTGTTCGGGAGCAGATCACAAGGACCCTGTCCACTAAGCCCACATCTCTGGAGCTGTTTAAGAACAAGGTGAACGCACTAAACTATGGCGAGATCCTCAAGCTTCGGCAGACGGAGCGGCTGCACCAGGAGGAGACCCTCGCCCCACCTGTGTTGTGAGTCCTACACAGACTGGAGCTTTTTATGGCTGTACTCTTATGAATGGAGGTGTCACCATCGTCTGTTCAGTGCTTGCAGTGTTTACAAGAAGTCCCACTCATCATTAGGCTGTATTAAGGACGTATGTTGTATTTAGTGGTACAACTTTGTGTGTTTTGTGGGTGTGTATTTTGTCTTGTCTCTCTTATTGGATCACTTATATTATCAGAAGAATTTAAAGTAGTAGCTGTGTTGGTGCTATGTAAAAGTTTTTAGACTGTGTATGCACAAGTTATTGACCAGTTATGCACCAGTTGCCTCCCAGAAAAGGAAATCGGATTAATAGGGATTTGCTCTTTCTTGTGGTATTATACTGCCCCCTATGATTGGAGCACAAATTTCCCAGGTGGCTAAATTTGAATGAACCTTTAAGTTTTTATTCCACATTAAAAGTAACTATTTATTAATAAAATAGTCTCATTTAGCATGTGGACATTTGAAAGTTTTCAGATCTCAATATTATTGTCTGTCTGCACTAAATTGTCTTTTAGAGTATAAGTAAAAAATCTTTCTACCTTGTTCATTTTAGGGAGTTGAAAGAACGTCTGAAGCCGGAGCTGCAGGAGCTGATTCGGCAGCAGAGACTGAACCGGCTGTGCCATGGCACCCTCTTCCGCAAGATCAGTAGTCGCCGCAGACAGGGTGAGACTGGGACAGAAACGTCACTGAAAGCCACTGAGGATAACCCTACACACAGTTGTTTTTAAGTGCTATGCATTAGGATTTAAAATATGAAAAACCTTTGATCTTGTAAAGCTACAGTGAAATAATAGTTAAATAACAATTCCACAGTGTCCATTTTATTCAGACCTGTTTGCATAGAATTTTTAAAAGAATTTTTGTGTGAAATAATTGTTTGTTTGTCTAAGATAAATTGTGGTACTGTCGCCTGTCGCCGAACCACAAAGTCCTTCACTATGGTGATGTGGAGGAAGAGAATGAAACACCTTCTATTGAGACTCTTCAGGACAAGAGTGAGTAGTGAGTGTGGTGGAGCAGCTGCCAGGATATAATATTTCTGTAATTTCTCAGTACGTACCGGATCTGTTTTCACTCTGCGTGGGCTTAACGCATCTCCTACACCCTCTTGTTTTAGTTCCTGTAGCGGACATCAAGGCTTTGTTGACTGGGAAGGACTGTCCTCACATGAAGGAGAACAAGGGAAAGCAGACTAAGGTTTGAAACTTCTTAACTCATTAAATCTTTGTTAAAACACAGACATTTGTGGACCAGTGTATATATGTGGGAATGTTTTTTAAGATGATGTCATGAAATATTGGTATGATAAGTCATACATTATTTAATTGGTATATATTTGAAGCATTGTTTTTTTTTTCATGAGCTTGTGAAATTTATAACTTAAGTTTTAATGCAGATTGCAGTATAAAATCTCAAGGTCTTGTGCACTTAACCACAAGACAGCTCTATTTTCTGCTGCTCTGTAGATCACCAAATGTCTGTTTATTTAAACCTCGCCATTTCTATACGGAAAGTCCTGATCATTAATGATCACGATTGTAAATGTGAATCTTCTGATCCCTGCAGGAGATGTTGGACCTGGCTTTCAGCATAACATACGATGTGGAGGAGTACAGCCTGAACTTTATTGCCTCGTCCAGGACTGATGTAAGTATCCTTTCGTAAAAAAACTTTTTAACCAAAATACTTGGTATAAACCCGGTCTCTACTCTATCAGTTCTGTCTGTGGACTGACGGCTTGAACGTGCTGCTCGGCCGGGAGATGAACAGCGAGAGCATGCGCAGCGAGCTGGAGATCCTGCTCTCCATGGAGATCAAGTTGCGGCTGCTGGACCTGGAGAACGTTCCCATCCCAGACACTGCCCCACCCATCCCCAAACCCCCCAGCAATTTCAACTTCTGCTACGACTTCAGCCAGGCAGAGCAGTAAATCACACATAGAAGACTGAGGAGACGGTGACCCGGTCGCTGTGCATTTGTATGCAACGTCAACAGTTTGAAATGGAATGGAAATATCAGAGAAGGCGAAATAGTAATTGACTACAAAACACATTGAGGATTTCAGAAGGAAGGAGTGAGGATGAAGAGAAGCTTTGGGATGAGTCCTCCTACATACTGACGTGGTCATGAGAAGGTGTTGGACAGGCTGGTGCAACTTGTCAATTGTTCAGTATTTCATTTCCACTCTGTCTCTTCCAGTCTTACCTTCCGAGTGTCTTTTGATACCTTGAAAGGTAAAACAACTTACAATTTACGTTTCATCTGAGGTGTTTCACAATTTTCAGGTAACAATCAAATTCACTTTGATAAAGAAAGTGCGCCTAATTAATGGTGTCTTAGGCTTGGCTCGCAAGTTCAGCTTTGTTTTTGATTAAAGGTACAGCTAGATATGCATGGCATGTTGCCATGGCAACCAAACCACTGACGACTGCTAATGCTGCTTAATGGTACAGCAGATGTGTGATAATCTACTTTTACCTGGATATGGAATCACAGTTTTATGGTACAAATGGGTATGAATACAGTTAATTGGTCCTCCAGCCGTGGTGGGATGTTCATGGCATTTACA
Organism: Denticeps clupeoides; assembly: GCF_900700375.1. Classification (NCBI taxonomy): domain Eukaryota; kingdom Metazoa; phylum Chordata; class Actinopteri; order Clupeiformes; family Denticipitidae; genus Denticeps; species Denticeps clupeoides. Next base: position 11,328,522 of record NC_041723.1, on the reverse strand, counting down.
TAAGGGTTTTCTTTCATTATTTAAGAAAAAATAATAATAAATTCACTTTTCTCGAAAGGTACAGACTGGTAGCTATTACAACTTAAAGAAAGACTAACTTAAACGGGCATTATGGACATTACATGCAAGCATAAATACTAAATAGTATACTGTGCAATAAATTTATACTCGTAAGCATCCAGCAGACATGCTGGTTGAATTAAGCATTTTAACAAACGACATTAATAAATATCGACATGGCCTCTCCCTTCCATTCCTCGCAACAGAGCAGTGTTTTTTCAGTCTGACTGATCGGGTGCCATAGGAGAGAATGTATCTAATGAAAACTGTACTGTAAGGTCTGGCCTGAATGGCCTCTTTACAATAAAAGGGTCCAGCAGTGCCTTTTTGTCGGGAGAGAAATGCATTTTGTGGTTTCAGTTTTTTGTTGATATTATGCATGTCACTTTTGTTTTATTCATGTAATATATCTAAGTACTTGTGCCCCTTGATGGAAACTACAATGCACACAAACGCACACTAACAAATGTAGATTACATTTTATTTTGGTTATATTAGAGGTTCTCACTGTACATTTTAATCAGAATGCAAAGAATTACAAAGCAATTGTCAAATATAACATTCTTATAATTAAAATACAAGCAATCAATCAACTGAATCAGTCAACTGAGATTATTTAAAATTCACACAACATACATTTCACTTTTGGTTTCCACGTTCTGCTAACAGGTACTTTGCTTGCTTTTGGTTTGCACAAAATCTGGGCCACTTTTGGCTTTGTGTGATTTTTAAATGCACTTGTATTATGATTTTTTGTAAATAAACACTTAGAAACAAACTCTCTCTATGTGTTTTGGTTTGAGGAGTATGTATGAAATGTATAATAAGTCAAAGTATAACTAATATTCAAAAGGTGATTTAAGGATTATGCCCATTGGGTATCCTCAACAGTATCCTTAACAGAACACTCACAAACTAAATATTTGTTATAACAGATATAAATACTGAAATAAAACTACAATATCTTGTACTTTTAAATTGAAAAAATCTATACTTCTAATACCTTCTCTTGTTCATCTGTGAGAATAAGTTCTACTTTCTGCTTGGAATACTAAGGTTCTCATACCTGCACTTGACAAGTCTCCCATTTACAGCATTTATCAGACGCCCTTATACAGAGCGACTTACAATCAGTAGCTACAGGGACAGTCCCTCTGGAGACACTTAAAGTGTCCCCTAAAAGGTGACAGCTGTGAAATATGATTTGTGTCATCTACAGGGTCAGGGTGAGGTCAGCTCCGCTTACAAAATGACACTGGACATTCTCAAGAAAGGGTAGCTGTGATTGGAGGAGATCCACCTTCTTTATGGTGATGTCTTTGCACATGGAGATGTCCAGTGTCCGTAGCCTTCTGCAGTGCTGGGCCAGGATAGATAGAGATCTGGGGGAAAGAGGACTGAATGTTTTCTCCACCCAGTGTCTGATGCAGTGTCCTATAGTTACAATAAACCTGGACGACGATTACACAGTGAGAGGTTGCCGTGTCTCACCTGTCGGTGACTCCATCACATCCAGCCAGGTAAAGGTGCTGCAGTCTCTGCATATGCGGCGCAGCTCTCGCGACACCCTGGTCACTGATCTGAGGACAGCGGCTGAGGGCCAGGCTGGTAAGGCTGCAGCAGTGTTGTGCTACAGAGGCCAGGCTCTCATCACTTATCTCTGGCAGCATGGACAGAGATAGTCGCTGAAGGTCTGGGAAACGGATCACCTAGAGCAAAAACCAAGCAGAGGGATCCATTACCGAGCCGGCTTTCCTAGCTCATGTTATGTAGCAGGCGTGCTGTCTAAACATAAAACGTTTCAATAAACAATATTTCATAAAAATTGAAATGGTTTTGAAGCAGCATCGTTCGGTCACCGGTCAACTGCTGCAGTATATGGCATTGAGTGAGACGTGCAAGGCATCATGGGTAGTGTAGTATAGGAAATAGAAATGAGGTGAATGAAATGCATTAAATAAATGTGCTGATCACCAGCAGCGAGCTGCTCCACATTTTACCTGTGTGAGGCTGCCATCGGTAAGTTTCGCACAGGCGGTTAAATCAAGTTCCCGAAGTCCCCTCAGTGCCAGCACCGAAGACCCTTCCTGTTCCTGAAACTGGCTGAGGTCCTCGTCGGTCACCGTCCGCGGCTTGTCTTGGAAGGGCATCTGGGGTGGCTGGAAGAAACCCATGTTGCCAAAGGTGCGGGTGAAGCTCGGCCCTTTGTCCTCCTAAGAATGTATGTCATATGAAAAGTAGTGATATTTTTTATCATTTTGCTTTACTATGTGACATAATCATGATCCCCGTAATCAGAAGGGTGCCGGTTCGAATCCCGATCCACTGAGGTGCCACTGAGCAAAGAACCGTCCCCACACACTGCTCCCCGGGCGCCTGTCATGGCTGCCCACTGCTCCCTCAGGGTGATGGGTTAAATGCAGAGGACAAATTTCACTGTGTTCCCCATGTGCTGTGCTGCCGTGTATGACAATCACTTCACTATTTATATGTTGGATTATGTAGCCGCTCCAAATACATAATCTGATTATGAATTTATTGCTGAAATGTATGCATTGTATGCAAAGCCCATTGATTTTGGGCTATATAAGAAATAAATGTTGTTGATGTTGTTGTTATTGTGCATAGCAGGTAAAATGTGTTTCAAAGATGACAATGAGCCCATGATCTGTCTGCCGTTACACAACGTTTGGCACAAATCATTGAAACAGAGCACCAGTGGCCTAGCGGGATCAGAAGCGGACGCTCCACGGGCACATTTCACCAAAAATTGATGGGTTAAATGCAGTGGTCGACCCAAAAAAATCACGTTCACAGCTTGGCTTGGCTACTCAGATATCCGATTCAGATATCGCTGGGATCTAATCTCACCGTTTCCGTTCGGGGCTCACAGTCTTTTGTGGGCTCCACTATTCCCAGCAGGCCCCAGTCCGTGACTTCTTTGCACCAGCCAAGGCGCAGCACCAGCAGGCCGGGCAGGTAGGTTGCGATTGCACGCACACTCAGGTCAGTCAGGTAAACACAAGACGTCAGATCAAGCACACGCAAGCTGGAACCAAGCAACTGAGCCATGGAGAAGATGGCTACGTTCTGTCAAAGCAAAGGAATTTAGAGAACAAGAACAAGACTAGTGAAGAAAGAGAAATAATGTCTTGGATGCAGATATTAAAAATGTTGAATTATGCTAGACAAGTCTAGCAAAAAAGTACGGACTTGTTAACTCAGTCTTGGCTGGTTGGGGACCCACCCTGATGTAGCAACAGCTCCTGAGGCTGAGGCTCTCCAGCTGTGCCCGGGGCTGTGGAGAAGACAGGCCCTTCACTATCTCTGCACCGCTGACGTGGAGACACTCCGACAGGTCGAGGCTCTTCAGGTGCGGCAGCTTCGCCAGCTCCGCCAGGCCATTTTCCGTCACCCTCCAGTCGCGGGACAGAGAGAGAACCTGGAGCTTGGCAAGGCCTGATGCCACGGCCCCTACAGACCTGTTGGTGAGTTCCGTGCAGCCGCTGAGGTCCAGACACCTGAGGGACGGCTGGTGGCGGCAGAGGACCTCCACCGCCTGGTCCGATAGCTCCTTACAGCCCTGCAGGCGCAGCTCGTGCAGGGTGAGACCCGGGACCTGCACCACGGTTCTCAGAGACTCCGGTGTAATGCTGGTCCTGCTCAGGTCCAGGGCACGGATGGTGGCGGCCTGATCCTGCAGGAGCCTTCGCAGATTACGAAGGGAGAGCAAAGCCGAGGAGTCGGGCCCGACCGGCCGCCCGCGGTACGGATCAAACTCGAACGCTATGTGGCATCCGGCAACGGCGAGGCGCTGCAGTCTCGGGGTGCAGCCTGTGAGTCGGTTGAAGGTGAGATCTGACAGGTACCTCAGGTCAGACAGGTTTAGCTCTTCCAGACCCTCTAAAGCCCACCGGACCTGAAGCAATAATAGAACAGTTTCCTGTTATCCGGTAATTCATCAGATTCGTCATTTTAATCAGTCCGGCAGAATTCTTGGGAAATTAGGGATTTAAAACTATTTATTATTAGAGATCACGGTTTAAATCATACATGTATGGTGAGTGGAAGTTCAGCCTAGTCTACAACATATTAAAATAATATTTTAAGGTTTTTATTATTTAGATTTGCAAATAGTGTTTTTCATATCTCTGCTGAAATAATAAAGAATAGCAAAATATACAATTAAATCAGTTTACAACAAACATGCATCTAATTTCAGGGAAAGTATCTAAACATTTTTAGTCAGTATTAAAAGTACCTTTTACTGATATACTGTACATTTTATGCTTAAAATGTACATGTCTCTGTGCAAAATAAGTTCAACAAAACTTTTCTTTTTTTAAAAACCTGCTGACGGTGCTCCTCTCGTGACAAGAAAGCTCCAGACATAAAGAGGCTGTCCAGGCCCCTGAGGTCCAGCTTACGCAGGCCGGTCAACTGTGGCAGCAGCCCAAGGAGGGAAGATTCTGTGATGCTGCACCCGGGAAGGGCCAGGCTCTCCAAACGAGGGCCGAGATGGAGCCCCACCTCTACGAGAACCGCCTTAGACACGCTGGATCCATCAAGGTGACTTATGACAAGGCCACATCGGGAGCGGCTGCCAAGACCCCGTATCACCTCCAAGGAGGAAATCGAGGCCGGGAACTTAAACGTGACATCTTTCTGCGGCAAGGAATTGCATTGTTACTGGTTCAGTAACAAGACACATTTCAGCACACGCATTTTCTAACAAATTACCTGGAACTGAAAGTCTTGGCTGGCATCGTACCACTTTCTGCACACCAGCGAAGCCTCCTTTCTGTCTGATGCATGCAGAAAGCTCAGGATATATGTGATGATCTGAAGGAAAGCCAATATTTATAAAAGGGGTACGATGATCGATACTTTTGCTTGCCACTCAATATGGCATTTTGCATATAATATATAAGGTCACACAGTGCATGATTTATTCAAACATAACCAAACGTTAACCAAACATTAATGGAAGCAAGTTACATAACGTTATTCATAATGGCTCACCTCAACAGGTAGCTCTGGAGTCTCCATGTTTCTATGGATTTCTTCCCATCTAAAACGTTACTATAAGAGATCATGGCAAATTAAAACACTTCACTGTCCAATTCGTTAGACAGCTATACTGGCAGCCAGATTCGTTCTGTCTTTACGATAAGCCCCGACGAGCTGTCCAGCTCAGCTAAAGCAGGTCACCACAAACCGACCACCACTCATCACACCAACTTCCCACAACAGTCGTCCGGCGTCTAGAGCTAAACAGCCACGAGCGATACTGTTGTGGGGAAGTTGGTCTATTCGGCGCGGATCTATGTAATGTCATTCATCGTTTCCAGCCCGGTGTCCGGTGAGCGCAGCCGAGTCACGCGGAAGCGCGGCGCTTGGCCACGTGACGTTGCAGGGAACTCTGGGAGAAGTAGTTCAATCGTTACAACCAATCAGAGTCGCTGTTTCTCATATACAATTTAACATCGAAATATTTAAAAACTGTAGCACTTTGCTAATATTTTTCAGTTAGCCTTTTATGGACAAAAAGCACTGTTAAACATTTAAAAACATTTAAAAAGGTTACGGTCAAAGTTTGAAAGGAATCGATTTGATTTTAACATGGGACACAATGAAGACGTCCTTTGCTTGATCCCTCGAGTAGGTGGAGCCATTTTTATTGGTCTTACCGTGAAATTGTATTCTCTCAACATACAATAAATACAAACACAGTCTTTTGTTAATATAATTTATTGAAAACCAACAGACTGGCATGCAAACAGCAGGTGCTGGAATTTGAATGAAGCATTGAAAGTTTGTCAGATTCCAAATATCACCTCCTAAATCGATTCGCCTATTTATTAATCTACCTTATTTTTTAAATGTTATAAGGCAGTTAAAAGGGCTGGCAAGACATGTCCTATAACTAATCACATAGTGTACAGTTCATAATCACAACCTCACGAAATATACAAAAAAGTGTGACAGTCCTATAAGCATCTTATTTATTTTTCAGTTACAATATCATTCAAATATTAGCACAATTTACAAGCAAAGGATAAATGAAATATGAAATAATTTGCTAAAAGGGCAATAGGGACCTTGCAATAAGATAGCTATAATGCAAACTCATTCTTCTAATCTTAAAATATATTAAATCATAACGGTCATGTAATGTTTGTTCAATTTATTAGAAAATGCTGAGTTGTTGGTCTTGCAAAGTTAAAAGTAAGACAAGTCTCAATAAAATTGAACACAAAGCGTAAACTGTAAATGAGGAGAAAAGGCAACTGACTGACATATTTTATATATGATGTGTATGTGTATTTCTAAGAATTTTCTGCATCTGTTCTTACTTATGCTGCATTGTTCAATTTCAGCAAAGCGTTGCCTCGACCATACACCTCCAGCTCACATCTGGAGGCAGTTTATATAGGAAGATCTAATGGCGTTTCACGCTGTGTCGCTCCACCCTTTGTCTCTGTTATAACTCACAACTTCGGTGCCGTAAATGTGCTGGAGCAAAGAAAAAGCCTAAAAACAAAAACTATGTTAGGGACCTTACCCAACTGAGATCGATTAAGAGCGTACTTTCACAGTCCCTGGGTCCCTTTCAACACAACCACAGCTGGGGCGCGAGCTGGGAGGGAGCCTCCCGATTTGTGTTTGTGTGTTGAAATGGTTCCAGTCACGGAAAGCATGAAAAAGGTGTTTAAGGTCAGAGTGCACTGCAGTGTCACGGTTAATCTTAAGGCACTTTCAGGTTTCAACAGCAACAGCAGACAGAAAGGCAAACCTGGAGAAATACAGCAACAGTGCGGTTTCACTCCACGCATATACAGTGGAAAAACAAAAATTTACACATTACAGTATTTAACCTAAAGGTATTCATATTTATCCGACGCCCTTCTCCAGAGCGACTTACAACCAGTAGTTACAGGGACAGTCCCCCCGGAGACACTCAATGTTAAGTGTCCTGCTCAGGAACACAATGGTAGTTGGTGGGGTTTGAACCTGTGACTTGTCTGCCTTCTGACTCACAGGCGAGTACCTAACCCACTAGGCTACTACCACGCAATGTGTTAGCATTGTCCACAGATGTAAAATTATAGCATATTACTGGAGAGTCTTTGCATGTGTTTTGCAATGTTTGTTGCTATGCTGTTCTAAAGGACATGTTGTTCTGTGGTGTATCTAACAGAACAGCATGGATCAATAGTTGTCCTGTCCTTAACCTACAGCAAGTATACCGTATTTTTGCTATCATTTCATGTTTTTGAATGGTGTGTACTTTGTTTTTAGGACTAATCCACCTTTTTCTTCCCCTTCCTCTTTCCTCCATCCCCTGCCTCTGCTTTCTCCTCCAGCTTCTCATCAGCAGAGGTCATGTCTTCATCTTGGCAGGAAGGAGCTCTTTGGGTACGCAGGGAGCAGTCAGACCTTTGTGAGAGGATTTCAGCCTCCTGCTCCTGGTGCTGGCTCGGCAGAGGTGAGGTCGGTTGCAGGGACGAGGACACAGACGGCTGTTAAAAAGAGATCATCATCCACTTTCTGTTTCTAAAGTAGCCAGTGAGTGTAATTATGTCTGGATGCTACTGTGTAGGTGTGCAGCAGATTCAGAGGTCCACTGGTGTATGTCCACAGTACCTGAAGAGAGACACTAGACTTGTTGGCCTTCTCTTTCAGCTTGGCGAGAGTTCCTTTAAGTCCTGATTTCTCTGTCATTTCCAAGGCTGCCTTAAACAATTTTGGGGTTTCTGCTCGGGGAGGGATGACCTGGGCTGGTTCCTTAGTTTCTTCTTTTTTTTCTGTTGGCTTCTTGTCCTTCGTCAGCATTTTTCTGAGGTGAAGAGGGAGAGTTTACACCAGAACAAAGGTAAACCAACATAAAACACTCCCATTGGTTCAGCCCATCTGCTCAGTGATGGTGATCTAGTTCCCTTACTTGGCTTTCTTCCTCAGAAGCTTCTGGGACTCAGGATAATGCACCAGGATCTCATTTAGGTCTTTTTTATCCAGGATGAACAGATTAGTGAAGCCATGGGCGATGACGTTGGCGGTTCGACGATTCCCCCCACCTATAGCCAATAAGCTTGGCAGAACAACAGCCAAGAGTCAACCATGGAGCGTAGCTCCTACATCAAAGGCTAATCAGCTCAGTGCCTACCTGATCTCTCCAAACACAGAGCCTGCCTTCAGTGTGGCGAAGACCGTCTTCCCGTCAGGACCGCCCACCACCTGCACCTCCCCTGCCTGAATGATGTACATCTCCCGTCCAACTTCACCCTGCAAAAGCTGGAATTTAACCAAGAAGAAGGGCTAGCCATGGCCACGTGGCCATTTCCTTTTGAGTCCTTTACCTTTTTGCAGACATAATCACCAGGCAGGTAGACAACAGACCTGAGACTTTTCAGCATGTCAAAAATCATTTGCCTGTCACAACCCTGAGAGGGAAAAATTATTTTGAATTACGAGGAACACACATTTGAGGGCGTTTGGCAAATTGTGATTTAAATGCATTGGAATTGTGGAAATACTTGGAAAAGAGCAACTTTGCTGACGATGGAATAATTCACATCCACAGCAATATCCATCCTCATCTTGTCAGGAAGATGAATCAGCAGCTCCTGTTCATCTTTAAAAAAAAAAAGAACAAAGCAAGAGCAGAATAAGGAACGGTCCTCCTCAGATCTGTTGAAGGTCTGGGTCTTGGCAAAATACCTTACCCAGCATGCCCTGTGACTGCCAAGTGTACTCGTACCAGGTCTTGACACGGTACTGGACCTCCTTGGGTATGCGGTAGGCGGCCATATATTTCACGGTGTTGTCCATACAGGCTCTGTAGTACGTCTTCCCTGCTGTAGCTGCCCCCACCACATCCCTCATCTGAGAGAACATATGGCCAATTTGGCACCGAAACAGTTCAATACAGCCTACAGTTCAGAGCCATAAACCTATAAGTACACCGAACCAATAAATTGTGTTCATAAAAACCCTGCTCAACTGCAAATAAAACAATGAAAAGTGGTGGCGGCTGACCTGTCCAATCATGATGGAGAACACAAACACTCCCACAAAGTAATTCACGAGCTGGAACACAATTTCAAAGAGTGAGGTGGGTTCAGGCAGTCCCCCGATTGTGAGGAGGGTCTTCACAGCAAAGTAGTAGCAGCGGATGTAACTGTGACGTGAGACGAGAAGACAGCGATCCTTCAAGACGCGGCTTTTTCACGCGGCTGCAGGTGCCCACACTGGACATCTCACCCACCTGTTGCCCTCTCCACTGTAAACCCACTGGGTGCTGCCAAGGCCTTGCCACGCAGAGTACCAGTAGAACAGACAGGCGTTACAGTGCAAGGCATAAAGCAAGTAGGTCGTAGTGCGGATGACTCTACAAAGACATGCATGGAAAATGACTGTAATTCACTTATGCAGAATCCTATGCAGAAATTTTCTAAGAATCATTTTTGAATTTACAGAGTTGCACCAAGTAATTTTGAACCCTATCCTTACCGATAAACGAATGCTTTAGTCAGTATTGCCTCCAGACGATCATTAAACTCAAAGAAAGAAAAAACCTGAAAAGTTAAACTGCATGTAAGCAACTATAAAACATACAGCATTTTGGCAGAGACTGCCATTTCTAAGGGTATGAAAGTTTACCTTCAATACTCGAGGTAACCGTAGCAGAGCGTTGAATCCTGTTTTCAAGTAGAACAACTCTAGGGGAATTAGACTAAGGACGTCCAACTGAAATCCAAACAGGAAATTTAGTCAAAAATACATTTATATGTATCCTAGATCTATGTTACGATAAAAATCTCCTTTTAAACAGACTTAGCAACAGGTTGTTAGATCATGAAAAAAAAATTACCTTAAATCGAAGCTTTTTCATGTAGTTTTCTCTCATGGCCTTTTTGTCACACTACCAGATGCGGACAAAAAGCTATCAGTACCAAGGATTCATACTAATTTGCTGTGAAAGCCATTCACTGCAGACACAAATCACTTAACAGCAGTTCCTCCCAAGGTATCCTCTTACCACAATGTCTCCACCACGCACAAACTGCAGCCGGGGCTGGAAAACCAGGATATCCAGGATGTAGACCAGATCACACAGGTAGTCTGTGAGAAGCCACATGTAGATATTTCCGGGAGTCTGGTATGGGAAAGCCCAGCGTACAGGGATGAGCCAAATGTTCCAGTTCCAGGCCAAGGACACAAAAAACAGCCACAGCACGTAGACCACATCTGTGGCGAGTGGGAGAAGAATAAAAAAGATTCAATTAGTGCAGGTGGGAGGACAATGAAAAAAAATGAGCTTACTATGTGAAAGGTGCTCACTGGTGAAGGGGTCGATACTGGTTGGGATCCGAAACTTCAACACCCTCCTGACCCAGTTTGGCTGCTTCATCTGGCAGCAGCGGTGCCCCTCACGGGCTTCCTGAGCCGGAGGTGGCTCTGGCTCAGCATCTGGCTCTGGAGGGGGCGCTGCAGCCGTTTTGGATGGGGCTGTGAGTAGAGGTTAACAGACTTGAAGGTTGGACTAGAACACCTGTTGAAGATGTGTGCTTTGGAGACTCTACACGTGTTTTTAATCCCTGGCTCTAATCAGTCAACCACATAAAACATTTATTTGTCCATTCCATGCATAGCAAACGTGACCACATCCTGCCTAATTCGAAACACAGCTTGTTATAGGAGGGCTCTTGGAATCACAATCCAGTCCAAGAGTGAGCACTGCTGTTCTTCCAGTTGTCCCCAAACCAACAGTGTCACAGCAGGGTGAAAAGGAGACCCAGAATTGGACACCATGGGTGTAATGAAGGTTAGCTGTATAGATCATCACTCACAGGCTGGGGGAGTTTCATCTTCCGAATCATCCGGATCGATGAGCTTTTCCTTCGCCCGTTCTGTTCTCTCCTTAAACAGCTTGACCAGCTCCTGCAGCCGCTCATTAACGAAGGTGCTGGTCTGACTGGCAGACGAAGACGGCCTCTCCTTTACCCTGCATGACGAAGGCGTCTTAACCAGTGTATTCTGTGCAAATTAGTGGACAGGTTTACTGTGTTTACTTCACTGACCCTTCATCCGCACTCAGCAGGCTACTTTGGCTGGGCCATGCCCTGATCACTGTCTCTGTCTCTGTCTCGTCCTCATCCTCGTCCTGGGAATAGAGCCTTTTTCTGAGGTCGATAAACAGTGCAGTTATTCAGCAAGTTTCCACCCCAAGCAACACACAAGTGAAGACTAGTGGGTCAAAATGGACAGATGTTCTCCGGATAATACTGCTGAACAAACTGGTAAAATGCAGTCATGATGAGGTGGTGCTGTAGCCGGTGGACGATTAAGGTAAGATCAAGTTTTGCATTCACTAGACACTATGAATTTTAATGTATTATAATGGGCTGAAAAAAGAAAATTAATGCAAATCAGGACTTCTGTACCAATGAGGGTTAATGGAAATGTAAGTTTGTGGTAAAGGAGTTAATGAAGAGATGGATGGATCCAAGTGACAGACGTTGTCTATGAAGTTATATCTTACATTTTCGTCCAGATATTTTGCAGTTTTTTTTCTCTGAATTCATCCATATATCCATATACACAACAATGACAGTGCATATTGTGTGAGGTTGTAGTTGTTAAAGACACAAAACAAAGGGAGAAAAAGAAAAGTTACTTTTCTAATTTTTTAACAAAGGAAGCACAATATGTAATGCTAAAGTAATGGTGATTTCATAGGTCAGACCAGTGGAACATATTATACAAAAAAAAAATACTAACAAAACAATGCAATACTAATTATATCCCAGCACATGAGGCCATAACCTGAAAATGTGTATATATGCCAGCGGTCTAGTGCCCAGAGAAAAGAAACAATGTTTTATTAATAAGGAAAACTGCAATGAATTGAAAATGTCCTGCCTGGTCCGTGTTGCTTTGGGGACTCCAGGCACAGTCAGAGTCTTCAGATTGGGGTCCTGGGGGTTGATGATTTGGGGCAGGTTACGGGAACACTTCCCTCGCTGCCCATCTGAGTCTACATCCTCAACATTAACTGCGGGGTGCATGCTAAGTCTAGAACTTTCTGTAGTGAAAGAACAAAGCAACGCATGAAGGACTGAACTATTGATAAAGGCATTCCTGGCACAACGGACCAGGGTCTGTGCTTCACCTGAAGCTCGAGTTGAGGTGTGGTCATCCTCCACATGGAATGCCTGGCTGGAATGACCGGACAGCAGGTTGATGGGAGGCAAGCGGTAGTTGGGGAGGTAGGAGGGAATGTTGGGCAGGTCTAAGGCGCCGCTGGGTGAGGAAGGTGACGGGGTGCAGGGCTGGTGGAGGGGGGTCTGCCGGACGAGCTGTTCCAGCTCCAGGTCTCGATTCTGCTGCTGCTGCTTAGGCATCTTGTTGGGGCTTAAGGCTGTTGAGGCGGTTGGTGACGTTGGAGTAGTACTCCTGGGCACGCTGTGGCAGAGATGAGAGCTGCTGGGGGATTAACTGCTGGGGTAGACCGGGGAGCTGCTGCTGGGTGATCCTGGAGAGCTGCACAGGCAGCTGGGAGAATTGCTGGCACAGTTGCTGTGGCAGCTGGGAGACGTTCTGGGGAAGAAGGGGCAGGTGCTCGGTTAGGTGGGACAGAGAGGAGGGCAGCGTGGGCATGGGAGGCAGCTGAGGAGCCTTGATGTCGTTCTCCTGCAGCACCTGGTTGAAACGGTCCAGGCACACTGGTACATGGGGTATCCGCATCAGACACCCCTTTACAGCATCACAGGCAGAGGACACTGGAAGGAGAGAGTGAATGTAGTAGGGCTTGAGTCCAGCTCTGAGCTTCATTTTCTTCCCCTCGTCTATATTAACTTATGACCTAAAATATGACACATATTTTTTCCCGCTTCCCATGACTCTAAAAACTGAAACCAGGCCTAGTGCCCGCATGTTTAACAAAATTTGCCGTTTTTCATGCCAGTCTTTGACAAAAAAATATTCACAAAATACATAGGGAAGATGGAGCTTATATGATCATTTGTAGAAAGACATGAGTCTACTAAGCTACATAGTTTTTAATAGGTATTTTAGTTCTATTTTTTGAAAACTCACTATAACATTCCTGCCCTTCAATTGTGCCTTCCTCCTGCAACAAGAATAAAGGTGGGATGAATAAAAAAAAAATATTCACAATGAAAGCTGTTTCCGTCTCGTATTACCTGTGGAGAGCAGCTGCCGTCAGTCGGCTGTGGCTGCTGAGTGACAGGAGCCTCTTCGTCCTCCTCGTCCTCGGCCACAGGAGTCTCTCTGCCCTCCTCTTCCTCCGGTTCAGACTCCTCTCCTTGTGAAACAGTTCTGGGGGGCTCAGGTGATGCTAGCTCAGAGGGTGGGTCTGGCTCTTCCTCAAAAGGCGAGGCTTGTCGGGAGGATGACGCACTTTGCAAAGTCTCCTCTAGCTCTTCTTCCACTTGAGGGCATTCTTCAGCATAACACACCTCCTGACACCTGTTAGATAGAGATGCAGGGAAAGACACATTTCCAGAAACTTCCATTGACTTCCAGGTTCAAAACACTAAAAAATATTCGCTTTGAGCATCAAAACACCTCTAAATCTAGACTAATGAATACAAATATGTTTTTAACAAATCCAAATGTATCAGCTAACAGTATCAAGCAACACATGCATACAAATATTCAGATTCCTGGCTTTGCATTCCAGGCCATACTGAAACAGAACAGACTATCTTTCAGCATTCTCGTTCACTTTACATCATGGAGCAGTCAATGCTTCAGTTTACCTTCATCGTCTTGATGTTTCTGCCTCTGGATGACTGCAGTGTTATTCCCATCTAAACAGTACTAACAATCTGAGTATGGAGTCAAAACAGCTTGTCTGTGCATCCTTCAGTCAATCGAGAACTGCGTGCGGTGTGAGTAACCAGGGCAACCGTCGAGTGGGGATCCTCTGTTGCTAGGTTTCCGATGCAGTTGCTGCACTTGATGAACTGTTGCTATGGCGGCAGCTCAAATTAATTGAGGGCTTCAGTGCTGCTGTGATTGGTTTACAGTGGAAACGCCCACAGTGCCTCACATCACAAATCTGTCCTCTCTATAAAGGATCTAGAAAATATTATCCAAGCATTCATTACATCACACCTGGACCACTGGAACTCCCTGTATGTGGGTGTGACTGCCAGTTGGTTCATAATGCAGCACCCGGGTTTCTAACAGGTACAAGGAAATGGGAGAATATTTCACTGGTACTGGCCTCCATTCACTGGCTACCGGTGGGGTTCAGGGTTGATTTTTAAACTCTGCTGCCTGGCATGGGGTCTGTGATCTTATTCACCCCTGCACCGAGGATTCTTAGGTCCTCTAACAAACTTCAGAAAGTCACAAAGTGACAGGGTCTTTTCACTGTAAACTTTTAAATCTTGTTTAAAAAAAAAAGCATTTTTAATGAGCAATTATTTAATTCTGGCTAAGTTCTTGTTCCTATTTGCATAACACTCCTGCCCTTTATGTTTTCATGTTATATATTTTCATGTTTTCGCTTGTTCAGCACTTTTTTGGCCAGCTCCTGGTGTTTAAATGTGCTCTATAAATAAACCTGACTTGACTTGACTTGCAGATTCTGTACTGCAGACATCTCCAGACAATGTCTCGGAGGGCCCCAGGCATGAACCGCTTAGATCTCTCCCGGTTTCACAACAAATCAGATTCCAGTGGGTGGAAAGTTGAGTCAACTGTGTTCATCAAGAGTAGGCCCAAGAATGTGCTGAAGAAGGTGCTCTAAATCGTGCAGCGTTTCACATCATCTGCGCCATCCTATTCCATCCAACTAACCTTAACTTTTTACCAGCAAATCCTAGATTGCATTCAGTCTCCAGAGGTTTGACATACTGAAATAATTATGAAGAATCACAGCTGAACAGCAGTGGGCTGTAGAATGAAATGACCTAGAGCCGTGTGGCAATATCCATTGTTGTGGCTCAAAGTTCCTTGCAACACCCAGTGCATCACCCATATTAAAGGTTATGGTACTCCATTTAAGATTAAAGTAACTAAAGTGTGTAAAAGTAAGTAAATTGTTCTGATCATGTCAAGTTTATAGAGAATGAAAATTTTTGAAATTCTTCCAGTGTCACCCCACTGCTTTTTAGAATGTCATTTGTTGATCCAGTGGGAAGAAGATTCATTGGAATGCCTACATAGGCTGACAGAGACTCTTTAATATGGGCTTTTTCAATTCAGACCATGTGTAAGTAAAGCTCTTACTCATCGGTAACCTCCTGCGAGCCTTCCACCTCAATCTGCTCCTCCTGCAGCCCCTCTAACCTGGTGTGACAGTTACAGTGAGGAATGTCAAAAGTGCATCACAAATTATACAGCATCCAGCAGATCCTCAGGTCTACATTTACAGCATCAATCAATCAGTAGTTACAGGGACAGTCCCCCTGGAGACACTCAGGGTTAAGTTTCTTTCTCAGGGTCTCAATTTCAGTAAGTGGGGTTTCAATCTGGGTCTTCTGGTTCATAAGAGAGTATTTCACCCACTAGCCTACTTCTTAAATTAACAACATAATTTAAAGACGTATTGTATGATGGATTGACATTGTATCCCAACCCCTAGTCTAGAAGGACCTGCACAGCTTAGCTTAATTTTGTGTAGGAATAAGAGAAATAGTGTAGACCAAAGAAACGTGCCAGAAAAGAGCCATCAAGGAGCAGGTATGGAGCCACCTGCTATTTTGTATTGAAAGTTTTGGTGAGTGTGTGTGTTTTCACATCATTAGAAACTCACTCCAGGTCCACATCATTCTCTTCCTCGTGGGTCTGAAATGCCTGCTTGGCTCCCTGCCCTTCTGACATTTGTCTGACGGCCATCTCAGCCGTCTGCCTGGCCACTTCTTCTGCCACTCGCACCAGCTCCAGACGCTCAAGACGCAGGCTGTGTGGACGTGAGCTTTTCTCAGTATTTCAAACATATATTTTACTTTGCATTATTTATTTTTTTACTTTAGCCTCACCGTTCTTCCATGGTCGCTATGGCAGAGTCCTCTGCCTCCTTTTTGATGTTTTCCATGAAAGGCGTCCATCTCCCAGTCTGAGTCTCTGCATCTTCTGTGTGTGAGCAGGATGTCTGCGTCACCTCAGGCACGATCAGCACATCTGGCTGAATGGACTCGTCCAGTTTGTCCTCCACCTCATGTTCGGCCAGCGGCTGCAGCGACTGCATCGACCTCACAGACCGCATTGACGGTGGCTCCGAATGAAGTGACTTCAGGGACAGTACAGTATGCTCGGGCTTTAATGGCTTCTCCTGGTTTTCATCCTCCCAGTCTGATTCCACCTCTTCCAGAACCATATCCACAGACCTGGGGGGGAAACGCTCTGTGGGGATATTTCGGTACAGAAGGATGATAATAAACTTTGATGAATCAAATTGGTGTGCATTTTAATTCATTTTCTTCTTTATGTAAATGCAATTATCTTGGTTATACTATATGCATTATATGCACGTGACTTCTAGGATGTTATTAATTCCATGTAGGTTGAATTTTTTTATTGCATGATCTGTTATATTTCAGTGTGATGCTAGAGTAATGCTCTAAAACACAGAAAACATGTTCAAACATTATTTATTTATTTTTGCAGATGATTAGATTACATTTAATCATGATACCTCCTAAATAAAACCAAGACCTCATTACTGCTACATTTTCAGGCTTGTACAGTATCAGCCATACAGCATTTGTGCAAATTCAAGATTTATAGGAATTTTGTATTAAAAGGTGTTTCGTTCGTAGTCATAGGCCACATATTAAAGGCAATAAAGTAAAAGGTCGGGTCGGGTCGGGTGTTTGTCCATATTGTATGCATGTGGAATAATATTTAGCAAAAAAACGGATATTGTCTGAATATTGCATGCAAAGAAAAATTAACCAACAAGACTGTTTACATAAATTTGTCAAGAACTCATATAGTGAATCCCTTTTTGTCCATGGTATAACATAGTTCAATAAACCACATTATTACCAGCAGCAGCATATTACCAGGAGTAAGTGGGTTTTGAAAAAAAGGTAACTGGACTGAAAAGACTTTTTAGATTGAAATAAATTTCATGTACAGAGAAAGGTATGTCTGGTAAATCATATAGTGTCATTTTAAAGCTGCCTGAATGCTCCACTGAGCCATAAACATGATGTCTGTCTTGCTCTGTGCTGACTATATGTTTCTGTCTCCCTGCCTTTCTCTTTTCTAGTGCTGTCTAGTGTCTGTCACTGTCTATTGTTGCTTTTCATTATGTATGACATTCTGTCTTTTTCTTAATAAAGGACGTCTGTCTGGTCTCTCAGTCTGAGTGTAACAGACTGTTCCTCAGTCTTCTTTCTGCTTTTGTTTAAGGGGCTCTGAGTGCCCTCCCTCCTGAAACAGAAGGAGAAGATGGACTGAGTTAAAGTCTGCCTAACACTTGCCTTACCCAGTTACCTGAAAGTAACCTAAACCTACCAACCTACCTAAATGGACCTACAGGTAACCTCCATACAAACGGACCCTTTGGAAAACAGCCGTAACTTCCCTGATATACTTATCAAGTGGACAGAGAAGTGGAGAAAGTTCAAATAATTTACTCACCGCTTGCCATGTCACCATTCTCCTGAAGAAAAAAAGGCATGAAGTTATTTGGGTAAAAATGTTAAATGATGCTTTGATGCATACTACATCTGTACTGATATGACCTACTCACTTCTTGAATCTCTTTCATTCTGTAAACTGGCTGCGGCATCATGCGGCCCAGACCCTGAACAATCCAGCCCACCATTCTGGATAAGAAGAATTATTCAATGTTAGGCATTTTTCAGCAAACACATGCGGACACAGCAAGTCTGTGTTCTCTGTGCAGGTGACACTCACGTAGAACTCTTTAACTCCTCATCGAGGGTACTGGTTAAAGACTCGGGTGGGGGCGAATAAACTATGTGGGAGAAGAAGAGCGTTTACATGAACAGAGATGTGCAATAATATGACCACTAAAGCAACTCATGTCATGTGGCCTGTAACTCAGCAGGGGTGGGTCTGTACCTTTTTCTGAGCTCGGGGTCATCCTCCTCGGTGGCGTCTCAATGTAGCCTGGTGGCCGATGTTGGGGAATGGCATTCTCAACACTGTTCTTAATCCAGTCAAGGACACTGTTCAGCCAGAGACAGGAGAGTTAGACTATTCATATTTAAAACAAAAGCACTGACTTTAAGATCCAGATTAGGGCTAATCATTTTAGCTTTGGCTATATAACTTCAGGTTATAACAACTTACCTGGGAGGGAAGTGAGAAGGGATGCTTTCAACTTCCGACTCTTCCTCTGAAAAGAGCTCCACCACTGGTATGTGTGGCAGTAGCTCAGCATCTATAACCATGACCATTATTTTTATTTTTAATATTTTTAATATTCAGTATAATTCAAGTGAGGGAACTGTAGGACAGTATCAATAATAAAGTGGTAGATACCTGGCAGTTCTTTTGCATCATAAATCTGAAAAACAATACAAAAAAATCTAAATTTGGATTGTATGACATTATTACTTTATTATTTTCTATGGGCATGGTTTATCCATAATTCATGGTGACCCACTTGAAGCACTTCACAGATCTTGTTGAGAAAGTTTGGATGGCCTGTAGTCCTTTTTAAATATTATTTAATATAGAAATACACTCTACTCACACCCCACTGTTGGGCTGTGAAAGCTTGAATGAAAAGTTAGCAGACGCCCTTATCCAAGGTGACTTACAATCAGTCGTGACAGGGACAGTCACCCTGGAGACACTCAGGGTTAAGTGTCTTGCTCAGGGACACAATGGTAGTCAGTGGGGTTTGAACCTGGGACTTGTGGTTCATAGATGAGTTACCACTACCACCCCTTACACTTCTATCAGGTGGAGAAACCATGTCCCTCACCTCTGTCACATCCTCTGGAGGATGATCATCTTTTTTGTACTTATCGTCTGGCTGGGGGACCACTTTGCCCAGGCCTTGGGAGATCCAGCCAATCACCCCGCCTCCTTGCCTACAGGTAAAACAGGTGCCATCTTGTTCATGGAGGTTCTGTATCAGCAGCATGGTCATAGATAAAACAAGATTGGACTGAAACGATGACAGATTGTTTATTCTGCAATGAGAAGCCTTTCATACCTGGATTCTAAGCCTTCGTCCTGAATCGACTGATGCCAAGAAACACAGAATGTGATTCTGGTTAGTGCATTCCAGACATCATTGATGCTTTCACTGCTTTGTCTAAGTAATGGAATATAACGATCTTGGGACTGTGTGTTTAATCTAATCGGGCGTGGTACAGCACCTTTGCGTCAGGGTGCCCAGCAGGCTGAGGCAGAGCACTCGACAGCCAAGTCAACATCCCAGTCTGGCCACTGAGAAGCAGAGAGTCGCACAGAGAGACGGGGGGAAGAGAAAAAATCTGAATCTACTGCAGCATGAATAAGAGCCTCGTTCAACTGAAGAAACAGAGTCCAGAAGGAGCACACACCCGCTGTCCACCGAGTTATGATCTCCATCATTGGATGTCACTGATCTTGTCTTTGCTTTTTGAAAAATTGAAAGGGACGTGTTAAGGAATATAAGGAATATCATTACTTGGTATAATGTTCAAATTATGGATCTGCAGTACAACTTCTTAAATTACCTTCTTTTGATGATGAGCCATTCTTGTCCAAATGGAAGACATTTCATTTTGAAGTTAATAAAAAAAAAAAGCACCCAAATTGTCATTTAAAAATATAACAGCTGTTATGGAAATACAAGATGGAAGATCATTTAAAATGTCCTCTTACGGCGGCAGGAGCATCCTCTTCTTCTAGCTCTCCAGGGGGATGGGGAACCACTTTTACCACCCAGTTAAACATCCTGAAACTGCAAACAATTTCAGACCTTCAATCTTTATTATTATTATTATTATTAAGTACTATCATTAGTAGTATTTACTCGTAAGTGTCTCAATAGTTCAACATTTCCCTTTTCAACTTAGAGCTCCAGTACTAATAATGAAATAACTGATGTGTTATTATGTGTACTTGGTGAAAAAAAAATCCTGCAATAAAAAAGCAAACATTACTGTTACTGGGGAAACCCCAAACACACTCAGCAAAACAGAGGCAGATGCGGCCAGACATCCCTTCACAAATACAGAGCAGATAAACTGCTTCTGATAACAATGGAGCCACTGCCACAGCTATAAAGCAGGGGTTTTCCAGACGCCAGCAAGAAACGTGGAACATCTGGAATCCTAACATAGGGAAACTACGCAGAAGGTTTTAATGTACTATTAATAGTTTACTTAACTAAATGTGCATTTAAATGAACTTGTTTATATTTGAGTTACAGATATTAACTTAGACTGTACATTTCCACATACATACATATTTAAGAGGTAGAATTTACACCTTGGGGAATGGGGGGATGCACTCAGGACCTAGTTTTATTCATAAAAAATTCATATTCATCAAAACAGGCAAAAAAGATCAATTGATGAATTACTTTATCATTCTTAAATGAGGACAACCCACTCTCTCAATATGCCTGTTGTCAATCTGTATTGGAATTATTTCAATAACCAATTATTTGCAGTGCCAGTTAGGCACTTCAAACACACAGTCCAGGCCAAACGACGATGGAAATCTCTCATTAAACTTGATGAACTTGGTAACTTGAATGAAAGTTAGAAAAGACTTTACCTGACTATTCAGCAGAAGTGTTGCATGCCGTTGGGATGACAGTGGACTGTGCAGATTAGGATGAAGCAAGGCTTGGCTAACAGGATTAAGACCTGAAGGACACAGTTCTCTTTTTTGAGATCAGTAGTAACAAACACAAGAAAAAGCAGATCTGACCAGGGGGATATTACTGGGCTTTCAGATCACCTGACATTCCTATTGGATACTTCAAATATACTACTCCTCTACACCAATAGCAATTTAACATCATACAATTTCAGCATTTAGTCTTGTTTTGTTTGTTACATCATAAACACGATGATATGACCTGCGTCATATAAATTATATACCAAAATTTTTAAATCTGCATGTTACATTTTTTTGTTTCAGCTTTTAATTCAATGCAAATATCATGTTTCCTTATTTTTCACTCTTATGCTGTACACTCAATGGATGAAAATTGAGATTAACGCTGTGAGAGTCTTTGCATGTTGGTGAAGCTCATTGTTACACTCTTACAGTCCGTCTTTGGAGTGTAAAACCCAGAACACACCAATGAACCTGATGCTAAAAACAGAGACGTTGCATCAGAAACCTTTCAATTTTTCTAGAACCATCAGAACAAGGAGAACATTCTTCCTTTGAAGGTTTGATTAATGTGCTCTTAGCATCTTGTCTCTGAATTATTGTTACACCTGACAAAAGAACAGAAAAAACTGATCTGGGATCAATGTTTGGCCAATTTCTGGTGCTGGTTCAGCTGTGCTCACAGACACCTAAAGCCTTACAGGCAGGTGAACTGTCATGCAGGAATAAGCCAGGAGATCCAATAATGAGATAAACGGCGGATAATCTCACAGAGAGAAAGCCAGTTCAGTCGGGCTACATCTGCGAGGGCCACCTCCAGACAAGCAGCAAAAGTGAGGTATGCAAGGAGCCAAAAACAAAAATGAGTGAAATAGGGCATTTAAAAGACCAACACTGCTATAATCCATGTTCAATGCTTTCATAATGAGACAACAAAAGGTGCTTAAAGTGTAGCCAGAATGCCATTGCAGGCAACTTGGAGATTTCTCGCTCAGTCTGATCATAGCTTGTTGAACGGAATTCAGGGCACGATACCCTAGTAGCCTCGATTATTGCGACCTCTTACCTGATTAGTAAGGACCCTGAGTGAGATCACTGTTAACTGTTAATCTTACTGGGCTTCTGGACTCCATCTATTGGCTTAGGCCGTCTCAGCACAGTGCATCACCCGGAACCCCGGCCAACATAACAGCTGTAAAGTGAAATCGCCACACAGAACCATTTATTCTTGTTTATCGCGTCTTCCATTAGCAGGCCGACCGCTAGATGATGAAATAGGGCCGCTTGCTTTTAGCAGGACTCACTTCGCTAACATCTGACAGAGGGGGAGTGTGTTTGCATAAGATAACGGTGGGAGTCATTTTTTAAATACATTTTTTTATTGTGAAAAAGCAACACATCAGTACATATATCTTTAAAAGCCATACATGCCCTGCATGATTCTTTCCATTTCAAGAAAACAATGCAAAAGTGTAACATTAAAAACAAATCTGAGGAGCAGTCTGCTTCCAACTTCTTGCTTAAGCAAAGCAAAGAAAAAAAAAAAAAAAAAGATGATTACAAATTTGAAGTCATTAAGACTATGCGTGCGAACACACATCATACATAACTAATTTGCATTTTATTGCTAAATTGCACAGCATTTCAGGAGGGTTGTTTTGTGAAACAGCAGTAAAGGCTTTTAACACTTGGCACACTCAACAAAATAATAAAAAAAACCTCCTACACTCCCTTGAAACTATTAAAGCACCACAGATTGTGAACAAAGCCATTCACAGGCAGAAACCCACGGCCGAGAATCTGACTTTATAAACAATGATTCCCGACCAAAAAGTGGCTGCGGAACAGAGCAGGGGGTGGAAACATGGTCCCACAGGAAGACGTTTCTCGGTTGGTTCTCCAGAAGAAAACACAGTGGAGGAGCTCGCAAATGTAGGTCACGTGGCACGGTGCCAGAGGAGCCACGCCCACCCCGCTCCCCCCGTTCCCCTCCACCTCAGCTAATACAGAGCCAGGCCGACCCCCCCCAACACACACAACTCCTAAATCAAAAACATCTGGATAATGTGAGGCCAGGCCAGGCTTTGCTGAAAAGCCTGAAAACCTTCCTAGATGTGCGGAGAGACCGCAATGGTTTTGTGTGAAAGGAGCCTATAAACAAAGTGAGCAGATAGTAGACAATTGTAGTGTGTTACACAGGAAGCACCAAAATACAATTTAGCAACATACAAGTTTACCAGGACCACAACATTAAACCACTAAACAAATAATTACAAAAAAAAAGTGCAAATTCTCTGCTAGACCAGAGTCACAAAGTTAGAGCACCACGGATGGTTAAGAGACAGAGAAGACATGTCCTTGAGAAACATCTGTTGCGTGTTTTGTGTGGGTTTGTGGGAGTGGGGGAGAGAGAGAGAGAGAGGTCAAACCCACTCCTGTAAAGACCGCTTGCAATGCACCAGATATTTTGGTGCCTCCTTCTTCTGCAGAGTGGTGATGATGACATAGATCACTCCCAAGATGCACAGCACCAGGATCAAGGGCACAGTCACCAACACAAGCGTCATAACCTGATCGTCGTGATTGTTGACCTTGACCACCACATCCACCTTCTTTTCTCCATCTTCATTTCGGTCACCTTTGTCACTGTAATCCACTTCATCGATTGTGTTCTTCTCATCAGGTTCCTGTTTACGGTTTGGGTCGACAGTCACAGCCGGATCCGGGTCCACCTCACAGCCCATGAAATCTGTAAGAATGGATCGAGGGTATCCATGCTCCACCTTTAACTGCTTGTTGTTGAACTTCCAGTACTTGGTGCCTTTGTAGAAGTAGGTGTATTCTGGGGAAGATGCAGAACAGATGAAAAGGTCAAACCGAGAACAAAAATATAAATCCAAAAGGTTACGGTCTTAGCTCTGCTGCACAGCAACAATAATAAAAGCAGCCAACAGGGCTGAGTCAAGTCCCATCATGTTGAGAGCGCTGTTTGTCAAGACCAAAGAGCAGCCAAGGAGACTCTAGTCTACACTTGAATAACATGAACAAAATGAACTTTAAAAGACCTTGTTAAAAACACATTCCAAGTCATTTTTTTGGTGGAAAGCATTTACAATGTAATCAAGTTGCACTCCGAGCAAAAACTTCATCTAACAGAGGGATAAGAGTGCAAAAATTAAATAGATAATCAGTAATTAAAGAATAACATGCGTGTCATTAATGATTTAAAATGGAGACTTAAAATTTTGTTAATAAATTCAGTAACAGGAGTTGAAAATAAAGGAAATAAAAAAAAAATTAATTCATACAATGTTCCATTAAAATATTTCATAATTTAATTTGGCTTACTTTGATGGGACAAACTGACAGACATAAGTAATTCATGATGTGCTGAATGTGATCAAATAAATTAATTGTGAAATATTGTTTATGTTTTTATTTTCAATTCATATTGAATTCATTAATGATTATTGATTAATTTATCTAGTTAATTCTGGAATATATCCTAAATACGGTCGCATTCAACACTCAGCGCTCACCTCCATCTTCACTGAGGAAGGCCCCATTCGTGGAGGACGGCACTCCATCCCACACGCTCAGGGACTTCGGGTACTCTTTGTCTACTGTGCGCGTTTCCTCATTGAAACGCCAGTATCTGGATGAAAAGCAAGAGCAATGATAAAATTAAGCCTTGATGCGTGGCCAAGACACCAAGACGGCACAGATGAAGGAAAGCGAGCATTCGTACCGATCTCCTCTGAAGAAGTACGTGTATCCAGAAGGTTCCCACCAGATAGCGGTCTCAATCCTGTCCGTGGGAATGCCCTGGCCGTACCGGAAGAGCTCCTGAGGATAACCAGGCTCTACATCAGCCTCGCGAAATACCCAGTACTGGCTCCCTGCAGGAACCAGGCGAGGAACAGGCATGGAGAAGAAAAAGAAGGTAAAATTGGGATAAGCATTTAAAAATTTCCCTGTACACTTGTAATCAAAACCTATTAGCCATAAATTTATGACCGCTAAGTATTGCATATGCATCCTTATTGCTGCCAAAACAGGCCAGATTATGGCCTGTCATGGACCAGACCTCTGAAAGTATCTGCCACCTTCTTCCATTATTGCAATTCTGATGCAACGGTCCAGTGTATCCACTTATGGCAGCACAAATATTTCCGAAACACCACAAACTGACACCTCTTTCAGAACCAGCATTAATTTTTAAAGAAAATTTAAAATACAGTATGGATTGGACAACCGTTGAAGACCAGGAACATCCCACAATAGTGGTATGATCGAGACATCCATCCATCACAATTTCACTAGCCCATTTTCTCCCACCAAAGCAAGGACGAAATATTCAGTAGTCCTGATGTATTCCACCCACTTTCAG
The DNA here is from genome assembly GCF_900700375.1 of Denticeps clupeoides. Lineage (NCBI taxonomy): Eukaryota > Metazoa > Chordata > Actinopteri > Clupeiformes > Denticipitidae > Denticeps > Denticeps clupeoides. The sequence continues at coordinate 11,303,270 of NC_041723.1, read as the reverse complement.
GTCTCATTGTAATAAGATAATGTTGTTAATTCATAGATAATTTCACAAATATATGGTAATGTACTGCTGAATTAAAAGTAATGTGAAATTGTGGGTAGCATTGTATCACGTTTTACACTATGATTCCCACTCATAATGATCTTCCCCTCTACACTAAGCAGGAAACATGACAGGTGCTAACCGAACCTGTAGGAAGGTCAACGTGGCGACGACAAAAGGGGTTCAGGTCCAGAAATTAAAATGGTGGTTGTTGTGTTACAAAAAGATGGCAACACGCCTTTTATTCCCGGCCAGGCTCTTCAAACCGAAAGCGGGGCAGTCAGCATGCGGAGTGACTGACTCAATCACGCCGAGCAACACAGCTGCCAGAGGCTCATTTTCCCCCTATTCCCCACATCCCCATCTCAGAGTGCCTTACCACTGACATCATTCGGCCGAACAATATATCCTCAACTGGGGAAACAGATGGCTTAAAGACACAGGCGTGTTTTTATTCGACAGAATGTAATGTTATTGGGATGGGCTGTGATTCTTGGACGTGAATTTGCTGAATACTGTATTTCAAAAATTTACATACATCAGTGGTCTGACAGCCAATTTTAAAATGAAAATGGCCAAAACAAAAAGCAAATGTGCACACAGACCTTTAAAGAAGACAAATTTCCCATCGTGCCGTTCATACGCAGCATCTATATCATCTGGAAGTCCCATCCAGAAGAGGGAAATGGGCATGGGGTAGTTGTCCAAAACCTTATTTCTTCTGACCCTCCAGAACCAATGACCCTGTAAGTTGAAGAGAATGAAAGCTACTGCAAGGCAACACAGGCCACAGTGTGCACCACAGTGTGGTCAGAAGGACAACCAGAGGACGGATGGAGAACTGGACCATCCGATGGTGGGAATATGCTTTTACCTTGAAGACAAACATCTCTCCTCGCAGCATGGTGACTGTGTCAAAGTCCCCATCACAAATATAGGGTGCACCCCCGGCTGGCCGTTCGGTGGGCCGGGGCTTATTTCTCGTCCTGGTGGGTGAAACAGGTGGGACCCAGGGCTGGGTTGGTCGAGGCTTAGGTCTGGGTGTGGTCCGGGGAGGAGACGTGGATAAAATGTCTGGATCCTTAGGAACAAGGGAGGTCACGGTGGTGAGAGATGGGGTGGGGGTGCTTGGAAGAGGGCCTTCAAAAAGAGCACACATGTTTATTAAAATTATTCTTCTGTTAAATGTTACGTTTTATACCTGCCATAACCTACTTTTCTACCAGAAATAAATACTTATATATTGAGCTAGGCACTGGAAAAAAAGAACTTTATGATGACTGTTTTTGGCTCTCCCATAATTGTACTCTATGCCGCAATAATGAAAAATTCATTATTTGCCTGATCCTAGTGCACATTACACTCCATTACTCACTCACTCACTCTCTGTCTCTGAGCTCAATGTGCGTCACACTAACTTTCCATTCAAGACTGCGGGAGGAAGCTCATGAAGAAAACTCATTTGCTCAGCGATGAAATGAAGGGTTTACAGGCTGCCCACAGCGGAGAAACCAGAATCCCGCTGATACACCATTACAACTCGTGCCAGTTCAAACAGGCCCGTACGCCACTGAGACGGATCCGTTTACGGTCCAGACAATCGCTAACATCGTAATCATGGGAAAACCGAAACGATGAGGACGGACCCACCGTATATCTGATGAATCCCAAGTATGTCGTCCTCCGTGAGGGTGAAGTTCTCGGTGTCCATCCATTGGTAGAAAGGAGCCATTACAGCAGTTGGGTTGTTGGAGTGCTCCAGGCCCAAAGCATGTCCAAATTCATGCACAGCAACCAGAAAAAGGTCAATACCTGGACATGTAATAAGAAATGTAATATAATATTTGTTGAAAACGGAGATGAAACTCTAGAAAGCACAATCTGTAGCACCTTCTTCATTTCTGCTGCTCAGCGTCCAGGGCTCATCCAGGTCAAAGTGGGTATCGCCACCCATCCCAGGGCCAGGGAAGAAGGCGTGGGCCAAGGATCCTCCCTCTCCATCGAACAGAGACATGTCGCCATGGAAACCGGAGGCAAACAGCACAAGCATGTCTGGCTCTCCATTGGTGCCATTTGTAATGTCCTTGGAAGGGATTTCTTCAAAGCGCAGAGGTGTCACTTTCTGCCACATGTTAAACGCCTTACGAATAGCCTCCTGGGTCCTCTGCTCACCAATCTTCGGCGTGTGGCTCAAAATGCTGCCAACAACACCACATTCACCTTCAACCCTTCAATTCACTGGGTATGGAAATACACACAATAAAGTCTGTGCTCTTTATAAATGATATTACCTGTAAGTAAGCTTGTCCTTGTCCCATTTGTGTCCAGTGACAGCAAAGCGCTTTCTGCGCATTTTTCCCTCGTCCTGCTCCACAAAGCTGTCCGGTACGCCACAGCGAGGCCTCTTCATCGCACTAAAAAAAAAAAAAAAACTATTATATGGAAAATCCAAAATAGCATAGTGGCTTGGTGTAAAGGGGACTGACGTACTTGATTGTGTCCTGGTCCATCTCCCCAGTAACCTCTAGGCCATAGAAAATCTGCATGTCCTTGATGGCATTGGACAGGATGTGTGCAGACTGCATGGTGGACATCTGCCTGCTGGCTTGGGACAGGTAGCCGTACGTCCGCAGCCATGACTTTGAGTGTGAAGGAAACACACGACACCATCACAGAGAGACACAAACATGGGAGAAAATGGACGAAGAACAGACGGACAGTATATGAGCGGCGGCATGTTCCTCTCTGTGTCCCCACTGTGACACTGCGTTCATTGTGCCCATGATCCCGGAGGCACGGCCAGGAAACTGGTGCCAGACATGTGTGCCAGACATTCTTACCAAAGATTTTCCCCTTTTTCGGCCAAAGGATGCAAACCAAAAAAAGGAAATTGTAGATACTTCAAATTTGTAAGGCACATTGTGTCAGATGTTGCAACCCGAAGAACCTACATTTAATAGCTTAACATTTTGCACCATAAATGTTCAAATCCCGCCCGAATCGAACTGTTCGGCACATACGGAGCAGGACGGAGACCTGAGCAGCCGGCAAAGATCGGGCACTGACCGCATTTACAGCTCATTTCACTCCGTTACCTGTTAACAACTAATAAAGTTTATTTATCCTTTAAGCCACACAAAACATTTTCTATATATTCTTTTTTTTATTTTGCTCATATTTCCATTTCTATCTAAAGTAACTGTGCAGGGGGGAAATGAGCATCAGTAAATATCGCATTTTCAGCCAAACCGGGACGGATCAATAACGAGGCGGCGCAGCCTGGTCACCTCTGCGTGGAAGGGCTCCTCCTCGGCGGCCGCGCCGCGAACCGCGACCCGCAGCGACGTCAGCAGCAGCAGCAGCGCCGCCAGCGACGCCGCGGTCCCGGCCAGCCTCGAAGCGGCGGCCGAGGGGCTCCATCCGGGTGGCATCTTCCCCCCCGACTCCTCGCCGGCCCGCGGATCAGGGCCGAAGGTCGGGCCGCCTGCCGAGCGGCCCCGTGACGCGCGGAAAGTTGGCGGGTGCGCGCCCGACGGAGGCAGGACGGGGACGCGCACGGTCGCTCATTAATGGGAAGCGGCGGAGCGCGGTCCAAAACTTCGTGGAAGTTTCGAGTCGCGATCGCGAATGCGAACAAAACGCTGAATCCCTGCAAAGAGGAAAAATAAAAAAAAAAAAAAAAACTTGTCCAGCAGCAGCAGCAGCAGCAGCCGCCCGGCCACGATTCCTCCGGAGGGACTTTTTGGCTCCACCCGCCCTGACGAACTCAGATCTCAGCCAGTCCTCTGCAAACAGGCTGCCGAGGGGAACACACGCGACATGTAAAGTCCCCTCGAGCTGTTTTTAAAAATAAATTCTGGGGTGTGTGGGTGCATATTTTGACCATCTACATGGTGCTTTACTTGGTAAAAGCATGTTGGGATTGTGCAATATATATATATACACACACACCGGAGTGTTGTGAAAGAAAGAGGGAAGAAATAAGTCATAAAAACCAAATATGCAGATTTTATTTCAGTCTCTATTTTGAAAAGGGAAGGACTGCCGCCGGTTGCCAGCCTTTGCCATGGAGATGAGGATGAGCAGAAAAATGCCCAGGACCCAAACTGTGCCCACTGGAAGCAGCAAAACCATGATTCCATCTGTAGTGCAAGAGGGGGCGGAAAAAGAAAAGATAAAAATAAAGAAACAAGTGAAAGTGATTGTCATTATGAAACACTGACAAGGAAACGTGTCTTCTGCACTTAACCAAATCAGCCTTGGTGAGCAGTGTCCCACTTGATTAATATAAATTTCCCTTTTCTGTTTTTAAAAAAAAAAAAAAAAAAAAAAAACACACAACACTTTATACAGTGTTTGATTCACACTCACTGGATTTGTGATTGGCTGGTTCATCTATTCTGATTGGTCCGTAGGACAGAAGGCCTTGTGTGGGCTCACCAGCCTCCCGCTTTGTGATGCCACTGCACTTCTGGAAAGCGGTGAACGAAACTGCGTAAGTATTCCCTTCTCAAGCATTTAAAAAAACAGGAACACTTAAAATATGATTAACAAAAGGAGAGTAGCAGCATATTTGAATATATACATAAACCTTACAGGAATGCATAATTCAGCATCATCCGGCGTGCACAGGAACACGTTGCAGTGGAGGTAAAGGTCGTACGGCTCGGTCACAAACCGGAACATGTCAAAGGAGTAGCGAACGGTGGAATTTCTGCCGTTGACCTGCTCGTCTTCCCCGGTCTCGTTCAAGAACATGACAGTGTGGTCACTCACGCAGCTGCATGAGGGGCGAAGAAAGCGGTCGGGTTAAACCTGGGGTTCCAGGAGCCCCCCCCCCTGTATTAAAACCACAGCTCACCCCTCCTCCAGCAGGGAATACATGAGGCCTGCGGTCTGGTTGTGCTCGGCAGACTGGGAGCCCCAACAGTCTTTCACAATCAGGGAAAAGATGTCCTCGGGCTGGGTGACGCTGACCTGTACGTACACCTTGTCGTTCAGCTGGAACGTGGGAAAGGAGCTGAAGGCCTCGGAATACGTGGCATCTTTGAAGAGGCTCATCTCGACCTTCGCATCCAGGTCCTCGACCCGCATGAACGTCTCGCTTTTAATTGAAAACACTCTTAATTTCTAAAAGGCGCGGCACAGACGGCGGACCTTGCAACATGAACATGTTGAGGAACGTTTCTACCTGGAGGCTGGGATGATCGGAAAAGGGAGGCTGACGCTGCGGACATACGGGTAGACGCAAGAGTAGGAAATCTTCACCACCGGCTCGCGAACGATGTTCTGATAGCCCTGCGGGTCCGACATCAGCGTTAAGGAATAGGAAACGTGTGTGATGTTTGCCTGCGAGACCGTGGTGAACAAGGGGAGGAGAGAAATAAAAAACCCCAAGAAGTCGATCAACTGTGGAAACCGCGAACATCAACTAATAATCCGGTCACCTCGAGCGGGTTCCCACCACAGGCCACATACTGGTCTTTGTAGGTCCGTACTAAGTAGTACGAGACGTTGCCGATCACCTCTTGTTGCGCTCGGCACGATTCGTTCTGCAAATGAAGAGATTCCACCCCTATGTTGTGATACTTGAAGAAATCATCTTGGACCATGATGGTAATGAAGTCTTTCCCGCACACGACATTCATCTTCACAGCTTGGGACAAAAAAAAAAAAAAAAAAAACCAACGAGAGACCAAAAGTCAGAAGTGAAGGGCCACGGGTCGACGACTAATTTGCATGGTGACTACCTTTGTCGCACAGGTCGCCGTAGTAGCCGGTCACACATTTGCAGGTGATCTTATTATAGGCCAGGACGCAGCGATTGGGATCAGTGCAGCGCGTGACGTCACATTGCCCTAAACGCAGACGACACATTAATAATGCGCGACCCTCGAACCCCGCGCCACAAAAAGTGCTACGCTCACCGACAACGCCACCGTCGAAGAGGCAGAGGAGAAGGACGAAACAGCAAAACACCTGCGAGCAGACATGAAACGTGTTGGATTATCGTGAATTTTTTTTTTTTTAACCCTGAAACACATTTGGTCGACTGTACACCTTCCCGACGTAAAGAAGGCTCATCGTAACGATGCCTCGAACCGCCGCTCGACCAGAGAGTCCACCACGAGTCTCACCCGGCGTCCCACCAGGCATTAAATAGCCGTGGGCCAGACGGGGGATGATGCGCATCACCTGCGGCCGCGGCCATGATGCCCGTCCGGGGTTTTCACGCAGACGTGACAGTTCGAAACGATGCCATCGTTCCATCGCTCTGTCCCTCAGGCCTGGCCGGCACGGGGCTTCCAGTGCAACTTTTCTAATGCAGCGCTTAGAGGACGACTTTATACGGACAGTGGCGGTAATAATCGGGAGTTTTAATTACCATAAGTAAGCTCGTGGTTACATTATTTATACCACACATTCAGATGGCAGGTGAGGGTGACATATTAAATCAGGACTGCTGGATTCTACATGTTGCGACTCAAATGCATAATTATTTTCACAGGCTCACGTCGAACTTTATAGGACTACAGTGCCCTCTAGTGATCATAAAGGGAAGTAAACATTACTTTTATTTTCTGATTCTTGAGTCATCGAGGTGAAAAAAAAACGGGGAGGACGAAGGAAAAAAAAAGAAAAACTGATAATGTGACAATGCAAGTGGCCCGACCTGAGACCTGCTGGACCCTAATAATATAATTGATATAGTTGATAATGCATTCCCGTAATCGAGCTACGACGCTACCAGCTCGCTAGGTTCCTCACTAATTAAGAATCCTTGTGACATTACACCGCAAGCGTTACAGAAATGCGCTATCGACGTGCTAAGAACTGTATGAGGTCTACTTCCTCGTGCTTCACATCCAGCGGGTCTCTGAGGGTCTGGATGTGAAGCGATGCTCCTCTGCTTTTAACCATCACCCTTGGTGAGCAGTGGGGCAGCCAGGACAGGCGCCCGGGGAGCAGTGTGTGGGCACTGCGCCTTGCTCATGCACTCAAGTCAGGCCGCTTGCACTGTCACATGACTAGTTTTTTTTTTCAGGGGGAAAAAAGCTTTGCATCATTTCTGGAATGATGCAAGTGGACGGCATGGAAAACAGTAATTACAAATGCAGCATCACACCCATGTTTAAGTGCAAGTTTTAATATAAATGTAAGACAATTGAAAAGTTTGCAAATGAAATGTAACAGAACACAAAGGGATATCTATGTAAAGTGCAGAGTCCTGGCTCCTCGGTGGTGGAACCATCCCGTTCCATCTTCAAGGACTATATTGCGACCTGCCGCAAATGTAAATGTTGGCTGACGTAGCCAGGTCTGAGGAAACGTGGGTCGTTTCGGCGGGAAGGCAGCGGCAGTCGAGCGTCGATGAAGCGCTCTGCGCTCGACCGACGGGCCTGGCGAGGCAGTCACGTGACGCGGGGCCGAGCGCGGCTACACGAGTTACCCCGCACGGTCCCTCCGCACTGTACCTCGTCGCAGCCCACCCGTCCGCCCGCTCTCTGCCTGTCGCCTTCCCCGCGGGGACAAGGGGGTGGCGGCTTTTAATACGACGTCCCCCGACGCTCGGATACGCGCCCCCGTCGCGGGGTTTTCCTGCCGTCAGGTCGGCTAGTCGTGTCACAGCAGCGGCTCTTCCTCTCCCGTGTTTTTTTTTTTTATCGTTTACAACGTGTTTGTTTAATATCCCGTTTTATTACCGCGGCCACGTGACGTGTCGGCTATTTGTCACGCGTTTCGTGTGTATTATTATTATTATTATTATTATAGCGAGCAGCTCTTTACTGCTGTCGTCCTCTGCACCGCAGCGAGGGGTAGACTTTGGGGCATAAACGTCGTTCTTTTTACGCGGCGGCGACCGCTTTTACAGCCCGGGGCACCATTTTTATCCAGTAGCCTGGCAAGGATGAACACGGAGAAGGATTTCTCCCCGCTGACGCCGAACATCGTGCGGGCGCTCAACGACAAACTGTACGAGAAGAGGAAGGTCGCGGCCCTGGAGATCGAGAAGTAAGACTGTCACAGCCCTGGACATGTCCATCGTGCTAATAGTCCCACTTACTTGCGTTGTTTACCCGTCTAGACGTGGCACACTTGTAATATATAGAAAGCAATGGTAATAAAGAGTTTGAAATGATTACATAATCCTCATCTGCTGATACTGTACTGTTGTGAATTTATTGCTTTTAATGCTTCTTTACTCCTTGAAAGTGATTTTTCTTTCATCATTGTGATGAACAGCATAGTACACAGCACACATTCAAGCGTGTCCTCTGCTTTTAACCATCACCCTTGGTGAGCAGTGGGTTAACTTGGGTTAACAGGGACACAGAATTCAATTGGGACTGTAGACTTATTGTTGCATCATTACAGCCGTTTCCAGCAACCAGAGTCATTTACAACATGATCAATATCTGGATTGACTCGATGACTCATGTCTTTTCAATGCCCCAAACACATTTTTCCTATCAAAAAGATGTTTCTAAATGACACTAAGCTTTTGATTGGTTTGTATGTGTGTGTGTATAAAATTGATCTGCATGTTGTGTCGTGATAGAAGCCCCAAGTCTTTGTGAACCTGTCAGACTTTCATCCTCATTTGAATATTCTTTATTTACGTGTGTGCAAATGAGTGACTCTGCCCCCCCGGGCTACAATAATCACTGTCACTTTTCAGACTTGTGAGGGAATTTGTCGCTCAGAACAACTCCACCCAGATCCGACATGTCATTCAGATTTTGGCATCTGAGTTTGCTCTGTCCCAGCATCCGCATAGTCGCAAGGGGGGACTTATTGGCCTGGCAGCATGTTCGATCGCCCTTGGAAAGGTAAGGTGGACGTTTACTGCGTGCTTTCTGTGCCACATTCATCACAAGAAGACAAGTCAAGTCATTAGTCAGTAGTAGTTTGTAATGTAATAAAAGCAATTTCTGATAATGTAGACATTCATACACATTTTCTCACATTCAGCTGAGGTCTCATTCAGAACAAACTTGAATTTTTCGTAAAGTTGACTGTTCATCGTGTCAAGAATTAGTCTTGAATGAGTTTCAGAAATAGTTTGAACCATTGAACTAAGTTGGAGATGCACAGTGCAGACATTTCCTGTGTATAATACTTCCTGTATGAAATCCCCCAGGATTCCGGGCTGTATCTGAAGGAGCTCATCGAGCCGGTGCTCACCTGTTTCAATGACTCTGACAGCCGGCTTCGCTACTATGCCTGTGAGGCTCTTTATAACATAGTGAAGGTGGCCAGAGGAGCAGTGCTGCCTCACTTCAACGTGCTGTTCGATGGGCTCAGTAAGGTACAGGACTTCCACCAACAACTACAAAAATGCTGGCGGGAATGAGGCATCAGGGGACTGTTTCTCAAATTAGATCTAATCTAATTAAAAATGCATATAGACTCTGATATGAAGGTTTTTGTTACATTTTCATCACTCCAGCTTGCAGCAGACCCTGACCCCAACGTGAAGAGTGGATCTGAACTTCTTGACCGACTGCTGAAGGTGTGTGTTTTTGTGTTAAACAAACTATTAGATGTAATGTGGTAACGCTCAACGCTATGTTTATTTGATTGATTTTGCAGGACATTGTCACAGAAAGCAATAAATTTGACCTGGTGGCATTTGTCCCCCTGCTGCGGGAGAGAATCTACTCTAATAATCAGTATGCCCGTCAATTCATCATTTCCTGGGTGAGTTTGGCGTAGCCAAAGGAGATGATTTAGAACAAAAGATGTATCAAAAGATGTGCCCAATCATAGGTGTCCCCATGGTGTCACTGGTATAAAAGCGGTTTATCTATTTATTTATTTTTGTTCCAGATCCTAGTTTTAGAATCTGTCCCTGACATCAACCTTCTCGACTACCTGCCAGAAATTTTGGATGGCCTCTTCCAGATTTTAGGAGATGGCAGCAAAGAAATCAGACGAATGTAAGTAACCTTTCAAACTCTTCAACTTCTGCTCTTGGCATCTCATTCTGTTTTTTTTTTTGAATGGCTGCTTGATGTTGAAGTTCTGCTTGTCATCTTTCAGGTGTGAAGTAGTCTTGGGTGAGTTCCTGAAGGAGATTAAGAAAACACCTTCTAGCGTGAAGTTCGCAGAGATGGCCAACATTCTTGTTATACACTGCCAGGTGTCTGACGAGTCGAAACTCAGTAAGTGACCGCTGGGACACCATTGTTGAAGCTGGATGTGTGTATTGCTAAGTAAAAGTGATGTGACGTATCAGAGCTTTCTGTAGTTAATATCTTCATTAGTGATGGGAAACTCTGATGCAGAATTTTAAGAAATCAGAAAGCATGGTGAAACTGTCGTGTTTGCTGGTGAACAATACATATTGACATTTGATATTTTGGTATTCTTGTCACATTACCAAGGTTTTGATCTTTTTTTTATTTTAGTTTGTATACATTGTGAACGGTGTTCATTATCACTCTGATGCATTCTATTCCTAGACAGAGTAGCTGTCTGAAATTAAATGATTAGTTTGTCTGACAAGATGCAAATCACACATGAGACAGGGCACTGCTGAAATTATTGTTGCTTTTGAGGTTTGGTTTTTGTTGTTTTGCTAAGTTAGATCCCACCTACATATCAGTAATAGTAGTTAGGGGTGGGCAATATATTGAATATACTTGTAGCCGGCCTGTTCTGCGTGCGATGTAGAAAATGACTATATTGTGAGGATAGAGTATAAATCTCCTGATGCATGCGTGCAGTGTGGCTTTAGATTTGCTCTGATGAGCAGAAAAAGGTCTGTGCTCAGTCCGCACTCACCCGACGCTCCTGACTGCATGGACTCCTGAACCAGGCTTTTTTTATACAACAAGTATTAGGCATAAAGAATCCAATGTAGGCCAAACCCTATTTTAATATACCTCCCATCTCTTTTTGGAACATCTTGTGTGAATCCTGAAGTTGTGGGCCACTGATTTTTGAAGGCAATATCTGGATGTTTTCTTGCTTTCTTCACAGCGAATGACCTGATCCAGCTAACCGCCATGACGTGGATGAGAGAGTTTATCCAGCTTGCTGGCCGTGTGGTGCTACCCTACTCTTCTGGAATCCTAACCGCTGTGTTACCTTGCCTGTCCTACGATGATCGCAAAAAGAGTATCCTTGTCTTGCTTCATGTCAGTAGATTGAGCTGAGGGTTGTATTTTCTAGCCTGCTCACTGTCTGTAAGATAAGAACTTTGAGGTCGTTGCTAGTGTTTTCCTTAACCTATCCTGATCAGGCACAAAGGAGGTGGCCAGTGCTTGTAACCACAGCTTGATGAAGCTAATCACTCCTGAAGATGATGAAGATGAGGACACACAATCCACAGTTTCTCCTCCAAGAGAAGGCAGCCCACCCAAGTCACAGGATGACCTCAATGGTGTGTGAACGTCTGTGCCAGTTATTCACCTTTTCACTCTCACTTAGAGAATTGTTAGGATCGATTCCGCAACCCACATCTCTGACACTAAAGCGTGTCAGGACACTGCCAAGATCGCATAAGCAAATCCAGGGGTTTTGTACATACAGATTCAACAATTTACAAATAAATTCAACATTTAATTATGTAAATGCACAATTGTTTTAAATATTTACAAATATAGATTGTTTAAAATGAAACACATTTGTGTATGCATCCTAAAAATAGCTTTTCTGCACGAAACACATGAAGCATTGCTTTTCTGCATTTGTGACCACAATCTACATTTGTGGCTTTTGGTTTGTGCACGTTTGATTATTGGCAGTGTTCTGATTCCATAGATGTTGTCAGGAATAAAAGTTTTCAAAGGGGCAGCTTATTCCAGATCGCCACCACAGCGGCATAAACACATAGTGGCCAATAATATATTATATGCCTAATGATTTAGCACTAAGTAGAGAATGAATGAGAAATAATGAATTGCTTGTATTTTATGGAAAAAAAAACTAGAAAAAAATTGCATGCATAATACCTGTTGCCCTCCAACCTTATTAAGGTTATTAATGCTATATGAGCCGATAAATGAGTAAAAAAAAGCATGTAATGTAGCTGTTAGGAGCAGGGGGCAAAAAAACGAGTTTTGAAATATAGTCGAAAGCAGTGATTAATGGGCCCTCACAAACATGGTGCAACACCCTGTGATGTAATTGTAGGCCCCAGCTCGGCCCCACCCCTTTTAGGTTTGGGATGTGAGAACACATGTCATGTAAAAAATTTAGATGCATTTTAGCTAATGGATGTGAATGGGACATTTGTTCAGATTTTACTGCAAACAACTGTTTGCTCCAAAATCATAGCTTGTATCCTGCATTTGAAGTGTTGTAGGCAAAACAAAAATTCCTTATAAACACTTCATAAGGAACATGTTCACAACATAGTGACCAAATTTTATGTTTATCTGATTAACAGTGTACGAGCATTACAATAGAAAGTGCGAAGTGGTACTTTTTCTCTTGCCAGTTGGTGGTGCTATACCAAGGTGTCAATTCATATATGATTATGGTGCGAGACTGAATATTTCTATGAAGTTTCATCTTGATTACTCAATGTTTAGTGCAATTTATTAATTTTTTATATTTCCCAAAAAATTACATGTACATTTGTCAGCTAGCAATTCCAAGCTATGCTATCAAAAAAAAGATTTGCAATTTAGCATGATAAACCTTTGTTCTACATATAAGTCAAATTTGGAGTGAATTGTATTTGCGTGAATTGTGATGTGTGGGGCAAATAATTTTGTGCATAGGAAGCACCTTTAAAACTGCAAAATCTGCAAGAAGGAGAATAATAATCTTTTGCAAAAACAATAGTGCTTTGCACATTCAGTGCAGGTCAGCCTATGGCTGCACTGCACCTTCGGTGCTCGGGCCCTAATTAATGAAGGAATTATGACAGATTTATAAGAATTATGAGATTTATGTTCACTCTGAATTAAATCAGTGTGTTTTAAATTTTCTTATTTATTAAAGTGAGCTTTTTGTAAAAAAAAAAAAAAAAATCTTTATCCGCATGGACAAGAGTTGAGTTGTGGGCCATCAGCTGCCGGGCATGTGATCTGCATTCAGTTCTGCTTCCTCCCCCTGCTGCTCCTCCTACCCTCCACACGTTCAGGCTCAGGCCTCCCCCCACACTCTCACCAGACTCACCCCTCCTACTGTCACTTGATTGGTTCTCCCTGGCACGGTGACGTGTCTTTTTTCAGTTGAAGAGGAGAATGCGCTGACAGCAATGCATTGGTGGTTCAGTGGTAGAATTCTCGCCTGCCACGCGGGAGGCCCGGGTTCGATTCCCGGCCAATGCAAGCAAAAATTTTGTCTTGCTTGTATGTAATTAAACAAAATAGAGGAAAATAATTGAATATAACATTTTGTTATAGAATGTCTATGTAGAACTTAATTTATTTAATGAATGTTTTACTCAATTCAAAATCAGCTTCTGTGGGGAAAAACAACTTTTTTTTTTTTTTTTTAAACATACATAAGAGTATTTTAAGTATTTTCTAAAAGGTAGGGTTTTTAGCTGTAGTTGCCCAGCTGTTTGAACATGTGACAGTATCTGGATTTTGACTGGATACTCTGCTTCCCCCCAACCTTGTTAAGGTTATTAATGTTACATGGGTGGATAAATTATTAAAATTAAGCATGTCACATAGCTGTAGAAGCAGGGGAAAAAACTGCATTTTGAATGTATCAGCAAATTATGCCAGAAAATAAGATTTATCTTCAGTCTGAATTAGATCAGTATATTTAAATTGTCCTGTTTATTAAAGGGAGATTTATGTACGATTTTTCTTCATCCTTGTGCATAAACATGTTTAGCATTTTGCTTTAAGCTGTGGGCCATCAGCTGACCAGCATGTGATCTGCATTCAGTTCTGCTTCCTCCCCTGCTGCTCTTCCTACCCTCCACACGTTCAGGCTCAGGCCTCCCCCCACACTCTCATTGGCTGTTCTGCATCGGTCTCACCAGACTCACCCCTCCTACTGTCACTCGATTGGTTCCCCCTGGCACGGTGACGTGTCTTTTTCAGTCGAAGAAGAGACTTCTCTGACAGCAATGCATTGGTGGTTCAGTGGTAGAATTCTCGCCTGCCACGCGGGAGGCCCGGGTTCGATTCCCGGCCAATGCAAGAAAGTTTTTTTTTTCTTGCTTCTATTTAATTAAACAAAATAGAGGAAAAATTAAAAATTATTTAATATAACATTTATTTTCTAGATTGTCTACATTCAACTTCTAAAAAGTGTTTTATAATTAATTTAATGAATGATTTATTACATGAAAAACTAATTTTTTAAACATACATAAGAGCCCTATTTCCTAAATTGTTTGGTTTTTAACTTTAGTAATTCAGATGTGACCGTATCTGGATTTTGAGTGGAATTTCTGGTATAAGCTTAAAACCTTCCTCTTTAGAGAAAAGTTGTGTAAATTATGTGATTTTCACTTGATACTTAGATACTTAGACTAACTAGTAACTTTCACATAGTCTTACCTATGCAAGAAAAACAACAGAGTGAATAAAAGTGATTGTATTTATGATTTGAGTTCTAGTGAACCAGAACTGATTACTTCACTCATGGTAACATGAAAGCATGTTGTAAGTTGCTCTGGATAAGGGCGTCTGCCAAGTGAATTGAAAGTGAAGTGATTGTCATTGTGATACACAGCACAGCACACGGTGACACAACAAAATGTGTCCTCTGCTTTTAACCCACCACACTTAATGGGCAGCCATGATAGGCGACTGGGGAGCAGAGTGTGGGGATGGTGCTTTGTTAAGGTTATTAAAGCTAAATGGGTGGATAAATGTGTAAAAACAGCATGTCACATACCTGTAGAAGCAGGGAAGATATTGCATTTTGAATTTATCAGGGAATTATGCCAGAAAATAAGATTCATCTTCACTCTGACTTAAATCAGTGTGTTTTAATTTTTTTATTTATTTAAGGGAGATTTATGTATAATTTTCCTTCATCCTTGTGCACAAACATGTTTAGCATTTTGCTTTAAGCTGTGGGCCATCAGCAGGCCAGCATGTGATCTGCATTCAGTTCTGCTTTCTCCCCCTGCTGCTGCTCCTACCCTCCACACGTTCAGGCTCAGGCCTCCCCCCACACTCTCATTGGCTGTTCTGCAGCGGTCTAACCAGTCTCACCCCTCCTACTGTCGCTCGATTGGTTCTCCCTGGCATGGTGACGTGTCTTTTTCAGTCGAAGAGGCGAAGGCTCTGATAGCAATGCATTGGTGGTTCAGTGGTAGAATTCTCGCCTGCCACGCGGGAGGCCCGGGTTCGATTCCCGGCCAATGCAAGAAAGTTTTTTTTTCTTGCTTCTATTTAATTAAACAAAATAGAGGAAAATTTAAAAATGATTTAATATAACATTAATTTTTCTAGATTGTCTACATTCAACTTCTAAAAAGTGTTTTTATGACTTATTCAGCTTTTGTGGGGAAAAAAATGCTTTTAAACATACATATGAGCCCTATTTCCTAAATTGTGTGGCTTTTAACTTTAGTGATTCAGATGTTTAAACATGTGACTGTATCTGGATTTTGAATGGAATTTCTGGTATAAGCTTAAGTGCTAACTAGTAACTTTCTCATAGTCTGACCTATGCAAGAAAAACTACAACAGAGTGAATAAAGTGATCTTATTTATGATTTGAGTTCTAGTGAACCAGAACTGATTACTTTGTAATTACGTTGTAAGTCGCTCTGGATAAGGGCGTCTGCCAAGTGCCATAAATGTAAATGGTTCCCCCAACCTTGTTAAGGTTATTAAAGCTAAATGGGTGGATAAATTAGTAAAAAAAAAAACATCAGTGGGCCATCAGCTGCCGGGCATGTGATCTGCATTCAGTTCTGCTTCCTCCCCTGCTGCTGCTCCTACACTCCACACGTTCAGGCTCAGGCCTCCCCCCACACTCTCACCAGACTCACCCCTCCTACTGTCACTTGATTGGTTCTCCCTGGCACGGTGACGTGTCTTTTTCAGTTGAAGAGGAGAATGCACTGACAGCAATGCATTGGTGGTTCAGTGGTAGAATTCTCGCCTGCCACGCGGGAGGCCCGGGTTCGATTCCCGGCCAATGCAAGAAATTTTTTTTTTCTTGCTTCTATTTCATGAAATAAGACAAAAATAATTATGATATGAATAAAATATTCAGAAAATAATTTAATATAATATATTTATATAATTTCTACATATAACTTGTAAAAGGGTGTATAGTTCATTATTTATTCGTAATTAATGTTTTATTCATTTCAAAATCATTTGAAACATTTTTTTGGCATAGAATATTGTGAAAGAATGTTGTTTTTGTCTTATGAAAAGAAAGGGGGAAACAAACAAGCCAAAAAGTTTAATAAAATAATGAGTGTTTTAATTCAAATTAAACATGAACACACATACAAGCGCATATATATTAAAAGAAATGTAATTGTAATAATTGATATCATTACTCCCTTTTTTTATTTCTTTCAAGAGATTAAAATATTTTATTATGATATTTTGTAGATTCTCTAAACACTTCTCAAGATTCGGTGGGATTCAGCAATATCTCTTTCTTTACTGCTGCAGGGTAAGAACACACACACTCATACCTTAAAAGTATTCACCTCATTGCCATTTTTCATGTTTTGTTCTCTCACAACTTGAAATTTAGCGTTTGCACCATTTATTTTACAGATGTGTTTTTTTAGTAGACATTTTCACTTAGGGTTGTAGTCACCTTTGTTGGCAGTGGTTTAGATATTAATGGATGTGTGTTAAGTTATTTTAAGGAGACAGTAAATTTACACTTTTACACAAGTTGTACACTGACATCTTCTGTGTTGTTGAATACAGTTAGTTTCTTCTTTACTAAGAAGATACTAATATATATATGGGTTTTTGCTTATTTAAGTAAATATTTCCTAAATGACTGATCGTTTAAGTGCAGCCCGATGACTCCTCATTTTGCTGCTTTTGTGAACAGAGTCGACCGAATTCAGGTGACTTTAGATCTGGACGGAATAGTTCAGGTGTTGGATCGCCACCTACACGACTCATCTACAGGTATGATGACTCGCATTGCCGTTCTCAAGTGGTTATATCACCTCTACATCAAGACCCCTCGTAAGGTGAGTAGGGTCACCTAACCTCTCGTAAAGTTAGCAACGCCATTCCATAGTCTCTCCCCTGTTCACACTGTCCGTTTTCCCTGCTAGATGTTCAGACACACAGACAGTCTATTCCCCATGCTGCTGAAGACTTTGTCTGATGAATCTGATGAGGTATTTGATTTTTTGTTGTAGCTCAGAGGGACAATACAATTTTTTTATAGAATGTTTTTGATGATGTCTGTAACTTCTTCAATCATGCGGGCCTACAGAATTCACTGAAGTCTTCTTCTCAGGACATCTCAGAACAGAAGTGTACAAAATTTAAAGAACGCCACTTAATGTGCTCAATCCACCCAGGTCATCCTGAAGGACTTGGAAGTGCTTGCAGAGATTGCATCGTCCCCGGCAGGACAGACTGACAACTCTCTCTCATGCGATGGCAAGTCAGAGGTCCATGTCACTGATCCAGTAAAGACGGGGCAGCAGCTGACTGTAGGTGAGTCAGATCAGCCAGTGAGCAATGCTTCCCATCTTCTGAAGTCTAAAACGGCCTAAAACTATAGTAGAATTGCAGTGCTTTAAACATATCCTTGTTTAATCAGCTCTATTCTGTCACAGGCTCGAAGGTGGTCGACTCTTCTCCGTCCACCCCCAGCATGAACTCCTACTTTTACAAATTCATGATTAACCTTCTCAAGCGCTTCAGCCAGGAGAGGAAGCTGCTGGATATCAGGGGGGCCTTCATCATCAGGTAGAGCTTCACACTGGGCTTCGTGGTGCATTATTTGCTGTCCCTGCCAGACCACTGAAACACGGGAGTGTTTCATATGAATGGCTTTGAACTCCCATTTTCTGTAAAGCATTTTGTCGTCAGCCGCAGTTTGATCTGTCTTTCCCCGCCATTCCTGTACAGACAGCTTTGTCTGCTCCTGCACGCCGAAAACATCTTCCACTCCATGGCAGACATCTTGCTGAAGGAAGAGGACCTGAAGTTTGCCTCCACCATGGTGCAAACACTGAACACAATTCTGCTCACATCCGCGGAGCTTTTTCAGTTACGCAACCAGCTTAAAGACCTGCACACACAGGTTAGCTATCTATCGTCCCTAAAGTACTGGAACTGCACATTTTCTATAGTTTTATGTTAATAAAACCTTGTGGTATCTGTTCAACTTTGTGAACATGCATTTTATTTAATGTAATGTTCAACACTGTATTCACTCACCGACATTTGAAGCATTAAGGGAGTAGAAGCAGTGATGACCATTTAGGCATAGAGATGAAAACCTGAGAGACCATCAGGATTAAAAGAGACTTTTAGGTTATTCAGAAAACTGTCCTGCAAATGTACAGTCATGTGAAAAAATTAGGACACCCTATGAAAG
The DNA here is from genome assembly GCF_900700375.1 of Denticeps clupeoides. Classification (NCBI taxonomy): domain Eukaryota; kingdom Metazoa; phylum Chordata; class Actinopteri; order Clupeiformes; family Denticipitidae; genus Denticeps; species Denticeps clupeoides. Next base: position 11,284,754 of record NC_041723.1, on the reverse strand, counting down.
CCTGTATATTTTAAAATATATGTCGTCATGTGGATATTTAATATCAATTTTAATGATATTGAGGGATCCAAATAATATAACTAAACAATAAAAAATTAAGAAAAGCCTTTTTAAAACTTTCTGTGAAATGTAATTTTAAAAGAATGCAATTTCTGGTGAGGAATAAATTAGGACACCCCCACATATTATCCCACTTAAAATGGTTAAAATCGCACACAGCTGAATCACCACAGGTGCATATGATCAGTACATAGTTACCCAGCATTGTAAAGGAGCCTCGCCCTGGTTAAACCTCAGATTAGTTTGTTGTGCTCCTGACTGTTGAAGTGAGCACCATGGTGAGATCTAGAGAGCTGTCTGATGCCCTCAGAAAGAAGATTGTGGCCGCTTATGAGTCTGGTAAGGGATTTAAAAAGATCTCAACAGAATTTGACATCAGCCTTTCCACCATCCGAAAAATAGTTTACAAGTGTAGGACATTCAAAACAGCTGCCACCATGCCCAGGTCTGGCAGTCCAAGCAAATTGATCCCTAGAGCAGACAGTAAGATGCTCAAAGAAGTCATCAAAAATCCTAAAATGTCATCACGGGAACTACAGCAGGTTCTGGCTACTGTCAGTGTGAAAGTGCATGACTACTATCAGAAAGAGACTACACAAGTTTGACTTTCATTGGAGGTGTGCAAGGAGGAAACCTTTGCTCTCTAAGAGAAACATTAAGGCCAGACTGAAGTTTGCCAGAGTGAATGTAGACAAAGACAATTACTTCTGGAATAATGTTCTTCGGACAGATGAGTCTAATATTGAATTTTTTGGACACCAGAATAGAAGACACGTTTTGCGTAAACCAAATACAGCCTTTCAAGAGAAGAACCTCATACCAACTGTGAAGCATGGAGGTGACAGTATTTTGATTTGGGGATGCTTTGCTGCAGCAGGACCTGGCCAGCTCACCATCATAGAATCCATCATGAATTCTACTGTGTATCAGAGGGTGCTTGAAGGGCATGTGAAACCATCTGCAAAAAATTAAAGCTGAAGTGTAACTGGATACTGCAACATGACAATGACCCAAAGCATACCAGCAAATCCACCAAGGACTGGCGAAAAACTAAGAAGTGAAGAGTCCTGGAATGGCCAAGTCAAAGCCCTGATCTTAATCCCATTGAGATTAGGGCTGCAACTAACCATTATTTTAATAATCGATTAATCTGTCTTATTTTTTTAATTAATCGTAGAATCGGATAAAAAAAAAAAAAAAAAACAAGAAAAGCATTCATTTCCAACCCTTTATTCAAAAGCAGAACCAAAGTCTTTAGAAAGTGCACAAACATGTTGCTCCTTGAGCTGTTATAGTAATAATAATAAAATAAAAATCGACTAACACAAAAATATACACATGTATGCTTTACATCTGCCAAATATAGACTTTTTTAAAATAAAGTGCCACCTGAGCTGCCAGAATGATAAATAATTTATAAAAAAATAAAGAACACTGTCAGAACTTGTTCTCTACACTACACTGCAGATGCACACACTCGCAGATGCACACACTCACAAACTCTCACACTGACACACACACACACACACACACACACACACACACACACACACACACACACACACTTTTCTAACTTAGTAGTTTTGTCCTGATTTCAGTCCAGATCTCTAAAAAATCTTAAATCAAGATACATTTACTAGACACATGAAACAGCATAAGAAATGATGTCTTGTTTTCTGATAAAACATCTAAAAATTAAGTGATTGTTTGTTTAAAACAAGCAAAATTACCTACCAATGGGGTAAGAAAACTAATCTTAATGAGATATAATATCAAACAGAAGTTTTAAGCATCACTTAATTTTCTCATGCCATTTTTCTTGTCTAGTAATCTTGATTTAAGATTTTTTAGATATTTGGACTGGAAACGAGACAAAATTACTAGTTAAGAAAAGCTTTTTTTGCAGTGTAGCTATACATGACAACAGATTGAAAAATGAATGGTCCAAAAAGTGAATAAAAACATGTCTTTAGTCTTTTAATGCAAAGTAACTATAACACCCCTGCTTTACTACTGTTATTAACTTGTCATGCTTGTCAAGATGGATGACTGGATGACCTCATCAAACACGCGTTTCAGGTGCAGGATCATTGCCGTGGTGCTCCCGTGCCGTGCCATGTCTCTTTTGCATATTTTCGCGCAGATTTCTCTGCCTCCGCCATCTATCTGTCCTCTACCTCCGCTTGTTTTTTATTTATTTTTGCTCCGCGCTGTCTATGAGGCGCCAAATTCAGCTAGCATCTGTGTACGAGAGACCGAGGGTGTTCACTCTGCTCCGCGCTCAAATATAACGTCTCCGCGTCGCGCGACATAACAAATCGATTAGGAAATTCGTTGCCAACTCTTTTAGTAATCGATTTTTATCGATTCAATCGATTCGTTGTTGCAGCCCTAATTGAGATGCTGTGGGGTGACTTGAAATGGGCCCTCAAACATCTCACAGCTGAAACAAAACAATGTCAGAGACTGGTAAAAGGCCACCAAAGGCGTCTCACCGAAGTTATATCAGCTAAAGGGGGCAACACTAGTTATTAGGGGGTAGGGTGTCCTAACTTTTTCCTCCATTAAAATACACATTTTTGTTCATCTTTTTTTTTATGTGTAAAAAAATGTTTCATTTTTGTTGTTTAATTGTAATTAAGTCACTTTCCTTTCCAGTCATACATGAAAACCTGATTGGACATTAATATGTGAACATTTCCTAATAAAGAGCTGATTATTTAAATTGGGGTGTCCTAGTTTTCTCACATGACTGTATACAGGTGGAAAAATAGCTTTAACACAAAGTCCAGTGTGCTGCCTGTTCTTTTAGTTCTTCCATTTAAATGTGTTGTGGTGAAGTGGAATAAGTTGAAAAAACACTGCTCTTGTCTTACCTGTTCTGCCACTTTTGCTTGTCACAGGAAAGCTGTACCCTGTTCTGTTGTCTGTACCGTTCCTGGTGTCACAACCCTGTGGCCACGGTTTCCCTCTGCTTCCTGACGCAGAACTACCGCCATGCCTATGACCTCATTCAGAAGTTGTATCCTTGAAAACAAGTGTCTCCCACCCTGACCAGAAGACTCCAACTCCCCGCTGTCTACTGTATACTGCTGATTCGTCCACAATTTCAGTTTTATGTCGAAGAGAAAACAGCAGAAAATTGCCTTGTCTATCAAATAATATAATAGAACACTTTCGAATCCTTGCAAAAACTTTATAGACTTTATAATTTCCCCGGGCTATTGAACCCCTCCTTTTGAAGAGGTCCTGTGTAGAGAAGCCATAATGTCCGTAAGTCTTCCTGCACTTCGTTGTCCAACTCAAAGGTGAATTTTCTAACTAGCGTCAGATGTCCATAAGTGGCTGAAATTGTAAGAGCGAAGCACTTCCATCCAACCGCTTGGTTAGATCCTTCAGAGATTCCTTAACGAGATTCTTTTAGTGGGGACCTGGAGGTGACTGTAGACTTTCTCATGGAGGTGGACAAGTTAGTGCAACTTATCGAAAGCCCTATCTTTACTTGTGAGTAGTCTCGTTTTTCCCTATATGTTTTCCCCAATGATTAGATATAATCCTGAATTATGCCTTGTCATGTGCTGATATTCTCAGACCTAAATTCTTCTAAAATCCAAGGAGGAACTGTATGACAACCTGACTCCAAATATATATTCTTCTTTCATGGATTTGTTTTGTGAACTGTTCGCCTGGGCCTCTTTAGCTATGTGATGAGCTGATTTGATGTAAAAAGTGATTTATTTCACAGACTGTGTTCTCCAGACCTATCTGCCTTTTTATTCTAAGATTTGCTTCTGTCTTTTACAGACCTACGCTTGCAGCTCTTAGATGTGGAGAATAACCCCTATCTAATCAAAGCTCTTTATGGTCTGTTGATGCTGCTGCCTCAGAGCCAGGCTTTCCAGCTACTGTCCAATCGTCTGAGCTGCGTGCCCAATCCGGAGCTAATGAGGACCACGTAAGTGTCCATTAACACAACCACTCAGCCTCACGACTGTCTCCTCTGCAGCCTTATATTGGTGCATGCCCACTAATGGTTCAGGCATTGCCAATACGTAGAAGATTTTTAATTTGTGCAAATAGATTTCAGCACAGCTGAGGCGTGGAACATTTTGCGACATAAATCGTTAAAATTAGCCCTCCTGTTTTAGGGACGACTCGCAGGAATGTGGTGCAAAGCGTCCCACCCAGGCTCACATGGACTACGGCGAACTACTGGAGCACTTTGACCGTGTTCAGAGCAAGCATCTGGAAGTGCGGCACCAGCGAGCTGGCCGGGCCAATCACCCGGACAGAAAGCTGCTGTTGTGAAGCAGGACCACCTGTCCCCTCCTGTTCTTCAAGACATGAACACCTCAGATGGTCACGGGAACTCTGTACAATTCACACCTCCTCCAGCCAGAGCACCGGTGTGCTAAATGCAGTTTTTAATCTGTTGAATGTATTGTATTGGATTTTTTTTTTTTTTGGTTGTTGTTTTAAATGTTTTTTTTAAGTGTTATGTTATTAGGTTGTGTATTCACGCACATACATGAATATCGATCAGGTCTGTTGCTAGATTGCACTCGGTCCATTTGTTGTTTCTTTTTGAAAATGATCTGGTGAATCCTTGCTGTGCCAGTAGAGATTGCACTGCATGCACATCATACCAAAGCCTCTCTCCAGTTCTGGTCTGCTTTATAATGGGCAGTGTCCCCTTCCTTTGTTCTAACTGTTCACTGTTTCTCTTTCTTTTTTTTTTATTTCTTATACCTAATGCATCCTTTCAGCCTTGTCAGCTAGCTGAATTTTTTTTTTCTCCTGCACATTCCTTTTCTCTCCATTTATCGTATCCTTCAGACTTTATTGGCCTTAATGTAAATGAACAGACTGAGCTGTTACCAGTACTCTTTAATAAAAAGTGGACCATGTATCACAGAGCCGCTTAATGTTAAACATTGTTAGCGTTTCTTCTTCTTAACATTTTAAAAGTGTAATCTCAAAGGACATTGTTTTGCCTTTAGACACCGGGGAAAGGCAGGGGGTGGAGAAACGTGAAATAAAGACATGTCAGTATTAAGTAGACAAGAGAAAGGTACATTCCAGCAGATGGCGCTACAGTCATTTCTAAAGACAATGTTGTGTGGAGTAGGTCCATCGGTGGCGTGTGCACTTTTACTTCTCAGGGCATTGTGGAATATTGCACTGTGCTCGTCAGATGTGATCATGTTAACTATCTGTGCAACTATTAAAGTAGCCCATTTCGTTTTGCGCAGAGTCGATTTTGGAGTAGCAGTGAAGTCTGGATTATTCATTTTGTTTTGGGGCGATGGATTTTTGTGTGACTTCTGCTCGTCCTGAATATGCCTGTATAATTTACAGTGTTGTGGCTCGATCATGCTCTGCTTCTGTGGTAGGCAGTCATATTCTGCTGTTTTTTTTTTTTTTTTTTTTGAAAATGCTTTTTGCTTTAATTTAGCCTGATTTGCCTTGCCTGAAGCCAATTGAAGGGTGTTTGAAACAGAAACACAAAGTGTCCTGGAACATGATGGTCTACCCCTGATTCAAGCATTATGAAAGACACATAACTCCTCTATACTCATGGTCATGGATGGCATCTCCTGTGGGGGTATTTCTTGCATTTAACTCGATATCTAGATATTATATAACCTGCTTTATGTCTGTCTTTGGTACTGATTTAATCTCTTTTTGTGAGCCTGTGTCTGATTCATTCATGACCACCCAGTCCTGCATCGCCACTACGCGTGTGATCTAACTCATCTGTTTTTAGACCCTTTGAAGTAAACGTGTCTCCGGTGGGACACAGCAGTAACGTGCTACTCTTTGATCTGTAATTCTTTCCAACACACCCATCTCAACACAGAGCGAGGTTACCTTCTGCACCGTGTCACATTTCAGCGAGTGCCTCCACATCCTATTTTCACCTGTCTAAAGAAAAAAAATGGAATCTCCCAGTGAGCGGGTGGTTTTATGAAGGATGTGGATATATTCAGAAGTCTAATATGTGTTAATGCTCTGGGTTACTTTCCTGGACAGCGGTTAAATATAGCCTGAGATAAATGGTTGAGGCAATTTTAAGTGCTATTGACTTTGCAAAATTACCCCATTTTAAATTGCATTGGTAATGGATATCTCACTGAGACTGGGTGAGCTTTAATAACAGCTTTTTGAAAAGAACAATCTTCGTCTGGCTGTCTTTTTCACTTTTGTCACATTTACAATGAATCCAGCCAAATCAATTTTCCCAATCTTGGCACAGAGTTGGCACCTGGCCTTAACAGGGACGTAACTGTTTTATCCAGCCAGTCACATTGTCAGGCCGCTGCGGTTTATTATTCACAAGCTGTTGCTGCGGAGTCTTTGATTTCTATCCAGCAATTTGTCTTATTAGCAAAAGATTGTTTCTGGTTTTGAGATCTAAATGACCACTATTAAATAACTTCATTACATTTCCGTTGCGGATAGAAATAACGATGACTCTTAACATGCCAGAGTGTCCAATAAAAAAATATATATTTACTTTTAGAGCAATTACTGGACGTCTGCAAACCTGAAGATATTAGAGATCAACTGCTTGCTTGGCCATCCAGACTTTATTATTACCATCAATCCGGTTATTGACCACCTGTCAGCCTCCTTGTGAATAAATGCCACACACTAAAAGCTTCTCAGTGCATGATGATTAAAGTTTGAAGCTGGTAATTACATTTTAAAGACCGTCAAAAGCATTGAGTGAAACACTAATCTGAGTCTTGGCCTTTGAGTCCTCCCCCTTTCTAAGAGTCTGTTTTTGCCATGCCGCATTATACAAGCGCCAGTGAATGTTAGAGCTGAGGCTCATAAAATTTAGCTGTACCTTGAACTGATCAGTTGCTCAGCAGCTTAACTGAAAAATGGCTTCCTCACCCCATCGTAAGTATGGTGAATTATAGCCAACCGTGAGAGCAAATACTGGCTCAGCAAATTAAAATACACCAAGCTGTGAAGGTGAGTGCATCGGGTGGGACGCTGCCAAAAGTCAGTCATGGAGGCTGGCCTTCTAATTATACCGAAGCGAAGATTCAGAGGACGGCCAGGCAAATGTAATGTTGCCATTCACTGTTAAATGGTACATAAAGAAAGTGGATGTGTTGAGGTAAAGTGTACAGTACAGGTCAAAAGTTTGGACGCACCTTCTCATTTAGTGTGTTTTCTTCATTTTCATGACAATTTACATTGGTAGATTCTCACTGAAGACAGCAAAACTATGAATGAACACATGTGGAGTTATGTACTTAACAAAAAGTGGAGTCCTGGCCTCCACAGTCACCGGACCTGAACCCAATCCAGATGGTTTGGGGTGAGCTGGACCGCAGAGTGAAGGCAAAGGGGCCAAGACTGTTGGAAAACCATTTCAGGTGATGACCTCTTGAAGCTGGGTGGTAGTAGCCTAGTGGGTAACACACTCGCCTATGAACCAGAAGACCCAGGTTCAAATCCCACTTACTACCATTGTGTCCCTGAGCAGGACACTTAACCTTCAGTTGCTCCAGGGAGATTGTCCCTGTAACTAATGATTGTAAATCGCTCTGGATAAGGGCGTCTGATAAATGCCGTAAAAGAAAAAAAGTAGAGAGCTCATCGAGAGAATGCCAAAGCTATTTAGAAGAAACTAGAATATAAAACATGTTTTCAGTTATTTCACCTTTCATTCATAGTTTTGATGCCTTCAGTGAGAATCTACCAATGTAAATGGTCATGAAAATAATGAAAACACATTGATTGAGAAGGTGTATCCAAACTTTTGGCCTGTACTGTATATTAAGAGCCATCACACACCAAATATCCATATCTGCGAAAATAGATAACATTTTAGATCAATTTAAAGCTATGAAAAAGTTGCAGGAGCCATTCAGTTTGCAGGGCAGATCTTTTAAAACGTAGGAAATCATTTATTTTTTAGATGTACAGTAAATACTTCCAGTAGTCTCAACAGAAAATGCTTTTTAAATACTTTTGTTCCCCACTGCCATCATTGAAGTGATTGTCATTGTGATGTAGTACAGCATGCGGTGCACACAACAAAATGTGTCTCCTGCATTTAACCCATCATCCACCAATGGATGCAGAGGGTAGCCATGAAAGCCGTGTGGTGGGTGTGTGTGGGGACTTTGCTTTGCTCAAGGGGGACCTTAGTGGAACCATGGTGGTTTGGGATTTGAACCTGCAACCCTTCAGTTACGAGTCCCGTTCCTTACCTGCTTGGCCTTGTAAATCAGAATTGTGCTGAACAAATGTGAGTAGAGACCTGGCATGTCCCCTGCCTGCTGTTCTGAGCATTTGGCGGGGCTGGGAATATGCATTCTGTGTCATGCATTGTGTCTAATGTGCTTTGGCTGACATTTTGCTGCGAGACGTGGAGAGATGTGTGAAAAAGATTGTCCCACGGGATATCTGTCTTTGCCACATCCCTGTCTTTGTTTATAGATTGGGTCTTGTACAGTTGGCTTGTACAATAGTCAGTTCCAAACACATCGAGAGTTGAATTCCACTTGCATAAAATAAAAATAAAACTCGGCATTTATAAAGAAATTTTTTTTGAAAATGTCTCAATACACCATGTGCTGTGTAAAATCATCATAGGTTGTTGTTGATGTGGAGTTGGGGCTGAGCTTGGGTCACAGGGCCAGTGTCGGCTCCTTGAGCTGCTGAATGACTGGATGCTCTTGACTTGTGATTTAGTGTCTTTGGACATACAGTATAACACATAAATGGTGTTTAAAAGTCCCTGGTGCCCTGATGTTTCCTCGCCTCAAGTTGTAAACAACAGGCTTTAAGATGAATTTGAGATGAGTTTACTTAGCTAATGTGTGAGACTGACATACATGCATACAGTTTTTATTAAATTTAATTTAATATCCCTGGTGTAAGCTGATTAATGTGTCTAGTCTGGAGTTATTATTGAGACCTCATTTTCTGAAAAATAGATAATTTTATGTTGTACAAAAGGAACAATTGAATAAAATTTTGTCTGGAAAGGGTGCCATGCAGATGCTGAACAAAACCTGAAAGAACTCTTTAAAATATGCACCATGTAAAGCAAAGGTGTTTCGAGCAGGATTTTATAATGACAAACGATATGCAAGTTCAAATTATCATGAAATTCTAACTAAAGTTACAAGTTACCTTATTATTATGTTTAGCAAGGGGTGCCAGAAGAGAGAAGCGAAAATGATCAAAGATCCCAGTGATTCGGAACGAAATGGTTCAAGCTCTTCCCATCAGGTAGATACTACTGCAGCGTTTGCTCCCAGACCAGCAGTGGGTAAGACATTTTCATCCACTGGATCATCACATATCTGAACTCTGACCCCAAATCTCATGCGCTTCTAGACACTCTTCTATTTGCCGCACTTTATTGTGCACTATATGCATAAAGTTTGTTAAATGTTTTGCATATATTTCTATTATATGTAATTTCTGTCTTTTGTAAAGCAATTTACTCATCTTCACTTGTACTAGTCTAGAAGTGACAAGTGATGTGACAAAAAATTGATTGGTCCCTATCAATGTCAGTTAAATACAGCTATATATTTTTTTCAAAAGTAATAGACCAATTCTTAATAAAATAGATGAATACTTAATCAAATTTGCTGGATTCATCACCTTCACACACAAGGGTGCAGAATCTGTTACCCTAAACCTCCCCTGTCAGATGTTGACTCTAGTCTGGGTGGGCCACTGCCTGATTCACTTCACTTTATCGGCTCAGCCTGGCAAATGTTGTTGCCCAGCAGAAATACAAAATAAGACCTGACCCCCATCGTCTCTTATACCCCAACTCTGCTGAAGAGCAGAGTCAAGTGTTCCCTTGGTTCCATTTAGAACCAACATGGACCCGGTTCTTTGAAGGATGCCACATTGTAGTAGTAGCCTAGTGGCTGGTAGTAGCCTAATGGGTAACACACTCGCCTATGAACCAGGTTCAAATCCCACTTACTACCGTTGTGTCCCTGAGCAAGACACTTAACCCTAAGTTGCTCCAGGGGGGGACTGTCCCTGTAACTACTGATTATACGTCACTCTGGATAAGGGCGTCTGTTAAATGCTGTAAATATAAATGTAAATGCACACATGCATCGGCTGCAGCTGAAGGACCCTCCCAACTGAGATGGCCTTATTATGTCACTTCACGGCGTCACGTGCGCATTCCGAAGGAGCCGACCTGCAAACCCAGACGTACCCATTGGGTTTCTATTCTGTTCTGGTAATCCTTTCTTCCTTTCTTCGCCTTCTGTTAGGTTGCTTTATCTTGCCATTCTTCCTGTTTGGATCCATGTCCCCTTTCTTTTTTATTTATTATTTATTATTAATAAAGCACCTTTGTTCACATGCAGCTTCGTCCTCCAACAGCATGACACAGTGCCACTGAGCAAGGCATCATACCCACACACTTTCATGGTCTTTTATGTCTGCCCACTGTTCACCCAGAATGATGGGTTAAAAGCAGAGGACAAGTTTTGTTGTGTGCACCGCTTGCTCTGCTTTCTGTGTATACAATGACAATCACTTCACGTAATTATATATATATATATTTTAATCCCTGAACATAGCATAAGATGCAATAGATAAAGACAAATTTTTGCAGTATCACATATTAAAAATTTATTTGTTATTCAGGGCTGTAAGTAATAGACCTTTAAGCAGAAATCGCAAGAATGCAGTGTTGTGCATTGCAATACATGCAAATGTTTCCCAGTTATCTCAGTCATTAGAGAGTGCCGGCTGTGCAAGACACTTTTCTGTTTGTTTCAGTGGATTAATGAAGCTGCTTTGTGTGTGCGGACCATTTCTGTCTCATTCACAGCTCTGGCTTCAAAGTTCCAATTATATGCATTTTGTAATAAAATATTTCCTAAAGGAATAAATGTACTACAAAACTCTCTTGTGTTCAGTGCGTGTTTGGTTCAAATGTTAAAGCAACCGGAACCCCGATTGTTGTCAGACGATCTGGGCTACAACAGGAACCGTAAATTGAACAGAAAAGTTTCAGCGATTGCTCTTGCTATTCCTCAAACAAGCATCTTCAGCCTGCCAGGCGTACGATATCATGTGATTAAGGTCATGCAGGGCCAGGCAAAACGCACGTCTGCTCGGTCCGAATCTCAGCTATGGTTGAGTCTAAGAATCAACTCCTAGTTGATCTGCACAAGCCACAACTACAAAGTGGAGGAGATACTGTGCTTTGAGAGCACTACTTTCAAACTGGTGCTACGATTGAGCCCCCATGCCTGTAACTTTCTTGTTCTGAATTATTTAAACCCGTGCCTGTCAATAGGTCATATGTGCAAACATCATTAACGATGGACTTTCTTTCCTGTTTTATCTCAAGCCGTTTGACTAGAAAAGGAGCCAGATCAAAAACACTGCATGTAATCTCAAGACGCGCGAGACTTCAAGGCTGAGATGCCGAATTCCACAGCTTGTCTGCAGAACATCATAATTCAGTGAGGGACAACTGGATGGAGTTTAGCGTTATTTTTTTAATGAGCTTTAGATATTAATGCAGTCGATTTAAAAAATGCGATGGAGTGAGCAGTGGTCTGAGAATGAGGTTCTACTCTAATGTGTCCTGACAGCCAGGCTCCTGCTGCTGTGCGCTTATGGTATGGAAACAGTGAGTCAGCGGCCACGCTTGTTGGAGTCCTTGAAGCACTCTGCGTCTGCCTGGCTTTGAAGATAATGTAGCGTGCGCCTCAACAAATTCCAGTCCAATTCTGCCTTTTGTTTCATGACCTGCTCCAGCACAACCTTCTGCATAAAATGGTCTGAGCTACAGATTCATGTCCAGCCCTGAATGGACAGGTTTGAGTTGCATATGGAGTTTCAAGATTACATTGTGGGTCAGTAACAGAAACGAACTGACCCAAATCTGTCAGAATTTCATGATGTGGCATTTTAAATGGGACGAAGGAAAAAAATTCAGTCCCCTGTCCTGGTTCTCACACCTAGCTGATTTATGAGCGTCTGCCTTTGCCATACATGGCTGAGAACTGGTAGAAAATGGTTGCCTGGATTTTCAGGGTGGTGATGAGTGTGCGTCTGTGTCTTTGTGCGTCAGTGTAACTACCCCGCGGCGTCCCATTCCAGTTGGAAAATGACAAATGACCCCGTTGCAGGTTTGCCATTCTCTTGCGCTGCTCTCAGAGGAGTAGTATTTCTTTCTTCTGTTAAACCAGGGACCTGTTCATTCTCTTCTCCCTCAAAGGCGGATAACAATTTGAAATCTAATGCTAATTAGATTTTTATTAGAAGTGCTGCTAATAAGCAAAAGCTGTACCAAAATGCAGCTTTTAAGATTTAAATGACTTTTGAAATGTCTGGAAATGACTGGAAAGTGTGCGTGAAACCTGACTATTAGTTCTCAACGTAAGTTGCATAGGCTCATGCTATGAAGCATATGACTCCTTGTTAGTTATTACAACCGAGTCCAATATGGCAGTCCTCTAATCAACAAGTCATTAATGAATTGCCACTACAGGACCTTATACTTTGTAATAATTTTATTGGCTGGATGCACACAGGGGTTATACCACGAAAGGCTCCTTTGCATATTTTTGCATGAAGCCCATTTTTATTTCCCTCCCGCCTAATTTAAAAGCAAAGTGCGCTTTCATAGTTAGACTCTCGGTTAAGTCCCTGCAGCAACTGTAGAGCGTCTGCTCCCAGAGGGGCCTTGCCGCCTCTCACATGACTAACATGACAATTATAATTGGATTTCAGCCTGGCATTTTCAGACGCCTTTTAAAGAAATGAAAAAGTTTGAGATGGGATCCCAGACGATGACAAGATGAATTCGTTCAACTTGAAGGCTCTCTTTCTTGATCAATGAAGAGTTATTTATAAAGGAGGAGGACATGAAACAGAATGAAAAAGGTATTTTTTCATCCTTCACCAGCATAAAACAGCACCAGAAATTCAGTATAATCTTCATTATTATAACTCTGAAAAACACTAGTGATGCCAAAAGTTACTTTTGTTGGTGCAGAAAGTACGTTGCCAGCTAACTAGAACCAAATTAACAAGAAGCATTAGAGTGCAGTTTAGTAGGAGAAAGTACTTAAAATGAATACATACAGCACCTAATCTTCTTGATAGTATTCAGTGTTCTGGGTGTGGAACCATTCTAATGCTGCTATTTAAATCTGTAGATGTGAGCAAGCAGAATTTAGTTGGGACACTGAACATCTTGGGTGTACAAATGAAAGATGATGAAAAGACATGAATATAAAGGACTTGTTTGGCCCACATTGGGTCTTGTTGGGACTTGTTGGGTGATGTACCATCCAAAAAGTTAAAAGACACGCAAGTTCATGCACTTATTTTATGAAAACAACAACCATGGCTTAGTCAGTAAAATAAAAAATAACTACAAATTATTTCTATAAGTCCACATTTAAATGTAATCCTGAAATAGAGCACTAATACGACTATTCATTTTGACAACTAACAATAAAATGCATTGTTGTTTGTTCGGTAGCAAAAATGATGTTCTCCGCTAAAGCCTTGAACCCACTGAACATGCAACACGTGGCTGGCTGGCGCAAATTTCTTGAAAATCGCTTTGTTTCTCTGTTTTAGGCTCTGCAACGACATTCATTGGACTGATTTCTTGGGATGAATCCATCTGGGTTACAGTGTGCTGACCTGCACACCGAGTCACGCTGAGCAGCCTGTCAAACACGTCCCCCCAGAACAGCGTACCGCGGTGAAAGCATGAAAAATGCACCACTTTGGACGCTAAGGGTGCACTGGCAAATTCATCTTCTACGCTGATTTGTGGTCTGCCGCTTTGTTTAGTGCTTTATTTAGCCCAGCACGCTCACCGCCAGCTATGGAAGCCTAGTTATGCTGAAGAGCAGTAGAACATTCCTTTGAAGAGCCTCTTTTTGGCATGAAAGGAGAGAATCCGCATACACAAAAATTGTCCCTTTTTTATTTTGAGGTGGGTCTGTCTGTCGTGAAGTGATGCAGCTCTACCCATCTTCCCTGGCGAACGTTGTCACATGAAAGTGGGGGGGGGGGGTTAAGGAGGCTGTTGCTCGTCTCGGCTCGGCTCTTTAGTTCTGATGTTGCGTTCGGAATGCCACTTGGGTCCGGATCTTCAGTCGGCGCCATCTCCTTTCCACGCAGCTCCACGCAGCTTGCACTTCAAGCTGAACATTATTTTTTTTTTGGACTGAGAGCTCCTCCCAGGTTTCAGCTGGCGAAAACAAAAATAAAATCGTTCTCCTCGACAAATCAAGAAATGACATACTCGATCGAGTGCTTGTGCCTTATGTTTCATTTTGCCACGCAGGAAAAAACTTCTCAACTTCTTGACTTGCTTTTTGGTAATGACCATTAAGCAATGAAGATAAACGATGATTGGGATGCCTGCCCCGGTTCAGTGGGCATCCAGGTTGACTAATCTGCAGATGCAGCCAGTGTGACTTCCTTTAATGAAAGAGAAGAAGGCTTAACATTCGACCCTATTCCCACTTCTATTCCACCACAGAATATTATATCACTGCTTACTCTTATTCCAGAGACATTGCACATAAACACACACACACACACACAAATGACCTTTAGAATTGATTCTTTTTTATTTTTTTATTGATTACCTAACATGTCTTGGTGACGTTTGTTGTTTTATTTTGTGGAAATGATCATTAATTCATTTTTATCAATGTAAGATCTTTAAACACTCAAGGTTCTCTGCTGAACATGCTTTGGTACAAAAAAAACGTCCTTTAAACACTAGCTGCTTTGTACACGTGCATTTCAAACATTATTTATATATATATGCATTCAAAACTTGTTCTGAAAATAAGACTTTTTCCATGTACTATACAGTAATAAATTACAGAACACATGCATTCAGTATTCAGGCTGGGAAATTATTTGCGGAAAGGAAAAGTCTTTCTGAACTCAAATGAATCTCTATTACGTAATATTCAGTTCTACTGAAGGTAGAAGCTATGTCCGAACGGGTAAATATGTTGTGTTGATGATATGTGTGTGCTTCTTTTGTCCTCTGTTTGAATCTAGACTCTTGATTGTACATTGCGGGGTTGCTTAAACGTCCTCCTGCTCTGTTTTCAACCTGCCGTCCCCTCATCCTGCTTCGCTCTGCAGAGAAATGTAAATGTGGAAACCTGACGGCCCGGTCCTGCAGTCCCTTTGTGCCAAAAGTAATGAAACGAGGAGCATGTCCTTGAAGACAGCTTGAGTTAAAAAGCCCATTTAAAACCTTTTGTTCTACGCTGATTCATAAGCTCTTTGCTCCACATGGTTTCCAGGTGATTTTCATTTTTCTTACTTTGAACAACAGGACTTTTAATCTAAAAACTGAGATATCAGCCATCTTCACAATAGAGTATTTATATGAAGCAAAAAATAATATTTGCCATCAAAGAATGAAGATTTCTCCCCTCTCAGAAGCAGAAAAAATATATGTGTGTGTATGTGTGTGTGTGTGTGTGTGTGTGCGTATACCAGGTGTTTTTCTTTGGTTCAGAAGGTGTAATCCTGCCCACGCTCCGCCACAGTGTCGAAAGAAAGTGGCGCATCATTTGCGCGTCTTTTTCTCTCAAGCTGGAGACATGCACAGTAACAGGCCCAGTGTCACGTAACATTAGAACTGCGTCTGAACCAGCATTATTAAAGCATGGAACGGCCGTACGTGGGCCATTATTCATTTACGGTGAAACACTGAATATTCCGGCCAAGCGCTGGGTGCTGGGACGGTGAAGCGCCCCGTCGTCCTCTGGCTTGTCAGGAGAAACACACGGGACACTTGAGGAGGGACAGATGATCTAATCTTGTCACCCCCCATTTCCAGAAAGACATATTTGATGCAGCGTGTTCCTGCCTGTTTTGTCAAAGGAGGTTAGCGCCTCACCGTCTTTGGCCCGCACCACGCGGTGACGGTGAGCGTTATTAGAGGTGACACGCTGCCATTGCACGCAGCCACTGCGGCGGGAACGAGACTCGATCTGAACGGGGCATTAATGAAATGCTAAATCGTACACGTCTGTGTAATCTCAGAGGAGGGGGGAGAATCTAGGCATCCGCCACAGAAATGAAAATCTTTCTGAACCATTGATTAAACATTGACGTCTCCAGCGCACACCGCAACACAGATGTGAAAAAAACTGTGGGGTGGCTTGAGGTGGGTGTAATGGTGACCTGTGATCAACTTAATATGTAAGAGGGCAGCCAGGTCACATTCTTTTATTATGAGATGTCTGCTTTTAATGCAGATGTTCCAGACGGCGTCTTCGCTACCTTGCCCAAGAAGGTTACATTTTTGATGGGGTACGTTTTGGTGAACGTATAAATATAGAACCCTTTACATCTTAGAGCAGTTCCATGTCATTTTTACTGTGCACATCTGTCAGCATGCGCATCAGCCAATCTCTGTTACCCTTGATGATGCATTCCTTCATAATACACTTCCATTCAAAATCTAGAGTCAATTAGAAATGCCCCCTCCACTCCAGACACTGTTGATGTTGTAAATGACTGTGGTAGCTGGAAATGCAGCTAGGGAGGAACTGTTGTCTTTGTTCACTTCGCTTCACTTCTTTTTTAACTAAAGAACACTTTTCAATGATTTTACCACAACTGAAAACTGTTGCACGTCACAGAAAGCTGTAGAACAGTCAAACAAACTATTCCTGCTGCAAAATTCAGAGTAATTTGTCCAAAATTCTATATTTATATCTTATTAACTGTGATTTTAGTTGTGATTGATACGTGCGATTGGGCTCACTGTCGGCACCGATATCAGCCTGACAACAGGGCTCCAATCACGGACCGCCGCTGCTGATTAGGCGTCCATGATTAGACTCCTGTAACAGGCAAGAGGAGGCAACAGTTGTAACAGTGATTATTCTTTTGCGATCCACAGCCCTAAAAAAGTAATACAAATACAATAATACAAATAATACAAATAGTTCCTTAGACATACACAGTTTATTTAAGACATTAGTTCAAAATGTCTTAGGGTTTAGAAGGTTAACATCTTCCAGCTTTTTTTTAATAATCCCAATCATCCATTTCACAGGAAACTGCAGCCAATCATGGGTAATTCCAGTAGGAGGAATCTGGAAAGTACACAAGTACAGTCTGTTGTTACACCATCATCAGAGCACGAGGAACACAGTTCAGTTGCTGTATTTCCTGCACCTCCACTTGTTCGTTTTAATAAGTTATTCTAATTACGGCTAATTGCTTTTTTCTGTGTTGTGTGTTGGTGGCCCCATTGAACAGTGTTCAAACACTACTGGCAAATAAAGGCTTTCAATAAAATGAAACCCAAACAATGAATTAAGTTAGCTGGTAAAAAAATATATCAGCTTATTTTGATCATTTGAATCCATGTAGGCTTCTTCTCATCCCATTAGGGGTGCCCTTCTTGACCCAACCTTCCCCATTTACCCGGGCTTCCAATGACCAAAACAGAGTAATTGCTTCACGGGTTTGTGTTACACCATCTGAGGGGATGTTAACATGCAAACTGCATGTATTCCTGACATGAAGGTTAGCAGCATCTGGAAATGCTACATAATAATAATAATAATAATAAAGTGAAGTGATTGTCACATGTGATACACAGCAGCACAGCACACAGTGCACACAGTGAAATTTGTCCTCTGCATTTAACCCATCACCTGAGTGAGCAGTGGGCAGCCATGACAGGCGCCCGGGGAGCAGTGTGTGGGGACGGTGCTTTGCTCAGTGGCACCTCAGTGGCACCTTGGCGGATCGGGATTCGAACCGGCAACCTTCTGATTACGGGGCCGCTTCCTTAACCGCTAGGCCACCACTGCCCTACATGGATGTTGACGCAGTGGGAAAGCATTCAGCGTCCCATTTTGCATTGATAAATCAACTTGTCACCAAGTTTGAATTGAGTAAAACACAAACTTGAATTTGTTCCCTAAAGATGACTACATCTGGCAGGTTTAGAAGTGTTCTTTGGATCCCTTCGCTGCTGCCTTATTAAAACTATAAAAGCATCTACAAATCCCCACTTAGAGCATGCAGCGTCTTCGCTTCCTCATCGCCGCAGATTTTACTCCTCTCAAAGACAATTACCCTTGTCTGGAGATGTCGTGTGGGGTGGGATTTGTCATCAGCTCTGACAAAGAGAACACAAAAGAAAGACAAATTCAGGCCTTTTCAGGTTTTGCACCCTCTATTGTACTCAGAATGATCATTCACTTAACTCACATCCATGCCAGAATGATTCAGGCTAGAGAAAGTGCTCATGACAACACCCATCATTTTATTTAAAATGTGTTGAACTCATCTGCCACATGCATATAATTACAAAGCGAAGAATTGAGCTCTTGGCAGATGCCAATATTTATTCCTGCCGTCCCTGTTACAAAAAAGCGACAAAATATGGAACACTTGTACTTCTAACAAATATGTTCGTCTATCCTCTATTTAAAATGGTATATATTAGGCAGTGGCTGAGTAGCGGGTAAAGAAGTGGACTTGATCACAAAATAGGCATCACCAAATATTGGTCAAAATTCAGTCCAGACATGTTGTATTTGACTCTGGTTGCTGGAAATGGCTCTTAATGTTGAAATACCAGCATACATGTGAAGAGGAACTTTTAATCAGCAACTATTAATAACATGGCCCAATTCTTCTTCTTCTTATAATATTAGTATTATTAGAAAACACTATTCAATAATCTTAGTACAGCTGAAAACAGTTACACTGACCAAAAACAATAAAATTGGCCAAACTGTGGGTTAGACTTCATCATTATATCAAACATTGTCAATAATTATTTATGATATTTTAGTTTTTTTTCAACTGAAACTCTTTCATGTGTTTCTAAAATAATTTTGCATAGTAGTGTATCAGTATGTATTTGTGTCTGTGTGTGTGTGTGTGTGTGTGTGTGTATGGGGGGGTGGAGGTTACATTGAAAACATGTGTGGTCATCAAGCAACTCTGAATGGCGCATTGATGCCCAGACTGGTCTGACTCTGCAGCATCTGATGCAGCTCCACAAAGGAAACTGAGGAAAGCAATAATTATCTTCTGCTCCACGAGATCAGACTACTGTAATTACAGACAGTGAGCCAGGACTCCTGATTAATTAATCGAGCAAAGACAACCTGTCTGGGGCAGAGAATAAGATACAGGGGCTGAAAATTTGACACTCATTCATATACAAAAATCTAAAGCACACCAATCTCCAGTTTTTTTAAGGTCAATCAGATGTGTCAAATGTAATATTTGCATTTACTCTCTCTCTCTCTCTTTTTACTCCACAGCTACCCCCCACCACATACAGTGTGTTGCACAGTGAAAGAGAAATCACATTTCCCCCACTGACACCTAACTAATGAAACTATCACGAGACGGAAATTCAACCTACTGTCACAGAGGAGACCTGTGATCCATGCAGACAGTCCATTTTGTGCCGGAACAGACAATTCCCTCCACAACTAGTTGTATGAAAAAGGTGGGTGGAGGGAGAATGGGCCACCCGGAACTCTGGGAAGTGAAGAAAGCAGGCAAATTCAGCAAAGGTTAATCAAATATGAAGGAAAGGGATGGCTGCAAAGTCCTTCTCCCCTTGGAGATAAAAGAGAAATGGAGAAGAAGAAAAAGAAAAATCACCTCCGTAGCTCCTCACTTCTGTTTACAAATGATCTCTGCTGTTATATCATGCTTGTCCTAAATGAATAGCAGGCCTACTGACGGGATTGGGGGGTAATCCACGGCCATGATGGATAATGATGCTTTGCTCTCTGCTAAAGGTGGTGATCCACATCCCATAGCGAAGGATTTAGGAGAGCGGAGAAGAAGGGAATTGGATGCCTCCCTGGACAGACAAATGTGTCCCTTTATGCCCCTGATCTCCATACGATGAGCAGTAAATCCTGCTGTGTGAAACGACGCCACGTGAACAATAAAAACGCTTGTGGTGTCACCTTGACGCTGGAAGTATTTTATATCCTTTAATTCTCCGGAGCCTCTACAGCAAGGTTCATCTTAAAGGAGCAGGTCCCGCTCTTTCCAGCGTACGACTGTAAACGCATACGTCAGCTGGGTTTACATTTTCTGTGCCGTCCAACATATAACAGAAATGTGCTGTTTCTGTAAAGCTGCGACCTTTCCTCAGGAATCGGTTCTTTAGTGTCACCTACGTAGTGACTTAAAAGCTGAGAAAGCTGCAGATCAGCACCATAGACAGCTCCCCAAAACCACTAAAAAAACAGAGCGAGAGTGAGAGATGAGAATGTACAGATATAGATGTTTTTACGTGTTTTTCCCAGTCTGTTATTGTGACGTGATGTGCAATGACAGTTCAACTGGTCTTGTCATGGCTCACATTTGCCATTTGACAAAACAGGCATTACAGTTCAGGAGCAGCCATGTGGACATGATACATCATAAAATGCATGTCTTTAACAATACAGCACATGTGATGAATCTTCAATTCAATGTGCATCAAATGTCAGTATTTTTTAAATGATTTGTCATATCTGTCACACCACATACTTAATGTTTACTTACTATTATTTGTACCTACATTGTATCTCTAGTCATCTATTCTATTGATTGATTTTTACCCTCTTTAAATAGTTTTTCTGCTCATTACCACTGCTGACAGCTCCTTCTGATGTGTTGTTTGTGTCTGTTGTTCTTCTTTGGACAACATTATTGAGCTTTCTTCACACCCATCAGTGGTGAGGGGCAGTGGTGGTTAAGGAAGCCGCCCCGTAATCAGAAAGTTGCCAGTTCGAATCCTGATCCGCCAAGGTGCCACTGAGGTGCCACTGAGCAAAGCATCGTCCCCACACACTGCTCCCCGGGCGCCTGTCATGGCTGCCCACTGCTCACTCAGGGTGATGGGTTAAATGCAGAGAACACATTTTGTTGCGTCACCGTGTGCTGTGCTGCAGTGTCTCACAATCACTTCACTTTCAGTGAACAGTTACAATTGAATACTCCAAAACTGGTTTATTCTAACTTTAAAATTCTAATAATTTATGCAACCTTTTATATTAGCAGCATACTTTGACATAAAAAATAATAAAATAATATAATCCGTCGTGTTTTCTGCTTCATTAATAATAATAATGAATGACTTAACACTAAATTAACCAAGTTCTGCTGTAATTTTAAGTCCATCTCAAAATCAATCGCTACAGCATTTAACTCGTTGAAAAATTTCTGGTTATTTCATTTGGATTTATTTAAGTAAACTATATACATCTCTTTAATTAATCAGTTTTATTTCTTTCCTCATGTTTCATTTATTTCTAACAATCAATACCCAGGTTTAATTTTTTTGAGTGTGAATAGCTGCCTTCTAATCTGAGATGATGAGGAGACTTGCTATTTGAATGTGGCAGAAATATCACAATATTCCCCTGTTCTCCGCTAACGCGGAAGAGTCGGCTTTTTAAAAGCTTTGATGCAGCCGTGATGTTTGCTCGCAAGGCGACGACTCCACTTTCCTTCCAGCACAATGGAGAATATGACAGATTGTTTTTGAGGCGGTGCGCTCAATTGCTTACAGATAAATAAACTCGGCTGCTCATACATTCTTTATTCATGAACGTGGAGCTGTTCCAATTCTGCATACGCTATTGGTCTCAGAGGAAATAAACTCTGCACCAGTCTCCATCATCAGCAATGATAAGCTTGAGAAATCGGGCTGGAGCTGGTGCATGTCTGCAGGTTCAGTAACCATCTGCAATATCTCTTCATTCAAACCCCTGTTAACTCTTCTCAGCCCATGGATTAAACTGTGGAGCGGAGCAGATTAAGATGAAGACGTCGAAGTAAAAAAGACATTCTGGTTAATTTTATCCTGCTTCTGCCGATACAGCACACATGAAAAATGCATTGTATGTGATCATTTCATCCAGAATGTCTTCCGTAAACTCTCCAACTCACAAACAAAACTGTTTGACCACTCAACATACCTTCTTCAATATGTTCTTCTTACAAGCAGATTTTTGCAAATATATTTAATTCAGATCCACCCAGTCCTCCCCCTCTACTCCCTTTGTTCCTTTGCTTGCCGTACTATAGCATTGCTGAATACCACTATATTGGGGCAGTGGTGGCCTAGCAGGTAAGGACGTTGTAACCAAATGGTTGCAGTTATAAATCCTGAACCACCGAGGTGTCACCGAGATCCGCTTGAGCAAGGTATTGTCCCCACACACTTTGATAGCTGCCCACTGCTCACCAAGGGATTAAATGGGGAGGACACATTTTGTTGTGCACCCAACAGGGTCATTGTGCAGCTGAAAGATTAACCTTTGCCCCAGTCTAAGTTCAAGAGCACTCTCGATCTTTCCCTCTATCCTGAGCAGTCTCCCAGTTCCTGCATGATGCTGCCACCACCATGCTTCACTGTAGGGATGGTATTGGCCTGGTGATGAGCGGTGCCGGGGTTTCTCCAAACGTGATGCCTAGCACTCACACCATCAGCAACTCTGACAGGAGCTCTGACAGAGTGACCATTGATCACCTTCCGGACTAAGGCCCTTCTTCCCTGATCACTCAGTTTAGTCAGCTTAGTTTAGTTCTTCCCCTTACAGATGATGGAGGCCACTGTGCTGAGTGGGACCTTCAAAGCAACAGAAAATTTACTGTAACCTTCTGCAGATTTGTGCCTTGAGACAATCTTGTCTTTGCATTCTACAGACAATTCCTTTGACTTCATGCTTGGTTTATGCTCTGACCTGAACTATCCACTGTGGGACCTTATAAAGAAAAAAACAGTTGATTGGACCTGATTTGGAAAGGACACGCCTTCCTTTCCAAATCAGGTCCAATCAACTGTTTTTTTCCACAGGTGGACTCCAATTAAGCTGCAGAAACATCTCAAGGATGATCAGGGGAAATAGCCACATACCACCATACATTATCATTACATATTATAATTTAAAATGTCCAACAGACATTACAATATTCAAACATCCTGATTTGTGCAATTATTTAGTTTTCTCCTATTTGAAAGGGCTGCATGAAAGTAATGGCCTGCAGCTACATTAGGCGTGTCTCAGTTCCTGTTTAACTGTAGCCGTTCTCCCCATGACTTTTCTGTGGTCTAGCACTGACCGTCACAGCAGCTGTACAGAGCTCGGCTGCAAACTAGCGATAATGAATAGTGTTTTTCTGGACCCCCTCAGGTAGGAAGGGAAGGGGTCACAATCAGAACGAATAACGCTCAACTGTGTTTTTTCCCCCCTTCAGCCTCCGTAACAAGGAACGTTATGCATTTCACACTGCTCTGTAAAGCTCTGAGCAAAATAAGAAATCTTAAGAGATTTACAAAAACTCTTGAAGTGTTAAAAGCATTCAACATTTACAGACTGCGGAGTTTCACAATGCATTTCTCTACACGCAATGCAAATCCAGAGTGTTTAATAGCCTTTTCTGTTAGACGTGTTTCATGAAGATTAAGTGTCCGTGCGTCCAAAATGTTTTGCAGTAATTTTAGAATTTACTTCTGCAACACGGCTAATAAATCTGCTGCTCTAATATTAGCTGAGTTCGTAACTGCTGTTGGTTTTTGCTCTCTTTCTATTGATTTCCCTTCAGGTTTTACTCCTTCATTGCTGTTTAAGGAAATGTATTAGCAAAAAAATGCCTCAGGCAGTCAGCCTTCTGCACTTAAAAACTAGATCAGAGTGTCTTGAGGTTTTTTTGTGATGTGTCAGCGCTCAGTGCTGAAGAAGACGACTTGTTCCGTAAAGTACATTAAACTGAGAGAGCTCGGTTTTCACGCTCATCTGAACAGTCTGATTACATTGCCATTGAAAGAGACTAATGCCAACAATGGAACTTGATCTGGGATGAGCTGTGCAGTGAAGAGATCTCCCATAAGCCCAAATCCTGCAGCCCTTTCGGGTTTTCTTTCAGCCAATCAGACCTGATGATTTCTGACGGCTCAGTTCACACAGTAAAATATAAAATAGATTAAATCCAATTCAAAATTCTATTAAGGACTTCTAATGTTCTGGGGGAGTCCTGAATGGCCTTAATAATGATGCTGCTGCTCTGTAATGTTCATAATAAGTATAAAAAAAAGGGTGGCGGCACACGTGCAGACATCGTAGGAGAACAGGGTGATTCAGGGGAGCTTGATGTTGCTGACAGCATATTATAATGGTTCTTTAGCCAAACGTAGCAAACTGCATAATTCACTGAATTTTTATGGTAATATCCATGATAAGCAAGATCAGCAGGACCTTATTTTATAATAAGGAATCTGTGCAGAACTCCTAAAGTGCAAATTTAGCAAGAACCTTGCCTGTCTGCTTTCTCATTTTTGTGTTGATGAATCTGGCATAAAGCCCTGCCATTACTTCTCAATATTTTAAGTGCTTTCTGATGAAATCTACCTTGACCTTTGTGCTCAAGGGGTTAAGAGAAAAAGGCCCCATTGTGTGAGAGGTGAGCTCTTAGCCGGCTGTGTGAGCGGCATGGGCAGCTTTAATAAAAATGTATTTCACCCGATCAAAGAAACCAGACTGATTTTATTTCGGATGTCCTCGAATGGGTCCTTGCTATTAAGAATGCCACATCGGTGAAAGATAAACAAAGGCTATTCCCTCATCAGGGTGACAGCAGACTCATTGACAATGCCCTTGAATGTGACAATGACTGGGGAGCTGCTGTGTGACAATTTAGCAATCGCATTTCCAGCCAGACTAGTCCGCGACGAAGCACACTGCTGCCTTCAGGATATATCTTTGTGGCATTGGGAGGGTTTTTAATAGCCCTCTTGAAATATAGTAAGGGTAAAGGACTCGGTATATTTTGAAATATACTGAGGATTTTGTGACTTCAGAAATTGCATCGCAGCTCCATTGACGAAAAGTAAAAAAGAAGACCCAGACCTAATCACTTTTCTATGTGTCACGACTGGGTGCTGCTTGGCACGACCAGCCTTACGATTAGTTCCTCCCTTTCTCTCAGCTGAAAAGTTGCCTTGTAAGATGGGGCATTCTGCAGGCCCACGGTGCCTCTGCCTTGTGGAGAGGCAAACACCTCTTTGTGGTCTGTGGGGTCGGTCTCCTGTTCTTTGTTCCTGTGACCGTTTGGTAAATAATAGGTGTGAAGCGGCAGCCATGTTTTTTGAGATCGCCTGCTCTCTTTGATGGCGTGAAGACAGAAACAACAAATTCTGATTGGTCTGTGACAACTTCCTGTGGGTCAAACGTATAAAGTATGTTCACGTGTGGTAGCTGGGGGTCTTTTTGTTCTCAGCTTCTTTTTCATCGGAACTGGGCCTTCCAGGTTTCGAGACTTCTCTCTACCCATTTTTCTCCTGGATCAGATGATGTCTCTGAAGCTTGGTTCTGTCTCTCATTTTGGTTTTCTCTGTAACATTGGTACCTTTTTTAAATACAATATTTACATGTAACTGTAATAATAATAATCTACTGGTGTTAATAAATTAGAAACTGTTCATCCTTTTAACCTCTACTGTGCCATGCCTCTTTCTGCCAGAGAGAGAGTTTATAACCAT
This sequence comes from Denticeps clupeoides, assembly GCF_900700375.1. Lineage (NCBI taxonomy): Eukaryota > Metazoa > Chordata > Actinopteri > Clupeiformes > Denticipitidae > Denticeps > Denticeps clupeoides. The sequence goes on along the minus strand of NC_041723.1, from coordinate 11,259,139 downwards.
TCTCCTCAGTTGCCGGTTTGAAGTAGGCTGGTAGTAGCCTAGTGGGTAACACACTCGCCTATGAACCAGAAGACCCAGGTTCAAATCCCACTTATTACCATTGTGTCCCTGAGCAAGACACTTAACCCTAAGTTGCTCCAGGGTGACTGTCCCTGTCACTACTAATTGTAAGTCGCTCTGGAAAAGGGCGTCTGATAAATGCCGTAAATGTAAATGTAATGTAAAAGTTTTACAGCCTTATGTAATGTGACCTCCACACCTAACTCTAACCCTAACCATGAATAAAGTTTGCATATGGTGGAGATCGTGTATATTTAGTCATATTTATGCATTAAATTTTGAACATTTTGTAGATAATAAATCAAACTATATAATAAATAGTTAAAAAATAGATCATAAGAAATAAAATACCTCGAGCTGCACTGAATTATAACTAGCTAGATCCGATTTGGATACAGAGTAGGAGTAAACTATACGTGTATGCAAATTAGTGTTTGACGTCATTTAGCAACATCAAATATTTAGCTGCTAAACACTGCTAGTTACTCGAGTTTCAATTAATACGTGGGGTAATATGTTGAGTGGATATATTCTGCTTATTCTGCACAATTACGCACCATCCAGACCCTCATGATTGATGACAGTGTAATTGATTTACAGTTCTCCATACTACATTACATTTCTTCACGTTGAAAACATTTATCACTTTCTGGTCTTTTGCAACTGTATTAATGAGGCCTGAGATCCAGTTAGCTTTTCTTTTTTTACACACAAGTAAAACAATTGAATCAACGCTTCAGTCTTTTTTGAACCGAAGTGTCTGTAATTTTCCTTGATGTAGTACTGCATAAAAAAACATAGAAATATGGGCCATTCAGTCATGGACCTTTTGCATAAGATGAATAAGTCTGCTCGACCGAGACCTTCTTCCCAATTACCACCCCAGTATTGGATCGTGCTGAACTTACACTGGCAGAAAACCCTCGACATCGAGGGCTTTTGAATTGCTTCTGCCACAGCTTGATTTAATTAAGGCCCTCGAATAACAGAGCTTGGCCCAACATCATCGTCCTCATCCTCGATTTTGAACTGGCTCTCTCCCGTGGCAATAAAAATGTAAATTGCAGCTTTAATCAAACTGAACACAAAATAAATAAATAAATAAATACATAAACATAATGCAAAAGTGCTCCCTTATATTCCTGAAATGTTTATGAAGTAATAAACATAACAAGAGACCAGCGGGGCCTTCCTCACGGGCACCCAATTCATAAAAATATTGCATTCACCCTCCTCTCCGTGCATTTTAAGCGGTTTGTCTCCTGACTAGGTGTCCTGCAGATAGGTGTTTAGCGGACTTTTCACATTGGTATTCCATTCCATGGCAGGCCTCCTGTAGGAAATGAAATATCCCAGATGTCTCGGTATAAATTATAGCCCTATAATATCTCTGCACCGCGGAGGCTGCTAATGCCGGCTGCGTTCTGGCCCTACGAGGCTCTGAGTCACGGTCCACACACTCGAACCCCTGCAGGAACCGTGGTGGGGGGGGTGTAGCTCTCAGGCTAATGACTTCTGCAAGTTCCCACGATGCCGTGAAACGCGGCGTAGCGGGACAGCGGAATAGCAAATCCAGAGTTGAAAAGCGATGCTCGGCGTGTGTGGTGGTGCAACACCGGTCCGGTATGAATAAAACAGTTCTATCAGCTGCAGCACAGAGCCAACACCAGGGAAGTGACACCGGAATTTCAAACCGGCCGGGATGGTTGGAGATCGTCGTTCCGGGTTTTTAAAAATGTTTTTATTGTTGAATATGAACCTGTTTTTCTGCTAAATTCCCCGTTTGTGTCGACTTTTTCAAAAAAGTCACGGACGTGTCTATTTTCATTAAGCAACACGGAGACCCATCTGCTCTCACCCCATCAATCTTTCATGTTCTCCATAAGAAGCCCAGAACGTTCCGAAATGTAATTATGGATCCGCTACCCCTGAAGAGAGAAGTCTCTCCGCTTGAATATTTCAGCGGACAATTCATATTTCATACGTGGTCTGCGTCCTGCCAGGCGCCCTGGAGAATCAGGGTTTAGCAGCTGTCCAGGTGACAGAGCGGGCTGGAGGGTTGGCGCGTGAGAGGCCGAGATGAAAGTCGTCGCCAGAGGGAACTTTCGCTGCCGTCCGCCTGTTAGAACAATGCCCGTGTGATGTTTTTTTTTCTCAGCGTCCGCCGTCCCACCGCCGGGCCTGCGGCGGGGAAGCCAGGAGGTGCCGGGCCTGCCTTGTGATCTCGGAAGGCCTGCTGGTGTCGGGGCCCGGCCACTTTCCCCGGGGAAGTGAAATGATAAATCCTGAGGTTTCCGTATCAGACGCAGCATCCGTGCTGAAAATGAGAAAGTGAATCGTTTCTGTGAGGACAGTTCTGTTAATGTTCTCCAGACAGATTAAGCTGCTGAAGATCAAACATGCTGATAGAGATGTGGATTTCCCCCTCAGAACATAAAACAGTGACGCTATCTTAAACCATGAAAAATTGCATTGAAACCTACTATGTAAAGGCTGAAGTGAGTTTGAAGTGTATTTCTTGGTGCCGGTCCCAAGCCTGTAAATGAGGAGGGTTGCGGACAACCAGATGGGTTGATCCGCTGTGGCAACCCCTAACAGGAGCAGCTGAAGGAGGAAGAAGAAGAAGAACATCAATGTGCTTGCTCCAAGTTACACGACATGCAACTGAATGGCGGACTGTAGAAATGTTCTGAAGCCTTCTTGAGATCGGAAATCGTATGTTTATTTTTGGATCTTCTGGTAAGTGCCTGTGTAAGGTCCTGTGGGTGAAAATAAAAAAAAAGGCCAGTGGCACACAGGCCTAGAGGCAGACAAATCTATTTTGATAACTCAATACAGGAGACCTTTCGAGGAGCTTACAGATGAATGTATGCTGAATATACTACCCTCTTGTGGTCTCACATCACACAGCATGGCGGGCAAGAATGGAAGACCTGCAATCTTCTTTTCATCCCGTCGTAGTTATTAAGGTCATCGTGGGATTGAACGTGCGGGGACCAGCTCGTCCGTCATTTTCTTCAAACGTTACATACAAACGGAGAAATATATATACCGCATTTATTTAAAAACGTGCCATAATCGTGCTGCAGTGATTGAAGTATGATGTTATTTCAGACATAACGAGGAGGAGGCTTACAGGCGTGTTTGGCTGTATTTTGCAATAACACTGCACGTTTCAGCACTTTTTTTGCTTCGATTAAAACGGAAAATATTTAATACTTGATATGTTCTTGTTGGGTTTATATTATTATTGTGCATTTAAACACTTATCTTGGACAGTGTAGATAGATAGATAGATAGATAGATAGATAGATAGATAGATAGATAGATAGATAGATAGATAGATAGATAGATGGATGGATGGATGGATGGATGGATGGATGGATGGATGGATGGATGGATGGATAGATAGATGGATGGATGGATGGATGGATGGATGGATTGATTGATTGATTGATTGATTGATTGATGGATTGATTGATTGATTGATAGATTACTGCACTTTCCTCCATCACCGTTCGTACAGGTCGCCGACCGGACGCGCGCGCGCGCGCACCCTCCTCTCCGTGGACATGTAGCAGCGCGCACCCGCGCGCATCTCGCGTCTGCCGCGCCGCGCATGTCGCCCTGACGCTCGGACGACGGCCGGGGACCAGAAAGTCGCTTCGCAGTGAGGAGGCGCGCGCGCGCGTGCGTGCGTGCGTGCGCACGAGCGTGCGCGCGCCTCCCGCGCGCCCCCGCCTCCCTCTCGACCTTAAGTGTTCGGTCCGCGCCGAACGCGCCCGCCTGGATCGCGACGTGAACCTGTGGGCTGCGCGGCGACGGGATGCAGCGATGGCGTGCGCGAGGAGAACCAAAACTTTGGTGTCGACGTGCGTGATCCTCAGCGGCATGACCAACATCGTGTGTCTGCTGTACGTGGGGTGGATCACGAACTACGTGGCCAACGTCGGCGTCCGAGTCCCCGAAGCGGCTCCGGGGACGAAGTTTGAGGAGGACGGCGGCAAAGTGGACACGCTGCGGATTATCGAGAGGCTCGAGCGGCTTGAAAGTGTCGTCCAGCAGCACATACGAGGTACGAGAATAAATACGATGTCCTACCAGACACGAGCCTCTCGCAAAACGAGACTGGACAGGTTTTTTTTATTCGTTTTACGCTCCGAAGTTTTTATCGGGAGGTTTGGGGGCAAAGCGCCGCCGCTGGACCTTCTTCTGTTCAGTTCTGTTCGGTTCTGTTCCCTTTCTAATAAAGCCGCAATCATTCCGACTGGTCTAGTAGGGTAGTAGTGGGTAACACACTCGCCTATGGACCAGAAGACCCAGTTACTAACCCCACTTACTACCATTGTGTCCCTGAGCAGGACACTTAACCCTCAGTGTCTCCAGGGGGGGACTGTCCCCGTGAGTCCCTCTGGAGAAGGGCGTCTGATAAATGTAGTAAATGTAAAATGTATGGTGCTGGGTGTCTGTGCACAGTCTGTACCAGCTGCCCCATGTCGGAATTTCGCCTCGATCCCAGATATTTACTGCGTAGGTGCGGAATGGAAAAAAGCAGTTCTCCGACATCCCGTCACTGTAATTGTTAAAAAGACCAAGCGGCGTCTTAATGACAAAGGGGACCTTCATCTCAGCAGCACACAAGTAGTCTGAGGGACAAACTTGCACACGGTGTGAATATGACAAGACATCGTGTTCAGACGTAGACGGGCAAAAAAAAAAAAAAAGACATATTTTCAAAGACCGTTGCTTTGAAATATCCCAGAGATTGGTAAATTAATAACTTACGGGGTTTTCTGCACATATATTTACACATACCGCTTTGTTAAGCTGCGGTGGAGGCCTAGAGGTTAAGGGAGCGGCCCCGTAATCAGAAGGTTGCAGGTTCGAATCCCGAGCCGCCGAGGTGCCACCGAGCCAAAGCACCGTCCCCACACGCTGCTCCCTGGGCACCTGTCATGGCTGCCCACTGCTCGCCAAAAACAGGACACATTTCACAGTGTCACCGGATGCTGTGCTGCAGTGTTTCACTTCACTTTCACTTAATTGACTACAATGGCGGTGTGGGTAAGTCATAATAGACCATAAGTTGATCAGGAAAGGCAGTCCGAGTGGAAGACATTCCCACTGCAGTTCCGTATCGTCTTTTTATTGGTGATCATTCCAAAGCACTTTGGCTATTTGGTCTAATGCCGAGGTTCCTGGCGAGCTTCCTAATGGCAAGCTGGCCTTAATACACACCTTCACCAAAGTGCTGCTGAGCTCGGACCTCTCTTCCTCTTTACCTTCCCGAATCTCGCCCCCGTATTCGATGGGGAGCTCTCCTGCAGGAAGAGGTCCACGGTAGGGGTGCGTGTGGCCTCCGCTCAGTGCTTTTCCACACGGGACCCTCCCACTTTGCCTTCGTCTGGGGCATAATCCCTTTGAGCCTGCCTGTTCTTGACACGGGTTTCTGCACGAACTGTGGACAACAAAAGGTGGCTTTATGTGTTCATATTTGAAGAATGTGTGCATAAGGATGTAAGGAACTTGGTAAACAGCGTTTTTCTTCTGGTTACATTTCCACTCCCGGCTACACTGGGTGGTAGTAGCCTAGTGGGTAACACACTCGCCTATGAACCAGAAGACCCGGGTTCGAATCCCACTTACTACCATTGTGTCCCTGAGCAAGACACTTAACCCTAAGTTGCTCCAGGGGGGACTGTCCCTGTAACTACTGATTGTAAGTCGCACTGGATAAGGGCGTCTGATAAATGCCGTAAATGTAAATGTACGCTTGGTCCTCAGACGCATTCTTTCCATGAAAATGCCTCTTCAATATGAAGATATCCAATTGTCAAACCCTTTCACCCGAGAGGGGCCAAGTTCCCCTGCATCCATTAAAAAGGACTGCCTGGTGACACTGTCGTCTGCGGAGAGTGATACCACTGCTTATCGGGGATGAGTTGCGTTGTAGAATCGGGGCTCCAGGGAGCACAGCCATTTCCCATGATTCAGCAGCAGCGTGAGGCTGTCGCTCCCTTCACCCGGCCAGTCGCACTTAATTAAGTCTGATGGTTTGGTGCTGGTGGGGGTCAGGGGGGAGCCTCCGTAGTGGATAAGCAGTCCTGTGCTGCCCGTACTTTTTAACTCGCTTACACGTCTGTGTAACGAACCCTGTCTGTGACCTGCTTCTACAGTTTGCTTAATTAAGCATAATTAAACACTTGTATGTATCTTTCTATCTATATACAGTACAGGCCAAACGTTTGGACAATGACACCTTCTCATTCAGTGTGTTTTCTTTATTTTCATGACCATTTACGTTGGTAGATTCTCACTGAAGGCATCAAAACTATGAATGAACACATGTGGAGTTATGTACTTAACAAAAAAAGGTGAAATAACTGAAAACATGTTTTATATTCTAGTTTCTTTGCTCTGATTCCTGCTTTGCACACTCTTGGCATTCTCTCGATGAGCTTCAAGAGGTCGTCACCTGAAATGCTTTTCCAACAGTCTTGAAGGAGTTCCCAGAGGTGTTTAGCACTTGTTGGCCCCTTTGCCTTCACTCTGTGGTCCAGCTCACCCCAAACCATCTGGATTGGGTTCAGGTCCGGTGACTGTGGAGGCCAGGTCTCCACTTTTTGTTAAGTACATAACTCCACATGTGTTCATTCATAGTTTTGATGCCTTCAGTGAGAATCTACCAACGTAAATGGTCATGAAAATAAAGAAAACACATTTGAGAATGAGAAGGTGTGTCCAAACGTTCGGCCTGTACTGTGTGTGTGTGTGTGTGTGTGTGTGTGTGTGTTTTTTGATGCCATCTCTTGGCATATATAAGACTTTTTTCAGATATACCTAATATGATGCTGTCACAGCAGAGCAGGACAGGTACTGTTCAGATCATGACAGATACTTCAGGCTTCTGTACAAAACTGTTACTGAACAGCGAGGAAGGCGCAGTAAATATCGCGCGAGCTCTTCCGCTAATTAAATGTGCCGCACTACACTCGCCGCGGACGAGAGGTTCCCCGGGATCCATATTCATAAGGCGATAGGTGATTGTTGTGTGGAGAAGGAAGAGGCGAGGCGGGAGGGAGGGAGAAAGGCAGCTGGTCTGTTTTTTTTTTTTTTTGTTGCCTGTCTTTGGGGAGCGCGGTGCTGCATCAAGCAGAAATAACATTTTCATTCCATTTCCTCACACCCCACGAAAAAAAAAGGGGATCAGCAGGGTGTCTGAGTGCTATAACAATCTTATCGGGGTTTATTTGGTGGCGCTTATCATGTGTGGCGTGGCACAACTCATTTATTTCGGGTTTGGTTCATTATGTCGCTTTTGCCAGGCAATTAGAGCTGGGCATTTCCTCCTGTACCTTGCAGTCATTATTATTCAGGCTCGTTCTATTAAGGTTTTTTAAAGTCATTTACAGCCTCTTCTCTGTTCCTCAAGGTTGTTTTCATTCCACACAATAGGCAGAGGAACCATGTCTGCATCTGGCAACTTTACAAGAAATGCAAAAAGGGTCAAATTGATATACCGAGGGCACTTGCACGCCCCCAGACGTTTCACACACTTGGAGCACCGCGGTTTTCACTCGATGCCCTGACTGACGACCGGAATGTCTCATAAGCTGAGCACCCAGCCCCGTAATAATATTGCTGAGCAAACATTCCCCTCATATTTGCCGCTTTATTTTGAGGCATCAATCCGCACCTCCTGAAAAGAGATTATTATCCGGCTTGGCGATGTCCATCTGCGCCGTGTGCGACGGGAACGGCCGATCCGTAATCACGTCGGCATTAGGGCCGTGCTCCCCCCCTGCATTAATGAGAGTGAAAGATTATAAGTCACATGATGTCCCCTGGTCTGAAGGGGTGCCTAGACTTCTGCTCATTTGTGTCATATCAAAAGTAACACTAAAACTCGCTCTGAAGAGCTACTCATGAACGAATACGCTCAACGTCTGCTCTCTGGTGATATGTCCCACGGAAAAGCGCCCCATCAAACACCCTTAAACGTTTCCCCCCCAGACCCCCGGCAGTTGTACTGCTGACCTCCCCGCCCATCTGCTGTGATTAAACCGCAGCCCCACGCGGAGGTGCTGAACTCGGGGTCTGCAGCGGAGGAGCTGGAGAAATGATCTGCAGTGCGCCGCACAAACAGGCTGCGGTTCGGCCTCGGCCGGCTCCTGTTGATGGCCCAGCCAGTTATTGATTGGAGTTTTTTTTTTTTTTTTTTTTTTTTTTTACTTAAGTGGAAAAGGACAGATTGTGATTCAGAGCCAGGCCTTGGAAATCTTACAGCCGCCTGATTTTATTTACAGTGTAGCTGATCCCAGGCAACACAGTCGCTGTTCACGTGTGCTGCTTCGTCTTCATTTCTGGATGAACTAGTCGCTTTAAACATAAAGTGGTTTTCCATGAATGTTTTTTTCTTGTTTGGGGTATCATTCAAGATTTTTTTCATGTGGGTGTGAGCTGGTGAAAACTATATATGACTATATAATATGTATTAGATATTATATATTATAAATTTAAAAGTCTTAAAAGGCCTAACGTTAGACTGCTAGTATTTCAGTATCACAAAACAAATCATACTAGTTATTTTGATGCTTTAGAGAAAATTTTAAACATTTAACAACAGTCTGAAAGCAAAGCAAAATGCCACACTTCTGCCTGAAAGACAGAGTGGCACGTCTGACTGCTCCCCCTCACTTGCATCACTGTAATTCCTTGGTTGCTCGGATGAAACACGACTGTAATTGACTGGGGTTACCAAGGTTATTTTCTCTCTCGGGACGACCTTGTTTGCTTCAAGACTCCACAGCAGCAACTGACGCCTTTAACCTCTCTAGAACAGTCGCACTATGAGATGTAGGTTGATAGATGGGACTAATGGGTAGTGCCTCTGGTTTTGGGTACATACTGTATAACATAAACATTTTTAAAAATACATAATATTGGCAACATGAGGGGAGACTTTTACAGAGAATTCCATGTCTTATGTCACCTATATAATATCACATTTTAATGTCACATTATCAGCCATACACCATAACAGATATCACAAGTACTGATCCTTGTCATACTTAACTAAGAATTGGGTGTTAGTTTCCTAGTGGGTAACACACCCACCTATGAACCAGAAGACCACAAAGTCACAGATTCAAACCCCACTTACTACCATTGTAACCCTGAGTGTCTCCAGGTGGGACTGTCCCTGTAACTACTGATTGTAAGTCGCTCTGGATAAGGGGGTCTGATATATGCTGTAAATGTAAATTTAAGAAAGGTGTTCCTCGACTTCTATTCTCAATACGCAGTTGAGAATTTCAATCTGGCAACACTGAGCTCTAGACACCATCTCTTCCTTTCCTCCCGTGGTCTCTGTTACAGTCAACACAGCCAAACCAAACAGATAGATTATCAGCAGAGCTCGAATATTATCACACACTCACTAACATCCCCAAACAATGATGCATTGTTAATCTATATAAATGTATGAGGATTAATACTGGTTGCAAAAAAAATGTATTGCGAATTTTTGCGACTATTGCGTTTTTTTGGGGGGGGTGGGACAGCCTTTCAGTCAGCCAGTAATAAAGGTTCCTGCCACAGCCCTGGACTCACTTCGATTGTAAGGTCACCCCAAAATCCTTCACCCTCACTGACCCTCCATGGATCAGGTTCCCTATAAACTATAACTATAGCAAACTAAACTATAGCAAGCAAACGTCAGATGCTGACATCACAACAACCCTTTGCGAGGCAATTTTATATATTTTGGTGCAATAATAATAATAATAAATTATTTAATCTAAATATTAATTTGTGAAGAATTTATTACCAATTTTGGTTTTTTTTTGCCATTGCCATCGAGAAGACAATAAGAAGTCTATTATCTTTGTTCTGCCCGTATATGAACATCACAGCGCCGCTGACCCGAGATGCTTCCTTGTAACCCGACTCCATGTTAGCAGGATGCCCTCAGGCGTTCTTCTCAAATGTCGGGCTGTTGCACACTGGCAGCCGGATAGTTTGGCATGTCGGAGCTCGATAGAGCTGTGTGATTGTGCCGTGGAACTACGACACAAGTGCTCAAATGTTCTCCGGTTTATCTGCTCGCGCTTAGGCAGCAAAATGCAAATTCGGGGTCAAAGGCTACGATGCAGATTGCGTTTGAAAATACCTGGTGGCGAACAATATGAGGGCTGGAGATGGATTAATCCTACGCTGCGAGCCAAATGTCCGCTCCAGAGACGGTCCACAGATGTGACTGGCATATTCATTACAGCGACCGGAGCTCAGGGGAGTGCAAAGTGCCAGTTTTTTTACTTCACCTCAGCGTGCGGCTCCCGAAAAACAGAGTGGTTCTGTCGTGCCGCAGAGAGCTACTGCCTGTATCGTCTCCCCCCCCCCCGTCTGATGTGCCGTTAATGAAGTGAGACAGCCCCAGCGGGCCGGGACAGCAGGCACGTAGCGACACTTACCCACTTACGGAGCGTCTCACCGCCACCCTCGCGATTAACCCAGTAAAGGTTCTCCACCTGGATGATGGTTGAGTGGGATGACTGAACGTTCCACATTCCATTTGCCCAATGGGGAAGAAAGGAAGAAAAGACTTTGACTCCGACGCTCAGAGCCCCCATCAAAGGCCGGGAGGCACAGCTCCAGAGATGAAGCGATGTAAGATGTACCAAGCCATAATTATCTCCTTTTCTGTGGGATTATGCGGCGAATATTGTGATTGGAGGCAATGGGATGTAACTCTTGATTAATTAATCAAACAGGGAAGACGTGTGCGTTGTAATGAATAACCGGGGTGGGGACGGGAGAGCCCCTCTCATCTTGTGCGCTCATCAGGAAGACTGGCAGTGGATTCATGCTGCATACACGCTGCCCCTTTCGATTCCATTACCTTTAGTCTGCACGCTATTACCATGACCTCCCTTCGACTATTCATTAGCAGTGTGTGTGTTTGACAGGAAAAGAAAGCAGAGCAACCCCCGAATTACCACATATCTGCTAATTGCACTAACAAGCCAGAACTCATGAATATGCAGCACCGCTCTCGCCTTTTAACGCCACATAGCTGTCTCTAACGCAACCTCGCCAGAATATTCCTGTTCCTGGAGTAGAGATTAGGGATGGCCATTAGTAATCTCAGAAAGACCTTACAAACAACAATGGCATTTTACACTCTGGAAACATTACATACTCTACATAATGTACAACTTGACACTCTTAATGAATTTAGGTTTAATTTATAGAGGGCAAAATATGTATTTGATTTTTCAAGTCTTCCCACTTTCAAAGAAGGTAGAGACCTGTAATTGTCATCTTTGGGACACCTCAGTTGCATTTAGATTTTTAAATAGTTATTTTACATTGTATTACATGAAATAAGTATTTGATCACATACCAACCAGCAATCAGACTCCTACCGCTCCACTATGGGCAAGAACGAAGATCTGTCTAAGAACACCTGGGACAAAACTGTAGACCTACACAAGGCTGGGACGGCCTACAGGACAATAGGCAACTGTTGGTGCAATTATTAGAAAATGGAAGAAACTCTAGATGACTGTCAATCTTCCTCGGACTGGGGCTCTGTGCAAGATCCCGCCTTGTGGAGTGTGGTAAGAATGGTGAGGGATCAGCCCAGAACTATATGGGAGGACCTGGTCAGTGACCTGAAGAGAGCTGGGACCACAGTCACAAAGGTTACCATTAGTAACACACTATGCTGTCATGGACTAAAATTCTGTAGTGTGTGCAAGGTCCCCCTGCTCAAGCCAGCACGTGTCCAGCTACGTCTGAAGTTCGCCAAAGACCAATTATTTGGGTCAGTGGTGGCCTAGCAGGTAAGGAAGTGGACCCGAAATCGGAAGGCTGCCGCCAATCCTGGGTCACCAAAGCGCCACTGAGCAAAGCACTGTCCCCACATGCTGCTCCCTGGGTGCCTTTCATGGCTGCCCACTGCTCCCTCAGGGGACAGGTTAAAAGCAGAGGACACATTTCATTGTGTGTGCCGTGTGCTGTGCTGCAGTGTTTCACAATGACAGTCACTTCACTTTCACTTTCATCTGAATGATCCAGAGGAGGCATGGGAGAAGATCATGTGGTCAGATGAGACTAAAGCAACATTTTTGGTATGAACTGTGTTTGAAGAACACCATCAAAACTGCTTTGTGGTTGTTTTTCTGCCAAGGGATCAGACTGACTGCATTAAGGAGAGGATGGAGGGGCCATGTATTCCTCAGTAAAAGCACTGAAGATGTGACGTAGCTGCGTCTTCCTGCATGGCTCCATAAAAAGCATTTTAAGGTCCTGGAGTGGCCTAGCCAGTCTCCAGACCTGAGCCCAATAGATAATCTGTGGAGGACCTGAAACTCTGTGTTGCCTAGTGACATTTTTCTATGGCATCAAATACTTATTACATGCAATAAAATACAAGTCGTAGCTTGTAATCGCTTAGATTGTTTCACATTTTTTGGCATTTTATTTAAATGAGTTTAGGGTTGGAACTATTTGAAATCTATCAACGCTGCTTCCTGTACTGAAAGCCTGCCAGCATCTACATGCACTGGCATGTCAATAACATGTTCCTTTTCTAAAACCACTTATCTAGCACCTTCAAATAGGAGACTTCAGTGTCTTAATCCACAAAATGCATAATTATGGCCATATATATTCTACCTTTAAAAAAAACACACATCTACGTTATCTATCTATAGATAATGTTGAACTTGTTTCCTTGTTGTCCCCCCTAAGTCTGAAATTGGATGTTTATCCTGTTCTTGACAGGTTTTTAGTGTACAGCTGAATAGAATAGCTCCTCTTTCTATGTCTGTAGGAGTGGTAGAAATGAGACAAAAAAAAACCCAACATCCCAGGTGTATTATTAATGCGTTGATGCTCATTTTTGCATGTAACACTTTAAAAATCTCAAATGTCAGCAAAATGATTTCACCCTATAGCGCTGCATGTGTTAAATGCGGCTGACTGTATCGGTGAAGCACTTCCTCGTCTTCCAGACTGATGGCAGGAGCCATAACGGGGCCCTTAGAACAACAGACCGCCTTGGCAGTGCCTGCAGCTGACAGCCGCCTGGCATTTTACACCCAAAGTCATAAACAGTAAAAATAAATCTAAAGTAATGCCAAAAGTCATAAATAACTCCACGAAATGACAGAGCATAGATCTAGAGAGATGCGCATGCTTCCCAACAGATTCCCGGTGTGCTCACACAGCCTGTTCCGGCCTGCTGGGTGAGGCAGAGGGGAGCGGACATAATCGTGGAAGACCAGTGCATAATTGACTTTGCCTGCTTCATTAATGCCCATTTTAAGGGCAACCTTTTCAGTGGAGCATCGCAATATCCGTTTTAGCTCCACAGCATCCTTGCTGCTCCTGCTAAAAGTTAGTGAGAATTCTGAGATCTTACTGAGAGCAGATTTTATTAGGCCCAGTTTGGGGGGCTTGCGTGAAGGTTGATGTTAAGGAATGGTGAAATTTCACATGCTCATGTTGTCTAGTTTTGCTGACTAATTGTGTGTTCTGTTTCTCATTTGGTGCCATTATTTTATATTGATTCAGAACCACCCAACCTGGCAACAGATCCTGTCTGTTCCCTCCTCCCCTGTTTACCTCCAGTTTCCTTCATAAATAATAAATGTTGTTCACATTGTCACCTGACATCATAATTGTAATTGTTATAGTCATCTTGGGACCACTACGCCACGGTAATAAGGGGATGAAGAGCTGTGACAGGGTCACTGGGTTGATATTTGAATTTATTATCCATTACTGTACAAGCATCGCAGTTTAATTCTGGTACATTGCAGCATGACCTTGCAATGTACCAGAAGATGAATGCATGGCTCAAATTTATTTCTTTATATATGTAATGCTATGAAGTGTGCTAAATCAGCTCCATTTTAACACTCCATTTTATACTACAGGTATAAGAAGCACACTCTGCAGCAACTGCACATTGCTGGAGGGCATTGAGGCTCGTGGGGTGACCATGAAATCTAAATACTGCCTCTCCCTACCGTCAGTGAAAGTAGACGGAGGCACTAGTGTCCCTAGTAATGGCTCTGTGGCGTCAAATTGTCACGCCTCCCTGGTAGAGATAGGCGTGACTGGAGATATTATGTTTTTTTTTGGGTTGTCTGTCTGCATGTCCCAGGTCTAGAACGCTGTCTGGCAAATTCTTCAAATATGACACACACATCTGTACACTCGAACTCGTGGATTAAACAATGTGATTTTGGTATTTAGGGCCACTGATTGCGGTCTACATTAATACATAGATACTAGATCCCAAAGGTGCATTTTGGATTTTATATTGTGAGGGGAAGGACCCCTGAAGCGCAATGGATTAAATTCAATCATAATTTGCAATTTCCATCGAAACATAAAAACACTTCTCTTTAAATCTGCATTAAAAAACTTTTCTACGTGGCTCTAAACTGCACGATGTTTTCACTTGCCTACCACACCACAATAACCTGATGAGCAGGATCACATGTGGTGTGGAAGTGAAAACCTGAAACGGAGCACAGCAGTGCCTCCCCAGGACCGTGGGACATAAAAATCTCCATCTCAACCGCCACCATGCTCCGCCGAGTAATACGCACAGCTTTTTACTGCTCAACCAAGACTCATGGCCGGCCGTTTACATTCACAGCATTTACCAGACGCCCTTATCCAGAGCGACTTACAATCAGTAGCTACAGGGACAAGTCCCCCCCCCTGGAGCAACTTAGGGTCAAGTGTCTTGCTCAGGGACACCATGGTAGTAAGTGGGATTCGAACCCGGGTGTTCTGGTTCATGGTCGAGTGTGTTACCCACTAGGCTACCACCACCCGGCCGTGTGATGAAGTGTATTTAGGGCTTTATTTCTTTCTCCCTTATTTGGTGTCGTTACCTGTTGCCGGTGCTCAGCACGTTCTAGTGCACCATCAGCAACCGGTGTGTTCTGCACCGACGTGGATTTTCATGCGCCTGCGTTGTGTATGCGTGGGGCGCGCCGTGTGTGTGTTGATACGCACCTTGTTGACCTCACAGCGCCGGCAGGCATGGAGGGGGCTTTCGCGGCGAGTCGCTCCCGGGGCGGCCTTTATGAAACAGGAGAAAATTGGAGTGGCCACAGAATTACACTCCAGCGGGGCGTGGCGGGGCGGGAAGCGGGGTCTGCCGGGAGGAACGGGAGCTTTTCGGCCGTGCCACTGACTGGGGGAGAGCTCCGGATTCTGAGTTATATCTGAGCTCGGTTGGGTTATTTGATTCGTTTTTTTTTTCAGTATTTTTAGGGGGGATGGAGTTGCATTTTGAGTTCATCGGGAGTGCTGTGACATGCCCAAGCCTTTTAATTTGCCGCACTTACGATCACTCCTGGATCTCGATCCCCTGATGCAGTCACAGTCACTAAAAAGCCAGCGGAGCGTCAAAAACGTCCCTCCTGCTCGCGTCACCTGCGTGTTTATTTCCGGCTCTGCGGCACGCCGCTCTGCCCCGTTTTTGTGTATCGGCGGTACGGTCTGCAGGGCTGTAGGCCTGATGTTGCCTCCGTGCGAGCGTCTTACTGAGCTTTGCGAGGGAGGGGGTGACATATAATGAGGCCTCAGCAGCGCCCCGGGGCGCGGGACAGCCGGCAGACGGTTACATAACATATCTGAGTGGCATGAATGGAGACCACGTCATTGCTCACAGATGACATCCTCATGCCCGGCGGCTGAGTGGGGCCACAAGCACTTTAAGCGCTCGGGCTGTTAGCGCCGGGGGTGGGAAAAAGGGATTTAATGGTCGTGGTTATTCAGTGCAGTTGGAAGGCAATCATTTCGCTGGCAGAACAGGGCGGGGCTCTGTGTGCTCGAGACGTTCTAAAGGACAAAACTTTTTTTTTTCTGTTTATTTTAAAGCCTACGTGCACGTGTCGCTAATGGAGGGCTGATTGTAGGGCCTTTTTTTTGTCCCCACGAGTGGCACGTTGCCAGGTTCTCCTCCAGCAGGGCAGATGGTCGGGGAGGGCGGCGGACAACATTCCACCCTCGTTTCGCGCGCAGCCTGTGGGCGTAACCAGGTCACCAAACGCACACACCCACACACCCCGCCAGGTGCCCTTGGAGATCCGGCAGCCCACGTGCGATAGCGAGCGATGAATTAAATATGTTCCCCAGGTCGGGAGCGCGAGGCTGTCTGTTCTCGTAAGCTCCCCCCGACCGAGGCTTTGAGGTGAGAGTGTGCAAATGGCGTGTTTTGGAATGTATGTATTCCGCGTAGCCCTCCTCCGTACTTCTGCACGTCTTCGCTGCCTCGTGTTTACAGCGGTTTAACTGAATGAGCGGAGCTGCTGTCATTCTGAATTGTTTCACAGTTTGAAGGACTCAAAGCGATTAAAAATGAAATGTTTTTGAAAATGTTCCAGTATGCTGGAACTTGTCATCTAATTTCAACTTAATTGGACCTTAATTGCTCAGGCTTTCTCTAATGATGTGGCATGAGACCCTGAATTTGAAGATTATTACATGCAGTGTTGGTACTATTCTTATTAACCTCAATGTAATATAGTTTGTTTCCTCAATTGACTTGTGTTTGGTATTACATTTTTTTATTCATATTAGATCAATAATAATAATAATAATAATAATAATAATTAATTTTTATAAAGCACTTTTTCAAAAACTGAGTTTACCAAAGTGCCTTCTTGCATAAGCTAGTTAAATAGGCCTACGCTATTTGTTTTAATGGTCAATATTGGTACTAATCATTGATAAGGAAGAATGATTAAAAACATTATTGTGATGCCCTGCATGAGTCCTGCAGCTGCACACCCTGCACATACGCGTTCGCTGCTCACCTTCACCCGAATTCTTATCGCCAGCCACGCCCACTGCACACGGAGCACCTGTGCATACCCCAATCTCTGGCTGGATAAAAGCCTCATGTTCTCCAGTAGCCGGCATCCGGTCTTCGACGTTGCACCCGGTGTCCTCATCGCAGAACCCTGGTGGCATGCCAAACGCTGGATGTTTGCGGGCGTCGTCCTCTGTATCTTTTGTTTGTTTTAGTGGTTTCTGTTCTGCATCTGGGTCCTCATGGCTTCCTCGACTCCCCCTATGGCATTACAATTTTTTTTAACAAGATTACTTTTCCAGTGTAGCCTGAGCTCACCAGGGGTGTAGCAGGCAGGTGAGGAGTTTTGGTGCACTCAGAGGTTTGTGAGTTTTCATGATTTCATGATCATCTAGAACTGGGCCCACTTAGTGGGGTTTTTCTCACAGCTTTTCAGTACAGCAAATTAAGGAAAGCTAATGTTAGTTACATAATCATTTACATTTGTTATTCGCAATTTAATATACAGATTTAATGTCTTTTATTGTACCACTAGACCCATCATATATGATATTTCCATATATCCATTCCTGCCCTTTCCTTTCTGTAGCTACAAATGGGAAGTCCGGAACTTCCGGCTTTTTTTTTTTTTTTGAAGGCAGTGTCCCAAGAGGCTCTCTCCAAGTGAGTGATAGGAAGGCTCCTGTGACTCCAGGCTGATTTCATTACACTTCGTGCCTTCAGCACTCTGTCTCCTCTCTGCTCTTATCACCACTTAAGAATCCAACACAACACATTAAATATTCACAGCGGCTTTATAAAAAATGCGGATGGCAGGAGTCGAAATGTGAGATTTACACGGGGAGAAAATGTCCTGCGCTTCTCAACAACGCACAGTGGCTCCGTTCTCACGGATCCACGGATCAGAGTGGCTTAAGCGAGCTCGAAAAACACACCGATCCTGCGTCGATGTTCTCAAGAACTTCCTGATTAAATGTGTTGGCTGCTTTGAAGATAAAAGCCATGCCCAATATGTATTATTTACAAGTCTAATACATTTTTTCCATTTGGAATTTTCATTTTCTCTGCCAGAAAATGAGTCTGAAGCTTTGCAAGAACAAAAAAAAAACTTTGCACTTTGTGTTATACTATGCCTCTGAGCCAAACAAGGCTAAATGAGTTGTTGTTTTGTAGCCCTGTAATGGAGTCTGCTTAGTTGCAGTTGCTAAAGTGTTATGTAGTAAGGCACTTTCCTTTGTGCTTCATTATCTGCTGCTGTGTTGTTTAGCCCAGAATTTCTTTTCTGATTTGCTGGATTGGTTCTGCACTGCTGATGAGCTGTTGCAGGACCTGTTTGCTTGCAGTAAATGACATAATAGGTAATGATGCAGCAAAAATTGTCAGTGTCATATACATTTATCTAATATATGTAGTTAATATAAAACTAATATATAGTTAAATGAGAGTGTCTGTGTTTAGTGTAGATAAGGACCATCTGTATATCTAATCAGTATATTGTTCAGACAATCATCATTCTGCAATGGTTACTATCTAATACTAACTATATCGTATTTATAGTGCTGGTAAATGATTCAAAGGAATTTTGCAATGAATAAACTGCTAGCAGAGCAAGCGCAAAAATCCATTTATGCCAATTTCCCCAATTTCACTTTCTCCCACTGAGCAAGACCTCTCTGCTCCTGGAATTAAAGACCCTCAGTCATTCTGGCCCAAGGTGTTAAATAAAATATCCTCTTCTGTACGTTTCCATGGCATAATCTACATATCATTTCAGCCATGCTTTCCAGTAGATTATGATTCAATCTTCACTGTGAATCTCTCAGTGAATAAAGGTCTGTATTCATCTTCGTTCAGAAGCCGCATTATGCATCCTTCATGCGTATGAATGTAGTCAGCGAAGCAGGCAGTGTGTATTAATAATTACAGGTTCATAAATCACTTGAATGACTGAATGAG
Source organism: Denticeps clupeoides (assembly GCF_900700375.1). Classification (NCBI taxonomy): domain Eukaryota; kingdom Metazoa; phylum Chordata; class Actinopteri; order Clupeiformes; family Denticipitidae; genus Denticeps; species Denticeps clupeoides. Next base: position 11,240,277 of record NC_041723.1, on the reverse strand, counting down.
CGACAATGAAAACAGACATAAATCACACACACAGGATTAAAATGCACATCAGTCATTATAAGACATTAATATGCTGGTGGTAGAGGAACTGTGAGTCAGTGGTGAGAGAATGGATATTGGGTGTGTCACATTCCCAGCATTCCCTTGCAGCTGTCAGGGTTCTTCCTTGTGGAGTCATGTTTTCACTGTTTCACCCGGGAGCAATATGCTTCATACAACCCACAACTTGACTTCTGACAAAGAGCAAAATAAAAAGTTGTGCGCACGAGAGGAGCTGCATTGTTGCATTGTTCTCCGTCAAACGTCGCAATCTGTTCTTCTGAATATTTAAAATTCTGCTGCAAATTCTTCACACGGAGGAGCCGCGCAGGTTAGGAATTCAGGTTAGCGGCCAGGCGCATCACATCAGAGGCCGCCTGCATAATGTAGGCTGAGAGCTGGGGCTGGAAATACATATAATATTTTATTTAAATTCATTTTTCTCCCCTCCTTCCTTTCTTTGCTTATTAGAGTTTCTTTACCATGGTTACTCAATCCTACCGTGCAGAAACATGTGGGCGGTTCAGACGACACAGGCGTGTTAATGCCTCTCAGGGTTCGAGGTTGGAAGTTTTAAGATGCACGTTCCCAGTTTTTTTTTTTTAAGGGGGAATCCAGGTGGTCGGATTTCCGAAGAAGCCCCAGGTGTGTGTAAATCCCATCTGTTGGAGTGAAGGCTTTTTTGCTATCTGTTTTATTAGCTTCTTTGCCCTCTGGTTATTTTCCTTCCATTTTTTGGATTTTTGGGGAAATATTCTTAAGTGCTTTGTTATTTGTTCTCCTTGTTTTTGTTATACTACCAGTTCTCTGAATGCGGCTTGCATAGCAAATGAGGTTGCCGTGCAACAATGCAGCCACAACTAGGGTCGGGAGATAATTCACTGACTCTAGAGAGAATATATTAAAAAAATGTGTGCAGAGCCTATCAACAAATATGTTAACACAGATTCACCGAATATTATGCATGTAAAAATATGCAAAATACATTTTGCATATTTTAGAGTTACATTTAAAATCTATTTTCCAGGCCGTTTTTTGGAAGTTATGGTTTGTAAAAAAAAAAAAAAAAAAAGAATAAAAAAAAAAAAAAAAAATGTGTATATGTGCTGGCTGCTCTGGCAGGCCCCTGACAGGCCTTGAGGGTGATCCTCCAAAGTGATAGATGATGATAGCGCCCCGCTGCAGACCAGGCTGATCTGTGGCCCACGGAGAGGGGATTTGAAACAGCTGAGACTGAGATTTTTTTTTTAATTATATATAAAATAAATATAAGACAACAGGGCTGTTTGAACAGATACATTTACCACTTAGTCTCGTGCGGACTCCGCATGAGGAGGATGACCCGAGGATAAGCCTGTACACGACACGTGTCAATAGTTCGGACACGACCGGAGGGGGGTCGAGGCTGGATGCAGGATCGCGGCTATTGGCGGAGTTATCAGTTTCACTCCGAGCTGCTTTTTTCACACATCAGTTACTGGGAAATTCACTGCCTGTAAAGTGGAGTTCATTTCATCACAAAGCTCCAAGACACGTACGTCTGCCTCCACTGACGTGGACAAAACACCCTGGCAACCATGCAATTAACACATTTATCATATGAATCAAACATCAAGTTATTTCTAGCATCTACTGTGCTAAGTGAACAAGTGTCTTTCACACCAGACATTAAGAGTATTAAAAGTAAAGTTGAAATGTGACCATGGTCATTTTGAATAGTCCACACATCATGTGTGTGTGTGTGTGTGTGTAAAAAGTCCCTATTGTTTTTTAGGGGGGCAGTAGTGTCATGCCCCAGCACGCCCTGGTGTTACTGGGCATTATGGTGCCTGTATGGATCAGCTTTATTACTTGTTTCCCATCCCCTCAGACACAGATGTGCTCTCTGTCACACGCCCCGTTGCGGTCTGCAGGGCACGCCAGACACTAATGCGCTATAATGAGCGAGTGACCAACTGGAAAGCTACTTGGACCTTATTTGGCTGTAAAACTTTGTGTGGTGGACAACATTTCGGGGAGCTGCTAGTCGGTTTATCTCAAGCAGCATCACTGGAAACCATATTTGTGATTAGCGTTGCACTGTGGGCCTGTTATGCTGATAGCAGATAAGGATTGTTTGGCACGGCCGGTTTCTAGTTATATGGTCTGTGGGGCCGTCCGGCGTACATAAACCCCACTGTTCCAGTCTTGAACAAAAGCCAGCGTGTCTCAGACAAGGTCACCATGGCCAGACTGGTGTTTATTGGGTGACACAGGCTATTTTGGGTCCGGTCCAGCAGTCTCTTTTTAGACAGAGACACACTTTTGCAGTGGGGCACGCTGGCATTCACTAACATTCAAAAGTTTAGGGTCATTTGGAATTTTTTTTCCATGAAAAAAAAACATGAAAGTGAATAGAAAATAATTATAAAATACTTAACTAGTGTGAATTTGACCTGTTTTATTGCTTCGTTAATCATTGCACCAGTTTTCAGCTCTACTAAGAAATTACTGCAGAAGAGTTTTCTAATAATTAGTGAATAGTTTGTGAATAGAAAAGTGAAAGACAGACATTAATGTAAACAGAATTCCATTGGAGCTCAAAACAGTTGTTGCCTCTGCATATATGCAGATTTTGTGCCATTAACAGAGATTTCCAGCTCCCAGGGTCCTTTTCAACAATGTATGTAGCATTTTTTATTCAAATTATTACTTTATTTTTAAGGACAAAGACACTTTCACATTTCTAAAATAACATTCAAATGGTAGGGTGTACACTAGGACACAGGGAGAAGGGCACTTAAGTGTTGCATTTCCATGATGGAAATGAGTATGTACATGAAAAATGTAATTACCCATGGGGCACTTGTTGTTTGTGCATCAGTGCCTGACTGGAAAAAAGGAAACAATTACCAAGAACTGTCCATGCTGTCTGTGGGATGTGCTTACAGAATAGTGTAAACTTTCTGCATCTCATTAAAAATGCAATTAAAACTCCCATGTGGCAACAACCATCATCCACAACATTATAACAACACTCCTAAATATCGTGATGGTCTACCTTGTGCCACTAAAATATCGCTGACTGCAGCTCTGCAAGTGCCTCCAATTGGCACAATTGCCAAAGCCGTATTCCATCACTTATAGCAATACTGATAACATATAACTGGGTATAACAAAGTGTTGTTACGTTTGTCATATTTGACAGAAGTGAAAATATAAAGTACTATAAATAGAGCAGCTGCTCATTCCACCACATTGCATAACTATAGACATTTATAGACTGTGTATAATTTTATATAGGCTGAATTTAACATTCTTGGGGGTCTATTTCAGTTTCTGTAGGATTTGTCTGGCCTATGGCTGTGGTCACATAGCAGCAGTTATGCAGAAGTGTGTTCCTGTTAACATTGATTATCAGTGTCACCTTCCCTCAGGTGTGATAATGCCTCCTCGCCGCCGGCCCGTCTCACTGTATCATCCTTAATCGGCGCCGTGCAGAACAGAACTTGCAATTTTTGCCTCTCGGCTGGAGAGCGGGCTCGGTAGCTCGCAACAAAGCTGTTCAAGAGCGGGAGGCGCGGCGGATCTGTTCTTTGTAGTCATAACAATGGTGATTGCTGCTTTTGTAGAGCCATTTCACAGTGACCACGGTTGTTTATTTATATGCTTTATAGGTGGCTCCGTCTTATTTGCATTGAAATCATGAGAAACATCTATTTTTCTCCAGGAATCTCATCACATGCACATCCCATCACTGCCTGGCAGCAGCTGTGGGGTCCGTAAAAAATGAAAGAAAATCCGATGCTCATCCCAAAATTTTCAGGCCGAATTCAGCTGTATGGCATATTTAAAGAACCCTTTCTTGCATGAGACATGCTGTGAATTTTGGGAAATATGTCGTACTGTCATTCATTTTGTAAGACATGAGGGGTCGTGAATAGCGTATGGAGGATGCTAATATGATTACTCTGGATTAACCGAAATAAAATGGATATGGAGCTAATCGCCAACGCATGTTTCTCCGACGGCGTATGCATACATTGATGACGGGGCAGCACTCCGGATTGCAAATTCCAACTCGTCGGCCGCAGTTAATTATAACCAATGTTGAGTTTATCTCCTCTTGGGTGCCGCCTGATGATTTCTCTAATCTCTTTGGTCTTATCTGTGTATAACAAGATGCCATTGATTCTCCTGTTGAGGTAATCCAGCAAATCAATAGGCATTATCCTGAGAGTGAGCCTGGTGGGCCTCACCGCGAGCAGAAAAATATTCCTGCCCGACACAGAGGACTGGTCTCAGTCGAGGATAACTACATAAATTGCAAGCCGCGGCTTGCTGATGTGATGGGCCGCATATTGACCCCTCCCCGTGTCATGAGCAGTAAATCTGGAGACCTCCATGTACTCCTGTACACTTGGCTGCGGCACGAGGCAGCCTTCATGCGCCCTCAGGACATGCTGTTCTTTTCTGCTTAAAAGCACTTTAAGACTATTCTCAGTGGCATTATGGGCCGTATTTAATTGCGCTAAGATATATTGGTAATATCTGGTAATATCTGCTAATGTCAGATCAGGTACGTCCTCTGTAGAATATGAAGTGAAGTGATTGTCACTTGTGATACACAGCAGCACAGCACACGGTGCACACAGTGAAATTTGTCCTCTGCATTTAACCCATTCACCCTGAGTGAGCAGTGGGCAGCCATTACAGGTGCCCGGGGAGCAGTGTGTGGGGACGGTGCTTTGCTCAGTGGCACCTTGGCGGATCAGGATTCGAACCGGCAACCTTCTGGTCACTTCCTTAACCGCTAGGCCACCACTGGCCCGTATACTGGTTATCTGGGCAAATTAGTACATTTTCCTGTTCCCTCCTATACATACTGTAAACAAGGTGAGTGAAATTGACCTGTGACTTTCATTAGTTCATCAGTGAGTTCGACTGAATCTGTGAACAAAATAAAAAAAAAAAAAAAAAAAAACCCAAAGGCATTTCCCAAGCTGGGGTAAATGGGGAGAGCGGCTGATCTCGTGGTGGAGACCCCTAACAGGAGCAGCCAGGGGAAGGAGGAGGAGTCAACAAAAGGACACATCGATAGTGAATGTTTTAATGAACATGAGAATTTGGGGGATTGTCACGTTGAGATGGGATGGATTGACAGCTTGGCAGAAAGATAGCTACAGCAGTTTTACAATCAGTAGTTACAGGGACAGTCCCCACCCTGAGACACTCAGGGTTAAAGTTAAAGTGAAGTGATTGTCACATGTGATACACAACAGCACAGCACACGGTGCACACAGTGAAATTTGTCCTCTGCATTTAACCCATCACCCTGAGTGAGCAGTGGGCAGCCATGACAGGTGCCGGGGGAGCAGTGTGTGGGGACGGTGCTTTGCTCAGTGGCACCTCAGTGGCACCTTGGCGGATCGGGATTCGAACCGGCAACCTTCTGATTACGGAGCCGCTTCCTTAACCGCTAGGCCACCACGGTTAAGTGTCTTGCTCAGGGACACAATGGTAGTAAGCGGGGTTTGAACCTGGGTCTTCTGGTTCATAGGCAAGTGTGTTAGCCACTGGGCTACTACCAGTTTGAGGAACTAGCGCTGTAATCCTATTTGCTCTGGCGTGAGCGTCATTAAAACCACTGTTGCCACGTCTGTGTGGAAGCGAACCTTCTTTCCAATAAATTAAAGCGCTTTGTGTGACCAAAATCTCATTAAAAGGGACAAGCCGGTGTTTAACTTTACTGAGACGTTGCTGTAATGAATAAGTGCTAATTAGCGGAGTCTTGTGCCAGCCCTGGGTAATGTCACACCTTGCCGAGCGCCTTTGTGGTCGGTGTGGCCAGCGCGGCGGGTTCCGCGGTGCCCGGAGAGTTTGATGCAGACGCTCCGTCACAGCACTGGCGTAGATGAATTGTCCTTTGCCGGGCGAATGCGCCGCCGCGCCCGTAATTTAATAACCCCGGCCGTTAATTAGCATCCCATAATTACTTGTGTGAGCCTTTCATCGTTCAGCGTGTTGAGCGAGGGCATCTCTCTTTGTAATGCTTTCAGAACCCTCTGTGTAACGCCTGTCGCTTTTAAATAAATGGATGTGGTCGCGTCCTGGAATGGCGTCGGAAAATCTGCGGTGCTGAGAGGGAACGAGGCTTTTTTTTGGATTTGATTCAGTTTCACGGCTGCGTCTGAATGCGAATGATTAAAAATGAACGACTGCCTCTCTCCCCGTCTCACCCGGCAGAGGTTCCCGCCAAGGGGAGCGAGTACACGGCCGGCGAGTCCTTCTCTGACTCCTCGCTGTTCGCGCGCTGGGGTCACGACCTCGGACCCGAGAGCCGGAGAGCCGCCCTGAAGAAGTTTCAGTACTTCGGCTACAACGGCTACCTCAGCGACCGCCTCTCCCTGGACAGAGCCATCCCTGACCTCCGACCCGATGGGTGAGCGCGGTTCCTTCTCTTTCGTTCTCCTTGCCTTACTTTCACCCACGGCGAAAACAGCCTCTTATCCTGTCTCCTTAATTAACCTCCTCCTCTTCCTCTCCACCGTCTCGGAAGCCAAGCTGAATGCTGAGCCGAAGCCATGTTTTAAAATGCCTTTGATTGGCATGCCTCTGGAGTGTTTCAGTACATTACGTCTCTTCAAAATGGGACGGTTTGTCAGAATAGCTCTGAGTGAGGAGGCGGTCTCCATGGGAAGCGGCAGCGCGCCCTTGATTTGGCTTTATTTGTTTTTCCTCGCTCCCCAGGTGCCGAAACATTTCATATCCCTCCAGCCTGCCTCAAGTCAGCATCATCTTTATTTTCATGAACGAGGCGCTGTCGGTCATCCTGCGCTCCATCCACTCAGTCATCCGCAGGACCCCCGCCCACCTCCTCAAAGAGATCGTCCTGGTCGATGACAACAGCAACAATGGTGAGACTTTCATGGGGCGGAATTCACGTCCCTGCTGTTTGCGCTACAGATCCCAGTATATTCCTGCTGCACAGACAGCATTTGGATAGAATTCAAGATCTTTTGTCACCACAGTAGTTATACAGTAGTTATACAAGTTATAAAAACAGGTTTAAACAGGTTTTTACAGGCTGTGCATGAAACAAAAATAAATAAATTCATATAAAGAGTAAATATAGCTATAAAATATAAAACTATCAATAACGTTTATATAATATGTATAATATAACAATATAAATGTTGATTCTTTTTAAGAAATATATGAACGTGGGTCATTTCCCATAATAAAAAAATGTTAATCTTCAGAATAATTTAGCATGGCGGACTTGACGAATCTGTTTTAGTGGCCAGATCTGCCCCCAGTGGTCTGTAATGTCAGCTGCTGCCCTGGGATTCATCAGTCAGCTCAGGTGCCGCCCGCGCCCGTGTGCTCCCCTCCTGTAAACACAGCCTCTTATTGACAATCCATTCACTCCTGTTTAAATATTTAATCATCATACAACATTTTTAACAGGCGCCGTGCACTCCTGGCTTGAAAGGTTCATGGTGTCTTATGGTTATATTTCACCATGTTCTAATAGAAAAACAACCTGACTGAACAGCTTATGAAAGTGAAAATGAAGTAATTATCATTGTGAAAAACTGCAGCACAGCACATGGTGACACAACTAAATGTGTCCTCTGCTTTTATCCATCACCCTTGGTGAGCAGTGGGCAGCCATGACAGGCGCCCGGAGAGAAGTGTGGGGAGAGTGAAAACCAAATGTGCATGGTTCCTACTATTTTTTAAATATTTTCATCATCCATGTGTTGAAATATAAGTATGCATGAAATATAAGTATTGTTTACTATGTATACTGTCATGTATGTGCTTGAAGAAATTTGTATGAAAAAAAAAAAATCAACATGTAGTCAGATCAAATTTTGGTACATTTAAAGTTATAGGGGTTAATGGCTGTAATTGATTTGTGCTAATTAACTCATTTCCTGGGAGTCTCTTCCTCCCCCGGTGGTCACCCCTTGTGGTAGGAGCTCATGGGTGGCCAGCACTCGGCTGTGGCATGGTGTGTGATTGTTTAAATCCCCTGCCACGCTCTGGAGCTAATGCACCGCCATGTCCGATTTTATCTGCCGTTCACCATCTGGTTGCCATGGCGAGGCAGGATGTTGATGGCCTCCCTAATGAAAACTAAAAGGCTGCAGATGGGGCTTGAGGAGAAAGAGCCACTTACTGTACCTACAGCGCGAGCTAATGAGGGGGCAGACGCATCATTAGACAGTGATCAGGAGGAAGGGGTGTTCATTCTGCTTCAAGAACTGGAATGTCAAGGAGCTGCATGCACTGTGCCTAGGAGTAGCATTAATCATTGTGACAGAACTGAGCAAACACAGAAATCACAGGAAGTTATTTTAATTCCTCCTTACAAATATAAATTTGTGCAAACAGGGACAGAGCAAAGACCAGACACACGAGGCAGGATTATCTGCATACACACAAGTAAACACAATGAGGGTAGTCAGTGAGGACAAGATTAGGTTAAGGTAATCAGTCAAGGGACAAATAAATAAAACTATTCACATTCTGGACACTGTAGATATGCTTCTATTTGTAATCAATCATGTCATTTATTTGCAAAAATAAATAGATACTCTTTCCCAATGCATAGCTGAACTGACGGAGAACCTGCAGAGGTTTGTGGAGGAAACCAACTCCAAGCATCCCAACTTCATCAAAGTGGTCCGCCACACGAAGCAGGAAGGCCTGATTCGTTCGCGAGTGAGCGGCTGGAGGGCCGCAACTGCCCCGGTGGTGGCCCTGTTTGACGCCCACGTGGAGTTTAACGTTGGATGGTGAGACGCCGCATCCCCGCCAGTCAATGAAACCAGAGCAGCCAGTCTGCGGCGCCTCGGCGCTGTTCGCTGGGTCTTACACACAGTGCCCGGGGAACGAATGATGTTACTGCATTTGCTGCACCAGAGCGTACCATTGCGCCTCCATGTTAATTGAGAGGGGAAGCTGTATGAATGGGAGCTGGGGGCTGCAGGGGCTGCTGTGCTCCAGAGGAAGGTTCCTTCCAGCTTTTTGTTTGATCGCTGTCAGATCCTCTTGGCATCACATGTGTAGCTTTCACACAAACATTGTTCTCTTCATAATTCGTGCAGAGAGCTGTTTGAACCTCCAAATAATTCTGCAATTCTGCCTGGGAACTATCTTCCACAATACAGCCGTAATTTGCTTCCCATATTCCTGGTGCAAAAATTACGGAATCTCTGGTTAGCAGCTTCTACATCAGTTCTTGTCTAATATTAGCTTTGTTACCATGTCATCTTGTGTTTGCAAAGTGCACCTTTCTGTCTGCCAGCGCAGTGATTGATGTAAAGATTACCATTATTAGGTGCGAGTGAGTGACTCACTTCCCTGTTCATCACCCACCTGTATTTAACATTTAGTCTGAAAGTGCTTCTGATTGGGAATTATAATAAAGCTTTCCCCCTCACTTTTCATTCTTTTTATCGGACCATAAGCAGCAGCAATCCGAAAAAATTTAGAAACTCAATCGTATCCCTCTGTTAAAAAAGGGTGGAAGGTGATCCCATGAGATGGAGAACGCAACCCCTGTCACTCATTGGGAGAGTTGCTACAATTATAATGATGGTTCTGCCTAAAATCAACTACCTATTCACATTAATCCCCAATAAACCCACCGGTGCCTGGTTTAATTCATAACATTCAAACATATAAACTTTATGGAATAATAAACCATCGCGCATAAATAAAAAAAATATTTAAAAGGCTAAAAATTAATGGAGGTCTAAAATTACCTCATTTTTATGACTGCTTTTTGTTTTATGTTTTAAAGTGGATCAAACCAAGCTCTGTAGACCAAGCTCTATCGCTGGATTTAGAACAATCAATTTGTGGACAAATATAAATATCTGACTTACCTTTAATTAGCACTAGCATTAAACGCCACAACTGCTTTAAGGCCTCATCATAAACACCTATATGTCAGCCTGTTAGGATTTCTGTCAAAGAAAGATAATGCTGAACTTTCCAGTATGGCATGATAAAGGGTGATGGGTTAAAAGTAGAGGACACATTTCATTGTGAACCATGTGCCTTGTTTCACATTGACAATCACTTCACTTTCACTAGAAGATGGAAATCTGCTTCAAAATATGGAATCCGCCCAACTAAATTTCTCAAATATCAGCAATTAAGGCCTATTGTATATGCTTGATTTAATCCCAGACAGATAAAACTAGAAATTCCTACATGGGTGTCATAATTTCTAAAGCTCTCCACCATAAAATTACTATCTAAAATGTATAAATTATTGATAAACTTCCAAATGGGAGTGAGACGTACCTATTACCCCTGATCCAAATTTCTGGACACACATTTATTTAAACACTGTTAAAATGACAAAAAGCCCCAACTTACAATTTATATAATACAATACTCGCCACAGAACTCATTACACAGGACAAACAATGTTTTAAATGGGCCTTGTACATTTACACACTGCACAGGTAGCTCTGTTGAAATGAAAGGAAAGTTATTGTGATAAACTGCTGCACAGCACACACTGTACACAACAAAATTATCCTTGGTGAGCAGTGGCCAGCCATGAAAGGCACCTGGGGAGCAATGTGGGGGGACGGTACTTTGCTCAGTGGCACCTTAGCGAATCAGGATTCACCTTCTGATTACGGGCCGCTTCCTTACATGAAGCTATATGCAAAGTTTTGGCAGAATATATGTGATGACCTCTCAATATGGTTTACTTTCACCCTATGCATTTTAGTTGACATGAATGAAATATTTGTTGTAAACTCATCATATAATATTCTGACTGCCTTATGCATTGAAAAGAAAACTATTTTCATGAATTGGAAGGTCTTCAAACATCTTATGCATCAAACAGTATAGAAATGTACTTATAGATCACCTTAATCTACAAATATTGTCGGCCTTCACACAAACACAAATGGATGATTTTAACTGAATAGTGGAACAGCTCTCCTCCCTCACTCTCCTCCTAATTTTAAAAGCACTACAGTTTCCACAATCATCCTCACTCGATACACCACATACACTCATGCATACTAAAACACGCACCCAACATACCATCAATCATAGACGAGTGGGGGCGGAGAGAACCCTTTTTACACCCCTCCTCCCTGTGGCCCACCGCCAGCATGGTGGGGACTGACTTGGGGCCTGGGTGCGTAAGAGCTGGTTCTTGATTGCCAGGGGGGGGTCCATCAGGGTTAGCAATCTGGCGCATCAGGCCCCCTGAAACCTCTATGTAAAGAGGCTTTTCACAAACTTAGCACACTATTTTTGTACTGGCACTAAGCACTGAACTACATTCTATGTGTGGGGCTAGTTAACAAGCAGAAGGGCAAAGGTGTCCTTGGGATTTAGATAAATAAATGGATCAATCAAGAAAAAAAAATCTGTAACAGCATTCGCTCAGGTTTATATGATCCAGGATGAGGAAGTAGTGTGAGAGCTGCAAATCATCAAGCTCCTCCCATTTTTAATAATTAAAGATCATGTTCTTGGTTAAATAATTTGCTTCTTTTCTTTAAGCCCCACATACAGTGCTGCATGTAGGGCCAGTTCAAAATGTTTCGATTTTATGTTTAGTATGTATCATTAAAAAATCTGAAACAATATCTCTTTAGCAATAACAATATCTTTTTAGGGCCGAACCCATTCTGTACAGAATCAAGGAGGACAGGACGCGCATAGTCTCCCCATCTTTTGACAACATCAAGTACGACACTTTTGAGATTGAGGAGTATCCGCTGTCAGCTCAAGGTTTTGACTGGGAGCTGTGGTGTCGCTACCTGAACCCCCCCAAGTCATGGTGGATGCAGAAGAACCACACCGCGCCGATCAGGTGAGGCAATCCGACCACCACTTACAAATATTATACATTTAAAATACAGTAAAATATCTGTCTTCTAATAATTTCCGGTGTTGAAATCTGATTGGCAGAGCAACTAAACTTAATTAAAGACCAAGAAATTTATTTTTGTTACTAGACAATAACTGACTGACTGCCAATGGTCTGAATTATCAGATATGAAGTGTATAAGAAATATACATTTTTATCACTGCTGATGTTTACCCTGATTAAATCACTTCAGCAAAATAGAGCTTATTGGTTTATTTTGCAAAAAAATTTTTTTTGCAGTAATGACTTGAAAATCAGCATGTGTGAAGTGTGTGTGCGGAGGTGCCCTTTTCAATGCGGCACTCATTAGAAAATTGCCAAATAATTCAGCGGGTGAATGTGAAGCAGAGGGTGTTCTCATTTTCATACTAAATTGTATTCAGACTTTTCAGAAGCTGCATGTACAGATTGGTACATAATTTATGAATGCGTTATGTGCCCACGCACACTCTAATGTTTTGCTCTTGTATAAAACAGACCTCTCACAGATCTTTAAGCAAGAATTAATTATTCTTTTTCTAATTGAATTCTTCTCAGGAGTCCCGGTCTGATTGGCTGTTTTGTGGTGGACAGAGAATACTTTGAAGAGATTGGACTGCTGGATGAAGGGATGGAGGTCTATGGAGGAGAGAACGTGGAAATGGGTATCAGAGTAAGAGAAAATCTCCTTTTTATCTGTCTGTATGTTTATGAAGTCGACTTATGGTTACAATAAAAATAAAGAGTGGACCTTGCACGCAGAATGAAATAGAAATTGTGGGGTCTGAAAGCCCTCATGATTAAGCCTAGTTCCTAAAAGATAACTTCAATTAAGTTATCTGTTCAAAAAGGCTTTTATGGGACAGTGGTGGCCTAGTGGGTAAGGAAATGGACTTGCAACGGAAAAGTTGCGGGTTCACACCACCAAGATGCCACTGAGGTCCCCTTAAGCAAGGTACTGATTCCCTGGCACATTTCATGGCTGCGCATAGCTGCCCACAAGGTGATTGGTTCAATGCAGAGGACACATTTAATTGTGTGCTGTGTTGGAACAATCACTTTCACTGAAAGGGCTAGGCTTAATCCATGAACAGGAAACTGACCCATGGTCACCTAAAATAATTATGCACTAACAAAAAAGACTGGGGTGTTGGTTCAAATCCCACTTACTACCTTTGTGTCCCTGAGCAAGACACTTAACCCTGAATGTCTCCAGGGGGGACTGTCCCTGTAACTACTGATTGTAAGTCAATCTGGATAAGGGCGTCTGGTAAATGATGTAAATGTAAATGGTAAATTCCTCCTCTTAAGGATACATGACACTCTTCTGACATACAGTACAGGCCAAAAGTTTGGACTTCTCATTCAATGTGTTTTCTTTATTTTCATGACCATTTATATTAGTAGATTCTCACTGAAGGCATCAAAACTATTAATGAACACATGTGGAGTTATGTACTTAACAAAAAAGGTGAAATAAGTTTCTTCAAAATAGCCGCCCTTTGCTCTGATTACTGCTTTGCACACTCTTGGCATTCTCTCGATGAGCTTCAAGAGGTCGTCACCTGAAATGGTTTTGAAGGAGTTCCCAGAGGTGTTTAGTACTTGTTGGCCCCTTTGCCTTCACTCTGCGGTCCAGCTCCTCCCGAACCATCTGGATTTTGTTCAGGTCCGGTGACTGTGGAGGCCAAATCTCCACTTTTTGTTAAGTGCATAACTCCACATGTGTTCATTCATAGTTTTGATGCCTTCAGTGAGAATGTAAATGGTCATGAAAATAAAGAAAACACTCCAAATGTTGGGTGGAGTCTCTGTTATGTTCCCTTTTGATCAGTTGCTGAAAAGGCCAGAGTGTTCTGGAAGAAAGGAGGGGTAGTGGATACATCCCCCTTTCATGAGTGTCACCCTGTGAAAGGCCTGGCTTTAGTTCTTAGGCTGTGATAAGAGCTTCACAGCTGTGCTCTCAGTCCAGCTGGTCTCTTGAGAGTCGGGCATCTGGGTGGAGAGATGCTGAACAAACTTGCCAGAGGAGGAGGTGGTACATGCAGAGGGAGCTAATAATAACCTGCTAAACACGATGTCCACACATCGTACTGCTTGAGCTAATGAGCTGAGAGGAAGCCCAGTACACACACACACACACACACGCACACACAACATAAATCTGTCTCTCTTACACCCATGCATTCCTTTGCCTTGTGTCTCTATTTCTCTCCCCCTCTCTCTCTCTCATACACACACACACACACACCCACACACAGTAGTCTTTCAATAATCCACATTACCATCTCACACACATACACCAAATGTCTCACTCTCACACTCATTTTCTCACACACATGCAATAGAGCTGATACGCCCACATTTTTGTGAGGAGATTGGAAAATAAATGTGATCCAGGTACACGGTTGTTATAAGGGCAAAGAAAGACCAGGACTGAATGGGTCTTGCTTAATTAGTTTGAATTTATTAACCACGGCAAAGATATGTGGGTATTATAATGTGTAATTGCTGGACATTTGATGTGTGCCATTCATTCAGTTGGCCTTCTGTTTAGTCTGGAATAATAATGGGGGTATAAAATTAATCTTATTAAACTATAGTTAACCAGATCTAGCACCATCTAGTGGTGCATCCTTACAAAATATCGACAGACCAGTTGATATGTTAGAAATTATGACATTCATATCCTACACCTAATTGTAACCCCAGGAACCGTAAAGCAAATCCTTTGGCTAAATGTTTTGATTTTTAATTACATCTATATTATTAAGTTTAAATGTCATCACTACAGCTCTGGCTTTCCAGGACAATGAGGACACAAATATAGTATTTTTTTTTACATAAACATATAAACAAAGTTCTGTCATATCATTCATGCACACATAAACACAAACACACAGACACACACATTCCATAAAATGTTCTTACTCTCTCTCACTGCCACGCCCACACACGCCTACTCCCTTTTGCTGCATTACGTTCTAATATAATTTGGTGCAGAAACATTACCGAGTCTTTACCATCAATCTCAGGAAAGAGATGGGAAGAAGCTGCCACTTAGCTGCATCCCTGTGGGTGCAGAATCTCCAGCTAGGAGAGGATAATGGGACTGAGCAGCTGTGTCTCCAGCTGTCACTGCACCGGCTTAAGCTGAGGCCGGAGCTGTGGCTATAAAAAGTGCTCACGCCATCAGACCTTTTTCCCTGGTTATTGTCACAACATGGCAGCAGGCTGGATTTAATTAGGGCCTTCGCGTCACTGATTAAAACAAAGTGTGCAACAGTTTTAAAGTAAAAGGACACAATATCCACAAAATCTCCACGAAAGTAAACAGAATGTGTTTTTTAGCTGAGAACAGATGGATAGAATTGAGTTCAAGGTCAGGTTTAAGGGCATGGTCATCTGATAAGTTGATGGAGATAGAAAATCATATGATTGCATCTCACAGGCTCACAATCTGATGAACATTTTTCCCCATTGAAGTGTCGCTGAAAATATACTTTAGTTCAGACGGGATTTGACCAACTTTACCTGGACACCACTGCTGAATGGGAAAAAACAGTTCAGAAAATAACAAAAGTGTTCATTTACAGCTGCATATGCACCCATAAATTATAAGCCATGTGGTTTTATATTGATTTATGTTTTCAAGACAATGCACTTGGTGCATTGATGGTGTAGATAACCAAAGAGTTACATCTGTTGTTCTGTATGAGAGAGGATGGGGAGAGGACAGCCATTGACATGGAAAGTTCAATTTTGAACATTGTTAGTTTATCGTTCACATGCAACAGGTCATATGGACAATTTAAACCAACTGTGCTTAATATATCCTGTTCTGTACTGGGCAATTGCCTTGTAAATGATGTGTGGTCATCAAGAATTCTCTGGGACCCACCATTTTTTTAATATATCTTTATATATACTATATACATATCTTATATATTATATATATTTCTTTATTATTGTATTTCAGATGCAGAATATATCAGATATCATCATTCTGAAAATTTAAACCATATAAAATTAGGAGCAAGGTAGCACCAGACCTCCCCCAGTGACTCACGTTTGCCAGAATTGACTGTCCAGTCTGTTCTGTAAATGAGTATGAACAATGCTGAGGTAGAGCTGCTGGAACATATCGGGTAGAGACAATGTCTGCGGTGCCAATCACCTGTTAATAACCTGTGTGCAGTCATTATCAGGTGACCGACAGAATACAGCACTGCCTCGTTTTTCTCCTTTTGTGGGCCACACTTATAGTCACCTTTTAAGGACATGGTTCAACATGATACATAGATGTCTTTGGCATAACGTCAATAAATTCTTATTCTTTTTAAAAATGTATCTATTTTAATTGCGGGAGGCTGTCCATGGTGAGTATACTGAGCATACTGACAGGCAGTTGACCGAATGGAGAATGTAGTCTGCTTCAGCATCCTCCTTTCACCTATGAGTCATGTGTGACATGTGTGGGCAGTCAATAAGACTAACCGTTAACTACAGAGGAAACAGAGAAGCAGGACTAAATTTAGATTTGAGAGCCATGTTATAAGAGTGAGTTGTTTTTTCTGAAGCATGAGGGTAATTCAGTGGCTTAAAAAGGCCTAAAAGAGATGCAAAAAAGCTAGTGTGGAAAGAAGGAGGCTCAACAGTTTTAGATATCAGATTAAAAATCACACAGAGACCATTGTTTGATGTGTTTTTTGTGCTTTATGTGTGTGGTAGCCTCATTGTTCCAACTAAAATGTGCACAAATCTTCCCTAAAATAACTAAATGTTTTAACATTTTAATGGGTTAATAAGTTGCAGCAAAAGGCATATGTAACAAAACCAATAAAATTATGAAATGTAATATTTTAATGACCACAGCATTTTAATTTAATAAAGCTTTGTAATTCTCACAAGTGGTCTGAGACATTTGAACACAACTATATGTAATTTAGATTTACAATCCAATGATTATGAAGTAATCACTGATGAACAGCAGTCATTAAATCTTTTACCCAACATTGGGAATGATGTTGATGCAATAATTTCAGTTGCATTTACTGTTTCTCTTTTTTTGTGCTTGGCTTTGCATATATCATCATGTCTGTGAATGTGTTTTGAAATGAGAACTCAAAAAAAGTCAGAAGGTATACAGAAAAAAATGCACCATAAAGCTTTTAATTAAGCACAGCAGCCACTTTTAATTAAATAGAAATTCATGCCCATGCTCTTATAATTTCACTTATTTTTTAATTATATGCAGTGGTGCCGCAGTAAGTGTCATGGCCTCACACCCCCAAGAATTTGCATGCTCTACCCCCTGTTGGCGTGGGTTTCCTCTGGGTTCTCCAATTTCCTGCCACCCAATGGCATGCACACTAGGCGAAATTGCCCACTCTAAATTGAAATTGCTGGCACCCCAGGCTGGATCGGTCCCCTGGGATGGGTTCCGACCCACCCACGACCCTGCTTAGGAATTAGAACTAATGTAGAGTGAGTGAGTTTATGGACAGATTTTTTTATGCAAAACACAAGCTTGTTCTAACCAAGACATCCCAGCCCCACCCACCCCTGACAAACAAACACAAAATGAGCAAGAGTGTTTGCATTCTGATAGCTGGACAGACAACAGTGTCCACCACTCTGCTTTCAGGGTTGACCTTTGGTCACTGTGGTGAGTAATTGTGAGGGACAAGTGTTGGGACTGCAGCATGCAGATGGTCCTGAATTGTCCACCTCACCCTTTCATCATCACCACACAGCTCAGTGCAGCCCGGCATGGACACCACTTCCTGTCTCAGCTGGTGCCATGGTAACGGCAGCGTGTCATGGACATTCCACCGTGGTGCCAGACACATGAGTGCGATTGGCGACAAGAGTTTGATGCCGCTGGCTGAGGGACGGGTGAGAGGTGCAGAAACCAATTTTTGTGTCCCTGTCGAATGGGGATTTTGTGTAACTCGTCGACTTGTTTCTGCCATTCAACCAGCACAGCAGGGATATGGAACAGTCAATCAAAGTCACATAAAAGTCAAACGAGCTCTTCACCTTATTCTTGTCAGTTAAAATTGCATTATTTCTTGCATTATTGAGGTAAAATTTACAATAGATATAGGCATTTTGATAACAGTAATTAGCTGGTCCACTTTTGCCAGAGGGCAGAGGGCACCCAAGCTGCAGAACCTGTTGATCCCTGTCATCCCAGCATGGTATGATGTTCCAATCTGACTGAAAGAATTGGAGTTTGACCATTTGTACAAAAGATAACAAGGCCAGTGACACTCATTTGCTTTAACACTTCGGCATTTTGCAGTGGTGGCCTAGCAGTTAAGGAAGCAGCCTCGTAATCAGAATCACGATCCGCCAAGGTGCCACTGAGGTGCCACTGAGGGAAGCACCGTCCCCACACACTGCTCCTCGGGCGCCTGTCATTTCTGCCCACTGCTCACCCAGGGTGATGGTTAAAAACAGAGGACACATTTCGTTGTGTGCTGTGCTGCAGTGTTTCACAATGATAATCACTTTCACTTCACTTTCATCAAGGTTTCTGTGTTTTGAATTTAAAAAGTGTGCTCTCAGTTTGGACCTCTGTAAAAAGTCTGTGAGCTGTGGATGCAAATGAAGGATGACACAGAAACCTTGGAGTCAGCGGGCGTGTAAATCATGGATCAGCAGCATTGCTGGAATTGATGCAAATGAGCCCTTTTGCAGGAAGAATAAGAGTGTATCTGCGCCTTCCATATGTTAGAAATTCATCAAAATGACAGCTGACTTTCAGACGGGCTACCAGCAATGTGATGTCTTTTTCCTGCTTATTGGTTTCATGGATGCTTGTATTGATGGGTGCCGGTAGCCATGCTTTGATGTACAGTAGTTTGCTGTTTTTTAACTTCTTTTGTGTTATGGACTGTTTTGAGTCCATCTCTGTCCCCCGAGGTAGAGTCTATAGGATTATTGCTATATATATATATATGTATAAAAACATGCAGTATGTACCCTTAAGGTAAAATTAAGTACATAAATGAAAAGGTAATACACTCACATTAGGAGCCATTCAGAATCCAGAGGTCATTACTCTGGAACTACATGGAATACATAATGTGGCCCTTGGAACGTTTTTAAGGAACCCGGCTGGAGGATTATGCCCAGATCATCCAGTCAGACTTTCAGATGGTCCTCTTGATTTCCAAAATGGCGTGTACAAGCCTCGTGTAATCTCTGTGAGATGGATTTTACTCTGTGAGGGGAGTAAAACAAGTGAGCAACATCATCCGCTGTCCAGCAGAAATGACGTAGGAAGAAGAACGCATGGGAACACACATGTAAATATATATATACACACATACACACACGCAACATACAATACAGAATATCTTTTTATATTAGAATTCAGTAAATCAGTGTGTGTGTTAATCCATGAGAGGCACCCTGGGGAGGATGCTGCAGAACGTGGGATAAACAACTGCTGTAAAATTGTTCTGAATTTCTTGTTGCCGTTGTAATTAGTTTAAGTAAATTGTGTCGAATTAATTGACACTCATGAGTTTTGAAAGTGGGTTCCCCTGAAGGAGCCAAATGGGATGATTGTGAAGCCGTTGGACTTTATTGATTCTAATTGCTTTTTACTAAATAAACAGAAACATTTAGCCCAGAGTATAAAATTGCCAGAGTATTACAAGAGGAGTCAGATGATCGACTATGTGATTAGGCAAAGACCGAATATGCCATATTGCCCTGAATAAGACCACCCCATTAGACATCTCATATTTATTGCCATATTGTGTGTTCTCACGTTCTGGCCAGTATGGTAATTCGTTGCTAGCTGTAAAAGATGACATGCAAGCGTATTGTGTGTGTGTGTGTGTGTGTGTGTGTTTCCACTCAGGTCTGGCTGTGTGGGGGCAGTGTGGAGGTTCTGCCCTGTTCCCGCATCGCACATATTGAGCGAGCCCACAAGCCCTACACAGAGGACCTGACGGCCCACATGCGACGGAACGCTCTGCGGGTGGCTGAGGTGTGGATGGACGAGTACAAGAACCACGTTTACATGGCCTGGAATGTTCCGCCTCAGGTACTGGCAGGAGTGTAGGAGGGGAGAGGAGCTTTTATCTGGGCTTGCATTGCAAGCTGAGGCTTTTAATGCTTTAATAAATCACATCGCCCTTGAACAGTTTCATCTCTTGCCATGTGCAGACATCGTCTCTGTGTTTGACAAAGACATCATCTGAGATCTGTTTTGTATTTTGTAATATAATCCTTCATTTCCTCTCTATATTGTAAAATTCCCCTGATCAAATCTAGAAAAGGCCCTCTGAACACTGTGATCATAACTCTGTGTGTGTGTGTGTGTGTGTGTGTGTGTGTGTGTGTGTGTGTTCAGGATACAGGAATTGATATCGGCGATGTCTCTGACAGGAAGGAACTGAGGAAAAGATTACAATGCAGACCTTTCCGATGGTTCCTGGAGAACATATATTCTGAGTTAAGAACATACTCCAACACAATTGCCTATGGAGTGGTGAGTGCAATTCAAACGGCAATCTTTTTTTTTGTTGTTGCATAAAGCACCTCTCTCACTCCCCTTGGACTAAATTGCCAGACCAGAGACTCATTTTTGGGTTTTCCTCCAGCCCTCCATAGACTTTTTGTATATGACTTACGTAAACAGATCAGCACTTTTCTCTGTTTATTCACAATTTCTTGTCTGCAGATCTCTGCATTCTGGAACTACGTTTGGTTCTGCTGATGAATTTGCATTCCTAATCTCTTACAATAGAAAACATTTGTGTTAAATATTACGCTTTGCTCTCAAGGAGAGCTTTTTATGAGACTTGCGCTTACATTTGTCACAATCGTAGCCGTTTAGAGTAGTGCACTAATCATTGTTGTCTCAGAATAGCATAATTAACACCTCTATTGTGAAGATGTGAAAGGCAACGACAGATAAAGCTTCGGGGCTTTCAAGAAGCATATTATCCATTAAGCGGCTGAGAGAAATGGCTTCTAAATTCTTAATCTCGCTGTTGTTTTGTCAGTGGAAATAGGCCTTGTTTTTCTATTTACATTTTTTCTCTTCTCTTCAGCTGAAGAACAGCCTGAGGCTCGACTTGTGTCTGGATCAGGGACCAGACACTGACAACATCCCCATCCTCTACCTCTGCCATGGGATGACCCCTCAGGTCAGTGTCGGCCCCAGCGAACCCAGATAATCGCTCCCGCTACATAGAAGGGCTCTTCAGATCACTGCTGGTTTTTCAGCCTTCCATTACCTGTGAGCCAAGTCTGACCTCTGTGGCCAATCAGAATCAGCCATTATCAAACTAATGTTGTGGGTGAAACTCGAAATTGCATTATTTTCGAGCTCTACATGTTATCAAATTGGGAAGAATAACATGGCTATATATTTATATAAAAGTCCTATACATGTAAACTAATTAAGCTCAAAACCAGCACATCCTGGTCAACCCAGAATGGTGTGTTGCTGTCAGGATAAACAAACACACACACACACACACACACACACACACTGTTCTGAGTCAATTATATGTGTTCATTCCATATAATTACTGTATTAATCAAATATAGTCAATAATAATAAAAAAGCTGAGTGTGATGGTGATTCCCGTGTAACATGACATCTTCCTCTTACTTGTATTTATTATTCTATTGTCTGCATTTTTTAGTTTTCAATATATCAAAACAAAATTCACTCCAGAACACACATTCTGTTCACTTTTCATGTAACTCAGTTTGCCTCTTTCTAGTGGCTCCAATTTTTTAATCCCTTAATTTTTTCTCTTTATATTTGTCCACATTTCCACATGAAAACAATTCATTTTATGTAGGTTCTAACAAATGACGGGCTTTTGGTCTTCCTTTATTCCATCCCTACATATAATGCAACACAGTAACTGTACTCTGTCTAGTGTTCGGATACATGCCCTGCTCGGTTTACTCTGGCTTGATTATAAAATTTGCTCATTCATTTTCCCTAAATAAATTCAGGCTTGTAAAATGAAAAGGAAACATTTTATACAGCAGATTAAACAGCTTCACAGCTAACAAAACTGTGGATCTTTAGCTTGATTTGTTCATGTCCCAGAGAAAGAGTGCACATGTAATTGCATTTTTAAAATGTCATTTTATGCAGCGAGCCCCGCCTGACTACTGGCTGTTTCCTTCAATTTGCATGAAAGCATGTAAAATCCCAGAACATCGTAAGGAAATATATAAAAAAAGGCTATTTTGGATTTCTCTAATGTTGTTCAGCTTATCTCATTATTAGATAACTGACATGCCTGCGGGTCCTTTCACACTGTTCCTGTAAAGTAAAAGTTAAAGTGAAGTGATTGTCACATGTGATACACAGCAGCACAGCACACGGTGCACACAGTGAAATTTGTCCCATCACCCTGAGTGAGCAGTGGGCAGCCATGACCGGCGCCCGGGGAGCAGTGTGTGGGGACGGTGCTTTGCTCAGTGGCACCTCAGTGGTACCTTGGCAGATCAGGATTCGAACCGGCAACCTTCTGATTACGGGACCGCTTCCTTAACCGCTAGGCCACCACTGCCCCTATGTCTTGGATGCAGTGCTTATTCCATACACATTTAAAGAGGCCTGTGAATGTACAGTAATTAGATGAGGTGTTATCTAACACATTTCACATTGAATGGCTACAGGAATGTTGTATTTACTAGTTCACCAGTCTGAATTCTTGAAAAAATAAACCCTGACCATCATTTTACATTTAGTAGTGGATGTGATCTAGAGTTGACGTGTGTGATGGTCACACAGCACCATAAGTGGACAAGTTTTATTATGAGGACGGAAACTCATAATAAACTCATATTTTTCTTTTTTTTTGTTAAGGAACTCATGTCTCCTTAACTAGTTGGAGCAGTTAAATATCTGCCCACAGTCTATGGTAACTTGTGCACACAGGATAATTTTTTTGCATTTCATGGAACCTAAGGGGCTTCGTAGTAGTGAGCTAGCTGCTTGCAAAAAGCAAAATATCTCCTCCTGAACAAAAAACTGTACCATGTGTGCATACACAATATTCTTCAGATTTAGTTTTTCCTCATAGTCTGACAACAAGAAACACAGAGTAGTTGGTTATCTTACTTTTGATGGTGCTTTCTCTCCAGATGATCATCAACCCCCATCCTGTACAGATACTGTACTGTGAGGAGGTGATGTTTTCTCATTTTTCCTCTCATCGATACCACTGTGTCCAAGACCAAGACAATACCGAGACTAAATAGCATTGAGACCAAGATGACTCGAGAACTAAAACACTACCATGTGAGCTGTCAGTCATTGCTATGAGCTCCTCCCATTTTAAACATTGTTTCTAAAACATAATTAAATATAAACTCCTACAAAAAGTTTTTTATCCATTTATTTAATCCTGACTAGCTAACAAGCCCCTCGCGCATCGTCTAATATAGTGCTTTGAAATTACCCCTGAGCAGTGCAATGGAACTTTCTAACTGATAGTGTTGTTTAGTGTTAGGAGGCATTTAAACTGAATGGAAGCTGCATTTTCTTCCTTTGTGCCTTTCGGTCTCTGCTGACTCAGTGAGTCTGACAATTTACCATGACAGTTTAAGTGTCCCTGAAGCATACCTTCACAATCTATATATGTATTATATTATTGTTTTGAGTTCTATGCAAATTTTATGTCTGTAGAGGTCCACCCAATCTAATTTATATGTCTCCTTTGTGGAGGAAGATATGCCACAGCACGAAATTGATGACCAGCAGTGGTGGTCAATAATAGGGACACAATGTTAAGAACCTGTTGGACTGCAGCAGGAATAGTTCTAGATAGGTAATTGTAAACATGAGGACAAGAGGAGTGTAATACAGTAGAGCAAATACATTTTCAGGCACCAAAGTACCTTATTTTGTACTGCCGGAGGCATGAGCAAGGAGGAAAAGAGATGGTGATTACAGCCATGATCATCCCATCGCATCAGAATTCTCGATCTGATATCTTGCACACAGCCCTGCTTCCCCCCCAAATAAATCCAATATAACAATCGTCAGGAAAATTTAGCGTGTTGGACTAGATTCCGTTTCCACCGGACCCAGGCAAAATATTGGCAAGTTTTACAGCGAAGGAAAAACAATTCATTCTGGATGTGCTTTGGTGGAATCAGCAAACTGTAAATCATTGGACGTTCCTGTGCTATATTAATTTAGCTAATGAGCATCGCCTGCACAGATGTGGTCTGAAGTCATGAACGTATTTCTGTGGCTGCCACAAACAGGAAGAAAAATAAATCTGAAAAATTAATGAATATGATCCCCAAGGGCCGAGGACACTTTTAATTTAATTCCGGTC
This sequence comes from Denticeps clupeoides, assembly GCF_900700375.1. Classification (NCBI taxonomy): domain Eukaryota; kingdom Metazoa; phylum Chordata; class Actinopteri; order Clupeiformes; family Denticipitidae; genus Denticeps; species Denticeps clupeoides. The sequence goes on along the minus strand of NC_041723.1, from coordinate 11,216,010 downwards.
ATGTCTCCCATCTTGCCTCTGCTGTATTCAGCCTGTTTTGTCAAGGCTTCCTCTGGGGTAGAGCCAACTCACCACGAGGAATACTTGATGAGATTTTGAGGGGGGGTTGGGTCTTCATCTTACGGTTGCCACTTGAAAAGCAAGAGAAAAGCACATTAAGCACAATACTTTTCAAAAATCTGCAGGGTTGATCAATACAAAATGATCTGGATGAAAGCAGACGGAGCTTCCAAACTGCACAGCATGCAGTGACTGTATAGTAGTATGGATTGTGTCGATGTGTGATTGTGTTGATGTGTGTTTTTGTGTGAGGTGTGAGGGAGTGACTGTGAGCTTTTGATGGTAAATGGAAACAGAAACAATACACCATTTATGCGACTTGTTGGAGGAGTTGAAAGTGAAACGCAGGCGCTTTGTGTTATCACATCCAGCCATGCTCCCTTCAGTTGTCCTCATTAGGCCAAGTGCAAATGTAAAGTGATCCAGTCGCTGCCAAATTTAGCGATTCCCTGCTGTGAATCCCCCTCCAGTTCAGATGCTTGTCTGTCATCTCTCAAGAAGAAAAACTTGTCATTTTGATTTTTATCTTTTTTTCCCCTATTAGTCAGCATCTGTCATTTAGCAGCTTAATCAAAGCTGACTGCAATGCTCAATTCGTCTAAACCTATGAGCTCAAGACAGGGTTAATTGCGTAATTTAATAGTGAACAACATTTAATAGCAGTATACAGAGTGTAGGTACTACAGTGTCAGAATTTTTTTCATGCAATCTGTAAATCCGCAGTCCTCTTATCGTTCTCTGAGGTTACATTTTATATGCACAAATGCATTAATAGAAAATACAGTTTTGAGTCTCATAAGACTGTGATCATAGTGAAGCGTGGCTGATTTGTTTAGCTCATTTATATTGCTTTACAGAGGTACTTTAAATGCATTTCAAAGCAGCATAAAAAATATGATGCACTTCTATACTGACTTCCTGATGTCAAGCAAGACTATGTTCTTAAGTACCATTTTGTCTTAAAATGAGCATTTTATACATGAGCTTAATTGGAGTCCAACTGTGGAAAAAACAGTTGATTGGACATGATCTGTTGCTTTGAAGGTGCCAATGAGTACAGTGGCCTCCATCATCCGTAAGTTGAAGAAGTTCAAAACCACCAGGACTCTTCCTAGAACTGGCCGGCCACTTAAACTGAGCAATCAGAGGAGAAGGGCAGGAAGGTGACCAAGAACCCAATGGTCACTCTGTCAAAGCTCCAGAGGAAAACCTTCTGAAATGACCAACATCACTGCAGCAATACACCAATCAGGTCTTTAGGGTAGAGTGGCCAGATGGAAGCCACTTCTTAGTAAAAGGCGCATGGCCTTGGGGTTTGCCAAAAGGCACCTGAAGGACTCTCAGATCATGACAATCAAAATTCTCTGCTCTGGTGAGACAGACCAGAGATTGAACTCTTCGGAGTGAATGTCAGGCTTCATGTTGGGAAGAAACCAGGCACCGCTCATCACCAGTTGAAACCAGTTCGAATCCACTGAGGTGCCACTGAGCAAGGTAGGATTGAGATCTTGTGATATCTCAAAGTCCTTGCATGGCCCAGTCAGAGCCCAGACTCGAATCCAACTGAACATCTCTGGAGAGATCTTAAAACGTTGTAATTGCTGCCAGAGGTGCATCGACAAAGTATTGAGCAAAGGCTGTGAATTCTTTTACATGTAAGTTTTTATTTATTTTGTTATAAATTAGATAAAACCTTAAGTCAACTTTCTCCACATTGTCATTATGGGGGAGTGAATTCTGAGGGGAAAATGCATTTACTCAATTTTGGAATAAGGCTGTAATTTAACAAAATGTGGAAAAAGTGATGCACTGTGAAGACTTTCTGGGTGCACTGAAGATGCGGTCTCTTATATGCCTTTTATTTAGCAGCTCTTTTATCCACGTTGTTTCTCTTGGTGTTTCTTTCTTATCTCCGAAGGCCTTGAAACGCATAAAGAACTGCAGATGATTGATAGATGAAGTGACCAGTTGTGAGGCTGATTTGTTAACAATAAGCCTAATTCACTTCAACAGTAACCAGCGAATCTACCAAGACCAATGAAAATTAGCACAGGACTGCAAACAATCATATCAGAAAAGAGTGCAGATAATCTACAGCAACAGCTCAGTTTGCATGTTGAGATTTAGGAAGAATATAGTTTCATCGTGTTTCATGTTCACATTTAATGGCTGAATGCTGTCATTCTAATCAATAAAACCTTTTTATGTTCCCTATGGACATTTTTTACAATACATAGTTTTTTCACTACATATTTTAAGTAAATCACAACGGTATGTTTTAAATGGAAAAAGAGGGTTTAGGCACAAACCATAAGTGAAGTCCTGTGTTTTCAGTCCTCAGGCACTGCGCTCTCTTCTCCTACAGTAATAATGGCCTGTCGCTGCAGAGAAAGAATTGTTCTGCAGTTGCTTTTTCAGACTCATAATTACGAAGCTCACAATTAGACATGCAAAGGCACCGTGCCTTCTCTCTCTCAGACACAGCAGCTGTTTCAGGCCCTTGTCAGCCTCGCTCCTTGGCCGAACACCAACAATTAGGCGCTCTTACGGTGTGTGCCAGACGCGCAACCCTTGCAAACATGCCACTTTCTGAATTGTGTTTACTTGTATGCTCACTGCTGAGTTTGTTGCAGTTGTTTACCTTGGTGAAACTGAAAGGAAAAATGTTTGAAAAAAGTATTATGCAAAAAAAAAAAGGCTTTTGCACCCTAATACTAAAAGGTAATAACGTCATAAAATCAGCACCAGAGAACAGCTCCTCTTTCTTATAAATGTCATCAACTCAACCGCAAACCCGGCTCGGACCTTGTTTGTGCAGAGTTTACATTCTCTCCCCCTGGAGAGGCTTCCTCCAGGTTCTTCGGGGTAAGACTAAGCAGTTATGGAAATGAGAGTGAAGGAGAATTTGCATTTCCTGAGGAGGGTGTTTTACCTGGCGCTGGCTGCCAGCCTTCTCTTTTTTATTTTGCGGTGTGCTGGAGATGGACCATTGAGAAGAGAGTCATGATGCGGCTTGACATGCTGCTCAGGAGAGCTGCTTTGTGCTTGGCGTGGAGCTCCACTCTTGAAGGACCATCAACAAACATTCCATCGAAGACTGTTATTAGCACTCTCTGCAGTGCACCATCACCAAGCTGAGAAGTTTGTTTAGCACCAGACTGTCCTCTCAGTCTTCTTCAACAGTCTGCCTTTGTAAACCCTTGCAATGGTGTGGGTGTGGTGCTGCACATGCATTGCAGTATTATTCCTTTGGACTATTGGTTACTATTATTGGTCTTACATTAATCTGTGAAAATGTTTATTAATGCAGCGCTTTGTCTCCTTCCCTACAAAATTGAGATGAACAGTGAAGGAAGTCAATGATCATGATGTGGCTGTTTAGATAGTGAAAATCTGGGCAACCAGATGAAAATATTTAAATGCCCACAGCACCATGTGACACATGGTTCAAAGTCTTTTTGCAATTTAAAATGTGTAATTAATTCAGTTTTTGTTGTCTTTTGACATTAGTATTATTGGCAAATGTATTTATGTATTTATGTTCTGATCGTACCTTTATACTTCAAATTATTTTTCCATCATAGGGGACATCATTGTACAACTTTTCTGCTGACAGTGCTGTGTGATGTGTCTATTCTGTCTATACAAGCTCGGTACATGATGCTATAAGGATTATGGTAATGGTAAAATAGTCTATGTGACGCTAGTTTTTATGCTCAGGTCTTTCTTTGTTTGTTCTGTACAGAATGTGTACTACACCACCACACAAGAGTTGCATGTGGGCGTGATGAGCCCAACAATTGATGACGATGACAACAAGTGCCTGGTAGACGTGAACAGCAGGCCACGACTCATCGAGTGCAGTTACGCCACAGCCAAGCGCATGAAGCTGTCCTGGCTTTTTACTCAGGTGGGACTTTTACTACATGCACAACATGCATTTTTAATCTCTCAGCATAAAAAAATATGCAATTCAAATGTTCATTGTGCTTGACTGGCATAGTCAATTTTGTTCATTTAACATTTAATATTGCCTGCCTACCTCATAATAATGCAGCCCAGAGTGACATATTAAAATGCATGACAAAAGACAAGAGCAGACACATGAATGAAAATCTGTATGAGTGATAACCTGCGGTATTTCAATATTCAAGCAGAATGTGAGTACGTAGTGTTATTATCCATGTTTATTATAGCACCTCCCCTGATGTTTTCTATGAAACATCATTGAAGGGTAGTCATGAGGATAGTTAAAGTACTCTGAGAATGGCCTTGACTTCTCCACCTCACATAATGAGAGTACAAAAGCATTTCCCCATGGCCTGAATTTAATCAAAAGCAGCACAGAGGGAAAAATTAAGGCTCAGTTGAGAGAACCCTTGAATTGCAATTATATAAACCAAGATTAAATTTTTGTCTTTTTTTTTTCCTTTATCACATCTGTCAGTTACTCATGTGACAGTCTGGGGGTGAATTCAGAATGATTGACACCAAAAGTCTTAATTACATAAAGCAGAAATAATGACGTAATGGCGCAGCTCACCTAACCAAGCAGCTTTGTCTCATTGATCAAACATTACAAATGGATGTCGTAATTTGGACATTACTGGGAGTAGTCGGTTGTTTAAGGTAGGAGTAGATCCCGTATAAATTGTTTTTAGATTTTATATTTAGCAGTCTTTATCTGATACCTGTAACAGGCATAATTCATAATTCACTCTATTAAATTCTAATCTAGTGTTCCATTCAAATGACTTTTTCATGCCTCAAGATCAGTAAAATATGGAGCAGTCTTGAAATACAAGACAGAAAACGCTGTGGAATTCTGTGGATGTCAGGTAGAGGAGGTGTGTAGGTGACTTCAAACCAAGAAGAACAGCTACCCAGATACCCTTTATCTCGTTGCGTAAAAAACGATGACCTGAAGGCAGAAGGGGAACAAAGTGTCAAGAAAAGAAAGGGAGGAATACAAATTCCACACTCTGAAGTTCATGATCAGAACTCTGGAATACACAGAACAGAACAGGAATGTTCATAATCAGCCGAAGGGACGCATCAGCTGCTTTAGGCTGCAGACAGGGCGATTGTGGGTGATTGTGGCCTCGTTCTTCTCATTAATGAATGCGGTGAGGAAATGGGCTGAAGTGATTCATATCCCTTTGCTTCATCATGTTTCTTTTTATTTGGACATTTTGATTTATTCATGAAGTTGAGCTACAAAACACAATTTTTACGTACATCCTAATACTATGATGATGTTTTATATAAATGTATATGAGTGAGTAAATGACAAAGTAACATGCCAAAATGTGTTGGCATGAGAATTTTTGTGGAATGGATTATTGACACAGAGGCAACTTTTATTATATACAATGTCAATACGTGGACAGCGCTTGTATGTCACATCATGAAAATTATTATAAATTGATCTGCAATCACAGCAAAGGAAAATGTGCCACAGTGGTGCAGTGGACCTTTCCCCTAATGTGTCTGAACTGCCAATAGCCATGTGATCAAAAGCAGTGGGACGTCCCTTTGGGAGAAGCCGTGAGATTTCATACCTTTTATGAGCTGACAGGGCCACGCGTTTGAAGCTGGAGGTTCTTTTCAGTGCGCTGATGAGGCTGCAGGAGAACAGAGCAGTTTAATCCATTGCAGCCGGTCAGAAGCTGTGAATTATTGATAAGAGATCCAATGAACCGCTGAACTGTGTTTGACTCATGGGACCAAAAAATGCACCAGCCAGTCAACCCAGGTCTGCTATGACTCTTGTCTGGCTCTTATCTTGTTTTTATTTCTATCTTTCTCGATCCTGTAATACTTAAACATATTGTTCAAGTACATTTGATTGTGCAAATGTACTTGAAATATATAATAAGATTCGTAAATCTGGGAACAGATTAGCAGTGGAAATAATAGGAGAGAGAAGATTAATTTAGCTGGAGAAAACGCACAGCCAGTAAACATCGTTTTAACACCCTGTGGCCAAGCATGTGATTATGTGACACAGAGGTGCTCCAGGGTTCGCCCAGGGGGGTCCTGATCACTCACAGGTGCCACTCATTATTCTCGGGTGATCGGGTCCCTTCAAAAGCAATCGTACATCCCACAGACTTCGTCTTGCGGTATTGAGTCTCACTTTGCCAACACACTGATTGTGTGGTTTCTGGCCAACGTGCAAAGTTCTTTTATTGTCCTTTATATTTCCTTATGTTTGTCTGAAATGTCGAGTGTCTGTACTTCCCTCCCCTACCACCGTGGTTTTAAAAAGGCAGCAGCTTTTTATTTTCAAGTACAGCTGAAAGAAAAGGTGCTGCCTTTGGAGAAGTGTCACTGCTCTGGCCGCTAATGGAAACCCTACTGGGTATGGTGGTATTGAAGGTAAGGAAATGACTTCAGATGTGCTGTGCCGCATATCAAGGCAAGAGTCAACCTGAACCAATGTGCATATTAATGTTATTCAAAGGGGCCCATTAAACACATGCATTTCTTTCATACCTTGGGGGAAATGTAGAGGCTTGGATGTCATTAGAATCCCGCAGTTGACCACAGACCCACAGGCTTTTACCTACTTTAAATGTGAGGCCAGACCACACACTGCCACTGCTAACTGATCTCAGCTGCTACCTTAATAGCAAATCGATATGTCGGTGAAGTTCACTCTATTGAGCCCAGGTGATGGGGAACAGACAATATGGGAGCTTCTCTCCCTGGCGGGGACATGAGGATGTTACTAAGTATGCAGCCCTGGAAGGAAATGTGTGGTTCTGCGATTCAGCAGTGTGGGGAATAAACACCAACTGGCTCGGTCGCTCTGGTTGTTTTGCTGCCATATGCCATAGGAACTCACTGGGGACACGTGACTGGAGCCCCCAAAAGATGCAAAGTTCTCCAAAAGAACTGTGGAAAGGAGAATTGCTGTAATTTGTGCTCCTTCTGTATGAAAATCTGGCTGAAGTAACTTTTGTGCTCAAAGCCCTTGTTTATGATTGGCTCTCTCACACCGTTCTCCAAAAATCTGGAGGCAAAAATGTTCACCATTTTCATTTTTATTAGGCCACAGTCTTTCTTTGAACTGAGATGAGCCTGACATTGTCGTTTAGTGACTGAATTCAATAAGGCTTTTAAGTGGACTGTTCTTATCAGTAACAGTTATCAGTTTATCAGCCTGAGGGATAAAGCAACTGAGTTGTGTTATAGCTACCTCACTTGACTCTCAGATTATCTCGCATTCATCGACCTGACATAAATTGTGTAGTCCACAAAAAGAGTCCTGAACAGTCCATGTCTTGCGCCATCATTTTTCCATTGTTCCGTGGTTCCATTCTGTGTGCAAACAGTGATTCAGTCATCAATATCAACCAGACATTTGAGTTATGGGATCTGTTCTGTTGGATCAGACAACATGGGTCAGCCTCTGTTTTGCATGTGCCAGTGAGCTCCATAACAGGCCACCCTGTCACTAGTTCACTCGTTTCTTCCTTGAATCACTTTTGGTAGGTCCTGTCCACTGATGGCCAGGAACATCCCACTAGAGTTGCAGTTTTGAAGAAGCTATAATCCAGCCTTTCTGACTATCACAATTTGGCCCTTGCCAAAATGAAAAAATTCGCAAATCCTTTCACTTGCCCACACATCAACTTTAAGGACAAAATGTTCAATTGGTGCCTAATATACGTTCCACTTTATTTGCGTGTGTTCTTATTCAGGTGTTTTTGTACTTGAAATGTCTATTTGAGCCATAAAGCTGTCATTTTAGAATGTGTATCTAAACCTGGAACCGCTACTCTTTAAAAAAAAAAAAACTATTGTGACATTTATTGCTTTTCCACCTTATGGCCACATTTATTTAATCACATGCTTAATTCTGATTGGCCAGTATGTGTGAAATAAAACCACGCAATGCACAGGCAGTGGAGGTGCTCTGAATTAAAGTAGGGAATTTATCTGCGTAACCATAGTAACCTGCTGAAAGAGCAGGAAGATTAACATTTTTTCAGCATTGGGTGGTTCTTTTCCTTCACCATACACCTCATTGTGGATTATTCTTTACTTAACATACACCTAACAGCAATTCAGAATCGATTATGCACCTCCAACCTCGGTGTAACCAAGTTCAAAGGCAGGCAGGGTAGCCTGGATATTCACTCTAGACCGTTTTCTGTCTTTTCAGGGAGGCTCCGTCCAGAACCTGAAATCCAAGCGATGTCTGGAACTTGTGGAGAGCAGCGATGCCGAGTTCGGTTTTCAACTCGCCATACAGAGGTGCACTGACCAGAAGTGGACAATCACTAACATACTGACGTCTGATTCACACTGAGAGGCTATCCTGCGCCCAAACGGACTCCCCGACTACGCCCTCCTGTACTGGATAAGCAAGCAAGATCAGCGCTTTCTCCCTTTATGATTTGATTTTTTTTTTTTTTTCAGTAAATTTTGAAGAGGAATCCATTTTCTTAAGCACCTTGATATCTTTTTATCAAATCCAAAGACATTCTAGTATAAATGCTATAAATGACATTTTCTCCAGTTAATGACATGCGATGACATCAACAGGTACATATGCTTGAATGTATTTTAAACTAATAATTCTCTGTGACAGTTTTGGGGCTTCTCCGGCCCTGAAACAGATAATGACGTGATTTGCTACTGCGTAGCACGTGTTTGCAATTATTCTGGGTTTTTTTCTGTATTATACTTTGTTGTGTCTCAGGTTTGTGTTTATTATCAAGCTGTAATGTTTCAGAGGTCTATATTCTGGAAGATGTTTTATAAATGTAATTTATAAATCTTAGAGTAAAATGTTAAAACAAATTGTTTGGGTTTTTTTTACATTGCTATTCTTACTGCTAGTTGATTAGTGAAATTTATGAAGCCAAGTGTGCAATAACAATAGCAATAACATTATAACTAAACTATATAAATGTTTAAATTAAATAATTCAACATAATCATTTATGTATCATTTTGGTGCAAAACAAAATAATGAATTTGACATACGTTAGCATGTAAAGTGTACAAGAGTAAAGAGAGAATATCGCCATTTGATGATGATAAACTCACAGTGGAACAAATGATTAGTTCTGGACTCAATGGGGTGATCATGTGAAAACCAAACATGCCAAATTTTTTTGTTGTTGTTTTTACAAGGATATGAGTGAATACAATAGGGTGGTAGTAGCCTAGTGGGTAACACACTCGCCTATGAACCAGAAGACCCAGGTTCAAATCCCAGTTCCTACCATTGTGCCCCTGAGCAAGACACTTAACCCTAAGTTGCTCCTGGGGGGGACTGTCCCTGTAACTACTGATTGTAAGTTGCTCTGGATAAGGGCGTCTGCAAAATGCTGTAAATGTATTCACCTGTATTCACAAATTCACCTTTCAGGTGACATTGGAAACATCAAAATAGAAGCCAATTTGTCAAGCTCATTTGCAAATGTGGCTTATTCTGTGAACAAATCCAATCTTAATTTATATAAACCATAAGGAAAAAATGTAACAAAAACAAGATTATTATGATTTATATATAAGATTTATTAAAAATTATCATTTTTACATGTTTATAAACAACTTGGTTTGTCACTATTACACCATAGTAAATATCAGTGTTTAGTAGAAGCCTAGAGGGTCACACAGGCCTATGAACCAGAAGACCACAAAGTCACAGGTTCAATCCCCACCAACTTCCTTTGTGTCCCTGAGCAAGACACTTAACCCTGAGTGTCTCCAGGGGGACTGTCCCTGTCACTACTGATTGTAAATCGCTCTGGACAAGGGTGTCTGATAAATGAAATAAATGTAAATATCAATACTTCCCTAAAAATGTTCGGTTCGGTATTTGTGTAATTCTCAAAACTTTTGGCCACGACTGAACTTCTAATAAATATATCTAATAATATCTAATAAAACCCCCAAAAACATTTTCAACAAACACAGAGAGTGGAGCTGGTGAAGGTGAAGAGTCCAGAGTAATGCAAAAGGGCTGTAAGAGAGGTGAAGAAGAGAGCGCAGGCAGGATGGAATGGGAGGAGAGCAGGAGTAGCAGGAGTGATTTGTGACAGGCGGCTACCATGTTGGGAGAATGTGGATTAAGTGGTTAATGAAAGTGAGGGTGCTAACGAGCACATGCAATGCAACTGCAGTTTACTGTAGTGCGATGAGACTTACTACATTAACATTTCTGACAACCCTTCATTATCCTAGTCGTGGAGCTTGCTGACTGAACGTGAAGGTGCCAACAAGATGTCATATGAGAAAGGCAAGTTAATACAGAAGCATTTCAGTTTTTATATTGCCCCCTTGTGGTCTCAGAAAGCTGTTATTTCCAGACTACTTTCAACAGAAGGCCAACATCGATTTTGGGGTCGATTTTTGTTTTTTTTTCACTACATACATAATGTCCACAATTTCAAATTTACTCAGCAGACAGGCAAGATGTAACCCTTTAGAGATGTTGTTTGATTCTGACATGATTCGATCTCTCACACCAGGCCTGAGCATTGTGCTCTTGACCTTCATAGTTCTTGTGCTGGGTCGTAATACCCTCATGCATCACGCCATCCTATTAAACATGACAGGCTTTCTGCTGACTGTCCTTCAGCACTCATGACTCTGCACTGTTCACTGAGATTTCTCTCTCCTCGCTGTCGCATCCAGATGAGATCATGTGCAGCTGACTATTTTTATTTTTTTCCAAAATCCAAATAAGTATAAATTACAATCATAGCAGCATAGCTTTGTTCAAAACTAAAAACAATTAGCCATGGAATGGCTATGTATGGTAATGGGATGCCTTGAAAGTTTCTCTTTAAAAACCCACAAAAGCTGTCAGAAGCAGAGACTGACTCATGAAACGAAAACCTACCGACCCTAGAGATGGCAATGCTCAGGCCTTTCATGTCTGATAACAAGATGTCAGAACATTAAAGGCCAAACCGACCAGATGCTGTTGGCTTCAAAAGAAGATCTCTGCAGAAGGAGCAAAGTGTTCTGTGGTTTTTACGGAATAAAATTCAGGCTATTTTGTTTTTCTTGTTTGGTGGCTGTGTGTTATACGTGGACATAATGATCCTGGAGACATAGACATATAGAGAACATAGGTACTGTGGCCGAGCAGTCTAAGGGGCAGGATTAAGGTTCCAGTCTCTTCAGGGCCGTGGGTTCAAATCCCACCGCTGCCATTATGATTAAATCTGCAAATAACTAATTGTAGAACTTATTTTTGGGGCAGTGGTGGCCTAGCGGCAGCCCCGTAATCAGGACGTTCGAATCCCGATTCCCAAGGTGCCACTGAGCAAGGTGCCACTGAGCAAAGCGCCGTCCCCACATACTGCTCACCAGGTGCCTGTCATGGCTGGGTGATGGAGGACACATTCCGTTGTGTCACCGTGTGCTGTGCTGCAGTGTTTCACAATGACATTAACCTCACTTTCGAAACGCAAAAAAGGAGCTGCAGAGATGTTATCGGGGCCTAAAATGTGTAATGGGTGAACAGATTAAATTTAGCTACCATGCAACCTTAACTCTGTCCCCAAATTTGTCTATATTTTTGCCAGTATTTTTTACCCTTTAATGGTAAATACAGACGCTGCAGTGTCTGCTCTGTAATTTTATTATTATCATTATTATTATTATTAAATGGAATATTTTAATGAGTCCTTCATATGCCACAGCAACTCAGACTGACTTCATGTTACACTGCTCTCGGAACGGCTGTTGGAAACTCCTCCTTAACCCGACTCATCTTTCACTTGCTGTCTTGCTTGCGGTCGTGTTTACGGTGTAAACAGTGTAAATAGTACTGGGTTATACTGGAAGCAAAAATAAAAATAAAAAAGCTGTAAAAACTGTGAGCATTAGTGATTACAGAAGAGACATGAAAAATCTGCCTTTTCCCCTGTTTGTCACTAGTTTTGGAGAGCAGCATACAGACCCAAGAGTTTTGTGTGTGGGCCTCATAATTTAAATATGATTTAAATGCACAATCCATGATTAATGCATGTACCTTCTGTTCAAGGGGGAAAAGGGTGGTAAATAAACTCAGGATTCTAAATTAATTTCAGGGTTTTTTTTTCTGCTTAGACAGTGGCAGTAAGAGGCTTTGTCAGGTTTTATGCATTGTTTGTGATTTATGCCAGCTGCCAAAAATATATATAAAAATATATATATTTTTAGAAACTCCTCTTCTCTTGGCCTTCCTCATTTATGTTTCATCACATTTTCAACCATTTGCAAAATATGCCAAAATGGAAGTAAAACTAATAAATTATTTAAACGAATCATCACAAAACCGTTGATTAAGTATGCACAGCTAATTTCTGATAGTGTCTCCGTGGTAAACGGATGTCCTTTCGCCTGTTTGTGAACCGTACGTTTGTTCCACAGATGGAACCGAGGACTTGACTTTGACTCGGTCTGCGCAGAACGCAGTTGCTGTTGTGAGACATTTTTGCATTTTGGAAGGTGGATCAGATTTTTGTTTTTTTTCCCGGCCTTTTATCTGCCAGCTTTACCCGCCGTGCCAGAGACCCACGGTGTGATGCTGCTGCCGCCATGCTGTGCTGGAGTGGTGCTGGCATGGGCTTCTGAAGCTGCCTGTGTAGAGTGGTGTGGGTTAGTGCTGTAGACCTCTCCAAACCACCCTGACCTGCCTCTCCTTGATTTTTAAGATGACGGCCATTCCTGTGCACATAGCAACGCTTCCGTATTTTATTACAGATTTAATGACGGGATTAGCTGTGTTTCACAAATGTATTCATGCATTTCAAGGATGTTCCTTGATCTTCTTTGTTGTTGGTGGTGAAAAGATGTTACCGGGAAAGCCCAGAGACAAATGTGGAAATTTGCTTAGCAATTAGTAGCATAAGAAAAAAAACTCAGTTCAGTAGATCGTGGTTCACAAAGACTGAAACTACCACACAAGCTAAACTACACATTTCCCCCTGAGGCTGCTGAAGGATATAGAAGCCGGTCACTGAACGGAGTAACTGAGCTTGGAAATTCCTCAAAAGCCTGCAGCTAAAACTTAAAACTATTTAAATAGCTGCAATAAATTCATGAACAGGGTTCAAATATCATTATACTTTGTGATCAGTAGCAGACCATGTTTCTTTTACATTATATCTACATACAACCAATGAAAATCTATTATGCACATAAGAGATGCCCACTAATGATGTTAAGGAAGCGGTTAAGGAAGTGGCCCTGTAATCAGAAGGTTGCCGGGTTGGAATACTGATCTGCCAAGGTGCCACTGAGCAAAACACCGTCCCCACACACTGTCATGGCTGCCCACTGCTCACTCAGGGTGATGGGTTAAATGCAGAGGACAAATTTCACTGTGTGCACTGTGTGCTGTGCTGCTGTGTATCACAAGTGACAAATACTTCACTTTCACTTTCACTAATGAGGGCATCAAACGCTGCCTGGGTTGTAAAGTGTTGACACTCCTTTCATCCAGTAGATGCTGAACAGTGATTTATTTTGCAGTGATTTATAGCTGCACTACCCTGAGGTACCTATACTGCCGTAACTACTATATTGCCTATAATGAACATAACTTACTGTGCCACTGTACATCATTATTCTAATTCAACCTCCATACACAGTCAATTTCCTAACACTGCACTTTACTCTTGGTGGTTCATAGTTAGTTAGTTAGTTTGTTTGTTTTAGTTAACTTTATCTTGGCAACAGGCATAGCTAAATGAAATTGTTTAACCAGGCTCTATATATAAAACAGTCACAAAATTCCCACGTGCGAGTAAACCAATGACATCAATACAGGCAAGACCTGTATCAGGTTTTGAGATCAGTAGTTTAGGATGGTAGTAGCCTAGTGGGTAAAACTCACCTATGAACCAGAAGACCCAGGTTCAAACTCCACTTACTACCATTGTGTCCCTGAGCAAGACACTTAACCCTAAGTTGCTCCAGGGGGGGACTGTCCCTGTAACTACTGATTGTAAGTCGCTCTGGATAAGGGCGTCTGGTAAATGCTGTAAATTTAATTGTAAATGTAATCTGATGGCCTCTAGGAAGAAGCTCCTGCTAAAATCCGGTACAACTCACATTCACTGTTTTAATTTGATATTCTAGGACTAATTATTTGCTTATTTGTACAGTGAACATTTATATTATACAGTCGAAATACAGTGACTGTGCTATTGTCTTTTGCTGCTCTTATCTTGTCCTGTCCACTTCCTGCCGTGACAATGTCAATATCCCACTTGTGGGACTAATAAAGGATCATCTTATCTTATCTTATAATAATAACCTGTGTCCCACTGCTGTACTGTTACATTTACACACTTCACTCAGCATTCTGCAGGCTATAGCCTCACCTAATTTCAACACCCTGCTGCACATTCTGCAATATAAAGCATTTTCTAAGCTGCTGTACTTCTCTCACAATGCACTTTATCTATCAGTGAAAATATTCTTATGCTCTTATGCTTCTGCTCGCTGGCTCTGTACCTGTACGCTACACAATGGCAGCATAATTTAATTCAAATACAGATGTGTTGCACAAAAATGAAGAAAAAGCGATGATTATGAACTCCCTCTGTGAACGTTCTCAGGGTTTCTAGATTTCTCCCCACTGTGTAACAAGGGGGACATTAAAAATGTAATTTACAATGCTAGTTATTTCTCAGCATGATCATAAATCACAGGCATTAAGGGAGGCCCATTTGCATTTCAGTAATTGATTAGTAAGAATATCAGTGCTTGAACAGTGCCTGGGGTCAGCTATGTAAATCCTGAAGTAAAATCATGCCACTGCTTAAATTAGTTAATTCAAAATGTAATCATTTTTGTTAGCAGTTATCATCTTGGAAATACCTGTAATAAAAGTGAAAAATTTAGACATCCCCTAAAGTGAATTGCTTGTCATGTGAAACCTATATTACTTGTCATGCACTGTGACCTTTTAATGCCATGACATGAAAAAGCAAGTTACTTATAAACTCACTTAACATTATACAGTCTATTTAACCTTTATTTCTGGGTGCAGTAGAAATTGAAAGACATTTCTCTGAACCAGTGAATATGTGCTACCCAGTTACATCAGCAATATTTAATTTTGAGACTAGACTGCTGAGCCCAAGGGCTTGTGCTTGATATATGTCTACAATATTCACTGTTTTTTTGCTGCACCAGCCCAGAATTGCAACTATCAAAGAACAATATTCCACCATTGAAACACAGCAGGCTTGAGACAAATTATATAATTTCAGACCAAATCATTTTAGACGTAGTATTTACTTTACTTTCATATGTGTGTATGATATAACACACGTGTGTGTGTGTGTGTGTGTGTGGGTAAATATATATATATATACATACACACATACATATGATACACATATATTCTGTATATATATATACATGTGTGTGTATATGTGTTTGAAATGTATTAAAATATATTAAATATATCTATTATTAGGATAAAGGATTTTATGCATTTGTGTGTCTGTTATTTGTTCACAAAACGAAATAAATTGCATTTATTCTCATACTCATTCTTTTAAACCAAGTCTCCTTCGTGTATGGTACTGTTAATGACATGCTGCCATCTGCTGGTTAACAAAATGTTATATTTTAAAATCAAAATGAATGACCATGAGTGTTTTCAGACCTGGTTTCTTTTTTAATTAACCGAATGGACTTCAGTGGAATTCAGTGGACTTAATCTTGTGTGTGAACGTTGTATTGGGTCTCACCGCCATGCTCTATTTGGGGGGTAGGAACCACATTCCCCGGAGGACTGTTGCGCCCGGAGTCACTGCGCGGTTGCACGCGGCCCGCCTCCCGGGCCCGACCGCTGTGTTGTCCGCCCGGGCCATGTCTCAGACGGCGTGCGGCAGGTTCGCGTCCGCGGTGACTCGGGCGGCGGGTAAGGACGCGTCTCTCCTGGCGACAGCCGTGAGACGCCTGGCGAGCGACGCGAGTGACAAGTCGCGCTTCGACACTTCGCTGCTCGACGTCCTGGTGTGTCCGCTGTCCAAGAAACCGCTGCGGTAAAAAAAAAAAAACGAACACTTACAAAACGCCTACGTGGTCGTGGTTATTACCATATTATTCAATAACGTGATAAATGCTCATATAATTCGAAATTATGGTTCAAATGTGATCAGTACGTTATATTTTACACACACACACATCAATCGAGAATCGTGTTCATTTCTTGTGCTTTAAACTTTTGTTTGTGCTGGTCCTATTAAAACTAAGAGGCTTTCGAATGTGTGCAAGTTTAGTTTTTCTTTTTCTTACTTAAAGACGCCTTCAGCTGAGCGATACGCGCAAAATGCCTTTTGAAAGTGAACAAATCTACTGTTGTCCTGAAACGACCTGCTTTTCTCAATCCAGATACGACGAGAAAACGAACGAGCTGATCAACGAAGAGCTCGGCATTGCCTATCCTGTCGTGAGCGGCATCCCGAACATGATCCCTCAGGATGCCAGGCTGATCAAGAAGAACCCGGAAGCTGCAGCGCGTGAGGAGACGACCCAGGCATAAGATCTCACAGACTGCGAGATGGCGGTGCCGCTCTCCACCGTGACCGTCCTGGTCCCCGTTATCTCCCTGCTTGGCCTTTTATTTTCAGCGAGCACGGACGAGGACTTCCCCCAGGGCTGCACGAGCGCGAATAACGTGTGTTTCTACAGCCTCCTGCTGCCAGTGACCATCCCGGTCTACGTCTTTTTCCACCTGTGGAAGTGGATGGGAATCAAGCTGTTCAGACACAATTAGCGAATTGAAGTAGAGGACGAGGGGACGCCTCCTGTAATGTCTGCTAAATAAAACCGTACATCATGACGACCGAGTCGTTCTTCAAGATGAACTGACTTTTAATAAAGTTGTTAAATAGGCTGTGTGAAATTCCCACATTCTTAACACTCAACAGGCCAAGAGCTAAAATCTGAACATTTGAACAACTTCTGCCGTACACGCACACTCAACACCGCGGTGAACTGTACTGTGTTAAACGCGTCCCTCTACTCCATCGTAAATACTGCGCGCTAACACAATTTGATGAACTTTAGTAACGGGCGCGGCACGACTGTCACTTCTTCTGCTTCCTGTCGTGACTCTCGGCGAACTTCATTAAAGGCGACTGGGCTTTTGGCGACTCCGCCTCGCCCTTCAGCTTGAAGAAGAAGGACTCGTTCAGGCGCGTCTGGATGGCCTGAGCGAAGTCGGACCTGAGCCTGAGCAGGGCGTCGCCGTCCTCGCTCGGGTCCCCGCCCCTCTGAGCCCGCTGCCTGTTGGGCAGGGCGAGGTCCAGCGGCCGCGGCGCCGCGGACGCCGGCGTCCCCCGGTGGAACCGGAGGAAGGCCGAGAGCGCTGGAGACGTGAAGAAGTTCTCGGTCTGGGTGGCTGTCTCAGCTGTGGGACGGGGCGAGACTCCCGGCCGGTCGCGGCCCGTCGCGGCCACGCCCTGGTCCACGCCCTCGTCACCGCTGGACAAGTCGGAAGACTGGGCCAAGAAAGTCTTTTGCGTGATGAACAGATCTTGGCTGTTGACGTCCTCAGCCGTGCCCTGGGAAGCCTCATCTGGACGCGTCTGAGGAAAACATTTGTCCCCGTCCTGCGCTTTCGAGGACGCGGTGACGGCCAACAAACTGGCTGGAGAGCGGTACTCAGCAGGCGGAGCTTTCTTCACCTCAAGCACCTCTGGTGACAAATCGAACATGACCCTCTTCTTAGCCTGGACCTTGTTCCTGGCCCGGACGTCCCCAGCCTGCGACTCCGGAACAGATGTAGTTTCTGCCACCGGGGGGCGCCGGGCGGCGTCGCCGTGGGGGTTTTGCCTCTTTGAAAGTGCTTTCTTCTTCTTCTTCTTCTTCTTCTTGACCTGAAGTTCTGCTCCGTTCATCTCTGGACAAGCGTCCTCAAATGCAGACCGCCGAGACGGCTTCACGCTTCTCTTGTCCTTCTTTACGTTTTGCTTGGTTCTCTGGCCTTTCTCCTTGTTTTTGGACTTCTTCTTCTTCTTCTGTTTCTTTTTTTCAGTATTTATAAATTCCAAATCTTCGGATTTTGATTTATTCACTTTACTGTCCGTGTCTCTCTAAAACGTCAAATGAGATCAATTCAGATTATATCCTAAAGCCAGAGCTGAAATAGGTTCTCTATGAAAATGATGTACAGACATACGGAACGTGAGACACGTGTAGCGTATTTTTACTGCTGTAGTCCAACTGACTCTCGGGTTCGGACCAAAAGATTCCTGCAGCACTGACGTGTTTTCAACGCCACCGCTGGTTTGTATGTATGTAGGGGTGGTAGTAGCCTAGTGGGTAACACACTCATCTATGAACCAGAAGACCCAGGTTCAAATCCCACTTACTACCATTGTGTCCCTGAGCAGGACACTTAACCCTGAGTTGCTCCAGGGGTGACTGTCCCTGTAACTACTGATTGTAAGTCTGATAAATGCTGTAAATGTAATTTATGAGTGAATGATGCCATTAGTAATGCAGCCGGCATCCTTCTCACCATCAGCTGGACAATGTGGGTGTCGGACAATATGACACCCGTCATAATGACACTATCGCAATACTGCCGAGTCTACTGACCATTAGATTGTGGCAGGATAGTTTTCTATGAGACAATCATAGCTTTTTAAAGCTTTTTTTTTTAACAAGAGTGAAATAATTGTCATCTGCATAGTTGTTTTAATAATTCTTTTAGCTGGACAAGTTGCCTTCAGCTCCAGCCTTTGTTTTTCTGCTATAAAACACTTTTTTTTTTATATATCACACACAGTGTTGAGTTTGGGGTTTGATACACCGATGCCATATCGATTATTTCAGCAGCGCCCAGTGAGTGGGTGCAAGACGGTCAGACAGGTGCCTGCGGGCTAGAGACGCGGTTACTTGCCGTGGACTCCATCTCCCGGTGCCGGTAGACCGCCGCCACCCTCTTCACCTCCATCACCTCCAGCCGCGCGCTGCCGCAGGGGGACGAGAGGCGTGGACGTTCGGCGTGACCCGAACCTCGACCCGTGTCCACGCGGGAGCGGACTTTACTCGGTGTCCCACCGGCGAGAACTCCCGCCGCAGGTGGCGAGAGGCGAGCAGCGGCGGGCGCTGATTGGCCGGAAGGGCGCGGACGCCGCCGATTGGCCGGATCCTCCCCCTGACCCCTCGGTGCCCCGCGGTGGCTTTTTAACTAAGTATCCTCGCGGCGCCCGCGCCTTTGAAGCGGCGCGCAGAACGTCCCCGAACGTTCACACAACGTATAAATAACCAACGCGTTCGTCTCTGTGGTCACGCCAATGGCATGTCGGTCCCCTTTTTAACGCTTCCCGCAACTGAACGGTCACAGTTATGACCAAAGACGCGTTAATAGCGCACAGGACGAACTTTAAAATATTTCACATATCTTTGTTTACATGGACTGTATTTAACAAGGTTTCGTGGATAAAGGAGCCCTTTTGTAATGATGCTTATCACTCTGTATTTTTAACTACTGTGCACTACTAAAAGTATTGTACTTTTTTTTTTTTTTTTTTTTAAGTTTAAATAAGTTGCCAGAGGACCCCTGTGCCCCCTTGTGCCCTCAGATGGCATTTAATGCTTTCTGTCTTCTCAAAACGTTCCTATTTGCAGAGATGGGGGGCATCTCTGGGGTGGGGTTTGAGCCCTGACATCGGCTGGGTCCCGCGGTGATGCATTTACAGCAAACGTGACCTTTCTGCACCCATTCAGCCCCCTGAATCAGGGCCATTTGCGTCACGTCGATTTGGTTCTGACTGTGCTCGCTCGCTGGAAGGAACTTCCCCTCAATGAGGGAGAACCCGCATTTCTTTTTTATTGTGGGAAAATGTCAACAATCGCCTCTGATGATGCCAACACTGGCCACAGATTTAAGCCACGGCCCATTGAGAATATCAGTTGTGAAAATAGGCTTTCCAGTGCTTTTTTTTTGCAGTAAATACAGGAAATCCATGTCTGCTGTTCCTTATTTAGTCATAGAACAAATTCCCATTAGCCCACTAGAATAACAATGTTTTACTTTACTGGTTCTAGTAACTAAACTTTAGTTACATGTATTTTCTGAAGTTCATGTTCATTCAGTATCTATATTAATATGAAACTTCACAATTCATTCATGGGCTGAATTTGTATTACTTTGTATTGATGCCATTTATTTTAGTTGTTCAGTTTCAATTGTTCACAATTTGTCCGTATATACACAGTCTCGTGGTGTTGGTGCTGTGTTCTTCAAAGCATACAAATACAATCATATTTTCCCCTTTAAAATCAGGACGGGCGCGAAGGACATATTTAGAGACCCAGCTGCTGATTGGTTGCTTGCTGTATGGATGACTTCAGGTCGCAGGTTCGGAGCTATTGTTCCGTCTTGATGGTCCATTAATTACATACGCTGAACGCGCACAGGGGATCTACTTTATCTGTGGATCAATGGTGATGATTGACAAAGCACGGCTTCACCTATTTCAGGAGGCCAGCATCACCTCCTAAGTGCTAATGCAGCCTAACCTTTTCACTGCTGCCGCAAATTCCCCTGATGCCCGGTCATAATTCACTCGGCGGCCCTCCTAATAAAAGCACGTGTTAATCTTTTAGATTGTTATGGCTGTTGTGCGTGATACTGTGATCATGCTGAATATCTCATTGTCTCATAGTTCCGAAGCTGGATAACGCCACGTTCAAGAGCCATTTCCTTTGTGGTGTCAATATGGAGCGGACATAATGGCTGTTATTAAGGCCCTGAATTAAACAGAAGGTCACCTAGCATTATAACCACATGTTTTCCACGTACGTTCTTTCCATCAGACAGCATTGTGAAGATTACGAGTACTGAGGTTACGTGGCCTGACACCACTGTTTAGGTAAAAAATGTGATTTTTTTTTAATGATGTTTGATGATGACGTTTTTTACCCCATGGAAGGTAAAGAATGGCACCTCTGTCGGCTCTTTTTTTTGTGAAAAGTCATGTGGGAAAAGTGAGTGGCAGTAAAGTGGTTTCATCACGCTGACAAGTTGTAATGAGACTGTACAGCATCTTCTGAAAAAATCACCAAACGTTTTATTTTTTCTTCCGTAGCCCTTGTGAGTCAATGTGGCTATAAAACTCCTCCAGTCAGAATAGTCATGTTTTTGCAGCGAATTCATCCGTGAATCCTGCTGAGACGCAGTGGTCGATCCGTCATTTCATATCTGCGATTTCAGTCGGCCTCTTCAAAAAGCTTCAGGGAAACGGGCCTGTTTTTTTATTCATATTTCCATTATTTATCTTGCCAAGGCAGAGGGGACTGTGATAGAATGATAATGTTTCTTCATATACCCGTCAAATAAAATTCCATGTTATAATAATTTGCGTCAGACTCTAATCATCCTACAGCTATTTGGCCCTAACGTTGTCTGGGCACTTTTAGAACACTGGGAAACCTCAGACCCTTATTGCTTGAGCATTATAATGTGTATATCACCTTGCATTTTTACCTGAAATATCTACGGAATATATCAGGCGCCCATATCTGGAACGACTTACGAGTGAAGTGTCTTGCTCAGGGACACAATGGTAGTAAGCGCCTAGCGTGTTACCCACCGGGCTACTACAACCCCCACGTTTTCAGCACGATGGGGCTTACGATGGATGAACTGAAATGCAAGGAAACCCACAGCCACGTAGATATCTGTGTAAACGAGTGACGAAGCTCCCCGCAGTAAAGGACGACCTTGCCTCGTTCACACACACACACACACACACACACACACACTAAATTCAGACGCCTGTTATGGCATGACTTGCACCGGGATGGCATGAGGTAATGAGGTCTAAATGTTTCAGTTTGAAAGATCCACCACTGTCTCGTGAAGCTAAACCCTGCTTGGAATTAGATCTCATGCAAAGGGCAAAGGTCTTTGTTCAGCGGGTGTCGTCTGAGCGAACGGGACTCACTATAGGCAATAATAGTCCGGGGCCTGGCCCCAGCTGTAAATCTTCAGGTAAAAAGCCACGTAAACAAGTTCAATTGCTTAATAGCTGCGGAGCTTCGTTTTTTTTGTTTTTTTTTTGCGGCCCGTCCGAAACGAACGGCGAGCAGGACGTTTTCAGCACTTGCAGCATCTTGGCGCACGCTGTTCGAGGCCGACGACAGCGCCGGCGTGATTTCGATATTCGTCCTCATTTACGAAGTCCTCGTTTCGCTGAAGTCATCGCGGACTGCCTGGGCCATGCCATCATCTCCTTTTAACTCATGTGAGTGACAACAAGCATGCTTGCATCTCCGGCCGAAACCCTAACCAGCCCTCAAGGGAAGATCTATAGGTCCGACCTGTTTGGCTCCCCCTCGGGGACGTATTCCTTGTGTCATGACATCGCCATTCCTCGTCCCCATTTAGAAAACTTCTCTCATAGTTACCTAACGTGTCATCCTCCGGCCATTAAATTACAGGGTTGTCTTCGTCCCAAGGTTCCTCTGGACACCTGTAGCAGCAGCACACTTCCAGTGTCAAATCACGCTGTGTGGTTTTATGAAGCGTGTACCCAGGATGTGACAGAACCAAGAATAACACTTGCTCTACAGGATTTTTCGTGCTTCTTTCTCAGCCCCTGATGTGTTTTTCTACACGCCGTCCAGGGGTGCATGCGTGGCGGCGCTGGTGGTTTATTTTAATTCCTGGACATGCGTCCAGCATGACGCGGCCAGTCGAAACTTCCGCGGCGTAAATCACGCCGCGTGTCTTTCCAGATCCGGCCTTTTGGCGGCGGTTTGTGGGAGCGGGATTACTGATCGAGGTGATGAAAGTCGAATTTAGCGGGATCCCTGTGATGATGCTGCCACCAAGGAGAGCCGATAGGCGGATGAAGGCGGCTCATCGATGGCTTGGGGTCTATAAAAGGACCCCAGGGACGCAGGTTCCATCTCAGCCAGCCCCCTTCACAACTCATTACCGGCCAAGGTAAGAAGGCTGCAAACTTTTTGTTTAATTTCTGTGGAATAATCTTTTGTCTTCACGTTGACGGTTTATGGCTAATTTTGCATTCCACAGGTTGTCACAATGTTTTCTGCCAGAAGATGGGAGAAGGACGCCCTGTTTCTCACTATCTCTATTTTATGCTACTCGCTCCTTGCGGAAGGAAAACCACTGAGGTTTGTCTTTTTTATATAGAAATGTGTATATATTCGCGCCCATTGGCCAACGCGCGTCATTAAATGCATTTGTCGTTTTGTTACCTGGCATCAGGAGGAGGTCCCTGAGTGAAGTGCAGCTAATGCACAACGTCGGCGAGCATAAATACGTGCAGGAGCGGCAGGACTGGCTGCAGACGAAGCTCCGCGACATCCACACGGCCCCGCACCGGAACGCCGAGAGCGGCGCTGTCCAGGGACGGGCCGAGACCCCGCGTTCGGAGGCACGGCGAGAAGCGCCGACCTGGTAGTAGGCGGCTGGCTGGCACTTTCATTTCACAATCAGTCAGCCGATTCACGGAGAAAAGGCTGCTTCCCGAAAAAAATGCAATCTAATAGTTGGACCAAAAAAAAAAATCTAAAGTTAATTTTACCAAAGATATGGACTATTTCAGTTATTTTCTTTCTAAAGTTTTGTATTGCCATATATATAAAAACTTTGGGGATATCAAAATGTAATTATTGACGATGATTTAACAATTTAAACCAAGTATGCACATTTTTTTTAATTGTTCATCCGAGTTTGTATGTACTTTCCTATTTATACATGGCAGGCAGAGTATTTATTAACTATTTAACGTTTGTCATATTTTATTCAATAGATGTATGTTGTATTGAACATTAAATATAATTTTACTACACGTGGCACTGTGCAGACTGTGTCAGGGCTTCATTTTTCTGCTCATTGTCGGTTCTGTTGCTGCGCGGAGAGCCCGGATCCACGTTCTGCTCCGGTTTCTATGGCAGCGACGCAAACCCCGCGCCTTCTCGCGAGAACTGGATTCTGGAAGCCCATTGGCTGACGGCGAGCCTTCGCGTCTCCTGTTTTGGAGACGGTTTCGGGGAATACCGCGTTTTTAGTTTCCGCCGAGTTCCGCCCGCCGGACCTTTGAATTTGTGTTTGACAGGTAAAGATAAAACCCTCGACCCTGCCCGCGATCTGTCCCGTTCGCGACGCGTTTCGCCGCGTAATGAGCGACATTAGCGGTCTGTCGCCAGCCCGGTACATCATGGCGTTTTACATGCGCGTTTGAACGCCGCCGCTTTCTCGTTTCGTTTTGTAGCTTTTGTTGAGCAAACAGAAAATGAGCTGACTTCTTTGGTTAAGAATCCAGCCTAACAGGTAGTTCGAGCTTGTTAGCTTGTCATTGTGCAAGAACGGAAGCTGCTGCTTAATGACTACGTCAACTACCTATATCAATATCTCTCTCTCTCTCTCTCTCTCTCTCTCTCTCTCTATATATATATATATATATATATATATATATAGGTTATATTATATAAGTTCTATATGTATGTGTGTCCCTTCAGATACGTTCATTTACTTGTCGCGAACTTCAGCTCCGACGCTACTGGGTGATTAGCTGGCCCGTTTGCCATCTAGCTACGACACAGCTAGCATAACAGACGGAATAAAGCCGATTCGAATCGGTTAAAAGGTGATCGGCGGAGCACGCACACGCCGGCGCCCGCCTGAAACTGTGCTTTTTGTCCTCTGTGCAGGAAATGAAGGTTGTCTGCAGCGGATCCGCGCGTTTAACATAGACGCAAGTGGGATGGCTTCACGCCCTCATTCGTATGACAGTAACTCCAGCGATACCGAAACCTGGGATCACCAGACTAGCGGCCGCACTCGCAAATTTAGCAAGCATTCAAGGTAAAGCCTTTTTACCTTTTACAAGGTAAAGCCGCGTTCGCGTCTCTGGCATGCTGGGGATTTTTTTTGGCTAAGAATGTTGCTTGATGTGAACTGTCTGTTGTTGGCAGCGATGGGTGGCTCTTGAAACATCGACCGTACGGTGATTTGTGTTTAGGTCTGATGACCAGTGTAGCGTTCCGGGCTCCACCAAGCAGCGAAGCTACGGGAACCCTATTGATTTTTGGTCGGATTTTTATTGTTCTTGTTATTATTACCCCCCCATCAAAAACCGTAAGGCGTACAGCTTCGAAACTTGTCAGATAGGCACGGTGTTGCGCCATATTCTGTGACCGTCGTATCTTGTGACCCTTGGGGCGCTGCTTTGATGCATTTGTCGCATTTTAGATTATTTTCTCCGCATTATTTCTGGCTGGCGATTTCTGGTCCGTGTTATGTGGTTGTAAAAAGTATAAATATATTGTCAGAAAGTAATACGTTACAGATATACGTTGGCAGATTTGTTAACGAGTTAAAAGCATAAACATTCGTAGAAAAACGGGGATCACTTTTCTATAAACGAAATGAAAATAATGGCGTTACGTAAAAAGCGCGCAGGGCTTTGGTGTCTGATCAAATGAACCAAACACCGCCATCTAGGGTCACAAGATACGACGGTCACAGAGTATGGTGTAACACCGGTATCCCTCCGACTACTCGTTCACTTAATAAAATGCGTGTAACTGCACCACTTGGTGGCGCTATAGTAAGCAGTTTTGCGTGAAATTCTTGAACCGTTGGTCCAATTTGCGAAAACTGCAACTCATGAGACCACGCCCACCGATTTCCGCCATATTGGATGTTTTGCAAAGTTGCATAATAGCCTAATTGTGGCACCAAATCGTGGCGCTATGTCACATAAAACCACTGACTTCACATTGTTGGCACTTGTTTGTCAACGGTATAGCTAATAAGCTCAGAAGACCCCGCTTACTACCTTTGTGTCCCTGAGCCAGACACTTGCCCCCGAGTGTCTCCGGGGGGGACTGTCCCTGTAACTACTGACTGTAAGTCGCTCTGGATAATCTGATAAATGCTGTGAATGTAAATGGCCAATATGTGCGTAAAAGTGTAAAATATTGCAAATCTGAAAAATTTATGGCTTCGAATTCAGTTGGTGGCGCTATGGCAGACTATGGAAACTTGAACATGCTTGTTTGACTGTAACTCATGAACTGTGAGACAGAATGACCAAGTATTGGCTTTGTTAAATTGCTAAATGCCAAAGTAAAAATGTGGAATTTGTGCTAACTAATTTAATTTAAATTGTGGACAATTGAAATTTGCACATTAGCTATTTTCTGGGCTTGAATTGTCCTGTGGATCAAAGTGCTCGTGTTGTGATGTGATTTGTGACTTGGTTGACCGTGCCACGGTAAATTGCGATATTGCTTGACCGCAGGTATTGATGCTTGCGGCTACATGATTAACACATATACAACAATACCATTTGCACAGCATAAACTGGCATTTGCTTGGTTCTGTTACATTTTGTAAATAGACACAAGTGTTTATTATGTAAATGTGAAGATCAGCTTTGCGCCCATTGTTCCAGGATGAGCTCTAGAGGCTGCAACCCAAACCTGGAGTTAATAGCTATGGATAGTGAGTGTTCATTCAATCTAATCTTTTGGATGTGCTTCCCAATTTGGAAATCATGCACATGTGATGGAAAGAGTTGTAATTATTTTTTCATTTCCATTAGCAAAATGTTAGCCAAAAGTATTTATATCAAGTATTTATAATATATATACACACACACACACACACACTTTTTTCTTTGTCTGTGTGTGTGCTAGTGTTAACGTGCATCACAATGCATCCCATCAATTTTTCTACATGCAGGTATGAACCAGGCATTTGGGGAGCGCAGACAGTTTCTCTAACGAAATCCAGACAGACGCCATTGAAGCGAATCAAATGCAGCTACAAAGTGCAGCAAAAACACGTATGCTGTTCATTTTGAACGTTCGTGTGGACGAGGGAGCCACAGTCATTACCGGAACTACTTTTTAACTAAACATTTTTTGCGGCTGCCAAAAATCATTAATCGAGTAATCAATGCAGAATTGTCGACGTCTGCATTGTGATACAACAATTATGAGTTTGGCTGGTTGATCCGCTGTGGTGACTCTTAACCAGAGCAGCAGAAGGAAGAAGAAGAATAACCTGTGAATAGAGAGATAATTAGACATGTCTCCATAGCAACAACCGAATGTGTACAGGTATCCACAGTTCTATATCTGGATCAGACTGGAAGAAACGTGGATCGCCCGTCCCTAGCATGCATCTGAGAGCAGGGACCACACCAGCGGCAATCATTTATTGTTTCTTGCTCATAACTACATACCTGCTTAAACCTGATTGGTCAAGGCGCTTGGGAAAATTGCATAAATGGATTTGAATGGCTGACTCCTCCCCCCACTTGACCTGTGCAACTTTTAAAAAATACTTTGTGTGCAATCAGTGTAAAGCATCCCACAATTCAGTTCAGTGGCATCTGACATTCAGTTCAACAGATTTTATAGAAAGCTTTAGGCTGAAGAGTTAATCGGTATTAATTTAACATACCGCAAATCATTAAAATTATTTACATTTACAGCATTTATCAGACGCCCTTATCCAGAGCGACTTACAATCAGTAGTTACAGGTACAGTCTCCCTGGAGCAACTTAGGGTTAAGTGTCTTGCTCAGGGACACAATGGTAGTAAGTAGGATTCGAACCCGGGTCTTCTGGTTCATAGGCGAGTGTGTTACCCACTAGGCTACTACCACCCTATTACAATTTATTACAATGAACTCTATTAAATGTGCAAATTGGTTGCAAAATTTCAGCCTTATTTTTTCCTCATTATTTTATGTCTTAATGGAAATGGCATACAGGGAAACGACACAACCCTTTTAACATTTTCAACTGATTGAACGTCATTACTCGACTTATTTAAAACCGAACTGAACGAATTAATGTACAATGCGCATGCCTAATAGCGGAACTCGCATTTTCGGTAGTGACGTCACGATAAGTACGTCTTTGACCGCTCACGCGCAATTACCTCGTAATTGCGGCATTAATTTGATCGGATGTTACCGATATCACGTGCCTCGCTCCTCCGCAGCTCGGGCCCGATTTTAATAATGATCCGTAATCCAACGCCGCCGTGCCCCGGCCGGAGAGGAGCTGCACGCCGAGGCTCGCCTACGTCACCGGGGCCGCTCCCCGCCGTCGGCGTCTGAGAAGCTTCCTCCGGGCGTCCGTCGCGCCGCGTTCCGAGTTCGCGGGGGCCGCGCCGAATGATGCCGAAGTTGGAAAGTAATGCCCGGGGATGCTGAAGCGGCCGGGAAGCCCGCGTCGTTCCGCGCCGTCGTCCCTCGGCTCGCTCCGCGCTGCTGCTGCTGCTGCTGCTTTGTCTTTAATTGGCCCGGGTAGGTGCTCGCACGACGCCCGATACTGCACATCGCACGACAAACACGTACCATGCAATGGGATCACGTTACTTAAAAAACGACAACGGTAACCGATTGCATTGTTCTGGACGATATGACGGGCGTCTCGGTTCTCGTGTAACGTTACACCGGCGCTCACGGCAGCACGCTGCATTATTGATCGGCACCATTCTTTAAGTACGGGCTCCCGCCGTCTCCGGAGACGGAGGAGGAAAATTTGTTAAGTCACCGTAAGTGTTCCGGGCGCCACGTCCAGGCGACAGGGGGGTGTCGCGGAAGGCGCCCTTACCTTTGTTCCCGTCGGGCTTGTCGCACCTCGTGCTTTTGTGCTTTAATTACGTGCCTTGTTGAGGCAGATTGGTGGCTGTGATCTGCAGGAAAACCTTTAATAATACAGGGCACGGGGTCTATTAGATGCACTTTTTAAATCAATACATTTGGTTTCCTAGCACATTGTGACCTTGACCTCTGTTAGAGGTGTGTGTGTGTGTGTGTGTGTGTGTGTGTGTGTATATATATATATAATACACACACACACACACACACATCAGCACATACATACAGGTATAGTTGTTACGGACCGAAGTTCTGACCCGCTTTGGCTTTTCAGGCCGCTTCCTGCCAGCCAGGGGCAGACAGGCGGGCTGTTGACATGAATGACTGCGTTTTTCTCATTGAAAGGAAATTGATGTCATCTTTTTTTCTGTTTTTTTTTTTATTCAACTCTGCTTTGCACGTGGTCTTTTGAGGTCTTTCATAGTGTCCGCGTTAGTAGGACGTCATTGAGAGACGCACGCAGAGAAAAGGAGACCCTGGTTTGTGTCTGGGCTGAATAGCTCATTCAAAAAGGACCATTTTCTTTACAAAACATCAACTTCTTTTTTTTTTTTTAAACATTTGGAATGTCTTGTTCCTCATAGTTGAATGTTGAAGTGTGTTTTAGACCAGCGTGCTTTCTGCTCCGTGACCGTTTCCCCCTTCCTCCCGCAGTACCCAGTCGCGCGGCTCCCATCCCGAGCCCGACCTGGTGAGCATGAGCCTGCAGGGTGGCAGCAGAGGGCTGGAGCGGTCCCGCGAGCGCCGCCGGTCCAGCGACCGCTCCCGCGACTCCTCCCACGAGCGGGGCGAGGGTCAGCTGACCCCGTGCATTCGCAACGTTACCTCCCCGACCCGCCAGCAGCACAGCGGTGAGAATCGCTAATTCTGGACTTTTATTCTTGAAGCATAAAATCATGTTTTTTTTAATTATTATTAATTCATAAACATAAGCTCTTAGGTCTAGAAGACTCAAGTCTGAAGAATTATGAAAATTCTGCTTTGATTATGAAAATAGCATTTTAATTTGACCTAATACCTAAATTACACTTGTTGCTAATGGTTCAGAATTAGTCTCTTAAAAGAACAGATTTTTTTTTACATTTATGGCATTTATCTGACTGCCTGATCCAGAGCGACCTACAACCAGTAGTCACAGGGACAGTCCACCTAGAGACACTCAGGGACACAGTGGTAGTACGTGGGGCTTGAACCTGTGACTTTGTGGCGAATATCGAACCCACTAGGCTGCTACCACCCTAGTAACACACAGGTTTTCAAACCTCTGCCCTCGTCAGGGTGCCCAGAGAGAATTGAGCTCTTCTTCTGTTGTCTCATTGAAATTGTCATTGTGAAACACTGCAGCGCAGCACACAGTGACACAACGAAATGTGTCCTCTGCTTCTAACCATCACCCTTGGTGAGCAGTAACAGAGGAGCGAGGACGAGAATTCACCAAGCTGTGTGTTCATGTTGGTTGGTGTGGTAGACAAATTGCACCACAGTTTTTTTTGTCAGCTGTCAATATAAAGAAATGGAAGCTTCTATTTTTTATTCTGTATATTTGCATTATTTGTTGTATTTCCATATTTAATGCGTATTGTCAGCGTCTGTGTTGTGGAGGTGGAACCTGACTCCTGTGTTCGTTGCAGATCGTGACAGCGCGCCCCCGTCTCGCTCCACGAGCCCCAGGCCACCGAAGGCCGGTCCCAGCAACCTGCTCGGCGCCGACCTCCCCTGCAAAAGCCACGGCCCCGGCGACATGGTCTACGTGTACGACGGCGTTAAGGAGGGCGTGCGCAGCGTGAGGACCTCGGAGAGGGTCACCCTCATAGTGGATAATACCCGCTTCGTGGTGGACCCCTGCATCTTCACCGCTCAGCCTAATACCATGCTGGGCAGGTAAGACTCCCGGTTCCGCTGCTGTTTATACTTTATGACGTCGGCGTTGCTGCAGCTTTTTTTTTTTTTTTTTTTTTTTTTTGCAGAATGTTCGGACCTGGAAGAGAGTATAATTTCACCAGGCCCAATGAGAAAGGAGAGTTTGAGGTTGCAGAGGGAATCAGCTCTACAGTGTTCAGAGCCATTCTGGTAAGAAGCTTTATGATGTCATTTTTTGAGGTGACCGTGCAGTATCACTTAAATCACTTATTTCAGACTTCAACATTCGTTTTCTTTCCTAAGTGACACGACAATATCTGTATAGATTTATTTTATATTAAGTGTCATTGGTTTTGTATAGTACTTTTTATAAATGACTATGCAATAACATTACAGGGTTCCTACGGTCATTAAAAACCCGGGGGAAAGAAATTGGAATTTGATGAAAGAATTTTCCAGGCCTTGAAAAGTTTAAACATATAAAGTCTAAACATATAAAGTCATGGAAAAGTCATCGTAAACTGATTTACCCTTGAACGTATAACGTATTTCTGCGTGAGAAACTACAACGTTTACAACAGATCTTTGTCTGCTTTACGCGGTGAACCACGTCACGTGGTACTGCGTGTGTTGCTTCCATATTCCAGCACGTCTGCTGCAGCGTGTCTCCTGTTAAAAGCCACGTAATTTACGGCTGATGATCTATTTTACTCGAACCTGGCGGAAGAAACACTTGTCGTTTCAGGTTTGTCAGAAGTGTAAGAAACCTGGTATTAAGTTATGTTATGTTGTGTTGTATCTTTTTGAGATATAATTCCTGGTTTTCATCCTCTGAATCGGAATCATGTTAATTAATTGGTCAAATGTGTTCAGCATGTAATGTAATGTAAGTACAATTAATCATAAAACGGTACAACGTCTATCCCGGGGTCTGAGCTGATTTCCTTTTCCTTGGATCTTGATATGTCCTAGGATGGTAGTAGCCTAGTGGGTAACACACTCACCTATGAACCAGAAGACCCAGGTTCAAATCCCACTAACTACCATTGTGTCCCTGAGCAAGACACTTAACCCTAAATTGCTCCGGGGGGGGGGGGGGGGGGGGCTGTCCCTGTAACTACTGATTGTAAGTCGCTCTGGATAAGGGCGTCTGATATATGCTGTAAATGGAGAGAAGGCAGGGGAACTGCTCTGGATGGTTAGGAGCGTTCCTAAAGTTCACCATCAGCGCCCTGCTAATATGCAGTATTACGTATGCGTTTGTTCTAACGGAGATCAAATTACAATAACTACAGGATACAGGTCTTACTCCAGGACACCGTGGTAGCAGGTGGAGTTTGAACCTGTGATGTTTGCAGTCTTCTGGTTTTATAGAGTTTTTTAATCGTATGTAAAATCAAGAATATCTGAAAATAAACTGATCATTGAAGCAGAGTGTCTCTTCAGCCAAGCTGAAATCTTTACCGCTCTGTGAACGACCTTGGTGGTGAGAAGTATGGCGAAGGGTAGTTTGAAAGAAAATGCCGCGGCGTCTTTGTATGAAGCTTTTCTGAACATTTATTTCAGTGATCCATCTTATCCATTTAAAGTAACCGTACAGCTGTTCCCAGTGTTTTCCTTTGACGTAGTGATTAAAAAAGGTGGCACAGGTGTGAAAATGACAACTTCAGTCCACATATAGATACACACACACACACACACACACACTTCTTTGTACTCAGATGTCAGACGTTATCTGAATAGTCAACGAAGGAACACAATTCTGGAAATGGTATATTGGTCTCCCATAATAAAGGGACAGAATGTTGTGTAATACATTGTGATATGTCCTTTGATATATAATCAAGACTGTGTTAAGGGGGTATCCCGTCTTTCTTCAGACAGCAGTAACTCTTCTTTTTAAAATATTTCAAGCGAAATTTTGGTCGTCATAGATAACTGTTCTTGCGTGTTTGCTGACTACTGCAATACTGTCACCATGTGCAACAAAGTACATGGCTCTAATTTCCCCATCGCTGCAATTTGAACCATTGAGCGCATTGAGCCCGAGCTGTTACCGTTTCCCCTTTAATTGTGCCACGCCGTGTCTGATCTGTCGGTGATATCCGCTACTAATGTTGCTGGATTGTCTGCCGTGAGAGGTGCGGGATGTAAAAATGGACCCACCAGAGCGAGACCGCAGAAGTCCGCCGCAATGAATAACGTCTCTAGTCTTCATTGCGACCGAGTGAATGCGCGGGAGATTATCTGCGGTTATATAAAGCCGGTTTTGGAGGATCAGCTATTAATACAGTGCAGCGGGCAGGCGCTTTCATTTCTGCATCCGCTTCCTTCCGCCATCGCCCCCCAAACTCAGCATCCCGGGGGGTGGGGGGCCAAGTAGAGCAGCAGCTCCAGGTAACTCCGCTTTTGGGGGGGTTCATTTGTCGTGTGTATTTGCCATTCTGTCTGTGCACGGCGTTGCTTTCCGCGTACCCCTCGTCCGCAGCACCCGACCTCAGAGGGCTTCTGCAGGCGCTTTAAATAATACAGAGAGAGAGAGAGAGAGAGCGAGCGAGCGGCGTCACCCTCGCATTAGAAGCCATCTTAAACGCTCCGCGGCGGTGTGTGTTGCTGGTGCCGCTACCGCTCTCTTTTTTCCCGTTCCCGGCCGCAGGGGAGAGGAGGGGAGGGGGGGGGGGCAGGTTGACGATGCCATTTGCTTTCGTAGCGAGTGTCCTAGCCGAGCGGCCTCAGTAATGGCTGCCTGTTTGTGTCTCCCGCCCCTCCCTCACCCCTCAAACGACAGGATTACTACAAATCCGGGATAATCCGCTGCCCCGATGGGATCTCCATACCGGAGCTGAGAGAGGCGTGTGATTACCTCTGCATCTCCTTCGACTACAGCACCATCAAGTGCAGGGACCTGAGTGAGTAGCCGTTTTCCCTCCGCCTCACTCCCGCGCACGCTTTTCCATTTTAAAAGAGGCGTATCGTGTCGAGTGGTTTTTAGCTTTCGCACGGTTGCAATTTCCCGCGGCGTGTCACGTCTGGACGCTCGTGTGTGTGCTGTTTCCTGCAGGCGCACTCATGCACGAGCTGTCGAACGATGGGGCGCGGAGGCAGTTCGAGTGCTACCTGGAAGAGATGGTGCTGCCGCTGATGGTGGCCAGCGCCCAGAGCGGCGAGCGGGAGTGCCACGTGGTGGTCCTGACCGACGACGACGTGGTCGACTGGGACGAGGAGTACCCGCCACAGATGGGAGAGGAGTATTCACAGAGTCAGTTCAACACACGTGGCCCCCATGCTGCTCCCGGAATTTTTAATAATGTTCTATTACTATTAACAACCTAATACACCACGGTGATGGGTTGAAGACCGAGGACACTTTCTGTTGTCACTTCACTTTTATTGTATTTCATTGTTATGCAGTCCATTCAGTTCAGTTGTGTTCATTGTATATAATTATAAAAGTCTTTTTTTTTTTTTTTTACAGTTATATACAGCACAAAACTATACAGATTTTTCAAATACATTGAAAACCGAGATGTGGCCAAGTCTGTTTTGAAGGAGAGGGGACTGAAGAAGATCAGATTGGGCATCGAAGGTATGAAAAATCAAAGTGGAATTTTTCATAGATTCGGTTAAATTTAATGTAATGAGTTGAATTGGTGTGTGTAAAAAGGATTCCGGTATGATTCCTAGCATGCCGAAGTGCTTCTGTATAACTGTGTAACTGTGGTCCTGCACTTTACATACCAGCATGGTTATGGAAGGGACCAGCATGAGGCCAGCGTGGTACAGAAAACTCTGTTTTGTGGAACAATTAAAATGTGTCTTTGTCACTTTAACCTTTTACACACACACACTCATACACTCATACACACAGACATGTGCATACACAATTATACTCAGTCAACCTTGTTCTGGTACAACTTGAACTAATTTTACTATTTAACATAGTAGACAATTTTATTTAAATATGGGTAATAATGCTTCTTATAAAAAAAAAAAGTATTCACATCTCAACAATCAATTAATAACCCCTTGTCTTCCTTTCAGGATATCCCACCTACAAGGAGAAAGTGAAGAAACGGCCTGGTGGACGACCAGAAGTCATCTACAACTATGTCCAGCGGCCCTTCATCCGCATGTCCTGGGAGAAGGAGGAGGGCAAGAGCCGCCACGTAGACTTCCAGTGTGTGAAGAGCAAGTCCATCACCAACCTTGCTGCCGCGGCGGCGGACATACCTCAGGACCAGCTGGTGGTCATGCACCCTGGGCCTCAGGTGGACGAACTGGACATCCTCCCCAACCACCAGCCCCAGCCCAGCCACCACTACGACCACGAGCCAGACGGCCCCTCGCCTGCCGTCTGACGACCGCCACCCCCTGGAGGGAGCACTGCACCGAGGAGCCAGCCTGACCGCCCGGACCGAACCATGTTGCCTTCGCACCTCCTCTGCTGCCCTTACAGCCTCAGAGAGGCAGTACGACCGCTGAGCAATAGGGAAACGCAGCACACACGGGCCTTCGTCACCCGGTCGCTCCCTTTTTATTACATTTTTTTTTTAATCAGATTTTTTGGAACAGCATATGCTTTTTTTACAATAAGATTGTCACCTGTGTCGCCTGGGCTGTTGCAAGTTGCGTGTTTCCCCGGTGTAGTCATGTTCACGCTTCCTGTGTTTTCCGCCATTTTACTGGCGCAGACGGGAGCTCTGCCCACTGTGCCGGTGAAGCGTGGGCTCCGTGTACAGGGAAGGACCTTGCTGGCTGTACTTTTTAAATCCTGTTGTTTCAGTGGAATGTCACAGACATGATGATCATTATTTCACAAGACACTTGAATTTCTCAGTTGGTACTTTTTTTGTTGATAGTAATTTCAAATAAAACTTCTGGGGAAAACCACACTGTGTTCCTGCTACCCAATTTATTGGTATTTACATTTACGCCATTTATCAGGCGCCCTTATCCAGAGCGACTTACAATCAGTAGTGACAGGGACAGTCCCCCCTGGAGCAACTTAGGGTTAAGTGTCTTGCTCAGGGACACAATGGTAGTAAGCGGGATTTGAACCTGGGTCTTCTGGTTCATAGGCGGGTGTGTTACCCACTAGGCTACTACCACCCATATATTGATACTAAAGTGTTTGCTTCAGGTTTTTTTTTCCCAGTTCTGATTTTATTACTAAATATGAAGTATGTGGCGCTTTCACACCTTAAACTCGTTTTGAAATCTGTCTCTGAGCGCTCGCTCGCTCACTATCCAAAACCGGTTAGTCAGGGTCGCGGCTGCCGGAGACCATCCCGGTACACTCAGCCCGGGGCGGGGATTTACCCAGGGCAGTCGCCAGTTGTACGTGGTTTTAGGCGGTGTGAGGAAACCATGGCAACGCGGCGAAAGCATGCACACTGAACGTCCAAGCCGGGAGTCCGACTCACTGCGTTGGAGTTGTGAGGTCCCGTTGTAACAGCCACCATGTGGCTCTATCTCCACGACATAGCAATTCCACTCTGAAGGAAGAATCAAATTATTATGGGATGGAATGCACTGTTTATTCGCCTTTAAATGGACTTTACAGTTAGGTCAACTAATATTTCTTTCTGATCCTTGTTCTGTACATTGCCAAAATACATTTTAAAAGAAGCAACTCCGATGCAGTTCAAGTGTAGGCTTTTAGCTTAAATTCAGCGGGTTGAACAAAACGCTTAAACTTTTATACACAATCCCTTCGTTTCAGGAGTTCAAAAGTCTTGAACTCATGGACATCACTAGATGTTTGGTTTCCTCCTTTTTAATGCTCTGCCAGGCCCTTACTGTTTGATGGCCTGTCTGACAGAAGTTTAGTTGAATGCATGCTCAATTTGGTTCAGATCAGGTGACTGACTTGGCCATTCCAGAAAATTCCACTTTTTTTTTGCTTTGCTCAGTGGCACCCTGGCGTTCGGGGATTCGAACGGCAACCTTCTGATTACGATCCCGCTTGGATACTCACAAGAAGCAAGGGCAGTGGTGGTCTAGCGGGTCTGTGGAGAGGGTGATCTACATGGTCCATGATGGACTAAAGTCTGGATAATGTTCTCCTTGCAGCCATAGTTTCCATGTTGTCGCTGGCCACAACATGGTGTTTGCAGACTCTATGTAGGAACTTCTGGGCTTTTACCAGGTATTCTCACTGAAGGCATCAAAACTATGAATGAACGCATGTGGAGTTATGTACTTAACAAAAAGTGGAGACCTGGCCTCCACAGTCACCGGACCTGAACCCAATCCAGATGGTTTGGGGTGAGCTAGACCGCAGAGTGAAGGCAAAGGGGCAAGAGTGTGCAAAGCAGTGATCAGAGCAAAGGGCGGCTATTTTGAAGAAACTAGAATATAAAACGTTTTCAGTTATTTCACCTTTTTTTGTTCAGTACATAACTCCACATGTGTTCATTCATAGTTTTGATGCCTTCAGTGAGAATCTACCAACGTAAATGGTCATGAAAATAAAGAAAACACATTGAATGAGAAGGTGTCCAGACTTTTTGCCTGTACTGTAAATAAGGACTTACCGGGCACATCCGCCCATGAAATTGCCTTTGAGTCTTTTCTCCAAAACATTTGGTCCCTTTATACAGAGAGTGGCTGAAGCTGGAACTCCTAAAACCTTCATCCAAATTGAATGTGGTCACCCTCAAATGAAATATGAGAGTCTGCACTTTATGTCCATAACTATGGTTGGAAAATATTTCAATAAACAACCCCAAAGACAAAACTTGTCAGTGTCCAGATATATATGTGGATATATACTAATTGTAAGCGCATCAATGGAGCTGAACAAACATAATAACAAACATCAATATACTACAAAGTAAAATAATTTTTTGCTAGCCAAAAAAAAAAAAGCCTGATTGATTTTCCAATTTATTTTCTCCAATGCAAAATATTACTAGTATGTTATACATAAATACAATTAAAAAGCTCTTTAATGATACGTGTTAATCAACCCAAACTAAAAATAGCCCCGAGCAGGCCATTATGGTATTTCTCTTTGGTTCACCCGCACACTTCAGACATCCTGGTTGTTCAACTCAGAACTCCTGTCTTATAGTCTCCTTTACAGGATTTTACACATTCTGACTGCTGCTCTGTATTCGTTATCATCTCCTGAGAGGCAGTAGTGACACGTGCTTTCTTCCTGCATAATTACTAATTATTATATACCTGGCCTGTACAGCAAATTACTGTAACATATACTATAATGCATGATATACATTAATTTCAGATTTATATTTTACAATACTCTTAAAATACTCATAAGTGGACTAACCATGGAATATATATTAAAAAAATCTATAAAATGCCAAAGTTATGTGAAAGCACAGAGATCATCCGTAGCTTTCAGAGAATCTCTCATCTGTATCAGAACCCTGTTACCAAGCAAAGATCCCAACCCATGGCTTCCAGCACTCTGCCACTGGATGGCAACATATTACAAAAATATCCCATCTCTGAGCCAATGGCAAGGCAAGGAGCCCAATCTTCCAGCAACAACTGGCCCCAGAGAAAAAAAGGCCTGAATCACTCGGAGTGACTCATGGTTTCAAATGAACAGAATTTTGTTCCGTACAAGTCAAGTCCTGTTCAGAAACTACAATGATTAGCTTCCTGTCTTGAAAGTATGAATGAATGTGTCAACACATTCATCAATCAGTTCTTCCGACGGACAAACCTCATACCAAGAGAAACAAATATTTTATTTAAAAAATATTTGACTGCAAATACAGTACACTCCTAACATATTTATATATATTTTTATATTTTGCATAAAGAATTATTACATGATAGAATTACAAGATTTGATACAAGTCGCATAGAGAATATCTTTAACATTGAAACCATCTGTAGTGTAAAAACATCAAAACACTAACAAACAAACAAAAAAAAGGGATGAGAGTTATGGGCCAGTTCCGGTAAATAGATATATAAAGACTGGATGGACTGTGTGACAGACAGGCAATGGAAGTCTCTCCATCTCTGCTTAGGGAAGGCATATGTGTGTGTGTGTGTGTGTGTGTGTGTGTGTGTGTGTGTATGTTGGGAGGAGTTCCTATTTGACAACAGCCCCATCCTTCTTGGCTCTCAGCGGTGCGTCTCCTACCCATCGGGCTCCAGACACGTGAGTGGATGCAGCTTGTTAGTTGCGTCCCAGAGCCCCTGCAGCACAGCAGCAGCCACGGTTACGCCTCTCACAAAGGCCAGGGCAGATCGCTGAAGTCCACCGGGCCTCCCAGGCCAGCGTCCGCCTCCAGCAGGCTCATGATCACGGCCATGGCTGCCTCATCGTTGCTGGGACTGCTGGATCCAGGCTCGTCCATGATATCAATACTCAGGTGGGAGTTCTCGCCTAGAGATGGTGACAATGATTCACAATATTTTAGTCTCATTTTTAGATAATACGTCACACTTATTACAGGACAAAGAGTAACTCACTCATGAGAGAGTTGTTAGAGTACGGATATCCTACTGAATCCGGTCCTGCCACGATTCCTGTGGAGGGAATGTCTGGAGTTCCCCCATTCTGAATCTGCAGGAGGACAACGTTAATGAGCAAATCAGACACGAATGATCCTCAGATCTTGTGTAAATCAGAGTATGAAAAAGATCTCACCTTCTTGCCTCCGGGAGAGCAGGTGTCCGGAGGGGGAGTGCTGGTGATGTTCAGGGGGCTTGAGCCACAGCTGGATGGTGAAGAACCCCTGATTCTGTAAAAAAAAATAAAAATAAATAAATAATAATAATAATAATTGAGATTACATGAAATATTAAAATTGTGTCCATGCACGTTAGCGATTCCTTATTCGTCTCGGACCTCTGAATTTCCATGACTTCCTCAGCTATCATGCGGCCGATCTTGCCAGCTCCAGCTCGGGTTCCTCCAGGTATGCCTGGAACCGTTTGGAGGGCACGCTTGCCTCCTCCTACAAACAATCCCGATATACAAGAGAAATAAACAGAACTATATATTAGTGGACTTAAAAAGCGCACAAACAAAACTAAAAGTACAAATATCTCACCATCACCAGACGTTAGCACACTGTCCATACTCTGAGGCGAGGAAGCAGGCTGAGGATAATTGGGGTCTGCACCATCGAGCACACTGCCCCTGAGAAAAAGAAGACCCCGTGGTCACGCCCAGAGTCGAGAGCCACAGAGCTGTTTCCTAAAACCTGTGAATATGCTCATATAGTGTATAATGCAACTTACGACACCACAGTGTTGGTAGAGACGATATATTCCACCTCTTTGGTCCAGGGGTTCATGAAACTAAACCAGCGGCTCCGCAGGGTGATGAAGGACCCATCTTTTATCTTGAACTTGTAACAGTTCGTGGTGATTTTTTCCCTCATCTGTAGCACTGCAACATGGCAAAAATCACATCACAACCTCAACACCAGTGCTAACTGCTAGTGTGCCCACACCAAACCCAGACAACCAGTTCAAAGAAGCCAGAGGCGCATTTTCTACCTTGTCTGTGGCACTCAGCAAGGTGCGCAATGTCATCCTGGTGGAAATACTCATAGAACGACGTGCCCAGAAGTTCCTGGGGTAAGTATGCGAGGATAGCCGTGGCCCTGAACAGAAACGAACATCGTAAAGTTATAATGAACTGAGACATCACATCAACAGACGCGTCCCACAGGAATACAGTGTACATTCACGTAGCAGTCTGAGTCTATTACGGGTCCTTTATTTAAGGCCCTGTAATTTCCGCTGCGCATTGTGCCACACCGCCTGTAATAAATGGCCTTTAAAGTGACGAGCTGTCAAAACCCTACAAGACAATAAATGCAGCAAAATGAAGTGTTTACAGAAAGCTGTGGTGGCAGAGAGCAAATGAGGGACTCTCTAGTCAGACAAGAGGTTTTTATTTCAACCACACGCTGAGATATGATTAAATAGAAGAGAGCTGCAATAAGCACACCCGCCGGGAGCGAGATATTCATCTGTGGCCTCTCGGCCCTGATGCGTAGTAGGCAGAGGAAAAGCTACGCCCATTCCTTTAGAAGCTGATACAATCTTTCTCCATTACTGTAAAAAAAAAAAAAAAAAAAAGCAACTGATCATGAAAATAGGGCACGTTTTGACCACAAAAAGCAAAATGCTGTAACTGGGAGTGGTCACATTTTCACTCTGTCTACAGGATACTGAACGATGATAAAAACTTGTGGTTCAGTTTTCCACGATAGTTTGCGTATGGACTTTGTTTCAATTTCTCTGTACAATTTTTTTTTTTTTTAAAGCAAATCTATGCTGCCCTCAACATTAACAACCCTATAAGTGGCAGTCTAAGTCATCAATGATAAAGCATAGCTAATGATGGAAAGTCCACAACTCATTTTACATTTGCGGCATTTATCCAGAGCGACTTTCAGTCAGTAGTTACAGGGACAGTTGCCTTGGAGACACGCAGGGTTAAGTCTCTTGCTCAGGGACTGAAGACAGGGCTTTTGCATCCCACCTGTCTGTGTGGCGTATTGACAGGAGGGGGTAAAAATGATCCAGAATCAGGATGTAGGTTACACGTGAGCTATTAATCATTATTTTAATCCTTTTTTAAAAATCTAAATGAAAGAGTGTCAAAGTTGCACATCTACAAAACCACGCTGGGTCGGTAGTTACGTGTTCTCCTGTCCAAACACATTCTGGTTTATAAACATCCTTGATGTTACATTGGTGAACACTTCCAATGAGCTACATCTCCAACATTTGGTTATGTTTCTGCAGGATCCTGTGCAGGAGGAACGAATCCCATCGGTTTCTGCAGTAGAGTCACATCAGTACAGGTTCTACACTCACCTCTGGTCCACAAAGACGAACTTTCCGTCTATAGCATGGCGGGAGACGTATTCTGTGGGTTTAACGCGGATGTCTCCATTCATTGGCTGTGGCACAATGTGAGGGTGCAGTCGGCCAATGGCCACCAGGCAGCTCAGGTTGCAGCCCTCGTTGTCGGGTTCGTTGTCCTCGTCCAGGCCCATTTTAGTCGGTGGCCAGCTCTTCAGGTAGCCGGTGCTGTGGATGGTGCAGAAGCTCTTGCGGTCAGCTGCAGGAGCCCAAACAATGACTAATTGTTAGCCCGCGTCACACAGCCTCTGGATTACAGTTCATTAAAGTCCCGTCCGCACAGCAACAAGGTCACCTGAAGCTCATCCCAAAAGGAAACCCAAAACCCGCACAAGCAGGCCTCTGTGAATCAACGCATGGAATATTCATGAGGCCGCGTTGGCTATTTGTATTCTGTTGTGTGTGACCTATGAAGCTGCGGTCAGCAGAGGGTAACTACAGCATGCCGCCCTCACTTCACCTCGCGTCCACAACCATTTAAAACACGAATAAAACAGGCGACCTTGCGAATCACTTGGCAAACCTCATCCGCTTTAACCACCAGCAGTCAAAGACGGCTACGACAAAGACGAACCTTTCTTCTTCGAACAGGTGGAGGGGAAGTCCTTGTCCTCCATTTTGACAGAGGGGCGGTTGCACTTCATTCGGCAGAAAAAGGAGCGGCGGGCGCCAGAGCACAGTCTGGAAGGCCCGGGTGTGATGTCGGTCTTCACAGGGAGGCCAGCTGGTGGAGAAAAAAAACAAGTCCCTAGTAGACAGGTCCTACATTTAGACTCCTATCCACAGACATACATTCCCTTCCATCTCCCCAGGAGAAATACAGAATGAACCGTCTTCGTATGCAGGCTGGTGGTGTAATAAAGTACATGTAACCGTGACATGAATAAAAAATACAAAAGTAAGGAAGTAATCGGTCAATGCTACACGGAGGTATTTAGAATACAATTTATTAATGTGAAAAAACAACAACAATCAAATCTGCTCAAATGTGGATGACTATCAATAATAAATTCACAGGGAGATGGTTTACTTTTGGCATCGATGAGCCTCTCCCGTGGGGCAGTATCCGAAGACGACAGCTGTTCCTTGACTTTGGCGATGTCCTTCGGATGCAGGTAATCAAAGAGACTCTGTCCAATTAAATCATTCTATGAGGAAAAGGAAATGGTTGAGAGACAAAAGAGATTGAGAATTTCGAGCGATCACTGATATTTACTGATTAATCTTTACCTGGCTGTAATTGAGGATTTTGTACACTGATTCTGAAACAAACAGGATCTTCCCACGATCGCAGCCAACGACAAACAGAAAGCCGTCAGCAGCCTGGAGGTGATGAGACAAGAGACAAATTCACAACGGTTATCCAGCTGCTATTCTGAAATACCACAAAAAAAAAAAAAAGAAAAAAAGTATACATTTACACGTCAACCCTACCCTCAATATTAAGTGCTTGAGTTCATCATCTGAGAGAAAGGAGGGTTTGTAGTTTGCCTCGGTGTAAGGATTTGTAGCCCCTATAGAAAAAAAAATAACAACTCCACAATGAGAAAATTGTCTTAATGATCTTTTCACCCAAAAACAGCAGAACCTCACCTCTTAATGTCTTCATGTGCTGGACAGCCATCCGTAGCACCGTCAGTTTGTCCAGCTTGCGTGACATGGCATTGCAGGTAGGCACTAAAGATGCCAGCTCATCTATGAAACTGTTCATCTTGTCTCTCCTTCGTTTCTCAATCTGACTGTGGGCTTCCCTGTTGTCAAGGTAATGAGGGAAGAGCGGTCAGTGTACAGCGCTGTTCTACAAAAACGCAGCATACCGCTGAAGCATAATTAAAATTGCAGCCGCATATTGGGGTCATACAAAAATGAGTTTGGGAGAATAGCCATCCAATATCATACCACCTTACCTGGCGTTTCTAATCCGTCCTTGTTGATCAGCACATTCCCTGCAGGGAAAAAAACGACGTTGCCCCGGTTTATGAATTTTAATACCAGCATTGGTCAAAAAGACGTCTACCCCTTAAAAACACTCACCTGCCAAGCTGTTTATCCTTGTCAGTATCCATGCTGTCACTATGACGACAAAGATCAGATCAGTGTGTGTGTATGTTTCTTTTTCTTCAAAAACTACATAAACATACAGTGCCTTAAACAGAACTGCCCAAAAGTTGTAATTTACACAATATTGTGAATATATTTAGCATGATTATCTCAAATTCTAGCAGCTCTTGAAGAAGATGCCAATACTCACTCAAAAGAGAAGCCGTCAATCCTAAAAAAGAAAAAAGGAGATAAATCAGTTAGGCAGGAACCAGGAAGAGTGAACGGCAATATTTAAATATTGATTTCTGAGCTCACTGGTAGTCTGTAGAGCTGCCCTTCCTCTTGCGGGTGTAATCCATGCCTGGAGTGCTCATGGAACTGCTGATCAGGTCAGTGGAGCTGGGTGACATGAACTCGTTCATCGTGGAGGAAATGTCCATTCTTTGGTCTGCCATTAGGTCACCTTACACAGACAGAGAGCGCTTCAGACGGCCATCAACGCTTTACAGACCACACAGCACACAACTGAAATCTATCCTTCAACCAACTGCACCGGCATAAAATTAGGATCCACCCACACACACACACACACTCACCATACAGATTCATTCACTTGACTCAGAGCATGTCCTTCCATCCACCGTCAGTGCCTCTAGTGAATAATGCAGAAATAACACGTTTATTCATTCCTTCTAGTCAAACTGCCATTTTAAAACACTGCACATCCACACAGAAGCAGAAGATAGTAGGTGTTAAGTGCATAATGGTTGCCAGGAAACCTCCTGAAGAAAAGCGGACTTAGACACATATGGCAGGAAGAGCGTAACTAGAAAGCGCAA
Organism: Denticeps clupeoides; assembly: GCF_900700375.1. Classification (NCBI taxonomy): domain Eukaryota; kingdom Metazoa; phylum Chordata; class Actinopteri; order Clupeiformes; family Denticipitidae; genus Denticeps; species Denticeps clupeoides. Next base: position 11,171,685 of record NC_041723.1, on the reverse strand, counting down.
GAAGGAGGAACACTCGGCTGAGTGCTAATCGAATGGCAGCGTTTTCTGCAGCTTCGGCCTTTCCGTACGGCCCGTCCTACTAGAACTGATTAAGCCTAATTTCCATCCATGTGGACATAAATGTAATAGGGTATCCAATTATTATTATTATTATTATGTGCGAAGCAAGCAGCAAGAGAAAGGCTCGGAAAGTGTGAGGACCACTTCGGTATATTGAAATGTGGTGCTGTTCTTGCAGTAAATATGTTACCGTGAACATACTGCTCTTCATGGTGTACAAATGGAATGGCAACATAAGACCCGCCTACCTGTGTCAGAGGAGCAGATGATGCTCTTCGGAGTGGCACTTCTTACTTCTTACGAAATTGGAAAATGCTGTGGCCACAAAGGGAACATGACGTTAGGTTAATCGGAAGCCACGCCGGCAGAGACCATCTGAAGACATCATGGCAGACCGGCTTCAACACCTTTACGACAATTTGGTGCATATACGGCCACACACACGGTTAAACCCACCCCGCAATTACGCGAAATATCGGATCCCCCGCACCGCACTCTGCAATTACCCTGCGCCTTTCCTCGCGGTCGGCCCGAGCGAAGCGGCGAGCCGTGCACCGCCTTCTGTAGGATTGAGGTCAAGGCTCCGACTGAGCCACCCCAGGACATTGATCTCGAGTTGGATCACAGTCACGTCGAAATAACCCAACATGACATCTTGGACATCTTCTGAATGAAATCACAGCACGATTTAAAACCACAGGAGCGTCGTTTAACACAAGGGAGTGCCGCTCCCATAAAATCTTTCTGTTTTCAAAAGGTGCCTTTAGCCGATTAGCATTTTCTATAATTAACTTTATTATCAATTTGGGAGCATTTACAGTCCCTGTTTTTTTTTTTTTTTACCTCCTTCTTCAATAAAACCTTTGATCTATTAAACACAACTCGATTTGTCGTGTTAATCTGGCCCAAATTGAATTAAAGACAATCATGTGGTCTCCCTTCCATTGGACATTTACTCAACTGTCCCTGTGTTTATGGAAGTAGGGCGCCACGAAGTGAAATAAAACGCAGAGATAATATTCGAAGTGCGAATCGGGGTCGCCTGCGTTGGTAAAAGGAGTGTAGTTGGTGTGTCGCCACTGGACAACACGGCAAATTAATATTCATTTTCTCTTCCCCTCTCCCAACCCAACCCAACCCCACCCCACCCCGGCCGGAGAGGATCTTTGCTGCAATTTATCGGACACAATTCAAAGAGTAAAATAGACCTCGCGTTACGTTTGACTGCGAAAGGCAGGTCGGCGACGCGACCGTGTGGGCGATCGGTCCACCTGCCCGGCGTCCAACAGGTCGGGCGGGACGATTACGTGTGGGAGAACAGTATCGCTAATGACCCGGCGACCTATTTCACGGGTTAGGAAAGCAGCAGCCGCGGGGAGGGGAGAGCGAGGCAGGTAGGCGGCCTGACTCCGGTGTTCCGCGGCCGACCACCGCAAAAAAAAAAGCGGTCTACAGCTAACAAGCCCGGCCGGAGCGGCCGGTCCCGCAGCGACGTGTAGAAAAAAAAAATAAAAAAAAGAGGCGTGACGGAACAAATTGTACGAGGGCTGTTTAAAAATCAAAAAGAGCGTAAAATAAATGACAAAAACCACGAAAGCGTCGAGATTTACGAACACCAACCCGTTTCCGCCGTCGTCTGACGACGCCGTGACAGAAGCCTGGCTAATTTTAGCTGCCTCCACACACTGCTAACCTGCTAACCGGGAGAGAACGCCCCTTCTCCGGCGAATCAACTGCCGTGTCACGGGGCTCGGGGGAAAAAAAAAACCCCACACTCGCCGTTGCGGTACCCGAACGTTTCTTTTAAATGCCATTTTCTGACTTGCCTTGGCGAGCCGGGGCGTCACACGCAGGTCTGGCTTCGCGCGTACGAGGCTCGGCTACCGACGAGGAGGACGGAGAAGGGGGGAAAGAAAAATGTGACATAAACAGCATCCGTCTGTGACCTACTTTCTCCTCTTCGTGATGACCGTCGAACCACTAACCTACATTCTGGACCAATCGCAGGCGCCGCGCCGGCCACGCAGTTCCTCGACCAATGGGAACGGGCGAAATGCGTGACGGACGTGTGCTCCGGCCAATCGCGTCGCCGCACTGTCTCGGCACGGCCTGCGTCAAACGTAACCAATGAAGAATACCATCAAAACAAATGGCAGAGGGCGCATGAAGAGCGACGTCGTTTAAATGAACCAGATGCGCGGGTTGAATCGCCCGTTCGCGACCCTTGTGTTTTAGGTGAAATTCGCCTGTGCCGACTTACCGAGGTGGAGCGTTATTCGAGATTTACCCAAACCTGCCAGACTAGCCAGAAAATCTTCTACATTTCTTCGATAAATGCGAGTTAGATGTTGAATGTTCCCGAAATCGACGTTCCATCGTGTTATACGCGGCCGACACGGGGCCACGCAGCCAGGGGCGTTAAAACACGCCCGCCTCGCCGGTTTTCTGTCGTGCTTCCCCGGGCCCCGCTTATACCCCTTCTCTGCGGACGAGGTCTAGTTTTATAGGAGAGTTTTGGCGAGGCTGCAGTTTACGGATGTCCGCGCTGTTTTAAAGGCGTGAAAAGTGTAAGTGTCTCAGTTAATCGAAAATAAGTTGTTAATTATCACATTAACAGGACAACAACGTCCCTCTCAGCATGGCCTTACTACCATAAACACAGAACAGAATATGGTGAATAGAAATATAATAGTAATGCACACGTCTCGGTTACGAATTTGCGACTGTCGAGCCGCAGCGCCGCAATGCACGTTCTTTCGGTGGAATTACGCGCGCCGTCCGCGCAGAAGCCGGGCGCGACGTGCTCCGGTCCAGGCGGTGGCGCCACCGCTGCTGCGAGGCGGCCGATCGTGCCAGCGCGGCGCCAGAAGAACCGGGTAGCAACCGTCGCCTCGACGAAAGCCCACTAGGCAAATAGATGCGGAGCGGTGCGGTGCGCCGTGGGAGGCCGTTTCCGAGATTTTGTGAGTTTACCGACGATCTTTCCTCGTGGGGGGGACAACGTGACACATATGTTTGTGTTTTTGGTGTTCGCCGTGTAACGCCGTGTCTGAAGTCTGCGGTTCTTTGGTTTTAGAGGGAACCATGTCCTCTTTAGCAGACGACACAGCCGGCGACACTCCTGTCAGAGACATGACATGGACCCTTCCTGGAGCGCGGATGACGCCAGGTCTGAAGTTATTTTCACGCTGTTACTGAAGCCGGGGCTTGTTTCAGTACTTTTGTAATAGACAACATTGATACCAGATTGATGCAACTTGTAATATTACCTTTTTTTCCTACCTTTACGTTACCCTTTAATTAAGTTATATTTTGTAGCTTATTTTGCATTATTTTTGTATTAGTATATTAGTATTATTATATTAGTACAGTACAGGCCAAAAGTTTGGACACACCTTCTCATTCAGTGTGTTTTCTTTATTTTCATGACCATTTTCATTGGTAGATTCTCACTGAAGGCATCAAAACTATGAATGAACACATGTGGAGTTATGTACTTAACAAAAAAAGGTGAAATAACTGAAAACATGTTTTATATTCTAGTTTCTTTGCTCTGATTACTGCTTTGCACACTCTTGGCATTCTCTCGATGAGCTTCAAGAGGTCGTCACTTGAAATGGTTTTCCAACAGTCTTGAAGGAGTTCAACACCAGAGGTGTTTAGCACTTGTTGGTCCCTTTGCCTTCACTCTGCGGTCCAGCTCACCCCAAACCATCTGGATTGGGTTCAGGTCCGGTGACTGTAGAGGTCAGGTCTCCACTTTTTGTTAAGTACATAACTCTACATGTGTTCATTCATAGTTTTGATGCCTTCAGTGCGAATCTACCAACGTAAATGGTTATGAAAATAAAGAAACAAATTGAATGAGAAGGTGTCCAAACTTTACTGTATATTAGTATTAGTATATTTCTTCTCTTAAGCTATCTTTTTTTACACCCAGTATTTCAGATACCTCCCTGGCTCAGGGATGCACCTAATCTAGTTGTAAGAGTTATTTTATTATTATTATTTTTTAAAACTTTATTAATCCCGAAGGAAATTGCTTCTCTGCTTTTAACTATCACCCTTGGTGAGCAGTGGGCAGCCATGACAGGCGCCCGGGGAGCAGTGTGTGGGGACGTTGCTTTTGCTCAGTGGCACCTTGGCGGATCAAGATTCGAACTGGCAACCTTCTGACTATGGGCCCACTTCCTTAACCACTTCCCCTATACAATGACAATAAAGATATTCTCATTTGAGCTGTTTCTATAGACATCTTCATATCAGACTTGACGTTAAGGTGATGTTTTGTTTATAGTATCATTGGTTGCCCAAAATGCGCGGGAACGTCAGACTGTGTCTAAGATGAGTAGGGAGGAACTGGAAGATCGCTTCTTACGTCTCCACGAGGACAACTTGTTAGTAAAACAGCACAATCTAAAACACGAGGACAAACTGAAAAGGTAGTTTTACTTGTCCTGTAAATAGACAATTGAATGGTGGCTTTAAATCATGATATTCCTTTTGTCACTGATTACATTGTCAATACTGGATTCAGAATGTCCACCAAGATGATCCGCTTGGGGAAGGAGAGAAAGCGCATGGAGCAGATGTCTTCCGGGGTTCGTGGGGCTACGGGTCGTAATGTGGAGATGGAGGAGTTGGTAGAAGATCTGCAGGAGAAGGTCCAGCATCTGGAGAAACAGAATGAGGGTCTCAAGCAGCGCCTGATCAGCACTAAGCACCAACTGCAGGTCAAGACCCGTCGCCCTACACCTTACGGCCATGTCCAGCCACGCATCAACACTGGTCTCCGGAGGATGAGAGATGACGTGTTCTCTCCCCAGCAACCACATACTCCCTCCAGAGGTGAACTTGCAACCTAATTTTTATGTCCTCATAAGAATGTGGTGTTCTTCTCTGAAGTTCACACACGGTCTTTGTTTTTTCTTATGACTAGCATCCAGGAATGTGGAACCCGATACTGCCGGTGCACGGCCACCCCATGGTCTACTGCCCCGTTATGGACACAGCTTGCTGGATGATGCCAGGGCTGAAATTCGTAACTTGTGTGTGCTTTATTTTTTCTGGAATTTTGTATTCAGTGTTGCATGTGCATTTACACTTTGAATAGATTCTTTATTGGACATGCCTCTGTGACCTTTCTAATAAAAGGGAGAATGTGGTTGAGAGTCAAAGAACACAAATGGAAGAGATGGAGAGAGAGACAGACATATTTAGAGACCAGTTGAGGAGGAAAGACAGAGAATATGAGGAGTCTCTCCTCCAACTGAGAGAACAGCAAACCAGTGGACAGAGGTAAATATTTTCAGAAGACATGTCTGTGTTTCTATGTCGATCTTATCATATTATCTAATTTGATTAGTTGGGAGTGGTAGTAGCCTAGTGGGTAACACACTCGTCTGTGAACCAGAAGACACAGTTTCTAATCCCACCTACTACCATTGTCTCTTTGAGCGAGACACTTAACCTTATGTGTCTCCAGGGGGACTGTCCCTGTTTACTGATTGTAATTTTGTAAATGTAAAATCAGTTCTCATAGTCCCATATATTCTGTTGCTCTGTGCCATGTCCAGGTCTGCTATAAAAGACAATGTTGAAATGATAAAAATGCACAAACAGTTGGCGGAGAAAGGAAGTAACGTTACTGTGCTGGAGGGAAAGTTACTCCACTTACAGGAGGTAAGCGGAACACACACACACACACACACACACACACACACACACAAAATTCAATGCCTGTATTAAATTTTTTTTAGATCATTGATTTAAAAAAAAAAAAAAAAAAAAACAAATCCAGTGATGTTTTGTATGGTCATTATATGGTCTTTATACTTTTTTTTTTTTGTGGAAGTATTTCATGTTGTCATATGCCCTCTACTGGCAAAGGCCATGCATTGTCTTTATGCACATTTATTGCAATAGGTATGAACTTTTGCATTGATATCTTTTTTGCAACCTAATAAAATATCATTTGGATTCAACACAGCAGATAGAGCTTTGTTTACCTCTGTTGTGCAACCACTACAGAACCAGAAGACTCTAAATGCCGGCCATGATGTACTGCTGGCCAAAGTAGATGAGTTGACTGGACAGCTGAAGGAAGAGCGTCTCAAGAACCTGGGTCTCGAGAGCCAGATGCACTCCAGGGCCCTGGAGCAGCGCAGGATAGAGGAGGTACATAGATCACCACTTAAGCTAGATGGACTAATACGGCATGTGGATTTCTCTGTGCTGGGCAATATACAGAAAGTAGTTTGATGATGTAGTCTGATTTTTTTTTTTAGTGTACTGATATTTATCACAGATTGAGATTGAGGCAAATCTCAATCTGTGATAGTTCTGGATCATGTATAATTCAAATGGGTGGAAATGTGAGTTTTTAACAATAATATCTTTAAGGCACTTCATTAGCACAGCCACTAGAGATGTATTTCTTTGTGCCTGGCTGAATGTGGAGGGTTATGTCAGGTTGTGACGAAACTGTCTGTGCCTGAATGTGACAAGTACTTTATTTATTCTTAGCTACAAGAACAGGTCAATGACCTGGAAAAAGAGAGAGAACTGCTCAAGGAGAACTGTGATAAACTGGTAAATAGGTAAGATCATATTGTGCACTGGCCGTACTGCTGTCTGCAACGAAGCATCTCTTAATTGTTTATTTCAGGCTGTCCCAGGTCCTATTTGTGACTAGTTTGAATTTATTTTAATGATGCAGTGCTTTTGATGTGAGCCAGGAGCAGAAATGGAAAACCAGAGAGCAGCAGCTCAAGCTTCAGATTGCTCAGCTTGAGATGGCCGTGAAGTCTGAGCTGGCTGACAAGAATGAGATTCTAGATAAGATCAAGGCAGAGAGAGGTACATGGTTAAAGACTTTAACTTAAAAAACATATGATTAGTGTAATTTAGTTTCTTCAATTAATTTGATGACTTTTTCATTGGTCCATTCCAAACCATTGTGTTGAAGTCCACTACCTCACAGTTCCTATATACACATAAGTTTACCTATAACCATTCCACCTCCAACAGATTTAAATGAGTCCTTGTCTCAAGAAAACAAGCAACTGCAGCTTAAATACCTAGAGCAGAAACAGCAACTGGATGAACTTAAAGAACGAATGAAATTCTTCATTAAGGTATGTTATGGGCACTGATATTTGTGGCGATATAATACATGTGACATTAGTGACAAGACTCCCCATGCACTAGATCAGTCTGATGATTTACACATAGATACAAAACATCACAGAGAGGCAAAATGATCCACTCATCTTTTGTTGTAATTATTATTTCTAATATTAATAGTTTTGGACTGTTTGCTCTGCTCTGCTAGTAATTGTTGTTCATAAAAGTCTTTTATAGACGTCTCAGGACAAGGGGCTCTGCCAAATCAAACATACAGATAGATTATCAGCCTCTTAATTAAACTGGTGAATGTGACATTCACACAATTTGCCTCTTTCTGAGGACAGCAGACAGACCTGTGTGGGTTTTATGTTGCTCTACTTCTTTTTTTTTTCCAGGAGAGTGAAACTGATGCTGCAGAACTCAGTGAAGCCCTGCTGCTCATAAAGGTCTGCAGATGGTGCTCTTTTAATATTCTTAAGAGGAAACTGTAGTCTTTGTCTTTGGTTGCTTCTGCAGATAGTTAATATTTTGTAAGTTTTTTTTTTTTTTTTTGCCAGCTTAGGAAAACGCAAAAGAATGAGGATCTCAGCTTCCTAGAGCAAGTAGATCGAGACATTTGTGTGGATCTGGAGCGGTCCATGAAGGAGTTACAGGCCACACATGCTGAGACCGTTCAGGAGTTGGAGAAGACAAGGAATATGCTCCTCATTCAGCACAAAATAAATAAGGACTACCAGGTATGAGTAAACATTTATTTACACCAAAATTAGTAAAGCGAAGAATGAGAGTGGTCAGAACCAGAGTAAAGCAGAGCTCTGAGGGACTACCCGTAGCGGCCCAACTGTGGACTGTGAGCTGCCACGAGCTGTGTAGTAGAGGTCAGGGGTTGTGATGGTTTGATGGGCCTGTCTGCAGATGTCCTGCTTGAGGACCAATGACAGCAGAGACAGCGTGACTGTGTCCCAGGGATAAATCTCCTCTGTGATGTTTGTTGCTCAAGTCAAAGTTCACCTTGTCCATTGTAATGCCGTTCCCTCAACAAGCCAGCCATTCCATTCCATCCTCTAACACCAATTAAAATCTGTCAGTCAATCGTTGCAACCCTGTCATTTCTGTCATTTTTTCAGTCTGCAGGTGAGGACAGGGATGTGAGCATTAATTAACGCAAACTCACTCAGCAGAGTGACGGAAACTTCAACATTATAATCAGAAGACAAGGAAATAGTGAAATATTTGGGCGATTAAACCGACAGCTGACTACTTCCCTAAGATAATAAGAAACCAATAACAGACAGTGAACAGGAGACAGGGGCGTGGTCACAGGGAGGAGTCTGGGATGGCATCATATTTTCTGGCATATGGGTTTTAATGGCATTTTGTGATATTTGCTTAGACACGTAATTCCGTCTATAAACTTTTAAAACTAATACGTAATTGTGGTTAATTAGAACAGAAAATACTACTTCAACATAGGATGCCATGCTGTTTAAACTGCTTGTCTGATTTTGCCTTTTTAT